>NC_136915.1:195841054-197152054 GCF_949752795.1 Hyperoodon ampullatus
TTAATGCACAGAAATCTCTGGCATTCCTATATACTAATGATGAAAAATCTGAAAGTGAAATCAAGGAAACACTCCCATTTACCATTGCAACAAAAAGAATAAAATATCTAGGAATAAACCTACCTAAGAGACAAAAGACCTGTATGCAGAAAATTATAAGACACTGATGAAAGAAATTTAAGACGATACAAATAGATGGAGAGATATACTACGTTTTGGATTGGAAGTATCAACATTGTGAAAATGACTCTACTAAGCAAAGCAATCGACAGACTCAATGCAATCCCTATCAAACTACCACTGGCATATTTCACAGAACTAGAACAAAAAATTTCACAATTTGTATGGAAACACAAAAGACCCCGAATAGCCAAAGCAATCCTGAGAAAGAAAAACAGAGCTGGAAGAATCAGGTCCCTGACTTCAGACTATACTACAGAGCTACAGCAATCAAGACAGTATGGTACTGGCACTAAAACAGAAATATAGATCAATGGAACAGGATAGACAGCCCAGAGATAAACCCATGCACATATGGTGACCTTATATTTGATAAAGGAGGCGGGAATGTACAGCGGAGAAAGGACAGCCTCTTCAATAAGTGGTGCTGGCAAAACTGGACAGGGACATGTAAAAGTATGAGATTAGATCACTCCCTAACACCATACACAAAAATAAGCTCAAAATGGATTAAAGACCTAGATGTAAGGCCAGAAACTATCAAACTCTTAGAGGAAAACATAGGCAGAACACTCTATGACATAAATCACAGCAAGATCCTTTTTGGCCCACCGCCTAGAGAAACGGAAATAAAGACAAAAATAAACACATGGGACCTAATGAAACTTAAAAGCTTTTGCACAGCAAAGGAAACCAAAAACAAGACCAAAAGGCAACCCTCAGAATGGGATAAAATATTTTCAAATGAAGCAACTGACAAAGGATTAATCTCCAAAATTTATAAGCAGCTCATGCAGCTCAATAACAAAAAAACAAACAACCCAATCCTAAAATGGGCAGAAGACCTAAATAGACATTTCTCCACAGAAGATATACAGACTGCCAACGAACACATGAAAGGATGCTCAACATCTTTACTCATTAGAGAAATGCAAATCAAAACTACAATGAGATATCTCACAGCAGTCTGAATGGCCATCATCAAAAAATCTAGAAACCATAAATGCTGGAGAGGGTGTGGAAAAAAGCAAACACTCTTGCACTGCTGGTGGAAATGTGAATTGGTACAGCCACTATGGAGAACAGTATGGAGGTTCTTTATAATAGTACAAATAGAACTACCATATGACCCAGCAATCCCACTACTGGGCATATACCCTGAGAAAAACATAATTCAAAAAGAGTAATGTACCAAAATGTTCATTGCAGCCCTATTTACGATAGCCCAGAGATGGAAACAACCTAAGTGTCCATCATCGGATGAATGGATAAAGAAGATGTGGCACATATATAGAATGGAATATTACTCAGCCATAAAAAGAAACAAAATTGAGCTATTTGTAATGAGGTGGATAGACCTAGAGTCTGTCATACAGAGTGAAGTAAGTCAGAAAGAGAAAGACAAATACCATATGCTAACACATATATATGGAATTTAAGAAGAAAAAAATGTCATGAAGAACCTAGGTGTAAGACAGGAATAAAGACACAGACCTACTAGAGAATGGACTTGAGGATATGGGGAGGGGGAAGGGAAGCTGTGACAAAGTGAAAGAGAGGCATGCACATATATACACTACCAAACGTAAGGTAGATAGCTAGTCAGAAGCAGCCGCATAACACAGGGAGATCAGCTCGGTGCTTTGTGACCGCCTGGAGGGGTGGGATAGGGACAGTGGGAGGGAGACACAAGAGGGATGGGATATGGGAACATATGTATATGTATAACTGATTCACTTTGTTATAAAGCAGAAACTAACACACCATTGTTAAGCTATTATACTCCAATAAAGATGTAACCAAAAAATCAGATCAGAAATAAATGAAAAATAAATGAAGGAAAGGATAGCAAGGATCAATAAAACTAAAAGCTGGTCCTTTGAGAAGATAAAAAAATTGATAAACCATTATCCAGACTTATCAAGTAAAAAAGGGAGGAGACTCAAATCAACAGAATTAGAAATGAAAAAGGAGAAGCAACAACTGACACTGCAGAAATACAAAAGATCATGAGAGATTACTACAAGCAACTCTTTGCTAATAAAATGGAGAACCTGGAAGAAATGGACAAATACTTAGAAATGCACAACCTGCCAAGACTGAATCAGGAAGAAATAGAAAATATGAACAGATCAATCAGAGGCACTGAAATTGAAACTGTGATTAAAAATCTTCCAACAGGGCTTCCCTGGTGGCGCAGTGGTTGAGAGTCCGCCTGCCGATGCAGGGGACACGGGTTCGTGCCCTGGTCTGGGAGGATCCCACGTGCGCGGCTGGGCCCGTGAGCCATGGCCGCTGAGCCTGCGTGTCCCTAGCCTGTGCTCCACAATGGGAGAGGCCACAACAGTGAGAGGCCCGCATACCGAAAAAAAAAAAAAAAAAAAATCTTCCAACAAACAAAAGCCCAGGACCAGATGGCTTCACAGGCGAATTATATCAAACATTTAGAGAAGAGCTAACACCTATCCTTCTCAAACTCTTCCAAAATATAGCAGAGGGAGGAACACTCCAAACTCATTCTATGAGGCCACCATCACCCTGATACCAAAAACAGACCAGGATGTCACAAAGAAAGAAAGAATACTACAGGCCAATATCACTGATGAACATATATGCAAAAATCCTCAACAAAATACTAGCAAACAGAATCCAAAAGCACATTAAAAGGATCATACACCATGATCCAGTGGGGTTTATTCCAGGAATGCAAGGATTCTTCCATATACGCAACTCAATCAAGGTGATACTCCATATTAACAAATTGAAGGAGAAAAACCATATAATCATCTCAATAGATGCAGAGAAAGATTTGACAAAATTCAAAACATATTTATGATAAAACTCTGCAGAAAGTAGGCATAGAGGGAACTTTTCTCAACATATAAATGGTCATATATGACAAACCAGCAGCCAACATTGTCCTCAATCATGAAAATCTGAAAGCATTTCCTCTAAGATCAGGAACAAGACAAGGTTGCACACTCTCACCACTCTTACTCAACATTGTATTAGAAGTTTTAGCCACAGCAATCAGAGAAGGAAAGGAAATAAAAGGAATCCAAATCGGAAAAGAAGAAGTAAAGCTGTCACTATTTGCAGATGACATGATACTATACATAGAGAATCCTAAAGATGCTACCAGAAAACTACTAGAGCTAATCAATGAATTTGCTAATGTAGCAGGATACAAAATTAATGCCCAGAAATCTCTGGCATTCCTATACACTAATGATGAAAAATCTGAAAGTGAAATCAAGGAAACACTCCCATTTACCATTGCAACAAAAAGAATAAAATATCTAGGAATAAACCTATCTAAGAGACAAAAGACCTGTATGCAGAAAATTATAAGACACTGATGAAAGAAATTTAAGATGATACAAATAGATGGAGAGATATACCATGTTTTGGATTGGAAGAATCAACATTGTGAAAATGACTCTACTACCCAAAGCAATCGACAGACTCAATGCAATCCCTATCAAACTACCACTGGCATTTTTCACAGAACTAGAACAAAAAATTTCACAATTTGTATGGAAACACAAAAGACCCCGAATAGCCAAAGTAATCCTGAGAAAGAAAAACGGAGCTGGAAGAATCAGGTCCCTGACTTCAGGCTATATACTACAGAGCTACAGTAATCAAGACAGTATGGTACTGGCACTAAAACAGAAATATAGATCAATGGAACAGGATAGAAAGCCCAGAGATAAACCCACGCACATATGGTCACCTTATCTTTGATAAAGGAGGCAGGAATGTACAGTGGAGAAAGAACAGTCTCTTCAATATGTGGTGTTGGGAAAACTGGACAGGGACATGTAAAAGTATGAGATTAGATCACTCCCTAACACCATACACAAAAATAAGCTCAAAATGGATTAAACACCTAAATGTAAGGCCAGAATCTATCAAACTCTTAGAGGAAAACATAGGCAGAATACTCTATGACATAAATCACAGCAAGATCCTTTTTGAGACACCTCCTAGAGAAATGGAAATAAAAACAAAAATAAACAAATCGGACCTAATTAAACTTCAAAGCTTTTGCACAGCAAAGGAAACCATAAACAAGACCAGAAGACAACCCTCAGAATGGGAGAAAATATTTCCTAATGAAGCAACTGACAAAGGATTTATCTCCAAAATTTACAAGCAGCTCTTGCAGCTCAAAAACAAAAAACAAACAACCCAATCCAGAAATGGGCAGGAGACCTAAATAGACATTTCTCCAAAGAAGATATATAGACTGCCAACAAACGCATGAAAGAATGCTCTACATCATTAATCATTAGAGAAATGCAAATCAAGACTGCAATGATATATTATCTCACACCAGTCAGAATGGCCATCATCAAAAATCCAGAAACAATAAATGCTGCAGTGGGTGTGGAGATAAGGGAACACTCTTGCACTGCTGGTGGGAATGTGAATTGGTACAGCCAGTCTGGAGAACAGTATGGAGGTTCCTTAAAAACTACAAACAGAACTACCATATGACCCAGCAATCCCACTACTGGGCATATACCCCGAGAAAACCATAATTCAAAAAGAGTCATGTACCAGAATGTTCATTGCAGCCCTATTTACAATAGCCCAGAGATGGAAACAACCTAAGTGTCCATCATCAGATGAATGGATAAAGAAGATGTGGCACATACATACAATGGAATATTACTCAGCCATAAAAAGAAACGAAATTGAGCTATTTGTAATGAGGTGGATAGACATAGAGTCTGTCATACAGAGTGAAGTAAGAAAGAGACAAATACCATATGCTAACACATATATATGGAATTTAAGAAGAAAAAAAATGTCATGAAGAACCTAGGGGTAAGACAGGAATAAAGACACAGACCTACTAGAGAATGGACTTGAGGATATGGGGAGGGGGAAGGGTAAGCTGTGACTAAGTGAAAGAGAGGAATGGACATATATACACTACCAAACCTAAGGTAGATAGCTAGTGGGAAGCAGCCGCGTAGCACAGGTAGGTGAGCTCGGTTCTTTGTGACCGCCTGGAGGGGTGGGATAGGGACGGTGGGAAGGAGACGCAAGAGGGAGGGGATACGGAAACATATGTATATGCTTAATTGATTCACTTTGTTATAAAGCAGAAACTAACACACCATTGTTAAGCAATTACACTCCAGTAAAGATGTCAAAAAATAAAAATTAAAAAAATAAATAAATAAAAATGAACTTGTAACTATGTGGGCTTATATATATTTGTTAATTTAAGATTTTTAAATACCTAGGGTCATGCAAAAAAAAATAAGATGTTGTACATATATATAATGGAATATTACTCAGCCATAAAATAGAATGAAATAATGACTTTTGCAGCAACATGGATGGATGTAGAGATTATCCTACTAAGTGAAGTAAATCAGACAGAGAAAGACAAATATCATATGATTTCACTTATATGTGGAATCTAAAAAATGATACAAATGAACTTATTTACAAAACAGAAATATTGGCACAAATGTAGAAAAGTAACTTATGGTCTCCAGGAGGGAAGGGTCAGTATACGGATAGATGGAGTTTGGGATTGACATGTACACACTGCTACATAGCACAGGGAATGGTGCTCAATATTCTGTAATAACCTAAATGAGAAAAGATTTTGAAAAAGAATCGATACATGTATTTGTATAATTGAATCACTTTCCTGTACACCTGAAACTAACACAACATATACCTACTGTATAGCACAGGGAATTATACTCAATATTTTGTAATAACCCATAAGGGAAAAGAATCTGAAAAAATATGTATGTATAACTAAGTCAATTTTCTGTACACTTGAAACTAACACAACATTGATAATCAACTATACTCCAATATAAAATTTAAAAAAACATAAAACCCACCAAAAGTAAAAGAGTACATAAAATGTGGGAACACTTTAACATGGGATATTATAGAAATTTTCTAATGATGCCTTCAAAATTTATTTCATAACTGAAAAAATTTATGAAAAACCATTAAGGGAAAAAGAACTTCTATATATAAAATGCTGGTTCTATAGATAACATGACCACAATTTTAAACCACAAAATATATGCATATAAAACATATAATTATATGGACACAAGCATATAAAGACAAATAAATTATTCTAAAATATGAATCGTGACTGTATCTGACAATCTCTCAGGTAATTTTATTTTCTTCTCTTTCATTTTTATGTATTTCTAATTTTCTACACTTTTATAAATAAAAAGAAAACATTCAAAATCAGAAACTACATTGAAGAGCTAGAAAATAAAAAAATAATTTATGCTGTGAACTTGTCTGTGTCTCTCTTGCCAAGCAGGGAGATAGACAGATACATACATAGATAGACAGAAATAGCATCCAAGATTATTTCATGAAGAATTACTTTGTGTATATATATATGCACACACACACATACAATTTACATATGTATGCATATATCTATAAGTCTCCACTTCATAGAATGACAGTTTAGTGCTAGCTTTGCCGTTTTCACCACATTACCAGAGCCTAGTTGTCTAATGGCCTAAGGCTTTTATTTCTTCATTTTTGAGAACAATTTCTACTATTCAGTGTTGTTGACAGGATTAGAGATAGTACATGGAAATATGGAAATAGTCTAGTATGGTTGCTCAATGAATAGAAGTTCTACTCATTATCATTACACTGTCTTACATTATTATAATTTGATTTTTATGTCTATATTAATTAATTATAATCCCAGTGAGGACAGGGGTTATCTTATTCCCCACAGCACCACGCATATAGTTTTGTTAAGAGCAAGTCTTCAAATGAATACACAAAATAAAGAATAGGCAATTAAGGAATACTTGAAAAATACTCCCAGTTTAAATTTGTCATATCTACAGCCTCATATAACACAGAAAGGATCTCATGCACAGGGATACAAATACAGCGACTCACAGTATTCTGTCCTCTCCCAGTACCTCGGAATATGATTGATAAGAAAGAAACTGGAATAAGTAGAGAGTACAGTAGAAAGCAAGCCAGTTCCATCTTTCAAAATATATATAATTGAAGACACAGAGTTTTTTATTTTCGGCTAAGGCATTTACTAATACAAATTATCTTTCAGCTTCCTCTCCTAAACCGTAGGTCTTTCTACTGATTTTCAAAAGTACATATATATATTTCAAACTATGATTACCTTCAAGCTCTTATATGTTGAAGAAATCTTGGAAACAGAAAGAATAAAATTATATTTGTCATAAAAATTTACCACTAAAATATATATCTAATATTTTAACACGATTGTATTTTCTTTTTCCATTTATCATTAATTTTCAGATTATTTCACACATTTCTATGTTGTGTTATAAAGCTTATATTCACAAATCATCTGTCATTTTTGCACAGTTTAGAAGATGTTTACTAAAACCTTCTTTAGTGACAAGAACAGGTGTTTTGGAAACAGAGGCTGGGATTTAGACTGCTGCTCTCCGCTTACTTGGTGTACTATCTTGGCAAGCAAATCCCTTTGAGTTGTTTCATTAACTAACATATAAATTTAAATGTCACATTTTAAGCAATAAAAATAATTTAGTCTGTGAGAACTAAATGAGATTGTATATGTGGAAGCATTTTAACTGACATAAATATTTTTATTGTCATCAATGTTTTAAATATGCACTCATCACCAGTCCCTCTCATTAGGAAACGTGCACTAGCCTCATAGATAGCCTCATCCTCCAGAGGGCAGACAGCAGAAGCAAGAAGAACTAAAATCCTGCAGCCTGTGGAACAAAACCCACATTCACAGAAAGACAAGATGAAAAGGCAGAGGGCTATGTACCAGATGAAGGAACAAGATAAAACCTCAGAAAAACAACTAAATGAAGTGGAGATAGGCAACCTTCCAGAAAAAGAATTCAGAATAATGAAAGTGAAGATGATCCAGAACCTCAGAAAAAGAATGGAGGCAAAGCTCGAGAAGATGAAAGAAATGTTTAACAAAGACCTAGAAGAATTAAACAATAAAAAAACAGAGATGAACAATACAATAACTAAAATGAAAACTACACTAGAAGGAATCAATAGCAGAATAACTGAGGCAGAAGAACGGATAAGTGACCTGGAAGACAGAGCTGTGGAATTCACCGCTGTGGAACAGAATAAAGAAAAAAGAATGAAAAGAAATGAAGACAGCCTAAGAGCCCTCTGGGATAATATTAAATGCAACAAAATTCGCATTATAGGGGTCACAGAAGGAGGAGAGAGAGAGAGAAAGGATCAGAGAAAATATTTGAAGAGATTATAGTTGAAAACTTCCATAACATTGGAAAGGAAATAGCCACCCAAGTCCAAGAAGCACAGAGAATCCGATACAGGATAAACCCAAGGAGAAACATGCCGAGACACATAGTAATCAAATTGGCATAAATTAAAGACAAAGAAAAATTATTGAAAGCAGCAAGGGGAAAACAACAAATAACATAAAAGGGAACTCCCATAAGATTAACAACTGATTTCTCAGCAGAAACTCTACAAGCCAGAAGGGTGTGGCATGATATACTTAAAGTGAGGAAAGGGAACAAACCACAACCACGATTACTCTACCGGGCAAGGATCTCATTCAGATTTGATGGAGAAATCAAAAGATTTACAGACAAGTAAAAGCTAAGAGAATTCAGCACCACCAAACAAGCTCTACAACAAATGCTAAAGGAACTTCTCTAAGTGGGAAACCGAAGAGAAGAAAAGGACGTACAAAAAAAAAAAAAAAAACCAAGACAATGGTCATAGGAATATACATATCAATAATTACCTTAAATGTGAATGGATTAAATGCTCCAACCAAAAGACACAGGCTTGCTGAATGGATACAAAAACAAGACCCATCTATATGCTGTCTGCAAGAGACCCACTTCAGACCTAGAGAAACATACAGACTGAAAGTGAGGGGTTGGAAAAAGTTATTCCATGCAAATGGAAATCAAAAGAAAGCTGGAGAAGCAATACACATACCTGATAAAATAGGCTATAAAATAAAGAATGTTACAAGAGACAAGGAAGGACACTACATAATGATCAAGGGATCAATCCAAGAAGATATAACAATTATAAATATATATGTACCCAACATAGGAGCACCTCAATACATAAGGCAACTGCTAACAACTGTAAAAGAGGAAATTGACAGTAACAAAATAATAGTGGGGGACTTTAGCACCTCACACCAGTGGACAGATGATCCAAAATGAAAATAATAAGGAAACAGAAGCTTTAAATTACACAATAGACCAGATAGATTTAATTGATATTTATAGGACATTCAATCCAAAAACAGCAGATTACACTTTCTTCTCAAGTGTGCAGAGAACATTCTCCAGGATAGATCACATCTTGGGTCACAAAACAAGCCTCAGTAAATTTAAGAAAATTGAAATCATATCAAGCATCTTTTCTGACCAGAACGCTATGAGATTAGAAATGAATTACAGGGGAGAAAATGTAAAAAAAACAAAAATATATGGAGGCTAAACAATACATTACTAAATAACCAAGAGATCACTGAAGAAATCAAAGAGGAAATCAAAAAATACCTAGAGAAAAATGACAATGAAAACAGGATGATCCAAATCCTATGGGATACAGCAAAAGCAGTTCTAAGAAGGAAGTTTATAGCTATACAAGCCTACCTCAAGAAGAAAGAAAAATCACAAATAAACAATCTAACCTTACACCGAAAGGAATTAGAGAAAGAAGAACAAAGAAAACCCAAAGTTAGCAGAAGGAAAGAAATCATAAAGATCAGAGCAGAAATAGAAACAAAGAAAACAATAGCAAAGATCAATAAAACTAAAAGCTGGTTCTTTGAGAAGATAAACAAAACTGATAAACCATTATCCAGACTCATCAAGAAAAATAGGGAGAGGACTCAAATCAATAAAATTAGAAATGAAAAAGGAGGAGCTACAACAGGCAACGCAGAAATACAAAGCATCCTAAGAGACTAGTACAAGCAACTCTATGGCAATAAAATGGACAACCTGGAAGAAATGGACAAATTCTTAGAAATGTATAACCTTCCAAGACTGAACCAGGAAGAAGTAGAAAATATGAACAGACCAATCACAAGTACTGAAATTGAAACTGTGAAAAATCTTCCAATAAACCTAAGTCCAGGACCAGATGGCTTCACAGGTGAATTTTATCAAACATTTAGAGAAGAGCTAACACCCATCCTCCTCAAACTCTTACAAAAATTGGGGAAGAAGAAACACTCCAAAACTCATTCTATGAGGCCAACATCACCCTGATACCAAAACCAGTCAAAGATACTACGAAAAAGATAGTTACAGACCAATATCACTGAGGAATATAGATGCAAAAATCCTCCACAAAATACCAGCAAACAGAATCCAACAACACATTAAAAGAATCATACACCATGATCAAGTGGGATTTATCCCAGGGATGCAAGGATTCTTCAATATATGCAAATCAAGCAATGTGATACACCATATTAACAAACTGAAGAATAAAAACCATATGATCATCTCAATAGATGCAGAAAAAGCTATTGACAAAATTCAACACCCATTTATGATAAAAATTCTCCAGAAAGTGGGCATAGAGGAAACCTACCTCAACATAATAACAGCCATATATGACAAACCCACAGCAAACATCATTCTCAATGGTGAAAACCTGAAATCATTTCCTCCAAAATCAGGAACAAGACAAGGAATCTCCACACTCACCACTATTATTCAACATAGTTTTGGAAGTCCTAGACATGGCAATCAGAGAAGAAAGTGAAAGGAATACAAATTGGAAAAGAAGTAAAACTGTCACTGTTTGCAGATGACATGATACTATACATAGAGAATCCTAAAGGTGCCACCAGAAAACTACTAGAGCTAATCAATAAATTTGGTAAGGTTGCAGGATACAAAATTAGTGCACAGAAATCTCTGGCATTCCTATACACTAATGATGAAAAATCTGAAAGTGAAATCAAGAAAACACTCCCATTTATCACTGCAACAAAAAGAATAAAATATCTAGGAATAAACCTACCTAAGAAGACAAAAGACCTGTATGCAGAAAATTATAACATTGATGAAAGAAGTTAAAGATGAAACAAATAGATGGAGAGATATACCATATTCCTGGATTGGAAGAATCAATATTGTGAAAATGACTCTACTACCCAAAGCAATCTACAAATTCAATGCAATCCCTATCAAACTACCACTGGCAGTTTTCACAGACCTAGAACAAAAATTTTCAAAATTTGTTTGGAAAAACAAAAGACCCTAAATAGCCAAAGCAATCTTGAGAATGAAAACCAGAGCTGGAGGAATCAGGCTCTCTGACTTCAGACTATACTACAAAGCTACAGTAATCAACACAGTGTGGTACTGGCACAAAAACAGAAAGATAGATCAATGGAACAGGATAGAAAACCCAGAGATAAACCCACGCACATATGGTCACCTTATCTTTGATAAAGGAGGCAGGAATGTACAGTGGAGAAAGGACAGCCTCTTCAATAAGTGGTGCTGGCAAAACTGGACAGGGACATGTAAAAGTATGAGATTAGATCACTCCCTAACAACATGCACAAAAATTAGCTCAAAATGGATTAAAGACCTAACTGTAAGGCCAGAAACTATCAAACTCTTAGAGGAAAACATAGGCAGAACACTCTATGATATAAATCACAGAAAGATCCTTTTTGACCCACCTCCTAGAGAAATGGAAATAAAACAAAAATGAACACATGGGACCTAATGAAACTTCAAAGCTTTTTCACAGCAAAGGAAACCATAAACAAGACAAACCTGAGAATGGGAGAAAATATTTGCCAATGAAGCAACTGACAAAGGATTAATCTCCAAAATTTTATAAGGAGCTTATGCAGCTCAATAGCAAAATAACAAACAGCCCAATCCAAAAATGGGCAGAAGACCTAAATAGATATTTCTCCACAGAAGATATACAGACTGCCAACAAACACATGAAAGGATGCTCAGCATCATTAATCATTAGAGAAATGCAAATCAAAACTACAATGAGATACCCTGTCACATCAGTCAGAATGGCCATCATCAAAAAATCTAGAAACAATAAATGCTGGAGAGGGTGTGGAGAAAAGGGAAAACTCTTGCACTGCTGGTGGGAATGTGCATTGGTACAGCCACTATGGAGAACAGTATGGAGGTTCCTTAAAAAACTACAAATAGAACTACCATGTGACCCAGCAATCCAACTACTAGGCACCCTGAGAAAACCATAATTCAAAAAGAGTCATGTACCAAAATATTCATTGCAGCTGTATTTACAATAGCCCAGAGATGGAAACAATGTAAGTGTCCATCATTGGATGAATGGGTAAAGAAGATGTGGCACATATATACAATGGAATATTACTCAGCCATAAAAAGAAACAAAATTGAGCTATTTGTAATGAGTGGATGGACCTAGAGTCTGTTTTACAGAGTGAAGTAAGTCAGAAAGAGAAAGACAAATACCGTATGCTAACACATATATATGGAATTTAAGAAAAATAATGTCATAAAGAACCTATGGGTAAACAGGAATAAAGACACAGACCTACTTGAGAATGGACTTGCGGATATGGTGGGGGGGAAGGGTAAGATTTGACAAAGCAAGAGAGAGGCGTGGACATATATACACTACCAAACGTAAGGTAGATTGATAGTGGGAAGCAGCCGCATAGCACAGGGAGATCATCTCGGTGCTTTGTGACCTCCTGGAGGTGTGGCATAGGGAGGGTGGGAGGGAGGGAGACGCAAGAGGGAAGCGATATGGGAACAGATGTATATGTGTAACTGATTCACTTTGTTATAAAGCAGAAACTAATAAAAAATAATTAGTGCACAGAAATCTCTTGCATTCCTATACACTAATGATGAAAAATCTGAAAGAGAAATTAAGGAAACACTCCCATTTACCACTGCAACAAAAAGAATAAAATACCTAGGAATACACCTACCTAGGGAGACAAAAGACCTATATGCAGAAAACTGTAAGACACTCATGAAAGAAATTAAAGATGATACCAACATATAGAGAGATATACCATGTTCTTGGATTTGAAGAAGCAATACTGTGAAAATGACTATACTTCTGAAAGCATTCTACAGATTCAATGCAATCCCTATCAAATTACCAATGGCATTTTTTATGGAACTAGGACAAAAAATCTTAAAATTTTTATGGAGACACAAAAGAATCCGACTAGCCAAAGCAGTCTTAAGGGAAAAAAACGGACCTGGAGGAATCAGACTTCCTGACTTCAGACTATACTACAAAGCAACAGTAATCAAGACAATATGGTACTGGCACAAAAACAGAAATATAGATCAATGGAATAAGATAGAAAGCCCAGAGATAAACCAACATACCTATGGTCAACTAAACTATGACAAAGGAGGCAAGGATATACAATAGAGCAGTCTCTTCAATAAGTGGTGCTGGGAAAACTAGAAAGCTACAAGTAAGAGAATGAAATCAGAACACTCCCTAACACCATACACAAAAATAAACTCAAAATGGATTAGAGACCTAAATGTAAGACCGGGCACTATAAATCTCTTAGAGGAAAACATAGGAAGAACACACTTTGACATAAATCACAGCAAGATCTTTTTTGATCTACCTCCTAGAGTAATGGAAATAAAAACAAAAATAAACAAATGGGACCTAATGAAACTTAAAAGCTTTTGCACAGCAAAGGAAACCATAAACAAGATGAAAAGACAACCTTCAGAATGGGAGAAAATATCTGCAAATGAATCAACGGACAAAGGATTAATCTCCAACATATATAAACAGCTCATGCAGCTCAATATTAAAAAAACAAACAACCTAATCCAAAACTGGGCTGAAGACCTAAATAGACATTTCTCCATAGAAGACATACAGATGGCCAAGAAGCACACGAAAAGCTGCTCAACATCACTAATTATTAGAGAAAAGCAAATCAAAACTACAATGAGGTATCACCTCACACCTGTTAGAATGGGCATCATCAGAAAATCTACAAACAACAAATGCTGGAGTGGGTGTGGAGAACAGGGAACCCTCTTGCACTGTTGGTGGGAATGTCAATTGATACAGCCACTATGGAAAACAGTATGGAGGTTCCTTAAAAAACTAAAAGTAGAATTACCATATGATCCAGCAATCTCACTACTGGGCATATACCCAGAGAAAACCATAATTCAAAAAGACACATGCACCCCAATCTTCACTGCAGCACTATTTACAATAGCCAGGTCATGGAAGCAACCTAAATGCCCATCAACAGACTAACTGATAAAGAAGATGTGGTACATATATACAATGGAATATTACTCAGCCATAAAAAGGAATGAAATTGGGTCATTTGTTGAGACATAGATGGATCTAGAGACTGTCGTACAGAGAGAAGTAAGTCAGAAAGAGAAAAACAAATATCATATATTAACGCATATATGTGGAACCTAGAAAAATGGTACAGATGAACCGGTTTGCAGGGCAGAAATTGAGACACAGGTGTAGAGAACAAACTTATGGACACCAAGGGGGGAAAGCCATGGGCGTTTTGGGGTGGTGGTGTGATGAATTGGGCGATTGGCACTGACATGTATACACTGATGTGTATAAAACTGGAATAATAAGAACCTGTTGTATAAAAAACCATATAAAATTAAAAAAATATTTTAATAAATAAAAATTAATATGCACTCATCCCACCCACTATTTGTGCTCATGGCACTAACTACTTGGATTGATTGACTGTTTGAAGTATAGTTGATTTACAATGTTGTGTTAATTTCAAATGTACAGAAAATTGATTTAATTATACATATATATTTTTTCAGATACTTTTCCCTTATAGGTTATTACAAAATATTGAGTATAATTCCCTGTGCTATACAGTAGGTCCTTGTTGGTTATCTATTTTATATATTAACTACTTGCATTTAAATACCAATAGTATTTAAATACCAGTTAGAAGCCCCATGATCTGGCTTCATCTGTGTTCCATGATCATCACATGTCAAGTTCCTCTGGAGTCTCTGCCCAGTCCTCTGGTCTTCACTACATCCTCACACGATGGCCAATATTGTTTTTAATGCCTCAAATGCTTCCCCGCCCCTCCTTTTCCTTCTTAATCCCTCCCCATCTTTTCACTCTCAGCTTAGGTGTCTTTGTGGTTTTTTTTAAAGAGTTGAACACAACATTTATTGTTTTTGCATTTGCTGGCAGGAATGTTTGCCACGAGTTCGGGGCCAAGTTGTAGATAGTGATCTGTGACTCTCGAAGTATGATGGTGTCCACTCTTCCTGAGTCCATACCTGGACTCAGTCTCCACTTGGCTTGTTTGGGTTGGTTTAAGCTGTAAGCTGATTCAAACCTTTCTACACAAGCTGTGTATACATTCCAAACACAGACCATCTATCGCCCTGTGGTGAAATCTGACAACAACAACATAAAGTGGTTTATAGCACTTATTGATTTTAACTTGGCTAATGTCCCAAACTAGTTAGGAGATAAGGCAGTACTCAGCAAACTTCTGTTATTTACCTACAATAGTCACAGTTTTTGTTGCATGTATTACTATTGTTTATAATCAATATTTTTCGTTAAATCTATTTTTCTTTTTTTGAAATCTATTTTTATATTTTTATACAGCAGGTTCTTATTAGTTATCTATTTTAGACATATTAGTGTATACATGTCAATCCCAATCTCCAAATTCATCCCACCACCACCTCCCCCACCACTTCCCCCCTTGGTGTCCATCCGTTTGTTCTCTACATCTGTGTCTCTATCTCTGCCCGGCAAACTGGTTCATCTGTACCATTTTTCTAGTTTCCACATATATGCATTAATATACAATATTTGTTTTTCTCTTTCTGACTTACTTCACTCTGTATGACAGTCTCTAGATCCATCCACATCTCTACAAATGACCCAATTTCGTTCCTTATTATGGTTGAGTAATATTCCATCGTATATATGTACCACATCTTCTTTATCCATTCATCTGTCGATGGGCATTTAGGTTGCTTCCATGACCTAGCTATTGTAAATAGTGCTGCAATGAACACTGGGGTGCATGTGTCTTTTTGAATTATGGTTTTCTCTGGGTATATGCCCAGTAGTGGGATTGCTGGGTCATATGATAATTCTATTTTTAGTTTTCTAAGGAACCTCCATACTGTTCTCCATAGTGGCTGTATCCATTTACATTCCCACCAACAGTGCAAGAGGGTTCCCTTCTCTCCACACCCTCTCCAGCATTTGTTGTCTGTAGATTTTCTGATGATGCCCATCCTAATTATTCCATTCTAATTATTCTAATTATTCTGATTATTCCATCCTCTCTGAGCCACTGTGGTGTGAGGTGATACCTCATTGTAGTTTTGATTTGCATTTCTCTAATAATTAGTGATGTTGAGCATCCTTTCATGTGTTTGTTGGCCATCTGTATATCTTCTTTGGAGAAATGTCTATTTAGGTCTTCTGCCCATTTTTTGATTGGTTTTTTTTTTCTTTTAATATTGAGCTGCATGAGTTGTTTATATATTTTGGAGATTAATCCTTTGTCCATTGATTCATTTGAAAATATTTTCTCCCATTCTGAGGGTTGTCTTTTCATTTGGTTATGGTTTCCTTTGCTGTGCAAAAGCTTTTAAGTTTCATTAGGTCCCATTTGCTTATTTTTGTTTTTATTTCCATTACTCTAGGAGGTGGATCAAAAAAGATCTTGCTGTGATTTATGTCAAAGGGTGTTCTTCCTATGTTTTCCTCTAAGAGATTTGTAGTGTCCGGTCTTACATTTCAGTCTCTAATCCATTTTGAGTTTATTTTTGTGTATGGCTTAGGCGTCACTCTTTAAAGAAGTCTCCCTAGATATTTCTGACCTAAGGGAATCCTCCTAGTATAATGTAGCAATGCACCAAGTAGCTCTCCTTCAGTGATGTTGTCACATGTTTCCTTTTTACCATGCGATTCTGGTTACTCACTCATCAAACAACTGTAAGAATGATGAATAAGAAGCTCTTTACAGACTCGAGTAAGGTTAGACTTGGGGTCCAAAGTAAGCTCCAAGATCCAGCTAAATCCACTGCCACTCCATTAACACTGTGTTGTACCATGAACTCTATGACCTTGGGGAAATTATTTAACTTCCCTTGCTTGTTCTCTCAAGAGACTCTTGGTTATATCTGGAACTAGTAGAACTGGCATAAGTCAAATTTGTTGGCTCAAGTAATAGTGAAGAGAATTTCCCCACACTGCAACTTCCTATATCTAAACCATAACAGCATCTGTTGCCCTAGACTCTGCCCACCTTCCTGTTACTATCTATTTTCTTATAAAACTAGAGATGAACTATATATTTCCTTATACGACCATTCTGTGCTTATGCCCTCAATTCCACCCTTCTCTCTCCTACTTAAGGAACTAGATTCAGCAATTCTTCCTTCTCACTCATGTATCACCAATTTTTCTTTCTTCTAGATCATCCCCATTGACCTAAAAATATTCTATGGTTTCTTTTGTCTTAAAAAATAAAGAAAAAAAATTTTTTTAATTGAATCCTTGTCACCAGCCAAATGATGACTTATTTGTTTCCCTTTGCAGCAAAAATCTACAACAAAGTTGTCCATCTTCACTCTCTGCCTCCCTCTCCTCCCATGATCTCTTAGGTACACTTTAGTCAACCTTTTGCTCTGGCTACTTCACTGAAACCACTTCCAGGGAATGTCTCGGGTCAAGGTCAACAGTGGCTTCCACACTGGCCCACGTGACACAGCTGATTATTCCATCCTCTCTGAGCCACTGTGGTCCCTTGCCTCCTACTTCACAGCTCAGTCCTTCTCAGAGGAAACCTGCTGCTCCAAGACCTCTTAATTTGGACTACCCCAGGACTCTGTTCTCCTGTCCTCTCTCCCTACATGTATTGCTTTGTCAAGCTCATCCATTTTCATGTCATCAAATGCCAAATTCATTCCTCTCAGAGACTCATTCTCCTAACTCCAGACTCAGATATCCAATTCCTTACCATCATAGCCACTCATGTATCTCACAGATGCCTTACTCTTAGCATGTCCAAAACCAAACTCCTGTTCCACCCACAGCCTTCCTCACCTCAGCTGACAGCAATACCACTTGCTCGTTGCTCAGAGGAAAAAAATGATATCATCATTGATCCTTCCCTTTCCTTCCTTCTTTTTCCATCCAATCCCTGGGGAAATGCTGCTGGCCCTGCATTCAGATCTGTCAGCCAACCACTTCTCACAACCATATCCGAGTCACCAGTAATTATGCCTTCCCTGAATTATTGCAATAACTTCCTTATTAGTTTTTTTTTTTTACTTCCACTGTTGTTCACCTTCATAGTCCTTCTCGAGAAATCCTTTAGATGTATAAACCGGATCATTTCACTCTGCCACTCAAAACCTCGCAACGGTTTCACATTTCACAAAGATAAAAACAAAACTCTCCCAAGGGCTGCATGACCCCACATCATCTGGACCTATCCCCCTTTTGCCTCTCTGACCTCCACTCTTTCAATTCTCCCCTCAATCAATTCCACCCACATCGGGTACCTTGTCACCAGGCCACACCGGGCACGCTCTCACTGTTGGTTGCAGCACTTGCTAGTTCAGCTCCCTGGACCACTCTTCCCCCAGATGCCTGCTTGGCTCACTCCATACCCTTTCAAGTATTTCGAGTATTTGCTGAAACACCTACCTTGACTCTTATTTAAATTGAAAGCTACCTACTTCCCTTCCCCCAGCCTTGCTAATTTCTTTACCTTCCTCTATTCCCCCCACCCCAAAGGATTGTCACCCGCTAACACATGATGTAATTTACTTAATTATCATGTCTATGGTCTGCCTCTCCCTGCTAGATTTTAAATCCCATGAGGTAGGTGCTTTTAACTCTTTTGAATCCCAAAAACCTAAATAGTGTTTGGCCCTTGATCTAGTAGGCACTCGATAAGTGTCTGTGGATGAGGGGGGGAGAGTAGAGATAGGCTGGGCTGCAGGGACAACTGGTCCCACATCAGAACCTTGTTGTCTATGAAGGCTTTCTGCATCCCCTGTCTCTGCTGTGTGTCTGCCTCATTTCTTCCTACTACCGATAAATTTCTTTTGTAGTGTGGTGGGGGGGTGTGGTGTGGATGGA
Source organism: Hyperoodon ampullatus (assembly GCF_949752795.1). Lineage (NCBI taxonomy): Eukaryota > Metazoa > Chordata > Mammalia > Artiodactyla > Ziphiidae > Hyperoodon > Hyperoodon ampullatus. The sequence continues at coordinate 195,860,420 of NC_136915.1, forward strand.
GCCACAGAGAGTCCCATGTTTATCTTGTCCCATCTATTGATCCAAAAGTGAAGAGACAGCTTTTCTCTTTAGGGGTCAATAGAATTCCAGGGAAGGACTCTGATTCATTTGATCAACGGACAAGATAATTGGCCATGTCTGGGTCACAAGGCCACCCTCCGGGGTGGGGGGTAGAACCTGTAATTGACAGCCTTATTGGAACCACATGCAGGCCAAGTGGTGTCACCAAAATATCATAGAATTGAACGGGCTAGAAATATCAAAAGATGATTGCTCCACTGTCTCATTCCTCTGAATTTTTTTCTATTAAACTTTTCCTAATTTCATTTTGTTCCCTCTTCTATTAGGGCATATGTTGTTTGTTAAAACCATGTCTCTAATCAGAATATTAAAAACCTGGAAAATATCACACGACCCTTAAGATACAGAAAAAAAGAGTGTGAAGCTCAGCAATGGAAAAGGGGATATCACACTTTCACGGGTGGTGCCTGATGAATACGTGATGACAATCACAACAATAACTTAAAGTGTACAAAGTATGCTCACATACTAAAGATTTTTAAGATAAGTTATTATTAACCACATTTTTATGGATGACCAACCTGAGGGATAAAATGTTTCTTTTTCCAGGATCATGAAGCAATGAACTGGTGGATCCTGGATTGAAGATCTGGCTTTTTTGAGTCCTTATGTTACAAACTTCTTACTATACAGCACTGCTTTCTCAGGAAAATTCTACTAGTGAGTAACATTTTTTCTATCACTTTAAAGTTTTCATAGTGGCCACATTATTAGCACCTAATTATCATCATGAGTAGATAACTCTAGAATCCTCTCCATGCCAGACCAAGTGCAGCTCTTGGTAACACAGCCAAACATATGCTTTTATTTTTTCCACAGAATCCATACAAGAGACACTGATATGCAAGAAATATGTGGGCATTCTCTGCTTTCCATTCAATCTTCATGATCAGCACCCCTAGAAAATATTTTTTCTACTGTGACTGAATCAGTCCAAAATCATTAAGAAATGGAAATTCTTTCTAAGATTAACTAGAAATGAGACTGTTCAGCCACACTGTCCTATTTTTGTCCTCTCTGTTACAATGATGCATCATAGTTTCAAGAAAGTGTTTCATGAAAGACTTTAGACACAGATTCATACTGGTTTGGTGTATGAATGTATACTTCCTGCTACTTCTGGGCAAGAAAGTGAATTTTATACAAAATTAAGTACTAGTTTTAGATAACATTTTCCCTTCCTACACAACAGTGAAAATACAGTCACTGAAGTGCTCAAAGGAGTATAGGATAGGGATTAAGAACATAGGTCCTAAGGCCAGAATCCTCCAGTGCAAATTTCAGTTCTGTCCCTTACTAGCTGTGTGACTTTGAACAAGCTACTTCTCTTCCCCTTCCTCTCTCTCCAGCTTTAAAAAAGAGAATTGATAATAGATCCTACTCCATAGGAATGCTCTGAGCATTCAACAAATTATATGAAAAGCACTTAGAACAATGCCAGGAAAAGAATAAATGCTATATACGGGTGGGCTATTATGACTGTATCCAACCCTGTCATTTTACAGATGAGGAAACTTGGAAAAAGAGGTAAAGTAACTTGCCCAACATCATAAATCTAGTGTATAAACATCTGCCAACTTTTAATCCAGTTGTTTTTACATGGATCTTCTTTCCTGTTATATCCTATCTTTTAACACATCAAATATTTTCCATTCATTAAAGCAAATGTTAAAAAAAAAAAGAAAGAAACCAAAACTGTACACTACATGAGAACCAACTTCGTCCACCTGAGTATATACCACACTCTAGGTAGTAAATGTTTCCAGATATGTAACTAAAGGACTCTGAGAATGGTGCACAAGCCCAGTCATATTTTAAAACCCTGTTAACTATCTCAGTGAGGTCAGTGAGGGACAGGTGTCTGGTGTTTCTGGGATTCTAATTTCATTGCTTTGCATGAGTAAAGACCTATTCTTTCCTTATTCGTTTCAGTTAACTTGCTCTGCAGATGGACATCAGCAGAGGTACACTTAATAAAGTGTGAGACATAAAAATGGACAACTTCCTAGTCATTCTAGCCACATAGATGGGAGAGAAACAGGGCACTCATGGCTCTCGCCGTGCATCCATCAAGGTGCGGTGTCAAAATCAAGTGTGTTACAGTGAAGAATGTTGCCTTCAAAGGCTGGCCTTGCCATATAAAGCAGAACGTGAAAGCCCGATATGCAATCCAGGCTGTGAATTACCTTTTCCCTTCCTGCTCACCTCCCCTTCCCTTTTATTTTAATGATAATGAAACCTGAATCAGGTATTCTGTGTCAACCTAAGGTATGTGTCTTCAATGCCCTTGCATTTGTCACAAAACACCCCAGTACACACTTGCAGGTTGTGCTGCCTTTCTGCCAGGGATGATGCATGAGGACAGAGCAGATAAATCCGAGGTTGACAATAAGGCACACTGACGTAATGTATGTAATGTGTCACATTGCCAAGTCACCCCGGGAAATACTGAAGAATCCAGCCGACACTGTTTTTGCTTTTTAGAGGGAATTTATGTGCAGACAGAGATTGATCTCAAGACAGGCTGAAGGTAAAAGAATTGATATCACTTCTGACGAAAAGCTAATACTGTTCCCTTCATTCTCAAGTAGTTAGTTATGCTTCAAATAGGTAGTTTTTCTTAGAATACCGGCTTAGTTTTATTTTATAATATTAAGCAAATGATATGTTTGAGTGTAAAGAATCATAAGAAAGTTGACCTGGACATCTACAGCCTAAGAATGTATCTGAATTGACCAAAGTAACCTTCAGTGACATTCACTCTCTCTCTTCATTTGCATATTTATTCACTCACCTATTCACCAAGTACTTATTTAGAATTTGTAGTCACTGTGTGAGGCCCCAGAGTCAGACTCCATCATTTTCTCCACGGGGCTCACTGACTAGTGAAAGACGTTACAATGTTCAGGTAACTTCAGTGCACCATTCCTGATGTAGCGAGTGTACTCAAGCGTGTCTTTGAATGGATGACCACCCATAATTAATACAACTTCATACCTGATATAACATAGGCACAAATACGGTGCTGAGGGAGGAGAGACTACTGCCCCAAGGAGTGAGAGAAGGGGTCAGAGAAAGGGTGACCTATGCGATGGGTCTTGAAGGACTAATAAGGTCCTTCAAGGAGAAGACGGAGGAAGCACATGTCACACATAGGGACCAGTTTGAGCAAAAACCCGAGGGAGTAACGTGCTTGCGGCCTGGGGAGGAGCTCGTTCGTGGTGTCTCTGCTCACATCATGGAGAAAACAGAGCCAAAGGGGCAGGCTAGAGTCGGACCTTATTCCACATGAAAAACTTTTTTATTTTATCTTATGGTCATCACAGGACCACCAAAGTGTTTAAGCAAGAGTGGGCTTTGTCATTTTGGGGAAAAGTAGTCGGCAGCAGTAGACAGTCCAATGAGATGCAGCAACATCAGGAAGCCATGCACAAGATAAGTGCAAGAGATGCCCCAGCCAGACATGCTCAGAGTAGGCACAGGAACATAAGAGCTGAACTCAGAGAAAAAATAATCTCCTTTCCCAAGAATGTGATTTCATTCTTCCAAATAAAGACATCTCCATGACAGTGTACCACCTGGTTTGAGCAGACAGACTGTTTGGGGGAAAGATATTAGTAAAACATTAGAAAAACAGAATGTGAGGAGGTTTTAGGTAAGAGTATCATGCTGGGAGGCAGGAAGCTATAGCATCTGATGGAATGATGGGATGGGTTATGCAAATTAGACACCTCACATCAATGTGTAAAACGAGGGAGGATACTCTCAATAATGCTCACCCATTTCCAAAATGCTTAGTGATGAATTTGGGGGACAGGAAGGTGTAGCAACACTCTGAAGGCTGAGGGCTGCCTGAGGCTAGGCTGGATGTTGTCTCCTGGGGTCATGGCAAGATTAGAGCAAATCTCAGATTCAAACCACAAAAAAGGAGGAGGAGAAACATCAGAAGCGTACACCCTATGACCAGAAGCTGTTAATGACGATTAGGCCTGTGAGTCAGAGCAGAAAAGAACAGGAAAACAGGGGTTGAGGGAGCAGCCATCGGATGCAGAGCTGATGGTCTGTAGGCTGATCATCCTGGGTCTGGTAGGCACGGGTGGCCCACAGCCATAATGAGCTGAAGTCATAGTACAGTAAGTACCTTACATATGAACCTTCAAGATGTGAACTTTCAAAGATGTGAACATGCTACTACCCAGACATCCCTGGATCGTTTATTCAGGAGTGTGGCTAGAACTGAATCCAGCAAAGAACCAGAACCTGTGCCACCAACGTCAGACATGAGTGAAATTGCAGCTTGCCCTCCGTCTCCTGTTGCTGACGATCCTTCAGCTCTACCATCTCCCACCTCCTCTCCCTCCTCCAGTCAGTAACTCTTCTTGCCTGTTCACTCGGTGCCAGCCCCTGTGTGCCAGCTGTTGTACTGGACTACTGTACTTTTCAAGGGGCTGTACTGTAAGATTAAAAATGTTTTATTTTTGTGTTTGTTCTTTTATGTATTAGTTTTGTGAAAAGTATTATAAAGCTATTACAGTACAGTACTTCATAGCCAATCATGTTAGTTGGTTATCCAGGCTAACTTTGTTGAACTTAGGAACAAACTGGACTTCCCAACGCACTCTCGGAATGGAACTCGTTCATATGTAGGGGACTTACTGTACAAAGACCCTAAATTCTTGCCTTCACAGACACAGCATCCTCCCTACTTCCCAGAACCTTTCAGTTTCACTCTTGGGCGCGATCAGACTGGAAGGTGTTCACTGTAAAGATGCGTGTAGTGGGTTGAGTGGTGGTTCCCCCAAAGATATGTCTACCTGGACCCTTTAAATGTGAACCTTATTTGGGAAAAAAAGGTCTTTGCAGATGTAATTAAGGACCTCAAGATAATCTCATCCTGGATTAAGGTAAACACTAAATCCAATGACAACTGACCTTGGAAGAGAAGGAAAGGAGACACACGGGGAGAACCTGTGAAGACGGAGCAGAGGTTGGAGGGATGCATCTGCGCCCAGGAATGCGAGCATTGCCACAGCCACTGGGAGCTGAGAGAGAGGCAGGGAGCAGACTCTCCCTCAGAGCCTCTGCAAGGAACCACCCCTACAGACACCTTGATTTTGGACTCCTGGCCTTCAGAACTGAGAAGGAATATATTTCTGTTGTGTTAAGTCACCTACTTTACAGCAATTTTTCACAGCAGCCACACAAAAAAAAAACAAATACAGTGTGCAGTTCTAAGGCATCAGTTAGCATTCCCCAATTAAGAAGTCATAGTTATGCTCGGCATTTGAGGTGTTCAGACTTGAATCTACCTGGCTTGTCCTAAAATGCAACTGCAGGTTTTAATTTGAGGAAAATAATTTTTAAAAATATCAGATGAAGTTTTTAAATGCCACTCTGAAAACAGTTTTCTCCGTGTACATTAGAAGAAAATGTTGCTGTGGGTCCACTTTGATTTTCTAGAAGTTCTAGTTGAAGTAAGATTCAGTCTCCATGGAAGAACAGAAACGGGAATAAACCATTGGTCCCATCAGCACCTAAGCTAGCCAAAGCAGATCCCTTTTGTGACAAGGTTGCCCTCAATTTTACTTCTACATTTATAATGACTCTCATTACCCTTTCCACTTGTGACATTCCTATTTGCCACTAATTGACCAAATTAATCAGTGGGATGGGAAATAATCGCTCACTAGCTGTCAAGCAAACCTTGTCACTTTGTGACTTCCAGGGGCTCAAAGCCATTCAATTCAATTAGCCTCAGTGTTTTACATGTGGCGCTATACATCCATTTGTAAAATTCCTTAGTGTTTTGTTCTTCTTTTCCCATTAGACTGATACATCTTAATAAATATGCTAAAAACAGATACAGAACCAACAACAGTAAAAAGCACTGCTTTTGAAAGTCACTATCCTTTGCTTCAAAATTAACCACTACAGAAGTTCTATCCTTTCTGAGTGCCCTTTTCATGTCTAGAGGAAAAACCAGATTTTCTGGTTGTCCAAAAAGATCAGTAGCTAATTACAGCTAATTACAGTCAACTTTCACCTCTCCTTGCTAATGGAAGGAAGCACTGATGCAGGCAATCCCCAAATGGCAAGTCTTCCATTAGGTTTCAGCAAATAAAAACACAACAGACGTTGCACTTCAAGGTTTTTCTCACAGTTCTTTGAGAAAACTCCCTATCAAATCAGGGGTTGACTTTTTGATTGTCTGAAGGTAACATGGACATGTTTCTAGGACCCACTGGACCTACCATCACAGTTGCACTTATACTAGAATTAAAATGTAATTTACATCCTTTAGCAGGGCTGAAGAATGAATGGGAGGAACTCAGAGAGCTCCTGGCACATAGAACTTGTACCTGCACTTGGACCACTAGTAGTTAATAACAACAACAACAATAACAATTCCTGTTATTGAGTACCTGTTGCATGCCAGTTATGTTATCTTCATTGGCTATAATCGTGGTAACAGTCCTGCAAGGTGTTATTATCTTCATTTTAGAAACAAGAAACTGAATCCTGGAGAAGTTATGTGACTGACTTTGCTACCTGAACAGTAACTAACCAAGGTAGGTTCAAACTGGATCTTACTCCACACTCCACACCTCTCCCACGAGGCTGTCTGGATAACACAAGTGGACAATGTTTACTGATCAGTTTAAAATTCTCCTGTTACAATTACAGGTGACTGGTGCCTGTGCTAGTTGAATGGCTTTACAAACCTAGACCTTTGAGTGATAAAAAATATACTAATATCTCTCTAAAGAGCAGAATTTATTGTATGACAAATGGAACTTAAGGGTTCAATTACTGAACTTTTAAAAGGACCTAGTTAAAGGTTTTTTTCTTTTTTTAGAAGGCAACTGATGGTAAAAGAGCAGTGAAAGGCCCTTTATATCAGTGAACAGACAGTGACAGGCCTGTTATACAAAGACCCTGGTGTACAAAAGTGTCATAACCTTGCCACATTAACTTTATCCACTGCCTGGTGGAGTTCTAAATAAAAAATATTCATCAAGTTTAATTCATGTCTTCTAACTTTGTAAAAACTATTTTCTAGAAATGAACTTTTCTTTTAAAAAGATTTTAAAAGTAGATATGCTAGAAAAAAGTTAAATGTAGGAAACCTCAATAAAGAGAAATTACAATTCTGCAAAATAAAAATTATGATAAAGACATCAATTTTTTTATTCCTCAATCAGCTAATTATCCTTGAATAATACTGACTCAATTAAAAATTTCACGCCATGATGGTGGTGATTAAACTATTATCAGTAAATGCCATGCCTATCCACACATGTGGATTAAGTCAGGTGTTATGCTAAGTGCTGGAATTCAGAAATTATTAAGTCTCTGACCACATTCTAGTGGAGGAGACACACCTACAGAAAGATGATTATATGCAAAAGTATAGTTTCTGTTGACAGCACCTCCATCCATAATGCCCCTAAAGCAGAAATCTAGAGGTAATGATTCCTTACCCTCTGAAACCTCTGCTTTCAGTCATTCTCAATGACTTGATAATTTTACTTCATAAATGTTTTCAACTCCACCTCTTCTTTTCCATCTGCACTCTCACCACCTTTGGCCAGACCTGTGTCATCTCTCACCTAGACTTTCATTGGCCCCCTGTCCAGTCTTCCTATCTCTAATATATGATCCATTCCCATATTTTTCTCCATAGATTTATCTAAGTTGAACATCTGACCATGTAATCTCATGTTTTCAGTCAGTTAATGAATGGCTTTGTGATACAAATGGGATTTATCTGCAAAAAGAAGTTCAAATCCTAGATTTTCCATGTATTAAATGCGTGATCTTGGGCATTAGTTGTTCTCTTTGAGCCTTGTTCCTGATGTGTAAACTGTCAATAATAATACCTTGGCACCTTCAGGGATAAACGAGAATATTATAAATAAAACACAAGGCATATATCAATCATTCAATTAAAAAACTCAATAAAAAACTCAATCACAATCATTATTTCAAGCTCTCTAGCTTTGCATGCACAAGTCCTCCAGCATCTCTCTGCCTTGTACTCTGTGCTCTAGCAACATATAAACATTTGTAGTCACCGGAAAATGCCATGCTTTCCCACACCACCACAGCTTTGCCTATTCTAATAGCTTAGCTTGGAATGTCCTTTCTTCTTGGGAGAGCAGTCAGCAGAGAGCCACCTCACCTGAGGTTACAACTTTCCTTAAGCAACCTACAGCTTGTGCCTAGGCTAAGTGGAAGTATTAAAAGCCCAGCCATTTTGGCCCAAATTCTGTTGGGCACAAATAGTCATGGAAATGGCTGGAACCAGAATCAGTACATTGTAGGATAGAAATGTTGCATCTGAAATCAAGCCCAAGTAGGGCCAGAGAGCACAAGCAGTTAGTCCAATCGCCCAAGTCACATCCCAAAGTTGCACCAGTGCTCTTCCCTCAGCTCACACCAAAAACCATATGGGCATCCCATAAGACAAGCCAATGGAGGAAGGGGGTGGTGGAAAAGCAACTTTTGTTCACATGGTGATTGGCCAAGTATGTGAGTAGAAGCCAAAAACAGAAAACGACTTAATTCAAGCCACACTCATGGGTGGCCTTGAAGGAGAGTAAACAGGGGGATTCTTCTTAGTGGGTGGAATAGAAAGTGGTGTATCTGGTCATCCATGCTGTGTGGAAGCAAAAGTGGGTCAGGTTAGTATATATGCAGCATCTGGGCAGTAGCCAATAGTCTGATTGTCCAATCAAGGATGTAGAAAGAAGAAATGGAAGATGTGGGTGTGGCACATGGAAATGCAATCAAGGTGTGAAGATTTTTGTATCACATCTTAATGTCCACTAGAAATCATACACCAGGGGAGAGGCAGTAAAGAACTAAGAAAACAACTCATCCCATTGATACTATCCAGTCATCATAATTGGCAACCCTGAAACTAACAAGGGCAAATGACAGGAACAGCCATGTTGGGAGAGGTGGAGGCTATGCATGGGTCCAACAGCATGGACCTATACCTCCTAAGATTGATCTAGCTGCTGATCAACTGCTCTCCGAATGCCCAACCTGCTAACCATATAGACCAACAGTCCACCCCCAATATGACACTCTTACCTAAGAAGATCAGCTGGTCTGTTGGTAGCCAGTTGATTACATTGGGTCCCTTCCATCCTGAAAGGGCTATGGGTCAGTATTCAGAGGGACAGATACCTCTCCTGGGTATGTTTTTGCCTTTTCTGCCCAGAGAACCTCAGCCAGCACCACAATCTGAATGCTTACAGGGTCCCTGATCCCAAGCCATGGGATCCCATGCAACATAGCATCTAGCAGGGGATTCACTGAACAGTGAAACAAAGAGTAGACTCAAGACCATGAGGTTACCTTGTTGAATCATTTACTTCACCATCCAAAAGCAGCCACCCTCATATAGTACTGGAACTATCTTGAAAATGGGACTGAAGTGCCAGCTTAGAAGCAGTACTCTGTAGGAATACACACTTCATTAGAGAACCTCAATATGGTGTTAATAGGAAGGATACATGAGTCAGGGAACCAAGGAGGAGAAGCAGGAGCAGCCTTAATTATCCTCACTCCTAATGACCAATTGAGGGACTTTATGATTCTCACAACTGCAACTCCGGGCTAGAAGTCCTGGTTCCCAAAGGAACACACTCTTGCCAAGGGACACACCATGAGTCCCACTGAACCACAAATCATGGTTGCCCCTGTGCACTCTGGGCTTGTTGCACGCAAAGACCAGTGGGCAAGAGGAGGAGTCAGCATTGCAGCAGAGATATTCGATTTTGATCACCATCAGAACACAGTGCTTTTTTCACACAGTTGGTGAAGTGAAGAACACAGGTGGAACCCACGTGACCCACTTGGTTCACTTAGGATGAGCCACTCTTTGCCCAGTTCGAACTGTGAATGTGCAACAGCCCTGACCTAAGAAGGTTATGATTACCAGGGGTTCAGCCCCTCAGGAATGATAGTGAGGATTACACCATAAAGCAAAGCACCAAGACCTGCAGAGGTGATGGATGAGTCAGGGAGAATTTAGAATGGCTAACAGCCAAGGGAGATGATGAAAACCCAGCACAGCCCTGAGACCAACTACAGTGGTGGGGGCTGCTTTTATCCACAGTAACCTCCCTCTCTCTGTCTCCCCCTCAGGAGAAGAAATACTCCTCCATGGCTGAACAGGGCCGTGGACACGTTGATGTGGGAAAGGTGTACTGAGGCAGCTATCAGGTAGCCACTCAGCTCTTCCTTCAAGATGGAATTTGCTGCAGGGAAAGTCGCTAGTTGCTTCACAGCCTCCAGTGCTACACCTTAGGGGTCCACCACAGCATTCACTAAAGACCCACTCTCCCAGGGCTGCTTCCAGCCAACGACCGAGCACAGTGCGTGACTGGACGGGGAGTGCTGGATCCTGACCACTTCTGCCCCCTATTGGGACTCTGGGATTCTTCCAACAAGTACATGTTCTCTGGAGCCCCCACAGACCTGGTTAAGATGGTCCCAGAGCTGCAATGCAGTTGGAGCTTCTCCAACTCTGTCCTTCTTCCTCTTTAGTCTCACAAGTGTTAGGTTTGCATCAAGCTCTGAGACTCTTCCCCATGACTCCTGCTTCCTCTCCTCTTTATCCTACACAAGAATTTCCCTCAATAAATCCGTTTCATATCTACTCCTATCTTGGCATCTGCATTCTGGAGGACTCAGCAAGCATAATCCATTTTATCTATTTTTCATTTCTGGGTCTTTCAATGTGTTGTTTTGCCTGCCCAAATAGCTATCCTCCCCTGACTTAGCTGGCTTTGACTTTTTTTTTTTTTTTTTTCTGGCTGGCTTTGACCACTTTGACTACAGACAACAGATATCAGTTTATGCATCACTTCCTTCAATAAACCTCCCTGACCTCTCCGTCACCACCAAAATCTATGTTGGATGATACTGCTAGGGGTTCCATAGCACCATGTACACTCCCATCCAGCCCTCATCCCTCTGATTTGAAATTTCTTTTTGTGTGTGTGTCTGCATCCCTCTGCAAACTATAAATGTCATGATGAAAGGGTCTGTATCTATTTCTTCACCGTTGTATGCCTATCATCTATCACAATGCTTAGTATTTTTTAGGGACTCGATAAATATTTATTGAATGGATATATAGACACAAAGCAAGAGAATGAAAACCACGGAAACCAATCAAGGGAGCAACCTGGGAGGAAGGGCCCAGGTAGAACTTAGAAGAATTCCACTGAATTAAAAACACTCTTCAGACATTTTTAAAAGGTATCACATAGAAGGTGGCAGAGTAAGAAGACCTGAGCTCACCTCCTCCCATGGGCACACCAAAATAACAACTATTTACAGAGCAACTATTGATGAGAATGACATGAAGACTAGCAGAAAAGATCATCTACAGCTAAAGATATAAAAAAGAAACCACAATGAGACAGGTAAGAGAGACAGAGATGCAGTACAGTCAAGAGCCACACCCCTGAGTGGGTGACCCACAAAGGAGAGGATAATCACAATCTCCCCAGGGATCAAGGGGCCCAAGCCCGCATCAGACTCCCCAGACCAGAGGTCTGGCACCAGGAAGATGAGCCCCTAGAACCTTTGGCCTTGAAGGCCAGCAAGGCTTGCTTTCAGGAGTCCCAGAGGCTGTGGGAAATAGAGACTTCACTCCTAAAGGGTGCACACAAAACCTTACACACTCTGAGACTTGGGACAGAAAGAGTAATTTGAAAGGAGCCTGGGTCAGACCCACTTGCTGATCTTGGAGAGTCTCCCAGAGAGGTAGAAGGCAACTGAGACTTACCCTGGGGGACACAGATGCTGGCACAGCTATTTTGGGGAGCTTGTTCTACCATGAGGACACTACAGCTGGCAAGTGATATTTTGGAATCTTCCTTCTAGCTTATTAGCACCAGGACCTAACCCCACTCACCAGCCAGTCAGCACCAGTCCTGGTGCTCCCCCAAGGCCAAGCAGTTAGCTTCATGGGAACACAGCTCCATTCGCCAGTAGGCTGGCAACACCCATAAGCCCCCATAGGCACCCCAGGCTCCCCAGGACCCAGCCCCACCCATCAGAGTACCAGGACCTGGTCTTGCCCACCAATGGACCAGCACTCGCTCAAGTTCTGGCTTCACCCACCAGTGGGCAGGCACCATCCCCCTGGGTCCTGGCCATGCCCACCAGAGAAGGGACATCAGCTCTAAGATAGCTTGGGCGCCTCAGCCAGCAGACCTAGGACCCAGATGCACCCACCAGCAGGCCAGCACCAGCTACAGGGCCCTGTGCCCTCAGGCAGCCACCCTGGGACACAGCTATACCTACCAGCAGGTCAGCACCAGTTTCAGGACCCCCAGGCCCTGAAAGCCAGTCACTCCATGACCTGGTCCCACCCACCAGCAGGCTGACACCAGCTCTGGGACCTCTGGACAACAGCCAGCCACCCCAGGACCCAGCTTTACCCACCAATGGCTGACAGCCTCTGCACTAGGTGGGGCCTGGCAACCAACCAGGCCAGAAGCCACTCATGCCTACCAGTGTGCCCACATTAGTCAGCCCACCACAATAGAAGGGCCCATGCAGCCCACATAGGGGACACCCCTAGAGAATTTAGCTCTGATCACTATAGGAGAGTGTGCTTCTGGGCCACATAGGACATATTCTACATAAGGCTACTCCTCCAAGATCAAGAAATGCAATTAACTTACCTAATACATAGAAATAAAAACAGAGAAAACAGGCAAAATGAGGTAACAGAGTAGTATTTCTGAAATGAAGGAAAAAGATAAAACCCCAGAAGAAGATCTAAGTGAAGTAGAGATAAGTAATTAACCTGATAAAGAGTTCAAGGTAATGATCAAAAAGATGCTGAACAAACTTGAGGGAAGAATGGAATAACAGAGTAAGAAGTTTAACAAAGAGTTAGAAAATATAAAGACAAATCAAACAGAACTGATGAGTACAGTAACTGAAATAAAAAATACACTAGAAGGAATCAACAGTAGATTAGATGATACAGAGGAACAGATCAGCAAACTGGAAGAAAGAGTAATGAAAATCACTCAAGATTAACAGAAAAAAGAAAAAAAAAGAGTTATAAAAAATTAGGTCAGTTTAAGAGACTTCTGGGAGAATATCGAGCATACAAACATTCACATTATAGGTGCCCCAGAAAGAGAAGAGAGAGAGAAAGGGGCAGAGAACATATTGAAGACATAATAGCTGAAAACTTCCCTAACCTGGGAGAGGAAACACATCCAGGTCCAAGAAGCACAGAAAATCCCAGGTAAATTCAATCCAAAGAGTTCTACACCAAGACACATTGTTATTAAAATGGCATAAATTAAAGACAAACGAGAGAATATTAAAAGCAGCAAGGGAAAAACTACCAGTTCTGTACAAAGGGACTTCCATAAGACTTTCAGCTGAATGGAAACTCTGAAGGGCAGAAGGGAGTGGCATGATATATTTAAAGTGATAAAAGAAAAAAAAGCATATAATCAAGAATACTCTACCCAGTAAAGCTATCATTTAGATTTGATGGAAAGATAAAGAGTTTTACAGACAAGCAAAAGATAAAAGAGTTTATCACCACTAAACTGGCTCCACAAGAAATGTTAAAGGGACTTCTTTAAGTGGAAGAGAAAAAACCACAACTAGAAATATAAAAATTACAGAAGAAAAAATCTCATTGGTAAAGGCAATAAAGGTAGTAGATCAACCACCTACAAAGCTAATAGAAAGGTTAAATAACAAAGGTAGTAAAATCATCTATATACACAATAAACAGTTAAGGGATACACAAAACAAAAAAAATTGTAAAATATGATGGCAAAAACATTAATTTGGGGGGAGTAAAAAATTCAGGGTTTTTAAAATGCATTTGAACTTAAGAGATTATCAATGTATAAAAACCATATATATATATATATATGTGTGTGTGTATATATATATATATATATATAGAGAGAGAGAGAGAGAGAGAGAGCGCTATGTATAAACCTAATGGTAATCACAGGCCAAAAATCTATAACAGATATACACACACAAAAGAGAAGGAAATCCAAACATAACACTAAAGATAGTCATCAAATCACAGGGAAGAGAAAAAAGAAGGAACAAAAAAGAACTACAAAAACAAAATGAAAACAATTTGCAAAATGGCAATAAATACATACCTATCAATAATTAAATGTAAATGGACTAAATGCTCTAATCAAAAGGCACAGAGTGGCTGAATGGATACAAAAACAAGACCAGGGGCTTCCAGTAGTTAAGAGTCTGCCTGCTGATGCAGAGGACACAGGTTCGTGCCCCGGTCCAGGAGGATCCCACGTGCCATGGAGCGGCTGGGCCCTTGAGCCACAACTACTGAGCCTGCACATCCAGAGCCTGTGCTCCACAGTGGCAGAGGCCACAACAGTGAGAGGCCCGTGTACCGCAAAAAAAAAAAAAAAAAAAAAAAGACCAGTATATATGCTGCCTACAAAGACTTACTTCAGAGCTAAAGACACACACAGACTAAAAGTGCACTGCTGGTTGAAATGTAAACTGGTGCATCCACTGTGGAAAACAGTGTAAATTCCTCAAAGAATTAAAAATAGAACTGCCATACAATCCAACAATTCCACTGCTGGGTATATGTATGAAGAAAACAAAAACACTAATTCAAAAAGATATATGTACCCCTATGTTCACTGCAGCATTATTTACAATAGCCAAGATATGGAAGCAACATAAGTGTCCATCAGTAGATGAATGGATAAAGAAAATGTGATACACACACACACACACACACAAGTGGAGTATTACTCAGCCATAAAAAAACACAAAATCTTGCCAAGTGTGACAACATGGATGGACCTACAGAGTATTATCCTCAGCGAAATAAGTCAGACAGAAAAAGACAAATACTATATAATTTCACTTATATGTAGAATCTAAAAAACAAAACAAGTGGATGAACAAAAGAGAGACAGACTCACAGATACAGAAAACAAACAGGTGGTTGTTGGGGGTAGGGAGGAAAGAAATAGGTGAGGGAGATGAAGAGTTACAAACTGCCAGTTACAAAATAAAAGAGTCACAGGGATGAAATGTAGACTGTGGAGAATATAGCCAATAACAATGTAATATCTTTGTATGGTGACGTATGGTAACTAGATTTATTGTGGTGATCATTTTGAAATGTACACCAGGAACTAACATAGAGCTGTAGGTCAATTATACTTCAAAAACAAACATACAAACTCACTCATAGAAAAAGAGATCATAATTGGGGTGTGGGGGAAGGAGGAGTTGGAGGAAGGTAGCCCAAAGGTACAGAATTCCAGTTATAAGACAAACAAGAACTAGGGATGTCATGTACAATATGATAAATGTAGTTAACACGGCTGTATGTTATAGATGAAAGTTAAGGGAGTAACCCTGAGTTTTCATCATAAGAAATTGTTTCTTTTTTTTTCATTTTGTATCTATATGAGAAGATGAATATTCACTAAACTTATCGTGGTCATCATTTCATGATGTACATAAATCATTATGCTATACACCTTTTAAAGTGCTGTACAGCAATTACATCACAATAAAACTGGACAAGAAAAAAATGTATCCTGAAATTTCAGAAGTGGGAAGAGTGGAAAATATTAGGGGCACTGACCCAGCTCAACACAAATCTTCACAACGTTGGATTCCAACCATGACATTCCTTTCATTGGTAACATGATCAGTTCTTACTGAGCTGGAGATTGATGCTATCTCTGCATTCTGGAAATAACCCCCAGCCAGATGATGCCACGTACAAGAACTGCCGAGGGTCACTCCTCTGTTTCGGCCAGTGATAAAAGTCACTCTGTGTACAAGCAGGTTATGACACCAAGTCAAACACATGGATTTACATATGCAACTTAGAAAAGGATACAAGGAAGCTCCCCAGGAAGTTGAGCCTTGGGACCTTCACTCATTTCATCTTCTAATTTGCTGGACTCTTGTCCTTATTCCCGTCAGCTTGATCCCAGATTCCATACCTGCTTCTAACACTATTGGATTTAGTGACTCTGAATTCCTTCCTTGCCTTTTTACCAAGGTTCGTATTCTCCTATGGTTTGGGGCTTTTTGTGTTCTAGCTATTTCTGTGTCCACTGTTACTTTGAGAAGATCCTCTATTCTTTCCCAAAGGAAACCCAGCTCTTGTCCTCATAAATAGACTATATCATTTGAGGCAAGAAAATTATCATTGTAATAATATTTACTTTAAAATTTTATCATCTAGAAGCCATAAAAATTACATTCATTTTTCTGAGTTAAAAAAATTACATGAGAACTTCTCCTGCCAGTGTCCTTGTCCCTTCAGAGAGCCACAGCCACCCTCCACATCTGCAGGAGACCCTCCAACACTAGCAGATCTGGAAGAAACCGCCATCCTCAGGGGCTTGGAGAAGGCTCTCTTGTAGCTCAAGTGGAGGTGAAGAAAACCATCCCTTTGGTGGTGGCCTGAGCAGATTATCTGAACCGCAATGTTGCTCTGAACTTTGTGTTCGAGATTTAAGAAGATTAGGGCTGCTAAGCTTCCAAAAGGGGGGCTCAATTATTCACTGTTAAAAAATGGTCATTGCTTCCCTCTTTGTTTCCTGGTGCACGAGGAGAGGGGATTAAAAGTGCTGCTTAAAGGAGCTCCAGAGATGGGTGCGAATGGAGACTAACAGCGCAGACACCAGAGATGGGCATGAGACACTAAGGCTGCTGCTGCTGCCACCAAGAAGCCTGTGTGCAAGCACAGGTCACTATCCACACCTACTTTTGGGGGAGCCTGTGCAGCCCGCCACTGCCAGGGTACCATTCCCCAGGAGAACACATGGCGTGCCTCAGGCTGGTGCAACGTCCTGCCGGCCTCTGCCACCACAGGCTCGCCCTGCATCCGCACCCCTCCCTCCCCACGGCCTTAGTGGCCAGAGTCCCCAAAGCAGCTGCTCCTTTAACCCCGTCCTGTCTGAGTGAAGAACAGACAGCCTCCAAGGACCTACACACAGAGGCGGGGTCAAATCCAAAGCTGAGCCCTGGGAGCTGTGCGAACAAAGAAGAGAAAGGGAAATCTCTCCTAGAAGCCTCAGGAGCACAAGATTAAATCTCCACAATCAACTTGATGTACCCTGTATCTGTGGAATACATGAATAGACAACGAATCATCCCAAATTGAGGAGGTGGACTTTGAGACCAAGATTTATTATTTTTTCCCCTTTTTGTGAGTGTGTATGTGAATGCTTCTGTGTGAGATTTTGTCTGTATACCTTTGCTTTCACTATTTGTCCTAGGGTACTATCTGTCCACTTTTTGTTTGTTTTGGTTTCTTTTGACTTAAAAAAACTTTTTTCTTAATAATTATTTTTATTTTAATAACTTTATTTTATTTTATCTTACTTTATTTTATTTTGCCTTCTCTCTTTTTTTCTTTCTTTCTACTTTTTCTCCCTTTTATTCTGAGCCACGTGGATGAAAGGCTCTGGGTGCTGCATCCAGGAGTCAGTGCTGTGCCTCTGAGGTGGGAGAGCCAACTTCAGAACACTGGTCCACAAGAGACTTCCCAGCTCCAGGTAATATCAAATGGCGAAAATCTCCCAGAGATCTCCATCTCAACACCAGCACCCAGGTTCAATCAACGACCAGCAAGCTACAGTGCTGGACACCCTATGCCAAACAACTAGCAAGACAGAAACACAACACCACCCATTAGCAGAGAGGCTGCCTAAAATCATACTAAGGCCACAGACACCCCAAAACACACCACCAGATGTGGAACTGCCCACCAGAAACACAAGATCCAGCCTCACACACCAGAACACAGGCACTAGTCCCTCCCACCAGGAAGCCAACACAACCCACTGAACCAACTTTAGCCACTGGGGACAGACACCAAAAACAATGGGAACTACGAACCTGCAGCCTGCAAAAAGGAGAGCCCAAACACAGTAAGATAAGCAAAATGAGAAGACAGAAAAACACACAGCAGATGACCAGACCTAACAAACGAAGAGGAAATAGGCAGTCTACCTGAAAAAGAATTCAGAATAATGATAGTAAATATGATCCAAAATCTTGGAAATAGAATAGAGAAAATGTAAGAAACCTTTAACAAGGACCTAGAAGAACTAAAGATGAAACAAGCAATGATGAACAACACAATAAATGAAATAAAAAAACACTCCAGATGGGATCAATAGCAGAATAACTGAGGCAGAAGAAAGGATAAGTGACCTGGAAGATAAAATAGTGGAAATAACTACTGCAGAGCAGAATAAAGAAAAAAGAATGAAAAGAACTGAGGACAGTCGCAGAGACCTCTGGGACAAAATAAAACACGCAAACATTCGAACTGGAGGGCTTCCAGAAGAAGAAGAGAAAAAGTAAGGGACTGAGAAAATATTTGAAGGGATTATAGTTGAAAACTTCCCTAATATGGGAAAGAAAATAGTTACTCAAGTCTGGGAAGCACAGAGAGTCTGATACAGGATAAATCCAAGGGGAAACACACCAAGACACATATTAATCAAACCATCAAAAATTAAACACAAAGAAAACATATTAAAGGAGCAAGGGAAAAACAACAAATAACACACAAGGGAATCCCCATCAGGGTAACAGCTAATCTTTCAGCAGAAACTCTACAGGCCAGAAGGGAGTGGCAGGACATATTTAAAGTGATGAAGGAGAAAAATCTGCAACCAAGATTACTCTACCCAGCAAGGATCTCATTCAGATTTGATGGAGAAATTAAAACCTTTACAGAGTAGCAAAAGCTGAGAGTTCAGCACCACCAAACCAGCTTTACAACAAATGCTAAAGGAACTTCTCTAGGCAAGAAACACAAAAGAAGGAAAAGACCTACAATAACAAACACAAAACAATTAAGAAAATGGGAATAGGAACATACATATCGATAATTACCTTAAATGTAAATGGATTAAATGCTCCCAACAAAAGACACAGATTGGCTGAATGGATACAAAAACATGACCCATGTATATGCTGTCTACAAGAGACCCACTTCAGACCTAGAGACACATACAGACTGAAAGTAAGGGGTGGAAAAAGATATTCCATGCAAATGGAAACCAAAAGAAAGCTGGAGTAGCAATTCTCATATCAGACAAAATAGACTTTAAAATAAAGACTATTAGAAGAGACAAAGAAGGACACTACATAATGATCAAGGGATCGATCCAAGAAGAAGATATAACAATTGTAAATATTTATGCACCCAACATAGGAGCACCTCAATACATAAGGCAAATACTAACAGCCATAAATGGGAAAATAGACAGTAACACATTCATAGTAGGGGACATCAACACCCCACTTTCACCAATGGACAGATCATCCAAAATGAAAATAAGGAAACACAAGCTTCAAGTGATACATTAAACAAGATGGACTTAATTGATATTTATAAGACATTCAATCCAAAAGCAACAGAATACATATTTTTCTCAAGTGCTCATGGAACATTCTCCAGGATAGATCATATCTTGGGTCACAAATCAAGCCTTGGTAAATTTAAGAAAACTGAAATTGTATCAAGTACATTTCCCAACCACAATGCTATGAGACTAGATATCAATTACAGGAAAAGATCTGTAAAAAATACAAACATATGAAGGCTAAATAAATACACTACTTAATAACGAAGTGATCACTGAGGAAATCAAAAAATACCTAGAAATAAATGACAGTGGACACACAAAGAACCAAAACCTATGGGACGCAGCAAAAGCAGTTCTAAGATGGAAGTTTACAGCAATACAATCATACCTTGAGAAACAGGAAACATCTCGAATAAACAACCTAAACTTGCACCTAAATCAATTAAAGAAAGAAGAAAGAAAAACCCCAAATTTAGCAAAAGGAAAGATATCATGAAGATCAGATCAGAAATAAAGGAAAAAGAAATGAAGGACATGATAACAAAGATCAATAAATCTAAAAGCTGGTTCTTTGAGAAGATAAACAAAATTGATAAACCATTAGCCAGACTCATCAAGAAAAAAAGGGAGAAAACTCAAATCAATAGAACTAGAAATGAAAAAGGAGAAGTAACAACTGACACTGCAGAAATACAAAAGATCATGATAGATTACTACAAGCAACTCTATGTCAATAAAATGGACAACCTGGAAGAAATGGACAAAATCTTAGAAATGCACAACCTGCCAAGAATGAATCAGGAAGAAATAGAAAATATGAATAGACCAATCACAAGAACTGAAATTGAAACTGTGATTAAACATCTTCCAACAAACAAAAGCCCAGGACCAGATGGCTTCACAGGCGAATTTTATCAAACATTTAGAGAAGAGCTAACACCTATCCTTCTCAAACTCTTCCAAAATATAGCAGAGGGAGGAACACTCCCAAACTCATTCTACGAGACCACCATCACCCTGATACCAAAACCGGACAAGGATGTCACAAAGAAAGAAAACTACAGGCCAATATCACTGATGAATATAGATGCAAAAATCCTCAACAAAATTCTAGCAAACAGAATCCAACAGCACATTGAAAGGATCATACACCATGATCAAGTGGGGTTTATTCCAGGAATGCAAGGATTCTCAATATATGCAAATCAATCAACATGATACACCATATTAACAAATTGAAGGAGAAAAACCATATGATCATCTCAATAGATGCAGAGAAAACTTTCGACAAAATTCAACACCCATTTATGATAAAAACCCTGCAGAAAGTAGGCATAGAGGGAACTTTCCTCAATATAATAAAGGCCATATATGAAAAACCCACAGCCAACATCGTCCTCAATGGTGAGAAACTGAAACCATTTCCACTAAGATCAGGAACAAGACAAGGTTGCCCACTCTCACCATTCCTATTCTACATAGTTTTGGAAGCTTTAGCCACAGCAATCAGAGAAGGAAAGGAAATAGAAGGAATCCAAATCGGAAAAGAAGAAGTAAAGCTGTGACTGTTTGCAGATGACATGATACTATACATACACAATCCTAAAGATGCTACCAGAAAACTAGTAGAGCTAATCAATGAATTTGGTAAAGTAGCAGGATACAAAGTTAATTCACAGAAATCACTGGCATTCCTATACACTAATGATGAAAAATCTGAAAGTGAAATCAAGAAAACACTCCCATTTACCACTGCAACAAAAAGAATAAAATATCTAGGAATAAACCTACCTAAGGAGACAAAAGACATGTATGCAGAAAATTATAAGACACTGATGAAAGAAATTAAAGATGATACAAATAGATGGAGAGATATACCATGTTCTTGGATTGGAAGAATCAACATTGTGAAAATGACTCTACTACCCAAAGCAATCTACAGATTCAATGCAATCCTTATCAAACTGCCACTGGAATTTTTCACAGAACTAGAACAAAAAATTTCACAATTTGTATGGAAACACAAAAGACCCCAAATAGCCAAAGCAATCTTGAGAACGAAAAATGGAGCTGGAGAAATCAGGCTCCCTGAATTCAGACTATACTACAAAGCTACAGTAATCAAGACAGTATGGTACTGGCACAAAAACAGAAAGATAGATCAATGGAACAGGATTGAAACCCCAGAGATAAACCCACGCACATATGGTCACCTTATCTTTGATAAAGGAGGCAGGAATATACAGTGGAGAAAGGACAGCTTCTTCAATAAGTGGTGCTGGCAAAACTGGACAGATACATGTAAAAGTATGAGATTAGATCACTCCCTAACACCATACACAAAAATAAGCTCAGAATGGATTAAAGACCTAAATGTAAGGCCAGAAACTATCAAACTCTTAGAGGAAAACATAGGCAGAACACTCTATGACATAAATCACAGCAAGTTCCTTTTGACCCACCTCCTAGAAAAATGGAAATACAAACAAAAATAAACAAATGGGACCTAATGAAACTGCAAAGCTTTTGCACAGCAAAGGAAACCATAAACAAGACCAAAAGACAACCCTCAGAATGGGAGAAAATATTTGCAAATGAAGCAACTGACAAAGGATTAATCTCCAAAATTTACAAGCAGCTTATTCAGCTCAATAACAGAAAAACAAACAACCCAATTCAAAAATGGTCAGAAGACCTAAAGAGACATTTCTCCAAAGAAGATATACAGACTGCCACCAAACACATGAATGAATGTTCAACATTATTAATCATTAGAGTAATTCAAATCAAAACTACAATAAGATATCATCACACACCAGTCAGAATGGTCATCATCAAAAAATCTAGAAAAAATAAATGCTGGAGAGGGTGTGGAGAAAAGGGAACCCTCTTGCACTGCTGGTGGGAATGTGAATTGGTACAGCCACTATGGAGAACAGTATGGAGGTTCCTTAAAAAACTACAAATAGAACTACCATATGACCCAGTAATCCAACTACTGGGCACATATCCTGAGAAAACCATAATTCAAAAAGAGTGATGTACTAAAATGTTCATTGCAGCTCTATTTACAATAGCCAGGAGATGCAAACAACCTATGTGTCCATCATCGGATGACTGGATAAAGAATATATGGCACATATATACAATGGAATATTACTCAGGCATAAAAAGAAAAGAAATTGAGTTATTTGTAGTGAGGTGGATGGACCTAGAGTCTGTCATACAGAGTGAAGTAAGTCCGGTAGAGAAAGACAAATACTGTATGCTAACAGATATGTATGGAATCTAAGAAGAAAAAAAATGTCATGAAGAACCTAGGGGTAAGATGGGAATAAAGACACAGACCTACTAGAGAATGGACTTGAGGATACGGTGAGGGGGAAGTGTAAGTTGTGACAAAATGAGAGAGTGGCATGGACATATACACACTACCAAATGTAAAATAGATAGCTAGTGGGAAGCAGCTGCACAGCACAGGGAGATCAGCTCGGTGTTTTGTGACCACCTAGAGTGATGGGATAAGGAGGGTGGGAGGTAGGGAGACGTAAGAGGGAGGAGATATGGGAACATATGTATATGTATAACTGATTCACTTTGTTATAAAGCAGTAACTAAGACACCCTTGTAAGGAAATTATACTCCAATAAAGATGTAAAAAAAAAATTACATGCATGAGTACATAGGAAAGTCTCAATCAACAATGCTTTGAAGGTAATTACGTGAAATCCTCAGAAGCTGAGGTCACTTCAATTAGACATCAAAAGTTGATGTCCCAAGACATCATACCCAAGAATGTAACTTATGCAGTAAATTTTGGTCTTAATGTATCACTTTCAAAACACCTTAAGTTCTCCGAGGAATGTTTGTTAAAAAGTGAAGGTGTGCCTGATGTAGAAGATTTTCTAACAGCATCCTTTCTTACTTGCCAATCTATCCTCCTTTTGCAGCAAGGAAGCTGTGTAGGTTCACCAGGAGGCCACACAACTGATAGATCTGAACAGGCAGCAGAAGCTCTTAAGCTACCTCAGCCCAGAGGGCAAGATCTAGAAAAGTGTCTAAGCAGGCGTTCAAGCACAGAGATCTTAGGGGGCAAGCAGTGCAAGGGTGTTTTGGGCTGAGGAGGAAAACCAGGGACTCAGAAAAGGAATAGCGGGTTTAAAAGAACAAGTAAGAGGAGGACCAGAAAAATGATACAGACAATAAATTACAGCCCACAGCCCAACCCAGATGTCAGTTTACAGCCTTGCAGTAGCCGCTGCATGGAGAGTTTAGTGAACTACATTTAACATGTGTGCATTTCACTTTAATGTTTAAGCTCTTTAATTCTTTGTGTCTATGAACAGTCACAGTCAGAAAGTCCAGATGGACTATATTAATCAGAGCACATAATTTTAGTGGTAGACATGCTTACTCCCAAAGCCTGGATATATTCCTAGAGCCTTTGCAGTGCCCCGTTGTCTCGAGGTAAGAAATATGGTTGGCTCAGCAGCATTTGTTAATTTATGTAAGAAGGAAAATGAATCACATATAAACATATGGAAATATCCAAATGCCAATTTTTTTTTTTAGGTTAGCTCTTTGCGTCCTCATTTTCCTTCTAACCTGGGATTTATGCTATCAACTATTAACACTAAACAGATTCCTAGCTTATTCTTAGTTTTCAACTTATACATATATAAATTTAAAAGATATATATGTATGCATGCATATATATATACATTTTTTTCAGACTAAGTAAAATTAGTGTTTTATTTGGATAGAAAACTGACAAAGGACGGGTACTCCTTCCTTCAGGATATTGCAATTAAGGGTTGTGAACATTTAAGCAGGAGTTACTGCCATCCAGAGGCAGAAAGCCATGAGTTGCCATATCCTGTTACAGTTTTACTATAAAGGAAGTAAGCCAAGAAAAAACGTGTGCATTGTTGACGTTTGGCTCATTAAATCATCAAAGAATGGGAAATTAAGACCCAGAATCAGGTGTCACGGGGTCTGCAATCCCACTGTCCTCATGAATGGGGGAACATACTCTGGATTCTTCAAAGCTAGTCATAGTGAAAGAGGATGCAGCTTTCTGTGACATAAGGCCAACCATTTCCACAGAGTCCTTAACGTGCAAAAGCATAAAATATCTTGAAAATTAACCCTTGTACATTTCTTAGAAAATCTATATTTTTCTTGTTTTTAAGCCATATGATACTTCGGTGGAGACACTGAAATGGATGCTCCTAGTGTCTGATGAATGCTGCCCATCACACCCAGCAGAGATATAATATAGGGTTTCCTAGCTATGAAAAGTCTATCAGGACACTAGGATACCTATCATAGAAAGTGGTGCTCGGCCTTTGAATATGAGCGTCCAAAAAATATTTGCAGTGTATACAGTAAATAATTTTAGTAGAATTAGTAAGTAAAATCCTGAAAGACTTTGCATAGTTGAAAAGTGTTGGGATTACACGAAGAGAGTTCCTTACTATACAGGCTCTGATTTAGAGAAAATATCGTATTCTTCTAGGACTTGATCATTTGACATTACTATTTGACTACTTAAGTTTCTGTAGCCATTCCATACGCTGAGTTCCCTCTGTCAATAAATGAATAAACAAATGCACTAACTCGAGAATATTTCTGCTTGTTTACGTTTTGTTAGAAACCCAAATTCAAAACATGCATCAGTCTGGGTTTTTAACAACAGGAACAAATAATGACTCCAAATTACATTTGCTATTCACAGACACTTTACACACCCATGACAGGTATAGATATAACCTTTTGAATATGTTTTAAAACATTGAATACACATACACACACACACAATCTGAAAAAATAAACCAAGTAAAAACATGTCTCTTAACAAAGCCTACTTCAATTTTCTAACCAACTTACACAGCTCAAAAGATTTCAGTCTAGGAACATTTTGAACCAAATAAAATAGTTTATAATTAGATGAGAAAATATTATTAAATTACTATTTTTCACCTCTACCAAGATCATTTATTGTGTATATTAAAATATTTTTCAGAAGCCCACATTCAAATGCGCTAAAGTCAGGATGGGGGGTCCTACCCATTAGGAGTATAAATAGTTTTGACTTTCAAAAAGAAAACCCCAAACTGCATTTCTGAAGTTACACTGTACTATGATCTCTGTCTTAAAACCCTATTCCACTTTTTGTTTGTTTGTATTTTTACATGAGGCTTCTTGCATCTACAGGGTTATCAGTGCCCTCTACTGGTTTTCAGCCTGAAGTTTAAAATGGAGAAAAAGAAGAAAAGGGATGAAACAGTCATTCAAATCCTGGGAAACTGCACTATCCTAGTGAAATGGGGGAAAAAAGGGAGAGACATACCTATGCTAATGTTATTTGTTTACTTGCTTGTTGTCTTAATAAACTATTATACAAAAGATTGATTGTGAGGTGGGTTGTTTCTGAGGAGCTCCAAATCATTATTAATTCTTAATTCAGTTCAGGAAAGAAGTTAGCAACATAAAATAAGGGGGGGAAAACTGAAAATAAATTGCAAAAAAAATGTTATTTTTTAAAAATTATTATTTATAAATTATTTATAAATGACACAGGAAACGGTTTGATGATACATACACACTAAACTGTTAATGATGATACATACATACTAAGCTGTTAACAATGGTTACCTCTGAAAAGAAGATTGGCATTGGAGACAAAGGTATAGAAGCCATATTTTCACTCCTTACTTACTATAGACATAGTTTAAAATTTTAACAAAGAAGTTGTATCCTGAATCCCTGCACTTCTCACCTCCTCTCCAGCTACCATTCTCTTCCAGGCTACAGTCACCCCTCCTCAGGTCTCTTAACTGTTCTCCCTGTGTCCTTCATCATCTTCCTCGAGTCCAGTCTCAGAGAGTAGGCAGTGATTCTTCTTACATATGACTAACGTCATGCCTTTCTGCCAACAAAGCCAGTCAATGGCTTCTCATCATATTTAGAATAAATTTCAGTCTGTTTTGTTCCCTGATTCCCCAGAAGCTAGAATTATGCCTGGCCCATAGTAGGTGCTTTAAAAATGAGTCTTTAATGAATAGATGGATAGATGAACAAGAATGTACTAAGGTATTATCTGTACAAAATGTTAAAAGGAAGAGCATTCAACTTGGAGAACAGGTGAAAACTGGTCACTAAGGGTTAGGCTTGAGAAATTTTCTTTACCTTTGGATCTTATTTGTCATATGGATGAATAATGGCCCTACTTATAAAATGTTAATGGTTCAAGGTCTCCAGCTTTTGCACCTAAACACACACACGCACACACATAATGTGTGCTTAGTATAGAAGAAATCCTATCTTGAGCTATTTTCTGATGACATTACACTATACAAGTGATAGAACTCTGAAGAATATAAGTGACATTGAATACTTGCTATAGGCCAGTGCTATACATTTACAAATAAATTTAGAATTTAAGATATGTTCACTTATTTATATTTCAAACAACCATTGTTTTGGTGCTGTTATAATTATTAATTTACAGAGAGGGAAATGAGACACAGAGTGAAAAATTATCATTCCTAGAGTCGTATAATTAGCAAGTGACACAGGGGGATGCAAGCCCCTTCTGTCTGACTATATCACCCTAAGTCACCCCAGACCAGTGATATTCACCAAAGGAATGCCAGGTGCCAATTAGCTTTGTCAAACCTGTCTCCACCCTGAGGTTAGGAATGGACACATCCTAACACATCAGGGGTTAGGGATCCCCTGAGTCACACAAGAGATGTGTGGATATTTGTACAAAATTGGGGTTCTGTTAGAAAGGAAAAAGAGGTAAATGGATGCTGTATGAACAAACAGTAGTGCTTCATGCAAAATGAAGACTTCCTAACAACATAAATGTTCATCACTAACAGAGAGTTAAGTAAATGATTCTACATCACAACGGTAAAATATGATGAAGCCACTAAAAATGAGGACAACATTGAACAATAAGAGAAATGCAGAGAGAAAAATATAGAAAGCACTATAATTATAATTATGCAAAATTGTACACGCATATGAACAAGAGGAGAAAAATCGTGTTTACCTATTTATTTTTAGATTTCCATTATTTCTGATTTATTATTGTTTGTGCAAAGAAAACCAGTAATCAACATCAAATTTCCTGAAAACCTACTCTAGACAAATGATCTAAATATAATATAGCCTGAGCAATAGCCCAGAGAAAACTATGAAGAATGTTTACCACATACTGAAAATATGGATACCCATGAACAAGAATTTATTATATTCCTCCTGCATCTTCCCTCCTATCATTTCCTTAGAGTGGTTTTTTAGTACATCTCATTCCTCAATACCAGAGCCTCTCATTATACTTACCTCGAAATTCAATCCATGTTTTCCCTAGTTCAAACCACCCAACAGAGTTTATTCTACACCCTCTTAGCAATTCAGTATATGAAATATTTCACACTCATAGAGTTTATCATTAATGAAGTACTATGAAATCTTGAATATTGTATAGCAACTGTAACTGAATGAAAAGCCCACAGGTAATATATTTTGTTTTAGAAATATGAGGAAGAAGTGGGTTTGGTGTACAGAGTGGAAGTGTAAGATTACTTCCTGGAATTTTAAGCTATAATTTTTAAAAATTAAAATTACATGACTTTCCTGTACTTTATTAAACTATACGTCTACGTGTGTGTGTGTGTATATATATATATATATATATATATATATATATATATACACACACACACACACACATGTGATGTGTATGTATCAGGTTATGAATGTTTTTATTTGTGCTTAAGTGTGTGTGCTCCGCAAATAGATCCATTTGAGTTACAATTAATTCAGCTTGGTGCTTTGTTGCTGTTTTCCTCCCTCCAATAATTAAAACTCAAAATACAATCAGTATCTTCACACTGATCAGGGTGCAATTTGAATCATACCTACGCCAGAAAAATTTTTTCAACCATACAATGTTTGGCCCAAAGGATTCTTTATCTTTCAATATTGTTTGCCACAAAATGGTGAGAAGGTCAGAAAATACTCAACCGGATTTGAAAGAGAAATTCTACTAACTAGAAAAAGGAAAAGTTCACACATCTGGTTCAAATATTTGCAGAATGAGGTTGGTATAATTATCCAGTAACAAAACAAAAATGTATATTTAGGAAAAATATTGTGTAAATAACTTAAGGTATTGTATAATTTTATATTTAGTGTTTATAAACTTGCAAAAGCAATAACTCTAAGTCCTATGAAAAACAAAGAAAACTTTAAATCAACACAAGAAGAAAACAACAGGTTTTGACTCCCAAAGATTTTAGATCATGGATAATCAGTTGCAAAACATAAAATAGAGATGCTTAAAATATTTTTAAAAAACAGAGATTATTCACAAACACCCAAGCCTTAAGCTACTACTTAGAATGCCATTTACATTAAGGGGGGAAAAACCCTAAAGAAAGGAAAAACTACAATCACTGAAATTAAAAACTTAGTGGAAGATCATAAAGCAGATTGCATTAACTGAGAAGTAATGAATTACAATCAATCTAAGTACTAACCCAGAGAACCGCAGAGACAAAAAGATGTAAATTATGAATAAGAAGTTAGTAGTTATGGAGAAAGGGACATTATGTCTAACTGCAGTAACAGAAGTATAGAATAGAATAAACTGGGGGACAGGCTATATTCAAAAAACATAGGGCTTCCCTGGTGGCGCAGTGGTTGACAGTCTGCCTGCCGATACAGGGGACATGGGTTCGTGCCCCGGTCTGGGAAGATCCCATATGCCACAGAGTGGCTAGGCCCGTGAGCCATGGCCACTGAGCCTGTGCGTCCAGAGCCTGTGCTCCACAATGGGAGAGGCCACAGCAGTGAGAGTCCCGCATAAAGCAAAAAAAAAAAAAAAAAAAAAAAAGCATATTCCTGAGAATTCAGATTCAAGAACCACTGTAAAACATAAGCAGGAAAAATTAAAAGTCCACACCTAGACAAATTAGGACTCCAAAACAAACAAACAAAAAAGACAGATTTTTAAAGCAGTCAGAGAGAGAAGACATATTACTAGAAAGGTATGATAATTAAATCAACAGCATAATTTTTAACAGCAAAAATACAAGCCAGAGGACCATAGAAACTTCTTTAAGAACAAGGACAAAATAAATACTTTTTTTATTCAATTAACATCTCTGAAGATTTACCTGTAACAGATCTCCCCTAAAATAAGTTTTAAAAAAGTACTTCAGGAAATTGAAAATTATTCAAGAGAGAATGAATAAGAAACAAGAAGGAACAGAACAAAGAAACAAAAGTAGATAAGATGGAGAAAATGTTGACTACATAAGACAATAATAATAACAATTAATATGGGAGCTAAATGAAGATGATATTAAAACTTGAAACAAAAATATATGCAAGAAATGGGGGTTCATTTAAGAGTTTAACATCTTATATTGTTCATGAGGAGAGTGAGGAAAATTACTAATTTCAGACATTGTCAACATACACATACATATGTCACAAGTAATAAAATTTAAGGATAAGCACTTTGGTAGATTGATTGATGGCCTCTAATTTTTTAGACCTCCCTAAATCCATAACTTTGGTAGTACCCTCCCATACTTATTTTGGATTTTCCATGTAACTTTCTTTGGCCAATGAGACAATAACAAATTTGATGAAAGCAGAGCCTTTAAATAGGCTCAAGTGTTTCTTCTTATTATTATTCTTATTTTTCTCCTCCTCCTCCTCTTTTCCTTGCCTCCACCACCTGTATCTCTATTCTCTCTCTCTCTCTCTCACTGACTTCTCTGTAGTTGCCATAAGTACATGCATGAGCTGACATGAAAATATGCTCAGACTAGCCTGTTGGAGAGAAGTAAGAACTTCAAGGAGAAAAACCAATTCATCCCCAATAAAATTATACCAGACCAACCAGGATTTCTCCTCCCTCACCCAAGCAACCTACCAACTTACTTTAGAAGTGTGAGCCAGGCTTGCTAAGTTGAGACCAGCTCAAATTAGCAAACTATTCAGTTGACTTGTAGAATCATGAAAAATAATAAATTTGTGTTGCTTTAATTTACTAAGACTGGGGGTAGTTTGTTGTGCAGTAAAGCCAACTGATGCAACCAGAACAGAAAAGAGAGAGAGAGAGAGAAAAAAATTCCAAACTAATAGAGAGAAGGGATTTTTAAAATATATTAATGTGAGATTATCAAAAATTATAAGGTGCATGTAACTGGAAATAAAGAAATGAAATGGAAAAGAGAGAAAAGAGTAGAAGAAATATTTGACATAATAGTGACCAAGAACTTTCCAAAATTAATAACAGATACAAAAGCCACAGATCCAAGAATCTCAGAGAACACTGAGCAGGATAAATACCAAAAACATCACACTTAGACATATCATATTAAATGTTCAGAAAGACAAAGAAAAAGAGAATATTCTAAAGAAATCAGAGGAGAGGAAAAAGTCGTTTAATCTATAGAAGAACATGGATAAGAATTACAGCAGACTTTTTGTCAGAATCATGCAAGCAAGAAGAAAGCAAAGTAAATTTTTAAAAGGTTGAAAGAGAATAAACATGTCTAGAGTTCTATATCTAGAAATTACTTCTAGATTTCCTCAATCTATAAATGATCTTTAAATGTAAAGGAAAATTAGAGACTTTCTCAGACAAACAAAAACTGAGGGAATTCACCACCATCAGATCTTCCTTTCAAGAAATATTAAAAGAAGTTCATTAGGTCAAAGAATAATATAGGTTAGAAACTTTAATCTACATATAGAAAGGAACAGCTTCAGAGGAGGAATAAATAAAGATAAAATTGATTGTATTAATTTTCTATTCTAAATTGATCTAAAAGAAATATTTGTTTAAAGTAATAGTGATAATATAATTGGGTCATTATACTATATGGGTAATGAAATAAAAGAGCAATAGCACAAGAAATAAAAGGAGAAATTGGGAATATTTGATTATAAGCTAGCTGCACTATACTTGAAGTGGCATAGTGTTATTTGAAGATGGGCTTAGAATAGTTAAAAATGTATATTGTAAACTTTAGGACAATCACTACATAATTTTAAAGTAAGTATAACTGATATTGTATAAGGGGATAAAATGGAATTATATAAAATACTCAGTAAAAACAAGAGAAGTCAGAAAAAAGACTTTTTAAAAGAAACAAAGAATAAGGGCAATGAATAGAAAACAGTTACACACATGGTAGATATTAATCCAACTATGTCAATAATCACTTTAAATGTGAATAATCTAAAAGACATAGATTTTCAGAGTGGATTAAAAAGGACAACTATATTTTGTCTACAAGAAACCCACTTTAATTATAACTCAAGCAAGTTAAAATAAAGGGAGGAAGAAAGACATACTATGCTAATACTAATCAAAGAAAGCACTATACTAATTTAAGGCAAACTTTGGAACAAGGAACATTATCATGAATAAAGAGGGTCACTACATCATGATAAAGGAGATAATTCTCCAAAAAACACAAGAATGCTAAATATGTATGCACCTAACAACACAGTGTCAAAATATATTAGAAAAAACCTGAAAGAAATAAACAAATCTACTAACATAGTTGGAAACTTCAACCCCCATCAGTACTGACAGTTCAAGCAGTGAGAAAATCAGTAAGGATATAGAAAACCTGAACAACACTACTAATCAATTTGATCTAATTGCCCTTTATGGAATACTCAGTCCAAGAACAACAGAAGAATGCACATTCTTTTCAAGTTCACATAGAACATTCCATGATAGACCATAATCTTTGTCAACAAAGAATAACAGATTTAAAAGATAAAACTCAAACAATATATGTTCTCAGACCACAACAAAATTGAACTAAGAATAAATAACAGAAAGATAATGTAAAATTCCCAAATATTTACAGACTTTACAAAACACTTTTAAATAACACAGGGGTCACTGAAAAAAATCTCAAAAGAAATTAAAAACATTTAAAACTAAAAGAAAATACAAACTAAATTAAATTTGTATTGAATGCAGTGAAATCAGTGTTTACAGGGAAATCTGCACTATCAAATACAGCTAATCATGGTCTTATCATACAATTCAGCTAACACATTCCAAAATATTTACCCAACTGATATGAAATCTTAGGTTCACACAATAATCTTCATGCAAATATTTATAGAAGTGTTATTCATATGTAAAATATACAACAATAAATTTGATTTTGAAAACAAGTATATAAAATAAATTGCATTCCTATACAATAATATTCTCTTTTTAACAGATGCTAAATAAGTGGCAAGATATACCATGTTCATGTATTTGAATATACAATATTGTTGAATTGTTCACAAGATATCTATAAGTCAAGTAAATGCAATATTAATACAGTCTAAAACCACACAGAATGTTGGAAAAATCTAATAAAAGATATGCTATATCAATAAATATAAACCTTTATTTAAATACTTTGTTAAAGAACACAAATAAAATGAGTGATATATTATGAGTGATATATTATGTTCATAGACAGGAATATGTAATATATTTCTCTCAAAATTAGTCTATAATTATAATACAGAATCTCAATAGAGGTTTTGTGAAATTCTGCAAGTTGACTTTAAAATATACATGTAATTTGCAAATGAAGCAACTGACAAGGAAGTAATCTCCAAAATATACAAAAAGCTCATGTGGCTCTATTTCAAAAAAACAAACAACCCAATCAAAAGATGGGCAGAAGATCTAAACAGACATTTCTCTGAAGAAGACATACAGATGTACAAAAAGCACATGAAAAGCTGCTCAACACCACTAACTATCAGAGAAATGCAAATAAAAACTACAATGAGGTATCACCTCACACCAGTCAGAATGGCCATCATCAAAAAGTCTACAAACAGTAGATGCTGCAGAGGGTGTGGAGAAAAGAGAACCTTCCTATACTGTTGGTGGGAATGTAAATTGTTACAAACACTATGGAGAACAGTATGGACAGTCCTCAATAAACTAAAAGTAGAGTTACCATATGATCCTGCAATCCCACTCCTGGGTGTATATCCAGATAAAACCATATTTCAAAAAGATACATGAACTCCATTGTTCATTGCAACACTATTTATAAAAGCCAAGACATGGAAGCAACCTAAATGTCCATCAACAGAGGGATGGATAAAGAAGATGTGGTACATATATACAATGGAACAATACTCAGCCATAAAAAAGAATGAAATAATGCCATTTGCAGCAACATATCTATCCATGTTAGATATTCTCATACCAAGTGAAGTAGTCAGAGAAAGACAAATATCATATGATATCACTCATATGTGGAATCTAATTTTTTTATGATATAAATGAACTTATTTACAAAACAGAAACAGACTTACAGACTTTGAAAACAAACTTATGCTTATCAGGGGGAAGAGTGTAAGGGAGGGATAAATTAGGAGCTTGAGATTAACATACACACACTATTATATATAAAACAGATAACCAACAAGGACCTATTGTATAGCACAGGGAACTCTACTCAGTATTCTGTAATAAACTATACTGGAAAAGAATCGGAAAAAGAATGAAAAAAATATATATATATAACTGAATCACTTTGCTGTACACTTGAAACTAACACAACATTGTAAATCAACTATACTCTAATAAAATCTTAAAAAATAAAATAAAATATATATGTAAGAATGAGAGTCAACAGTCAAGGTATTCCTGAAGAAGAAAATGTTAGGGGTTTAGCACTTGCAGACATCACATTTTATTATAAAACTAAAACAATTAAGATATAGTGGTAATGGCATATGAATGATGAAATAAACAGAAGAAAAAGTTCAGAAATATATTCACGTATATATGTATATTTGACACACAATAGCTCTGGCACTGCAAATCAGTGTAGAAAAGGATGAAATAATCAGTAAGTAGTGCCAGGACAATTGTTTCTGCATAAAAAATTAGGCCTCAGGGTCTTATCTTATGCAAGGAAAAATTCCAAAAATATTAAAGAACTAGATGTGAAAAGCAAAGTTAATTTTTAAGAAGTAATGTAAGAGGAGAGATATAACATGTTCTTAGATTGGAAGAATCAATATTGTGAAAATGACTATACTACCCAAAGCAAGCTACAGATTCAATGCAATCCCTAACAAATTACCAATGGCATTTTTTATGGAACTAGAACAAAAAAATCTTAAAATTTGTATGGAGGCAGAAAAGACCCCGAATAGCCAAAACAGTCTTGAGGGAAAAAAACGGAGCTGGAGCAATCAGACTCCCTGACTTCAGACTCTATCATAAAGCTACAGTAATCAATACAATATGCTACTGGCACAAAAACAGAAACATACATCAATGGAACAAGATGGAAAGCCTGGAGATAAACCCACGCACCTATGGTCAACTAATCTATGACAAAGGAGGCAAGGATAAAGAATGGAGAAAAGACAGTCTCTTCAATAAGTGGTGCTGGGAAAGCTGGACAGCTACATGTAAAAGAATGAAATTAGAACACTCCCTAACAACACACACAAAAATAAACTTAAAATGGATTAGAGACCTAAATGTAACACCAGACACTATAAAACTCTTAGAGGAAAACTTCAGAAGAACACTCTTTGACATAAATCACAGCAAGATCTTTTTGGATCCACCTCCTAGAGTAATGGAAATAAAAACAAAAATAAACAAATGGGACCTAATGAAACTTCAAAGCTTTTGCACAGCAAAGGAAACCATAAACAAGATGAAAAGACAACCCTCAGAATGGGAGAAAATATTTGCAAACGAATCAATTGACAAAGGATTAATCTCCAAAATATGTAAACAGCTCATGCAGCTCAGTATTAAAAAAACAAACAACCCAATCCAAAAATGGGCAGAAGACCTAAATAGACATTTCTCCAAAGAAGACATACAGATGGCCAAGAAGCACATGAAAAGCTGCTCAACATCATTAATTATTAGGGAAATGCAAATCAAAACTACCATGAGGTATCACCTCACACTAGTTAGAATGGGCATTATCAGAAAATCTACAAACAACAAATGCTGGAAAGGGTGTGGAGAAAAGGGAACCCTCTTGCACTGTTGGTGGGAATGTAAATGGATACAGCCACTATGGAGAACAGTATGGAGGCTCCTTAAAAAACTAAAAATAGAATTACCATATGACCCAGCAATCCCACTACTGGGCATATACCCAGAGAAAACCATAATTCAAAAAGACACATGCACCCCAATCTTCACTGCAGCACTATTTACAATAGCCAGGTCATGGAAGCAACCTAAGTGTCCATCGACAGACAAATGGATAAAGAAGATGTGGTACATATATACAATGGAATATTACTCAGCCATAAAAAGGAATGAAATTAGGTCATTTGTTGAGAAGTAGATGGATCTAGAGACTGTCATACAGAGTGAAGTAAGTCAGAAAGAGAAAAACAAATATCATATATTAACGCATATATGTGGAACCTAGAAAGATGGTACAGATGAACTGGTTTGCAGGGCAGAAATAGAGACACAGAGGTAGAGAACAAACGTATGGACACCAAGGGGGGAAAGTGGCGGGGGGGTTGGTGGTGGGATGAATTGGGATATTGGGATTGACATGTATACACTGATGTGTATAAAGTGGATAACTAATAAGAACCTGCTGTATAAAAAAATAAATAAAATTCAAAAAAAGAGAAAGAATGTAAGAAAATTTCTTTTTTATTCTAAAGTAAAAGAGGAATTTTTAAACAAAATTTTTCATATTTAAAGAGAAAGACTGATTTGACTGTATTCATATTTTAAAATATCTGTTCATCAAAAGACATCAAACTCAATTTGAAGAAATAAGCCCAAGTCTTGAAAAACACATTTTGGATACATATAATTAATAGTCAGGACAAGTAAAGAACTTCTACAAATCAATAATAAATGGACAAATAATGTAAAATGAGCTCTCATTCAGAAAATGAACAAAATATATGACTAGGCAATTCACAGAGGAAGAAAACAAATGGCACATACCTTCGAAAGGATGCTCAACTGGTGACAAGGAAAAATGTGAATAAAAATTACACTGAGGAATCACTTCACACAGTCAGATTTACAAAAATAAATGTAAAAAGAAGTTTGACAATACAAAGGTACCTTATAGAACAACAGGAATACTAGTGTGAATATACATCAATACAAGTGCTTTGGAAATGCATTTAGACCTATAGCTGCCCTTCTTATCCAAGGACCGGGAAACCACGATACAGAGGGCGGACTGTACTGCACCATTTTCTGTAATGGACCTGAGCATCCATGTATTTTGATATCCACAGGGGGTCCTGAAACCAACCCTCTTCAATACTGAGGGATGACTGTCTCTTAAATTTGAAGATGCACACCTTACCACTTGTCATTTTACCCCTAGGAAACTTTAAGATATGCATGAAGAAAACCAGCACATAAACGTTCCCAATAATATCCAATAAATGGAGTCAATAAGAATACCTACCAGGCTTCCCTGGTGGCGCAGTGGTTGAGAGTCCACCTGCCGATGCAGGGGATGCAGGTTCATGCCCCAGTCCGGGAAGATCCCACATGCCGTGGAGTGGCTAGTCCCGTGAGCCATGGCCGCTGAGCCTGCGCGTCCAGAGCCTGTGCTCCGCAACGGGAGAGGCCACAACAGTGAGAGGCCCGCATACCGAAAAAAGAATACCTACCAGATAGAGGATGGATAACTAGTTTATACCATATTCTTCTAGCACACTATTATATATAATTTTAAAGTGATGAAAAGCAACTCTTGTATCAACATGGATAAATCTCACAAAAATAATGGAGCAAATTCCAGACAGATACATACAGTATTTATACAAAATTCTAATTTAAATAATGTTTTTAGATATTTAATTTAAAGCAATAGGATATATTGTTTAGGAATAAATTGGTATGCATTTAAGAAAATAAATATATGGGAAAGAGAGTCAAATTTCAGACAGTGGCTACTTCTCGTGGAAGAAAAGGAACAATGTGATTAGCAGTGGAGCAAGAGCAAAGAGGGTTTCAATTATCTCTTAAGCTACTTTGTGATTATATGAGTATATTAGTTTTGTCATCTTTTTATATCTAAATTTTTCATTAAAATTAAAGAGTATTATATATATATATGTATATGTATAACTGAATCACTTTGTTGTACACCTGAAACTAACACAACATTGTAAATCAACTATACTTCAATAAAAAAGAACATATAATCTAGAATCAATGTGTGAATTCCAGCTCCATCATGACAATGTTACTTTGAACCAGTTAATCAACTTGTTTGAGCCTCACGATCTGACATAAATAGTTACACCAATACCTGACTTACAGAGTTATGGTGAGGATTAATGCACTATTGTTAACATATGTGAAGCACTTAGCATAATGCCAAACACAGAAATCACTCAATAAATGGGAGTTATTATTACCTGTATGTGTTTCATCCCCTAGGGAGTTTTCTCTTGAACCTAATTATTATGAAATCATGTGTATATTGTAGTGCATTCAGGGTTTTCTCAAGAGGATACACACTCGTTTCCATAAAGTTTCTGGTGCATTTAACACCTTGTCAATTGTGTCACAGGGAAAAAATAGTTATTGTTAGCACTAAACATTGCACCACATTTAAGCAGACTACTGACATTGAGCTAATGCATGACTATATTAGCAAAATTATCAGAAAAATCTCACTTCTTCGCTAATTGCAAAATAAGCAGCTCTCTAGTCAAGAACTAATTCTAGACTAGCATTTAAGCAAAGTAGGTAAATGAGCTATTCACAGAGCCTTAGAGGTTTTTAATAACTTTCCTCTTCTCCAATAAATGAATGCGTGCTCTTGGGAGTACTTAAGCAGTGCATTAACAGGGAGCTTGGAGTTTCTTACTGCACTGGATTTTCTACAGAAATGAGAAAATAAACATACCTTCTAAAGATAAGCAAGTCAAAATCTAGTATAACTTCTGTCCTTTTAAGAAGAGAAGGAGAGATAACAGGATGATTGCACACAAAGAAATTGCCATTTGAGGACACAGCAAGCCAGTGGCCATCTGCAAGCCAATGACAGAGGCTCAAGAGATACCAAACCTGCCGACACCTTGATCTTGGACTTCCAGCTTCCAGAACTTTGAGAAAGTAGTTGTTGTTTAAGTGACACGGTCTGTGATATTGTTATGGCAACCCAAGGAAACTAATAAAAATGCTATTTGATTATATCACCAAAAAATAATAATAAAATAAAATAAAAATAAGCAAGTCAACAAAGGGTATTCCCTCTGCTCTTTTGACCCAATCCAGTTCCCAAAATACCTTATAGTGAAAAAGAGAAAAGTCCTTTTATGTGCTTCATCAATACTGCCAAATTTATGATTTTATGTCATTATATTTCACTTCTACTTAAAAAAGAAAAAAAAAGTATTTTTGAATATTAGCATGCCAACCACCACAACAGTCTATTTGTTCTTACTCTACCTAGCTGTAAACAAATATATATAATTGCTGGATAAAAATATTTTTAATGAAAATGAACACTAGATTCATCATTGTAAAGTCAAACTCCAGAAACAAAAACAGACTCTCTTGCTGGCCAGTGTGCAAAATACATCACTATTATTTACAAAAGTCCACTTATATTTCCCTTCCGAATCCAAAGAAAATAATCAATTAGAATCCTCCAAAGACTGTACATTTTAAATTTTAAAACTTCATTATTTTTCTCTCCTCTTCACCTTTCCAATGTTTTGCTCTTCTGAGAGAAAACAAGACTTTCTGTCCTGAAGTTGTGTAATCTGGTTAGAACATGAAACCAAACAGATTATCTTTAGAGGTGAAAATAATGCAACCTGTGAGTACTCCAGCTGAACTGGAAAAAACATCACCTCAGGGGAGGCCTTCGATATGTATATCTCAAATGTGAACGAGACATGTATTTACTCCATCACTTCTCGCAGTCTGCTCTTGAGCCAGACTTCCTCTTGTTTCAAGAAGAACTCAAGGCAGCCTGAGTTCGTCTTCCATCTAATGAATCTGCCATCTCGGTAGGGCAAAGATGTAACAGGCAAATGCAGTTTTTAAGAAGCAGGTATTGTTATATTAATATTAGACAGAAAGAATACAGACAAAGGTATTAAATGACAATGAAACACATTATAACGTTGAAGACTACAACTCACAATGAAGGATAAATGAGTCAATATGTATACACCCCAAACACAACAGCAACTTGCATACAGAAGCAACTGCAGGAGATGGAAAAAATGGAGTGAAATGCTAATTATAAGGGATTTTAAGTACCTCTCTCAGTCCAAGACAGATTTAGGGGAATGTCAGTAAAGATAGAGAAGACCTAAAAATCAAAATCAATAAGGTGCATATTATATGTAAATACTGTAACCTGATACTTTGACAGTAGAGAATATATATTCTTTCATATGAACATAGAACATTCATGAAAATGGACTACATATAATTCCACACACAAAAATTAATAAATTCAAAAATAGAGCTAGTTTTAAAATATTAAAATAAATAGTACAAACAGTATACTTCGACAATATACAATAAACCATGAACAAAAATTTTAAAGTCTCGTCTACTCGCAATTTTTTTTTAAATGATATTAAAGAACCCCTGGATCAAAGGGAAAAACACAAAATGAAATTAC
Source organism: Hyperoodon ampullatus (assembly GCF_949752795.1). Taxonomy (NCBI): domain Eukaryota; kingdom Metazoa; phylum Chordata; class Mammalia; order Artiodactyla; family Ziphiidae; genus Hyperoodon; species Hyperoodon ampullatus. Next base: position 195,900,621 of record NC_136915.1, read on the forward strand.
AGAATTTCTCAAAAATAATGACAATGAAACAGCTTTTGGGATCTAGTGTGACATTGCTAAAGCAGCACTCAAAGAATGAAATACTTATATTTTTCATAATTATTTGTTAACAAAAAGCACCTCAAAACAATAGTAAAAGACCAAAAAACCAACAAAATAAACCATAAAGGGCAAAAGGAACAAATTTTCAAAATGAGAGATTAATAGAAACCATAAGAGGAACAGAAGTCATAAACCAACCAACCTAAAATTGGATCTGATCTTTACACACTACAACAGAATAAATTCCAACTGGAACACAGGTGCGAATGTAAAATAATTACAACTAAACAAGTTCTACAGGAAAACATGAGCATATCCCCTTAAAATTGATTGGAAAAACATTTCTAACCATGCTTTGAAATCCAAAAGCCACGGAAAACAGTAACTCTGACCATATAAAACAAATACCATTGAATAAAGGCCAAAGTTAAATTATCAGTGACAAACTGGAGAAGAAATTGTAATTTTATCACAAAGGAATTATATCCTCCATGCATAAAGGACTCCTAAAATCTGAGAAAACAGCTTGTTAAAAAATGGGAGGGGGGTAAAGGTGCTTAACTGTATGGACGGATGGAAACTACACTTTTGGTGGTGGGCACACTGTAGTGTATACAGAAGTCAAAACAATATTGCACACGTGAAACAGATAATACCATAAACCAATAAAACTAAGGAAAACAAAAATGTAGTGAACGCCAGTTTTCTGGTTCTACACGTAAGGAGCTTGGAAGACGCCATTCCATCCTAACAACAACAAAAAGCTAAACAGACTGAAAATCAACAACTCTTCTTGGATCTATAGGTGACGTGAAAACACAGGAAAAACCACTGCATCACCGTTTGAAGGTAGAAAGGCAAAAACAGGAGTAACAGCTTACCTGAGCAGAGATTCAGGAGTGGAAATCACTGCGGGGCCCCGGCCGGGGCAGGGACAGCTGACGTGTGACTGACGAGATGCTGGAGGCTCAGGAGGACACGTCGGAGAGTTGGGAACTCCAGGAGGACCCATTCGTGGGAGGCCCTGCACTCCTGTGGGATTTACCTGCAGGACTCAACCTGACGGCTGCAGTCACTGTCAAGGCCCCTCTGGCGTCTGGCTGGGGGCGGAGAGAAGGAGCCGTTTTGAACGTTCCCAGAGAGCTCTGCGCTTCTTAACAAGGCTGCCCACAGGAGAAACCAATTAACCAGAGCCTAACCTGCTGGGGGTTATCAGAATCTAATTCACCTGGGGAAGGGAAATACCCAGCTCCAACGAGCTCTACGCTTCTCGGGGGAGAAGGGAAAAACACAACCCTAGCCCCTCTGGCCATCCTCTTCCATCTACAGGGGAGAAAACAAAAAACAGCAACACCTGTGAAGCTCACAGTCCAGGGGCACAGGCTCACTAAAAGACCAAGACCTAATCACAGGACTATTAGACTTAGTCATAATATTAATACTATTATATGCTTACCCTCCCCCAACACCTCACCACAATATTTATTAAGGCCCATTTATAGCAGCTACTTTCACCCAGTATGTCGTGTCCAGCTATCAGGAAAAAAGTACAAAGCATACCAAAGGAAAATAACACTATTTGAAGGGAGAGAGCAAGCGTCAGAACCAGACATGGCAGGAATGTTGGAATTATCAGATCAAGAATTTAAAACAACTCTAATTAATATTCACAGCACTCCAACAAATAAAGTAGACCACATGCAGGAACAGGTGGGCCGTGTAAGCAGAGAGATAGAAATCATAGAAAGAAACAAAAGGAAGTGCTGGACATAAAAACACTGTAAGAGAAATTAAGAATGCATAAGTAAACTAGACATGGCTGAAGAAAGAATCTTTGAGCTATAGGATATAGAAAAGAATCTTTAAAAACTGAGAAGCAAAGAAAATAAAGACAAAAAAAAAAAAACCAGAATATTCAAGGGCTGCAGAACAACTACAAACGGTGTAAGGTACACGTAATGGGAATATCAGAAGGATAAGAAAGGGTAAAAGGAAGAGAATAAATATTTGAAACAATAGTGACTGAGAATTTCCTTAAGCTAATGTCAGACACCAAACCAAACCATGGATCTAGGGTGCTCAGAAAATACCAACCAAAAACTAAGTAAAACAAAATAAAACAAAAACAAACAAAAGAACCTGCACCTAAGAATATCATCTTCAAACTACAGAAAACCAAAGATAAAGAAAATATTCAGAAAGGGGAGAGAAAAAAAAATAACTTACCTATAGAGGAGCAAAGATAAGAATTATATCCGATTTCTCAGAAACCATGCAAGCTAGAAGAAAGTAGAGTGAAATATTTAAATATTTAAAGTGTTGAGAAAAGAAAATAAGCACCAATCTTTCACTCTGTGAAATTATCCTTCAAAAGTGAAGGAGAAATAGACTTTCTCAGACAAAAATTGGGTAATTATTATAAGTAGAATTGCCTTGTAGGAAATGTTAAAAAAATTCTTAAGAAAGAGAAAAAAATAATATAGATCAGAAAGTTGGATCTTCATAAGTAAAGGAAGAACATCAAGGAAGAAGTGAAGGTAAAATAAAAACTTATTTTTCTTATTCTTAATTTATCTAACAAATAACAGTTTGTCCAAAATAATAATAGCAACAATGTATCTGATTATATATGCTTATGTATATACATATATATATTAGGTATACTATGTATAAGCATGCATTATATATGTGTATGTGTGTGTGTGTGTATATATATATATGTTTTTCTATACTTGTATGTAAGTGGAATGAATGATCTCAATGACAGAGGAATGAGAGGAAGAAATTAAGATTATTTTGTTATTGGAAGGTACTCACATTACCAGTGAAGTGCCATAGTGTTATTAGAAAGTGTACTTGGACTAGCTGTAAATGTACATTGTAAAAACTAGGGAAACCACTGAAAAAAAGAGTATAAAAGTATACTTTTATTGAAACATAAAAAGTATAAAAGTATACTTTTATTTTTTATTAAAGAATAAAAGTATAAAAATAAAGGAGATAAAATGGAATCATATAAAATGCTCAATTAAAACCACAAATGATAGTAAAAGAATGGGAAACAAAACTGAAACAAAGAATAGGAGCAAAAAATAGAAAATAGTAACTAATATGGTAAATATTAATCCAACCATATCAGTAATCACTTTGAACATCAAAGGTCTAAATGCACCTATTAAAAGACAGAGATTTTCAGAGTGGATTGAAAAAGAAGACCCAACTACATGTTGTCTACAAGAAACCCAGTTTATATATAGAGACACATAAAGATTAAAGGTAAATGGATGTATAAACATATTCCATGCCAACACTCATCAAAAGAAAGCTGGAGTCACTATATTAATTTCAGGCAGAACAGACTTCAAAGTCAGGAAAATTATCAGGGATTAAAAAGGGGCATTGCATAATGATAAGGTTGTCAATTATCTGGGAAGACATACAATTCTTAATGTGTATGAGCCTAACAACACATCATCAAAATACATGAGGCAAAAACTGACAGAACTGCAAGGAGAAATAGAGGAATCCACCGTCATAGTTGGAGGTTCAACACCTCTCTCTCAGAAGTGGACAGACCCAGCAAGCAGAAAATCAGGAAGGACACAGTTAAACTCAACAGCACCATGAATCAACTAGATATAGTAGGCATTTGTAGACTACTTAACAAACAACAGCAGATTATATGCATTTTTCCCAAACTCACTTGAAACATTTACCAAGATAGATCTCATTCTGGACCACAAAACACACCTTCACAATTTGAAAAGAACATAAATCATACAATGTCTCTTCTCAGACTAAAATGGAATTAAACTATAAATTAATAACAAAGATAACTGGAAATTTCCAAAATGCATGGAGATTAAACAACATATTTCTAAATAACACATGGGTCAAAAAAGAAAGCTCAAGTTAAATTTAAAATACTGTGAACTAAATTAAAATGAAAACAACTTATTAATATTTGTGGAGTGTAGCAAAAGTAGTACTTACAGAGAAAAGTATGGCATTGAATACATAAATTAGAGAAGAAGAAAGATCTAAAATCAATAAGCTAAGTTTCCACCTTACAAAATTAAACCAAAAATAAATAGAATAAAAGAAATAAGAATTACAGCAGGAGTCAGTGAAATTGAAAACAGGGAATCAAGGGACTTCCCTGGTTTTCCAGTGGTTAAGTCTCCACTCTCCCAATGAAGGGGGCCCGGTTTCCATCCCTGGTCAGGGAACTAGATCATGCATGCTGCAACTAAGAGCCCACATGCTGCAACTAAAAAAGATCCCACACGCCACAACTACAAAGATCCCACATGCCACAACTAAAAAAAAAAAAAGATCCTGCACACTGTAACAAAGATCCCGCATGCCACAACTAAGACCTGGAGCAGCCAAATAAATAAATAAATATATATTTTTTAAAAAATGAAAAGAAAAGAAAACAGGGAATCAACAGAGAAAATCAATAAAACCAAAAGCAGTTTCTTTGAAAATATCAGTAAATTGATAATCCTTTAACCAGGCTAAGGAAAAAAGAGAGAGGACAAAGATTATGAATGTCAGGAATGAAAGAAAGGACATCAGAACAGATGCTATGGACATTAAAAGGATAACAAAGGAATACTATGAACAACTTTATATGCTCAAATTTAGTAACCTGGATGCAATGGACCAATTCCTTGAAAGATATAATCTACTGAAACTCACACAAGAAGACATAGACTATCTTAATAGGCCTATATCTATTTTAAAAATGGAATCAATAATTAATAACCATCCAAAACAGAAAGTATCAGGCCCTAGATGGTGATGATGTCTTTATAGATACAATACCAAAGACACGATCCATGAAAAAAATAACTGACAAGCTGGACTTCGTTAAAATTAAAAACTTCTCCTCTGTAAGATAATAGCAAGAAAATTAAAAGGCACAGACTGGGAGAAAATATTTGCAAAAAATTCCTCTGGTAAAGGACTGTTATCCAAATGTACAAAGGGCTCATAAAACTCAACAGTAAGAAAATAACCTGATTAAAAAGTGGGCCAAAGACCTTAACAGACACTTAATCAAAGAAGATATACAGATGGCAAATAAGTATATGAAAAAATATATCATATGTATTTTCAGAGAAATGTAATTTAAAACAGCAGTGAGATACCACTACACACCTCTTAGAATGACCAAAATCTAGACCATTGATGACACCAGAGGCTGACAAAAATGTGGAGCAATAGAAATTCTCATTCATTGCCAGTGAGAATGCAGAATGCTACAGCCACTTTGGAAGACAGTTTGGTGATTTCTTACAAGACTAAACACACTCTTAGCATTTGACCCAGCAGTCATGCTCCTTGGTATTTACCCAAAGGAGTAGAAAGCTTATGTCCACACAAAAACTTACTCTTGGGTGCTTATAGCAACTTTATTCATCATTGCCAAAACTGGGAGCAACCAAGATGACCTTCAGTAGATGAATGGATAAATAAACTATGATACATCCAGACAATGGAATGTTATTTAGTGCTAAAAAGAAAGAACCTATGAAGGTCAAGTCATGAACAGACATGGAGGAACTTTAAATGCATGCTACTAAATGAAAGAAGCCAAGTTGCAAAGACTATGCACTGTATGATTCCAAGTATATGACTTCCTGGAAGATGCAAAACCACAGAGACATCAGAAAGATCAGGGGTTGCTGGGGATGGGGGAGGGGAGAGAGATAATGGGCAGAACAGAGGATTTTTAGGGCAGTGAACATACTCTGTATGATATTATGTCATTATCCATTTGTACAAATCCACAGAATATAAAACACCAAGAGCAAACCCTAAGGTAAATTATGGACTTTGGGTGATTATGATTTGTCAATGTAGCGTCATTCTTAGTAAAAAATGTACCATTCTGTTGAGTGATGTTGCTAGTGGGCATATCTATGAATGTATGGGGTAGGGGTTGTATGGGAAATCCCCATGCCTCCCTCTCAATTCTGTTGTAAAGCTAAAACTGTTCTAAAAAAGTAAAGTATTTTTAAATGGGGAGGTATGTATAGCTAAATCACTGGAAAATAAATAAAAATGTCTATTAAATATGTGAAAAGATGTTCAATCTCACTCACAAGAAAAATACTATTTAAAACTACACAATGATACATCTCTCCCTGTCACACTGACAAAATACGAAACTATGAGCTATGAAATCATACTCCATCGATGAGACTGTGGAAGCTTCTTTTACATTGTTGGTGGGAATAAAAAATGGTACAAGTTTAAGGAGGAGAAGTTGGCAATATCTAGCATAATTATATATAAATTGATGATAGATAGATAGATGACAGATAGATAGATCTCCTAACCTTCAGTAATCTACCCAAAAGTTCACTGGCAAAAATACTAAATGACCTATACCCAAGGCTATTCATTGTAGCATTATTAGCTATAGCAAAAGCTAGGAACAACCCAAACATCCATCAGCAAGGTACTAGTTGAATAAACTATGGCACATCAACCCAATGACATAATATGCAATATAAAAATGAAGGAAAACCCTCTATAAGTGATATGCAGTGATCTCCAGGTTACATCACTAGTGAAAAAGCAACCTGGAGAACAGCATCTCACTTCCAGGAGCAAAATCTGTTATAGCTATCTATTGCTACAAGAAATACTACCCCCAAATCTGCTGGCTTACCACAAATATTTCACAGCTTCTCTCCGAGTCAGGACTCTGGACAGAGCCTAGACTCTCTGTGGCTTACAGACCTCATGAGGCTGCATTCGAGGTGTGGGCAGTCATCTCAAGGCTGGGCTGGGGATGGTCCACTTCCAAGCTCACTCACATCGTCCACAGGTCTTTGATCCCTGTTAGCTGTTGGCTGGTGACATCACTTCTGTGACACAAGGACTTCTTTCCTTAGGGCTGTGCATAGCATGGCAGCTGGATTTCTTAAGAGCTAATCAGCTATCTTTTATGAAAAGGAAGGTATGTGAGTGAGTGTGTATACGTGTGTGTATGTAGAATTAGAAAATAACCATTTTGCAATCCCAAATGAGTTAATGAGTTGAGGCAACAATTGAGGAATTTTGAAATGGAAGGATCAAGCAGACCTCACCTTTAAAAGAATGCTTAATCTCAGCGTCATTAAAAGAGAACAATCAGACATTGTGTTCCTCATAATATATTAGATACATTTTTGAAAAATGAAATAATGTAAAATGAAATGAAATGAAACTAGTCAAGTCTTTAGATTTAACTACCAGTTTACATAAAATACAGGAATGGAGGAGCAAGATGAAAGACATAACAAGAAAACAATCAGCATAATGCAGAACATCGGATTTTCTAAAAAACAAAAGACCCATTTTTCTCCAAAACAATCATGGGCATGGTAGTAGGGACTGTTGTAGAATAAGAAACTTTTGAGACAAAATAACCAAATGCAGTATGTTATTGTTGGGATTCTGATGCAAACAATATTAATTGTCTGTGAAATTCTCAAATATTCAGAGAAACTTGAACACTCTATTTGCTGTTTCGTGAAATTAAGAAATTATTGACACTTTTAAGTGAAATAATGAAATAGTACTTATATAGGTAAAGAGAATTATTCTTATTGATTAGAGAAGAATATGATGTCTGGAACTTGCTTTAATATAATCCAGAAAAAAAAGTATACATGGGTGAGAGGGATTAATGAAACAATAATGGAAAGATGTTGGTAATTATGAAAACTGAATGATAGGTAAATACAGCTTTATTTTACTATTCATTTATTTTTTGTGGGTTTGAAAATTCCATAATAAATAGTCTAAAAAATATTCTAAAAAAGCATTTTGTTTGCCTTCTTTTCAAGAAGTTAAAGTACTTTAAGAAAGGAATTGTGGGGTAAGGAGAAAATAGAGTCTTTATAATGTTCTTCATGGGCTCTGAACTGTGTCACTAAAAATTAAGAAAGGGGGATATATGAAGATTTCATATACCTTTACTAGGCATCTCTTAATGCAGTTTTACAAAATAGGTGAGAAAAATAATTACTTCATGGTTAATAAAAAGATGTATCAATAATATGATTCTTTTTCTCTCAGTGTGATTGGAAATGTTAGGTCGAACAGCTAAGGAAAAATAGTTCTAGATTGCAAAATGCATTAGTCAGAAGAGGTTAGACTGTGTGGAAGTAAAAAACAGCCTTAAGATCTCATTGATTTAACAACAAATGTTTACTTTTTGCCCATACTTCATGTCGAATAAGAGCCAGTGTGCTCAGGGGAGCAGCTGCTCCAGTGGGAGCACTGACCTTCTCAGCCTTCATGGGGTTGGGGGTAGCCTAGCACACCTGTCACCATGCTCTCATCCTAAAGTGACACGGACAGCTGCTGCATTGAGCCCATGGACCAGAGTGCATCCTGTGTTTAAACCCAACTGAAGGGGATACGAGGAAATAAAGTTTCCCCATGCATCCAATAAGAATAAATTAAAACAGAACTTTGAAGATACATACTATATCTGTTCTAGTTAGGACCTCCTTCCTGTTATAAACTCAATATTGAGGTACCCCTCATATGGAAACTTACAAACTTTGAAATGGAAAGAAAAAAATTATTCTATAAAATGAACACTGTTGTGATTCCAAGTAGATAATCAAGAAAGATATGGACACTTCCCAGGTCTGCAAACCTTGGGAAGCTCAGCTCAGCATTGTCCCAGATGTTAGATTTAAATATTTATTTATTTATCTATTTATTTATTTATTGTTAATTTATTTATTTATTTTGGTTGTGCCGGGTCTTAGTTGCAGCATGCAGGATCTTTGTTGAGACCTGTGGGATCTTTAGTTGCAGCATGTGAACACTTATTTGTGGCATGCATGCATGTGGAATCTAGTTCCTGACCAGGGATCGAACCCGGGCCCCCTGCATTGGGAACATGGAGTTTTACCCACTGGAACACCAGGGAAGTCCCTCAGATGTTAGATTTATACTGTCTTACTATGAGGATTGTATTTTGTCTTTGGGGTATGTGTGTGTATGTGTGTGTGTATACTATCATTGAAGACATAAGTCGGCACATCTTTCTTTCACTCTGGCAAAGACCTTGATGGACTCTCCGTAAAAAATACCCAAGTCCACCTGGACCATTCTGCTGAAATGCCCTCCCATCCATGAATTACCATTCATTTAGCAAGTACATGTGCCAAGCATCCTTCTAGGTGCTGGAGGTACAGTGAACAAAGAGAAGACACTCATCCATTGACGATACTCTAATCTTCTTAAATTTGGACTTTAAGAAATACCCTGCAGGGGCTTCCATGTCTGCAAATTACCTGACGGTGGGATGGAATTGATTCCAGGGTGAGACCAACTCCTGTGGAGAGATGTAGAGGGCTTTTCTACAGAGGAGTAGAAATTTATACGGTGAATAATTCAGGAAAGTGTTATGCATATTAGCATAGTTCCATCAAGAAGTCAGATCTCCAAATCTGTTTTCCTAATTAAAGAAAATTAAAGGTCTCCCGACACCATTAATTTTTCTGAATGTTTCTGCTTAGTATATGTTATATTGTCGTGCCAGTTAGCTTGTATTTTGCACATTTATCAGAAAAGCATATATCAAAATGTGTTAAATCATTCAATATCCACATGCTATTTCAATAGGGAGGCTTTCGTTCCCAAGCAGCAGAAGCCTTTCAGAACTCTTGAAATAAACTCTCTCTTTTCTGCTTGAAGAATATTTTTTTTAATTCAGCATATTCTTAATAGCCAAAGAGCTCAACAGTTAATTCTACATGCCATTAATGTAATAAAGGGGAAATTAAGTGATTTATGTAACTAGCAGTGTATGTGGAAAATACGTAGCCCTTTGTGACAGTAACAAGTTAGAATAGACACAACATTGCTTTTCACATTGAAAAGAAAAAGCATAAGCTATTCCTGGGGCACTTTGTAATTATGATATATCATATGGAAAGATAAATGGGAATATATTGCCCTTTCAGAGGGGAAACTGCTGTGTCTATTCTAAATTGTTCCCAGGCTAAGTTTCAGATGGTGGTGGATTCCTGGCCTCGTTTTCCCCTTCCTCTCCCTTGTTGTTTTGATATGTCAGGAAATGTTATCCTAAAAAAAGAGTAGGGGACAGGTAGGCTATTTTGCTACTTGATAGCTGCTCTAATAAAAACCTTTGGAGAGAGGAAGATTATACCTTTTGGAGAAAATAAGGTCAAGGAATTTTGGTAGATTCAATGTGTCTTCATCACTTCAGATATATTCTACATTTGTATTTATATTAATTCACGTAGTTGTCATTTTTTTAGCTCTTGTTTATACCCAAGGATGGATCATGTTTGAGAAAGAAAACCTTTCAATGGTCCCCTTTTTATCTGTTGGTTATTTCTATACACCTATTTTGTGATAGTTGTGAATGAATATACATAATATGTATTTTTTGAAGCATGTGAAATTTGCAGTTAAGTTTATATCCCTAGTCTACTGTTTCCAAGAGATTATTTCTTTACACCATGCCTCACAAGATAGGTAGACTTCTGTAAATGGACTAGAAGAAAATAATAAAGCTCTTTTCTGTTTAGGTTTTTAGATGAGGGCTAGAAAACCTTAATTTAGTCTCTAGATTTTAATTTTCAAGCCCCTACATTACATTTGTTTCATCCCTCTTCACTTGATTTTTTTAACATTAGGCAATATTCATGAAAAGAAGCTTCAAAACCCTCATTCATCTATTCTGTCTATTAGTTTTTTTCTTTTTTTATTGACGTATAGTTGAATTACAATGTTGTGTTAGTGTCAGGTATACAGCACAGTGATCCAGATAGATAGATAGATGATAGATAGATAGATAGATAGATAGATAGATAGATAGATAGATAGGAATACAAGAATCTTTTTCAGATTCCTTTCCATTATAGGTTATTAAAAAATATTGAGTAGAGCTCCTGTGCTATAGAGTAGGTCCTTGTTTTTTATCTACTTTATATATAGTAGTATGTAGTTGTTTTCTTTAAGGCAGAAGTTGTATGGAGGAGCAATTTGTGAATGTTTCTAATAGCATTTTTTCAAAACAGTGAGACAAATTTTAAGGAAGGATCTTGAGGCTATTGGTTTCATCTAATGTTCTGATAAAACTCTTTCAGGTAAGGGGAAAAGTGGCCATTACACATAATTCATCTCTCCCACTCAGTTAGAAGTCCAGTTGGATATCTTATTGCTTTCACTGAATTACCTAACATAAAGATGTTTAATGAAGTTGGTCATTAGAGAGGACAAGTCACAGGCTATGTGCCACCAAACCAAATACCTCCAGTGGAACATTGTGTCAGCTCTGCCTCTATCATGAGATGATCTATTTCAATAGCATGTGAGAAACAATTGATCTTGAAGGTAATAGATAACTCCCAAGTAATAGCATCCAAGAAAAGCAGAACAGAAATCACTTGAGTACCAGCTTCTAGTGCCTGGGATTGAAAATGAGCTTTTGTTTGAGCCTAAACCTAAAAAAGTTTTCCAGAATATTTATATAATCTGCTACATTTTAAAATCTATGTATCTTGATCAAAGATAGAAAAAGCAATGGATTTTGTTATATGTAAACTGTGGCCATGCTAACACTGTCCACAAGATTGATGGGCTGATTCTCAAAATCCTAGATGTAATTTTCCACCACATTTGACCAGCTAAATACACATATTATAAAGAGTTTTGGCAACAGTTTTCACTTCATTGACGGTGTTTTTTTTAAACACAGACAGAAATAGAGAGGAAATCCTCAAAAGAATGAAATCATTAGAGTAAATTCTATTTGTATATTTTTAGACAATCAGAACAATTCTTTGAAGGCAGTTTGTGGTAGTAATTTTATGCATGTTTCTTTTATTGCCTGGGCCTGGAATCTGCCCTGATCTGGCTTCCTGGCTGGCTGCCCTCCTGTAAACACTGCAAAAATGAAATGCTGCCACAAGGAATTGTCCCCGAGACAGGCCACTCCACGGAAGCACATGCCACAGTGGCACTCTGAGTTAGGAAAACAAACCACTTCATCAGACTCAAGAAATTACTACTAAACAAATCGTGAGCCTTTTTTCCTCTAACTAGAGCAGTGATGATTAGGATGACTATATACTGAGTACCTAGGATCAAGCACTGAGTTAAAACTTAACCTCTTCCTCTTAACAGTGCATCAGTACTGATGACCTTCTCCCAACTTCACAGGTGAAATCAACAAAGGCCAAAGAGGTGAAGATGCTTGTCCAAAGCCTCCTGGCAAGTGGCATGTCCCCTACCCAGCACCCAAATAGAAGAGCTAGAATTGTAACTCATCCTACAGTCAGCCAGATGACAGGCTCCTAAAGTCAGCAGCAACAGTCAGCTGAGTCTGGAACAAAAATAATGCATAATAGAATAGTGCTTCCCTCAGAGAATGAGTGATTTATATTGGCAATTCTCTTTTAAGCCTGTTAACATGCCTCCCAGAAGTTGCCTGGGTCTGAACAAAAACTAGAGAAAAAATAATAAGAGAAAAGTGTGAAATGATGTGTGACATGAAAACCACAAAGAAGAACATTTAAATCTACTTTGAAAAATAACATTCAATTCTATCCAAGTTAATTGCATATCTCTTTAGTGAATGTGAGTGACTTCTGATGCCCAATTATATGAACAGGGAAAGAAAGGTATAAAAGACAATTTGAAATGAAATAAACTTTGGCATGACCTTCAGTACATGTAACAAAATACTTGTTTTCAGTACAAAATTATGTATTTTTAATCAATACAAAATTACTACCGGGGAGGACCTTCAAGATGGCAGAGGAGTAAGACGTGGAGATCATCTCCCTCCCCACAATTACATCAAAAATACATCTACATGTGGAACAACTCCTACAGAACACCTACTGAACGCTTGCTGAAGACCACAGACTTCCCAAAAGGCAAGAAACTCCCCACGTACATGGGTAGGGCAAAAGAAAAAAAGAAAAAACAGAGACAAAAGAATAGGGATGGGACCTGCACCTTTGGGAGGGAGCTGTGAAGGAGAAAAAGTTTCCACACACTAGGAAGCCCCTTCACTGGTGGAGACAGGGGGTGGCATGGGGGAAGCTTTGGAGCCACGGAGGAGAGCAGAGCAACGGGGTGCAGAGGGCAAAGTGGAGGAATTCTCACAAAGAGGATCGGTGCTGACCAGCAATCACCAGCCGGAGAGGCCTGTCTGTTCACCCTCAGGGGCGGGTTCGGGCTGGGAGCTGAGACTTGGGCTTCAGAGGTCAGATCCCAGGGAAAGGACTGGGGTTGGCTGTATGAACACAGCCTGAAGGGGTCTAATGCACTACAGCTAACCAGGAGGGAGTACAGGAAAAAGTCTGGACCTGCCTAAGAGTCAAGAGACAATTGTTTCAGGGCGCGTGAGGAGACGGGATTCAGAGCACAGCCTAAACGAGTTTCAGAGACCCGTGTGAGCCGTGGCTATTAGCTCGGACCGCAGAGACGGACATGAAAGGCTAATGCCTTTCTCTAAGCAGGAAACACAAGAGAACGAAATGACGTACAAAAACAAATACAAAACAATTAACAAAATGGTAATAGGAACATACATATCAATAATTACCTTAAATCTAAATGGATTAAATGCTCCATCCAAAAGACATAGACTGGCTGAATGGATACAAAAACAAGACGCATATATATGCTGTCTACAAGAGACCCACTTCAGACCTAGGAACACATACAGACTGAAAGTGAGGGTATGGAAAAAGATATTCCATGCAAATGGAAATCAAAAGAAAGCTGCAGTAGCAATTCTCATATCAGAAAAAAATAAACTTAAAATAAAGAGTATTACAAGAGGAAAAGAAGGACACTACATAATGATCAAGGGATCAATAAAAGAAGAAGATATAACAATTATAAATATTTATGCACCCAACAGAGGAGCAACTAAATACATAACGCAATGCTAAGAGCCATAAAAGGAGAAATCGACAGTAACACATTCCTATTAAGGGACTTTAACACCCCAGTTTCACCGATGGACAAATCATCCAAATAGAAAATAAATAAGGAAACACAAGCTTTAAATGACACATTAAACAAGATGGACTTAATTGAAAACAACAGAATACACTGTCTTCTCTAGTGCTTATGGAACATTCTCCAGGAGAGATCATATCTTGGGTCAAAAAACAAACCTTGGGGCTTCCCTGGTGGCGCAGTGGTTGGGAGTCCGCCTGCCGATGCAGGGGACATGGGTTAGTGACCCGGTCCGGGAGGATCCCATATGCTGCGGAGCGGATGGGGCCGTGAGACATGGCCACTGAGCCTGCACGTCCAGAGCATGTGCTCTGCAGTGGGCGAAGCCACAATGGTTAGAGGCCTGTGTACCACAAAAAAATAAAATTAAAAAAAGCCTTGGAATATTTAAGAAAACTGAAATCATATCAAGTATCTTTTCAAACACAGTGCTATAATACTAGATATCAATTACAGGAAAAAAATCTGTAAAATATACAAACACATGGAGGCTAAACAATATGCTACTAAATAACAAAGAGATCACTGAAGAAATCAAAGAGGAAATAAAAAAATACCTAGAAACAAATGACAATGAAAACACGAAGACCCAAAACCTATGGGATGAAGCAAAAGCAGTTCTAAAAGGGAAGTTTATAGCAATACATTCCGACCTCAAGAAACAAGAAAAATATCAAGTAAACAACCAAGCCTACACCTACAGCAATTAGAGAAAGAGGAACAAGAAAACCCCAAAGTTAGCAGAAGGAATAAAATCATAAAGATCAGATCAGAATTAAAAAGAAATGAAGGAAACAATAACAAAGATCAATAAAACTAAAAGCTGGTTCTTTGAGAAGATAAAAAAAATTGATAAACCATTAGCCAGACTCATCAAGAAAAAAAGGGAGAAGACTCAAATCAATAGAATTAGAAATGAAAAAGGAGAAATAACAACTGAACTGCAGAAATAAAAAGGATCATGAAAGATTACTACAAGCATCTATATAGCAAAAAAATGTACCACCTGGAAGAAATGGACAAATTCTTAGAAAAGCAAAACTTTCCAAGACTGAACCACGAAGAAATAGAAAATATAAACAGACAAATCACAAGCACTGAAATTGAAATTGTGATGAAAAATCTTCCAAGAAACTAAAGTCCAGGACTAGATGGCTTCACAAGCGAATTCTATCAACCATTTAGAAAAGAACTAGCACCTATCCTTCTCAAACTCTTGCAAAATATAGCAGAGGGAGGAACATTCCCAAACTCATTCTACGAGGCCACCATCACCCTAATACCAAAATCAGCAAAGATGACACAAAAAAAGAAAACTACAGACCAATATCACTGATGAACGTAGAAGCAAAAATTCTCAACAAAATACTAGCAAACAGAATCCAACAGCACATTAAAATGATAATACACCATGATCAAGTGGGGTTTATTCCAGGAATACAAGGATTCTTCAATATACACAAATCAATCAATGTGATACACCATATTAACACACAGAGGATAAAAACCATATGATAATCTCAACAGATGCAGAAAAGGCTTTTGACAAAATTCAACACCCATTTATGAAAAAACTCTCCAGAAAGTAGGCATAGAGGGAACTTACCTCAACATAATAAAGGCCATATATGACAAACCCACAGCCAACTTCATTCTCAATGGTAAAACCTGAAACCATTTCCACTAAGATCAGGCATAAGACAAGTATGCCCACTCTCACTATTATTCAACATAGTTTTGGAAGTTTACGTCACAGCAATCAGAGAAGAAAGAGAAATAAAAGGAATCCAAGTTGGAAAAGAAGAAGTAAAGCTGACACTTTGCAGGTGACATGATACTATACATAGAGAATCCTAAAGATGTTACCAGAAGACTACTAGAGTTAATCAATGAATTTGGTAAAGTAGCAGCATACAAAATTAATGCACAGCAATCTCTTACATTCCTATACACTAATGATGAAATATCTGAAAGAGAAATTAAGGAAACACTCACATTTACCATTGCAACAAAAAGAATAAAATACCTAGGAATAAGCTTACCTAAGGAGACAAAAGACCTGTATGTGGAAAACTATAAGACACTGAAGAAAGAAATTAATGTTGACATAAACAGATGGAGAAATATACCATGTTCTTGGATTGGAAGAATCAACATTGTGCAAATGACTCTATTACCCAAAGCAATCTACAGATTCAGTGCAATCCCTATCAAATTACCAATAGCATTTTTCACAGAACTAGAACAAAAAATTTCACAATTTGTATGGAAATACAAAAGACCCTGAATAGCCAAAGCAGTCTTGAGAAAGGAAAACGGAGCTGGAGGAATCAGACTCCCTGATACCAGACTATACTACAAAGCTACAGTAATCAAGACAGTATGGTACTGGCACAAAAACAGAAATATAAATCAGTGGAACAGGATAGAAAGCCCAGAGATAAACCCACACACATATGGTCACCTTATCTTTGATAAAGGAGGCAAGAGTATATAATGGAGAAAAGAGAGCCTCTTCAAAAAATAGTGCTGTGAAAACTGGACAGCTACATGTAAAAGAATGAAATTAGAACACTTCCTAATACCATACACAAAAATAAACTCAAAATGGATTAAAGATCTAAATGTAAGTCCAGACACTATAAAACTCTTAGAGGAAAACATAGGAAGAACGCTTTGACATAAATCATATCAAGATCCTTTTTGACCCACCTCGTAGAGAAATGGAAAGAAAAACAAATGGGACCTAATGAAACTTAAAAGCTTTTGCACAACAAAGGAAACCATAAACAAGATGGAAAGACAACCCTCAATATGGGAGAAAATACTTGCAAATGAAGCAACTGACAAAGGATTAATCTCCAAAATATAGAAGCAGCTCATGCAGCTGAATATCAAAAAAACAAACAACCTAATCCAAAAATGGGCAGAACATCTAAACAGACATTTCTCTAAAGAAGATATACAGATGGCCAACAAACACAAGAAAGGATTCTCAACATCACTAATCATTAGGGAAATGCAAATCAAAACCCGGAGATGGAAACAACCTAAGTATCCATCATCGGATGAATGGATAAACAAGATGTGGCACATATATACAGTGGAATATTACTCAGCCATAAAAAGAAGCAAAATTAAGCTATTTGTAATGAGGTGGATAGACCTAGAGTCTGTCATACAGTGTGAAGTAAGTCAGAAAGAGGAAGACAAATACCGTATGCTAACATATATATGGAATTTAAGGGGAAAAAAAAAATGAAGAACCTAGGGGTAAAACAGGAATAAAGACACAGACCTAGTTGAGAATGGACTTGAGGATATGGGGAGGGTGAAGGGTAAGCTGTGACAAAGCAAAAGAGAGGCATGGACATATATACACTACCAAACATAAGGTAGATAGCTAGTAGGAAGCAGCTGCATAGCACAGCGAGATCAGCTCAGTGCTTTGTGACTGCCTGGAGGGGTGGGATAGGGAGGGTGGGAGGGAGGGAGACGCAAGAGGGAAGGGATATGGGAACAGATGTATATGTATAACTGATTCACTTTGTTATAAAGCAGAAACCCACACATCATTGTGAAGCAATTATACTCCAATAAAGTTGTAAAAAAAAAAAAAAAAAACTGCAGTGAGGTATCACCTCACACCAGTCAGAATGGCCATCATCAAAAAATCTACAAACAATAATGCTGGAGAGGGTGTGGAGAAAAGGGAACCCTCTTGCACTGTTGGTGGGAATGTAAACTGATACAGCCACTATGGAGAACAGTATGGAGGTTCCTTAAAAACTAAACATAGAACCACCACATGACCCAGCAATCCCACTATTGGGCATATACCCTGAGAAAACCATAATTCAAAAAGAGTCATGTACCACAATGTTCGTTGCCGCACTATTTACAATAACCAGGACATAGAAGCAACCTAGGTGTCCACTGACAGATGAATGGATAAAGAAGATGTGGCACGTATATACAATGGAACATTACTCAGCCGTAAAAAGAAATGAAATTGAGTTATTTGTCGTGAGGTGGATGGACCTAGAGTCTGTCATTCAGAGTGAAGTAAGTCAGAAAGAGAAAAACAAATATTGTATGCTAATACATATATATGGAACCTAAAAAAAATGGTTCTGAAGAACCTAGGGACAGGACAGGAATAAAGATGCAGACGTAGAGAATGGACTTGAGGACACGGGGAGTGGGAAGGGTAAGCTGGCACGAAGTGAGAGAGTGGAATGGACATATATACACTACCATATGTAAAATAGATAGCTAGTGGGAAGCAACCGCATAGCACAGGGAGATCAGCTTTGTGACCACCTAGAGATGTGGATTAGGGAGGGTGGGAGGGAGAAGCAGGAGGGAGGGGATATGGGGATATATGTATACATATATGTATACATATAGCTGATTCACTGTGTCATACAACAGAAACTAACACACCATTGTAAATCAGTTATACTCCAATAAAGATGTTAAAAAAAATACTGCCAAACACCACTTTATGAAGGATGAACACTATTTTGTAAATGTCACTTTTGAGGGGTTCCAAATTATTAGCAAAATAGGAATAGTTTACATACCTTGTTTTATTCATCTACTTATTTATTCATTCATCCCACAAATAGTTATTAAACACTAGCACCTAAGGATAAAGTAGTGAGCACATAGCATAAATCATTGTCTCTGACCCAAGGATACATAAATGTTATTATTTAAACATTTATATAAAAAGTGTTCATTATGTTCTTCTGTGTGCAAAGTGGTCTGTTTTGTCCTTAGAATGAGAAGGTGGAGTACACAGGGCACCTACTTCAGACCATTTGAGCTAAGGACAGAAGGAAGGAAATCGAATTGCAGGGGTTCAAGTAGAGAGAGCAGAGGTGGTACGCACTGAGCTTACAGTGGCTGTGGGCCGTCCAGGGTGTAGGTGAGAAGGCCTGGGGGAGACCGTCCACTCTTCATTCCGACCAATGTCGTGGTTGACAATGGGCAGGAAACCGTACTGCACAGGAGTTTTGAACGAGGAGGAAGGACACCTGGCTCCGGTCTCAGGGCCAGGGTTCACCTGCAGGTGACCTGGCTGCTTCCTTCTCAGTCCCCTCATCTGTAAAGTGAGAGAATTTGGATCATGTTGTCTGTGCGTTCCCCCCAATTAATTTAGGCAATGTGAAATGATTTTTTCTACTTTATTCTGGGAAGGGATTATCAATGGTAAATACATTTTTATCTCTAAATTCAGCAACTTAACTTTCCTCAGTGGAAAACTTCGTATTCCAAAACAAGTATCATGACCATCTCCCAAAGCATCTTTTAAACAATTCTTTGCCAGTGGCAGTGAGCTGATCTTGGGAGCTTATTATTCAGGTAAAAATGATAAATAACACGCATATAATATCTATCTATATGATATTGAAACCTGTGTGTGAAAAGTAAAAGATTCGATGGATGATGCAGGTATTTTCTCAGTGCCATGCCTTCCATGAAGGGACTCCTATTGGGTGCCTTGACAGTCGCCCACCTGCTGTGATTTGAGGACTCTCTGTTTCTAAATTATATCTGTCACTCTATCTGCAATTCTACCATTACTGGTTGATGTCTTCAGGTTAAGACATTATCTCTGAGATTTCTCCTTCAAGATGCAAATATCCTTAGAGAGTTTACTGCAATAAGCCATGAGTCAAGAAGAGATTAAGGAGAGAAAATGTTGGGCATATACATGTGATGAGTAAGACAGAAAGAAGCTGAGTGAGAAGTGGGCTGCCTTGGGGAGGCCCTCCCTCCACAGAGAGAACCCCCAGTGATCAGAGGCCAAGTGAAAGCCCTTCGTTAGGCCAGAGTGGAGATTTGGTTGCATCAGGAAAAGAAACGCTGAACAAGGTGGGAGAATGCAGAAGACAAATTTCATTCACTTTATAATTTTTCCAAGGGTTAGTCCTAGTGCCAGATGTTGGTCATGTAGCCAGTCAGACTTGGGGTGATTGAACTCTTCATCTTTATGCTTGAAACATTTTCATTGTTTACATATGTTCATGGACATGTCAAGAAAGGTTGAAATTAAATGAGATTTTGCATATGAAATGACTTGTATTAACTCTAAAGTATGAACCAGATGTGATTGTTTTTATTTGATAGAGAAAGCAAGGGCAATGGGGCTTTAGAGGATAAAGGGTAAGGGAAGTAGCTATACAAATACATAAAATTGTATCTGGCAGCATAAGCTAATTTAGCCCCAAAAGCATTTTTCCCTCTCTTCATAACATCCATCCCTCACTTCAGAACAGAAACATAGGTAGGTGTTTTGGAGAAAAGGTTTCACTGCCTGAACATAGCAGGGCAGTAAAAGAGCAAGATGGTCTCTGGTCAGGAAAAGAGGGCTTTCAGGAGCAGTTAACCCCCAGCATGTCCAGAAGACATCAGGGTTTCACCTGAGAGAAACTCTGTTCTCTATCAGGAGGAAAAAATGTGATCCAGAGTCAGTTCCAAATGTCAGAAGAATTAATCAAATTTTTCAGAGTCCATTTATGGAGTGTTATGTGAAGGACACTAACTGTGGGCTGATTATGAGCCTCCCATGTGGATACTCTGTATCCTGCTTCTGTAGCCACAGTATCTGCAACAGTTAGAGAATGATGGCCAAGCATCACCATTTCTGAAAGTTGATCACAGGACAAACTTCAGCAGCAGTTAAGACTAGTTCTCCACTCTCACTGTCTGCAACGATCACATAAAGTCTTTTGAAACTTCTGGCTCACAAAGCAAAATCAACAGAAAGAAGATCCAACAGAAAGAAGAGATGAATTCTAGTTCCTAGAGAAAAATCTCAAGTTTTCTTCCACAGTTTTATGATGCTTCAAACTTAGGCTCACGAAACTTGATTCTCCAACGTAGTTCCAAGAATCAAATCCTATTATTCCAGGTTAAGTTTCCATTTCCCAAGCCACTGCTCCATCCTCCATTCTATTTGCTCCTTTGTTTTTATGTTTTTTCACGACCAAGTAGAAGGAAACCAGGTGTTCACCCTGATTTCAGAGAGAAAATAACCAGAATGTTCCACCTGTGAATCCCCATACAGTCAAACTTTCCACCTAAAGATGCTTTTAGCACAGCAAATACCCCAGATGCAGAGGTAGCGCTAGAAGCAGTTAAGCTGTGACTAGAGAAACATACAACACTGAGGTCTATTGCAGACATGTCCAAACTCAGCACCAGGTCTTCTCAGAATTTCTGTTTCTGATTACTAACCTAAGTCCCCAGAAGAGAGTTCACCAGTTGCTGAGGTTTTACGGAGGTGTTACCCATGCAACACCAGCCTGGCAAAGAGTAGCCTATGATGACTCAACCAGAGCATCTGGGTGATTCCTAGACATGCTCTGCAAGCCATAATCACACCCAAGTAAGCTTGTGAGGAGACAGAGCCCAGAGAAGGAGAATCCTCACACACCACACCACTCTCTGATGGCCACACAGAATGAGAGGAGACACATCCTCAGGGAAATGAGAATGAGAGGCAGCTGGGTCAACTATTGTCACTCTTCTGTCAGGGCCCTTGCAGATCTGGCTTGTAAAAACAAGGAGAAAGCACTTTATACCTATTAGACTAAAAAAAAAAAAATGGAGAGCTGATAATGCTAAGTAAAGAGAGATACAGAGGTATGGGGAGAGTGCAGGATGGTATAACTTTTCTAGAGAACAGTCTGGGAGCACTTAAATTACACACATTCCTCAAAGCCCATCGGCTTCAATTATATAAACAGGCCACACACACACAAATACATATATATCCCATATAGGTCCTTTTAGGGATAGTTATGTCCATGGAAATTGGGAGTCAGGAAATTGATGGCAATTTGAGTATCTATTGGGATACGAGAGTGAATAGGAAAAATACAGTGGATGCACACATTCATTTAAACAACAAATTAGAAGTACATATATTAACGTAAATAGATCTTATACATACATATGGGGGGAATTAGCAGAATGAAATAAATAATGCAACGCCATTTTCATAAGTTAAAAATATAGGCTCACAAAACCACAGTATCCATTTGGGAAAAATGATGGCAAACCAAAACAGCCACATTAAACACTACAGAAAGTTGTCTATGGGGAAGGGGAGGAAATAAAAGTAGGAAGTGGGTATAAAAAAGAAGGAAGGATCCTTATACAGAATTATGATAATTTGCCATAACTGGAAAATATATTAATGCAATCATCTGTATCTGAGTCCAAACAAATCCTGTCTGTAGAGTCTGACTAACATATACAGCATTTCTCCTCTCTCATCTCCTCCTCCATATCAAGAGTCATGTATGGTATAAAACCATATGCTTCGGGGAATGCGAAGGGTAAGCTGGGACGAAGTGAGAGAGTGGCATGGACATATATACACTACCAAATGTAAAATAGATAGCTAGTGGGAAGCAGCCGCATAGCACAGGGAGATCAGCTCGGTGCTTTGTGAGCACCTAGAAGGGTGGGATAGGGAGGGGGGGAGGGAGAGGCACGAGGGAGGGGATATGGGGATATATGTATATGTATAGCTGATTCACTTTGCTATACAGCAGAAACTAACACACCATTGTAAAGCAATTATATTCCAATAAAGATGTTAAAAAAAATGCTTATTACAGATATCACAAAGGAGAGGTACTAGACCAGATGGACTCCCTTGCCGATCCAACGGGCTCCCTCCACACACTGGGATATCCAGAGCCACACCCAGAATTCTTGTATAGACTTTCTAAAAATCACTGCACTTTAAAGCTGGATAAGAACTTAAAATATCAGTCAAATTTTACATTTTACAGATGAGGTGGCAGGAATCCCTCAAGATGACAAGTGACCCAGAAAGAGAATGCCTGTCCCTTAACTCCAGATGGGATATTTCCCACTACATCCTTCAACTACACAATTTAGTACTGAATGACTTTACCTTCTATAATATTTTAAAATTTATTTATTTGTTTGTTTTATATTTTTGGCTGCATTGGGTCTTTTTTGCTGCACGTGGGCTTTCCCTAGTTGCAGCGAGTGGGGCTACTCTTCACTGCAGTGCACAGGCCTCTCATTGCGGTGGCTTCTCTTATTGCTGAGCACGGGCTCTAGGCATGCAGGTTTCAGTAGTTGTGGCACGCAAGCTCAGTAGTTGTGGCTCGCGGGCTGTAGAGTGCAGGCTTAGTAGTTGTGGCACATGGGCTCAGTTGCTCCATGGCATGTGGGATCCTCCAGGGCTCCAACCCATGTCCCCTGCATTGGCAGGCAGACTCCAAACCACAGCACCACCAGGAAGTCCCATCTTCTATAACTTTCTGAGGGCAGAGGCAATGTCTTATTTGCCTCCCTCATTGGATCCAACTCAAGAAAAATTTGTATCCCTGAATAGAAATATATTTATCGCAAAATGTTTATCCACCTACCCTGCTATTGACAAGATTATACGTTCAATAACTGTAAGGATCAATTACTTCTATTCAAAAATGGATTCTACTGCTCATGATGAGATCTGGGTCCACAGCAGACCCTTATGAATTTTAGTTGAATTTCAATTAAATCAGTGAGTTTTTACCATAATGAGGAACAAAACTGTCTCTCCAAGATGATTTTTGTTTCACCCCAGTTCTCACCTGGAACACAGCAAACTAATTAAGCTGCAACTCAAGATAGAGTTCAGTACTTTCAATTTGCTAAATCCCTTGATTTAATATTGAATTAACCTCCCTGGAGCCCTGACATATTGATTTCTCTGCCACGTCACACCATGGAATAAGAGGTAGGAAACAAAGCATTTAAACACACTCTAGTAATAACATTATTCCTGGAAGAAATGGACAAATTCTTAGAAATGCACAACCTGCCAAGACTGAATCAGGAAGAAATAGAAAATATGAACAGACCAATCACAAGCCATGAAATTGAAACTGTGATAAAAAAATCTTCCAACAAACAAAAGCCCAGGACCAGATGGCTTCACAGGCGAATTCTATCAAGCATTTAGAGAAGAGCTAACACCTATCCTTCTCAAACTCTTCCAAAATATAGCAGAGGGGGGAACACTCCCAAACTCATTCTATGAGGCCACCATCACCTTGATACCAAAACCAGACAAGGATGTCACAAAGAAAGAAAACTACAGGCCAATATCACTGATGAACATAGATGCAAAAATCCTCAACAAAATACTAGCAAACAGAATCCAACAGCACATTAAAAGGATCATACACCATGATCAAGTGGGGTTTATTCCAGGAATGCAAGGATTCTTCAATATACGCAAATCAATCAACGTGATACACCATATTAACAAACTGAAGGAGAAAAACCATATGATCATCTCAATAGATGCAAAGAAAGCTTTCGACAAAATTCAACACCCATTTATGATAAAAACCCTGCAGAAAGTAGGCATAGAGGGAACTTTCCTCAACATAATAAAGGCCATATATCACAAACCCACAGCCAGCATCGTCCTCAATGGTGAAAAACTGAAACCATTTCCACTAAGATCAGGAACAAGACAAGGTTGCCCACTCTCACCACTCTTATTCAACATAGTTTTGGAAGTTCTAGCCACAGCAATCAGAGAAGAAAAGGAAATAAAAGGAATCCAAATCGGAAAAGAAGAAGTAAAGCTGTCGCTGTTTGCAGATGACATGATACTATACATAGAGAATCCTAAAGATGCTACCAGAAAACTACTAGAGCTAATCAATGAATTTGGTAAAGTTGCAGGATACAAAATTAATGCACAGAAATCTCTGGCATTCCTATATACTAATGATGAAAAATCTGAAAGTGAAATGAAGGAAACACTCCCATTTACCATTGCAACAAAAAGAATAAAATATCTAGGAATAAACTTACCTAAGGAGACAAAAGACCTGTATGCAGAAAATTATAAGACACTGATGAAAGAAATTAAAGATGATACAAATAGATGGAGAGATGTACCATGTTCTTGGATTGGAAGAATCAACATTGTGAAAATGACTCTACTACCCAAAGCAATCTACAGATTCAATGCAATCCCTATCAAACTACCACTGGAATTTTTCACAGAACTAGAACAAAAAATTTCACAATTTGTATGGAAACACAAAAGACCCCGAATAGCCAAAGCAATCTTGAGAACGAAAAATGGAGCTGGAGGAATCAGGCTCCCTGACTTCAGACTATACTACAAAGCTACAGTAATCAAGACAGTATGGTACTGGCACAAAAACAGAAAGATAGATCAATGGAACAAGATAGAAAGCCCAGAGATAAACCCACGGACATATGGTCACCTTATCTTTGATAAAGGAGGCAGGAATGTACAGTGGAGAAAGGACAGTCTCTTCAATAAGTGGTGCTGGGAAAACTGGATAGGGACATGTAAAAGTATGAGATTAGATCACTCCCTAACACCATACACAAAAATAAGCTCAAAATGGATTAAAGACCTAAATGTAAGGCCAGAATCTATCAAACTCTTAGAGTAAAACATAGGCAGAATACTCTATGACATAAATCACAGCAAGATCCTTTTTGACCCACCTCCTAGAGAAATGGAAATAAAGACAAAAATAAACACATGGGACCTAATGAAACTTAAAAGCTTTTGCACAGCAAAGGAAACCATAAACAAGACCAAAAGACAACCCTCAGAATGGGATAAAATATTTGCGAATGAAGCAACTGACAAAGGATTAATCTCCAAAATTTATAAGCAGCTCATGCAGCTCAATAACAAAAAAACAAACAACCCAATCCAAAAATGGGCAGAAGACCTAAAAAGACATTTCTACACAGAAGATATACAGACTGCCAACAAACACATGAAAGGATGCTCAACATCTTTACTCATTAGAGAAATGCAAATCAAAACTACAATGAGATATCATCTCACACCAGTCAGAATGGCCATCATCAAAAAATTTAGAAACAATAAATGCTGGAGAGGGTGTGGAAAAAAGGGAACACTCTTGCACCTCTGGTGGGAATGTGAATTGGTACAGCCACTATGGAGAACGGTATGGAGGTTCCTTAAAAAACTACAAATAGAACTACCATATGACCCAGCAATCCCACTACTGGGCATATACTCTGAGAAAACCATAATTCAAAAAGAGACATGTACCAAAATGTTCATAGCAGCCCTATTTACAATAGCCCGGAGATGGAAACAACCTAAGTGTCCATCATCGGATGAATGGGTAAAGAAGATGTGGCACATATATACAATGGAATATTACTCAGCCATAAAAAGAAATGAAATTGAGCTATTTGTAATGAGGTGGATGGACCTAGAGCCTGTCATACAGAGTGATGTAAGTCAGAAAGAGAAAGACAAATACTGTATGCTGACACATATATATGGAATTTAAGAAAAAAAAATGTCATGAAGAACATAGGGATAAGACAGGAATAAAGACACAGACCTACTAGAGAATGGACTTGAGGATATGGGGAGGGGGAAGGGTAAGCTGTGACAAAGTGAAAGAGCGGCATGGACATATATACACTACCAAACGTAAGGTAGATAGCTAGTGGGAAGCAGCTGTATAGCACAGGGAGATCAGCTCGGTGCTTTGTGACCGCCTGGAGGGGTGGGATAGGGAGGGTGGGAGGGAGACGCAAAAGGGAGGGGATATGGGAACATATGTATATGTATAACTGATTAAATTTGTTATAAAGCGAAAATAATAATAATAATAATAATAATAATGTTATAATTCCAAAATATCTATATTTAAGACCTACAGAAAAAAAATGTTGTTAAATCATCCCGAAGTAGTATATACATTCTGTAAGGTTTCTGATATGATTTTAGCACATATAATTTTAATTCTTATATGATAAAACTGCTTATTCAAATCAATAATGTTAACTTAAGCTTTTAAATTTTATCTTCATTTTTATGTGTTTAAAAATGTGCCTTTAAATTTTTTGATCTACATCTACAGATTTATTTATCAGAAAATCTAGCTCAGAAGTGAAGAAAACGGCTTCTAAGGATATTCTCTAATAGCCTGCAAAGTAATTCTTTTTGCAATGTTGTCTTCTTCTACTGTCACCTGAGTTTAAAACTTTGCTGGTGGATCAGTCCTTTCTCCAAAGTCCAGTACAAGGAAGTTTCTCACACAACTGTCAGACAACCTTGACACTTTTCCAGAATGCCAGGGAGTCATATCTTTTCCAGAAAATATTTTGGGAGAAGAAAATAACCTCTATTTCAGCGTATAATGTAGTAGCAATAAAGAAAAAATGATTTAGAAATTTTTAAGAATGGGTTTTTTTCCAGAAGTTTCCAGAAGCCATTACCAAACTTCACTGCACAAAAAAAAGTATTCTGACACAAAAAGAACAGCTAACATGCATATCTTGAGCTTTGTTTCATAGGGGACCAGTTTAATGCCCTTTTAGAGCAGTCCACCAATATTCCAGCAAGAACCTTCTTGAAAACTACAGATTACAGAGGATAGGTGATTGAAAAATAATTTAAAATGTTAGAATGTTTACTGGGTTATTAGGGATGGGAGAAGAGGGATAGAGTTCAGGGCTTCAGAGGGTCACTCATGTGTGCAGCTTCTTCTTCCTGCTCACTTACATGAATGAAATGAGGAAAGCCAGAAAAAGGTTTAAAATTATCTCACAGACAGTACAAGTCGTTTCTTCCAAGGCTCCCTCTCACAGGAACAGGCATTCTTCCTCCACTTGGACTTGGATCTGGGATTACATACACACAATGCAATCTTTATGGAAGGCAGACATTTGTTCCTAATTCTAAAATTTTATTTTAATGAAAATTTTATCTAAATGCAATGTGGTAGCACAGATAAAATCATGGGGAAAGGATATTAGTGAAAAAACTGGAGAAATTTGAAGAGTATGGAATTCAGTTAATGGAATGTACAAACGCTGGTTTCTTAATTTTTCCAAACATGCCAGGGTATCATAGGATGTTAACAAGGAAAACTGGGTGAAGGTTGTATGGGAAATCTCTGCACTTTCTCCAAAATTTTTTTGTAAATCTAAAATTATTCAAAAACAAGATGTGTATTTTTAAAACCCTTTGGTATCTTTGTTAATAAGCATAGTATTTACCATTCCACGCAAAACTTATTTCACTCATGCTGCCTTTGAAATGCACATAAAATAAAGCTCCTAGTAGCTAAATTCATGACTCTAACTTGTCTTGGAAGAGCAGATATTTACAAAGGTTTCTGGAAATTCTGTAATCTCATTATAAATCAAGTCATAGAGAAAAGAGTATTCATAAAACAGATGATAAAAATGCCAAGATATTCATATGGCTCTTGAAATTCAATTAATGGGCATTGTGAATTTCATATTTCTATTAAAAAGTAACTTTTGTAAAAGGTAACTGAAACTCTTTTTTACTATGACATGCTAAACAGAGCAAATTATTAATTTATTTCAATTTAATCAAGATGTATTGAAGGTGGGAGACTCACTGCTCTGATTTGTGGGGGTACTAAAAATCATGAAAACAGAATACTAAACCTTCATTGATTCAGAAAATCTACAAGGGTTTTTTCCAGTATATGTCTATAGCTTGAGCCACTGAAAGAAGAAACTTGATAAATAAAAATAACTATATAAAAACTATTTTAAATGAATATAGAAAAGTCAGATTTTATATTATAAATTTGCTTTTTAAATCTTCACTCCAATGAGTACCTATTCTATCAAAAGGCAAGGAAAAAAAACTGTATTAAGGTCTAATAGAGTGATGATTGGAGGAACGACAGTAAAAGCAGTGATAAGTATTGATAGATGCCATCCACAGTAATCTCCTCATAGCAGTTCCCCACGAAAGGCCATGATGATTCATCCTCCTGTTGGAAATGGGTTTGTCCATAATCACCCTAGATAATTCATCTTCCTCCCATGTTTAAAAGATCTCCAGGAAGGACACAAAGATGGCCTGTACCTTCCAACATTTAGCAACTCTCATTGCCAAAGAAGGTTTCCCTGTTTAGCTTCCGAATTACTATGTAATTCCAGGTAAGGAAAACAGAGAAGATATTAGTCTATTAGCTTTTCTAGCAATCTTTTATCTACTGGTAAAGAATGAATTAATCCCTCAAAGATGGGTGCTCCTTAGATGAATGAATAAAATAGTTTCTGAACTAAAAAAGAATTACCATATGATACTGCAATTCCACTCCTGGGCATATTCCCAGACAAAACTATAATTCAAAAAGATACATGCACCCCTATGTTCATAGCAGCACTATTCACAATAGCCAAGACATGGAAACAATGTAAATGCCCATGGACAGATGAATGGATAAAGAAGACCTGGTACATATAGACAATGGAATACTACTCAGCCATAGAATGAAATAATGCCATTTGCAGCAACATGGATGAAACTAGAGATTATCATACTAAGTGAAGTAAGTCAGACAGAGAAAGACAAATACCATATTATACAATTTATATATGGAATCTAAAATATGGCACAAATGAAAAGAAACTACAAAACAGAAAGAGACTCACAGACATAGAGAACAGACTTGTGGTTGCCAAGAGAGAAGGTAGTGGGGAGGGAAGGACTAGAAGGACTGGGATTAGCAGATGCAAACCAGTATATATAGGATGGAAAAACAATAAGGTGTTACTGTAGAGCACAGGGAACTATATTCAGTTTCCTGTGATAAACCATAATGCAAAAGAATATTTTTAAAAGAATGTCTATATGTGTATAACTGAGCCACTTTGCTGTACAACAGAGATTGGCACAACATTGTAAAGCAACTATACTTCAATAAAAAAATATTTTTAAAATATATTTTCTGTGGTTTATTCCCCTGGATGGTGACAAACAGACTTCTCCATATGAGCCCAGTTCTGACTCATTCCAACACATTGCAAAATATAACAACAGACCTGTGAAATCCACCGTGAAATAATCAATTTAGTCTTCCTAACATCATACTGCTCTTTAACCCAATGCACATATTTATAAAAGACATAGAATACACTTACAAAAGGGTTAAACATGGCTGCCTTTATTGAGATTTGGATTAGGACTAGGACAAGGCAACCCAACCTCTCTGTGATATCTAATATGGCATAGGCTTCTCATTAACCAAATTCCACAATAATACCCTAAAGAATGAAGCTTATTAGGCAATTCTTGTCCCATAAACCACTTTTCCATATATGCTGTAGTCTTCATGCCTTAAGCATATTACAGTTTCTTTAAAATACTTTTTCATATTAAGGAAATTGAGAAATTTACTTCAACACTAAAATTAGCAAATTACCTTGGATTTGCAATTCTATTAATTGCTCTTCCCTTGTATTTCTTGGCAGACTCTGAAAACTTTGTAAAATTTAGCTGTACCTCACATTGATGAAATATTTCAGGCCACTGGAAGTGTCACTAATGTCATTTTCCAGGCCAGTTTCAAATTGAAAACATGTTCATACTTTACACTCAATTTTGTCACCTAACTGCTCCTCAGTGAACTTGTAGCAATTCCAGGGTATTCTTTAAATCAGGTTATTTGTGGGTATGACATGTGACCATTTTTGACAGACTGAGTGAAAAATAGATTTATTCAAAAATGTCCATTTCTTTTTATTAAAAAATGTTTTAAATGTTAACTTTATGCAGCAAACTATATTTTCAAGCCATTTCTAAATTATTATTTCAGTGTCCAGGTTACTCAGTATTTTTTCCACTTTATCTGTGGAAAAGTGAGATTAAAGCACATTGTTAAATGCATATAAAAGAGGAATAGAAAAGTGATCTTAAACTTTGAATTCTAGCTCAGTATTATGCCCATAAGACCTTTTTTGTAGTAATAATCCACATTTTTCCATTATAGTGAAACTTCTCTATAGTTGGAGCCATCTATGACTAGAGCCATTGAAAGAACAAACTTGGTAAGTAAAATAAACAACTGTATGAAAAACAATACACAAAGAAAAATAAAGAGAGACAGGATGGTGGAATAGAAGGACCCTAAGCTCACTTCCTCTCACAAGCACAATAAAATCACAACTAACTGCTGAACAACCATCAATAGAATGACTGGAAGCTACCAGAAAATATATTCTACATCTACAGACATAAAGAAGAAAACCAATGAGATGGTAGCAGGGGTGCACTTGTGATATAGTCAAATCCCATACCCCCCAGGTGGGCGACCTACAAACTGGAGAACAATTATATCACAGAAGATCTCCCACAACAGTGAGAATCTGAGCCTCATGTCAGCTTCCCCAGGCTGGGAGTTTGGCATCAGGAAGACGAGTCCTCAGAGCCCCCCAGTAGGGCTTGATTGCAGGAAGTCCACAGAACTGAGGGAAACAAAGACTCCATTCTTGGAGGGTGCACACAAGGTCTTGTGCACACCAAGACCCAAGGGAAAAAGCAGTGACTACCTAGGAGCCTGGGCCAGACCTAACTGTGGGCCTTGCAGGGTTTCCTGGGGAGGCAGGGGCAGCTGTGTCTCACTGTGGAGACAAGGACACTGGTGGCAGAGGTCCCAGGGAATATTCATCAGTGTGAGCTCTCCTGGAAGCCGTCATTTTGGCACCAATACCTGGCCCCACCCAACAGCTTGTAGGCTCCAATGCTGGGATGCCTCATGCCAAACAACCAACAGGGCAGAAACACAGCCCCACCTATCAGCAGAGAGGCAGCTTAAAGTCTTCCTGAGCCCACAGTCACCTCTAAACACACCCTTTGACAGGGCCTTGCCCACCAGAGGGACAAGACCCAGTTCCACCCACCAGTGGGCAGGCACTGGACTCTCCCACCAGGAAGCCTGCACAAGTCTCTAGACCAGCCTCAGCCACCAGGGGGTAGCCATCAGAAGCAAGAGGAACTAAAATCCTGCAGCCTGCAGAACAGAGACTGCAAACACAGATTAGAAGTTACCCTGAGATCAGCTGGTCCCTGGCCCTTGGGTGATGAGAGGGGAGTGTACTGCTGGGACACATAGGATGTCCCTTACAGAGGGCCGCTTCTCCAAAACTGAGAAACATAACTAATCTTCCACATTTGTAAAAGTACAAGTAGAAATTTAGGCAAAATGAGACAGCAGAGGAACATGTTCCAGATGAAGGAACAAGGTAAAACCCCAGAAGAACAACTAAGTGACATGGAGATAGGCAATCTACCCAAGAAAGAGTTCAGAGTAATGATTGTAAAGATGATCCAAGAACTCAAAAAAGAATGGAGACACAGACCAAGAAGATAAAAGTAATGTTTAACAAAGAGCTAGAAAATATAAAGAACAACCAAACAGAGAGTAACAATATAATAACTGAAATGAAAATCACACTAGAAGGAATCAATAGCAGAATAAATGAGGCAGGAGAATGGATAAGTGAGCTGGAAGACAGAGTGGTGGAAATCACTGCCATAGAATAGAATAAAGAAAAAAGAATGAAAATAAATTAAGACACTCTGAGACCACTGGGACAATGTCAAACATACCAACATTTGCATTATAGGGGTCCTAGAAGGAGAAGGGAGAGAGGGAGGGTCTGAGAAGATATTTGAAGAGATAATAGCTGAAAACATCCCTGCATGAGAAAGGAAACAGTCACCCAAGTCCAAGAAGCACAGAGTCCCATACAGGATTAACCCAAGGAGGA
The DNA here is from genome assembly GCF_949752795.1 of Hyperoodon ampullatus. NCBI lineage: Eukaryota > Metazoa > Chordata > Mammalia > Artiodactyla > Ziphiidae > Hyperoodon > Hyperoodon ampullatus. Next base: position 195,933,321 of record NC_136915.1, read on the forward strand.
ACATGCTGAGACACATAGTAATCAAACTGACAAAAATTAAAAATAAGGTAAAAATATTAAAAGTAACAAAGGGGAAGTAACAAATAACATTCAAGTGAATCCCCGTAAGGATATCAGCTGATTTTTTGGCAGACACTCTGCAGGCCAGAAGGGAGTGGTATGATACATCTAAAGTGAGGAAAGGGAAGAACCTACAACCAAGAATACTCTACCCAGCAAGGCTCTCATTTAGATTGGACAGAGAAGTCAAAAGCTTTAAAGAAGAGCAAAAGCTAAAAGAATTCAGCACCACTAAACCAGGTTTACAACAAATGCTAAAGGAAATTCTGTAGGCAGAAAAGAAAAGGCCACAACTAGAAACAAGGAAACTAAGAAATGGGAACTCTCACCAGTAAAGGCAAATTACAATAAAGGTAGGAAATCATCCACACACAAATATCTAAACCAGTAACCATGAGGGGAAAAGAGTACAAAAGCAGGATATTTGAAATGCATTTGAAATTAAGAGATCAGCTACTTCAAACAATCATGTATATATCAATATATAGACTGCTATACCAAAACCTCGTGGTAACTGCAAATCAAAAATCTATAATAGATATACAAACAAAGAAGAAAAATGAATCCAAACACAACACTAAAGATAGTCATCAAATCACAAGAGAAGAGAACAAAAGAGGAAGGGAAGAAAAAAGATCTACAAAAACAAATCCAAAACCATTAACAAAATGGAAACAAGGGGACTTCCCTGGTGGTCCAGTGGTTAAGACTCCATGCTTCCACTGCAGGGGACATGGGTTCAGGCAACTAAGATCCTGCATGCTGTGCAGCACGGCCAAAAAAAAAAAAAAGATGGAAATAAGAACATACATGTTGATAATTACCTTAAGTGTAAATGGATTAGATGCTCCAACCAAAAGACAAAGACTGGCTTGAATGGTTACATAAACAAGACCCATATATACGCTGTCTACAAGAGACCAACTTCAGACCTAGAGACACATACAGACTGAAAGTGAGGGGATGGAAAAAGGTATTCCATGCAAATGGAAATCAAAAGAAAGCTGGAGTAACAATACTCATATCAGACAAAATAGACTTTAAAATACAGACTGTTACAAGAGACAAAGAAGGACACTACATAACGGTCAAGGAATCAATCCAAGAAGAAGGTATATCAATCATAAATATATACATACCCAACATAGGAGCACCTTAATATGTAAGGCAAATGCTAATAGCCATAAAAGGAGAAATTGACAGTAACACAATAATAGTAGGGGATTTTAACACCCCACTTACATCAGTGGACAGATTGTCCAGACAGAAAATAAATAAAGAAACACAGGCCTTAAGTGACACATTAGAACAGATTAACTTAATTGATATTTATAGAACATTCCATCCAAAAGCAGCAGAGTACACATTCTTCTCAAGTGCACATGGAACATACTCCTGGATAGATCACATGCTGGGCCACAAAGCAAACCTTGGTAAATTTAAGAAAATTTATTGAAACACAATTCATGTTCCAATTCACAGGCTCACAGACATAGAAAACAAACTTATGGTTACCAAAGGGGAAAGGTGGGAGGGAGGAATAAATTAGGAGGTTGGGATTAACTTATACACACTACTTTATATTAAAATGATAAACAACAAGGACCTACTGTATAGTACAGAGAACTGTATTAAATATCTTATAATAAGCTATAATGGAAAAGAATATAAAAAGTATATATATATATCTTTGATGTACACCAGAAAATAACACAGCATTGTAAATCAACCATAATTCAATTAAAAAACAACAAGAACAAAAAAAAAGAAAGTGTGGTATGCAGAAGCCATGTCTCAAAAGCGGAGTGGTCACTGTGACAGGATGCTGAGCAGCCAGGAAAGGTGAGGACTGAGAATTAAATTGTTGGACCAACTTGGGTATCTCATTTATCTTTGAATCTGCTGCACAGGACCTGGTAAGCAGTCAGAAGTTCTTTCTGGTGTGTGTATCACAAGTGTATTAGATAATACAACACCAGAAATGATTTGGAACGTAGTGGAGGTGGGAAAGGGGCAGATGACTTATACTACAAGGTCCAATTCTTAGCAGTGTTTTGATATCTGATTCATCCTGATGTATATGCCTGTGCCATGTCTAAATGGGCAAAGATGATTTGTATAAGGGCAATTTATTTATGCACATTACTTTTATATTGGCCAAAAAATCTTACTAAATATTTTCATATTGCTTTTGGAGAGCTCTCACTAGTTTTCATTGATATAATTTGCCTGTCCTTGTTACTTTTTAGGTTCTCCAAAAGGACTCAGATCATTACTGAAAAACATAGTAAAACCTTGAACAAAGGGGATGGATGAGAAATTAGAAAGTGCAGTAAAATTTTAAAATACAAAACTTACCAAACATTCATAGACTTTAAGTTGGGAAAAAGCAATGTCGGTAAATAACAAACTCAATAGAGGTAAGGTATGGAGTTTTACTAGGACATTTGAAACACTGCATTATAAAGTCCTCTAGGAAGATGTTTCTTAACATCTTAATGCTTTGGTTAGGCAACCTATCACTGACACTGAAATAACAAGTAATGAAAAATATCAACACCATGAACTGAGAGAAGATAGTTAATGGGCTGACAAAAGGCCAGGGGTAAGTCCTGTTTTATGTAGCTTGTTTTATGTATTTGGAAGGAGGAGTAAACATTTACAGATTACATTCTGAGATGACAGCACTAACTTTGATGATGCTACAAAAGTGATTAACAGAGGAAAATAAAACGCACCAGAGCCTGGAAAGTTACTTTTTCTACTTTGGGGTTCTAAGACTTTGTAGATGTATAAATTTGGATCCTCAAACCACATCATGTGCACAGTGGCATCTGTCAAGGGAGTTGAAGTGGTAATTTCTAAGAATTCCTCCACCCGCCTCTCCTCTCCCAAAACCCAGGCAGAGACAAGCTTCCTTGTGTTTTTGTGCTGGTGGTAAATTTTTTTTCTAGACCACTTTACTCGAGAGTGCAGATTGTTGAGGATTTTAGTTTTATTTGGGGGTTCTAATTTCTAACTCTGCTTCAGCTGGTTCTGAGAGAACATGTCTTCTCCTATGAGACTAGTACCTACAATTTCTCACTCCCTGCTCCCTGCCCCACCCCAGGTAGTTTCCAATGAGCAATAATGTCACAGCTAAACTTTCTTTTTCAATAGAGAAAGGGAAAAAGACATGGTGTTACCTTAAACACTAGCATTTTCTGCTATAGCGTATTCCTTTGGCCCCATGAAATATACACTCCCTCCTCGGGGAAGATGATCCCAGGTACTCACTTAATAACATTCGGCTCAAAGCTCAAGATTTCCAGGTAAAAGACAGTCATTTACAACAGGTCTAAGTATGGTGCTTCATGTTCCTATAAACCAAAGCACAGTTTATCCACTCCTCTCTTATATGTCCAACATATATTGCTGGAGAAAGAACAGGATAACCACAATAAAAACATTTATTTAGGGAAAGAAGGAAGCAAAATCAGAGCAGTCATTGGTCTATAGCAATTTTCTAATGATAAAAGGCGGGAATTTCCAAACTCCCTGGTGATAAGTTCCTTGGTCCTGGTCTCCTTAAGGGATCTCCTTGTCTACTGTCTATCATGGCCCCAGTATTTGCCCTCTGAGAAATTTTCCTTTTTCCCCAATGCTCCATGACCACATCTAATGTGGACATTGAAGAGTATGCTCTTCTTAGGGCCTGTGCAGGTTTTTTTTTTGGCTTATTTACTGCTAGTGCAGGACTATAGTTTAGGGGTTTCTTTAGGAATCAGGGGGAAAACACTATAGTTTTTACTAGCCAGGCTCATGGTTCCTTTGAAAATACAATTTTCTGAAAAAAATATAGTGGGTTTTTAGTCTATTTTGTATCCATCAGTTTCATATGCAAGCCCAAAATCTTATGTAGACTTAAAAAAAAAAAAACAGTCTTATTTACTGACCTCTAGCCCCAATCATCTCCTCTTCTCAGTTTAACAATGGTTCCCTTGATCCATGTAAAATAATAGACTTGAATAGGAAGACATTGTTCAGATGATCTTTGCAATAAGAGTAGCTCAAATTGTCTGACCCAGAAGTCTGAAAAGGAAGTGATTTTTTAATACAAAATAAGTTGTTTGAACACAGTTACTTCCTATTTCTTGCTGCAGTTCCTAAAATAATTAAAATAATTTCTTTACTTCTTGTAGTACTTCTCACCAAAACCAAAACAACAACAACAAAAAAGCGTTTTCAAAGTGGGTCTTTGTAGGCAAAATAAACTGAGTCTTTGTATGTCTGAAAATACTTTTATAATACCTGAAGTTAAATGAAAATTTGGCTAGGTATAAAATTATAGATACAATGTAGATTTTTTTCTTTATAACTTTAAAAATACTACTATTTTTTTGCTTCCAAAAAAAGAGAGAGATCTGTGATTAATGTGATCCTCCTCCTTTGTTCATGGTCAGCTTTATCTCTTTAGAACTTAATAGAAGTTTCTCAATATAATGTTTTAAAATCTCATAATGTGATTATGTTTGTATTTCTCCTTATTCACACTTTTATACTTCATAATCTATGAAGCCAGATGTCATTCATCTTTTCTTTTTTATGGGGGAATTAATTTTTAAATTTAAGCATAATATATATAACAAAGTGTACACATCTTAAGTGTATATCTCAATGATATCTTTTATTTTATTTATTTATTTATTTTTGACTGTGCTAGAGCTTCATAGCTGCATGTGGGCTTTCTCTAGTTGTGGTGAGCAGGAGCTAACTTTTGTTGAGGTGCAGGGGCTTCTCATTGTGGTGTCTTTTCTTGTTGCAGAGCACAGGCTCTAGGCATGCAGGCTTCAGTGGCAGCATGTGGGCCCTAGAGTGTGAGGTCTTCAGTAGTTGTGGCACACGGGCTTTGTTGCTCCGCGGCATGTGGGATCTTCCCAGACCAGGGATCGAACCCGTGTCCCCTGCATTGGCAAGTGGACTCTTAATGACTGGACCACCAGAGAAGTCCCTCAATGATATCTTTATATGGTGAATATACCCACATAACCACCACCCATATCAAGGTATAGACTATCCCCAATACTCTAGAAAAGTAACCATTTTTTGAACTTCTAGCACAATTTGTTAGTCTTTCCTGTTATTTATACAAATGAACTCACATGATGTATACCTTTTCTATCTGACTGTTTTTTTTACTTAACATTATATTATGTCTGAAGAATGCACTCATCTTGTGGTTACAACAGAAGTTCATTACTATCATTGCTGTTTAGCATGAATATATTGCAATTCATTATGCTTTCCTCTTTTGATAGACATTTGGGTGGTTTCTGGTTTGGGACTATTATGAGTACCACTCTAAGCATTTCTGTTCATGTATGTTAATGTACATAAGTGTGAATTTCTGTTAGGTATATACCTAGGAATGGAATTGCTGGATTGCTGGATATGCATATGATTTAGTAGATCCTACTTTAATATATATTATCAAACAATTTACCAAAGTGGGTATACATTTGCATTCCCACCAATCACATATAAGAAATCAACTATAGCAAAATGTTGATACTACTAATTCTGCATGGTGGATACATAGATTTTATTAAATTATTGTCCAATATTTTTCTTATGTTTGAAAGTTTTCACAACTTTTTTAAAAATGTAAAAATATAAAAATTAAAAGTAATTTCAGGATGAATGTTCAACAAGATGGGGCAAGATTATTTTAGGCTGATAAATTATTAATACTAAAAGTGTTCCATATTCTTTTAACCATGCTGATGTTCTAAAGTGAGCTGTTTAAATACTTTTATCCTTTGCAACCACTTCTCTGTATGACTCATGATTTTCTTGATACAGTTTAACCAAAACAAAACACAGAAATCAATAGGATGGTGACCCTGATGTTAGGGTACAGCGGCCATCCTCAGCTTCTAAATATAATTTGTGCACTTTCAAAAATGATTTTATAAATAAATGTTATCAATTTCAACTACTAAAAAGACATTTATACAAAAGAAGTAGCATTGTTATCTATTCTGTATAATGGGGCTCCAATTAGAGTTTCCCTTGATAAAAAGGATCCTGATGCTTTGAAAATTTAAGGATTAGTCTACTACACCAAGCCATTTAGCAAATAATAGTACCTGGTTGTGAAAGGAAAATGAACGTTTATTGAATAAACGGACTACTTTGTAAATTTCCACTGTAACAAATTGAGGTAAAAATACATTTTCTTGAGCTCCATTATTCTCCAAAGCAAAGTCTTAAGAGAAATACTATTATATTCTCAAAGGATACTTCATCTATAGCATCCTCAAGTGAAAGAAGAAAGAATTTAAAATGGGGTTGAGTTTATAAAACTAGATCACTTTAGCCAATATGGCATTGCATATTTCATTGTCCATTTGTAGCATTATTCATAATAAAATATGAGGAAGCTTGATGCATTCAAGCACAAAGCAGACAATACCACGAATGTGTAGAATATTATTTAGAAATAGCCTCTTACCAATATAAAATATCATGGTATATTGTATTTAATGAATAACACAATCTACTCTTCTTCCTCAAAGCTCAATGACTCCAGACTGTTTCTTCACCTTTCAAATATATGTGATAGTTCCTCTAGAGTCAATCTCTCCACTGGTACCCAAATCCCATCCCTCCCACCCACTCAAGGACCTCCCTGCATCAATTCTCCACACCCTCTTCTGTGCCATCATCTCTTGTTCTCTACTGGGTCTTTCTCATCAGGATCTTTATATTTGTCTCATTGAAAAGAAACCTCTATCCTCCATGTCCCCCACTAGCTGTCACCTCACATTTATTTCTCCTCTTTATAGTAAAACTCCTCCAAAGAATGGCCTATATATGCTATCTCCAATTTATCCCCTCTGTCTTCTTTTAAATCCTCTCCACTCAGCCCAATTGAAATGATCGTGTCACCATCAGTCCATCCCTCTTATCAAAGTCGCCATCACCTCCACATTTTATATCCAGTGGTCATTCTCAGTCCTCATTTACAGGCTCAGCAGCGACATTTGACACCACTTCTACATGTGGTTTCCAGGACATCAGAGTTCCCTGGACATTTAGCATCTCAAGGCTATTCTTTCTCAGTTTCCTTTGCTAGTTCTTCCTGCCCCTCTTCTTTACCATGTCATTTTTTTTCTTCTTTACAATAATTCCCTTGGGGATTCCATTCAGTCATGATCTTAAATAATATCTATGCACCAATAACTCTCAAATTCCTATCTCCAAACCTGACCTTCTCTCAAACACTAGATTTGTTATCCAATTGCCCACCTGAAATCTCTCTTTGTCTGTTCAACAAATACATCAACCCATGGATTGCCAGACCTACTCCACCTACAGTTTTCCCCATTTGCATTGATGGCAGCTCCATATGTTTAAGATGCTAGTGCTAAAACCCCCAGAATCCTGCTGAATGCTTACTTACAGCCATGTGATCCTAGAAGTTCTTCCCATCTTGCTAACAATATTTTGACCTATGGGGGTTATTACTTTGAAGACATTTGACCTAGACTATATATGGTTTTTAAGTGCTATTGAGTACTTTTAAAATGCGTCCTTTCAAACATTGTGTTTTTACTCAAAAATAGCACTATTTCAGGGAAAGTATGAGCTTTGAAGATAGGTAAACTGAGCCTTTGTCAATTATTAGCTGAGTGGCAATAATTATAAACTAAGTTTAAATTATATATAATTTGTTCAAAAATTATTAAGAGTTTTAAGACAATGAGAGCAGAGCATTAAGTCAAGCATTGGGGCCATTAGAACAGAGAAAGATTATATAAACTATTTGACAATCAGTTTTGTCATTTATAAAATTTGTAAAAGTTTACAACATAAAGTTTTTTAAAGTTTCTAGCACATATTTTTCAAAATCACCTATCACAATAGGTGTATCATCACATTGTTACAACCTAACACAATTTCCAACATTCTAGTTTAGGGTCCCACTAATTGGAAATGACACTTTGACATCTGTAGTGCATTTGGAAAGGCTCAAATGCATTTGTCTGTAAAACTGTAGCTCTAGATTAGAATGAAAGACAATTGAACTATAGGTACTAAACATTAGTAACTATGGTAACTAAAAATTAGTAAGGATATAAACAGAGAAGCATAGAGCTCCAGAGTATTTATTTAATTAGACCATTTGTTGTACCTTCCTGTCTGATTTTCTTCATCTATAAAAGTTAGAGGATTGAACTGAAAATCTTAAAGCCTCTGTTTCCATCAAAGGTACCACATCCAAGAAGGAGAGGACTCAGGGTGTCCCCAAGTAGGTATGCCCTTGGTGGAGGTAATAGGTTCCAGGTCCTGCTCCTCAGCTTTTCAGATTCAGAAAGTATCTTTGATTAGTTGAACTCAAAGAGATTTATTCAAGCAAACTAAAACCGCAGGAGTCTGTTTCATAAAACAAAGTGCCAACTTACAATAGAAGACGTAATACCAATTCCACAGCCTTTGGTCATTAGTTCAGGGTGTTTCTTCCTGATGGACCAATTCAGAGACTAAATTATAGGTCAGAAGTTTGCTTGAAGAGCCCAGAATCATTATATAGGGGTTAAATTGTCATCAATGAAGGAGAGCTATGTGAATTTGATTGGGGATATTCTTGCCCCAGGAATCAATATTAGCCTTTTGGATGTAGAAGGACTTCTCTCCTGCACTAACCTGAACAATATTTACTATCTGTACATCCATCCTTTTTCTTTTAATCTCTATGTATGTTGTTGCCCTTCTATTAATACTTTTCATCAGATGGTTACATTTGGTATATTTAAGTCACTTTTCAATCATGGAAATATACTCTAGTCCCATTGGTTGACCTGAGCTTCATAATCCACACATTTACAAATCATCTTTAGGGAAAGAGTAACTCCACAGTTATCTACTGTAGAGAGATTCAGAACACTTGCTCTGGGATCAGACAGAGTTGAGGTAATTTATAAGTAAATTTAGGCAAGTTAATTACCTTCTCTAAGCCTCAAAAATCCTCATTTGTAAAATAAAGTACAAATACCTACTCTTCAGTTTCGTCAAAAGGATAATGAAGTAATATTTATGAAGGGCAAAGTAAGGACTCAACAATGAAAAGATATGGTCATCAATACTTTCAAACATTTTACATTGTGTTTCTAGTCATGTGGGCTTTTATTTATTCTTTTGTCTCAAAATAGGAGAGGCACCTATATGACCCTTCATGTCTTGACTACGCATTTCAGCATTAACTTTCTGTAAGTCAATGTGGTAAAACGTCAAAGGCAGGTGAACTTTCAAAGGCAATGTACTCTTCATAAACTTGATTGCAATGAACTATACATTCACAAGCTAATAACTAATTACAACTCTTTGTTTTGCCAGTATGGCAATGTATTATGCTATTTCATCACACTGCAAATGTTACAGAATTAAACCCATCATTTCATGAACACAATTTCGACATCTCCTTATCATGCTTAATAGAAATCAACTGTACAATGAAATTCTGTTTGGTTTAAGCTCATGATCATTACCAGTGTGGACCATGCAAACTTTGGCCTTTTAACTCCAAGACCATTTTTATTATAGTTCTTTGTTAGAAGGATCTCTTTGTATATAATTAAATGTGGCTTCCTTAAACCTTTACAGTTGGTAGCTTAATGTATTTTTGTTTTATTCTGAGTACAAAGGCTACATTATGCTTTTGTTGGCATCAATGCTAGTTAGTATGGCAGCTAAATAATTTTGTTCTCTGCAATATGTCAGTATTTGAGTGCCGTGGGCCCAACAGGTGGTGCTAGATAAGGTTCTGGCAAATCAAACAGGTAATGTGGTTATTTCTTTTGTCAAATTATAATTAAAAACAGAGTCTTTGTAAAATGAGACATACTTTTTCCTGTTTTAAAAATGGCTCAACATCCAGTACAAATTACTTTCTAAACCAAAGACCATTAGGAAGGAAGCATATTGTCTGTATAAATGTGTAACACCTTCTCACCTATTCTCTTAATGCTCTCTGTAAAGTTTACTTTGTAAACTTGAAGTGTAAGCATTGTTACATAAGGTCGTAATGTTTCCACCCTTCTGTAATTCAAGAGTATGTATTTAAGGCCACGCCAAACATCTATCAGGAAATTTAAACATTGCTATCTACTATTTTATAAAATATGAAGAAATTCTTTTTTTCCTTGTACCCCATAATAAGAGATAACTCATTTCAATATATTTTAATTTCCTCTAAGTCAGTAAGTTTTCTAAGGTCTTCATATAACTAATACTCATGAATTATTATGTATAAATATTCTTTAGTTCTAAGATGAAGGTATATAGTTTTTGAAGACTATGCAGTATCTATTTGTGTTGTGTGTCTATATTTGGCTTTATTTATAAAGAGATGTCTGTATCTGGCTACAACAGAAAATCAGCTTTCCAGACTGAAAACCAAAGATAATTAAATTTTGTACAGATTTTAAACTAGTATAGATTTTAAGTTAAAGGTTAAGCAGATTGAATGTATATCACACATTAAACATTAGACCATGCTTCTGGTTTAACACCACTATTATCAAGCTGAGCACATGGGAAAATAACTTCTGCTGTTCATCAGTTTCTTCAGCTATAAAAATGAGGGTTTAGGGGCTTCCCTGGTGGCGCAGTGGTTAAGAATCCGCCTGCCAGTGCAGGGGACATGGGTTCAATCTCTGGTCTGGGAAGATCCCACAGGCTGCGGTGCAACTAAGCCCGTGAACCACAACTACTGAGCCCGTGAACCACAACTACTGAGGCTGCATGCCGCAACTACTGAAGCCCACACGCCTAGAGCCTGTGCTCTGCAACAAGAGAAGCCACCGCAATGAGAAGCCCGTGCACATGAATGAAGAGTAGCCCCCTCTCGCCTCAACTAGAGAAAGCCCATGCTCAGCAACGCAGACCCAACTCAGCCAAAAATAAATAAATAAATTTATTTTTAAAAAATGAGGGTCTGGACTAGAACTAGAGGTTTTCAATGTTTGAAATCAGTATCTCTCCTTCTTCAGGCTTTAAAAAAAAAAAAAAAAAAAAAAAAACAGCATAAGGCGTAAACCTAATCCATACAGCAGAATGGCCAGTGTCCCCTGCTGCATTTTCACGTCTCCTCCCGCTCGGGACCCCAGTTCTACCCCTGGCTCCAAGAAACACATAGGAAATACACAGAATTCCAAGGACTAGCGGACTAGCTAATCTGAGGTCCTGGTCCAGCTCTACAATTTCATTACTCCAACATTACATAATATCAAGCATTTTGTAAAACACTTTACAAAGTATATCACTACAGTTTATGTTCTTCTCAATCCTCTGAAATAAGTAGTGTGGGTATCATTATTCCTATTTTAGAGATGAAAAAGTTGAATCTCAGAGAGTTAAAGGAAATCTCTATTCCACAGTGAATAAGGGTTAAAACTAAGATAATAGAGGGAAAATCTCTCAGTGTTCTATTTCCCACTTAAGAGTCTTTTCTATATAGCTCACTGTCGTAGGTTTTAATGCTTTATATTTTTTCAAGATTCAAATAAGCTCCTCCAGCTTTGACCAGAATAATGAAGACAAGACTTTACAGAAGCTTAGAAAGAGACACAATCAAAATTGATAGTTAGTGGGAACTTGCTATATAGCACAGGAAGCTCAGCTCAGTGCTCTGTGATGACCTAGATGGGTGGGATGGGGGATGGGGGGTGGGAGGGAAGTCCAAGAGGGAGGGGATATATGTATGCATATAGCTGATTCACTTCGTTGTACAGCAGAAACTAACACAACATTGTAAAGCAACTATACTCCAATAAGAAATAAATAAAGAAAGAGATACAATCAAATTACCAAATTCAATAGGCTGAAGAAACTCTTTACCATTCACTGTTACACTAAAAAACGTTGCTAAGATTAATGACTCTCAGTATCCTCACAGGGTTTTAATGCAGAGATTTGGCCTTTAGCTACTATATATTGAAGGCATACAATGCTTCATTAACCCTACTCCATTAAGGAGTCCGAGAGACCAAAAGTTTTGTCCCACTTTCTCAGATATCAGGGTAATATCAAAAAGAAAAATTGATATTGTAATGACTCTCTCCAAATTTCTTTATAAACAATACAATTCACAAAAAATTCTAACAGGATGTCATTAAAATAATAAAAATTATTTTAAATTTTAACTGAAAAAATGTGTGAAAATAGCTACAAAACTTGGGGGGGGAGGATAAGGACATTATAGTACAGAGTGTTAAATGCACTGTAAACATACACTAAATTCAAACAGTGAAGTACTAGTTCAGGAGGTAGATAAATAAACAGAAGAGAATAGAAAATTCTGTAAATAGACTAAAGCAGCTGTTCTTAAAATGTGGTCCAACGACCCCTGGGGGCTCCTGAGACCTGTGAGAGGTCCTTCCTTTCCCAACTATATATCTATGTGAGCCCAGATTTTCTTGATATTCTTCAAGGAAAACAAGGTATCACAGCAGATTGACCGAACAAGCAGATATGAGAATCTAGCTAACTTCTGTGAAGCCAGACATTAAGATATTTGCAAAAACAGTGAAACAATGCCACTGTTCTCACTAGTTTTGTTTTCTTTATAGGAAAATAGAGGCTTTTCTCATAAATAGATGTTATTTACATTAACATGTAATAGCCATATTATTTTAATGAATTAATAAATATTTTAAATACTTCCCAGTTTTAATTTCTAATATGATAAAAGGCAATAGATATAACCTACACAACCCAAAGCTCTTTGAGATCCTAACAAAATGTTGAGTATAAAAAGAACATATTAAAAAAAGAGTGTGTGTGTGTGTATATATATATGTGTGTGTGTGTGTGTAACTGAATCACTTTGCTGTATAGCAGAAATTAACACAACATTGTAAATCAACTATACTTCAATTTTTAAAAATTTCCAAAATGCTAACAGTGCAAAAATGTCTGCAGCCAAAAACTTTGAGAACTACTTGCCTAATAATATATCAAAGTTTAATATACGATAACATTTCAAAGTAGGGAAAAGGATGAAGTATTTAATATTGTTGGAACAAGAAGCCAATTATTTGGGGAAAGTCTCTGTGTCTAACTAGAGGCAAATGACTTTCTAAAAGGAATTTCCTTCTCAGTGTGAGGTGCTCTCTGCACCAGTCACTGATGGAAGTTGGGTGGTTAATATTCAATCATGTGTCCCCATTCTACATCTGTTTCCACAGATGGATCCAATCCCACCTCCTGTTTAAATGACTGTCACATGATAACATGTACCATTGAAGCCCACCAAAATGGGTATTTTCTACTTTTCCTTAATTTCCAATTCTGAGTTTCCACCTGCAATGGACTGATGAGAAATTTAAACTCAGTCACAGTTGGGGCTATCCCCCTTTTCCCCAGGGTTCTGACAACATCCTGCAGTGTCACTAGTGCCAAAGTGTCATCCTTTCATACCAGGTACCATGGAGACAACCGTTAGCTCGGTCCACAAGGTCCCTTCAGGGTCAATGTCTTCAGACACAGACCACTCTTCTGTGATATCCAGCTTCCTTCCCAGGATGCTGCCAACACCACTCACCTGAACCCACACACGTGTGTGAGACCCTCGTCCCTGACCCATCTCAGGTGTAATAACCATCATATTACTTTCTGCATTTAATGCTTCTCATCCTTTTATAGGCCCTCCCCCAACACCCGCCCTTGTTTATCACTTTGGGCCCAGCCATGCATCCCCGCTCTGTGAGGGATGCTGTTTATACTGTACATGTTAAACATCTGTGCACCTCCTGTGTACAACAGGCTTCCCCTCTACCTACTTCTCACTGACCATGCTCAAGAAGAGACCCAGGGTTCTTTTTCCTCTCCAACCCTGTGTGGTTCCCTGTGAGGTCCTGTGTTGAAGGCCATGCCTCCCACATCCAGAAAGCTGTGACTCTAATAACTTCTGTGTCTGCGTGTCTCAACACACTTAATGAAAACAAATCCCGAGTACCATCTAAAACACGAGAGAAATCCCTTTCAGTCTAGAAGTTCTTCTTCTCTCTTCAGGGCCCCCTTGGAATCATCCTGATGCTTCTTGCCACCGACCTGGTACTCATGTGAAGCCAGATTTTGGTAACAGGCTTCATTATCACTCCCGAGTCTGAGCCCAGTCAGTGACCTCCTGTCCATCTTTTCTGCCTTCATCTTTGGATTTGGGTATCAGCCTGGGATCTTTTACCCTTACCAGCTCTATGCACTGCCTTGTTTTCTCCAGTCTCTCTTCCATATTCCACTGGTCTTATTACCCAAAAGCAAAGCTCCCCCACTTCCAGCTGTTGCTTTTAGCTAGTCTGGTCTCCAGCCTCTTCCTGATTCACTCGTTGAGAAATATCTCCTGGGCACATACTCAGTCCCAGACTTTGTGCCAGGAGTTGGGTATTTATCAGTGAAATAAAGAGACATGGTCCCTGCTCTGTGGTAAGATTGAGATTCCCAATCTTGAGCTCCATGATATAATCTTTCCCTGTCTCCAATCTGCAACATCCCGTGGTTATTTGCCTGAGCTTGATGGGATGGTGAGCATGTGTTTGGGGCTGATATTTCATGTTTTCCTGTCCACGAAAGTAATTATACTTTCCAGGCTTGACATCTCTCCACCTCTCACATCCCACTATAGATTAATGACTTGGCCAAGCAGAAGCCCTATCTATGCCAGGAAGAGGTGATATTCTGTATCTGAGGAGAGTGAGAGAGGTTTGGAACAGGAACTTTAAGGTACAGAGTAGGAAATTAGCTGGGACTGGCAGCTCAGCTGAGGTTGGAAATATGAACATGTTATTGACGTACTTTTCAATAGAGTTTAATTTGTTCATCTCAACGTCTTTGTGGCTTAACAGAAGTTTGATATGGAGTCGGATGGCATGAAGAAAAATGAATTAAAAACTAACAGTTATTGAGCTACAGTTATATTACACAATCTTTGTTTCATTTGATACATCATCCCAATGAGATTTATATTGCTAGATATGACTATCCCCATTTCACATGAGAGAGCAAAAATTAAATAACTTACCCAAGATCACACAGGGAGTAACTGGTAATCTTGGGATTAACCTAAATCTGTAGAGTGCTAAATCCATGTTGTATCTTTTTAGGACATTTTCCATCACTTTATACGTGGATATTTCTATGTAAACTATCACATTGCTGACCCATTTCACAGGTTAGGAATGTGTTTATTATGTATTGCATATTCAAACTAAAATTGCTGCTAAACAGAATTTACTACAGAGCTTGCAAACAAATTACACTCATTTTATGAAAATGCTTGAATTTGCATTGTTTTGTTTTTTTACCTAAGACACTGCTTCACCTGTGAAGGGTTTTTACAATGGTCACAGTCAATCTCCTTCAGTGTCTCTCATACTATCACGAGCACAGGAAATACTTGCGGGGGTTGTTAAAATGCATATTCTGATTCAATAGACCCAGGATGGGAGTAGAGAAACTGCACTTTTGTAGTGGTTAATATTTATTGAATTGTAACTATTTTCCAGGGAACGTTTTAACCACTCCATGTGGATTGATATCTTTAATCCTTCTGACAACCATATTGTATAGGTACCACTAGTGTATCCATTTTCCAGTGGAGAAGAGTGAAGCACATAGAGGTCAAGGAACATGCTCAAAGTTATAGCTCTGTAATAACCTAAATAGGAAAAGAATATAAAAAATAATAGATACATATATATGTATAACTGAATCACTTGGCTGTATGCCGGAAACTAATACAACATTGTTAATCAACTCTACTCCAATATAAAATAAAAATTAGAAAAAAAAAAAGAACCTGCATTTCTAACAAGCTCCCAGGTGGTGATGACTCTACCGGTTCACAGAATATACTTTGAGTAGCAACATCCTAGCCGATTCCCTTAGATTTTGCAGATTAAAAAAACCAAGGCTCGTTTAAGATGAATAGTCTCTTGGATAGCAAATTTATTAGTGGCAGAGAAAAACAAGACCCCAAAGCCTAGTTTCTTTTTTACTATACTACACTCTTTATATTACATAAAATAAAATATTACTTAAGATTACAAAACACAACATCAAATACATTCATTTGATATGTTTTTGCATTTGGTAATGAATAAGAAACTAGAAAAACATTATGTATTAATGATAAAACTCCCTTCCTTATATTTCTCAAAAAGAATAAAAAATGTTAAGTGTAATAAAAAAATATGGATATATATCTTCTGGAGGATGTGTTCATTATATATTGAATATTCAAACTAAAATTGCTGATAAACATAATTTACTACAGACCTTGCAAACAAATTACACTTATTTTATGAAAATGTTTGAATTTGTATTTTTTTTTTATTTAAGACACTATTTCACTGTGAAATGTTTTTACGATGGTCTAAATCTTTCCCTCAACAATAAAACTTTATATCCTTTTTTATAAAAATGATTTTCCAAGTCACAAGGTGGGTAATGTTAGAAAATGTGGTAAACCAATATGAATATGCATAAATAAGCAAATATGTAAAAGTAATTGTTTCCCAGTTTTTACTCATGTTGTATATTAGAGCATAATAATTTCCTATTTTTCTTGGCCCCCAGGAGTAATTTTTTTCCTAAAATTGTTTGTTAGAAATAAATACAACATCAGTTGACATCCATAACAAGGAAAGAAAAATTCAATAGATAATAAACTGAGGGGATTTTTCAGTGATTTATATTCAAATGTTTAAATAAAGGCATTGTCTTAATAGAGCAGTCATCACATTAAGGTATGATTTTTAGACTGGTATAATTTAAAATGATGCACAGCTCAAGTAATGATGTGATACAATCAAGGCAAACTCCTTTTTATGTAAAAAAGGAGTTAGCTGTATAATCAAAAGCAAAATTGAAAAAGAATGTATTGATTTTAGTTTTTTTTTCTTTTTGGAAACATTCATTATATTTGCCTTTCAGCAGTATCATAACTAGCCTCTTAAACACATGGAAATTGTCAGTTACCAATATCTTAGCACATGAATTGTCCAAAACTGACTCCACTCCTCTTATCCCTTTTGAAGTTCCTTTCTGGTTCCATTGCTGGTTAAAATGTTGACCAGCATGTTGGACAGCTGGAGCACGGCATGTTCCTGTCATTGATTTTGTTGTTTAGCCATGAATTTTTGTTCTTTATCTGTTTTTGGTAAAGATCTGTTTGAGGAAGATTTCAAAAAGTTGCTGAACCATTGTTTGGGGAATTATCTCTGGCTTTATTAAAATGGTAGACTGGGGCATCCCTGCAGTCCAGTGGTAAAGAATCTGCCTTCCAATGCAGGGGACGTGGGTTCGATCCCTGGTTGGGGGGCTAAGATCCCACATGCCAAAGGTCAACTAAGCCCGCATGCCACAACTAGAGAGAGAGAACCCGTGTGCCACAACTAGAGAGAAGCCCGCAAGCTGCAATGAAGAGCCAATGCAGCCAAAAAACTAATAATAATAACTAAATAAAATTTTAAAAATAAATAAGTAAAATGGTAGACTTCAGTAATTAGGTAAAGAGTATGTACTCTTGAACCATAAGGCTAGAGTTTTAATTCTGGCACCACCAATAAGCTCTGTGTCTTTGGCCAAATTGTTTGAACTCTTTATTCCTTAATGTTCTCATCTATAAAGTGGGTTAATAGTGATAATACTTACTAATGCAGTTATTTTGAGAAATAAACCAGTTGATAAATAATTATGTAATAGTTTGAAAATTTGGACTTGAGGCTTCTTCTTAATTTGAGCTATTTATATTAAGAAATTGAATTCCTCTTTTGGATGATAACTTTTTATAGAAAAAAAGGAATATTAGGGATAGAAATAACATCTTATTAAGTTTCTACTACCTAGAGCAGTAACTAGTGAATTTCAAGCAACCAGAGGCTTAAAAAAGAAAATGACAACCATAAACAAAATGAAAAGACAAACTAAGGAATGGGAGAAGATATTTGCAGGTGATGCGATGACAACGGATTAATTTCCAAAATGTACAAACATATCATACAACTCAATAACAAAAAAGCAAACAACCCATTCAAAAAATAGGCACAAGATCTAAATAAACATTTCTCCAAAGAAGACATACAGATGGCCAACAGGCACATGAAAAAGATGTTCAGCATTGCTAATTATTAGAGAAATGAAAATCAAAACTACAATGAGTTATCACCTCACTCTGGTCAGAATGGCCATCGTAAAAAACTGAATAATAAATGCTGGAGAGGGTGTGGAGAAAAGGTAACCCTCCTACACTGTTGGTGGGAATGTAAATTGGTGCAGCCAACATGGAGGACAGTATAAAGGCTCCTTAAAAAGCTGAAAATAGAGTTGCCATATGATCTTGCAATCCCACTCCTGGGCATATATTGGAGAAAACTCTAGTTCAAAAAGATACATGCACCCCAATGTTCATAGCAGCACTACTTACAATAGCCAAGACATGGAAACTACCTAAGTGTCCATTAACAGATGAATGGATAAAGAAGATTATATATATATAGATAGATAGATAGATAGATATAGATATACATATAGATATATAGATAGATATAGATAGATATAGATAGATATAATGGACTACTAGTCAGCCATAAAAAAGAATGAAATAATGACATTTGCAGCAACATGGATGGACCTAGAGATTATCATACTAAGTGAAGTAAGTCAGACAGTGAAAGACAAATATTATATGATATCACTTATATGTGGAATCTAAAAAAAATGATACAAATGAACTTATTCACAAAATAGAAATAGACTCACAGACATAGAAATAAAACTTATGGTTCCCAAAGGGGACAGGGGATGGGGGAGGTATAAATTAGGAGTTTGGTATTAACATACACACACTACTATATATAAAATAGATAACCAACAAGGACCTGGAGTATAGCACTGGGAACTTTACTCGATATCTTGTAATAACCTGTAATGGAAAAGAATCTGAAAAAGAATATATATATGTATAACTGAATCACTTTGCTGTACACTTGAAACTAACACAACATTTTAAATCAAATATATTTCGATTAAGAAAATTAAAAAATTAAAATTTTAGAAAAGACTACATTCAAGACTTTGCTTCTTCACATTTGTTCCATTTACTATAATACATTCAGCCTCTAATATTACTGATACTCAATTTAGTGTCACTAAGTATTCTGTGTATTGCAATGAATTTTCATATATGCATTTAAATATTTAATGCTGAATGCAATGAACAACATATTTAGAGTGTGTTTATTTAATGCAAATCGATCCAAAAATATTTGTCACTGTGTATAGTCTGATAATATAACTATAGTAGGTAATTATTATGCAACACGTATTTATTTCCTAGAGCAGTGTTCACTAAATCCTTCCTCCCTTCTCCAGAAGTGAGGGTAGATCTTTCATGTATGATATATATTTATTTCTACTGTGC
Source organism: Hyperoodon ampullatus (assembly GCF_949752795.1). Lineage (NCBI taxonomy): Eukaryota > Metazoa > Chordata > Mammalia > Artiodactyla > Ziphiidae > Hyperoodon > Hyperoodon ampullatus. The sequence goes on from NC_136915.1 coordinate 195,952,843, forward strand.
TATTACTCCAAAGGGGTTTAGCCTCCTTAAGCTATAAACCGTAGTTCCCGGGAACATACCTTACAGTCTGGATGCAGTTTGGGTGTGTTCCCTGCGACTACGGTTTACGTAGATTAAAAATCTCTGGGGACTCTGCCCAAGGGAAACACACATTAATGTTTTACTGAGTTGACTGCTTCAGCTTAGTCCTTTGGGTGAGGAAGAATTACCGAAAAATGGGCCGCCTAGTTTCTTTATTTTTTAACATCTTTATTGGAGTATAATTGCTTTACAATGTTGTGTTAGTTTCTGCTGTATAACAAAGTGGATCAGTTATGTGTATACATATATCACCATATTCCCTCTGTCTTGCGTTTCCCTCCCACCCTCCCTATCCCACCCATCTAGGTGGTCACAAAGCACTGAGCTGATCTCCCCAAGTGATGCAGCTTCTTCCCACTAGCTATCTATTTTATATTTAGTATTGTATATATGTCAAGGCTACTCTCTCACTTTGTCCAGGTTACACTTACCCCTCTCTGTGTGCTCAAGTCCACTCTCTAAGTCTGTGTCTTTATTCCTGTCCTCCCCCTAGGTTCATCATAACTTTTTTTTTTAGATTCCATATATATGTATTAGCATACGGTATTTATTTTTCTTTTTCTGACTTACTTCACTCTGTATTACAGACTGTAGGTCCATGCACCTCACGAAAAATAACTCAATTTCATTTCTTTTTATGGATGAGTAATATTCCATTGTATATATGTGCCACATCTTCTTTATCCATTCATCTCTTGATGGACACTTACGTTGCTTCCATGTCCTGGCTATTTTAAATAGTACTGCAATAAACATTGTGGTACATGACACTTTTTGAATTATGGTTTTCTCAGGCTATGTGCCAAGTGGTGGGATTGCTGGGTCATATGGTAATTCTATTTTTAGTTTTTTAAGGAACCCCCATACTGTTCTCCATAGTGACTGTATCAATTTACATTCCCACCAACAGTATCAGCGGGTTCCCTTTTCTCCACACCCTCTCCAGGATTTATTGTTTGTAAATATTTTGATGATGGCCATTCTGACTGGTGTGAGGTGATACCTCATTGTAGTTTTGATTTGCATTTCTCTAATGATTACTGATGTTGAGAATCCTTTCACGTGTTTGTTGGCAGTCTGTATATCTTCTTTGGAGAAACGTCTATTTAGATCTTCTGCCCATTTTTGGATTGTGTCATTTGTTTCTTTGACATTGAGCTGCATGAGCTACTTCTATATTTTGGAGATTAATCCTTTGTCAGTCGCTTCATTTGCAAGTATTTTCTCCCATTCTGAAGGTCATCTTTTTGTCTTGTTTATGGTTTCCTTTGTTGTGCAAAAGATTTTAAGTTTCATTAGGTCCCATTTGTTTATTTTTGTTTTAATTTACATTTCTCTTGGAGGTGGGTCAAAAAGGATCTTGCTGTGATGTATGTCAAAGAGTGTTCTTCCTATGTTTTCCTCTAAGAGTTTTAGAGTGTCTGGTCTTACAACTAGGTCTTTAATCCATTTTGAGTTAATTTTTGAATACAGTGCTAAGGACTGTTCTAATTTCATTCTTTTACATGTAGCTGTCCAGTTTTCACAGCACCACTTATTGAAGAGGCTGTCTTTTCTCCATTGTATACTCTTGCCTCCTTTATCAAAGATAAGGTGACCATATGTGTGTGGGTTTGTCTCTGGGCTTTCTATCCTGTTCCATTGATCTATATTTCTCTTTTTATGCCAGTACCATACTGTCTTGATTACTGTAGCTTTGTAGTATAGCCTGAAGTCAGGGAGCCTGATTCCTCCAGCTCCGTTTTTCGTTCTCAAGATTGCTTTGGCTATTCGAGGTCTTTTGTGTTTCCATACAAATTGTGAAAATTTTTGTTCTAGTTCTGTGAAAAATGCCATTGGTAGTTTGATAGGGATTGCATTGAATCTGTAGATTGCTTTGGGGAGTATAGTCATTTTCACAATCTTTGTTCTTCCAATCCAAGAACATGGTATATCTCTCCATCTGTTTGTATCATCTTTAATTTCTTTCATCAGTGTCTTATACCTTTCTGCATACAGGTGTTTTGTCTCCTTAGTTAGGTTTATTCCTGGGTATTTTATTCTTTTTGGTGCAGTTGTAAATGGGAGTGTCTCCTTAATTTCTGTTTCATATTTTTCATCATTAGTGTATAGGAATACAAGAGATCTCTGTGCATTAATTTTGTATCCTGCTACTTTACCAAATTCATTGATTAGCTCTAGTAGTTTTCTGGTAGCTTCTTTAGAATTCTTTATGTATAGTATCATGTCATCCACAAACAGTGACAGGTTTACTTCTTCTTTTACGATTTGGATTCCTGTTATTTCTTTTTCTTCTCTGATTGCTGTGGCGTAAACTTCCAAAACTATGTTGAATAACAGAGGTGAGAGTGGGCATCCTGTCTTATTCCTGATTTTACAGAAAATGTTTTCCGTTTTTCACCCTTGAGAATGATGTTGGCTGTGGGTTTGTCATATATGGCCTTTATTATGTTGAGGTAAGTTCCCTCTATGCCTACTTTCTGGAGGGTTTTTATCATAAAACGGTGTTGAATTTTGTCAAAAACTTTTTCTGCATCCATTGAGATGATCATATGTTTTTTATCCTTCAATTTGTTAATATGGTGTATCACATTGATTGATTTGTGTATATTGAAGGATCCTTGCATTCCTGAGATAAACCCCACTTGATCGTGGTGTATTATCCTTTTAATGTGTTGTTGGATTCTGTTTGCTAGTATTTTGTTGAGGATTTTTGCATCTATGTTCATCAGTGATATTGGTGTGTAGCTTCCTTTCTTTGTCACATCTTTGTCCGATTTTGCTATCAGGGTGATGGCAGCCTCATAGAATGAGTTTGGGAGTGTTCCTCCCTCTGTTATATTTTGTAAGAGTTTGAGAAGGATAATTGTTAGCTCTTCTCTAAATGTTTGATAGAATCCACCTGTGAAGCCATCCAGTCTTGGGCTTTTTTTTTTGTTGGATGACTTTTAATCACAGTTTCAATTTCAGTGTTTGTGATTGGTCTGTTTATATTTTCTATTTCTTCCTGGTTCAGTCTTGGGAGGTTGTGCTTTGCTAAGAAATTGTCTATTTCTTCCAGGCTGTCCATTTTATTGGCATATAGTTGCTTGTGGTTATCTCTCATTATCCTTTGTATTTCTGCAGGGTCAGTTGTTACTTCTCCTTTTTCATTTCTAATTCTGTTGATTTGAGTCTTCTCCCTTTTTTTCTTGATGAGTCTGGCTAAGGTTTATCAATTTTGTTTTTTATCTTCTCAAAGAATCAGTTTTTGGTTTTACTGATCTTTGCCATTGTTTCCTTCATTTCTTTTTTATTTATTTCTGATCTGATCTTTATGATTTCTTTCCTTATGCCAACTTTGGGTTTTTTGGTTCTTCTTTCTCTAATTGCTTTAGGTGTAAGGTTAGGTTGTTTAGTTGATATTTTTCTTGTTTCTTGTGGTAGGATTGTATTGCTATAAACTTCCGTTTTAGAACTGCTTTTGCTTCACCCATAGGTTTTGGGTCATTGTTTTTTCAGTGTCATTTGTTTCTAAGTATTTTTTTTTATTTCCTTTTTGATTTCTTCAGTGATATCTTGGTTATTTAGTAGTGTATTGTTTAGCCTCCTTGTGTTTGTATTTTTTACAGTTTTTTTCCTCTAATTGATATCTAGTCTCATAGCATTGTGGCTGAAAAGATACTTGATATGATTTCAATTTCCTTAAATCTACCAAGGCCTTTTTGTAACCCAAGATATGATATATCTTGGAAAATGTTCCATGAGCACTTGAAAAGACAGTGTATTCTGTTGTTTTCAGATGGAATGTCCTATAAATATCAATAAAGTCCATCTTGTTTAATGTGTCATTTAAAGCTTGTGCTTCCTTATTTATTTTCTTTTTGGATGATATGTCCATTGGTGAAAGTGGGGTGTTAAAGTCCCCTACTATTACTGTGTTACTGTTCATTTCCCCTTTTATGGCTGTTAGCATTTGCCTTATGTATTGAGGTGCTCCTATGTTGGGTGCATATATGTTTACAATTGTTATATCTCCTTCTTGGATTGATCCCTTGAGAATTAGGTAGTATCCTTCCCTGTCTCTTGTAATAGTCTTTATTTTAATGGTTATTTTGTCTGATAGGGGAATAGCTATCCCAACTTTCTTTTGATTTCCTTTTGCATAGAATCTTTTTCCATCCCCTCACTTTCAGTCTATATGTGTCCCTAGTTCTGAAGTGGGTCTCTTGTGGACAGCATATATATGGGTCTTGCTTTTGTATCCATTCAGCCAGTCTATATCTTTTAGTTGGAGCATTTAATCCATTTACATTTAAGGTAATTATCGATATGTATGTTCCTATTACAATTTTCTTAATTGTTTTGGGTTTGTTTTTGTAGGTCATTTCCTTCTCTTGTGTTTCCTGCCTAAAGAATTTCCTTTAGCATTTGTTGTAAAGCTCGTTTGGTGGTGCTGAATTCTCTTATCTTTTGCTTGTCTGCAAAGGTTTTAATTTCTCCATCAAATCTGAATGAGATCCTTGCTGGGTAGAGTAATCTTGGTTGTAGATTTTTCCCTTTAATCCCTTTCATCCCTTTCAATATGTCCTGCCACTCCCTTCTGGCTTGCAGAGTTTCTGCTGAAAGATCAGCTGTTAACCTTAAGGAGGTTCCCTTGTATATTTTTTGTTGCTTTTCCCTTGCTGCTTTTAATATTTTTTGTTTTCAATTTTTGATAGTTTGATTAATATGTGTCTTGTAGTGTTTCTCTTTGGATTTATCCTGTATGGGACTGTCTGCTCTTCCTGGACTTGATTGACTATTTCCTTTCCCATGTTAGTGAAGTTTTCAACTATAATCGCTTCAAATATTTTCTCAGTCCCTTTCTTTTTCTCCTCTTTTTCTGGGACCTCTATAATTTCAATGTTGGTGCATTTAATGTTGTCCCAGAGGTCTCTGAGACTGTCCTCAATTCTTTTCATTCTTTTTTCTTTATTCTGCTCAGTGGTATTTATTTCTACTATTTTATCTTCCAGGTCACTTATCCGTTCTTCTGCCTCAGTTATTCTGCTATTTCTTCCTTCTAGAGATTTTTAACTTTCATTTATTTTGTTGTTTATCATTGTTTGTTTACTCTTTCATTCTTCTAGGTCCTTGTTAAACGTTTCTTGCATTTTCTCCATTCTATTTCCAAGATTTTGGATCATCTTTACTGTCATCACTCTGAATTCTTTTTCAGGTAGACTGTCTATTTCCTCTTCATTTGTTTGGTCTGGTGGCTTTTTACCTTGCTCCTTCATCTGCTGTGTGTTTCTCTGTCTTCTCATTTTGCTTAACTTACTGTGTTTGTGGTCTCCTTTTCACCGGCTGCAGGTTCATAGCTCCTGGTTTTTTTGGTGTCTGTCCCTAGTGGGTAAGGATGATTCATTGGCTTGTGTAGGCTTCCCGGTGGAGGGGTCTGGTGCCTGTGTTCTGGTGGTTGAGGCTGGATCTTTTCTTTCTGGTGGGCAGGACCATGTCTGGTGGTGTGTTTTGGGGTGTCTGTGAACTTATTATGATTTTAGGTAGCCTCTGTGCTAATGGGTGGTGTTGTGTTCCTGTCTTGCTAGTTGTTTGGCATGCGGCATCCAGCATTGGAGCTTGTTCGCCGTTGGGTGGAGCTGGATCTTAACGTTGAGATGGAGATCTCTAGGAGAGCTCTCTCTGACTAATATTACCTGGGGCAGGGCAGTCTCTGGTGGTCCAATGTCCTGAACTCGGCTCTCCCACCTCAGAGACTCAGGTCTGACACCAGGCCACAACCCCACGTCCCCGTCAGCCACACAGTTAAGAAGAAAAAGGATAAAAAAAGAAAGAAAAACTAATAATAAATTAAAAAGTAAAATAAAATAATTAAAATTTTAAAATTATTAAAATAAAAATTTTTTTAAATAATAATTTTTAAAAATCAGAGAACATCCAAACCAATGAACAAATCCATCAATGATAACAAGTGCTAAAAACTATACTAAAGTAAACATAAAAATCAGAAACAAGTCAGTTGCAGAGAGCAAACCCCAAGTCTACAGTTGCTCCTAAATTCCACCTCCTCAATTTTGGGTTGATTTGTTGTCTCTTCAGGTATTCCACAGATGCAGCGTACATCAAGTTGATTGTGGGGATTTAACCCACTGCTCCTGAGGCTGCATAGAGAAATTTCCCTTTCTCTTCTTTTTTCACACAGCTCTGAGGGTTCAGCTTTGGATTTGGCCCTACCTCTGGATGTAGGTTGCCCTCTGGCATCTGTTCTTTGCCCAGACAGGAGGGTGTTGAAGGAGCAGTTGATTAGGGGGCTCTGGTTCACTCATGCCAGGGGGAGGGAGGGGTACCACAGTTATAACTGGAATGCAGGGTGAGCCTGCAGTGGCAGAGGCCAGTGTGATGTTGCAACAGCCTGAGGCACACCATGTGTTCTCCTGGGGAAGCTGTCCCTGGATCACGGACCCTGGCAGTGGCGGGCTGCACAGGCTCCTGGGAGGGTGTGGATAGTGACCTGTGCTTGCACACAGGCTTCTTGGTGGCTGCAGCAGCAGTGTTAGCGTTTCATGCTCATCTCTCATGTCTGAGGTGACAGCCATGGCTCATGCCCGTCTCTGGAGCTCGTTTAGGTGTTGTTCTGAATCCCCTCTCCTTGCCACTCCAAAACAATGGTCTCTTGCCTCTTAGGCAGGTGCAGACTTTTTCTCAGATTCCCTCCCAGTTAGCTGTGGCACACTAGCCCCTTTCAGACTCTGTTCACGCAGCCAATCCCAGTCCTCTCTCTGTGATCTGACCTCTGAAACCAGAGCCTCAGCTCCCAGCCCCTACCCACCCCAGCGGGTGAGCAGACAAGCCTCTCAGGCTGGTGAGTGCTGGTCAGCTCTGATCCTCTGTGTGGGTATCTCTCTGCTTTGCCCTCTGCACCCCTGTTGCTGTGCTCTCCTCCATGGCTCTGAAGCTTCCCTCCTGCCCACCCCCTGTCTCTGCCAGTGAAGGGGCTTCATAGTGTGTAGAAACTTTTCCTCCTTCACAGCTTCCTCTCAGAGGTGCAGGTCCCATCCTTTTCTTTCTTTGTCTCTGATTTTTCTTTTTTCTTTTGCCCTACCCAGGTACATGGGGAGTTTCTTGCCTTTTGGGAAGTCTGAGGTCTTCTGCCAGCATTCAGTAGGTGTTCTGTAGGAGTTGTTCCATGTGTAGATATACTTTTGATGTATTTGTGAGGAGGAAGGTGATCTTCACCTCTTAGTCCTCTGCCATCTTGAAGGTCCCCCCTGGGCTGCCTCTTTTATTTAATGTGTTTTTCTTTCAGGAATGGTTGGATTGCCTTTTAATTTTGGTTCAGAAAGTATCGTAGGTTTTTCTCTAAAAGCATAAAGTACTACTTTCATAAGAAAATCCAGAAGAGATTTATCACTGTGGCTATAAAAGTGAGCTTGGCCATCCTCCCTCCTCCTTCTCCATCCCATTGCCTTGCTCCTTCTTTTAAGCACATTGGTAGCATGAAAATATGAACTGTCTGCTTCATTGATTCTCCCTTCCCATGACCCTGTCTTTCATTGCTATTGTTTCCTTGGAATTGGTAGTGAGTGGTACAAAGAGAAATTCTTTAACAAATAGAACATTTATTTTCTAAACATGAGATTTATCAAAGGTTCCTAGCCTTCAATATTATACAGATCCAGTGTGATATTAAGAATACTGAGATGCATTCTACAGTGACGATGTTGAGTATCTGTCTTGGGATGTCTTTCCCAGTGTGAGAAGCTTGTTTTATGGACTTAGTTCTGTGCAGACTGTCAGCTGTCATGTGCAGACTGTCAGCTGTCAACCTATCAAGTTCAGATTACAAAGACCAACAGAAGCAGAAAACAAGAATCATCTTATGCTTTCTGGTTAATGTACTGTATACAAATTAAAAGAGCAAATGAAGGTGATTTTGGGGGAAAAATGGGTCAATATACTGTTAAGTTTTCCATGAAAATTTGCTGCAAATAAACTTTAATTGGGTTCGTACTGTATTTAGTCAGCTATATTAGAAATATCTTTGAAGTGAAGAAGATCACTGACTCACATTTTTAGAAGAAATGATTGAAGAGTAACTTTTTTAAAAACTCATGAATACAAATGGATTTTAATGGGGGTCTAGTATCACCTCAATGCTTGTATGAAACTGCATTAATATTAATGAGAGTTAGACATACACATTTATGAGAGATGAATAGACTCATTGTGTTTACTACAGGATTGTTTGGCTTGTCCACAAATCTGTAGTGTTGTGATTAACTAGATTTGCCAATAACAATGAATATAAGGAAAAAAGGAAACTTTAATATTTACCACTTTTGCCCTCACTCTTTCTTAAGACATTTCCCACTTCCTGCAGAAATGGGAAGTTTTAAATATCTGCATTTATTGGTTTGTAAAATTTTGCTTCAAGTGGCAAGCTCATATCCTGCATAAATAATTAATAAGATAGAAATGAATATGTAGCAGGCTGTTTTCATTCCTCTAAGGGTTAAGTTCCACTTCTGTAAATTGGTTTGTACCCAATTTCAGTTCTTATGTGTCTGCACATCTGGGCATTTTCCTTGGCTCTTCTTTGCTACACTGAGACCACCAGAGACTTGATAGTAATTGTTTGGATTACACATGAGTGGCATCTGTTAAAAGACAATGCCATCCTGCATTTCACTGTGCAGGGCTGGCTACATAATTAACTTGTGGCCAAACCACTATAAAAACTCCTGAAGACATCCTCTTCCTTTAGATGACTTCGTTTTTTTCTCATTGTTATCTCCATCATAAATAAAGCACTTTGGCCCAGAACAAAGATTTGTGTGTCCTGCAGCTTGTCAGCCCCTCATACGAGGTACTTCATGATCCAGTCCTTATGGCTTCATGCATAACCACCCTCTTCTTCCCTCCACGGGCTCCCCACCCCAAGAATAACAACCACTAAGAATCAACACGGCTCTTCCCAGGAGAGAAAGGATCAACAGTAAGTGAAAGTCAGATGAGTTAACCTCCACCACTTAACTTAAATGATGAAGTAGCCACAATTCACAGATCATTTTCATGCTTCAGAGTATGGGTGCATCTTGCAATTTCTTTCCAAATGTCCAGACGTGCTTTGTTTAGTAGGAAGCACATTTCAGAGCAATCCTTGCTTTCCTTTTGTCACACTAAGGGATGTCAATCTGAGCTAAAATTTGCACCAAAAAGTCAGAGGTTAACAAGGAAACAAAGACACTCTCTTGGATAGAACAAAACAGCAAAATTGCTGATCTACACATTTAAGAATAGCAACCCAAATAGAATACTATGAGGTTGGCAATAATCTAGAGCCCAATTAACTGTACCTGAAGGGAGAGCACTCTTTTAATACTGGTAAACTGAATTCAGTACAAGTCCCTTTAGACCAATAACCGTGTTTAGACAACCTGACTAAAAATTGCTAAAAACAGAGACAACTATGTTTAAGCAAAAAGATAAATGACATCATATCAGTTATAGTATAATTTCTATGTCAATTGATTACCAGAGAGATACAGAGGTAAACTCAAATTTCTGTTGAAACTAAGCAGAACCCTGTGAGGCCCCCCAAGTACAAGGTCCCTCAGTGTCCTCTGCCTCTTTTTTGTAGAAAAGCTGAAGTCTCCCAGGCCTCCCTGAGTCACAAAAGAACAGGTTCAAGCAGTTAATAATTAGGACAATAGAGTCACAGACTCAGCATCTGATGAACATTCCTGAGTTGTTTTACAGACACTATAACTAACACCAGAGGAAAAAGCTAACTGCACAATAACCAGACTGTAGCCATGACATAAGCTGCTCCAACTTGAGCAGTACTGAATCTATGGCCAGCACAACTCCAAGAACTGGCCTCAAGAGAATGGGATTAACACTATTGCTCATAATTATCTGTATCTTTGTGGGCATCAAAATAATTGTAGTTTGCTCTGCCCGTATATGAAGCGGACAACTAAAACTGTCAGCAAAGAGGTGCTACAGACCTATGTCAACATATTCCACTCTGAATACGGTGCCCTACATCAGCATAAAGTAGTTACAGAAGAGGGGCCTTTGCCCCTAATCCCATAGAGATGGAATGATGTCTGACAGTGGACTTGTAGGCAGCTTTTTCAGGAAAGAGCTCTCTGTAGGAGTCCCCTTTTGTCTTGTCACTTTAACAAGGTTATATTTTAACTCACCTCCAGCCCAAGCACATCTTTCAGATCTTTTGATCACATAACACCTTGCCTAATCTGTTGATTCCTTCCACAGATCAAAGAAGTAGAAACGAAGAATAAGTAATTAACAGATGACTAGATCTTTTCACCACCTTCCCCTTCAGTTATCTTGTGAACAAGCTGTGAACGAGACAGTATCTAAAGAAAGATCACAAGGATTCGAGAGGTCTGCACACAGTGGGGGACGGCGACAACTCTGACCCCTCACCTTGATGATTCACTGAGATTTCTTCCCCTTTTTTCCTTTAAAACTTTCATGGCTGAGCAGACTCTTCAGAGATGGTTTTGGGACATGAGTCCACCTTCTCCCCAGATTGCCTGCTTTCTGATTAAAGAAAACTTTCTGTTTCTACCAGCACTTGCCTCTTGAGAACTGACTTTCAGCTGGCAAGCAGCCGGACCTGAGTTTGGTAACACTGTTTAACTTCAAATTAAGAGACTAAAAAGTGATAGTAAGAGAAAAAATTTAGTTAAAAATGACCTGTTCTCTAAGGAATGTATGTGTGTATCTATCTAGTGAGCACCTGGTAGATTCACTGCCCTCTAAATAGAAATAATACAAATTATATATATATTTTTTAATCTTTCCAGCTTGAAGAAATATGTAGTAGGACATTTTAAATCACAAGGTTTTAAAACACTAATTATAACATCATTTTTAGTGAAACTGATATTTTAGTATATTTTGATTAAATAATCTGTAAAATACTTAAAAATATGACTTAAAGTTATTGATAACTATTAATTAATAATAATAATACCCTGTGGATTTGATGGAAGAGAAGAAGCATCCTTGCCAGCCCTCTAGCAGGATAAGGGACTTTTCTCTCAGAGGATATGACAATAATCAGACCATTTAACAGAGCATCCACAGGATCTTGGGAAGGTCAGATGTTCAGGTCCAGCAGGTAAGTGGAGAATCAGGAAAGAGGAACTAATAACTTGTGGGGTTGTTCCATGCAGGGGGCCTGAGGTTCAGATTACAATGTCCAGCACCATGTGTTTGGACTGCTGGAAGGTGCTATTGGGGTTCTGGATGAGGATGAGGATCCATCTGGTTAAAAGTTGGCACCCAGACAGCATCTGGGAGACCTTGTGCCTAAGGAAGACTGTCCTGTCTGAAGCCACAGATAGAAAGAGCCTGGGACCCCAAGTGACTATGAGGGTCAGAGTTCACACAAATTCACCCCCGTCTGGTACCAAGTGAGTGCGTGAGTGAAAGTAGACATCTATCACCTTGGGCCACTGTTACAGCAGCCTACATCATCACCTTGCCCCAGATGGCCCCAATGCCCCTGTCAAGCTCCCCATCCAGAAACACTGGTCCATGTCACATGCAGAATTCAAGACTGGAGTGGGAAAGACAGTGGCCCCACGTGTCCCCCTGCCTGACCAGATTCTGCCAGCAAGTCTATTTTGATCCTACCATTCCCGTGATGAAGTGCCAGTCAAGACACCTTCCTCCCACACCCCCAAGGGGAAAGTGGAGGCAAAAACATCCCCCAAGCTGCCCTCATTACTCAAAAAACTCCCCTATCAGACTCTAGAAATCAGAATGTCTGTCCCTCTTGTTTTTCTACCCAGAACTTTCTCCTTCAGAAAAGGTATATTTCCCTTTCTCTTCCTCTTCCTGGGAACTCCCTTTTATAAAACATTATGGTTGACCTAGAGGGATGAGATAGGGAGGATGGAAGGGAGGCTCAAGAGGGAGGGGATATGGGGATATATGTATGCATATGGCTGATTCACTTTGGTGTACAACAGAAAATAACACAGTATTGTGAAGCAATTATACTCCAATGAAGATCCATTAAAAAAAAAAAAAAGTTATGGTTTCACCAGCAGCAGCTATAAGAGGAGTTAGAGGAATTCAGATGCCCTTTTTCTCAGGTAATATCATTGCCTGCAAAGCTACCAATCTGATGCAAAATCATATTTTCTTTAAGAGTAGCAATTAATTATCCACTAATTATTTTCCTTTGCAATCCTCCCATAACACATTTTAATCTACCCCTAGGCAGAAGGAAGTTTTCCAAAAGGCAAATCTATCTTAATAATTTTCAAAACAGTCATGTATATAAATTGTACAGAATAGTACAAATAAATTTTTAATGAAGTATCATTTGATAATATTATAAATATATCTTATATGAGTATAAAGTTGTCATTTTATTTTATCAAAATTTGTTAAGTGGTTATCTAATTATTAATGGAGGTTGAGAATGAGAAAATCATAGCTGACGTTAGTTTTCAATTCTTGTAAGTGTTGCTGAAAATATTCCTCGTTTTGCCATCAGACTGTTTTTTAAAATCAGGAAATACCAATTTTTCATTCTTTGAGTAAAAATTAAGTTTTCTTATAATTGCTGCCACTCCATCTTCCATACAGAATATTCAAATCACCATAAATCCCTCGCTTTTATACTGTTCTATGACATAATTTGACCTTCATTTAGCACTACTATAATTGTAAACACAAATGCTAATGTGGGCACTAAAACTTCATCGTGATTCTAGGTTATCTAGATTATGCCTTTTTAATTCCTCTATATTGTCTTTTAAGTAAAAACAATAAATTTAAAATTTTTCGCTAGGAACTCAGGTCCCAATAAACAGTAAGATATCTCACTGAAACCTTAACATATAAAACCATCCTGTGATGAGCATCTATTATTTTCTAGGCATTATACTGGTATTTTAACATACATAATTTTATTTAACCCTCACATGAGCTTGGTTTAGTTGTCTTCATTTTACAGAGATTCAGAAAATTCTAATAACTTACATATAAATGACAAGGTTATGAATAAACAACCTCAGATGCCAAATACTGTGCTTTTTTTGCACCACAATTCTTTTTTTTAATCTGATCTTTTTTTTTTTTTTTTTTTGCGGTATGCGGGCCTCTCACTGTTGTGGCCTCTCCCATTGCGGAGCACAGGTTCCGGACGCGCAGGCTCAGCGGCCATGGCTCACGGGCCCAGCCGTTCCGCGGCATGTGGGATCTTCCCGGACCGGGACATGAACCGGTGTCCCCTGCATCGGCAGGCAGACTCTCAACCACTGCGCCACCAGGGAAGCCCCCTTTTTTTTTTTTTTTTTTTTAGTTTCTGCTTTATAACAAAGTGAATCAGTTATACATATACATCTGTTCCCATATCCCTTCCCTCTTGAGTCTCCCTCCCTCCCACCCTCCTTATCCCACCCCTCCAGTCAGTCACAAAGCACCACAATTCTATGCACTCTGTTTCATATTATCATATGCATGCATGATAATACTATAAGTAGAATACACATTAGAATCTGGAAAAGAACAGCTTTTTTTACTATGTCAACATCTAGAATATATTCCTGTAGAATTATTTCTACAAAGACCCACTGATTAAAGATGTGATGCTAAAATCAGTATGATCAATATAGATTTGGAGAGTGTTACCACCAAATTTATAAAATACAATCACTACCATGGACTACATAAGTATTCCAACAACACAATCTTATCTCCCTAAATTTGAACCAAAGGCATTCTTCATAGAAGGTTATAAAATCTGTAACATTGCTTACATGAAACAGATCACCTTGTAAGGGTCTAAGGAAAACCTACAGTATAAAACTTCCACCTTCCTGGGACTTCCCTGGTGGCACAGTTTTTAAGTCTCCATGCTTCCAATGCAGTGGGCCCAGGTTTGATCCCTGGTCAGGGAACTAGATCCCACATGCATGCCAAAACTAAGAGTTTGCATGCCACAGCTAAAGAGGCAGTGAGCCACAACTAAGGAGCCCATCAGCCGCAACTAAGAAGCACACATCCCGCAACTAAGGATCCCACTGGCTGCAACTAGGGAGAACATGTGACACAACTAAGGAGCCCACTTGCTGCAACTAAGGAGCCCACCTGCTGCAACTAAGACCCAGCGCAACCAAAATAAAATTAATTAAATAAATAAATATTTTTTAAAAAGCAAAAAACAAAAAATCTTCCACCTTCCTTAACAATGTCAATTACAGTTCAAAGTCAACCTCCAGGTTTTACAGTTCAGCAAAACTACTGAAATAGGATTGAGATCAATTTAGTAAGATTTTCTTTAAACTGTGAGAGAAAAACATCTTAAAGTCTGTCTGCTAATCATTAAAGAAAAAGCACATTACTTGTGCACAGCAAATTGCATTTTAAATTATTTGCTCTGGATTTCTAGATAAACCAATAAAGTTCAAGCCTGGGTCATAAGGAAAGGAAAAAAGAATAGTTAGCAAATTTATAACTATAACCTGCTCCCATGGTGAAAAAGCATCATTGTTGAAGTAAGACTGCATTTCTTTTTTTATATATATAAATTTATTTTTATTTATTTATTTATTTTTGGCTGCATTGGGTCTTTGTTGCTGCGTACGAGCTTTCTCTAGTTGCAGCGAGCGAGAGCTACACTTCGTTGCAGTGTATGGGCTTCTCATTGTGGTGGCTTCTCTTGTTGCAGAGCACGGGCTCTAGGCGTGCAGGCTTCAGTAGTGTGGCACACTGGCTCAGTAGTTCTGGCTCGCGGGCTCCAGAGCACAGGCTCAGTACTTGTGGAGCACGGGCTTTGTTGCTCCATGGCATGTGAGATCTTCCTGGACCAGGGATTGAACCCATGTCCCCTGCATTGGCAGGTGGATTCTTAACCACTGCACCACCAGGGAAGTCCAAGATTGTATTTCTTGATTGCAATAGCAATATACAACAGTGGGCTATGTCTACATCCCAACTATGAAATACAAGAGGAAAACTACAATAAATTTATAAGAAATATAATTGATTACACATGGACACTATTGCCCTTCATCGAAGAAGAATAGCTTGGATAGAATAATTTACCTTGACAAATAAATGCAATTGAAGTCCTAATTAATCAGTTTGCTTGCTTTTCACTCCTGCTGCAGGAAATAGTCATCTGTCCATCTTTACCCATACATGTACCTATGTCTGGGTTCTGGTTTTTAAGTCAATTAGGAAATGAAGTAACCATCCTGTCAAAAGGAGAAATGTGTACACCTCTTGAGTAGCTTTCTAGGCACTTGAATTGCAGCATTAATGGAAACTAATTCTCTTTAGTTCAACATAAATAAATGAGAATCCCTGATTGATAAATGGCATTATTCTCTTTTTCTTTCAATACTCTGCCTCAATCTGACCTCCAAGAGACCTCCTCTCACATCATCTCTACTTATCCCTTATTTTAAAATATGGATCCCCTAAATCCATCTGCATTTATACTTTTATACACTATTAATTTCTGTTATGTAGATGTGTTTCTATTATTGCTATTGTCACTAATGGTTAAGTATTTGTTCTCCCTCCAACTATGAAAACTTACATTAATTTCATATTCATGTATTGTACTACTGAGCATAGTGCTATGACACAAAAGTCACACTTTAGATGCTAAAACTGTCACAATATTGGGAGATATTGCTTGCTACTGTCAAAAGGACCTAGCACAGGTAGTTTCATTCCTAGTGGGAACCCACACTTCAGTAGAAATTTCTTTAGAATACACAAACCTTTGAATGATGTCAGGTCCCTCTCTCTGTAGCTTAATGATTGTTTTTTTCATTGATAAGCTTTATCAGGAAAATACTTGATCATTTAGCAAAATTTAAATGGAAAACTTGAATGACAAATCTTACTAAGGTTTCCAAAGAAGACTTTTCTATCTCAAGTTATCAGAGACAAAAAGACAATAAGCTGAAATCATGATGTTAGGAAGGTTACTGGCAAGAGAAAATTGTCTTTAAAAACATAGGAAGCCTGAGGCTTCTGATTCATGTTTAAATCACACAGGGAAAAAAATGTATAAAGCCAACAAAATCTTACTTAAAGTGACTCCATTTAACAATTTAATCCAACATAAATTATCAGTGGTAATCCATGGAAGAATGTCTCTACTACTTGTTCAGAATTTTTTTATCGCCTAAAAAAAAAAAAAGCAAAACCCTTTATCTATCATCCTCTATTCCACCTCCTTCCCCAGACCTGACCTAAGAAAAGACTAATTTACATTCTGTCTACATGGATTTCCCTACTCTGGACTGTCACATGAATAGAATCATATAATATATGGACTTTTGTCTGGCTTCTTTCACTTAGCATGTTTTTGAGGTTCATTTAAGCTATAATGTGTATTAGTACTTTATCCCTTTTTATGGTTGAATGGTATTCCATTGTTTGGATACATCACATTTCATTTATCTATTCATCCACTGACAGACAACTGGGTTGTTGCTACCTTTTGGCTATTATGGACATTTGCTATAAACATTTATGTAGAAGTTTGTGTGCAGACATATTTTTTATATCTCTTGGGTACATACCCAGGAGTGAAATTGCTGGGCCATATGGCAACTCAATGTTATTATTTGTTTGAGAAATTGCCAGATTCTTTTCCAAAGCAGTTTCACCATTTTATATTCCCATCAGCAATGTAAGAGAATCTGACTTCACATCTTCATCAAAACCTGTTATTGTCTGAATTTTTGATTCTAACTATTCCATGGAATGTGAAATGGTGTCTCATAGAAGTTTGGATTTGCATTTCCCTGATGATTATTGATATCAAGAATATTCTCATGTGCTTATTGGCCATTTGTATATCTCTGGAGAAATGTCTATTCAGATCATTGGCCTAATTTTTAAAAGGTTATTTTGTCTATTTATTATTGAGTTGCAGGTGTTCTTTATATTTATAGATATAAGACCCTTATCAGATATATGATTTGCATATGTTTTCTCCTATTTATGGGTTTCTCACTTTTTTCCAACTTTATTAAGATATAATTAACGTGTCACATTGTGTAAGTTTAAGGTATACAATGTGATGATTTGATACACATATATATTGTGAAATGTTTACCAAAATAAGCTTACTTAACACATCCTTCACCTCACATAATTACCATTTTATTGTCGTTATTGTTAAAGTGAGAACATTTAAGATCTACTCCCATAGTAACTTTCAAGTATAAAATACAATATTGTTAACTATAGTCACCATGCTGCACATTAGATCTCCAGAACTTATTCATCTTATAACTAAAAGCTTGTACCCTTTGATGGGTATCTCCCCATTTTTCCCAGCCCCAAGCCCTGGTAACCATCAGTCTACTCTGTTTCTATCAGTGTGATGTTTTTAGATTCTACAAATCAGTGAGACCATATAGTATTTGCCTCTCTTTGTCTGATTTATTTTACTTAGCAAAATGCCCTCAAGGTCTGTGTTGTCACAAATGGCAGGTTCTCTTCTTTTTTATGGCTGAATAATATTCCACTGCATATGTGTACCACATCTTTATCCATTCAACTATTAATGGGCACTTAGGTTGTTATTTCCATATCTTGGCTGTTGTGAATAATGCTGTAATGAATGTGGGAGTACAGATATCTATCTGAGATACTGATTTCATATTCCTTTGAAATCAGAAGTGGGTATGTAATCATAAGTGGGATTTCTAGATCATATGGTAGTTCTATTTTTTATTGAACTATAATTAACATATAATATTATATCAGTTTCAGGTATACAACTTAGTGATTCTATATTTTTATATGTTACTAAATGATTATCACTAAGAGTCTAGTAACTATCTGTCACCATAAAAAGTTATTACAATATTATTGACTATATTCCCTATGCTGTACATTACATCCCTGTGACTTATTTTATTGCTGGAAATTTTTACCTCTTAATCCCATTGTAATTCTATTTTTAATTTTTTGAGGAACTTCCATACTGTTTTCCATAGTGGCTGCACCAATTTACATTCCCATCAACAGTGCACAAGTGTTATCTTTTCCCCACATCCTTGTCAACATTTATTATTTCTTGTCGTTTTAATAATAGTCACTCAGGTGTGACATGATGACTCATTGTTGTTTTGATTTGCATTTCCCTGATGATGTGATGTTGAGAACCTTTTAATGTACCTGTTGGCCATTTGTATGTCTTCTTTGGAAAAATGTCTGCTCAGGTCATTTTCCCATTTTTAATCAGATTTGTTGTTTTGTTATTGAATTGTATGTGTTCCTTATATATTTTGGATATTAACCCTTTATCAGATATATGATTTGAAAATATTTTCTCCCATTTGGTAGGATGCCTTTTCATTTTGTTGATGGTCTCATTTGCTATGCAGAAGCTTTTTAGTTTGATGTAGCCCCATTTGTTAATTTCTACTTTTGATGTAGTCCCATTTGTTAGTTTCTGCTTTTGCCTCTGGTGCTTTTGGTGTCATACCCAAAAACTCATTGCCAAGACCCATGTCAAGGAGATTTTTCCTTATCAGGTCTTATGGTTAAGTCCTTAACCTACTTCAAATTAATTTTGTGAGTGGTGTAAGATAGGGGTCAAATTTCACCTTCTTTTACATGTGAATATCCAATTTTCCTAGCTTCATTTATTGAAGAGACAATTTTTTTTCCTTTGGAGTATTCTTTACTCCCTTGTCAAAATAAGTGACCATGTGTGTGACGGTTTATTTTTGGGCTCTTGATTCTGTTCCACTGGTTTAGGTCAGTGCCATACTGTTTAGATTGCTGTAGTTTTATAACATAGTTTAAAAGCAAGATGTGTGATTCATCCAGGTTTGTTCTTCTTTCTCCAGATTGCTTGGCTATTTTAGGTCTTTTATTGCTCCAAATTAATTTTAAATTGTTTTTTCTATTCCTGTGAAAAAAAATGTCATTGGAACTTTGATAGGGATTGCATTGAAGCTATAGATGGCTTTGAGCAATATGCCATTGTAACAATATTAACTTATTCCAATCCATGAACATTGGATAGCTTTCCATTTATTTGTGTATTCTTTAATTTCATAAATGTGGTATCATTTTCAGGATATAAATCTTTCACTTCCTTTGTTAAATTTATTCCTAAGTAATTTATTGGTGTTAATACTATTGTAAGTAGGATTTAAAATTTTTGTATATAGTTCTTTGTTAGTGTATAGAAATGCAAATGATCTTTGTATGTTATTGTATTGTTGTCCCTTACTCTCTTCAGTTCTATTAGCATTTGCTTAATATATTTAGGCACTCTGATATTGGGTGCATTATATATTTACAATCATCACATTCTCTTGTTCCCTGTGAACTCATCCAAATAAGTTTTCCTCTTTATGATATTACCATTTTGCTTAGGCCATCCAATAATTTGACAGGATCTCAAATCTGATATAAAGAATGACAATGCAAAGCCTTGATGTACACAACTCTATTCTTCTAGCTGATTTGAGAAGCAGAGGTGTGTAAACAGTGCTAGATATTGAGGACTAAAAGCATAAATGACTCCTTATTTGGGTTTATTTTTGTTCACAACAGGACACAGGATGAGCCATGTTGGCGAAGGATGGAGGACACAGGATGAGCCATGGGGGTGAGGACAGAGGGACACAGGATGAGCCAGGTTGAGTGGGGGTGGAGAGACTCCTGTGAATCTAGTTAAAGAAAGCAGAGGTAGGAGGAGCAGGTAAGGACTAATGGAGAAGATTCTTACATGAGGCCCTCCTTTGACCAGTTCTTTGACTAGAAGTTGAGAGTGAGGATCACGGTCTCCAGTGTGGATTCCCTGACCACCACCTTCCTGGCTTTATTAGATAGCATTTATTTGAGGGATGATGAAAAGAGATAATTATATATTATAGAAAGAGGTATTTAATGTCTTGTCAAATTTCTAAGATTCAACAGTTAATTTTATACTTAAAACTTCAAAGGAACATTTTTTAAGTTGTAACTCATTTGCATTCATGCATTGTTTCTCTGCTTCCAGGGCATAATTATAATAAATTTAACTTCCCACAATTACACTTAAAACAGGTGGCATGTTGTTTAGGGTATATTTTAATATCGAGTCTTTGCCTTTGACAACAGGTTTGATATTTGGAAACAACAAAAGTTATTCTGGGCCAAATGTACTCAAGAAAGTAGGCAATCAAGCCACCCAATACTGTCTTGACAAAAAGGAAAAAATAATAACTTTATTCACACAGTATTTGACAAATATTTCTTGAGTCCTGGTAGGTGCCCAGGTGCTGTTCTAAGTGCTGGGGACATAGGTGAGGACAGAACAAAGCTCCTGTTCTCATAGAGTTTACATTCAAAATGGGGAAACAGACAATTAAATATCAGATTTTGGGGAGTTCAGTGAAGAAAAAGGAAGCAGCATGACAATTCAGAGAGTAGAAGGATCGGGGTATTTTAAGTAGGGTGGAGGGTCAGAGAAGCCTTCTCTGATGAGGTGACATAAGAAGGGACAGGGAAGGGACTTTCCTGGTGGTCCAGTGGTTAGGACTGCACGTTTCCACCTCAGGGGGCACGGGTTCAATCCCTGGCCAGGGGACTAAGACCTAGCATGCCACGCCAAAAAAAAAAAAAAGGAGGTAAAGAACTATGGTGTTTGTGTGTATATATGAGCAGATCCCATTCGTTCAATATACTGGCTACACTTCTCGATTCTATATATACCAATTTCACTATTAGAATGCATTTTTGTGGCACCCCTTTCTTAACAACCAAGCCCTGACTCCTTAGAAATATTTTCACATTCACTCAGGAAACCAAATTAATATTCAGGCATTCCCACCACTTTGTCCAAGCTACAACAATCTGGAAGAGTTTTATTTCATCAAGTATGGATAAATAGATAATCACAAGTAGGATCTGAATTTTATTGTTAGCCTTCTGCCTTCCTAGTCATAGTTTTCTGAAAGTGTTATGATGGAAATTTCCCAAAAATGAAAATACAGAGCTTACTAGAACTTTAAAAAAGCACTTACTAGAACTTTAAAAAAGCATTTTTTTCTCGCTCTTCTCAACCCATCTGAGAAAGGTATCTGTCCAATCCTTTGTCTAGTCATTTGTTTAAATTCCCTAGAAGAGACTGTACCCACCCCCCCTTCTCCTTTGCCTTTGCCATAAATAAGGACATAACTAGTAACAGACACTTTGGCCAACTGAAACCATTATTTTGGGTTTTCTAAAAACATGCATTTTAGATATACTCTTCAAACAACAAATTATTTAAGAAAAGCTCTGTTCTGAAACCCCACTTTGTTCAAAGTCTAGCAAGTCACCATTTCTACTGAGGACTCAGTTATTGCCAGAACTGTTTCATCCATTGCAAACCATATTAGGCAGAAATTTGGCTCTTAAAATTTTAGACCAGATGCAAGTTTCAGTTTTTTTTTGTCTGAAGATGCATTAACTATTTTCTGATTTGAGAGTTGAAATGAATTTATATTTCCCACCCTTCAGACTTAAAGTCAGAACAACTGCCTCAAGCAGCAGCTTTAAAATTCTACTAATTTGATATTTACCAGTATATTTATAAATGCAGTGATCAAAGCAGATGTCTTTTTTTTTAATTCATTATTATATTCTGGAACCAGTGAAAATTTTATCCTTGACTAGTGACTATCTCTGATGCCTAATTAGGGTTTTGGCCTAGTTATTGGTTGGTTTAAGATGTGTTGCTGTGTGTAGCTGCTGTTACATTATGTTGTCTTCCTTTTTACATGTCTCTGTTCCTCACTGCATGCCACAACCGTACCCCTCACTCTGTACCTTCAGAAATCACCGGGAGCCTTGAAGACGGGGGAAACCAGGAGTTTCAGAGAGGAACAAAAGTTCTAATCTGTAGCAACATCATAGCCAAGTGCTGTCGAAAGGAACTACATAAAGAGTTATAGGTGGCTTTTTCTTTATTATTACTTATAGTAAAATGAGACCACTTGTTTAAACTATCACCAAAGCTATTCTACTCCAGGGAAATTATCTCTATAGATGCAGTTTCTATAGATGCAGTTTCTTTGCATCCATCCTTAAATAGAAATGAGCACACATAAAGGATTGGGAAAGATTGGCTGCATGGATTACACTGAGATCGAGCATTTTCTTGATTAGTCATATACGGGCTCCCAAACAAAAAGTAAATCTCATTCACATCCTATTCTTTTTTCTAACAAACATATGATACTCTCGAAAATTATTTGCTTTCCACGAGGAAATTCATGGTGCAAAATATAACTCAGGAGAGAAACTAAGCAAAGAAAACGCTAAGATAAAAAGGAAGAATAAAAGGCTATTTTTTTCACATGCATTTTAATTCATCCCCCTTCTGTAAAGCAGCCAATAGCTTTGCCCCTCACTTCAAGTCTCAGGACAGGTACATCAACCATGGACTAAGGAGCAACTGAGACCACAAGAAAGCAGGGTTGGGTCTATAGAGTAGAAGTCAATTCTCCCTATTAAAAAACGTCAGGAATGCATTTGTACTATGTGGATGCCCACAATAAAACATTATTTGACACATTTTAAGCAAGTCATCCTCAAAATAGGAGTTTTTTCTTCTTCTTGAAAATATAGGAATCAACTGAATTTTTTTAAATGACCCTTTTATTCAACGTCTTCTTCCTTGTTTAGGACCTAGCTTTATGCCTCCAATACAAATGGCAGATGTACGAGCCTTCTCTTCTACCCACAGAGCCAAATGAGAAGGGAATGGGGGGGGGAAGGGGGCCACAGGAAATCAGTTATGCCATCCATTCTGAGTCTCCTGAGACTTCATTATGAAGCCCTACATATGCTCTGCATACATCTTATCAAGCACAAAACATTACTCAGATTTGTTCAGGAGCAAAGTATTTTCTCATTTCTACTGATAAGTAATTTTTTGTACCCCCTAAACCATCATTATCAACATTTTGTGAACCGCCCACAGGGCGCCTAAATCCAACGTAATTTAAAGTTGCACATCCTGAACCTTAAGCAATGTTTGGGTGTCACCAATATACTGCAAGACAGATGAGCCGTGCTCATGGCAGCACAGCTTTTAACCTTTCCTCCTTTCTTCCACGGTGCGGGTGAATTACCGTCCATGATGGGGGCCCTGACTGCAGCGGGGACAATTGATTTGACCTGACTGCCTCCCGAGTGCTAATGGACTTTGTGGCCTAATCTCCCGAGATATAAAATATGTTGAAGTGAATTGGGGTAGGTTAAAGAACAGATCAGCTTTCCATCGGAGCTCCAGTGATAATACATCCCCCAGTTGTTCAGGGAAAAAGATTAAAAATGATCAATACCCAAATCATTTTTTTCCAAGTGTTGCCCTCAGTAAATCTATTTTGGTTATTTTTCTCCCTCTGCCAAGCCTGATTTTACAAACCTTGAAAAGATCCTTTTCTTCAGACACAGAATTGCATACACGCTCTGTTTTCACTTTACTTTTATTTAATTTATCCTCATCTATCCAGTATATTGATTACTTGGGCTGTACAAAATTTCTTTGGATTTAGATAGTGAATTTCTCATTCTTCGAGTTTACACTGAAGTTTCTATTTGCAGTGAGAAAAAGCTTATCAAAGAGGAAGGAAATATGGAAGGAAATACTTTGGGCAAACGAAAGAGAAAGTAATAAAGAAAAGGTGGTCCAGATAAAGTACAAGAAATAGACAAAAAAAATTAGATTATAAAAAAATTATTGCTTTCCAGGTTGAATTTTTTTAATTCACATGATATGTAAGAAAAAGAAAAAGTCATGGCCAGGGTATTTTTTAAATGCTAAATTAATTCATTAATGGTACAAGAAGTAAAGAACAATAACAAAAACAAAATTTTCATTGTTTCCAATGAAAATGAAGCCCTAACACTTGTCTCTCGTGGCCATTAGAAGAAGCGACATATACCCCAAGGGGAGATTCATGCAGAGAGAAAAAAATGGAAAAGAAAACCTGCAGTAAACCCAGGAAAGAATACTTTGATG
Source organism: Hyperoodon ampullatus (assembly GCF_949752795.1). Taxonomy (NCBI): domain Eukaryota; kingdom Metazoa; phylum Chordata; class Mammalia; order Artiodactyla; family Ziphiidae; genus Hyperoodon; species Hyperoodon ampullatus. Next base: position 195,976,943 of record NC_136915.1, read on the forward strand.
AGATGTTGTGTGAATCAAGAGAAAAGCTGGTGTCTGAAAAACAATGTCATTGGGTCCAGAGTTTCTTAAAGGGTGTCATCCAACTCTGTGTTCTGGGAAACAACAATGTACAAGGTGGCTTTTGTGTCATCTTGAAAGTATATCGCAAAAAGTAACCTCCTAAGAATAAATTTTCTTTAAAAATGCAATTAATCAGGTCAGTGATGTTCATTCAACGAATATTGAACAATGTCCTTGACAAAATGCTGTGCTGGATGAGAAGGGAGAAAGTAGGGTGAAAGACACCTATCTTGTTCCTTGAGGAGACTGTAATCTAGCTGAGAAAAATATAAGTACTAATGATAACATTAAGCCAAAGCAAATATTGTGAGTGCTCTAAGAGTCACAGAGTGCTCTGGGTGTCAGGTAGGGAGGAATGTCACTCCCTTGTCAGAGCAAAGGAAGCTTCGAGGAGTCTGCATATTGTACATAACCAATATGCGGCTCAAACAATTTGAAAGATGCAGATATTTTCAGAAACAAAGTATATGAGAGAGAATGATCTCCATAAGTGAGCTATGTTATGTGTGTAATTATACTGCCTTTCTATGGCTTAAACACTGAGCCTTCAATTAGGGGCCAGTAAACTATTCTACAAAGGGCCAGATAGCAAATATTTTATGCTGCATGGGCCAAATATGTTCTCCATTGTACCCGCTCCACCTTAGACAATACGTAAGTGAATGAGCATGGCCGGGTTCCAATAAAACTTTATTACGGACACTGAAATCTGGATTTCAGATAAATTGCACATGAAACAAAATATCATTCTTTTTTATTTTTTCAACTATTTAAAATTGTAAAAGCCATTCATAGCTCCCAGGCTGCAAAAAATACAGATGTTGGGCTGCATTTAGTCTATAAGCTGTAGGTTGTCAACCCCTGTTATGCTTTAGGGCTTCAGTATCTCATCCCAGGCTCACATTTCTTTGTAATTTTCTACCTATAACATCTTCCACAGAGCTCATCTTTCCAAATCATCTTCATAGTACATCCAAAGAAAAAGAAAAACCACTTCCATTTCTATATATGTTTGTAGTTATACTTTTTGGAAATATTTCAGCTCTTTTCTGATTTTCTTGGAATGAGCTAGGAGTATGTACATGGTATAGGGCATATTATATTCTAGAGTTTTTTAAAAGGGCAGTGCTCCAATTTTTGTTTGGATTTTACACTCCAATGCCCTTCCAGATGACAACCAATATTTTTCTGAATTCTTTTAGCAACAACACATGGGTCAAAGATGATACATGTTTAATATGCTGAAGTGTTCGTTAGAAGCACAGAATGAGATGAAGCACAAAGGATATATTGACCCTAAAATGGTATTTGAAAGAACTTTCTAGCATGGATGTTCATCCTGTAGGTACCTGAGGACCCATTCCCGTGACCTTCAGAAAAGAACATTTATGGGATACATGCTATGAATCATAGTTCTATGTTACCTCATTTGCTCCCATCCGATCCTCACTTTAACCCTTTGAAGGACATGTTATATCATTTCCACTTTTAAAAGTTTGAAGAGATTAAGTCACTTACCTAAATTAACATAGTAAGTGGTAAAAAATAAACTGTAAAGCTAGACCTCCTGCCTCCAAATTCCAAAACCATTTTGTTTTGCTGTTCCACTTCTTCTGATCTGGAGTCAAGGTTATCTTAGCCTGTCTTTTTATATAATTAAATACTAAGAAACTAACCAAGCAGATGGAATGCACACATAAAAGCAAATCCATATTTATTATAGTCAACAGGTCAATCATTATTGAGCAAATATTTAGGACTTAATAAATATATCGTGTTATATGGCAGATGAATAAGCAGCAGTATTATCTCCTGAACTCCGGTAAAGAGGTATAACTCTCTACAACAATTCTGATTTTCTTTGCAAAGTCATTCTGACTAAGAAAGAAAAGAGTCTATGGTTCTGATACTTTGTTACTAAATAAATCACCTCCTCTCTGCACAATGATTCATTCATATATATATATATATATATATATATATATACACACACACACACACACACACACACACATGACATCATTTTCACCTGTAACAAAAACTAAGCTCAAAAAATTAAATTTTCAAGGAATACTTCAAGATAACATTAGAAATATTGTATAGATATGAGGAACAGAAATATGAACTGCCACTCCTTCTGGGATAGTGCCTGAAATTCCATGCAATCAAAGAGTACCAGAGGTGGAATAGCTAAAGGGGTTTTCAGTTCAATCATTCTTGCAGAGAAGCTATGAGCTTAAATCAGAGAGTCCAGAATTATTAAAAATTAAAAAAATAATATTGTACATGTTAATGAAAAGCATAATCTCTACTTTACAACAATTTTAAAGGCATATTGAGTTACAGAATATATCCTAGAGGTAAGTAAACTAAGCCAGTAAGAGCCATTTCTTGAGATTATAGGACTTTAAGTGTTTTGGCCCTTTTGATTTTCAGAATACTTCAAGAAAGTTCTTTTAAGGGAAAAGTAGATTATCTTCAAATTTCTAATTGATTAATAACATTAGGATACATGAGGAAATCAAAAGTCAAAATAATGAGAAACTTTTAACTCAGGAATAAAGGAGTTTCCAGATGTTCCATTCCTCCTCTAATTAGTCCCATTGCATTCCTCCAGAAAGGTTACAGCATTTATTAATAATTTATGGGTATTTATAACTTCATAATAACTAGATAAAATTATTCAGTTTGGTTTAATTCTACTAAATGTAGGGTGCTGTTTTGTTTATCTTATTGTCACTTTCTCTACAGAATCCAGTGGTACCTATACACAATGTTTCCATGTCGATATTTTGCTCCCCGGTGATGTAATTCACAAAAACAGAATCATTTTCTTCTATTGTATACCCAGACTTCTGTGACTCAATTGCTTTTATATAACTTGCCATACGTCTGCTTAAAAATTAGAGATCCAGTAATCAATTAAATGTCTTCAAACAACCTAATAGTCACCAAATAGCTGCACATTTGATAGAATTCTAGACTATTTACCCAGATATTTAGCATAACATTGATACAGATGTTTTCCATTTCTGATTCATCTTCTTCACCTGGACTACATGTGCCTTTTTTTATATTATCTCTCATTTCTGCTTTTTTATCCCAGGGCCTCACGGTGTAGTCTCTAGAAGTCCTTTCCAGCAGGGCGGGGCAGGCATGGAGAAGGTAGCATAGAGATGGAGGAATCACTCTTAATGACCAGAGGTTGTGTGGGTATATTGGAGTGGGTTTTTTAATTTACTTTGTTCCTTAACTTGTTTTAGTGGACCTCTTTGACAAACGTGGATGCAAACATGTAATTTTTATAAACTTAACTGAAATATAACCTCCGTCCAGAAAAGATATTAATCCTCAGTGTAAGCTTAATCCTCAGTGTAAGCTTAACACAGCCATGAAACATCCCCTAACAAGATACACAGCATCACCAGCATCCTAAAACATGCCCGCTGGTCCCCCCCAATCACTACCTCATCCATACTCTCCATCAAACAAGCACCATTGATATCAGTGCTTGGTTCTTTTTAATGTTATTTAAATCTGCTCATCCACCACCATGTCATTGACACATCTTGTAACACAGCATATTGAACTATTAGTAGCTTGACCTCCAGTAAGAAAGATGTGGCTCTGTCTCTTATTAATTTTGGGACCATGCACAAGTCCCATAACTCTCTACAATTCAGTCACTTCTTCAACAAGATGTAGACCATCATAGTATCTACCTTTGACAGGTTATCATGGGGAGTACATGAAAGACTGCATGTAAAGTAGTTAACTCTCCGCCTGTTGTTTAGTAAGAAAACAACAAATAACAATTTTTATTATTATTTGGCTTTCTAATAGTCTGACATAAATATAGGCAGTCAAGAAATATCAGAGTCCCTACCCTGGACTCTGTGTAACTTGGCTTATATAAACTATATAAACTTCCATATGTACATAACCTGATTCACTCTCTAATTTCAAATGTAATCAAGACAATTCTTAATCTTAAACAAATATCAGAAACTCTTCATTATTTCTAAAATCTAGTCCACAACACATATATATTTGTGTGTATAGCTCTCCTAAAATGAAATACCGTCCACCTGGTTTCCTCCAAAAAATCTAACTATATTTTAAGACTCATTGCAAATACCACCTCCCTCTGTAACACTTTTCTTAATCCTCTGATCACAGATAACCTCTCTGTCCTGTGGATTCCTAAAGCCCAGAACTTCCATTGTCTGTCTAAGACAGAGAGGTTTACAAATGACCATATTGCACCTGCTACAGGATGGTCACCTTGAGCACAGAGTCTGTTTCCAAATCCTTTGCAGCCAGCCCAGCATTATATTTTACACATAGTAGCTATAATATAGTAATAAATATACTATCAAATAAGTATATATGATTTTACATTTTGCTTTATTTAATTCTGATAGCAACCCTCTCGAATATGCCAGTTATTATAATTATCCTCAGTTTACAATTATTTGATTTGGGAAACACTTACATAGCACCAAGTATGCCCAGTCAGTGTTCTAAGTGCTTTACACAGTATCAACTCATTTAATCCTACTGCATGAGATAAGTATCATTATTTTCCTATTTTACTGATAAGGAGACTGAGACACAAAGTGATTGAGTGCTCCGAGGTCACCCAGTGCCATAGACTAGATGTCTATGCCCCACCCCAAATTCATATGTTGAAATGCTAACCCCCCAATGAGGTGGTATTAGGAGGTAGTCCTCTGGGGAGTGATTAAGTCATGAGGATGGAGCTCTCATGAATGGCACCTTTTAAAAGATGCCCCACAGGGACTTCCCTGGTGGTCCAGTGGTTAAGACTCCACGTTCCCAATACAGGGGGCTCGGGTTCGATCCCTGGTCAGGGAACTAGATCTCGCATGCCCGTCACAACTAAGACATGGCACAGCCAAAAAAAAGTAAATATTTAAAAAAATAATAAAATAAAAGATGCGCCACAGGGCTTTCTCACCCTTTCAGCATCTGAGGACCCAGAGAGCCATCCAAGAACCTGGGTCTTCATGGACTGGTTCACGTCTGTGAACCAGAAAGGGGGTTCTCACCAGATGCAGCAACTGCCAGCACTTGGATCTTAGACTTTCCAGCCAGGAGAGCTGGGAGAAGTAAATGCTGGTCGTTTAAGCACCCCCGGTCCAGGATATTTTTGTAATAGCAACCAAAATGGACTAAGACACACAGGTAGTACCAATACATTGCATCCCTGGGGTTCACCTCCAGGAAAGCCAGCTCTGGTGGCAATACACCTAACCACCACGCCCAATCTTTCATGGGCTGCTCCCTGCGTGTGGTAAGGGGCCAACAAATAGGTGAAGAAATTGATTGAAGATGAATAACTAATGCTTCAGGGGAGGAGACGGGATGGCATGGTAGAAGGAACCGAGCTCACCTCTCATGAGCATAGCAAAATCACAACTGACTGCTGAACAGCCATCAATTAAAAAGGTATATAATTCAGTGTGTGAAAGAGAGAGATTTTATGTGTGTGTAGGGGGGAGGGGCCAGGTCTCTCTTTCCTGCCTTAACCTCACCTTCACCTGTCTCCTTCCCAGGTCGGCCCGGCGTACTAGTGAGCCGGTCCCATGCACAGCGCTGTGGCAGGCACACAGAGCAGACACCTTGGGGTTCTCATGTCCTGGAAGCAGGTAGATCTAAAAAGCATTTACGTGCTTTTTGAAACAGACTTTAACAAATACTTCTTTGTTTTCAAAAATCTAAGACACTTAGATGACAGGAAGAATAATCTGCTTTCATGTTCAGTATTTAATGATGATAATTTTTCAGATCTGTAGCATTTTCAATTACCAGGTATCTCCTCTGTATATTAGCTTTTTTGAGTATTATCATCAACATGTTTATTAAATGCCTATTCTGTGCTTTGCACTATCCAAATTAGCAGCAATACAGACATAAGATATTATTTCAAGTGGTTTATTATCTAGTTTTCTCTTTTATGCTATATCTAGAAAAACAAATGCCATCTTAAAATGAAAAAAGTTATCTTTTTGCCTTAATTAACTGGTTAATTAAAATCAGATCTATCAAGCATTTTATATTTCTTTGAAAGGAGGTGATATAATGTTTTCTGTGAGCATTATTGCATTATTTTAAATGTCTGGGAGGAATATATTTTAAATTCTTATTTCTATTTGCCTCTTTCCTCCTGTTGAAGTGAACACCAATTCTTTATAATGGCACGTTTGCTCTGTTCTCTGGGTTACAGTGGGTGACCTCTTGGGCCTCTGTTCTTGTACCAGAAACACAGTCGGGTGTTGCTGGCCACCTATCCCCTTAAAGGCCGGGGCTAAGCCCTACATTATCGGGGCAGACGACACCTGATTCTTATTCCTCAACAATTCTAACAACTCATCGGCCCCTCTCAGCCCCTTTATGGACAAAGATGTCATTTTAATGGGGGGAGAGCTGAAGTGACAAGAGGTGACCTGTGAGTGAACCCAGGAGTGGGTGAGGCCTGTCAGTTTTTAATCTGAATCTGGTGTCAGGTCTGAAGAATGGCTGGTATAATCACGTTTGTAACTGATCTCCTATAAACTCAGCAAACTTTCACAGGATGGCCATGGTGGGCAATATGAAACTAACAATTCATGCAGGTCTCTGGGCGCCTACCTAAATCAAATGGAGCATTGAAAACATTATAAACACCACATGTTTCCCACATGAAAAGACTGGCATCGCAAAAAAGTACTGATTGTGCTTTTAATGAAAGATTTGGGGGGACATCAATTTATAAAGATGGCATTTTTTAAGAAGACATTTGCTGTTTCAAGGCATAACTGTAACTTGTCATATAGTCCAATATAAAAAGTGTGTAAAATTAAACTCATTTCTACCATCACATAATATTAATCTCCAAAAATTACACCCTAATATATACTTTTACATAGTGTTACCTGCTTCAAATTTCTTCTATTCAGTCCCTCAAGATTTCCCTCAGCAAAAATTGATTCTAAATATTAGAAGTAGTGCTATTCTCTAATCCCCTCCACCAGGAAGCCTACACAACCCACTGAACCAACTTTAGCCACTGGGGACAGACACCAAAAACAACGGGAACTACGAACATGCAGCCTGCAAAAAGGACACCCCAAACACAGTAAGATAAGCAAAATGAGAAGACAGAAAAACACACAGCAGATGAAGGAGCAAGATAAAACCCACCAGACCTAACAAATGAAGAGGAAATAGGCAGTCTACCTGAAAAAGAATTCAGAATAATGATAGTACAGATGATCCAAAATCTTGGAAATTGAATAGAAAAAATGCAAGAAACATTTAACAAGGACCTAGAAGAACTAAAGATGAAACAAGCAACAATGAACAACACAATAAATGAAATTTGAAATACTCTAAATGGGATCAATAGCAGAATAACTGAGGCAGAAGAACGGATAAGTGACCTGGAAGATAAAATAGTGGAAATAACTACTGCAGAGCAGAATAAAGAAAAAAGAATGAAAAGAACTGAGGACAGTCTCAGAGACCTCTGGGACAACATTAAATGCACCAACATTCTAATTATAGGGGTTCCAGAAGAAGAAGAGAAAAAGAAAGGGACTGAGAAAATATTTGAAGAGATTATAGTTGAAAATATCCCTAATACGGGAAAGGAAATAGTTAATCAAGTCCAGGAAGCACAGAGAGTCCCATACAGGATAAATCCAAGGAGAAACACAGCAAGACACATATTAATTAAACTGTCAAAAATTAAATACAAAGAAAACATATTAAAAGCAGCAAGGGAAAAACAACAAATAACACACAAGGGAATCCCCATAAGGTTAACAGCTGACCTTTCAGCAGAAACTCTGCAAGCCAGAAGGAACATGGCGGACATATTTAAAGTGATGAAGGAGGAAAACCTACAACCAAGATTACTCTACACAACAAGGATCTCATTCAGATTTGATGGAGAAATTAAAACCTTTACAGACAAACAAAAGCTAAGAGAGTTCAACATCACCAAACCAGCTTTACAACAAATGCTAAAGGACCTTCTTTAGGCAAGAAACACAAGAGAAGGAAAAGACCTACAATAACAAACCCAAAACAATTAGGAAAATGGGAATAGGAACATACATATCGATAATTACCTTAAATGTAAATGGATTAAATGCTCCCACCAAAAGACACAGACTGGCTGAATGGTTACAAAAACAAGATCCATATATACGTTGTCTACAAGAGACCCACTTCAGACCTAGAGACACATACAGACTGAAAGTGAGGGGATGGAGAAAGATATTCCATATAAATGGAAACCAAAAGAAAGCTGGAGTAGCAATTCTCATATCAGACAAAACAGACAAAATAAAGACTATTAGAAGAGACAAAGAAGGACACTACATAATGATCAAGGGATCGATCTAAGAAGAAGATATAACAATTGTAAATATTTATGCACCCAACATAGGAGCACCTCAATACATAACAAATACTAACAGCCATAAGAGGGGAAATTGACAGTAACACATTCATAGTAGGGGACTTTAACACCCCATTTTCACCAATGGACAGATCATCCAAAATGAAAATAAATAAGGAAACACAAGGTTTAAATGACACATTAAACAAGAAGGACTTAATTGATATTTATAGGACATTCCATCCAAAAACAACAGAATACACCTTTTTCTCAAGTGCTTATGGATCATTCTCCAGGATAGATCATATCTTGGGTCACAAATCAAGCCTTGGTAAATTTAAGAAAGTTGAAATTGTATCAAGTATCTTTTCTGACTACAACGTTATGAGACTAGATATCAATTACAGGAAAAGATCTGTAAAAAAATACAAACACATGGAGGCTAAACAATGCACTACTTAATAACGAAGTGATCACTGAAGAAATCAAGGAGGAAATCAAAAAATACCTAGAAACAAATGACAATGGAAACACAACGACCCAAACTTATGGGATGCAGCAAAGCAGTTCTAAGAGGGAAGTTTATAGCAATATAATCCTACCTTAAGAAACAGGAAACATCTCAAATAAACAACCTAACCTTGCACCTAAAGCAATTAGAGAAAGAAGAACAAAAAAACACCAAAGTTACCTGAAGGAAACAAATCATAAAGATCAGATCAGAAATAAATGAAAAAGAAATGAAGGAAATGATAGCAAAGATCAATAAAACTAAAAGCTGGTTCTTTGAGAAGATAAACAAAATTGATAAACCATTAGCCAGACTCATCAAGAAAAAAAGGGAGAAGACTCAAATCAATAGAATTACAAATGAAAAAGGAGAAGTAACAGCTGACACTGCAGAAATACAAAAGATCATTAGAGATTACTACAAGCAACTCTATGCCAATAAAATGGATAACCTGGAAGAAATGGACAAATTCTTAGAAATGCACAACCTGTCAAGAATGAATCAGGAAGAAATAGAAAATATGAACAGACCAATCACAAGCACTGAAATTGAAACTGTGATTTAAAATCTTCCAACAAAAAAAAAAAACACCCAGGACCAGATGGCTTCAGAGGAGAATTCTATCACACATTTAGAGAAGAGCTAACACCTATCCTTCTCAAACTCTTCCAAAATATAGCAGAGGGAGGAACACTCCAAAACTCATTCTATGAGGCCACCATCACCCTGATACCAAAACCAGACAAGGATGTCACAAACAAAGAAAACTGCAGGCCAATATCACTGATGAACATAGATGCAAAAATCCTCAACAAAGTACTAGCAAACAGAATCCAACAGCACATTAAAAGGATCATACAACATGATCAAGTGGGGTTTATTCCAGGAATGCAAGGATTCTTCAATATATGCAAATCAATCAACGTGATACACCATATTAACAAATTGAAGGAGAAAAACCATATGATCATCTCCATAGAGGCAGAGAAAGCTTTCGAGAAAATTCAACACCGATTTATGATAAAAACTCTGCAGAAAGTAGGCATACAGGGAACTTTTCTCAACATAATAAAGGCCATATATGACAAACCCACAGCCAACATCATCCTCAATGGTGAAAAACTGAAAGCACTTCCACTAAGATCAGGAACAAGACAAGGTTGTCCACTCTCACCACTCTTATTCAACATAGCATTGGAAGTTTTACCCACAGCTATCAGAGAAGAAAAGGAAATAAAAGGAATCCAAATAGGAAAACAAGAAGTAAAGCTGTGACTGTTTGCAGATGACATGATACTATACATACACAATCCTAAAGATGCTACCAGAAAACTACTAGAGCTAATCAATGAATTTAGTAAAGTAGCAGGATACAAAATTAATGCACAGAAATCTCTGGCATTCCTATACACTAATGATGAAAAATCTGAAAGTGAAATCAAGGAAACACTCCCATTTACCATTGCAACAAAAAGAGTAAAATATCTAGGAATAAACCTACCTAAGGAGACAAAAGACCTGTATGCAGAAAATTATAAGACACTGATGAAAGAAATTAAAGATGATGCAAATAGATGGAGAGATATACCATGTTCTTGGATTGGAAGAATCAACATTGTGAAAATGACTATACTACCCAAAGCAATCTACAGATTCAATGCAATCCCTATCAAACTACCACTGGCATTTTTCACAGAACTAGAACAAAAAATTTCACAATTTGTATGGAAACACAAATGACCCCGAATAGCCAAAGCAATCTTGAGAACGAAAAACGGAGCTGGAGGAATCAGGCTCCCTGACTTCAGACTATACTACAAAGCTACAGTAATCAAGACAGTATGGTACTGGCACAAAAACAGAAATATAGATCAATGGAACAGGATAGAAAGCCCCGAGATAAACCAATGCACATGTGGTCACCTTATCTTTGATAAAGGAGGCAGGAATATATAGTGGAGAAAGAACAGCCTCTTCAATAAGTGGTGCTGGGAAAACTGGACAGGGACATGTAAAAGTATGAGACTAGATCACTCCCTAACACCATACACAAAAATAAGCTCAAAATGGATTAAAGACCTAAATGTAAAGCCAGAAACTATCAAACTCTTAGAGGAAAACATAGGCAGAACACTCTATGACATAAATCACAGCAAGATCCTTTTTGACCCACCTCCCAGAGAAATGGAAATAAAAACGAAAATGAACAAATGGGACCTAATGAAACTTCAAAGCTTTTTCACAGCAAAGGAAACCATAAACAAGACCAAAAGACAACCTCAGAATGGGAGAAAATATTTCCAAATGAAGCAAGTGACAAAGGATTAATCTCCAAAATTTATAAGCAGCTCATGCAGCTCAATAGCAAAAAAACAAACAACCGAATCCAAAAATGGGCCAAAGACCTAAATAAACATTTCTCCAAAGAAGATATACAGACTGCCAACAAACACATGAAAGATTGCTCAACATCATTAATCATTAGAGAAATGTAAATCAAAACTACAATGAGATATCACCTCACACCAGTCAGAATGGCGATCATCAAAAAATCTAGAAACAATAAATGCTGGAGAGGGTGTGGAGAAAAGGGAACACTCTTGCACTCCTGGTGGGAATGTGAATTGGTACAGCCACTATGGAGAACAGTATGGAGGTTCCATAAAAAACTACAAATAGAACTACCATATGACCCAGTAATCCCACTACTGGGTATATACCCTGAGAAAACCATAATTCAAAAAGAGTCATGTACCAAATTGTTCATTGCAGCTGTATTTACAATAGCCCAGAGATGGAAACAACCTAAATGTTCATCATCAGATGAATGGATAAAGAAGATGTGGCACATATATACAATGGAATATTAGCCATATAAAGAAATGAAACTGAGCTATTTGTAATGAGGTGGGTGGACCTAGAGACTGTCATACAGAGTGAAGTAAGTCAGAAAGAGAAAGACAAATACCGTATGCTAACACATATATATGGAATTTAGGGGTAAAAAATGTCATGAAGAACCTAGGGGTAAGACAGGAATAAAGACACAGACCTACTAGAGAATGGACTTGAGGATATGGGGAGGGGGAAGGGTTAGCTGTGACAAAGCGAGAGAGTGGCATGGACATATATACACTACCAAACTTAAAATAGATAGCTAGGGGGAAGCAGCTGCATAGCACAGGGAGATCATCTCGGTGCTTTGTGACCACCTAGAGGGGTGGGATAAGGAGGGTGAGAGGGAGGGAGATGCAAGAGGGAAGAGATATGGGAACATATGTATATGTATAACTGATTCACTTTGTTATAAGTCAGAAACTAGCACACCATTGTATAGTAATTATACTCCAGTAAAGATGTAAAAAAAAAATAGTGCTATTCAATAATTGTACCTTAGACACAATTTCAAAACTTAACATTTAGTAGAAAATTATTCTAATGGAGACTTGCCTACAAAAGTCAAATTCAAATGTTCTATAAGATTATGATGTATCTCTACCAATCCTAGAAGTATCGCAAAGCTCTCCAGGGTGAGACGTCCTTATAGGTTTAGAGGGTGATGTGGTATTTGACATCGAACAATGTCAACTGATATTGGAACAAGACTGTCAGAGCACATGGGATTTGTCCCTTTTCTTTCACTGATTTAGGATGGGAGAAGAAATAATCATCATCATCATCATCATCATCATCATCATCATCATAGTAATAATTGCTGGCATTTTTAGTAATTGTTTGCCAGGAACTGTTCTAAGCCCTTCGTATGTCTTGATTCATCGATCTTCATAACAACCCTATGAGAAAGGTCTGTTTATTACTATTATTATTATTATTATTATTATTATTATCATTTTACAGGTCAAGGAAGCTGAGGCACCACATGCTTAAGGTACTTACCCAACCGCCAAGAATGGAACCAGGATTTGAACCCAGATCTGACCCTAGAACCTTCACTCTTCTGTTCATCATGTGCTTGGTCATCTCACTGCTGCTGAGACACTGCAGACTGTGAATATGTGGTCTATTACCAAAACATCTTAAACTGAGGGACATGTGAGAGGCACTGACAATTATGTACTTCCATAACATCCATATGTCCATAACGTCCATATGTTCACAATGTCCATAATGTTCCAATAAGAACAATGACCTGTTCTTATTGTACCTCCTTAGAACTCAGTCTTCTAAAGCATCGTGTCAGGTGACATCACTCCCTAAATTTTAGACATGTGGAATCCCCTTCACTTCCAGGTAGTCAATCCCATAATCTCACCTCTCCCAAGCTGCTCATATGTCTGACAGAAGAAAACATGTTATAAGGAAATGAGCCTAGATTAAAGGGTCAGAGAACCTAGCTCTGAATCCCAGATCTGCATCTTCCTATCTGTTTAGTTTGTTCAAATGACTTAAACTTACTGCACCTTGATTTATTTATCCCCATGATGGGAAGAGTACTATTTACTCTTATTTTCTCAGAGGGTGTGTTTTGAGACTCAAAGGAGACAATGTATGGAAAAGTACCTTGCAAACAGGGAAATACAAGAGGCAGTCCCAAGTAAATTAGTGACTTGGGCTGGTGATGTCACCTGGAGACCAGATCAAGAAATGGCATGACCCCAGATTTCTTTTCTACCACTGTGTTTCTTTCACATTGGGGGTGTTTTATATAAGTAGCACTCTCCTCTTTTCCCAAGCAATCTGCGTGAGTGCTAATAGTGCCCTTTTCTTAAGGTTTCAAGACTGCACAAGATAAATGCATACAAGTGCTACAGAACTTCCAAAGTCTCACGTCTCTTGGGCTTCAATCTATGCTATTTTCTTTTCTTGATTCACCCTTATTCTCTTTCTTCACCTGTGTAATTCCCACATAACCTTCCAGAGTCCATTCAACTCACTTTATTAAGTCTTCTCTGAGCCCCCATGTAGATCTCAATTCTATGTCCCCTATTTTCCAAAGGCATCTGTTTTCTGCCTCTATTATTACACATACACTTTATAGCTTAGCTATTCATCTGTCTCTCTCCCCAGTTTAAGTGCGAGACCTTGGAAAACAGAGAGTTTTGTTGAATTTATCTGTGTATTCCCAGTATGTAACACAGTGCCTGGAAGAGAATAGAGGCTCAGTACTTTTTTGCTGAGTGTAGACTGGGATCCATGGTTTATATAGCCAAACAGACACAAGAAACAAACTTTGAAAAACAACAGAATTCCGTAAGTGGAAGGCAACTCGGGTGGGGAAATACATAAACCACACATACATAATATGAGCAATACAGAAGTAATTTGTGGGAAATTATTCAGTATTAGCAGGCTAAGTGGAAGAAAAGATGTATTTTAAAGAATCTAGATAATAAAGTCTTTTGAAAACCAATTCTAATAATTTAAACATTTACAGTAGGTTATTACTCACTCATTAATCAATGTATTCATTCATTCAATAAACATTTTTGAGTACCTGCTATACGTCATTTAATAGTAACTCATAAAAATGAATAGGGTATGGTTTTCTTCCTTGAATAGTTTATTGTACTGTAATTTCATATGAAGCATTTGTAGAAAACATCATAGCACAAAACCAGAAGAGTAGTCTGATGACTAAATGTTTATAAACCACTGGGTCAGGTGTGTATCTGGAGAGCACACAGCCAAGAAATCAATGAAGCACCTTCACTCCTCCTCCCATCTTCACGATACTCATCAGGCAGAGGTCTAAGTCCCGAGCCATTTGATCTCAGTTAAACCAGGGAACTTCCCAGGAGACTTGTCCGCATAACAAGGCAGAGCTGCTATCAACAAATTTTATTTTCACAGGGTACTCCAAAAGGATTTTCCTTTTCTTTTCTTTTTTTTTCTTTTTTTCTCTTTTCCTTCCTCCCCTCCTTCCAACCTTCCTTCCTTCCTTCCTTTTCTTCCTTCCTTCCTTTTCTTCCATCCCCATCCCTAAAATCATTTTGATTCTTGTATTTGTTTGCTAGCGTTGCCATAGGAAAGTACCACAGATCGGGTGTTTATTTTCCAACAGTTCTGGAGGATGGAACTCTGAGGTCAGGGTGTCAGCAGGGTTGATTTCTTCTGAGGTCTCTCTCTTTGCCTTGTAGCTGGTCCTATCCTCCATGTCTTCACACGGTCTTCCTTTTGTGTGAATGTCTGTACCCTAACCTCCTCTTTGTAAAAAGACACAGGTCATTTGGGATTAGGACCCAACCTAATGACCTCATTTTAACTTAGTTACCTCTCTAAAGACTCACCTCTAAATACAGTCACATTCTGAGGTCCTGAGTGAAAAGGATTCAACACATGGATTTTGCAGGGACACAATTTAGCAGGTACCAATCTCTGTCCTGTATCCTCCTACAATCAACTTGTTTAAAAGCCTGCAGCCACAGAGCCACTCCTACCTTTGACTGGGCACGAATCTACAATACCAGTTCCATAAAGAGAGTTTAGAATAATGAATGCACTTTGGAGAGACTTGGGAAGTTTAAAACAACAACAAGAAGACTGGTACTGCATCTCGTACCTGGAGATCTGATTTAACTGGTTTGGGCGGCAGCCTGGGCATGGAGATCATTAAAAGCTCCGCCAAAAGATTAAAATAGGTAACCAGGGATGAGAACCAAGGAAGGAACTCTTCAAGTTAAGATGGGCAGGAATTTCAGATATCAATTCCAGAGGGGATTCTGTGGGTTCAGATAAAGAGAGAGCCATTTAAACATTTCTATTACACAACATTCTTCAGGAGAATTAAGACCTAACTCACCTTACTAGCATCTACAGATGCTTCCCACAATCAGTACTGACCTGATCACTCCCTAGTACTAAATTAATCAGTAAGAAAGCCTGCCAGTGAAGAACACTGTTGCAGCCAACACTCCACAATATGTTCTGGCGTGAAGAACCGGAAGTTGGAGTGGGAAAGGGGAAGGGACAGCACATCCACTTTTATGGTCCCACCTACTTTAGGGAAATATGGATGCCAAACCCAAAATAAAGTACTTTGAGAGAGTCCTTTTTTCTTCCATTTTTCCCATTCCTGAAAGTGCTATTTGTAATCAATGTCATAAAGTTAATTTAATAAAGCGTCGTTGAAACTCTGAAGCCATTTATAAAAAACTAGGTTTTTAACCGATTCATTTATGCTGAATTCTCATTATACCCTTCATTTAGCTGGTACATAAGTAGGGCTGGTTTCTCCCAAAACATCAGTAGATCCTTGTGAGTCAAGGTCGGATGCTACATTTGAGTTCAGAAAAACAATACAGAATTTAGAGAAAAAAATCAAATGTATAAAATTGTTAATGTCTGCAAAAACTAAAATTCCTGGCTTCTAGAGTATCTGACTTTGAAATAGTTGCCATTTGCTTAGAACTCTTTATTCCTTTCCCAGACAATTGATAGTCGAAATAGAGGTTAGAGTTGTGGAGGAAGACAACAGAGAAAAGAAACCTTTTTTTTTAGTTCAGCTTAGTGGCAATGAAACGCACCTTCATAAATAGGAAGAGATGCTTGAAAGTTTTGAAGAAACTTCAAAACTTTAGTGTTTCTAAAAGAGCTTTGAACTTTATCATTGTAACGTTTACAAAGGCTTCAACGTCATGTTTAATTTGCATTTAATTCATGTTTTTCCTTCAGAAAAACTTAGAGAAATATTCCTGGCTCCTGAAATTCATATGTTTCTTCCTCATATTACATATGAATTGTGATTCTCAAATGCCACCTTATTCACTGGGAATTTTTGTCCTCTGTTCCATTTTACTTCCATACTTACACACACACACACACACACACACACACACGAGTCTACCAAAATTACCAAAATGAGAATTACTTGTATATACTAGGGTGAAATATAACTGCAACCTGACAAGCCAATGTAGACAATCCTCAACTTTCAAACTAGTTTTTGCTTCAAGGTCCATATGTGATGTGATTATAACTTGAAAAATATTTTCCTCTAGAAATAGCTTATAAAGAGTGGTCATAATTTCAGGTCTGTCAACAACAACAACAAAATAATTGAGACCTGTGTTTTATTATTAGACATTAGCATGCTAGTGTGGACATATAGCCAAGGGCTATATGAGAAAAAGGGAGGGGAGACTTGCTTCCTCCTTCCTAAGTTCCAAAATCACCCGTCTATCCTCTCTCTCAGTCAAAATGTACATCCTGTCAGTGTCATTCACTTTAACCAGAAAGCACAGGTTACTTCCCTTCATCCTCGCAGCAACAGTGAGGACTTACTTCCATCTTACACTTGAGTAAACTATGGGTCAGAACACTTGAGAAGCTTGCCTGAGACAAAACCATCAGAACTGGTAGAGCAGGGATTCAAGTTCATGTTGGTCTGACTCCCAACCAAATCACAGGAACTGAGTAGGACTTCCATACATTAATGTATGAACAATGGCCTTTCCTCACCTGGTCTCTGGGCATCACAGCTCCCATATCCAAAGGCCTCTTTTTGGTACTTATTTGAGGCATGTGTTACTTTTTGTTAATCCCTCCTTGTTGGCTACTACAACAACCAGGCTGAGTGTTTTCTGCCCTCTTTTCCCCATCTTTCTCCTCAATCTGTTGACCTCCCTGACCTCTCTATGTCAGGCCAGAAGTTAATAATTTTTAATTTTCCCTAAATTTAAATTAACCACATTCTTCTCTTCTCACCCAACATACTCCCTGTTGAGAGTCTGAACCATTCCACTATTTCAATCATCATCCGTGGGCTCATTATTATGAATACTATCTCTAGCCTAGATTGGTGAGTTTTAGAACTTTCTTTCCAACAACCTACTGGAAGTTTCCACCTGATAAGTCATAATTACCTCAAACTCAACATATTCAAAATTGAACTCAGTATCTTCCACTAAATACATCTGTGCTTCTTGAGCCCCAATTTCATTTGATGACATTACGATCAGCTATCCAGTCTTCTAAAAAACTAATCTGATTTGTTCTTGACCTCACATCCTCCAGGCATCAGTCCTATCAAACCAACTTCCTGGATTGATATCTCCTGAATGTATCTTATTCTGTTTATTCCCACTGACTACATCATTTCTCACTGAAACTATTTAAATTTTCTTTTAAGTGATGTTCCTGCTTTCAATCTCACTTCACTCCAATCAATCTATTTAGACACTAGGACATTTATTAAAATATTAAAGATTGTATCCAACAAATATTTGTTAAGCACCTATTACATGGCAGCAGTGCACTGGGTCCTAAGGATACAAAGTAAAAGAAGGCATAATCCAATCTCTCAAAAAGCTCACAGGTTCTACTAGAAAAAAAATAATAATAAGAGAATATCTTTTAGGAAGTATTAAAATAGAAGTAATCACAGGTTTCAGGAAGGTCAGAGAGAGAGGGCATTTGACCTACACAGGAAGTAGGTCTTCTTTCTTATGTTCCCAACACTTTTCACATATCTCTATTTTGGTTTGTTTAGCAAGGTCATTGTTAGAAGAGCTTGGAGCTGCAGCCAATAATCATAAGTAAAAAGAATCAGGCAATAAATAGCCTAGGAGAATCTAATCAAGTGGTGACAGAAACTGAGTATGGGCAGCAGAATTTCATCCATGCAAGTGATTAAAGTTGTAATAGGTTGGGAAATGTTGAGTAAGAGGATAAAACCCAGGGCATATAGGTTGCAAAAGGAATATCATCCTGAAGGCTATATAGACTTGAAGATTTCCCTTGTCATAGTGACTACAACATTTTTCCTTTGTCCATTTGTGTTCAGGATAAATCAATAGCCAGGTTTTCCTTCTCAAACTCAAATCCCATAGCCAGAAACTTCCCAAGGTGATAACCACGTGATAGTCATGAAATGTTGAACTGGCAACCCTAGCTCACCTATGATGATACTTGTCTCTTTTAGAAGGTAAGTGTCTGGGAAGGCTTGGAAATAAACACAACAATTATGACATAAAGAAATCACATATTACTAATTACCTTTTGTCAAATTGATGATAATCTGTGTTTTTAAGTATCTGCCATATTTAAAAGATAGATCTATTAGAGAATGACAGATTTATCTTGTGATTCTAATTTAAATAAATGATTGAGTTTGAAGTAACAATTTTTAAGCTAAAAGGTATGCAGAAACTGGTTAAGTTTGCTAAGAGTGTCAAACCATTTTTTTAACTTGATTTTATTTCCAAGTGTAACTGATTAGATTTTCAAGAGTTGTTTAAAGTACTTGGGAATTTTTATTGCTAGAATTCTATAGTTTCCCAATTATACATTTTAAATGCTTAAAAAGAAAATATGTTAACTTTACAAATTATTTTAAAATATTTAAGGGAATTCCATTAACTAAATTCCTAAAAGAGATCAAATTGTTAAGGGGATTTAATCTGTTTAACTAAGACAATCAGATAGACACAAGTAAAAAGTGGAAGAGAATATAAAATAGATTTGCTCAAGCTTTGTGAGTTAAACAAACTTTAAAGGAAATCCATTTGAATTTTAATATAAATTTAAAATAACTTCAAATAGTTCTCTCTGATACAAAAGCTAAACTCTGACACAATAAAACTTATTTTTATAATTATATTATGAAGTTTTACTATGTGTCTGTCTCCTCAATAGACTGTAAGCTCCCTGGAGACCAGAGCTGAAACCAGAAAATGCCACATTGCCTGATATAATTGATACCTGGTAAATGTTCACAAAAGGACAGTTCCCTAGTCCTACCCTGTGGTAAGCTCACATGAGTCTCCTTCCTGAATCTTATATTCTCTAGGGTCTTATCATTCTTTCTGCTCCTGCTTCTATGTCCACCTGGACTGTCATTTCTACTTACCCCCAACTCTCGACTTCACCTCTGCACATTCATACTCCAATCTAAGCATAGTACCACATACAACCATATAATGATCCAAAGCAGAAAGTACATATATACATATGTATAAGTATAGTGTGTTTTAATACTTATGACATAAGTGAAAAAAAGAAAACTATTCCTTGATTTTTTAAATCTTATTTCCAGAAAAACACTCTTGTTTGATTTTACAAGAGAAAATATGATGAGACATTATTAGTCAGCTACACCTTTTCAAGAAGAAAAAGCATTCATGATACTGTAATCCTACTGACACAAGCACATGATTAGGAAACATCAAATTACAATTCTATTTACAAAAACGTTTGTATCATTAAACCATCCTACCTTTATTTTCTTATCTTTAAAATGTGAGTATTTTAAAGGCTTCCTAATATACTAAATCTAAAAAAATCTTACAATTATAAAATGCAAGAAATGTGTGAAAAGGAAGTCCTAAGTTCACAATGTTTCATCATGAAATATCTTTGTGTCATTTTCTTTAATAAGAGTTTTAAGTTCCATTTTTGTCACTTTCTGGGGTTATACACATATATGCCAAGCGTTTAGATGTTGGAAATTTGAAAACCTTTGTACCCCTAGTGTTGACTTACTTCTGTTATCTAATAAAACTAGGCTGTATTAGGCAATATCCAAATGGAGTTATATTGTTACTAAAATTCCCAATGCCATGGAAAATTCTTAATTAAAAATAGTAGCTGGGAATTTCTGCTTTTAGCCATAGTGGAGTTAACTAGAAACAGACCAGCTTTCCTGCCATGAACTAGGACACTGGACAAAATATATGAAGCAACACTTTTCAGATGTTGGAAAACAAGCAGCACAGGACTGTGATCTCTAAAAGAAGGAAAACACACATACAAGGTAAAGCCCACCTTTTATTCTGCCTAAAGGAACTTTCCAGACTGTGGCACAGAGTGGTGGAGACCAACCAGGACACGGTGGTCTTGCTAAAGTGAGAAGGCAGGAACCAGAGTCAGGGCTGGGGAAGCAGGCGTCATTCACAGAGCATACTACCAGAGAGGAAGGCTCTGTAGGAGGAAGGAATTCCAGAAATATGCAAGATCAGGGAGAAAAAACAGAGTGGGAGCTGGGATCTCAATCGTATTTTTGAAGGCTAAACAGTATTGAGAGACATAGGATTTCTAACCAACCAGACAGGAGAGATTTCACCCCAGGCAGTCAAATGAAATGCCAAAAACTCCCAGATATTAGGAGTAGGGCCACATTGACCCTAGAATAAAGACTACTAGGCACACAAAAGGTTTCACATAAACCAGGACCCAGGGTGAAGCAGTGTCTCCATAGGTGCCTGGGCCAGACCTACCTGCTGGTCTTGGAGGGTCTCCAGGGGAGGCAGGGTGGCTGTGGCTCACAGTGGGGACAAGGACACTGGAGATGGAGGCCCCAGGAAATATTCACTGGTGTGATCTCCCAGGGATCACCATTTTGGCACCAAGACCTGACCCCAACCAACAGTCAGCAGGCTCCAGTGCTGGGGCACCTCAGGCCAATCAGCAGGGTGGGAACACAGCCCCACCATCAGCAGAAATTCTGCTTAAAGTCATCCTGATCTCACAGACACCTCTAAACACACCTCTTGACATGGCCCTGCCCACCAGAGAGACAAGATCCATCTCCACCTACCAGTGGGAAGGCACCAGTTCCTCCCACCAGGAAGTCTGCATAAGTCTCTGGATCCAACCTCACCTACCAGGGAGCAGACACCAGAAGCAAGAGGAACTATGACCCTGCGGCCTGCAGAATGGAGACCACAAATACACATTGTTAGACAAAATGAGACAGCAAAGGATTATGTCACAGAAGAAGGAACAAAATAAAACCCCAGAAGAACAACTAAGTGAAGTAGAGATAATCAATCTACCTGAAAAAGAATTCAGAGTAGTGATAGTAAAGATGATCCAAGATCTCAGAAAAAGAATGGAGGCACAGACAGAAGATACAAGAAATATTTAACAAAGACCTAGAAGATTTAAAGAACAAACAGAGATGAACAATACAATAACTGAAATGAAAAATACACTAGAAGGTGGACTTCCCTGGTGGCGCAGTGGTTAAGAATTTGCCTGCCAATGCAGGGGACACGGGTTTGAGCCCTGGTCCAGGAAGATCCCACATGCCACGCAGCAACTAAGCCCATGCAGCACAACTACTGAGCCCGCATGCTGCAACTACCGAAGCCCATGCACCTAGAGCCCATGCTCTGCAACAAGAGAAGCCACCACAATGAGAAACCCATGCACTGCAATGAAGAGTAGCCCCTGCTCGCTGCAACTAGACAAACCCCATGTACAGCAATGAAGACCCAACACAGCCAAAAATTAATTAATTAATTAATTAATCAATTTTTAAAATAAGGACAATTCTTTTTTAAAAATACACTAGAAGGAATCAATAGCAGAATAAATGAGGCAGAAAAACAAGTAAGTGAGCTGGAAGACAGACTGGTGGAAGCCACTGCCATGGAACAGAATTTTTAAAAAAAGAGAATGAAAAGAAATGAGTACAGTCTAAGAGAACTCTAGGATAACATTAAATGCACCAACACTAAATGCAGCATTAAATGCATTATAGGGGTCTCAGAAGGAGAAGAGAGAGAGAAAGGACCTGAGAAAATATTTGAAGAGATCACAGTGGATAACTTCCCTAACCTGGGAAAGGAAACCCTCACTCAAGTCCAGGAAGCACAGAGAGTCCCAGGCAGGATAAACCCAAGGAGTAACACACCAAGACACATAGTAATCAAACTGACAAAAATTAAAGACAAAGAGAAAATATTAAAAAGCAACAAGGGAAAAGCAACAAATAACAGAAAAGGGAATCCCTATAAGGTTATCAGCTGACTTTTCAGCAGAAATTCTGCAGGCCAGAAGGGAGTGGCATGATATATTTAAAATGATGAAAGGGAAAAAACTACAACCAAGAATACTCTACCCAGTAAGGCTCTCATTCAGATTCAATGGAGAAATAAAAATCTTTACAGACAAGTAAAAGCTAAGAGA
Source organism: Hyperoodon ampullatus (assembly GCF_949752795.1). Classification (NCBI taxonomy): domain Eukaryota; kingdom Metazoa; phylum Chordata; class Mammalia; order Artiodactyla; family Ziphiidae; genus Hyperoodon; species Hyperoodon ampullatus. The sequence continues at coordinate 195,999,793 of NC_136915.1, forward strand.
ATTCAGCACCACCAAACCAGCTTCAAAACAAATGCTAAAGGAACATCTCTAAGCAGAAAATAAAAGGCTACAACTAGAAACAACAAAATTACAAACGGGAAAGCTCATCAGTAAAGGCAAACATACAGTAAAGGTAGGAAATCATCCACACAAATATGATATCAAAACCAGAAATCATGAGAAGAGGAGAGTACAAATGAAGGATATTGGAAATGCATTTGAAATTAAGAGACCAGCAACTTAAAACAATCTTGCTTATATATAGACTGCTATATCAAAACCTCATGGCAACTGCAAAGCAAAAATCTACAATAGATACACACACAAAAAAGAAAACACAATCCAAACACAACTCTAAAGATAGCCATCAAATCACAAGAGAAGAGAACAAAAGAGGATGGGAAGAAAAAAGACCTACAAAAACAAATACAAAGCAATTAACAAAATGGCAATAAGAAAATATATATCGATAATTACCTTAAATGTAAATGGATTAAATGCTCCAACCAAAAGACTTAGAATGACTGAATGGATATAAAAACAAGACCTGTATATATGCTGTCAACAAGAGATCCACTTCAGATGTAGAGACACATACAGACTAAAACTGAGGGGATGGGAAAAGGTATTCCATGCAAATAGAAATCAAAAGAAAGCTCAAGTAGCAATACTTATATCAGATAAAATAGACTTTAAAATAAGGACTGTTACAAGAGACAGAGAAGGACTCTACATAATGACCAAGGGATCAATCCAAGAAGGAGATATAACAATTGTAAATATATATGCAACCAACATAGGAGCACCTCAATATGTAAGGCAAATGCTAACAGCCATAAAAGGAGAAATTGACAGTAACACAGTAAAAGTGGGGACTTGAACACACCACTTACATCAATGGACAGATCATCCAAACAGAACATCAATATGGAAACATAGGCCTTACATGACAAACTAGACCAGATGGAGTTAATTGATATTTATACAGCATTCCATCTGAAAGCAGAAGAATATACATTCTTCTCAAGTACACATGGAACATTCTCCAATATAGATAACATGCTGGGTCACAGAGCAAGCCTCAGTAAATTTAAGAAAATTGAAATAATATCAAGCATCTTTTCCAACCACAAAGCTATGAGCTTAGAAGTCAACTACAAAAAAAAAAAAACTGTAAAAAACATAAACACATGGAGGCTAAACAATATGTTACTAAACAACAAATGGATCACCGAAGAAATCAAAGAGGAGATGAAAATACACCTAGAGACAAATGAAAATGAAAACACAACAGTCCAAAACTTATGGGATGCAGCAAAAGCAGTTCTAAGAGGGAAGTTTATAGCAATACATTCTTACCTCATAAAATAAGAAAAATATCAAATACAACCTAACTTTACACCTAAAGCAACTGGAGGAAGAAGAACAAACAAAACCCAAAGTTAGTAGAAGGAAAGGGTCATAAAGATCAGGACACAAATAAATGAAACAGAGATGAAGAAAAAAATAGCAAAGATAAGTGAAACTAAAAGATAAACAAAATTGATAAACCTTGAGCCAGACTCACCAAGAAAAAAAGGGAAAGGGCTCAAATCAATAAAATTAGAAATGAAAAAGGAGAAGCTACAACAGACACCACAGAAATACAAAGGATCCTAAGAGACCACTACAAGCAACTTTATGCCAATCAAATGGACAACCTGCTGTATAGCACAGGGAGCTCAGCTCAGTGCTCTGTGATGACCTAGATAGGTGGGACTGGGGGGTGGGGGGCAGTGGAAGGGAGGTCCAAGAGGGAGGCGATATATGTATACATATAGCTGATTCAATTCATTTTATAGCAGAAACTAACACAACATTGTAATGCATCTATACTCCAATAAAAAAAAGAAATTTTAATGGACAACCTAGAATAAATGGATAAATTCTTAGAAAGGTACAATCTTTCAAGACTGAACCAGGAAGAAATAAGAAATATGAACAGATCAATCACAAGTACCAAAACTGAAACTGTGATTAAAATACTCCCAACAAACAAAAGTCCAGGACCAGATGGCTTCACAGGCAAATTCTATAAAACATTCAGAGAAGAGTTAATACCTATCCTTCTGAAACTATTTCAAAAAATTGCAGAGGGAAGAATACTCTCAAATCATTCTATGAGGCCACCATCAACCTCATACCAAAACCAGACAAAGATATCACAAAAAAGAAAATTACAGGCCACTATCACTGATGAATAAAGACACAAAAATCCTCAACAAAATACTAGCAAACTAAATTCAACAATATCTTAAAAGGATCATACACCATGATCAAGTGGGATTTATCCCAGGGATGCAAGGATTTTTCAATATCTGCAAATCAATCAGTGTGATACACCACATTAACAAATTGAAGAATAAAAACCTCAATAGATCATCTCAATAGATGCAGAAAAAGCTTTTGATAAATCCAACATCCATTTATGTTAAAAACTCTCCAGAAAGTGGGCCTAGAGGGAATACACCTCAACATAAAAAAGGCCATACATGACAAACACAAGCCAACTTCATACTTAACAGTGAAAAGCAGAAGGCATTCCTTCTAAGACCAGGAACAAAAGAAGGATATCCACTCTTGCCACTTTTATTCAACATAGTTTTGAAAGTCCTAGCCACTGCAATCAAAGAAGAAAAAGAAATAAAAGAATCCAAATTGGAAAAGAAGTAAAACTGTCACTGTTTGCAGATGACATGACACTAACATAGAAAATCCTAAAGATGCTATCAGAAAACTACTAGACCTCATCAATGAATTTGGTAAAGTTGCAGGATACAAAATTAATGTACAAAAATTTTTGCATTTCTATATGCTAACAATGAAAGATCAGGAAGGGAAATTAAGGAAACAAGCCCATTTACTATAACATAAAAAAGACTAAAATATCTAGGAATAAATCTACCTAAGGAAACAAAAGACTTGTACTCCAAAAACTATAAGACGCTGATGAAAGAAATTGAAAATGACACAAACAGATGGAAAGATATATACCATGTTCTTGGATTGGAAGAATCAACATTGTCAAAATAACTATACTATGCAAGGCAATCTACAGATTCACCACAATCCCTTTCAAATTACCCATGCCACTTTTCACAGAACTAGAACAAAAATATTTTAATTTGTATGAAAACACAGAAGACCCCAAGACCCCAAATAGAAAAAGCAATCCTGAGAAAGAAAAATGGACCTGGAGGAATCAGGCTCACTGACTTCAAACTATACTACAAAGCTACAGTAATCAAAACATTATGGTACTGGCACAAGGACAGAAATATAGATCAATGGAACAGGATAGAAATCCCAGAAATAAACCCATGCACCTATGGTCAATTAATCTATAACAAAGGAGGCAAGACTATACAATGGAGAAAAGACCATCTCTTCTATATGTGGTACTGGGGAAAATGAACAGTTACATGTAAAAGAATGAAATTAGAACATTCTTTAACACCATACACAAAAACAAACTCAAAATGAATTAAAGACCTAAATGTAAGACTGGATACTATAAAACTCCTAGAGGAAAATATAGGCAGAACATTCTTTGACATAAATCGCAGCAATATCTTTTTGGTTCCGTCTCTTAGAGTAATGGAAATAAAAACAAAATAAAGTAATGGGACCTATTAAACTTAAAACCTTTTGCCCAGCAAAGGAAATCATAAACGAAACAAAAAGACAACCCACAGAATGGGAAAAATTATTTGCAAACAAAGCACGCGACAAGGGATTAATCTCCAAAATATATAAACAGCTCATTCAGCTCAATATCAAAAAACAAAAAACACAAAAAAACCCATCAAAAAATGGGCATAAGATCTAAATAGACATTTCTCCAAAGAAGACATACAGATGGACAAAAAGGACATGAAAAGATGCTCAGTATAGTTAATTATTATAGAAATGAAAATCAAAACTACAATGAGGTATCACCTCACACCAGTCAGAAAGGCCATCATCAAAAAGTCTACAAACAGGGCTTTCCTGGTGGCGCAGTGGCTGAGAGTCCGCCTGCTGTTGCAAGGGACGCGGGTTCGTGTCCTGGTCCGGGAAGATCCCACATGCCGCAGAGCGGCTGGGCCCGTGAGCCATGGCCGCTGAGTCTGCGCGTCCGGAGCCTGTGCTCCGCAACGGGAGAGGCCACAACAGTGAGAGGCCCGCGTACGGCAAAAAAAAAAAAAAAAAAAAAAAAAGTCTACAAACAATAAATGCTGGAGAGGGTACTGAGAAAAGGGAGCCCTCCTATACTGTTGGTGGGAATGTAAATTGGTGCAGCCACTATGGAGAACAGTATGGAGGTTCCTTAAAAAACTAAAAATAGATCATAATCCAGCAATCCTACTCCTGGGCATATACCTGGAGAAAACCATAATTCAGAAAGATACATGTACCCCAATGTTCATTGCAGCACTGTTTATAATAGCCAAGACATGGAAGCAACCTAAATGTCCAGCAATAGAGGAATGGATAAAGAAGATGTGGTACATATATACAATGGAATATTAGCCACAAGAAGGAATAAAATAATGCCATTTGCAGCAACATGGATGGATCTAGAGATTATCATACTAAGTGAAGTAAATCAGACAGAGAAAGACAAGTATCATATAATATTATATATGTGGAATCTAAAAAAAATGATACAAATGAACTTGTTTACAAAAGAGAAACCGACTCTCAGACTTCAAACTTACGATTACCCATGGGGAAACGTGGGGGGAAGGGGAAATTAGGAGTTTGGGATTAACATATACACACAACTATATATAAAATAGGTAACCAACAAGGATCTCCTATATAGCACAGGGAACTCTACTCAATATTCTGTAATAACCTATATGGGAAAATAATCTGAAAAAGAATATGGATATATGTATATATATATATATATATGTATATATATATATATACATATATGTATATATATATGTATATATATAACACTTTGCTGTACACCTGAAACTAACACAACATTGTAAATCAACTGTACTCCAATATAAAATAAAAATTAAAATAAAATAACAAAAATACAATTCTCCATCTGGAAAAACTGATAGGAAAAATGGCGAAACAAGAACATGGGAAGGATAAATGAGAAAACAATGAGGTAGTTACTTAGAAGACAGTGGGTGGTGGGGAACAGGTGGTAATAAAGGAAAGGTAGTGGAGCTTCTAGATATATAGGGATGGATGCTTAATAAAATTCTACATATTCGAAACAAGTATTGAAAGGGGAAAAAAACTAAAACTAAATGGAAACAGAAACAACTAAATTCAACTGAACTGCATTTAAATTGAGTAAGCTAATCACACTTAAGAAAATAATTCCTAAGATTGCGTTTATATTAAATCCTAGAACAGGTAATACATGATGAAAGAAATCAGAAGAGTGGCTGCCTGGAAAAAGGGGGGTGGGAGGGGAGGGGGGATTTGCAGAGTTTGCCTGGGAAGAGGTTGGAGGAAACTTTCTGGGGAGATGAAAATATATTGAATCTTGATACAGGATGTGGATTACACAGGTGCCTACAGCTGTTAAAATTCCTTCAACTGTAACACCACATTTCAACAGTGTGTAAATTATACCTCAATTTTTAAAAATAAGAGAACAGATAATGGCCTGGCTTTATAATTGCAATATAATAATAATCAGATTTTTCACATCATCACTAAGGAAGCTCTTCTCAGTCTCAGCCCATGAATGTATATAAAAGACACAGTTAGCAAACTTGCAGTCTTTTCCTCCTCAGTTAGTGTGAAATTGCTTGTAAGTATTCTTTTGACTTTCGCCACTTCTTTACACCTGTTAAAAATTTCCACCATGGCCAGCTCCTCCCTCGCCATTCTAGACTAAATGATGATCTAAAGGAACAGGAATAAGGTCTGTCTGACCTGCTGTTAGCTGTAAAGAGAAACATGAGCCATCTGCCCTGAGTCTTAAGCCACGTTTCTTTTTCTTAGTGTGAATACTATTATGTGGTATATGCGAGTCCCACACAATGCAATTTACACAGCTGGGTTGCTCTCACTGACAAAATGCCTTTTAAAACAATGATCTATCTCTGCTGGAAGTTTCATATACCCTAAGAGAGCGGAGGGAATGAAGAGGAAAGTCATTTCTTCTGAAAAAAACTTCCGCAAGGAAACTCGCATTTTAAAAATCTAGCAGATCGCATGTTGAATTATCTTACTACTGGCAGTTAAAAACTACTTTGCCCAAGAACTGTCTTCTGCAAAACAAACGGCTACCTTTATCACATTGTCCAGTCTGTTGTTCTCTATGTGTAATAACTCCTTAAATAAAAAAGTCCAGGGTCCCTGGTGGCGCAGTGGTTGAGAATGTGGCTGCTAATGCAGGGGACACGAGTTCGAGCCCTGGTCTGAGAGGATCCCACATGCCGCGGAGCATCTAGGCCCGTGAGCCACAACTACTGAGCCTGCGGGTCTGGAGCTTGTGCTCCGCAACAAGAGAGGCCACGATAGTGAGAGGCCCGTGCACCGCGATGAAGAGTGGCCCCCGCTTGCCACAACTAGGGAAAGCCCTCGCACAGAAACGAAGACCCAACACAGCGATAAATAAATAAATAAATAAATAAATAAATAAATAAATAAATAAATAAATTTATATAAAAGTCCAGGACTCTTCCCTAAATATGATTTCAACTTTATAATCTGCATTGTATTTCCTAAATCATCTGGACTCCACTACCTTAATTATAACAAAACAGTCACCTTTTTAACAAAACATTTTGTGCTTAAAATTTCCCATTGGTGCAGGCAATTATTTTGCATATTTTTATGGTAATAAATGAAATTTTGCTGGGAGTCAAAATAAAAACAAAAAATTTAAAATTCATTCTACTTGTCAATTATCAATACTTGAGTCTTACAACAATACCACGGTTTCAACACTTTTACACCATCACATGTAATAGTTCATGTCAGAATAAGCAGATGAGAACTTTCCCAGGGTGTCTCTCAAGCAGATAAGTGAATGACCAAAAAGAAATTACAGGTAAAAAAATAATAACAAGCATTACAATTCTATACAGATATTTATATATTTTCAAGCTTTTACTGTCATGTCAGTGTTTTTCAATCCTTTCCAACAAACTAAATAAAACTAAATTTTGATATGTGGTCTTTTTTTTCACTTCAAGCTACTGTACATTCTTTCAAAGCTCTATAAAGGGAGAATTCTTCATTTCCAGAAGCTTCCCGTTCCTATCATTTTACTACTATCTAGTGTTAAAACTCTGTACTTAGGACAATGGTTTCTCAAATGTGACTTTTTTTTCCATATAAATAATATTCTGAAGGGGGGAAAAGAAAACATGGCTGTAAACAGCACCACTGGCTTATATCCACTAGATGTCAGTCATGCTGTTAGCATCAATTTACATTCTTAATCCTGAACGACACAGACAGAAATTCTATTAAATCTATCCCTGATTCAGTATGAATATATCACAGAGGCACCTAGGATTTGACGCGATGTGAACTAAGCCTTGTGTCTAGAAAAACTATGGTTCTGCCATCAATGAGATACAGGCTTTTGCTAACTGCTATTGTTAGCTGAGGACAGTTGGGTTGGGGGCACTTGTGACAGTAACCAGTTTATAAGAAAGAGTGATGTGCTAATAATTTCAGAGAGAAATGTTTTCAAAGACTTAGCTTGTGGAAACAGGGACGCAGAAAGCCGATCATTTCTTATATATGTAAGAAATTCAGAATATTTAGAATATTTCATAGAACAGCCTTCCTTCCCCCTGAAAAATGCTGACTGTATTGAAAATAAAACATTCCCTGGGAAACTGACTTAAGAAGATAAGACATCCTTGATTGTTGCCACCAAAATCACAAATTAGTTCTGTTCTTAAAGATACCTGAATTCCTCTTCCCAGTAAAATAGTGTGAGTGAGGTTTGTAAGAAAAGTTCTTAAGCATTCTCACAGAAAAGAACCATATAAGGCACTTACTGTTTCTGGAAAGTAAACAGTAAAATGACTGTTTACCCAATTCTCGGATCATCCGAGGCCAGTTCAACACGTTAATCGTCACCACGGACTTTGCAATCTCACCATAATACCAAACATTCCACACCATCCCCTAAATAAATGTGGGAGGTAACATTAAGACCCGTAAAAATCTTTAGGAAAGTCATGATATCATCGACAGTAAAATTAACAGACTGAATTAGGTAGTCTCGAATTTTCTTCTAGCTCTACCATTTTTTGTTTCTATGATGCAAACATGCTCTTTTCCTCAAAATAATCATCTTTTCTGAGGACTAGCTGTAACATGTTAATTGTTCCTGAAGATAGAAAAATATAAATATATGTTGCCAATTACGTTAAGTCAGTGAGAACCCTGATCCCTGGCTTTTGTGGTCGCAAACTTTATGGTTCTTCCCCCCACCCTACATCCAATGCAAGTCAAGGATTTCTTCCCCAGAATTCTCTTCATGTTGTCTCGACTCCCATTTCTCACCCCTTAACCACCCTTCCTACACACCCCACACCACACAGGATCCTCTCTGAAGAAATATTAGTTTGCATATTTAGGGAGATCCTACCCCATCTAAATTGTGCTGCAGGTAAATTCCCGGTGAGGACCTATTGTATTGTAGTATGTTTTCTACGTGTTGGAAGCAGCATCCGATGCCTTCAGTATAGCACTGCTTTCACTATGATGTCACCAACACCTGATTTCATAACTGAGAATGAAATAAGCATGCCATCTGAGTGTCACATACGCTGGGAGGAACAAGAAGTGAAACTTGGAATTCTAAGATGAGTAGATCCAACACACGCCCTAGGTCTGGGTATCACCCCTATTTCTGAGCACACTGTTAATGGGATCATGTATTCATTCATTTTTTTTCAACAAATATGTCGGTCCGCTCTATGCCAGGCATTGTGCTAAGTATTGAAGAGGAAGCTGTGAAACAGGCAGGTGCAGTCTGTTCTCAAAGAATTTAAAGTCTAGTAGAGGATAGTGATGAATTAAATCACATAAGGTTCTAATGAGAAATACAATCGTTGGAAGAGTTATTACAGTTACAATACTGCAAATTCTATGGTTACCAGTATACATGTAACATAATCCTGCACAGAACAGAAATGCAGACTCTCCCAAGTAATGTGCCCTAAATTGCAGGATGATTCTAATATAGATTCCAGAACTATAGTTCTGGTGAGTCTGGGGTGCATGGACCTGGCACTTCTAGAGCATTCCATTGTTGCAGTCACTCCTTGTGAATTCTGAATGAACCTAAGGAAAAAACTGCTCAGGGGACAGATTCTAGCCCACTGTTTTCATTATTAATTTAATTTGTATTTCCTCAAAAACCTTATCAAAGGATGTTACCAACTGCCAGAGAGAGAGAGAACTGAGATGAAAAGCCATCCCTCTTTCCTTTATACTTTTGATGTTACACTCCCTAGAACAGAGTCTAAGGAGAAACCCTGGAAGATCTCAAAACCAATCCTGCTGTCACTCTGCACAACTTATAGGGGAGAAAAGTAGCTAATAGACTGTCAGAAGAGAGAGGTTTATTAAACCAAGCAATTAGCCCTTTACTTTGAAGGGATGTGATGAGACTCAATGAAGTCAAGCACATAAGGTGATTTAAGCTTTTTGAAAGGAAGGACGGAGCATTCAGGGATGTAGGAATAAAGGCTCAAAGATTTAATGAATGTCTGTCTAGCACTTTCCACTTGGTAAGTGGCTTTCACTTATTTTATTACCTTCTCAAAGTCGCCCTGTTAAACAGCAGGGCGGAATCATGTCTTTCTGTGATCCCTGAAGGTCACAGTGAAACACACACTCCATGAGTTTACATAAACACACAACGAGGGGGGCGGGCACTGATGGAGACCCAACCAGTTACCTTACAAGGCTCAGCAACCTGAAGGACGTCGGCAAGAAACAGGAAGGGGCAGACTTCTGGGCGAGTGTGACCCTCAGGAGGCAGATTCAGGATGTATTAGACGTACGTGAGCCATGTCTCAGGCAGGTTAAAATGACTTGGTTAAGACTGGACCCAGCCTACAGACATAGAAAACAAACTTATGGTTACCAAAGGGGGAGGGGGAGGTGGAGGGACAAATTAGGAGTTTGGGAGTAACAGATACACACGACCACACATAACATAGATAAACAACAGGGACCTACTGTATAGCATAGGGAACTATACTCCATGCTTTGTAATAATCCATAAGGGAAAAGAATCTGAAAAAAATATGTATATATATATGTCTGTATAACTGAATCACTTTGGTGTACCCCTGAAACTAGCATGACATTGTAAATCAACTATATTTCAATTAAAAGAATTAGACACAGCCCTTAGTCTTTCCAATATACAATATTTTCTCTTAAACAGGTCTTAAAGCAAGGAAAGGGGTGAGGGTGTTGGCCTTTGTTGAAGTCCTACTATGTGCAAAGAGCATTCTTGGTGCTGGGCATCCCTGACTTCATTTCATTCCCATCACAACCCCATAAGACACTATCATGGACTCAATTTTACAGACAAAGAAACTGAGTCTCAGAATTTAAGTAACTTACCCTAGGTTATTTGGCTCAGAAAGATATGAAGCCTAGATTTGAGTACAGTTCTGTCTTTTTGAAAGTTTGTGATTATTGTGGGAATGTAAATTGGTGCAGCCATTGTGGAAAACAATATGGAGGTTTCTCAAAAAAAAACTAAAAATAGAACTATTACATGACTCAGTGATTCTGCTCCTGGTTGTTTATCCAAAAAAAAAACAAAAACACTAATTTGAAAAGATACATGCACCCCAATGTTCATAGCAGCATTATCTACAATGGCCAAGACATGGAAGCAACCTAAGTGTCCATTGACAGATGAATGGATAAAAAGATGTGGTACATATATATACAATGGAATATTACTCAGTCATAAAAAAGAATGAAATTTTGCCATTTGCAGCAACATAGATGGACTTGGAGGGTATTACGCTAAGTGAAATAAGTCAGACAGAGAAAAACAAATACTGTATGAGATCACTTATATGTGGAATCTAGAAAATAAAACAAACTAGTAAATATAACAAAATGAAGCAGATTCACAGATAACAGAGAACAAACTAGTGGTTACCAGTTAGGGAGGAGGGAGGGACAGCATAACGGTGGGAGAGTGGGAGATACAAATTATGGGTGTAAGACAGGCTCAAGGATGTATGTACAACACGGGGAATAGAGCCAATATTTTGTAATAACTGTAAATGGAGTATAACCTTTAAAAGTTGTATAAAAAATTAAAAATAAAAAGTTTGTGATTCCTTAAAACGATGTTGTTGCCCATCCTACAATGTTTATTTTTTGTGTTTATCCCATAGTACCTCTCTCTACATTAAGAAGTGAAATACACATTTTCAGAGCTAGAACCATGTTTGCTAAACCTTGAGATACTTGAGGCTGCTTCCTACCAAGTTATCCAAAGGAACCTTGAAGACAACATTAAAATACATAATTCAAAAAGCAAATGAATGCGTGGACACAAGGTATTACATAATAGAATTAAATAGGTAATTGAATAAATACCTAAATCAGAGATTGAGCAACTTGTATAATCTAAACTTTTAATTACCTAAACAAATGCATGCTTTTAAGAGATTAGGCAATTATTTTGGCATCAGCTTGTTCACATCCCTTAACTAAGTTGATTAACATTTCTAGGAAATATGAAATCATATTGATAATATTAGAAAAATTTGCATTTATCATAAAATCTATCCACAAGGAAATGATTTTGGCAATATACACTGCTATATCAAAGGTATCTGAATATTCATTTTTCTTAAAACTCAAATTCTATTTTCAGCGCCCTGCAGGAAAAAAATCCTATTGTCAATTATCTTAGAAAGGAGAAACTGTGTTGTGAAGCAAATATTTTACTCCTTATTCCAATTTACCTTCCATTGTCTTAAAGTGAACTCTTCAGATGCCAGTCACATCCTGGCATGAAAAACAATTTGCCCTTAGAAAAAGGAAATTATAAACTGAGCCCCTACAGGCCCCCAAAACACTCTACCCAAGAGCAAACAACCTGAAGCTTATTCCCCATCCGGAAAATTGTTCATTCACATCCCCTCCCATTTCCTCAATACGGTGACCTTACCCCAGCTGGTGAGCTAGCCCCACAATCCATTTAGACTCCACCGCAGAAATAAAATGCACACATACTGTGGCTGTAATTCAATTAATCTTCTCCTTGGGTTTCCTCTGCTCCGTGCCAGGGTCATTTGTAAGGCCATCACTCACTCCAAACTGTTGCACCTGTGATGCTATGGAAACACCCCCTTCCTCCCTCCCCGTCTCTATCCTCCCAGGCACCGTGCCCTAATCACCTTTTTCCCAGGCACAAAAGCTTTCCTCTGCAAACGAGGAAGGCTAGAATTCCCCCAAGCATTGGCAAGGAAATATTTAAATGTAATCAGAGGATCTCCCTTTGTTTTATTTTTTTTTCCTGGGGAAATTAATCTCTCTAAGGTATTCGATGTATTCTTTTGCTCTTCCGTGAGGCCACATCATCACACAGTGCCCGAGTGGTCACAGCTTGCAAAGGCTAAATATTTTCTTCTCTTTTCACTGCGGACACAGATGATACGTGCCTGGTTCCCTCAAGCATTTCTAATTGAATACTTTGCTTCATGTAAACTGTTTTAAACTTGGCTGTGAGAAATGTGTGCTTGGGTACCCTACTTCCCCCACCCAGCTAGACTGTGGATTCAGAATCCCCGGCAGCCGCTGCTCCCCTGACAGCCGCCCCTCTCAGCCTGCGGTTCCCTTGCCTCCAACAGGCTTGAGAAACTTCTCAGCTCACTTCTCCCAAAACACTGCGAGTCTCAGGACCTTCCAATTTCACGGAGTTCCTAGTGGAAAAGCTAAACTCTGTTATATATTTTTATAAGGTTGGGAGTCAAACGGTCTTCAGTTTCTGCTCTACCACTTTGGAGCTATGTGAGCTTAGACAAATTACTTGGCATTTCTGAATTTCAGGTTCATTATTTATAAAGTGGGGGGATAACATCCACTACATGGGGTTGCTGTGAGCATTAAATGGGATAATGGATGCATATAAGGTGTCTACCATAATACCTGGCCCATACTCTGCACTTAAAGGATGTGACAGCCCTCCTTCCCATATTGTTACTTAATTACTGGGCGTCCTCAAATTGTGATTAGATAGAGCAGGCAAAGATGCAGACAGATCTGACCCCATCACTCTCAAGACAACAAGAAGCAGACAGACCTGAGGGTTCTGGGGGTCAAAGCTCTGGGACCGGGGGTCCTCAGGCTTCAGCCAGCATTGCAATCACCAGGAGAGCTATGAAAACACGGGTCACCGAGCCCCTGCTCCAGAGCCTCGGATTCAGAAGGCCTGGGCAGGCCTTTGAGAATCCGCATTTACAAGAAGTTTCCAGTGCTGCTGCTACGGCTTAGGGACCGTATTTTGAGACCCATCGCTTTACAGGATGTGACAATAAGCAGTTTGGGGGAAATAAGTGACATGACGGGATAAACAAATATCTCATGTTGGAAAGAATCAACGTTTTGGAGATTTGAGGGAGCCTTGCCAAAGGAGATCCCTTGCTTCACAACAGTGCCTGGATTACCCAGGCTCCCCAAGTGAAATACACTCTCCCAGCCCCAGCAGACAGACACTAGTTTTTCGTTTTTCCTTTTTATTTTCGGGGGGCGGGGTGCTGGTGGTTTGTGGGCGGGGTGTTGTTTTTCGGAGGAGCATTGTTTATTTCCTCTTCCCTGCATATTTTGGCCATTAGGGCCAAGGTTAAAGCTTACCATTAATCCTACAAAGTGCACTACACTCTACTTTGATCATAAACAGAGGCTGACAACCATCACCTCTGACAACCTAGTGTGGCAGTGATGGTGATGGGACCCCAGACAGGCCTCCCAGCTACCCAGCTGCTGGGAGAGAGCAAGGAAGCAGCGGGTGGGATCCCTGCGACAGCAGCTTTGGGGCTTCTACGGACTCTCAATTTAATCTGGGATTCTGTAAGGCAAATGCGACCATTTCCACTTTAAAAATGGAATGGAACAAAAAGATGCGTGCACCCCAGTGTTTATAGCAGCGCTAGTTACAGTAGATAGCCAAGACGTGGAAGTAAGCTAAACGTCCATCAACAGAGGAATGGATAAAGAAGATGTGGTACATATAGACAATGGAATGTTAGCCATAAAAAGAATGAAATAATGCCATTTGCAGCAATGTGGATGGACCTAGAGATTGTCATACTAAGTGAAGTAAGTCAGACAAAGACTTATAAGTCATATAATATCACTTATATGTGGGATCTAAAAAATGATACAAATGAACTTATCTACAAAACGGAAGTAGAGTCACAGATATAGAAAACAAACATGGTTACCGGGGGGAAGGGGGGAGGGATAAATTGGGAGATTGGGATTGACATACACACACTACTGTATATAAACTAGATAATCAACAAGGACCTACTGTAGAGCACAGGGAACCCTACTCAGAACTCTGTAATAACCTGTATGGGAAAAGAATCTAAAAAGGAGTGGATATAAGTATATGTATAACTGGTTCACTTTGCTGTATAGCAGAAACTATCACAACATTGTACAACTATACTCCAATAAAATTTTTTAAATAAAAATAAATAAATAAAATGGAATAGAAATTAAAGCTCAGATAGCATAAGTCACCTTCCCGTTCCCCCCATTATTAAGTGATGTAACCTGGTTTTTTCAGGTTTGACTCCCAAGGTTTTATTTCCACGTTGCCATTTCAGTAGCTTTTCTGTAGGATGAGGCGGACTGAACTCTGACTCTGCTTCCTTCTGGCCAGTTCATTCTGTGATTTACCAGCTTTCCTCTTCCAAATTTACAGTAAAACTTTTTTAAAAGTCCTTACATTCTCAACACAGAAACATAAAGAGTGTCACCCTTTTAAACTATGAAACATCAACTCAGAGTGTTCAATAACAACAGAATTTTTCCCACCTGTGCTTGGTCTTCAGCCTCTATCCTTCCCTCAGGTTGCTGAGAATGAACCAAAGGAACTTTTTGCCTCTAGGTTAGTTAGTGACCTCTAAGGAAATGATGCAAGTGGAGTTGTCAGATTTAGCAAGTAAAAATACAAGACACCCAGTCAAATTTGGATTTCAGATGAATCCCAAATAATTTCTAAGTATATGTTTACCCCCATGCAGTATGTGAAAGACAGTCATACTGGAAAATTCTTCTTTATCTGAAATTCAAGTTTAGCTGAGCATCCTGTATTTTATCTGCAACCTGCCATAAAGACTTCCTCATTAGGCTCTGTATTGTCAGAAGACAACATGGGAGATAAAAACAGGGGATGGAGGGAAGCCCCTTCCCCCTCTGAGGGCTGCTCCTTCCTTCTGCACGTCCCATGTGGTCAGGAGACATGTTAACTTCAGCTCCAACATAGGTTTATAAATCATCACTCGCTTCCTGTCTGTTAACATTGTCAACCAGCAGAGACAACTTGTGACCTATTACCCTCCAGTCAAGCCCTTGCTTAGAGGTGCATCAGGAATGTTAGCTCGCTAAGTAAATTTGTGCATTTTAATACAGACTTGCTCTTCCCTAAGTCAAATCCTAACCGCCCCCCACTGTTTCTACTTTTTTTTTACCCATAGATGCCCTGACTTATTTTCCTCTTTCACTACGTCATTATCAAATGACCAAAGTTTCCAATTTTTATCATTTTCCCCATCATCAGCAATAAAGCAAAGATGTTAAAACACCTAAAACCATCAGATAACGCATAAAGTCAATTCCAAACAGGAGATTTGCTCTTGGGAACTGGGTTGAGTGATGAGGATATATAGATGAATAAAATACCTTCCAGGGACTGAATAGCCCTAACCTCCAATGTGACTGGATTTGGTATTTGGGGGATAATTAGATGCAGGTAATTCCCAATGAGGTAAATCTTCATGATGGGATTAGCACCCTTTTTAGAAAAGACACCAGAGAGCTTGCTCTGACTCTCCATCTCTCTTGCTTCTGAGCCGAGCAAGAAGGCAGCTCTCTACAAACCAGAAAGAGAGTCCTCACCAGAACCGGGACCTCCAGCCTCCAGACCTGTGAGCAAACACACTTCTGTTGTTTAATGCACCCAGTCGGTAGTATTTTGTTGTGGCCATCTGAGCTACCTAAGGCAATATCCTTTTGTGAAGCCCTTTAAAATATGTAGGAAATTTAAAGTGATTTGGAAAGTATCCATCAGTCCTCTTGTTGGTCCCTGATGCCCATTCAATGCACAGTTATCATTTTCTTGGAATGTCCTCTCCCTTCCAGAAAAGCAGATCCTGGAAACCATCTTGAGTGGCTTCTTTGTGTCCCCAGCAGCTTGGCCATGACTAGTTGGACTGGGTGCACTCCTGATGTAAGTGGCATCAATCTTATCTACACACCTGGAAATTTTGGGGTTGAAACTGAGAAACAGCAACTCAGCCTCTGAATGTGGTCAGAGCTGGGATGTGGAAACTAGAGAGCCGGGGAAGGAATTCATGCCCTCACTGTGCTAGAAACACAGAAAATGTCAGTTACAGAGAAAAGGTGGAAGCAGACAGAAAGAAGAGAGGGTGGCTATTGGTTTTTTTTTTTTTTTTTTTTTTTACTCATCCATCCATTCAAGATACATTTGTTAAGTGCCTGCCCCAGGTCAGACACAGCTCTAGACTCTAGGAACAGAGCAGTGATGAGACAGCTGCTGCCCAAGGCTAACAATAAATAGATGGAAGGAAGGAAGGGAGGGTGGAAGGAAGGAAGGAAAGAAAGGATGGAGGGAGGGAAGGAGGAAGGAAGGAAGGAAGGAAAGGATGGAAGGAGGGAAGGGAAGGAAGGAAAGGTTGGATGGAGGGAAGGAGGGAGAGAAGGAAGAAAGGAAAGAAGAAGGAAAGAATATGATATGTCAGATAACTGCTAAAAAGAAGAAGAAAAATCAAACAGAAATAAGAAGCTCTAGAAAGGTGTAGGAAAATTTCAAATAGAGTGGTCAGGAAGACCACTCACTGAGAACGAGATGTTTCAGAAGAGACCTTAGAAATGAAGCAGTGAATGCCTTAAGGGAAGATAATTTGGCACTTCGGAGGTATTCTGACCTCAACCAGCTGAGACAGCCAACTTCATCATTTAAAGTCTAAAGTACCTTTGCAAACACCTTCAATAGAACAGCCATCTCCTTTGCCTTTGGCAAGTATTCAGCAAAAACCCATTGTGTGTCTACTATGTGAAGTCAAAACAGGCAGCTAGATGGAGTGGATGAAACACAGTGACCTGAAGTGCTGATATCAAGGACAATAAGAGGCAGAGTGACACATGGTAGAAGAAAGGGCTTTGGGCACTCAGTGCTGGACACCAGGTCACAGTCCCCTACAGATCGTACAGAAGCCATGTCCCAGTCCAGAACTATGCAGGACATGAGAAGAAGGGCTGCCACCACTGAAGCCTGCCCCTCAGAGAAGCAATATCCTGGGGGAAATGTCAACGTTCAGTTAAAAGATAGAAGTGGTCCAGAGCCAAGGTCAGCAGAAGACACCATCTTGAAAGACCTTGTATGAATGGGTAGCTGAGAATGTTTCATGCTGCTAATGATCTAAAGATAAAATATATTTTGTGCTCTGCTTTATTTAAATAAAGATGCGTTAAAAGAAAGCCTGCCTCTATTTGTAGATCAGACTATAATTCAACCTAAAATACATTTTTATGATGTCATGAAGTCAAAATAATTTGCATAAGCAGCAAGTAAGATTTCCTTTGGGTGAAAAAATAACGGATGGCAAACTTGAGTCTTCATGGGTTAATAAGCAGATTACTGAGAGCAGAGAAGAGGGGGAGATAATACAGTAAAGGAAAGCAAATAATGAGAAAGAGCAAATCATTTAGATGAGAGTGGAGGGGCGAGCCTGAAAATGCGGTACTAGGGCAGCTGCCAGCAGCCAGGCAGCCGGTCATGAATGGAGATGCTAAAGACGGAACAGTTCGCTTTCCTCTGGGTGTCTACCAGCCTCAGGAACCACCACAAGCAAGTGATCCATCTGAATTATTATGCAGCATGCAGTATTTTCAAACATTTCAGGCTTCATTAGGTTACAGTATCACATAAGTCATATAATGCTGTGCTTGGGAGAAGTGGCTCATATTTGTTCCTTTTCTAGGAGTTAAAATATGGGTTTCTCCCCGTTCCTTTTAAATATGTAAATATCAAAGCTCAGATGACTTCACTTTATCCAATATATCAACATAAACCTTGGGCATAACTATCACTCTATCACAGTGAGATCACTATGAGCCAATGGTGTAATCCTCTAATCATGTTTTGCTCCAAATAATCTCAGGTTTAGGATGGAGTTGGGGGACGGGGGAAGGTTGCGGCACAGAATGAAAGGAGAGGACATTACTGGAACGAAGGAAAAGTCAAGACTGGAGATGGCAGAATTGGGGGTAGGGAAGAATAGAGATCACTGTCACACAAGAGTGTGACACCAACATGACCTGGCCGAAGCAGGCTGCCCCACCCGCCCTTAATCAGAGTGACCCACTGCAGGTGTTGTCACACCTGAGGATTTCAAAATGTCTCTCTCATCCATATAGCTAGTTTTCCTGCTTTTTCTTCCCTAGATGACCTGCCCTGTTGTGCACTCACAAACACTATCCCTCAAGATGCAGCTCAATCAACAACCCCCTAGAATTTTCTGATCATTTTCCTCCCTCCCCCAAAATGTAAAACTGACCACCCCCTCTGCTGTGCCAGTACACAGTCCTAACAAAACACCAGTTATATTTTACTAAACTCAGATGTCAATTCTCTTCCTACCAGATGGAAAGCTCCCTGAAGGCAGGAATGGTGTCATTCTCATTATGACATACTTAGCAAGATCTATCAACTAAAAGACAAGCAATTCAGTTATATTCGGTCTTAATTCTCATATCAACTGGTATCTTTTAGTTAATTCTCTGATCAATAGAGAATTCAAGCTAAAACACATGATGCCTTCTTTTCAAGCCGACAAACTGAGCTTTAACCTCCAAATGATCCCAAGCACAATACATATGTAAATATGCTGCTAACAAGCCAGATTCCAGCTACAGGAGGTCACCCTGGGCCTCTTCAGCCCTTTCTGGAAGAACAGCAGTAAAGCAAAGAGTGTTCAACTTGTCAGTTACTTACACTTAAAAGATTGGAGGAGGAAGGCTTCCCTGGTGGCGCAGGGGTTGAAAGTCCGCCTGCTGATGCAGGGGACACGAGTTCCTGCCCTGGTCCGGGAAGATCCCACATGCCGCGCAGCGGCTGGGCCCGTGAGCCATGGCCGCTGAGCCTGCGCGCCCGGAGCCTGCGCGCCCGGAGCCTGCGCGCCCGGAGCCTGCGCGTCCGGAGCCTGTGCTCCGCAACGGGAGAGGCCACAACAGTGAGAGGCCCGCGTACCGCAAAAAAAAAAAAAAAAAAAAAAAAAAGATTGGAGGAGGAACTCTGTGTGGTCAGAGAGCGAGAGCCCCTAGCTTTTCCGAGAGTAAATTCATTTCAAATCTGTATCTCCTTAATGCTAATTCCGTTGTATCCACTAACTATTGGGTATTTCCATGTGGAAGCTCTGTAGTTAATTCAAACACAGCAGTTCCAAATCAAACCCATCATTACCTCATTTAATCATCTCCTCCTACCAATAGCCACCACTTCTTGGACCACCTGGCTCAGACACTGGGATCACTGTTAACTCTTTCCTTCACACTAGTCTCACACACTATCACGTTTATCTTGCATTTGCATGAGGCATTAGAGTTTTTTAAACTGGCATATAAATTGCCTCATTTAATCCTTACAGTAAACCTGTTAGAAATAAGGAAAATGAAAATTGGAAAAACTGATCAATATCACTAAGTTAGTAACAAAATGGCATATCTGAGATTCAAAACTTGCCGTCTGACTCCAAACTCAAGTCTCACATGCAAGCACTAATAAGGCCTATTTCATTCTCTTTGAAACCCCGAAGTCTCCCTTAGACTCCTACTGCTATGCAATTACATTGGTGCTGGCTCTCAAATCCTCAAGCCTGGATCTCAACATGTCTCTATGCATCAAAATTCACTCATCTCCATCCATCCTCTTAATGGTAATGCCAAACTAATATGCCTTAAACACCGCATTTGTCATATCCATAACTACACAAAAGGTTTCAGCAGAATCCTATTGCCCTGAGAATAGGCTCCAAGGGACAGCAGTGTTTGGAAATGGTACGAGGTAGGGAGAGGCACTCCCACATGCTTCTGGTGGTAATGGAGATGGTTATGACCTTTCTGGGAGAAATTTGGAAATACCCAGCAACATTCAAAATATGAATACCCTATTCCTTAGCAAGTTTACTTTAAAGATTTATCTTATGGAAAACTTGCTTAAGAATACAAATATAGGGCTTGCCTGGTGGTGCAGTGGTTGAGAATCGGCCTGCTGATGCAGGGGACACGGGTTCATGCCCCGGTCCGGGAAGATCCCACATGCCGTGGAGTAGCTAGGCTCGTGAGCCATGGCTGCTGAGCCTGTGCTCCACAACGGGAGAGGCCGCAACAGTAAGAGGCCCACGTACTGCAAAAAAATAAATAAATAAATAAATACATATTACAATTCATGATTGTTGCAGAATGGTTTTTTTGTGTAAAAGAAATTTTTAAATTAATTTTTATTGGAATATAGTTGACTTACAATGTTGTGTTAGTTTCTGCTGTACAACAAAGTGAATTAGATATACATATACATATATCCACTCTTTTTTATTGTTTTTAACAGTTAAAAATTAGCAATGTAAATTTCCATCACCAGTGAAGTCATTATTTAAATAAGGTTTCATCTATACAATGGAATACAATGTAGTTACTTAAAAGACTGTTATAGATCTACACGCATCTACATGACAACATGGTCTATATAAAGTGAAGTAGGCAATAAGGGAAGTGTATTATGACCCATGCCCTTGTGTTAAAAATACATGTATGTGTGTCTGAATAAGATATATGTATTACGGTTATATTCATGTACATAATATTCATTAAACTAGAAATCAATAACAGAAAGGTATCTGGAAAAAGCCCAAATTTTTGCAAAATAAAGAACACACTTCTAAATAACCCATATGTTAAAAAGAATATCTCAAGAGAAATAAAAATATTTTAAACTGAATGAAAATAAAAATGCAATACATGAAAATACATAGTTTTGTAGCTAAAGCAGAGATTAGAGAGAATTTTATAGCATCGAATACATATGTTTTTAAAAAAAGGTCTCAAATCAGTAACTAATCTTCTCCCTTAAGAAGCTGGAGAGAAAGCAAATTAAGAACAAGGAAATCAGAAGGAAGAAAATAATAAAGAAACATAGAAATCAATAAAATTGAAAAAAGGAAAACAATACAGGTCAAGGAAATCAGAAGTTGATTATTTGAGAAGATTAATAAGATTGATAAACCTCTAGACAGACTGATAAAGAAAAACCAGAGAAGACCCAAATTACCAAATCAGGAATGAAAGAGAGGGTATCACTACAGACCTTGAGACATTCAAAAGTTAATAAGGTAATACTACCAAAAACTTTATGCCCATAAATTCAACAACTTAAATGAAAAGGATCCATTCTTTGAAAGTTAAAAACCACCAAAATCACTCAAGGAGAAATAGATCATCTGAATATTCTTATATCTATTTAAGAACTTCGATTTGTAGTTTAAAGCTTTCCAAAAAAAGAAATTTCTAAGCCCAGATAATTTCATTGGTGAATTGTACCAAACATTTAATGAGATAATAGTAACAATTCTGCATAACATCTTCCAGTAAAAGGAAGACTTCCCAACTCAGTTTATAAAGCCATCATTACCCTGATACCAAAACCAGACCAAAGAATTATTTTAAAAAAGTATAGATTAATGTCCCTCATGAACATACATGCAAAATAGTCAACAGAATGTTATCAGTCAAAACAAGCAATATGTAAAAAGAATGATAAATATCAACTAAGCAAATTTTTCCCAGGAATACAAGGCTGCTTCAACATGAAAAATTAATATCCATGCAATTCATATTAGTCAAGAAAAAAGGCATATGATCAACTCAATAGATGTGGAAAAAAGCATTTGAAATCAATATCCATCCATTATAAAAACTCTCAGCAAACTGGGAATAGAAGAGAATTTTCAAAACTTGATAAACGGAATCTACAAAAATCTACAGTTAACATTATACTTAGTCACAAAATACTGAATATCCCCCCAAGATAGAGAATAAGACAAGAGTGTCCTTCCTCACAACTCCTATTGAATCTAGTACTAAAAGTGCTAGCCAGTGCAATAAGAGGGGAAAAAAAAAGGAATAAAACATTGAGATGATAAAGGATAAAATAAGACTGTTTCTATTAGCAGACAACATGACTGTCTATAAAAAAAAATTCCGAATAACCTACAAAACCTATTAGAATTAATAAGAGTTTATCTAAATCATAAGGTCAATATACAAAAAGAATTTGCATTTCTATATAATGGCAATGAATAATTAGAATTCAAATTTATTTTTAAAGTGTCATATATAACATCACCAAAAAGTAAAAAGGAAAAACAATACTGAGATATAAATCTGATAAAATATGTACAGAATCTATATGCTGAATACTATAAAATACTGATAAAATAAATCAAAGTAGACCTAAAAAAATGGAGTCCTAAAAATCTGTTCATGGACTGAAATACTCAGTATTATAATACTGTGTTGAAATATTATATAATACTGTAATATTATACAGTAATGTAATTATATTATAATGCATTGCATTATATTGCAAGTGAGTTGTAATTTTATTATAATTACAAAATATTATAATATTGTACAATATTGTTTCATAATGTTGGACTGTATTGTAAAGACAATATTGTGGAGACTCAAAATTAATCTATCAATTCATTACAGTCTCAATCAAAATCCATGCAAGATGGGTTTGTTTTTGGTTTTTCTTTTTCTTTTTTTTTTTTCTTTTCTTGGGCAGTGGGGTGTAGAGATTGGCAAGTTGATTTTTAAATGTTTATGGAAAGAGAAAGGAACCAGAAGAGTCAAAGCAATTTGGAGAAAGAACAAAGTTGAGGACACTACTCAATTTCAAGACTTATAAAGTGTCAAAAAAGAAACAACAGGCCCCAAATGGAGTCCCTTGTGCTCAGCCCCACATCAGCAAACCAAGATTTAACACCTAACCTAACTGCAGTTACAGCCTCTCCTAAGGATGTGACCTTTAACCAATCAGTCTGGAATTATCTGTTGAGCACTAGTGAGGTAATCTGCCTGATAGACCCTATCTTTCCCCAAAGGAAGGTAACTTTGCCTGAAACACTCTTTGCTAAAATAACTTCCTTGCCCCACCTTGTACTGCCTAGAAAAGTCTTCCATTTTGTACAGCTCCTCAGGGCTTCTTTCTATTTGCTGGGTGGGATGCTTCATGATTCATGAATCTTTGAATAAAGCCAAATAGATCTTCAAATTTACTCAGTTGAATTTTTTTAACAAAAGTGACAGTAATAAAGACAATATGGTAACAGTGAAAAGACAGACTCAACAACCAGTAGAACAGAAGTCCAGAAATAGATCCACACAGATATAATCAACTATTTTTGAAATTAAAAAGTTAAAAAATACTTAGAATCTGTACTTAGTTTTACCTTAATATTCATTGGATTTCTGTACCAGCACAACTGTCATAGTGATACATACAGTTGTTCTGAGGAAAGCTTGTTTGATTTGGTAACAGGATTTTTCTATATATTCTTCCTGAAAGGTAAAGGAAATATTTCCATTTCAAGGGAATTGGTAAAATGGCCAGATTTAGAGAGAATGATACAGATTCTCTCCTAGAAACCTCCAGCACCTCAGAAGAGCAGATAAAACCTTGGGAAATCTTTCAAGAGTTTCCTAAAATTAGACTTTTTGAATGGCATACATGTTTTGGATATGGATTACTTGTGTTTCTTCTCAAAGGGTTTTTTGTTTGTTACATTAGACAATTGAGGACAATCTTTTTTTTTTTGAGAAATTACACTGTACCTTTACAATATAGCTTTCAACAACATCACTGCTGAGATTTTATAATTTTGATAAATGCATAGAAGGCACAATATGCTTGATAAATGTCCTTACAAGACAGTATAATAGAATTATTAACATATTACAATGTCTATCTTGTACTTATGGGCATGTATGAGTACTATTGCAAATATTTTGGTATCCTGGGTACCTTTAGTGAAATCCTCAGCATATTCTGTAATTCCCAGGCTTCAATTTCCTATGAATGTTCAAGATCATCTAGCAGCGATGATGTGAATGAAACACTATGACAGACAGTTAATAAAAATTATGCTAATGACTTTGCAGGGCCCAGTCTCTCTGAGTGGTCTTTTGGTCTTTATTCTTATAGAACCTTTAGCTCACTTTCTTAAACATTGAAATCAGTTGCTATTGTAACTCTACAAAACCTGCACAAGAATGGGCATCTCTGAGCTGGTCTGCAGGTATTCTGGAGCATGGTTTTCTGGTATTGAGCTGTCCCTGTTACACCATGCAGTGTAATGCATGAAGTGACCAGTGTTTCTATTAAGTTACTCCCTTAATTACTCTCCCAGGTATTGGTGAGGACCCCTAACCAAATCTCTCTCTGACTCTTCAATTATTTTATATTTGGTTCAGGGAAAAGATGAGGTTGGAAAATATCAATTTCACATTCACATTTTAATGATCAGGCAAAGTAGCAATTTAAAAAATCTACAAAATTAGAAATTCCTATGCCTTACAAGTAGCAGTATTCTCATACGACTCTTAGTAGTGATTATGAGATATTTGCAATGAGAGGTGATGCTGGCACTATTTATAATTATAAATTTATAAAATACTATAATTATGGAATTTTAATTTCAATTATATCTTAAATATTTTAATACCTTAGCTTTGAGGGTTCCACACGAGTAAGTATCACAAAGTACTTCTTTTCAGTGATTACTGTTTTATCTCCTTTGGAGAGAAGATATACAAATTAATCTAGAAAACAGGATTAACCAGAATCACTGTAACCACACACAACACAAGCATTTTAAGCACAGAGTATCAACAGTTTCAGAGTTGAGATTTTATTCAATAGTTGGTTACATGTTTATTACAGAATTTATGCTTTCCATTTTCTTCAGATTTCCTTTGATCAGGATCCCATTCTTAATGCCAGAATACCTACTGTGATAGAGGAATGTAGATTTTGAGGAACAAACATGAGATAACTGTGCTTGTTTAGATGAAAAACACATCAGGGCTAATCACATCTTAAAATCTTCAAATCTACAAGGCAGCAACTCAGAGGAACAATTCACTAACAACATCATTGTTTCCAACGTGTGTAACAATGATTCTTGAGACAGTAAGAATCTTAGAGGAAACAGTAGTCACTAGCTTTGTCAAGGTAGGTCATACCCCATGCTGTCAGGTCTCCTGGAATATTTACCTAAATTGGAACCCAGCAGCTGTCCAGCAAAAGGGAGAAAGTCTGGCTTTGTAGATGCAGATGAGGATTGGCATTTACTTATGTTCAGAAAATAAACTCCCATCATGTCATACTGGGCAGGAGTTTCCCATAAATTCAACTCTAATTGTATTCAACCCACAAGTCAACTTTGTTTCATTTTCCACGTTTTTGCTTTTCATCTAAGCTAGAGCCTCTTTTCCCTGTGGTGTGGCAACCTCAGCAGTCTTACCATCTCAAAATGGCCCCCTCTGAGCCCCTTAGCTTCAGCAAGCACCTTGAACCCTTTCTCTAAAGATCTGTCTTCAACAAATACATAATGCATGCTAAGAAGACCTTTTCCTTCTAATTTTTAAATCCACATTTATTTGAAGAAGTTTATATATGCCTGTTTACCCTCAAATCACCAAGAGAATTGATGGTGGCAGTGATTTGATCACCAGGAAAGCTTTATAAGCCATTGATACATTTTCAGAAAACTTTTAAAGACATTTTTAATAGAGGAAATTGGGTTTCTTTTGACTGTAGCTAATGTGGAACTTCAAATTTCAGCTCCTCTGCATCTATGTGATTGAAACAACGTCTAAACTCAGAGACAAGCATTTATTTAACCCACAAGGCAATTTCTTTCCTCCATATTTTCTAATCAAATTTTAAAATGTTTCACAGAGATACAGTGGAAATACTATTTCCAGAGCAGCCCAATTTAGATGTATGCAGACCTACAATATTCCTTCTGTGTGTATTTTTTTTTATCGAAGTATAGTTGATTTACAGTGTTGTGTTAGTTTTCAGGTGCCCAGCAAAGTGATCCAGATATATATATATATATAGATATATAGATATATAAAGTATTCTTTTCCAGTGAGTATTTTAAATGTAGAAAAATCTGACCTCTGAACTACCAGTTCCAGTGAGAATTGTGAGATACCAAATACCAATCTCTGGTCTTTAAAATATAATTTTAGGTGAACTCAGTACTTAGAAAATATGAGTGAATTAATGGAATTAACTCAAATGTATAAAGATGGTTGAAGACACCTTCATTAGAAACCACACATATGTGTCAGGTTCTCAATTTCTAAACTTTCTTAAAGAATCGACTGTTTTACCAGAGCTAAGATGTTCTCCTTTTAATATAACAGGAAAATAACAATTCTGTATGTTCCTAGAGTAAAAACCAGGATTGTGCTGATACCATATTTACAACCACTGCTCCCCCGTGTTATTCTTTTATCTCTTCCTCTGCTAGAGTCTTTCATCAGTCAGTCAGCGAAGGTCAGACTCACCTCGACGGCTCAGCACCCCAGTCTTCTTTCCATTCCATTTGGAGGCAAGAAATCTGAATCTTTACCATGCTGACCTTATTGTTTTAGAAACTATTGATTGTGGCTATCAAGTCCCAACAGTTCACTGGCGTCAGTCTCTGGAAAAAGAAAGGCAGAAAGACAAGCCACATCCCTCTCCCTTCTCCGACTGTACTGACCCCTCCATTAGTTAAGTTTGGGTGTAATTAGACTGACTCACTGCAGGGTGCAGCCCCTTGTCTCTTCCAACCCTCCACTCTGCTTCACCTGGATTTTTGGCCATACATCAGAGTACACGTCTGGTATGTAATGAGGAATGTACAGAGCTGATAGGGGAGGTCAGCGAGAAGTGGATGGGTCCTCCATAGAGATGATTACAGAGTTACTGACACACAAATAAATGGCATGTATCACACTCCACAACACTCAGGAAGTGTAAATCTCATATTTGACATACCCTTTGGCGAGAGATAGACTATATGAATCTTTTTCACATCACTAGAGCAGCTTTATACAAGGATACCCTGTCCTGGCATAACTCTCAACCTCAAAATGCTTTCCTTATCTATCAGGAGTATGCCTTTTCACTGTAATTTTTTCAATGTATTAAACATTTCATACAATAATCATTAAGCCACAGCACTTCTGCTTCATATGTGATCATCTCCCTGGGCCGCTTGCTTTCTAATCTTGTGATTCCTTTAATAATACTACTACTTATTGAATGCTTGCAGTATTCTAGGCATGGTGCTAAGTGATTAACATAATTATGTCATTTAAACCTCAATAATCCTACAAGGAAAAGTTGTACTATTATCTCCACTTCATAGATAAGAAGGCTGAGGCACAGTGGGATTAAGTGTTTGCTTGCAATCACACAAACATTAAGTGTCGGAAACCAGACTTTTAACCCAGGAAATATGTCTCTGTACCCGATTGCCTCCTTTTCATTAAATGAATGAATGAAAGAACTAAGCAACTATCACCCTCCCACCAACTCTGTGCCTGATCTGGTTGCTCAGTGCTGGGATTACAAAGGTGAATCTGTCATTGTCCCTGAAGTATTCCCCAGAATAACAACAGTGTGTGCCCATGCAGTTTTATCACAAGGGTACAATTATAATAAACTAGCTAACATGCATTGATTGTTACATGCCAGACACTGCTTGAAATGCTTTACCTTCGTTACCTGACACAAATGTCACAACTCACCAAGGCAGGCAGTATTGTTATCCCCATTTTACAGGTAAGAAAAACAAAACACAGGAGAGTATAGCTGACTTGTCAAGGACAGCCAGCTATCAAGGTGTGGATGTGAGACACAAGGTAAAGTGGAAAAAGCCACAAAACATGTAGATAATGGGGTAGATTTCAAAAACGAACATGTTTTCCTTCAGTTGAGAAAAATCAGGGAAAACTTCATGGCAGTGATGGCATTTGATCTAGACTTTGAATTCTAAGAAGTAAGAAGTTGAGCTAAGACATAAATGTAGAAAAACAGGGCAAATACTGAGAACAGTAAATACTCCAGAGTGAACCATAAAGAAAGCAATAATAAGTAAAGGCCATGCTTATATGAAATCACATATGTGAAACTTTTGGAAATTGTAAAGCACTATAGAATTTTTTTTAATAAAAAATAAAATAAAGCCATCTATGTAGATTTTTTTTTTTTTTTTTTTTTTTTTTGCGGTATGCGAGCTTCTCACTGTTGTGGTCTCTCCCTTTGCGGAGCACAGGCTCTGGATGCGCAGGCTCAGCGGCCATGGCTCACGGGCCTAGCCGCTCCATGGCACGTGGGATCTTCCCGGACCGGGGCACGAACACATGTCCCCTGCATCGGCAGCCGGACTCTCAACCACTGCGCCATGAGAGAAGCCCATCTATGTAGATTTTGATCCTCATGGTATCCTTGAATTGGTGCTCTTAAATCACACAAAGGTAAACAGATTACAGAATTTAACTTGTAATCCACCTGTAAAAACAGAGATGAACATGCTTTTAGAAAATGATTACATCCATTTTCCACATTTGACCTGGATTCTGATATGAGTTATAGGGGAGTGGCAGCCCAGTGCCTCCCAGATACTGTCTCTGTCACTGGTGTGATCTCAGCGTAGATTTTCTCACCTCGTTTTTATCAGGCACTGTATCAGTAAGGTTCCCAACAGGAAACCAAAGGCACAGTCCAAATGGGATGATTTTTTGGAGGCTTTGTTTCCATGGAGCCTATTATAAAGCTGTGAGTGCAGTGTCAAGTCTGCAGTAGGGACAGTGCTGGAAACTGAGACCAACAGTCACAGAATCTTTCCCTGGCTCAGCTTACAGGCATGAGAGGGAGAACTGAGGACCCCAAATGTGAGACAGCCCATAGAGGAGGTGACCTTGAAGGCAGCAGTGACCTTCAGTGGAGGGCAACAGCCAGTCTGAGGAAACCTTGAAGGGAACCAAGGGAATAAATGCTTTATTTCCTTCCCACCCTTTAGATCTGGTGGTGGGTGGATGGGACTGTCCACTGGCCTGAGCCAACCGGGAACCCTAGGGCATGGGTACCACAGGTGCTGTCCAAATAAGTCAGCAGTGGGAGGATGTGATGGGGGTGCCTGAGGGGCAAAAGGAGCACATCTTGTACACGTACATAAAAACGTGCTCTGTTGGGCTTCCCTGGTGGCGCAGTGGTTAAGAGTCCGCCTGCCGAGGCAAGGGACACGGGTTCGTGTCCCGGTACAGGAAGATCCCACATGCCGCAGAGCGGCTGGGCCCGTGAGCCATGGCCGCTGAGCCTGCGCGTCCGGAGCCTGTGCTCCGCAACGGAAGAGGCCACAACAGTGAGAGGCCTGCGTACCGCAAAAAAAAAAAAAAAAAAGTGCTCTGCGTGTATGGAATGACTGTCAATTTTTCAGGAATATGTGGTTTGAATAATCATCAACATATGAGGAGATGGTCCTGATTTATATCGACTGTTTTAGATGATTACATAGGATCACTTGAACTTCATGACTGACTACACCTTAACAAATGACTTCTAATACTTCCAAAGTAAATATACACTCCAGGTACGAAGATAGTCAAGTAATTATGTTGTAACTCTTGATTCAGACAAAAGAAACTCCAGAAAAATAATTTGACATTTGATATTTATTTTAGTGGTTGAAGGATTTTTGAAATAGGTATGGTGTTTTGCGTGAAAACATTCACTTAGGCCAGTGGTTTGTAAACTTGATGATACATTGAAATCCCCTGGAGAGCTCTGAAAAGCACTGATGCCTGGGACCCACCCCCAGAGACTCAGTTCTAGTGGTCTGGTTCCAGCCAGTTCTAGATATTCCCCAGCAGAGTCTAATTTACAATCAAGGATGAGCATCACTGATTTAGCCTATAATGATGACTTACATAATATGATTGTATTATTCATCAGATTCTCATACTATAATTGTATTATTCCTGTTAACTCATATGACATTTAGTCTTCTTCCAAAATCAATCATAAGGGGGCTTCCCTGGTGGCTCAGTGGTTGAGAGTCTGCCTGCCGATGCAGGGGACACGGGTTCGTGCCCCGGTCTGGGAAGATCCCACGTGCCACAGAGAGGCTGGACCCGTGAGCCATGGCCACTGAGCCTGCGCATCCGGAGCCTGTGCTCCGCAACGGGAGAGGCCACAGCAGTGAGAGGCCCGCGTACTGAAAAAAAAAAAAAAAAATCAATCATAAGACAGTTAACTGTATATTCAACTCAATCATTAAATAAATTGAAAGTAGCAAATGAACCCTGGCACCATCCCTTTAGTTTCACTCCATGTCAACCTCACCTGAATCAAACAATTATATTTTACATGGAGAGCCTACATTTTATCCTTAAGTTGCTAAGGAAACAAGTTATTGAAGCATTAACATGTTTAAACTATTATGATGATATTTTGGGTATAAGGAGAAATTACAAAAGTGAAAATGCCAAGGTGGTTGCTAGGCATAAATGAAAAAGCATGGACTTTGATATCCAAAAGCCCTAGGAACTAATTCTGATACCAGCTCTTTCTACCTTGTTCTTCCAAGTGTGGTTCATGGACCAGCAAGCAGTTTCAGCATCACCTGGGAGCTTAACAGGAATGCAAATTCTCAGATCCCACCTCAGACCTACTGAATCAGAATCTACACTTTAATAAGACCTCCAGGTGATCTGAATGCACGTGGCAATTTGAGAAGCAAGGATATACTGGATATAGAGTATATTGATTAGGGTTATGTACAATTGCAGGTAGAAATATGCAAGCCATAGTGGCTTAAATACTATAAAAGTTTATATTTCTCTTTCATTCAAAAGAATTCCAGAAGTAGGTGGTCCAGAGCTGATATCATGTTCTGTACTGTAGAATCTATACTGTCAGGGCTTTTCAGTTCTTAGTAATGGTTGTCTCCTCACAACCTAAGAAGGCTGTTGGAGCACCAGCCATCGTATCTATGTTCTTGCCAGAGAAAAGAAGAAAGTATTGGGGGGAGGTGTCAGAGATACAGTCTTCTGAGACACTTCTCTGAAGTCACACACATTTGTTGACACCTCATTGGCCAGAATATAATCCCATGGTAACACCTAAATGCAAGGAATGCTTTAAACGTAATCATTATTCCAGGTATTCTTATAGCCAGTTAGTAATCAGGAGGGTTTATTACTGATGAAGTTGGAAAGAGTAAGTATTGGGAAACAACCAGCATTTCATGTAACCTTAGGCATATTATTTAACCTCCCTGAATCTCATATTCCTCTATGCAAAATGTGAATAATAAAACCCACATAACAAAGTTATCATGAAGATGAAATGAAATGAATATAAAATATCTCACACATAGTAAGGACTCAGTAAGTAATAGCTCTTATTTTAGAAGGAATGCTTCAGGAGCTCACTCTTTATATAATATATAATGCTGGTCAAAAAAAAGCAAATAAATGATAAATGTTATTGCAAATATTAAAAATTGGTTACAATTTTGTCTTTTAGAAAATTCAGCCACAAGCAGATCCCAAGGGAAGTTTTATCGACTACAGTGGTATTCTTCCCTGGGCCACACCACAGCAGTCCTATCCAGCATCCTTTATCACTTTTAGATGAGGGTCCATGGATGAGAAAAAGCAGCACAGCATAGGAGTTAGGGGCTGGACTCTGAAACCAGAAGGTCTGAGGCCGAATTTGGCTCCATTGCTTTACAGCTACGCTATTTTTGTCATCACTTTTCAGCTTCTGTAAAGCTGAAATAATAATTCCCATCTCACAGGGTTATTGTGAGGATTACCTGAGTTAGTATAAGTAAAAGCACCTAGAAAAATGCCGAGCTCATAGTAAGAGTTAAGTGTTAGCTATTACTATCAGCCATGCAACTTAGGGTGAATTGTGTGCTAGGAAACAGTCTTTTTCTACAGTAGGACTTGTCTCTTAATAACGCAGCAGTTTACCAGCCAGGATTTAGTTAAAATGCAAAGGTCATTCATACAGCTAATTCTTGGCTTTAGAAAGTATAGGGAAAAAATCAATAAATACACAATTAAAAAGAAAAGGAATTAACGTTTTCATGTTTACATGGCTCTCCCTCTTAGGAGCCTTCTTGATAAATACTTGCTGATACTGCAATCAATAAAGGGAAGGATTTGAAGATCACACCTCCCAAGAAATAGGCAGCAAATGGAGAAAAAGTTCACTCAAGTCCTCTAGGATATGAAAGAATAGAGTTAATTTCAGATAAAATATTTAGTTGAATGAGGGTGATTCAAAAATTGCCTTGGTTAGAACACTTTGAAGTTTTTCCCACTGTGAGGAAACAGGTTCCTGCCCCATTTGCATTCATGTGGTTTATATGGTTCTTACCTAATGAGATACAGAAAACCTCCCAAACACTGACACGTTGAAAGCATGTTTCACTCAGCATGAAGGTTTGAGACGTCAAGGATACCTTGAGCATCCTCAGATTCCAACAACTTGTCAGACAAATTAGCACCTTCTCAGCCAAGGGTAAAATGGAGTTTCACATTCCTCCCTGGTGGGGGAGAAAGAACGAAGGGGAAAATCAGTCTGGTTTAATGTTTCCTTTGTTAAGACAAATACAGAGAGCCTTATCATCTCTGTATGGCTCTCCCTGACCTCCTGATTTTTAATTCATTGGTTTTAAATGATCCTGGACAGTCAAGAGCCTTTTGTCAACTCTTACGTGCTTACCCCAGAAGACAGACCCTCTGACTTTTATCAGTCAAGCTTATTACTCTTTGAGTGCGTTTAACAAGCTAGTCTTAAAGAAAAATTTAAATTGTGCTCACGTGATGAAAGTAGGTCATAAATCATAAATAAGATCTTAATATGTTATACATGGTCACTTTTCAAATTTTACAGACGTTTTAAAAATTCAGTTGCATCCAGCTTGTGGTCTAAGTTAACCACTTCAGGGAGTAAGAGGACCACACTAATTGCTTTAAAATTTCTCCATGGGGGTTTCCCTGGTGGCGCAGCAGTTGAGAGTCCACCTGCCGATGCAGGGGACGCGGGTTCGTGCCCCGGTCAGGGAGGATCCCACGTCCGCGGCTGGGTCCGTGAGCTATGGCCGCTGGGCCTGCGCATCCGGAGCCTGTGCTCCGCAGCGGGAGAGACCACAACAGTGAGAGGCCCGCGTACCTCAAAAAAAAAAAAAAAAAAAAAAACAATTTCTCCATGGGAGCTTGAGAAGAATGCCACCTTGTACTTGCATACAAAATTTACCATGTTCCTCCTTCCTTTTTTCTACAGTAACTTTTCATTTTGTAAAATGGGATAAAATACATTAAAAAATGCTTTGAGAAGTATTTTGTGTGTTATTATCATTATAGTAAAAACTATATCTTTCTAGGGATTAATCTCATAAAATCCCTAAGCTCCAGAAAAACTTCAGAAACCCCTCCCAAAAGGAACCTCTTTAGTGGTTAATCAAACCCTACACACCTGGCAATAGATGGACATTAAAAAAGCAAAGCTGGTGTCATCAGGGAGGACCTGGTGGGGGTCCATCTCTGACACCCCGACTGGCCCACTCACTCTGTGGGAAGAAGGATGAGCTTCACCAATAGCCAGGATCTATTCTTGTGAAGACGGTTTTTCAGTGGAACCCAAAGCAGGTAGGAGAACGGATCAAATGCAGAAGAGGCAAGAAGAAGAATGAGAGAAGAAGAATCATAGAGTTAGAAAACTGGAAGAAATCTGGGAAATCACCTCTTCCAATTGCCTCATGTTTCAAAAAATAGGAGCCAAGGGCCACTAAGTGACTTTCCCATGGTCACATCACTACCGACTCCCAGTAGCAGATGCTGCAGGAAAGACACTATATGGATGTCACTAGTGGGTGTTCCCCCACTACCATGGCAGAGAAGGCAACCAGTGACAAAGCAGGAGGCAGGAGGGAGGCTCCTGGGTGGGAGGCAGGAGGGAGGCTCTAAGCAGGTGGCCCCCTCCCTCATGTGGGCTGGTACACAGTCCACACTCATCCTGAATAGAACGAAAGGCTGAGAAAGAGGGAAACCCTCCTGCCTGACAGTTGAGCTCTACATAGGTCTTTTTTGGCCTTTAGCCTCTAAAACATCGACTTTCCTGGTCTCCATCCTGCTGACTGCACGTCTTTGGGACTTTGCAGCCTCCATACACATGTGAGCCAATCCCTTATAATAAATAAATCTCTCTCTCTCTCTCTCTCTCTCTCTCTCTCTCTCTATATATATATATATATATATATATATATATATATATATATATATATATACATACATACACACATATATAAAGAGTATATATAGTGTGTGTGTGTAGAGAGAGAGTATACATATCTATATAGAGAGTATATGTGTATATATGTGACTGTGTGTGTGTATATATATATATATATATATATATATATATATATATACACACACACACATCCTGTTGGTTCTGTTTCTCAGAAGCGCTCTAATACATACAACGTAATTAATTTTTAGCTGAATATATACTCCCTTTCCTACAAGAGTTCAGCTCTTTGTGGCTGGAACCAATCTACTTCTCAGAATATTAATTAGTCCAGTGTTATTCACACAACTGGTACCCCAAAACTCCAACGACACTGATACAGGCTGAGAATTTCAACAGTTGATATGTCAAAGCAAAAGGGATTAAAAAGCTTTCTGGAGGGATAAACCCAAGGCTACTTTTGGATGAAGATAGGGGTCAGGTAATAATATTAGAACTCATCAAAATGATTCAAAAATAGGAGGCAATTCTAATTTGGCTTCTGACCCAGTTGACCATGGGAAGTGCTGGCCTGGCAAAATGCTCCCAAGACTATAATAGCACTTCCCATTTAAAATGGGTGAGAAGTAAATGTGCTCGGGGAGATGGCTTTTTGTTTTCCATTCTATCTGGAATAAGCACATCAGGGCAGTTATTTGAATTCACAATCAACAGACTTGGACATTTTTACTGTAATTATGAAATCATTATACTTAAGCTTCCTAACTGCTTAAATTTTAAAATTAAAATTAAATATGTAGGTGGTACAGCAACGTTTAAAAGTTATTGTCCAACCATTAAATGTAAGCTGTAATCCTGGACTGGATCCTGGGCCTGAAAAATATCACAATTAGCAAATTTAACTAAGATCTGAAGATGACTGAGTGGAATTAAATCCGTGTAAATTCCCCGATTTTGATCATTGTATCAGGCTCAGGTAACATTAACATTGGGAGAAGCTGGGGGAAGGGCATATGGGAACTCCTCGTTCCATTTTTGCAACATTCTTCTAAGTCTAAAATTATTTCAAAATAAAAAGGAAAAAGTTTTAAATTAAATCACAAAGTCCAAGTTAACCACAGAGTTGTGGCATTAGGCTCTCCATAAGTTAGCTCTCTCCAGAGCTGTTGCCCTCAGCGAGGCTAACCACAGTGCAACAAATTCATTATCCTCGTGGTGTTTTCCTTAAGTTACTACTTCCCACTTGCTGTGACTGAAGTATCACAGTTGAGTTCATTTCCAGTTCCGTGAAAGAGAAGAGGAAGCTGTTGAAAGCAGGATGTGATTGTGATACCACAGCAGCCTCTGTGTGCTGACTGGCTGCCAAGGATGCGCTGCATTTGGGAAACAAGGGTCCGCCCTTTCTAATGTGTGCACATCCTAAGCAATTACAAATTTAAAAAAAACACACACACAAATCTCAGTGTTGTGAATTTCCTGAGGAATGTCAAAATGTCATTCTTCAGCAGTAACCAAGGAGAGTTATAACAGAAACATGGAAGCAGTTTCTTCCTCTGCTGCTTTCCTTAGGTACCACACTGCCATTTCTTCTTTTTTTTTTTTATAATTGAAGTATAGTTGATTTACAATGTTGTGTTAATTTCTGCTGTACAGCAAAGTGATTCAGTTATACATATACATACATTCTTTTTAAAATTCTTTTGCATTATGGTTTATCACAGGATGTTGAATATAGTTCCCTGCGCTATACAGTAGCACCTTGTTGCTTATCCACTCTATATATACTAGTTTGCATCTGCTAACCCCAAACTCCCAATCCTTCCCTCCCTCACCCCCACTCCTTGGCAACCAGCAGTCTGTTTTCTATGTCTGTGAGTCTGTTTCTGTTTCATAGATAGGTTCATTTACATAATATTTTAGATTCCACATATAAGTGATATTATATGATATTTGTCTTTGTCTGACTTACTTCACTTAGCATGATAATCTCTACGGCCAACTATGTTGCTGCAAATGGTATTATTTCATTCTTTCTTATGGCCGAGTAGTATTGCATTGTATATGTGTACCACATCTTCTTTATGCATTCATCTGTTCACAGACATTTAGGATGTTTCCATGTCTTTGCTATTGTGAATAGTGCTGCTATGAACACAGAAGTGCATGTACCTTTTGAATTATGGTTTTGTCCAGATATATGCCCAGGAGTGGGATTGCTGCATCATATGGTAACTCTATTTATAGTTTTTTGAGGAACTTCTATACTGTTTTCCATAGTGGCTTCACCAGCTTATATTCCCACTAACAGTGTAGGAGGGTCCTTTGTCTCCACACCCTCTCCAGCATATTTTATATGTAGACTTTTTTAATCATGGCCATTCTGACCAGTGTGAGTTGGTATCTCATTGTACACACTGCTATTTCTGGCTAGAAGATTCATACCACAAACCAGGATGTTCATAATCTCCTGGTTTTAGGTAACACAGTCAGACTCTCTGAACCTCATACCATTCTGTCAATTACATTCTATAAACCAACAATCAAACAGCTAGAATGCTTGTACATCATTTGTAGCATAAAAAGTTTTTGAGTGTTTTTTTGCATGTTTCTCAGGGGAAATAAATGAGTGGTGGTATGAGAGGAATACTTGAGCCTCCCTCGCCACCCCGACTGTTTTAGAAGAAATAGGTATTGTTTTACACCTCCTGCACTATGGACAGGACCACTAATCAGGTGTAAAAGTTATACCCATGGTCTGATCCTAACACTGGCCAGAAACTCTTGGGTAGTGTTACATCTTATAAAGAACAAGAGACAGTTTGTTAACTAGATGAAGACATACAACCTCTTAAACTGTGGGTCCACAACTGTGCTATTTTGACCCAAACGATGCTGCAAATTTCTATCCTGACACTGGCTGTCTCTTGGTCAATCTAGAAAAATAAAGAATCAAGAGGAGTCATCCAAGTGAAACCTTAGCAAGGGTAAATGACTTTTTAGGTCATCTGTCCTCTCATGATTTAAATGTGCTTGGTAGAGCTGGGGAAGATTATGTTTTGAGAAAGGAAAGTAAAAAATGCAAAGGTACATTTTGAACTGCTGCAGAATGCCAGGAGTGTTATAAAATGGTCCGTGGTTCTCATGTAGGTGTGGGTATATAGCAAGGGCACAAGCTGTAGAACTTTTGCACGCAGCTTTGTCTGTACACAGATGAAGACAACTGGAACAGCCATAAGCAAATCATAAAACAAGGAAATTTGCCGTGAATGACTCTGTCTTACCTCTTCTGCCCCAGTCCCTGCACTTCAGGAAAACTGGAGTTTTCTGTCCCCAGAAAGCCTGCCCCCAACAAACCAGAAAAGCTCTGACACCCATATTTACCTCCCTGTCCATATCCCGTTACACCAAGATGTGAGCTTTTCCAAGTGTGTTCAGCCTTCTAACTCTGTGGACTAGGGAGCTTTGTTTTCTTTTAAAAGGACAGGGGTGGGGAGAGGCAGGGACTAATTGTGCTGAGAAGCAAAGCTTTCTTTCCTGACTCCATAAAAGCAAAGGTTACACACTTGGCTTCTTTTAAGGAACCAGAGATGCTGAATCAACAAGTGAGTCTCCCTAACTCCTTTCCTGGAAAAACATTAGCTCCTCCCCCAACCCTCATTCTCTAGCTCCCTTTCCTGTTAGCTCACCCCTCCTCTCTGTCCATCGCTGTCTGGGCTATTTCCTCTGCTTCCCATGCTCCAGCACCTAGAAAAACCTACAGATTAAGGTGGGAGAGAAGAAAAGGGGCTCATGAGATCAGCTCAAAAGCAGAGGCTCTCAGGAGATTTGTAAGATGACAGAAAGAATCCATACCGTTTAAGGCTGGATTAAGAAAAGAACTCATACCTTAAATTATTAAAAAGTGGTTGAGGTCAAAGTAACCCCCATTGTGAAAGAGTAACATAAAAATTTTACCCAAAAAAAAAAAAATTGGGTATACCTGAGTGATGGTAATGATAGAAGTTAGGATGAAACAGAACAGGTCATTTGGAGAAATTTCTTGATTATGAAGACGAAGTTACACAATGAAATTGGACTGGGTAAAATGTTCATGATCTTATTAGATTTTGAAAGAATTATAGAAATTATCTCATTTCATTTCTTATCCAAAGGAAGAAAATCTTATATTCTAATTAAAAACATTTATTTCCGAACTGAGGAGGTGAAGAGGTATGAATCTTTACTAGTTGTGTGTTCTCAGGTAAAAGCTTACCTTCTCTGGGCCTGAGAGAAAGCTAGGGTCATCTGAATCCAGCCAGCCTCTCAGATTCTATGGTAGGATGCACATAGCTTTCAATCTATGCTGATTTATAAGGTGTTACAATGGAGTTTATAAATTTTACTAAATATATATTAGTCTTAATGTACATTTAGTTCAACATAAGAAGAAAATCTTCATAGTTTAAGGTTCATTACTTTGAGTATCATTATCTGCTCTTGTAGCAAAATGCACAATCACAAAAAAAAGAATCCTGTATTGTGTGTAATGTTGCCTTATTGACACATATTAATGATGTTGAGCTCCTGACCATAAATAATTCATATTTCTGGAGGAGACCAAGAGTCTCTTGGAGACCCCTTCTGTGAGTTTCTGAGTTCTCATCCAACACTTTGAGACAACCAACATCAAGTCTCTACATACAGATGGCCAACAGGCACATGAAAAGATGCTCAACATCACTAATTATTAGAGAACTGCCAATCAAAACTACAATGAGGTATCACCTCACTCTGGTCAGAGTGACCATCATCAAAAAGTCTACAAATAACAAATGCTGGAGAGGGTGTGGAGAGAGGGGAACCCACCTATTACTGTTGGTGGGAATGTACATTGGTGCAGCCACTATGGAGAACAGTATGGAGGTTCCTCAAAAAATGAAAAACAGAACTACTATATGACCCAGCAATCCCACCCCTGGGCTTATATCCAGACAAAACCATAATTCAAAAGGTACATGCACTTCTGTGTTCATAGCAGCACTATTCACAATAGCCAAGACATGGAAACAACCTAAATGTCCATCAACAGAGGAATGGGTAAAGAAGATGTGGTACATATATACAATGGAATACTACTCAGCCATAAGAAAGAATGAAATAATTCCATTTGCAGCAACATGGATGCAAATAGACATTATCATACAAAGTGAAGTAAGTCAGAAAGAGGAAGACAAATATCATATGATATCACTTATATGTGGAATCTAAAATATGACACAAATGAACTTACCTACAAAGCAGAAACAGACTCAGAGACATAGAGAACAGAGTTGTGGTTGCCAAGGGGGAGGGGCTTGGGGGAGGGATGGAGTGGGAATTTGGGATTAGCAGATGCAAACTAGTATATAGAGAATAGATGAACAACAAGGTCCTACTGTATAGCACAGGGAACTATATTCAACATCTTATGATAAACTATAATAGAAAAGAATATGAAAAAGAATGTATATGTGTGTAAAACTGAATCACCTTGCTGTACAGCAGAAATTAACACAACATGGTAAATCAACTATACTTCGATAAAATAAATTTTTTAAGAATTCTTTCCTCTTCTATCTCCTCTCTGCTAAAGCTGTCAAACAAGGAGCGACCATCCATTAGCCAAAAAATAAAAACTAAAAAAAAAACCACACACACACATATTCAGACTTCCCTGGTGGCACAGTGGTTAAGAATCTGCCTGCCAACGAAGGACACATGGGTTCGAGCCCTGGTCTGGGAAGATTCCACATTCTGCGGAGCAACTAAACCCGTGTGCCAGAACTATTGAGCTCGTGTACCACAACTACTGAAGCCCATGCGTGCCTAGGGCCCATGCTCTGCAACAAGAGAAGACACTGCAATGAGAAGCCCGCACACCCCAAAGAAGAGGGGCCCCCACTTGCCACAACTAGAGAAAGCCTGTGCAGCAATGAAGACCCAACACAGCCAAAAATAAATAAATAAATTTATTAAAACACACACACACATTCAGCTATAGGAATATGTGTCCTTTACTTAAGAATTATGTCAGATGAAGGGGAAAAATACAAAGAAATTCCATGTATATGATACAAGCTCTCCACCTTCACTGGACACTGATTGTGATTAACTCACAAAACACCCTCTCCAACTCAAACTGAGCAAGGCTACTTAAACATGACACTTTTAAAGCTTTTTAAGGAGCTAATTAATTCATTTGTTGGTTCCATACAAATAAGGTCCATTTTTATTTTCTTAGCCTCAAGCCTAGACTCTCCGAAGGCTGTAAAGCCTGCATAATGACTTCATCTGAATTTCACTTTTTTTGAGCTATTTTGGAACAATTACATGACCAACTTATATTGGTCACATCTCAGAAAATCTCAGATCAAGTTCCCACACATAGCCCTACTCATCTTGCTTCCTTCTGTGTCACCACCGCAATGAAGGAGTTGAAAAATCCAGCATTATGAGTTGATGTTATTGGCTTCTGGATCTTTTTACGGTTCTGTTCCTGGTAAACTCATATAAATTATCGTATAACCAAAGTTTAAGAGATTTTAGTGCATTACACAACATTGTTAATCAACTGTATTCCAACATAAAGAGTTTAAAAGAGAAAGAAATGTTAGTGCATTGATAAAGCTAAAATTAAACTGAGTCTTAAAAAATAAAATCACACTTACTTCCACTCACATCATTTGGAAATAGTCTACTATGCCAGCTACCCCTTCCTGATCTGGCCTGAGTTAACTCCAGTTAGGAAGTAACTGTTAGTGGCCTTTCACACTAGTAATTGCTAATGAGCAACTCACTCCAGATACATTGGGAAACTCAAAGAAGTCAGGTTATTTGGTCGGGAAGTTACCTTTGTTGGTGAATCATTCTATGAGCCTCCCAGACAACAGCACAAAGTGGCTTAGATATTAACCTAGCATCCTCCTGATTCAGCATAATCAGTATCATTTTTGAAAGGGAGAAATTGGTTTTATAAGCTTTCTTGCTTTCAGAAAAATAGTCTTAGGGACTTCATGCTACCATAACCCAATCAGACTCTCTTATTTTCTTTTTTCTTCTTATTTTTCTGCTCTTCTTTCTGTTCGCCCACAATCCAGCCCTGTCTCTGGAACAGCAAAGGACTACACTGGTAGAGAACAATGAATATACTTTGTAGCAAACTGGGAAGTAACTGTATTCATTAGGTAAAAGCACTGCCTTCCCCGCACCCACCCACCACCCCACAGTTCAATAAAATTACACCAGGATTCTTTATTATTCCACCCTGCATTTCTAGAAAATACCTAAGTCTAAAAAAGTGTCCCTGCTTTGTGAGTTCCAAGAATGGGATACTTATTTATTTTTTTCAAATTATGACTAAAGAGTCTACGAGTGCAGTTGCAAATCACCTGGCGAATATTTTACTGAGGCATGAGAGGAGGATTTGTATAATGTTTACAGCAGAGTAATAGTTTAAGTTTCATCCTAGGCTCCTGGATGGCCCTTCTGAAATCAGAATCTGTTCTTCAAGTATCCCCAAAATGATAAACACCAAACATCCATCTATCTTAGAGACAGAGGGTGGGAACACCACAACCCAAGAGTATTATAATAGGGAAGAAACTTTGTATTCCATTACAAGTCAATCATTAAAGGGATATTGCCTATAAGCTTAAATTATACATAATGGCCCATTTCTGGGAACCCTACCTCCCAGGTAATGAGTGTTCAGCTAAAATAACTTTGTTTAGCTCACAGGAAACCTCCTGACAGGGCCCACTTGTGAATGGCTGCAGGAAGAAAGAAATTAACACATCCCCTCTGAGTCTGGCCAGAACAAGGACTTTAGCCCCTCCCCTTTTAGAATAAAAGAAGCCTGAATTCTAACTATGGGTGATGGTTCTTTGGGACACTAGTCCACCATCTTCTCTGCCTGCTGGCTTTCTGAATAAAGTCATTTTTCCTTGACCCAACAACTCACCTCTCGATTTATTGGCCTAATATGTAGCGAATGCTAGGAGCTTGGACTCGGTAACAGGATCACGAGTTCCTGGAGGAGATGCAGGTGTGTTACCACCTGTGGCTCCTGTTCTAAAATACGGTAAGCTTCCTGGGCAGATATCTAAACCACTTTACTCATCAAGATATGACTGCCCTGGACTAAGAAGCCAAGAGGACTTTCTGGGGAAAATATTCACAGTCTGAAGAATGGGTAGAAGTGAAAAGTGAAAGATGGCTAAGGGTGGTGAAGATTTTAGACCGGGGGGAAAAAAATGTGCAAAAGTCCTGTGGCAAGCAGAGCAGGGACGTGGCACATCCTTGGAGTCGGAGAGGAGGCCAGACCGCAGAGGACAAAGGGAAGGTGCAAGAAGCCCTGGTGATGTGAGGAGAGACCAGTACATGGAGGTTTTGTGGTCATTCACCCACTGGGAGTAAGACCACACTCGACTTCATGTCTTGTCTCCCCTGTCGTCATGCCCCATTAGACCTAGCACCCAGCCAGGAGCGGATTTCTTCCTAGCTGATTATAAATTCCACAAAAAAATGCTGCACTAGCAATTGCCTTAGGTACCAAAAGTGACAGCTGAGGCTAAAAGGGGCTGGGCATCTATCCAGCTGCTAGGGGTTTCCAAAGAATCCTTGGCCTCTGGCTCCATCTAAGGAGGAAAATTGGACTCCAGTTAATGAAGGATAAGATCTCTGAGGTATTAGCCCCTGTTCTTTTTTTTTCTGGCATTTTCCCTTTTACCTTCAAGCAGTTTCCAAATGTGTTCTTTGTCTCGGGGCAGGGAGGTACCAGGCAGAAGACAGAAATAAAACCTGCAAAGATATACACCTTCTAAAAGCACATTCTTCTAGGGAAACCTAAAGAACTAGAGTTTGGCTGATTCAATGTAATATTAAATAGATTAACCTAAATGAAATTAAAAATTCAATTCCTAAGCCACACCAGCCACATTTCAAGTGTCCAGTGGCCACATGTGGCTGTGATATTGGACAGCCAAGATGTAGAACATTCTCACACCAGCTGCACTAGACAGTGCTGCCCTGGAGCAGAGATAAAATATCTGTGAGAAGCAGAGGTGCAAGATAGGCAGTTTATCCTCCAATAAACTACTAACTTCTGTCTTTAAGAGAGCCGGAAAAAGACATTTATGCTCCCTTCTTTCCTCACTAATCACTCTAAAACAAAAACAAAAATAAGCAAGTGAGATGTAATTTCCACTGGAGGAAAAGACCGCAAGGATCTAACAGGTCCATGGGATACACCAGACATCTGTGGCTGGAGAAAGCCTGCAGAGAGTGGCTCTCAAGGTGGTAAACAAGGCTGTGGAGTGATTCCAAGTCCTCTCCTTGAGTGAGAATTTGGGGGAATTGGATGGGGACCTCCCTAGGATCACATCTGGCAAAGTGGAGAAGCAGAGTGTGGGCTGCATGGGAACATACAGATGCTTGGTCTTTGCTGAAAGTCATCTGCCAGGAGGCAGGGCAGCAGGAGAGGGGCTCTGGGTAGACAGCAAATATGTAACTGCTGGTCCCCTTCCAGGGGGAAAAATAACTTTAAAAGAACTCATTCAACTACATAAACTGGTGCCATGAGGAAATTTCCTAAGAGCCAGAGAGAGTACTGTTTGCATAGGAAGCCACCCTGGACTGTTCCCCATAAACCTACTAAAGGCTGGTCCAGAAAGAACTCATCTCAGTTCAAGATTAGTAGTAGTAGTAGTAGTAGTAGTAGTAGTAGTAGTAGTAGCAGCAGTAGTAGTCATAATAATAATAGAACAAGCACAGGATCTGTATACAGATAATATAAGGGGGGAAAAAAGAAGGAAAGGAACAGGAAAACAAACCAACAAATGGTGGAAAAAGAAAGTTTACCAGAAAAATGTTGCCAAGTAGCTGATAAAAATTAGGACTGAATGTACTTCTATAAATTAATAATAATAATAATAATAATAATAACTCTTTAAAACAAGAGCTAAAGCAAGTTCAGATAAGACACAGAAAGAAAAGATGAGCAACTAGAGTTCAGGAAAAGTTGGAAGGAAAAAACCCATTATGTAAATAAAAACCATGATGGAAACAAAAATAGACAAATA
Organism: Hyperoodon ampullatus; assembly: GCF_949752795.1. Taxonomy (NCBI): domain Eukaryota; kingdom Metazoa; phylum Chordata; class Mammalia; order Artiodactyla; family Ziphiidae; genus Hyperoodon; species Hyperoodon ampullatus. Next base: position 196,044,547 of record NC_136915.1, read on the forward strand.
TGCACTGCATACAGCATGGTACAGGACAAGAAGAACAGAAGCTTTGTAAAAAGTGGGCAAAATAAATGGAAATGAACAAATAGTTTTAAAGGAATGGAGAGAAAGTAGTAAATACAAAAGATAGACAGAAAAGATGAATTATACATAATTGGTGCCACCAATAGAGAATAAGACAAATAGAAAAAAATATATATAATTCAAGAAGACATTACTATACTTAGGAAAAAATATTGTTGGATAAACAGCATCATTTTATAAATTAAAAAGAAGGGTATTAAGTGACCTTTAAAGCATGCACAGATATTGTCATATTCCTTGGTCCTCTGTGTGTGCTCACTGACCTCTAGCCATCGGTACCGATGTGTCCACGCCTGAGGGCATTCCTCCAACCGTGAAGGGCTTCTCTGCCCATGCACAAGGCAGGCCAAAAGTGCCAAAGGATTAATATTAATTATTAATGTAATATTTTATTATTGTACTGATTAATATTTATATCATAATTAAAGTGAAAGGTTGGTGGGAATGTAAATTGGTGTAGTCACTATAGGAAACAGTATGGAGTTTCCTCAAAAAATTAAAAATAGAACTAACATCTGATCCAGCAATTCCACTTCTGGGTATTTATTTATCTGAAGAAACAGAAAACACTAACTCGAAAGCTATCTGCACCTTATGTTCATTGCAGTAGCGTTTACAATAACCAAGATATGGAAACAACCTAAGTGTCCACTGATGGTTAAATGGATAAAGAAAATGTGGTATATATATATATATATATATATATATATATATATATATATATATATATATATATACACACACACACACACACACACACACAATGGAATAGTATTTGGTCATAAAAAAGAAGGAAATCCTGACTTTTGTACAACATGGATGGACTTGGAAGGCATTATGCTAAATGAAATAAGTCAGACAGAAAAAGACAAATATTATATGATCTGATTTATATATGAAATCTTGAAAAAAAAGAAAACATGAACTCATAGATACAGAGAACTAGATGGGTTGTTGCCAGAGGTGGGGCATGGGAGGTGGGAAAAATGAGTGAAGGTGGTCAAAAAGTACAAACTTCTGGTTTTAAAATAAATAAGTCCTGGGGAAGTAGTGTACAGCATGGTGACTATAGTTCATAATACTGTATTGCATATTTGAAAGCTGCTAAGAGAGTCTTAAAAGTTCTCATCATAAGAAAGAAAAAATTTTGTAACTATGTATGGTGACAGGTGTCAGCTAGACTTATTGTGGTGAGTATTTTGCAACATATACAAATATTGAATCATTATGTTGTACACCTGAAACTTATATAATATGTCAATTATGTCTCAATAAAAATTTTAAAAATTAAAAAATTAAGTGAAAGTTGATGAATATAAAAATCAACTGGTGAGCACAAGCCCAAGTTTCCCAAAAGAGGGCACGCAAAAAAAGCTCCAGGTCATGGCTGATCTTTATATCTTCTGAGAGTTTACAAGAACCTTCCTGGGAAGATCTGTGGGCAAGGCTGTGAGTAAGCCCCGGAAAAAGGGACTCATCACAATTAGGGGATCTGTCAAGGACGACGTGTAGTCCTGGTACAGGACATCCAGCAAGAACATCGATGGGAGACAGATCCTGTCCCTTCTCAGCGTGCTGTGGTCTTTGGTTCTCAGAAGGGCAGATCACAATGGGACAAACAGTGAAATGAGTACCCTCAGTTTATCTGGGTTGCAGGAATGAAACACAAGGGGAGTTAGCTTGTTCTACCAGATATCAAGACTTACAAAGTAGTAGCATGAGAGGCAATGTGGTATTGGGACAAGAAGTATCAAACAGACCAGTAAAACAGACAAGAGAAACCAGACACAGATTGCAGAGTTGATTCATTATAGACTTCAATTGCCGATAAATGTCTTCATTTAAGGACAGTAGTGTCTTCAACTAATGGTGCTGGGTCAATTAGATCAGCAGTCCTCAACATTTTTGGCACCAGGTACTGGTTTCATGGAAGACAGTTTTTTTTTCCATGGATGGGGGAGGTGGTGGGTTCAGGCAGTAATATGAGCGATGGGGAGTGGCATGAAGCTTTGCTCACTCGCCTGTGGCTCACCTCCTGCTGTATGGCCCGGCGGGGGGGCGGTGGCAGGGAGGGTGTTGGAGAGCCCTGAATTAGATATTCCTATGGAAAACAATTAAAACTAGACAGCTGACTTAACAGCTAAGAATATATATTTTAAACAAAATTTCAAATGGATTGTAGACATGAATTTCAAGGGCTAAACAAGTGTTTAAGACAAAATGTAGAATATTTTCAAGATTTCAGGGTGGGGAAAGTATTTTTTTTAATGGAACACAAAAATACCAGCGTTACTGTTGGTGGGAATGTAAATTTGTGCAGCCACTATGGAAAACAGTATGGAGGTTCCTCAAAAAAGTAAAAACAGAGCTAACATATGATCCAGAAATCCCACTCCTGGGCATATATCCGGAAAAGGCGAAAACTCTAATTTGAAAAGATACAGGCACCCCAATGTTCACAGCAGTACTATTTACGACAGCCAAGACATGGAAGCAACCTATGTGTCCATCAACAGATGAATGGATAAAGAAGATCTGGTACATATATACGCTGAAATATTACTCAGCCATAACAAAGAATGAAATATTGCCATTTGCAGTAACATGGATGGACCTAGAGATTACCATACTAAGTGAAGTAAGTCAGACAAAGACAAATATTATATGATATCACTTACATGTGGAATCTAAAAAGTAATGTAAATGAATCTATATAACAGACTCATAGACATAGAAAACAAACTTACGGTTACTAAAGGGGAAGTGAAGGGAGGGATAAATTAGGAATTTGGAATTAACAGATACACAGTACTAAATATAAAATAGATAAGCAACAAGACTTTACTGTACAGCACAGGGAACTATATTCAATATCTTGCAATAAACTATAATGGAAAATAACCTGAAGGAAAGTTACATATATATATAACTGAGTCACTTTGCAATATACCTGAAACTAACCCAATACTGTAAATCAAGTATACTTCAATTTAAAAAAGAATATATCAAAAATACCAATGTTAAAGAAAATTTGATAAATGACACCAATTGGGAAATAAAGAATATACATTCATTTTCAAATTCTATTAATAGAGTATAAAAGCATACCATGAAATTGGAGAAGGTACTTATACACAAATAACTCTTTAAAAGGCTCATATACAGAGTATTTAAATAAATTTTACAAATCAATAAGAAAATAACAGAAAACCTAACAGAAAACTGGGGCAGGGGGAATCCCTCGTGTCTTAATCTACTTGGGCTGCTATAACAAAATACCAGAGACTGGGTAGCTTACAAAGAACAAAAATTTATTACGGTTCTGGAGGCTGGAAGTCCAAGATCAAGGTGTCAGCAGGGTCCTATTCTGGTGAGAGCTGACTTTCAGGTTCATAGCTGACACCTTCTTGCTATGCCCAGAGCTAGGGAGCTCTGTGGGATTTCCTTTACAAGAACACTAACCCCATTCATGAGTGTTCCACTCTTACGACCTAATCACCTTCCAGAGGCCTCACCTCCTGATACCATCACCTTTGGGGGTTAGCATTCTAACACACGAATTTGGGGGGCACAGTAACATTCAGACCATAGCACTTGGTCAGGCACTTCTCAAGAGAAAAAAAACAACCATTCAATTGACATGAAATCTTCATAACGGATCAGGAAATTGAGACTGAAAGCCACAATGAGACGCCAGCACAAGTCCACCAGGATGGTTAAAATGAACACATCTGACAATACCAAGAACGGATGTAGAAGGTGTTGAGCAATGATTAGTTTCATACTTTGTTTGTGGGAATATAAATGGGTGCAACTACTTTGAAAACCAGTTTGATATTATTTAAGTTAAAGATATGCTTACCTTATAACCATCAATTCCATTCCCAGTATATACCCTACATTAAGGGTCAGGAAACAAGGACCTCAGGTCAAATCCAGCCTGCAGCCTGTTTTTGAAAATACAAGTTTATTGGAACACAGCCATGCACATTCACTTCTGTATTATCTGTTATGTCTATGGGTGCTTTCTCACAGATTTCAGTAGTTGTGACAGAGACCATATTACCTGAGAAACCTAAAATATTTACTATCTGGCCCCTTACAGAAAAAAACTTACCAACCCCTGTCCTAAAGAAAGGCATGAGCATATGCAGCAGAAGATGATATCAGAATATCATGGGAACATCATTCATAATAGACCCAAAGTAGAAACAGCTCCAGCATCCATCAAAAGTATAATGGATAACTAAATTGGGATATGCTCATATACATTGGCATACTACACAGCAATAACAAGGAACCAACGTCCATTATTACCAACAACCTGAATGAATCTCACAACTAAAGCCAAACACAAAATAACATCCCTTCTATCATTCCTTTTACATAAAGTTCAAAAGCAGGTAACACTAAATCAGGGTGTTTAAAGATCCACATTCAGTCGGTGAAACAGAAAAGCAAATAAGCTCTTAGCATAAAAGGCAGTGGTCACCTTTAGTGGGAAGGACTGTACTGGGATGATGAAGGAACAAGCAGGGAGCCTCAGGTGCTGGCGGAATTTGGGGGGAGTGCATGTGTTATAGCAATGATTTCAGCTATTTATATGTTTTATGTACTCTACCATACGTGTCCTGATTTTCAAAGTAAAATGAGGTTTTAAAAAAAGTGTATTAAAAATAACTTGAGGGGGCTTCCCTGGTGGCGCAGTGGTTGAGAGTCCGCCTGCTGATGCAGGGGACATGGATTCGTGCCCTGGTCCAGAAGGATCCCACATGCCGCAGAGCGGCTGGGCCCGTGAGCCATGGCTCCTGAGCCTGTGCGTCCAGAGCCTGTGCTCTGCAGCGGGAGAGGCCACAGCAGTGAGAGGCCTGCATACCGCAAAAAATAAATAAATAAAAATAATAACTTGATAGGTTCTACAACCCAGAGTGAAGAAAAGGAAGTGGGAGGACATGTAAGTGAGCTAAATGTTCTACTTTGATAGGAGGTAGTCTGTGAATATTGATATACGAGCGTAACATTAAGGGTGACACAAATAAATACCAGAAGAACTAAAATCAGAAACGGTCAGAAGTCATGGAAGCAACCTAAGTGTCCATCAACTGATGAATGGATAAAGAAGATGTGGCACATGTATACAATGGAATATTACTCCACCATAAAAAGGAACGAAACTGAGTTATTTGTAGTGAGGTGGATGGACCTAGAGACTGTCATACAGTGAAGTAAGTCAGAAAGAGAAAAACAAATACTGTATGCTAACACATATATATGGAATCTAAAAAAAAAAAAAAATGGTCAGAAGAACCTAGGGGTAAGACGGGAATAAAGACACAGACCTACTTGAGAATGGACTTGAGGATATGGGGAGGGGGAAGGGTAAGCTGTGACAAAGTGAGAGAGTGGCATGGACATACATACACTACCAAACGTAAAATAGATAGCTAGTGGGAAGCAGCCGCATAGCACAGGGAGATCAGCTCGGTGCTTTGTGACCACCTAGAGGGGTGGGATAGGGAGGGTGGGAGGGAGGGAGATGCAAGAGGGAAGAGATATGGGAACATGTATATGTATAACTGATTCACTTTGTTATAAAGCAGAAACTAACACACCATTGTAAAGGAACTATACTCTAATAAAGATGTTTTAAAAAAAAAGAAATGGTCAAAAGTAATGAAATCTAGGGACTGGTTGTAGAACTGATAGTATGAAAAAAGTATTATTATTATTTTGATTTTGATTGTTAATGTCTTTTTCACTGTTTATTTTTCTGTTTATATTATTATTGGGGCAATAAATATTAATAAAGTCATATTCTGATCGTATTAAAAAAAAAAGTGTCGAGGACTAACAAGCCCTGGGCAGTGGGTGCCACTTGACATCCAGCTTTACTGTAGGGTGGTTGGCTGGTCCATTTGGGGGGCACCCTGTGATGTGGAATCTTTAGGTCTTTTCTCTGGGGCTGCTCCTGCTCTGGTGCCCCAGAGAAGGCTCCTCCAATCTCCTGCCTGGAGGATAAGGTCTGAGCTGCAGAGTTCTGGGATCCAGAGCAGGCTCAGGGGGGCTGAAGGTGTCAGCTTCAAAAACAGAGGTCTATGGATGCCCTGGGCTGGTGGAGCATCTGCTCCGTCACCCACTCCTGGGGTGCCCAGCGACGGGCTTGGTTTCACCTCCTCCCGAGCCTTGAAGCATTCATGGGAGTTGCCCATCAGCAAACCGTGGAAACGGGTATCTTAGGATCTCACAGTTTTCAGTAAACTCTTCTTGCTTTGGCCCCAACGCCCTTTTACCCCACTTCCGGGAACACCTGGTACTAAGTCTTTCTGAGCCTTCTGCAGATTCTGCATCTGATTGGATCTTTCCTTCCACCTTTTGAGTAAGATTTGGCTTTCTGGGGACTGTCAAGCCCGTTGTCACCCACCCGTCTGCTTTCCAGATTTCACATGTTCTACCTTTTCCCATTTTCTCCATCCCGGTGGTTTTATTTTTCAAAAATCTCTTCATTGTATTTTCACTGAGGTTTCCAAAGAAATAAAGTTCAAGGCATATATTCAATCTTCCATCTTTCCACAGAAGGAGTTTTTGTTTCTTAATTTCTAAAATGAACATAAAAATAAAAGATGTAAGCTATTATATACGGAATGGCTAAATGAAAAGGCCCTACTGTATAGCACAGAGAACTATATTCAATAAAAAAGAATATATATATATGTATGTATAACTGAGTCACTTTGCTGTACAGCATAAATTAACACAACCTTGTAAATCAACTATACTTCAATTTAAAAAAGTAACCATCTCATGGAGTTGGCTTGAATACTAAAAGAGGTTTATGTATTTAAAGCAACCAATTTCTTTCTTTATGGCTATTAAAAAAGAAGGACTTAATGCAGGTGAAACCATCGCCCCAGCCCCTACACACACACACCCATCCTCACCTCTCCTTCCCCTGCCTAGGAAGACCATGTCCATGGAATCATTTCAGATGTGGATTATTCAGATATGGAGCTTATTGTGAAGATGGGGCATTCTTAATCCATGATGAGGAAACATAATTGACTACAGGAACCCTGAGAGGACATTTAGACAAGAAGCATCAAACTTTCTCTTGAAAGACACTATTAAAACAGGATGCACAATCGTAATCAGTTGTGTATCTGGGAAGATACTGGGACTTGAATAGGGCAGTATTAGTGAGCTTTAGAATGTGGTCTATTGCCTGACTTGTGAAATATAGTAGTAAAAGAAGATCACAGTTCCCTGTTAATTAGGACCAATTACAGTGTTGGAAACCTTTCTGGGTGATCAAAGAGGAGGCATACTTAACACAGGAGATGTTGACAAGCTCTCCAGCTCGTTAGCATAATAGAACTTTCGACTGCATGCTTGATGTACAAGCTCTTTTATGCTCTGCCATGGTTTGGGTTTAACAGTTTTTAAAGAAACTGTTACCTAAACAATAAAAGTTAAATGGAAATTTGATTTGTGCCAGTGTCCATTTATGTATCACTTAATATTGAGTGTATTTTTTGTAATATTTCTTCTCATGACAAGAATCTCAAAATATTTTAAGATAGTAAGAATGTTATTTTCATTTTTGAATCTGTAACTGAATCCATAAAGATCCGAAAGGGACAGGCTCAGATTACATAGAAGATCACCTGTTTCCCCTCATCTTCTTCGCAACAACTCAAATACTGGTCTCTAATGTGAAAACTTCAGGGAATTGAGAAAAAATGCATTCTTGGTAAGAAGTCTCATAACAGTGATTTCCTGAGCTTGAGAGAAACTTTTCTAAACCTCTGGTTTACATAAATAGTCTGTGTGGCACAACAGAAAGATGATTTCCTTTGGATGAAATAAACATGACTCAACTGCCCATGCCACCACTCACTTCCTGAGCGCTTTGGGGTATGTTGCTTCCTCCTTCAGTGTGAAAAACAAGGGTCATAATACCAACTTTTAGAATTGTGTGGAGGTATGAAGAAGAAAATAATAAACCACCTGGCCCCTCCCATAAGTTGTAGCTATTACTAATAAACGGACACTCGATCTGTGTTCTTTTTTCCCTTAAACCAAGAATAAAAGTCTTTATCATAGAAGGGGTTGAGGTACTAGTAGAAAAGAAATATCATATGATATTTAAAACAAACTTGTACATAGTATCATCAAAATGATTCCACTTCCCTCAACCTACTAACTACTAAAAGGCATCAATCAGTGAAGTTCATTTTGTTGACAAATATCTCTTGGGCACTGAGGTGCCAGTGTGTGGAGCTGGGATGTGGTGGAGACCCGGGCCATCCTGATTCAGCAGACAAAGGGGACTGACTCCCTGGCCGTTCTCCTCGTGGCTGTGCGTCGGTCCTCTGTGAGCTTATGGAATGGGTACCAGTCCCTTTCCACATCCACAATGTAATGTATAAACAAGAGAAGGGAGCACTAGTCTATTTACTCTTTACATTTGTCACGAAATGTTGACTGTGGCTTTGTGCTATCTCCGTTAGAGAACAGAGATGGATGAAATGAAAAAGTAATGTAAAAACGGTGCATCATAAACTGCCTATTATCTTGAGTATAAAAGAGGCGGCAAGTCACCTCAAGGGGAGAAGCCCTGCTGAAGGGATGCCTGTGAAGCTTCTCCCCTCCCTCTGGGCCCCCTCTGCCCCACGTCTGCAGTTCAGGGGCCAGAGGTTAAGGCATGGGGGCCAGTTTGTCAGGAAATGAGGCTGGAAGACCAGGCTGGGGCCAGGCTGGGGAGATAAGGCCTCATGCTTGAGGCACCAGGGGGCCCACGGAGGTCTTGAAGCAGGGAAGCCGTGTGATGAGATTAGCTTTTGGGGACAACTCTTTATTGTGGAAGATGGAACAGGGGGTGGAATGGGGTGGTGGAGATGTGCTAAGGGAACCAATTAGGAGGCTGTTGCCTTACTGGACCCTTACACAATAACTATATGTTATTCTATAAAGTATCTCTAAGGACCTCAGAATCCTGTAACTTTTCATGTTTATTTAATATTCGACACAATTTTATTCCCTGAGCATTTTCCTTCCCTCCTCATTAGTATATGTTGAAATGCTATCCTAATAGAAGATGAAAATTCAATCCAACCTCAACTTTAAGATATGCTTGCTAATCTCCACTCTTTCAAAAGAATTAAGTAAATAAAATATGCATGTTCACTCTGTACATGGACATGAAAGTCTTAACTTTGAATGTAAAAGACCCTGTATCATTTGCAAAGATGTTTGCTTCGTGTTCCATGGTACAATGTGTCTATTTTCCAACATAAACTAATGTCATAGATTTAGATCTTAACTAGATGTTAAATTGTACAGCATCAGACTATGCTAAGCGGGCCATCTCCGTCTAGAGTACTCTGTAATAAGTTTAAATATACTTGTGTGTATATACTGGCGTATCTGAGGGTTCTGCTGAGCCTAAACCGTCTAATATAAAATTACCAGCAGAATTTGCTCAAGTCGCACTTTGGAAATTCGTTCTTTTTAGAAGTTGTAAAGAATTCATAAAAGCTTAAAAACTGTGCAAAAATTTGCATTGATGGATGTTTCCTTATCCTCCATCAGGAAATGATGTACTTGAAACTCATTATAGATCTTCATAGAAACTCGGCTGAACGTGCCTTGGGCTTTGTGCTCGTCAGCACATACTGAGCTGACTGCATAATTCATATCTCTTGTGTCACATTTAGTATATAACATGTATTTCCTGCTAATTATGAAAATAAAAACACATCATATATTCTAAGAGCATAATTACAAAAAGGCTGTAAAAAGTTGCAAGTTTGAAGTCTATTAGCCAATTTCTCTTTTAAACTTATAGGGGGAAAGCCGTTATTTTCTTCTGCTTTTGTAAAATCAGTTTCACAATGCTTCCTTTTTCCCTTCCACCTGACTCTGCAGAATGATATAGAGGCTCCATAACATAGGAAACAGGAAATAATAGAGACAGAGGAGCTAACAACTCTATCATCTTGAAACTTTTAGACAAATAAATAAAATGAACTCAGGACTTTCCAGGACAGAACTGAGATTGTTCTCTGGATAGGAAGACCAAAGCAATCCACCGATTAGTGATTAATTATTTTTTCTCTTTCTCTTTCATAGAGACATCATTTTTTAATATGTTTGTAGTTCATGGAAAAACAAAATTCCACAAAGGCTCTGATCCTATAAACCTCCTGCAGTCAAAACTCCCTTAGATAACATCTTCCTCTATAAGGAGGAAATATATCATGTAATTAAAATTCTGACTACTTAATAATTATAATTTGGCTTGAGAGGACTTTTTAAGTATTATGTAGGGTTCATAAATCTTGAAGTGCTTGTGAAGTTATAACCCCTAGTGTAGTCTAAGCTTTCACACCTACATAATATACAAGCTCTGCCATGTGAGGCAGCCATCTCTCTTTGGTTACTAATTAAACAGGCATGATATGAAAAATTAATTAGCTACACAATTAATATTGCATGCTTGTCATTGGTAGTTATTGTGCACCTTTTCCCCTGACACAGAAGGGAAACTTTTCAGCATTAAACTTACTTTGAGACACTGCTTAAGAAGCGGGCTGGATTGTTAGCAGACAAGAACTTTCCCACATAGAAGCTGAAGAGACCGACTCTGAGTTCCCTAAAATGACTCTGTTTTGCCACCAAAAACCCTCTCTAAGAAAACAGTGTGATTTGTTTATTAATGCATATAACATTCATAAACATATTCACTCATTGATTTGTTGGTTTATCTGCAAGTGCCATCAGAAACTAACATGTTTATAAAAGTGAATATAAAAATTTTTATTTGCAGAAATGGTGAACAGGATTTATCTGATCTCTTACTTCCGACCTCTTGGCATTAACTGCCTACCATACTCATATGAGTTCAGCAAATATGAATAATAAAAATAGCCATTACTAATATTTTATAAGAATTAGGTCCTATAAAGGAAGAATGAAGATGGTGATCTGTGAGTCAAATATTTGCAGACCTATAATAAAGATTCCAGAAGCTTGTACAACATACAATAAAGGTACCAAAAAGAGAATAATCTAGTCTCCTTATGGGGTCATATTAAAAGTATCTCTTGGTGAGTTGAGACACCCCAGAAGAATTCCAGTAGAGATGACCAGCGAGCAGGGGCTGAGGGGAGGTTTGGGTTTGAGATACAGATTTCTGAGTTACAAGCAGATTCTTGAAAGATACGGAAATGTTTTCTAGGTGGGCCAGGCTGGAAAGACATCCCAGGCAAACATGCCAATTTGAGCAAAAGAACATCCTTCTCAACTTATTTTATAGCTCGTTACAAGAGAAGCATTAGATGTATTTCCTGGGTGATGAGAAGCAAGTGATAAAGCATTAGAAACCTATTTGTCTCAAAGAAAACATTAATGTAGAATTTTGCTCTTCATCAATTTGTGTTTCTCAGAGATGAAATGTCACCACAATTACATCTTAGTGTATTTATATTATAGATTTACATACTTTGGCACTCCTAATTGTTAACTTAAATAAGTATGAAATCCTATTACTCAGTAAACTATTCTCTTTATTCAATTATAACTGCTTCTTTGTAAACCCTGTCAATTTAATATATATTTGAGATAATAACTCCAGTGTGTCACCCCCATTCAATAATGAAAAAAACTTGAATGATATTTTAATAAAGATTTTCAAATGTACTTATATACTTAGGGTTTTCTAATTAATAGAATTCTTGAATATATGTAGGACAGATACACAAACCTTTAAGGGTTTGCTTCAATGTGTCAAGGCACAGTTCAAAAAAAAAAAAACCACAAGTGTAGGGGTTTTTATTGGACAAAACTGGTTTCTAAGCCTGGGCAAATGGCTTACAGTTCCCTAACATCTGCTTCTTCTCAACTGAAAAAATAGAATGTAGAGAGGATAAAACAAGATAAAGCATGTGCAGCATGAAAATGCTAATAAATGATGACTGTACTCTTATTGGAGCATCTTATTATGAAATGATGTACATGTGCTCTACAAAAAGCCAAGAATGAGCTCAAATCATCCTCAAATTTAAACGCAGCATACATTAGAACCTATACCGTGTAGTTCCTTTTAAGCAATTTACAATCGAGTGACGTAATAAATAAAAGATGTCAAAGCCAGTTTGCATTAGGAAAGCAACTAGTGTACACGATATTGTCCAACCGAAATCTGGTCCATCAGCGCTTTATGGATGATGGCTTTTGTAATGTAGGAAAAAGACCTATAGAATCAAATTTTGAAAAAATTTCTTTTAAAAGAGTAACTTTTAAAAAAGTGATTTCAAAATTTTGAAATTATTTGATTGCATGAAATAGTGAATTTTAAAAGGCTTACAATATTTGCTTAAAACAAATTATCTCTTCGACTCAAAGAGTTTTATATTTGTAAGTTATTTTTAAGCCCCCAGTGGAGACACACTCTCATTAGTCAAATGAGAGATTGATTGCAGTTAGGAACATTCTAGTTTGTCCTCAGAATGGAACCTTCTCTCCCCCTTTTTCCCTTTTTCTCCTCCTTCCTCCACAGATTTATTTGGATTTGTTTCCTGTTTTCCCGTGATTGATCATCCAGGGCCTGCTGTTCCACATTCATTACACCAGGCTGGCTGAAGCACCGGCAGAAGACATGAGGAACTTAGCTGAGGACTTCCAGGTGGAACTGGGGGTTGTTTTGCTTTTGTTATGTCGCAGTCGGATCAAGGGACTTGCTTCACTTGTCACTTTTCTCTCACCTTCTCCGTTAATATTTGTTTTTTGACATGATTTAAATACATTATTTTTTTAAGTTACATTGCATTTTCTTTTCATTTTTTTAACATCTTTATTGGAGTATAATTGCTTTACATTTTTGTGTTAGCTGCTGCTGTATAACAAAGTGAATCAGCTATATGTATACATATATCCCCATATCCCCTCCCTCTTGCCTCTCCCTCCCACCCTCCCTTTCCCACCCCTCTAGGTGGTCACAAAGCACCGAGCTGATCTCCCTGTGCTATGTGGCTGTTTCCCACTAGCTATCTATTTTACATTTGGTAGTGTATGTATGTCCATGCCACTCTCTCACTTCATCCCAGCTTACCCTTCCCCCTCCCCGTGTCCTCAAGTCCGTTCTCTACATCTGCATCTTTATTCCTGTCCTGCCCCTAGGTTCTTCAGAACCATTTTTTCTTTTTTTTAGATTCCACATATATGTGTTAGCATATGGTATTTGTTTTTCTCTTTCTGACTTACTTCACTCTGTATGACAGACTCTAGGTCCATCCAGCTCACTACAAATAACTCAATTTCATTTCTTTTAATAGCTGAGTAATATTCGATTGTATATATGTGCCACATCTCTATCCATTCATCTGTCGATGGACACTTAGGTTGCTTACATGTCTTGGCTATTGTAAATAGAGCTGCAATGAACATTGTGGTACAAGATTCTTTTGGAATTATGGTTTTCTCAGGGTATATGCCCAGCAGTGGGATTGCTGGGTCGTATGGTACTTCTAATTTTAGTTTTTTAAGGAATCTCCATACTGTTCTCCATAGTGTCTGTATCAATTTACATTCCTACCAACAGTATAAGAGGGTTCCCTTTTCTCTACTCCCTTTCCAGCAATTGTTGTTTGTAGATTTTTTGATGATGGCCATTCTGACTGGTATGAGGTGATACCTCGTAGATTTGATTTGCATTTCTCTAATGATTAGTGATGTTGAGCATCCTTTCATTTGTTTGTTGGCAATCTGTATATCTTCTTTGGAGAAATGTCTACTTAGGTCTTCTGCCCATTTCTGAATTGGGTTTTTTGTTTTTTGATATTGAGCTGCATGAGCTGCTTACAAATTTTGGAGATTAATCCTTTGTCAGTTGCTTCATTTGCAAATATTTTCTCCCATTCTGAGGGTTGTCTTTTCGTTTTCTTTATGGTTTCCTTTGTTGTGCAAAAGCTTTGAAGTTTCATTAGGTCCCATTTGTTTATTTTTGCTTTTATTTCCATTTCTCTAGGAGGTGGGTCAAAAAGGATCTTGCTGTGATTTATGTCATAGAGTGTCCTGCCTATGTTTTCCTCAAAGAGTTTTATAGTGTCTGGCCTTATATTTAGGTCTTTAATCCATTTTGAGTTTATTTTTGTGTGTGGTGTTAGGGAGCGTTCTAATTCATTCTTTTACATGTAGCTGTTCAGTTTTCCCAGCACCACTTAATGAAGAGGCTGTCTTTTCTCCCTTGTATATTCTTCCCACCTTTATTAAAAGTAAGGTGACCATATGTGCGTGGGTTTATCTCTGGGCTTTCTATCCTGTTCCATTGATCTATATTTCTGTTTTTGTGCCAGTACCATACTGTCTTGATAACTGTAGGTTTGTGGTATAGTCTGAAGTCAGGGAGCCTGATTCCTCCAGCTCCGTTTTTCTTTCTCAAGATTGCTTTGGCTATTCAGGGTCTTTTGTGTTTCCATACAAATTGTGAAATTTTTTGTTCTAGTTCTGTGAAAATTGCCAGTGGTAGTTTGATAAGGATTGCATTGAATCTGTAGATTGCTTTGGGTAGTAATTTTCACAGTGTTGATTCTTCCAATCCAAGAACATGGTATATCTCTCCATCTGTTTGTATCATCTTTAATTTCTTTCATCAGTGTCTTACAGTTTTCTGCATACAGGTCTTTTGTCTCCTTAGGTAGGTTTATTCCTGGGTATTTTATTCTTTTTTGTTGCAATGGTAAATGGGAGTGTTTCCTTAATTTCTCTTTTAGATTTTTCATCTTTAGTGTATAGGAATACAAGAGATTTCTGTGCATTAATTTTGTATCCTGCTACTTTACCAAATTCATTGATTAGCTCTAGTAGTTTTCTGGTGGCATCTTTAGGTTTCTCTATGTATAGTATCATGTCATGTGCAAACAGTGACAGCTTTACTTCATCTTTTCTGCTTTGGATTCCTTTTATTTCTTTTTCTTCTCTGATTGCTGTGGCTAAAACTTCCAAAACTATGTTAAATAATAGTGGTGAGAGTGGGCAACCTTGTCTTGTTCCTGATCTTAGTGGAAATGGTTTCAGTTTTTCATCATTGAGAACAATGTTGGCTGTGGGTTTGTCATATGCCCTTTATTATGTTGAGGAAAGTTCCCTCTATGCATACTCTATTAATATTTTGGTTCACAGTCGCAAACACCTCGGATATTCTCTGCACAGAGAAGTAGGCAAATAGTAAGAAATCATAATTTTAAAGCAATGGGACAAGAGAATTATTCCCAAACACAGGATAGTGGGGTATAAAAGATGGGGTTAACCCACCAGGGTCTTACATATGAGTAGAAATTACCCAGAAGAAGTGTGGGGGGCAGAGGGTGGGCTGGGATTAGGAGCAGAGTTCAACTAAGAAATGCATGAGCTAAGACACACCAATTTTTGCTGTTTGGTGCGGCTGAAACTGGCCAGTGAGTAGATTGGTCAGATTATGGAAAGAAAGCCTTGATGAAATGTTCATGTGTATAAACCATAAGTCATGGATATTTATATATATAGAGAGAGAAAAGACAGGAATCTCAGCTCCTAAATACCCTACCCCACCATTAGAGGTTCAACGACAATTATATCCAAAAGTTCAAGAAAAGAAACACACTATATTTAATTTTTCTCCATATTTATTCCCTAGGTGATCTCATCTGATCTCATGACTTTAAGCACCATCTCTATTTAAATGACTCATGGCTCCCAAATATCTATCTCCAGCCCCAGCCTCTCCCCTGAGCGCCAAGCTCACATCCAGCATCCTACTTGATTTTCCATCAAATGTCTAAGGGAGACCTCAAACTTGAGGTCAGCACAGAAGTTCCAGTACCCCCTCCTGAGCTCCCCCTCCCCCACTGTTCTCCTATCTCATTAGATTGAAACTCCGACCTTCTAGTTGTTCAGGAGGAAACACTGCCTCTCATCACTTTATCTCATCTGTGAGGACAGCCTGCTGGTTCTTCCTTGAATGAGCAGAAAACAGCTGCGTCCCACCTCTGCAGTGACCAACCTGGTCTAGCCACTCTCTCTTACCCCCATCATTCCAGCCGTCTCCCAACTGAGCTCCTTGCTTCCAGGTTGTTCTAAAGCAGATGTTCCACACAGCAGAGAGAGGCTTGAAAAACAGGAGTCAGATCACACAGCTCCTTCCAGCTCCTCCAAGCCCACTCCATTTAGGGACCAAAGTACCTACCGTGACCTACAGGGGCTCCTGGTGGGTTCCTTCCAACTCTCTGCCCTGTCTCCCTCCTCTCTGCCCACTGCATCCTCTACTGCAGCCCCATCGGTCTCCTGGTTGTTCCTCAGACACCCCAAGTTCTCCCCGGTCCCAGGACGTGTGCACAGATACTCTCTCTACTGGGATGCTCTTCATGAAGTGCTTTCCTCCTCACTTTTTTCAGGCCTCCTTGGGAGTGTCCTCTTATCATCAGGGTCTTTCTTCGCCATGTTATATAAAGTAGCAACAGCTCCCTACATACATACACACACACACACACACACACACACAAGTGATGATTCTCCTGTAACTTACTTTATTCTACTCCCTAGTACTTCTCATCACCTGTCCACATACTCATGTGCAGGTATATGTCTAAATCTAGGTCTGAGTCTCTATAAATGGATGAATTTGAGGCTCCATCTCAAATGCACAGTCTCCTAGTGAGATGCTCTAGACTCTTAATGCCTCTCCTCCCAACCCCCACCCCCTCCCATACCCAGATATGAACTTTCTCATTCTCTCTTCATCTCTGCACCCAAGTTCCCCCCAGTGTCTGCTGTATCTGGCCCAGAAGACACAAGCGTGTTTTCATGGATCCTTTTACACTTCTGAACCACTATAATAAGACAATAATTCCTACTTCAGACAGAAATAACTTTTTCTTCCCCTAAGCCTAACTTACCCTTCTGATGAAGAGGATACACTGACCCAAGTCACTCCGTGTAAGAAGGTGAACCCTATGCCCCCTGCCCCATGCAGCAACCCAAAGCCCCCTTCTCTCCCTGCTCACATGGGACGTGAGTCTCCAAAGGGGGCTGGAGGTGGATTTAGTGTGAGGCTAATGAAGTGCAAAACAGGGCTCCTCAATTTCACGGACACCTCCTAAGGCCCCAGGCCTACTTGTCTATTCATAATTTTGTATTTTCTCTCTTAAATCTTTTAAATTTCAAACCCCGCACCACCTGGATTAGGTGGGAATTCTCCTTAGACAGAATGAAAGGAGAAAACATCGCCCTTCAGGATTGACATGTGCACGTACATGTCACTTTCCTACCTCTCACCTCTTCAGCCTCTACCTGTTCATCTTTCCACTTGAAATCCACCATGTTTGGGACTTCTGTGGGTGGCGCAGTGGTTAAGAATCTGCCTGCCAATGTAGGGGACATGGGTTCGAGCCCTGGTCCAGGAAGATCCCACATGCCGTGGAGCAACTAAGCCCGTGAGCCACAACTACTGAGCCTGCGCTGTAGAGCCCGTGAGCCACAACTACTGAGCTCACGCACCTAGAGCCCATGCTCTGCAACAAAGAGAAGCCACCACAATGAGAGGCCCATGCACCACAAGGTAGAGTAGTCCCCGCTCACTGCAACTAGAGAAAGCCCGCGCACAGCAATGATGAACCAACACAGCCAAAATTAAGAAATTAAAAGAAAAAAAATCCACCATGTTTGAGAACACCTGTCCTTGACATTTTTAAAACCTAAACTGATTTCATCTCTTTTCTTATCATTATACATAATAATTTCCATTCTCGATTTTTTTTCAAAACTCTTTAGCAACCTTATTTCTTACAGACTTTGTGTCCCACAATCAGACAATGATTTTCATTGTATTGCTTGTGCTTCGTTTTTCTCATTCTCTGAGTTGTGGCAGGTTTCTCACTATTGTTTTCATTTCCTCCTTTTACGTTTCTTTTTCTAATGTGTAGGCTTGATGGTCAGTGTCTGTTCATGGAATCTATGATTTATTGAGGAGCCTACCATTTGTCAGCTTTATCAGCTTTATCACTCCTTCTCTGGCCTGTTCTCCACTGTGATGTTTCCTTTCAAGGCCTGACGCAGCACTTGGCATTAGAGGCCCAAGATGAATACATAAAATATAAATCTAGAGGAAATTACCTTTGAAAGGCATATAGTGCCTGTTCCCATAAGGACTTCAAAGCTGCCTGTTCATTCATAAATTCAGAATCCCCAAACTGTATTATTCATAGACTCACCCACGACATAAAGTTGTCATAAATTTAACGTTTATGGAGCAGAAGCTAGAACCTGGATTGCCCCACGGACTTTAGGTTCGAGAAACTCAGAGAATTGGAAATTTCTTAAAAATATTTTTAAAAGAAGAACTGCAGACCTTCAGAGTAAAGGGAACTTAAACTTATAAAGTTACACATTCAATCACCCAGGACTTTGTTTACTGATGCCAAAGGCTTAACAGGAGTGGATCCAACATCTAAACGGTGGGATTTCTGGTTGTCCCAGCATTTTCCATCTCTATAAACTTCCTTCTAGAACACGATCTGTATTTTAAGCAACTGATTTTTGTGAGATTTCAGGAGAGAAAAATGATTTTACCTCCATTACTTACAGATCAACACAGATAACTTCACATAGAGCCAAATCCACCATTTTCCTTCGGAAGAACTCATATTTTATACATGCACAACAAATTTCCATGTGTTAAGTAGACTGTCGTATTCACTCATTCTACTTTCTTGCCAGTCCTTCTCCACGGAGCCTCTGGTTTTCTCGGAAACAACTGAAATAGTAGATGAGAAATAATGACCATCATTTCTCTCTGAATCTTGTCTCCAACCAGGGAAGGAGGGAGCCTTTCCTCACCAGACACTCGACATTTCTTTCTTTTCTAGTTTGATATCTGCATCTTATAGGGTCTTGTTTGGGACTGGACCACTGGGGTATGGGTGCCACCAATGATATGTGGACAAAAATTGAACACTATAGAAATTATACTAAGAGGCGCATTCTCTGTTTAAGTCTTTTCTACTCCTTAGGAGTGAATCAAGGGGAAATTCTCAGTTTGGTGCTAATAGGATGTGAAGTTCTCCTAACTCTCACTAAGACTCCTTTTTAGCGAAAAGAGTAACTCTCAGGCTCAAAGCCCTCAGCATGTCACAGTTAACCAGCTCGAATTCAATGACATGAGTCACTCGATTGACTGCTCATATCTTTTTAAAAAAATTTTCTTGGAGTGTAGTTGATTTACAATGTTGTGTTACTTTCTGCTGTACAGCAAAGTGAATCAGTTATACGTATACATATATCCCCTCTTTTTTAGACTCTTTTCTCATGTAGGTCATTGCAGAGTACTGAGTAGAGTTCCCTGTGCTATACAGTAGGTCCTTATTAGTTACCTATTTTATATATAGTAGTGTGTATCTGTCAATCCCAATCTCCCAATTTATCCCTCTTCCCCTTTCCCCCCTGGTAACCATAAGACTGTTTTCTACATCTGTAACTCTATTTCTGTTTTGTAAATAAGTTTATTTGTACCATTTTCTAGATTCCACATATAAGCAACACCATACGATATTTGTCCTTCTCTGCATGACTTACTTCACTCAGTATGACAATCTCTAGGTCTATACATGTTGCTGCCAATGGCATTATTTCATTCTTTTTTATGGCTGAGTAATATTCCATTGTATATATGTACCACATCTTTATCCATTGACATATCTTCTATTGAAAAGAATCTGAAGAAGAATGAATATATGTATATGTATAACTGAATCACTTTGCTGTGCACCTGAAACTAACACAACAATGTACATCAACTATACTCCAATAAACTTTTTTTTAAAAAAAGAAAAACAATATTGGTTTCCCATTTGTGGGAGCAACTGAAATTTTCCTTTAAATCAAAATCTAAGCAAACATAAAAAGTTAATAATATTACAGAAGTAATAGGTGACAAATAGACCTGGCAGAAACCCTGAAGATTGTCTGGGAATAACAAAAATTTAAGAAACAGGAGGCTGATTCAATGGCATTATTCAAGGAGGTCTTTAGGAAAATATTCTCTCCCTGGAGTGGGAAAATGGCTTTTGTGGCTCCAAATTGTTCTGATCACCTGGATTATTTTTTCTTGTAAGTGATCGGTCTTTTTTGAAGGAAAGCAACAACATCACCCTCATAACTATGGGAGGGAAAGTGCTTTGGTTGTGACTGAGGAGGAGACAAAGGGGCATGGGTAGCATGGGTCTGGGGAGCAGCGGCAGTGGACGGGCCAAAGAGGGCACCTTCACATCCTGCCCTGGAGAACTTGGAGTTGTGCCCCCTGGGAGTGGGGAGATGGTGGGCTGTTTGGGAGTAGATACCCCAAGGGTCTCCCCTAGAGGTCAGTGTGCCCTGGAAGGCGGGGGACTTGAAAATAAAAAGATGCCCATCTTCAGGGTGGAGAGGCAAGAGCAGCAGCATCCAGACAACTTCAAAGTCACTCACTACTCTCAACTGCTCATCTCTTAATTCTCAGTCATCTCTGCAGACCCCAGACTCTACATAACCCCTCCCTGACAGCCTTCACTGTACACGTGGACCAGGAGAGCCCAGATCTTATATTCTCACTGCATTCCAGTAAGCCATCCAGAAACGTAAAAGTCATTAGTAACCATCTCTCTGCCACACATGTGCTGTCTCACCCTGCCTTCTCAGCAGCACCTTGTAAACAGCATCCAAACCACCGGGCCCCCTACCCTACCTCGAAAAATTACCATAGACTTCACGGGGTGGGGGGCAAGGGGAGCAATACCAATCGAACTCTGACAATAAAACACAAATTGATGATCTCTTAGAGAGAGTGAAGCCTGTAGGTTTGCCCAAGGTCTAAAGTTTACAGATGAAGAACAAGACTTACAAACAGGGACCTCTCCAATAAAGATGTTAAAAAAAAGAAAAAAGAAAAGAAAAGAAAAAGAAACTGGGACCAGAACTAGGGGAAAAGCAGCAGGAACAGAATTTAACTGAATTGGAAGGTTCACCGAGACCTCGAGACATCAGTTAGTCTTTTTCTTACCATGGACTGTTTCTAGAATAAAATTCAACCATCTGGGGGTTATTTCAATGAGCTTTGTACTTCAACACCTAAAAAAATAATAATAACAACGGTTGCTGATTGGACGTGTTATTCGAGCACTCTTTAAAATTCTTTCCAAAATTAATGAGGGCACATAATACGTAAAGTTGCACAGAGGGAGACATTTGAGCACCTAAACACAGGTGGTAAACAAGTTCACTACACGCATAAAAATGGCAGTGGGCTCCTCTCTGTGAGAAGACCTCGGAGGGATTCACAGCCCTGGGCAAAATTAATAAGTTTTGCCACAGACTTTCAGGTCTATTGTGATTTTTAAATGACTCTTGGTGCCTGCATAAACAGTTCATTTTATTTTTCTGTTTAATTACATATGGTGATGGCTGAATATTAATCTCTTCCCCTTTTAAAAGGAAAATGTCTATTTTTGCCTGTCATTCAGAGTTTTTATAAATTCTTCAGATTTGAAGCAAAGTCATCCAAACACATGCCCCTACCCCGACTACTGGGCTGCCAACAGTCCATACGAATAGGAGGTAGAATGACAGCCAGGGACCTTGGACTCACTAAGTGTTTTATGAGTGCTCCCATTTCCAGAAAAAAGGATAAATTTGTTTTCCAGGTCCACTCTCTCTCCACATGTGTCCATGATGAAAGAGGCAGGCGTTCTTTTATCTTACCGAGAGCTTTGTTTCATAGAAGATACAGAAAACAGCAGACAATTTTTAACAATGAAGTTAATGCTTCCAATGTTAAATTACATTGTAAACTCCTGCACCAATCTAAAATTACCTAAAATGAATGTAGCTATGAAGATAGCGATGACACCATCACTTATTAGTTTATCCCTGACAGTAGAGTATCCAAACATGTAAGGAAGCAGTTTTTTCTGTCTCTTTATTAGCTCCTAATAGGTTACTTTTTCATGGAGAATGCAAGCATCACTGAATTCTGGTGAGTTCTGCTATCTTGCAGTCAGTAAGTTTACTGCCCCGCTTTTCCTCCATTGCTACCTATAAAGTTCCATGTCCCCAGGACCCAGCGGAGGTATGAGAAAGGATCTGGGGTGTGTACCAGGGAGTTATTTAACAGGGCACACAGAAAAGAGACAGGTTTATAAAGCACAGCACAGTCAGACAGTTAGAAGTGACAGAAAGAATGGTTTAAAGACGTAACTTTGGCTCTGGACTCAAACCATAATGAGAAAAAAAAAGAAACCTCGTCTACAACTTCGCATATGCAGACTGCCTTTCCAATGCTTGGGTAAGTTCCTTGCAGCCTTTAAGGATTCGCAGACATAGTATTTCCATTACTAACAAATGGTTTGTACAATTCAAATCGTTTTTCTGAGAGCCCTTTGAGCTGGAGAGCACACAGAATTACCATTTGCCTGGTCCTGAATCAGAGCCATCAGGTAGAGTAAGGTTGCATGTCAGCGCGCGGATCATTTGTTTTATGATTTACTCAATTCATCCTAATATTCTCCTCTACTACTTGACTCTCCAACAGCATTGATCTGCTCTTTCCCATAGCAGGGAATCCAGATCCGAATCGAACCTGTCTCTGGCAGTCACAGTCTCTCCAGGAGACGGTTCTATTTAGACTGTTTCATGGGCCGTCTCGTTATTTGTTCATTGTTAGGGATGGTGGGAGAGACTGTAATAGCCGAGCAGCCTCAGCTGGCTGCTGGAAGGAAGTCCAGGGCTGGTATTATTAAAAGGATAGATGGTATATTCTATGCCCTATGGAAAATAGTTTGATAATACATCTTGACCCAGAACTTATTAAAAAATCCATTACCTTTTTAATTCAAGTTCATAATGCCCTTTGGAATTTCAATTTAGGCATTTCTTACCAAAATAATAGGTAGCTTTCTTACTGGACATGGGAAATAGAGTGTCTCACACTGACAATTCTAACATGATGGTTATTAATTTATTATTGACGAATTCGTCTTCTTCTTAAAAAAAAAATGATGGGGGTGCATATCCTTTTCTTGGGAATAGACCTTAGATCAACTTGGCCATTTCCTTGTGTTAACCTTATGGTGGTGCACAAATTCTATTTATTGGGCTGTTAATCTTTGCCTAACAGGACCGAGATCAATCCCTTGGATTGTTCATAAAATCCACACCCTGAGGACAGTGGACTTTGAAAAGAACTGTACACAAATATTGAGAAAGGACAGCAACGTACGCAGAATCTGGAAGATCATTGTCTCATTTGCAATATCAAAGATGGCGCGTGGCCACCTCTGTGGCCAGAAAACCAACACCTACACACCTTCCAACAATACACATACAAGACAAACACGTGCTCCACCGAAAATAACACCACTGGCTCTGATCTGTTGTCTTCCCACGCACCTGGCTTCAGACTGTTCCTGTGTTGGGGGTTGGGCCCATCAGTATATCTTGGTACCACTGCATGGTGGACCTCCTGGAAGCCCAGCTGGTGGACTGGCCATGGCATAAGCCACTCAGAGCATCCTCCCATCTCCAGAACCAGGTTGATCTCAAGCCTTTTCCCCCCACAGTGTTCCTGAGTATTTTAGGTCCCTCTTTGATGTGCTGACACAACTAAACGTTCTCGTAACTGTGGTTAAAATCAGCTGAAGGCAAGGTGGAACCTTCCCCACCCTGTACCATCCAGCTAGTGAAGGTCTTTTCAAACTGATTCTCCCTCCTTCTTTTAAAGTAATCTACAAGCAGAAAATTGTTTATCTCAGTATTGGGTGTTCTGATGATTGTTCTGACCCAAGGAACTAATGAATCCAGTCTAGAGATGTAGCGTGATTACACAAACTTTGCTTATTACTTCACTGAATTTGGGTCACAGATTCTACACATGCATCTAATGGGTCAAGCGTGATTACAATTTTTGGCACAGCCTGGAACCCTTGGAAGGGCTTCAACCCATCATAAATGTATCGTTATTAAAAGGAAAGCATCAAAACAGCAGGTACATCTCTACAGTGATTCTAAGAAATATGTAAATTATCATTTAAATGACTCTACCTGTCTGTCGGGGGAGAAAACCTGAGGCAATCAGTTCTGTGTTGGAAGAACATGTGTTCGACACCCTTTCGTTTCTGGGCTTTTAATGAGTGGTCAGTGGCCTTTCTTCACGTCTCAGCCCCAGCATTTCCCAGGAGGAAACGGTGAAGAAAACAAGTCCATTTAGCATGAATGCCCCAGAGGCAGGGTCAATGATGCCTTTTGTGGGAGGGAGGGAGTGCTTCAAGCAGTTAACAGTTAGGGACACATTAGCTTTGTCTTAAAGGTTCCTCCTTAAAATGATGGGAAAGTTACTAAGGGGGAAAACGAGGAGAGGGATAAGTTGGGAGATTGGGATTGACATGTACTCACTACTATATATATAATAGATAACTAATAAGACTTACTGTACAGCACAGGGAACTCTACTCAATACTCTGTAATGACCTATATGGGAATAGAATCTAAAAAAGAGTGGATATATGTATATATATATAACTGATTCACTTTGTTGTACAGCAGAAAGTAACATAACATTGTAAATCAACTGTATTCCAATAAAAATTAATTAAAAAAAAAATACGGGACTTCCCTGGCGGTCCAGTGGTTAAGACTCCGAGCTTCCGCTGCAGGGGGCATGTGTTCAGCCCTGGTTGGGGAACTAAGATCCCACATGCTGTGGCCAAAATAAAATAAACTAAAATGATGGGATAAAAGAGAAAGTACCCTTTTGCCTTCATTTTTTTCTTCATCCATGTTCTCATAATGTTCCACCATCACTACTGCTATTTCTGGAAGAATGTGGTTTTCAGCATGTTTTCAGCCTTTTCCATTCTTTTTCCTTACAGTGTCCTTTTATTGTTATTGAAGTACAATCATCCATTTCCCTTCTAAGAAAAATGACTTTTAAAAAATTAATGAGGCGATGTTTTCCCCTTGTTAATTTAGAGAATAAGAGACTGAGAAATTCCCCAGTAACTGCAGAGAAAGTCAGAAATAGGTAAGGTGCATTGAGAGTAGGTCTCGTCACATTTAAAGGAAGCTTAAGAAAATGTTTAAAGAATGGAACATAATAGCAAGAGCAGGGCCACCAGAGGTGGGCAGATGTGATGTGTGTTAGAGAGCCTGGGAGAGGTTCTAGAATCAGAAGGCCAGCTTTTTTTATTTTTTTATGTTTTTTTAATTTAACTAGTTTATTTACAATGTTGTATTAATTTCTGCTGTGCATCAAAGTGATTCAGTTATACAAATATCTATCTATCTATCTATCTATCTATCTACATTCTTTTCCATTATGGTTTGTCCCAGGATATTGAATATAGTTCCCTGTGCTCTACAGTAGGACCTTATTGTTTATCCATTCTATATGTAAGAGTTTGCATCTGCTAATCCCAAACTCCCAGTCCATCCCTCCCCAATCCCCACTCCCCCTTGGCAACCACAAGTCTGTTTTCTATGTCTGTAAGTCTGTTTTTGTTTCCTAGATAGGTTCATTTGTGTCATATTTTAGATTCCACATATAAGTGATATCATATGGTATTGATCTTTCTCTTTCTGACTTCACTTAGTATGATAATCTCTAGTTGCATCCATGTTGCTGCAAATGGCATTATTTTGTTCTTTTTATGGCTGAGTAGTATTCCATTGTATATATGTACCACATCTTCTTTATCCATTCATCTGTCGATGGACATTTAGGTTGCTTCCACATCTTGTTTATTGTGAATAGTGCTGCTATGAATATTGGGGTGCAGGTATCTTTCTAAATTATACTTTTGTCTGGATATATGCCCAGGAGTGGGATTGCTGGATCATATGGTAGCTCTATTTTTAGCTTTTTGAGGAACCTCCATACTGTTCTCCATAGTAGCTGCACCAACTTACATTCCCACCAAAAGGACAGGAGGGTTCCCTTTTCTCCACACCCTCTCCAGCATTTTTTACTTGTAGACTTTTTTATTAAACAAATATGTAAGACTAACAATCGAGTATAGTGGATAAAGAGCAGTCAGCCTCAAATTTCTGTGGGCCTGGAATTTAATATATATGCTTTATGATTCAGAAACCTAATAAGAAGACAAATGACCAGCACTAAGTACAATGCTGTAAATTGCTTTAAAAATGAATTCTTATCACAGCTAAAATAGTAAGTCTAGCAGAGCAACATGAACAGCTTAATTGGTAAATTGGTAAATGCTGTGAAAGTCAGAAATACTCACCTATATTGACCAAGAATATTTGGAAAGGAAAATATAATTTGAAGATATTTCTTTAGCAGATTTGCACAAAGCATTCAGTAATACCAGATCTTCTCACAAACCCAGTCAAAACATTTCAATCTAAGTAGTGATTTCTTTTTTTTTCTTTTTTGTGATTTCTTTTGAATCATGCTATTGAAGAAGGTATTCTAGGGTCTCCTGCAGCCATGCCTCATAAACACTGGCCCAACTCCTATGCACATGAAGAACTGAGGACCACAGCATTGGAAAGGAACCACATGCCAGGTGGCTAAGAAGATAGTAATAACCATAGCCAGCTCTTGTACAATATTTCCGTGCACAAGGAGCTTTTTAAAGCACTTCTTTGCGGAGCACAGGCTCCAGACGCACATGCTCAGCGGCCATGGCTCACGGACCTAGCCGCTCCACAGCATGTGGGATCTTCCCGGACCAGGGCACGAACCCGTGTCCCCTGCATCGGCAGGCAGACTCTCAACCACTGCGCCACCAGGGAAGCCCAAACACTTCTTATATATTAGCTCATTCAACCCTCCTAACAATTCCATGAGGTCTATATTTTTATTATCCCCATTTTCCCAGTAAGGAGATGTACCACCCATAGCTTAGGCGGCTCACCATGTTTAAACAACTAGTCTGTAACAGAGCTGGGATTCAACCCCTGGCAGGCTGGCTCCAGCGTCTGTGGTCTTTCCCACTATACTATGTTGCTTTTGAAATTTGTCATAACCTTTTTATACAGCAATATATCTCTGAAAGTTAACAAATAGATAATGTTTCTTACCCATTCTGAGGTGCTGGGGATTAGGACTTCAACATATGAGTTTGGAGGGACACAGTTCAGCCCACACCTGCCTCATCAGAGTTACTGAAGGGGTCCAGGGCAGGGTTA
Source organism: Hyperoodon ampullatus (assembly GCF_949752795.1). Taxonomy (NCBI): domain Eukaryota; kingdom Metazoa; phylum Chordata; class Mammalia; order Artiodactyla; family Ziphiidae; genus Hyperoodon; species Hyperoodon ampullatus. The sequence goes on from NC_136915.1 coordinate 196,071,829, forward strand.
CAGGTCAGCCTGTAGCACCTGTCAGAGCCTTCCCGGTAAATCTACTTATGGATGAACTTTTTTCTTCTTCTGGACCTATTCTGCAAGCCAAAGAAAAGAAAAGAAAAGACTAAATTAAATTAAATCAGAAATGATGTAATAGCTAGATGTAGGTGAATTTACTATTTTGACTATTTTCTATTTTCCCTATTTTGAACTATAATATATGGACATGGATTCTTCCCTAGAATTTTACTCTTTTGACACTTTCTCCTCCAGACCTAGCAGGAGTAGATTGTCTCTTTTGTACTGAATACAGTAAACACAAATGGGTCCTGTCATCTACAAATATAAGTTTTTCAGTCATCCCTAGATATAAGCAGATATAAGACCAAGTTATGGGATATTTTGTTTATGGCTCTCTTCTGAAATGATTTGGATATTAAATGGTTCATGTAAGAAATACTGTAAAATAAAATTTCTGTCTCAATAAAGCATTTTGATAGGATAATTTACATTTAGACCTATTAACCATCAAACCAACTTGTTGAGACATTTCATGAAATTGAAGATACATAGACCCAGCTATAAAGATTATATCATTTGTTATTAGCATTAGAATAGAGTTTAGGAAAGCAGATCCTTTTTTAAAAACCAGTATATAGTTACATGTATCATTTAACGCAGTTTTGTGGTCAGATAATGAATTTACCAGTTCACACATATATTTTTATTAGACTTCCTTCATCTGAGAAGACACAAATAAAGGAAATTATTTTTTTTTCTCTTCATGTAGCATAAAATGTAGACCAGTTATTTGAAGGGGTGAGTATACTATATTCCATATTTTCTATGATGTAAATTAATTGTGTACATTACTTAAAGGAGTTGTACTGATGTATTTAATGACACTTCATCTTGGGATGCAAAGTATTTAAAGGAGAGGAAAAGAGAGGGAAAGGAAGTGCGAAATATTCACATAACATCTTTGTTCCATTTGAGTAATCAGGCAAAACAGAGAAAAATAGTGCTATTGTGTTATTGTAATAAGCATTCTTAAAATTAAAACAAAAAAAGTTTTCTCCTTAAATAACTAAAGTATTTCTGCTGCAATTGTAAGTAACTTGCAATTTTACTTGGGGCGGTAGTGGGGCGGGGGGGTGGCGTGGGGAGTTGCAAAAGTTCCAAGAGGCTTGAAGCTTCTGCCTTCGGGAAGCCCACCTGTGGTCTCCTGAATCGCTTTATTTTCCCTCCATCTCACCCTGTAACGTATCCTGTTCTATGTTAGGTGTTCCCTCTCGTACCATAAAAGAAAATGAGAAGTTTCAGAGTCAAACAGACCCCTTCCTGAATCTCAGCTCCACAGCTAGGTAGCTCTGTCACCTTCGTTAAGCTTCCTAGTCCTCAAATTCTCAGTTTCTTCATCTGCAAAATATGATTAATAAAAAAAATTAAGATTTCCCAAAAACATGGAGTCCTTACCTTACTCTTCTTTTAAAATTTTACTTTAAATGTACCTGTCCAAAGCCCCCAAAGCTTTTGTTCAATAATCCTCCTTCAGTTATTCAAGAGTCAACCATCCCATTTATAGACGGTTTTAAATTTGTAGCTTCTTCCACCTGCTTTGCTGTTAATGACCCACTGGCCTGAGTCACCATCAGGTGCACAGTTAGAACAAAGGAAATTAATCAACAATTGCATTCAAAGCCGGGAAATCCTGAGAACAGGAGCCAAACTATCATGCATGTTTCACAGACACTATCCTCTCTAGAACCCACTACTATTCTTCACAAAACTTCAAAAAATATTTTTCTTCTTCACCTTCTCGGACCCCATCTTCTCTTCTTACATCAACCGCACCGTGCAAAAGTCTGCCTGTTGGTTCCTGTCTCAAAGTGGATTCCTCTTTTATTATATCTTTTGTCCTTTTGAAACATCTTGCTTGTGACACAATATGTTATCATAAATGTCATCATCAAGAAAGCATCTCTAATGTAAGAATGACATTAACACATAGTGAAAAGATAAATACACAAAAAGAACTGACTTGAGCCATCCATAGAAGCTCCTCTTTTCTCTCTGGGCCATGTAAGCATTTTTATTTTCACTTTGTATTTACATAGTTGTCAAGTGCACCCAAGAGGAGCTCTCCAGGTTGAACCTGGAGGATCTAGGAAGCTGTTGGTCTCTGCTCTCACTACAGGTGCAGAAGCCAGATCCACATAAACCAACGAGCCACCACACAGCCACATGATTCAGGACCCTGTTCGCCAGCATCACTTAAAGACGGCCCACGTGGGATGTAAGATAAAGAGCACGTTTTAAAGGGGCCATGACCTTCACCCAAAGGTAAGACCAGATCTCTTTGAAATGGAGGTTCATAGCAGAGGTTCACAGCGGTACAGGTAGTGGGCAGAAAAAAAATCCACCATCTCGGAATGCTGCCTTCTCTCCACCCCTGCTTCAGCTCCTTCCCAGGCATTGGTTTCTCCTTCAAAGAAAACTGACTTTTCACTGAAGTTGAAATAATCAGGTGTTGTACACCTTATTGTCCAAGTAACGTATGCCTACTTACACACCAAGGAAAGTCTTGCCAATATTTTACAATAACTATAAATGGAGTATAACCTTTAAAAACTGTGAGTCACTATATTGTACACCTGTAACATATAATATTGTACATAAACTATACTTTGATAAAAAAATAGATATCTGAAAAGATAATGGCTTTGGCTTAGGGAAAAAAAGAGAGTCTTAATGTAGGCACTTTGTGTTCATCTGTAAAAAGGATGTTATTGTCCATATCTTCTGTATCAGTGGAGAGAGAAGTCCTTCCACACAGAAGCAAGTTTGTCTGCAACTTGCTTGGAGCTGGTGAGTGATGATGAGGAGGCTCCCCTGAGCTGCAGCTCTTCAGTCTCACCATGGGGAGACATTTAATATAAGGGCTGAGTTATCAAACCAAATGATTTCTTTAAAAGTGAGTTCAGGGCAGCACCATCAACGTGGTGCCACAGTAGCAGCCCAAGACTACACACCTGTGAGTGATGTGGTCACCATGGGAACTGTTTGGGGCTAGAAGGAGTCTGAGTCATCACCCCAAGTCCATATCTGAAAAGGCATTGACCTTGGATAAGTCAGTCACTTGGAGACCAAGCCTCTCCTCTAAAATGTAAAATCATGGAAGTTGCCCTCTGGCTGACACTGATGTTTTAAGTGAAGCACAGTGACCTTTGGGAAAATAAGTTAGACCCTAGGGAAGAAAGGAGCTGTGTAAACCCAGGGTTCTAACACAACTAACCAGTGTATATTGATGTTGTTACACAAAGGCTAGGTGATCATGTCCCTGGCACCATACAGGATACTTTATGGAAAGTATTCTACAGATTCCTTCAAACTCACAAGTTGAAATGACCTGAAAGTGTCTCAACCGAGACTTAGAGAGGCATAGATTAAATTGCAATACTTAGAAAGAATCACAAATTCCAGATGCCTCGTAGGAATTGTACTCTAAATTCTCCATCAAACAGGGAATTTCCAAACCGAGAGGGGAACAGAAAGGGAATTCAGTATAAATAGGATTACTTTGTAGCTCTTGTGATGCTCCTAAGTTGGCACACTGATGTATTTAAGACATGTGAGGCAAAGTCCTGGGCCTTTTGGGGGTTTGAGGGAGCTCTTAGAATTATTACATCACTCACATTCGATCCAATACAGCACGGGGAGAATTGACCATCCACATGGTTCTTTGGGATATACTGTGAATGAAATAGTAAAATACAACCTGACCTAGTGTACAGTTTGGCAATCTTTCAGCAGAGAGGGATGCTAAGTTGCTGACACTGGCACTGAGAAATAGAGGGGGTGTGAGTGGGGAAAGCAACGGGCCCTTGGAAGGTCCCTCTGTTCAGAAATCCCTCCCTAATTCAAGTTTCATTTGCAACAAACGTTCTCCATTTTTTTTTTTTTTTCCTTTTGGCCTCACCACTCAGCATGTGGGATCTTAGTTCCCCGACCAGGGATGGAACCGGTGCCCCTTGAATTGGAAGCGTGGAGTCTTAACCACTGGACCGCCAGTGAAGTTCCATTTTGCTTTTAAAATACAAATATTCCTTGAGAAGTAGTTCCTTCGATCAGCTCAATTTCTGACTCGGTATAGGTGGGTCTCAAACTGAGAGGAGTTTTGCTCAGGGACCGGTGGGGTGAGGGGAGAAGGATCATTTGGAACATGAGTCACTTTGGAGGCAGCAAAACCTGAAGGGCTGTGAAGCATTAGGCACCGTGAACAGCCAAGGGCTTCGAGAAGAGGGGGACCAGGACCAGGCAGGGGAAGGAGGTGTCGAGCCCTGGGGGACGTACCGTACCAACCCGGCAGGATGTTCCAGTACAGCTGGTCTGGAGCCACTGAGAATTCTTCCCTGTGAGTCCAGGGTCCCCCGTGTGGAGGGATGTTGACTCCTGTCAAAACGAACCCCTCACAGCTTTTGTGTCTGCCTGACTGTAGGCCTCTGCCAGGTAGGATGGTTCAGATTTGCTTTCACCAGCCTGACTGGGGTACTTGAAGAACAAACGATTGAATTAGAGACACAGACGTAGAGAACAAATGTATGGACACAAAGGGGGGAAAGCGGGGTGGTGGTGGCGGTGTGATGAATTGGGAGATTGGGATTGACATGTATACACTAATATGTATAAAATAGATAACTAAGAAGAACCTGCCATATAAAAATTAATTAATTAATTTTAAAAAAGAATTGCTGAACAACGTTAGAAATTTAAAATGATAAGCGAAAATCCCATAGGTGACTATGTTCTTGTAACCTCTTCTGTCAAATAAAAGTAAGCTGCTTTTGTGTACATTTTTAAGAAATAAGAGTCTTGGGACTTCCCTGGAGGTCCAGTGGTTACGACTCCATGCTTCCACTGCAGGGGGTGCGGGTTCGATCCCTGGTCGGGGAGCTAAGATCCCACATGCCTCGCCGCCAAAAAACTAAAACATAAAACAGAAGGAATATTGTAACAAATTCAATAAAGACTTTAAAAAATGGTCCACATCAAAAAAATCTTAAAAAAAAAGAAGAGTCTTAATGCCTAGAAATTCAGTGTTATTGGGAAAGTAACGTCGTCCTCCGCAGAATAAGATGCAAAATGATTTTACTAGAGATCTAGACCCTTTTTTTGGAGGTTTAAGAATAGGGAAGCAGTAGAATAGATTACTCCCAACCAGGCAGACTCCTAGGATAATATGCATTATCTCCTAATCTTTTGGGAAGAGACAGAAAGCTCATCTTTTTTTAAGTATATGAATAAACAGAAGGAAATAAAACAGCAAGCCTTCGTAAAACTTTAATTTCTTTTTAATCTCACAGAAAAATATTTAATTATTTGTATAAAAAATAAAAATTTTGCAAGTAAGAAAAAAAATATGCACTATCTCATGTAATCTCCACAGCAGCCTGTGACATTGCAATTAGTACATCCATTTTTTTCTTTAAATGAGAATAGCATTTTAATCAACCAGTGGCTATTTAAGCCACCTCAATTTCAATTTACCAGCATAAAGTAATACACTTGATCTACACAAAAGTAACACAAAATAAAATCTTATTAATTTCAATGCATTAATACAACAGGATAGTTATTTACTTATATTTTGCAGGAGTGTAGTTACTGTATCTTCAGATATAGCTTCCCATTCCATTGAAACACTTATTTTTGAATGTGTGCCTCCTTCTTTGCCTTTATTTTTTTATTAATTTTTATTGGAGGGACTTCCCTGGTGGCGCAGTGGTTAAGAATCCTCCTGCCAATGCAGGGGACACAGGTTTGAGCCCTGGTCCGGGAAGATCCCACATGCCTCGGAGCAACTAAGCCTGAGTGCCGCAACTACTGAGCCTGCATGCCAAAACTACTGAAGCCCACGTACCTAGAGCCCATGCACCACAACGAAGAGTAACCCCTGCTCACTGCAACTAGAGAAAGCCCACACAGCAATGAAGACCCACCTCAGCCAAAAATAAAAATAAAAAAAATTAAAATTTTATTGGAGTATATGTATACGTGTGGCTGATTCACTTTGCTGCACAGCAGAAGCTAACCCAACATTGTAAAGTAATCCATTTTTTTATATATATATCCAGAAACTGAAGCCTAAAGAATACCTGCACCAGGTACCACAGCCAGTAAATGCTGAAGCCAGGATTAAAACCCAGACAGTGTGAGACAAAAGCTCACACGCTTAACCAGGGGTTGGCAAACTTTTCCCATAAAGGGCTTGATAGTAAGTATTTTCAGCGTTGCAGGACATACAGTCTGTCTCACAACTATTCGAGTCTTTCATGGCAGTGGGAAGGCAGCTACAGACGATACATAAACAAATAGGCATGGTCGCGTCAATAAAGTTTTATTTACAAAAGCAGGCAGACAGAGGACTAGATTTGGTCCATGTGACTCTGGAGTGCCTGACTTTAATCACTATTATATGATGCTGCCTCTTAGTATATTTAATTTTATTCTGAAAAGCTGAAATTATTTGTTGCTTCTGTATCTTGGTTGCTATGTGGCACACACTGACCTCCTTGTTTGTTATTCTGTTAAGTAGCCCAAGATACACTGGAAATGCATGGGTCCCTTTTATAAAAGCTTGGGTTTTAGCAATTGCTGCCATTTGAAGTATCTGTTGGGACATCCCATAACTTACCTTCCTGAAAGAGAAGCACAGAGGCTATATTTTATATGTGAGCAGTCCTCCAGGACGCTTGATGAGCAAGAAAACACTCTGTTAGCTCAAAAGCCTGCCCCCCCCATAGGGCATCCAGCTTGGTCATTAGGGTGTTTGTTTCCAAAGATCAAGCGACAGTGTAATACAGCCTGATGATCCAGGACAGATGTGGGGATAAAGTCTAAGCTGAAAATATTACTGGGGAGCTTAAACTAAGCTCGGAGGCATTTCCACCAGGCATGTGGTAAGTTGGAGTTTGGAAAATGTGCTGTCTCGGACGATTTCCACGTCCCACTGAACTCCCCACCCCACCTTTGACACTTACAGCTGCAGCGGGAGGAGGTCAGATTTACAAGTGGGGTTGACCTTGTTGTCAAGGGAAGTAAAGTCAATTTGGTTGCTCTCTCCTCCCTTTAACCTGACAGAAGGGAAAGGGCTTCTGCCAAAAATCATGAAGCTGACCCCTGTGTGCCTCCTACAATTTGGCATTGTGTATTTATACCTCTATTCTTCACTACCTCTTCTTTGAAGATGGCTGAATTCGTTTTGTTTGGGCGCTGCATATATGCCTATGTCCTGGAGAAACCAGGCATTAACAATAAACTGTTCACACTGACAAACTAGCAAAGACGTTAGCCAATCTACTTCCCAATGTATTAATTCCTAAATCATGATATTAGTATTTAAGCATTGCAGCTAGGTTTACAGTTTTCTTTTTCATATTCTATTTCTCTCTCTCTCTCTCTCTCTCTCTCTCTCTCTCTCTCTCTCTCTCTCTCTTCCTCTCTTATTCACTACCTGGTTACCTTGTTTCTATAGCTACTAATAGCAGAGCTACCTTCGGAACTATAATGGAGTTTGCCTCTTTCATTCTTATTTTAAAGAAAATAGAAAATTGAGTCCTTTAAAACTTAGTGAATTCCTGCTTTTTAATTGCCCTGCTTCTGATGGAAAATCTACTTTACCATACCTGATTTTATATCATTTGAAATGGGGTTGCCATCTTATACGCATTTAGATGATGGGACAGATAAAGTTATCTTTTCTTGAACTGAATTCTGGAAAATAAACAATTATCCTCATTTCCAACAGGAAGTGGCAGATAATAAAATCCACCTGTATTTGCACAAATCTTTTAGATATCACTCTGAATTAAGAGAAAATCTGTTATATTCACTTGGGCAATTTCAAATTTCAATTAAATGTTCTTTTTTCAAAAGTGCCACACTGTGTACTACAAATAAAAATGGCCCTGTTTTTGCCTGGAAGGCAGAAAATAGTCCAGCAAATTTATGGGAAAGCAAATTTTTTTCTATCGATCAATCCCTAGAGGGGCATTAACTACTCTTAGGAGAGCTTATTGCAGAAGACGGCATAAGTGACATGCACAAAAGACAGGCTAAGGATGCTGAGAAGTGGAGGAGAAAATGGAAGACTTTAACATTACATCCTGGTCGTACCAAGGTCCATTGACCCTGTGTTCATTCCAGGTAATTAATTTACAACACGTTAAAACCTCGATGTGAAGAAGGCTGTTATGCGTCAAACGTGTAGGAATAAAAAGTGTTATTGATTTAGGATTTCTATTGTATCATGTGCTGACAGAAAAAACCTCCTCCACCGAGTTACGGCTCAACGATGGAACAAAGCTTTGCTGAAGGACGAAACTGCCCAAGAAGTGCACTCTGGAATACACTCAGCTGGAGCAACACAGCCTGCAAGGGATTCTGTGGGGTGAATTAGGAAGTATCATTAGAACCAACCCATGCACCTAATAAATACTGATAAATAAGCACCCTAGAAATCAAATTTGGGGACGTGATAATGATCTTCTTTACAGTAAAGGTCTAAAATAGCCCCCCTGCCCTCTGCCAAAGCCAACCATTAATATTTATTAAATAAAATATGAGTATACCATTAATTTTAAACACCTGACATAAATCGAAGCTCTCTTCCTTTTGAAGTGTAGAAATTATAAGGGTGAGGCCACACAAGCTTGAAGCCATGATGATTTGAAGAGACTAAAAGAACTAGTTCTAATTTTAAAAATTAAGTGGCTTCATTAGCTAGTATAACTGGCATATTGGGGGAAAAATAGACAATGACTATTTGGGGTCTTTTGTGTTTCCATACAAATTTAAAAATTTTTGTTCTAGTTCTGTGAAAAATGCCATTGGTAATTTGATAGGGATTGCATTGAATCTGTAGACTGGCTTGGGCAGTATGGTCATTTTAACAACACTGATTCTTCCAATCCAAGAACACAGTATATCTTTCCATCTGTTTGTGTTGTCTTTAATTTCTTTCATCAGTGTCTTAGAGTTTTTGGAGTACAGGTCTTTTGCCTCTTTTAGGTAGGTTTATTCCTAGGTATTTTATTCTTTTTGATGTGATGGTAAATGGGAGTGTTTCCTTAATTTCTATTTCTGATATTTTGTTGTCAGTGTATAGAAATGCAACAGATTTCTGTATGTTAATTTTGTATGCTGCAACTTTACCAAATTCATTGATGAGCTCTAGTAGTTTTCTGGTAGCATCCTTAGGATTTTCTATGTAGAGTAAATCTACTATACTTCAATTTAAAAAATACCAATGAGTAAAATTATTGTCAACTCCTCGGTGACCAAGGACAAGTCACTGAGCATCTCTGAAACCACAACAGTTGCATCTAATAAAGCAAAAATAACACCCACTCTACTTGACTCATAGGGCTAATGACAGGAATCAATGAGATAATACATATGAATATGATTGAAAATAGTATTCAATCCTATTTAAATGTGTTACTGAAATTATTTTATTTGAAAATTGATTTTTAAAGGAAATAAAATGACAAGGACTTTTTTTTAAAAGGTGAAACATTCTACATATGGCTTTCTAACGTATCACAAATTCTCTCCATCTTTTCCTATGATAATTTAATTTAATCTAAAAGGACTTATTTGGGAATTTCCTGGAGGTCCAGTGGTTGGGACTCTGCGCTTTCACTGCCGAGGGCCTGCGTCAATCCCTTGTTGGGGAACTAAGATCCCACAAGCCAGGCAGCACGGCCATAAAAAATAAATAAATAAATAAATAAATGAACATTTTAGATAGAAAAAGTAGTACAGGATGAAGGTGTACGTAACAGAGACAGAATAATAAAGTTACAAAAAATATTACTTAAAAATTTGGGCGCCCATAACTCCATGGGTCAAATTAATATGACTTGAGTTCTTTCATTAATTCAAGGTCCTCTGTATGTATTGAAGGACTCCATCACATGTAATTTCCCAAATGGTTTTTTCTTCTTCTCCATATTACCTATCCCAATACCTTTTCTGCATGTAGCATTTTCAAATCTACAATAGAAAAATGACAGGACCATCAGTAGGGAATTATACTGATCCTTACAAGTTCTTCCTATACTAAAAATAGGATTGCTATAGAAATGCATTGTCCAATATGATAGCCACTAACCACGTGTGGATATTTAAATTTAAATTAATTAAATATTAAAAATTCAGTTCCTCAGTCACCCGAGCCATATTTCTAGTGCTCAACAGCTGGATATGGCTAGCTGGTAGCCACAGTATTGAATGGAGCAGCTATAACATATCCGTTCTCACAGAAAGTTCTAGTGGATAGTACTGCTGTAGAGGGCCTTTGAAGTCATCACCCCAGCTCAGCAACTCTGGGTATCCAGCCTCAGCCATTTCTATGGCAGTAAGCTCTTCTCCCACTTCTCTGAGGAACACTGTGAGGCCCTGCAATTCCAGATCCTCAAAGCCCAAGTTTCTTGCAGGGTATGAAACAATTAAATAGTTTTATTTAGTTTTTCTAATAGTCATAGCACCTGGTTGGAGAACCATGGTTATGAGGGTAGGAGCATTTATGAAATGAGAAAAAAATCAGAAATAAAAAAGGAAAATTGAGTAAATAAATGGTCTACCTAGGTTTTCTGGGGTCCACCTTTTAAATGGCCTCCTAAAACTTAGGTGATTTTTTTGAACACTAAATAGATTTCCCTGAGATGGTAAATGGTTGTGCCCACTGTACTCACAGGCTTGGTGACATTACCGAGAAATTGTAAAACTTGCAGAGAGATAAGAGTCAGAATAACATCCAAATAGCTGAGAGGATGCACTCATTAAAGACATACCAGCCAATGAAACCAATGAAAGCATGGCTACTGGCATAACCAGAGTGAACAGTTTAGAGAGGAGCAGAAGAGAACTAGCATTTACTAAACACCTAGTGTGTATTCACATACTATGAATTGGGTACAGTAAATCCCATTTAGTAGAATAGAAAACTCATGTTTGCAGTAAAATATTCTCAAAGTCACACAGCTATCTGATGTATATACTATTTAAATCTATATCTATCCAGCTTCAGGGCTCTTATTTTTCCATAATACTTTAAAGACCTCCAAAGGGAATACTAATGTCATTGAAATCTGGGATTCCTGCCTTCTAATCATGGATGAAATTAGACCTAAGACTTTCCTCAGAAGACAGTTGGCTAAGAACAAAATATACCACAAGGTGAAAATGTAAGGGCAATCAAATATAGTGTGCAGAAATAGTTCACAAATATGTAGAGTTGTTTAAAAGCAAGATACTTCAGGAGCAAAGAAGCTTTCATAACAAAGGTTTCAAGGTTTGTATAATACTACTTAGATGCTGATCAAATTCAGAGGGGATCTTTCATTGTAGCCAAAAATGAGGACTGACACAGAACTCAAAAAAATCTAATAAGGCAAAAGGGTATAAGATAAGGAGATGGAGTGAACATCTGATTCCAGGAAACACACTATAGTCCCTGGTAAGTGGATATAGAAATGAACAAGACAAAAACAATAATACCCCAAATGCCTCATAAACATGCAGATTAACCATAGCAGTTTGAGGATCTTCTCAAGGAATTTATATTTTCCAAGTTGAAGAACTCATTTCTGCTTGATACCCTCATGGAGTAATTGGAATTGCCCTCCCACTGTAAACAGTTAGAAAACTGGGCAAAGTACATGAAATAACCGTTTTCAGTCACTGGACATGGAAAGCACAGGACTGTGTCTCTGAGAAAAGGAAACAAACAAGGTAACCCCTACAGTTGTCCCAGCTGTCTCTCTAGAGGTTCTTTTTAGATTGTAGCGCAGAGAGGGGGAACTCAAGCAGATTATAGTGGTTGTCTAGTTGAAGAGATAGAAAAGGGATTTCAGAGAGGGTGAGGTGCCTGGAGTTTGAGGGGCAGAGAACCAGAGAGCAAAAAGATCAAGCTGAACTGCAACAACCTCCCAGAACAAAATTCAACATTCTTCAAAGGAAGACACAACATCAAATACTTAATAAACTAATATTTATAATCCTGCACCCAATAAAAAATTATTATACAGGCAATGATGCAGGAAAATGGAATCCCTAACCAGGAGAAAAGTCAATCAATTAAAACAGACCTTAAGGTGGCAGAGGTGATGAAATCAGCAGATAAGGACATTAAAAGTTATAAATATGCTTAAAGATTTAAAAGAAAACATGAACATAATGAGGAGAGAAATGGAAGGTATAAGAGGGAACCAAATGGACCTTAAAGTGATGAAAACTACAGTATCTGAATTGAAAGATTCACTAGCTAAATCAAACAGCAAATTAGATATTACAGAAAAGAGATTAGTGAATTTGAAGACATTAGATTAGATTAAAAGACAGTAGATTAAAAGACAGAAAAGCCCAAACTAAAAGACAGAAAGCAAAAAACCTGGGGAAAAAAACTTAAAGTCTCAGTAACTTGTGGAATAATATTAAATGATCTAACAAATATATAATTGGAATTACAGAGGAAGGAGGAGGAACAGGAAAATATTTGATGCGTGGCATAATTTTTTTCAAATTTGATTAACATAAACCTAAGAACCTCAAAGAACCTCAAGCATGATAAATAAAAACACACCAAGTCACAACATAATCAAGTTCCTAAAAACCAGTGATTAGAGAATATCTTCAAAGCAGAGACAGAAAAAAAAAAGACATATACAGGATAACAAAGATAATAATAATCTCACTTTTCTGAGAAACAGTGAAAGCTAGAGGACAATGAAACAACATATTTAAAGTACTGAATTTTGGGGCCTCCCTGGTGGCGCAGTGGTTGAGAGTCTGCCTGCCGATGCAGGGGATACGGGTTCGTGCCCCGGTCCGGGAGGATCCCATATGACACGGAGCAGCTGGGCCCGTGAGCCATGGCCGCTGAGCCTGCACGTCCGGAGCCTGTGCTCCGCAACGGGAGAGGCCACAACAGTGAGAGGCCCGCGTACCGCAAAAAAAAATAAAAATAAAAAAATAAAGTACTGAATTTTTTTAAAGTCCACTAATATAGAAAAAAAATGAAGGGTAGGGCGTCCCTGGTGGCGCAGTGGTTGAGAGTCTGCCTGCCGATGCAGGGGACACGGGTTCGTGCCCTGGTCCGGGAAGATCCCACATGCCACAGAGCGGCTGGGCCTGTGAGCCATGGCCGCTGAGCCTGTGCGTCCGGAGTCTGTGCTCCACAACGGGAGAGGCCACAAGAGTGAAAGGCCCACGTACCACAAAAAAAAAAAAAAAAAAAAAAGAAGGGTAGAAAATCTTTATGACATTGAGTTTGGGAATGACTTCATGAATATTACACCAAAAGCACAGGCAACAAAAGATAAAATAAATAAATTGAACTTCATCAAAATTAAAAAATTTTATGTATCAACAGATAATGTCAAGAAGCAACTTACTGAATGGGAAAAAAACAATCTACTGAATCTGAATGGGAGAAAATATTTGTAAATCATACATCTGATAAGAGATGGATATTAGTATATAAAGAAATCCTAAAATTCAACAACAAAATACGAACAATCCAATTTAAAAATAGGCAAAGAACTTGAGTAACCAATTCTTCAAAGAAGCTATTCAAATGGCCAATAAGTACATCATTAGTCATTAGGAGAATGCAAATCAAAACCACAATGAAATACCACTTCACACCTACCAGGATCGCTATAATTTTATAAAACTGGAAAATAAGTGTTGGCAAGGATGTGGAGAAATTGGAATACTTGTGCATTGCTGGTGGGAATATAAAATGGTATAGCTATCAGTTTCTCAAAGGCTTAAATATAGAATTATCATATGACCCAGCATTTCTACTACTAGGTATATATCAAAAAAATTGAAAACAGGGACTTGAACAGATATTTGTACACCAATGTTCATAGCAACAGTATCCACAAAGGACAAAAAGTAGAAACACAGAAGTGTCCATCAACAGATGCATGAATAAACACAAGGTGGTGAACACATGCAACAGAATATTATTTAGCCATAAAAAGGAATGAAATTTTGATATATGCTAAAACATGGCTGGACCTTGAGAACATTATGTTAAATGAAATAAGCCAGATAGAGAGGGAAAAATTTTGTATGATTCCACTTATTTGAAGTACCTAGAATAGGCAAATTCATGGAGATAGAAAGTAGAACCGATGTTACCAGGGACAAGGGAAGCAGAAGATGGGGAGTTATTGCTTAGTGTGCAGAGTTTTGGGGGGATAATGAAATGGTTTGAGTACAGAGAGTGGTAATGTTACACATGACTGTGTATTTAATGTGACTATTTAATACCACTGAATTGTACACTTACTAATGGCTAAAATGATAAATATTACGTTATGTACATTTTATCATAATAAAAAGAGAAAAAATGACAAAATGAAAAAATGTAGATGAGCAAAAGGAAGTTAAAAATCATTAGTTATCAGATGAACCAGTTTGAAGGGTAGAAACTGAGACACAGGTGTAGAGAACAAACGTATGGACACCAAGGGGGGAAAGCAGCAGTGGTGGGATGAATTGGGAGATTGGGATTGACATGTATACACTAATATGTATAAAATGGATAACTAATAAGAACCTGCTGTATAAAAAAAAATAAAATTAAATTAAAAAAAAAAAAGAACTACAAATGTTTTGTGGTTTTCAGAATATAAGTTTTGCACTTATTTGTTAAATTTATTCCTAGGTAATTTATTCCTTTTGGAGTGATTGTGGATGGAATTTTTTTCTTAATTTTATTTTCAGATTGCTCATTGCAAGTGTATAGAAATACAGTTAATTTTAAAAAAATCATCAGTTATCATTCCGTCATCTGAAGATAGCTGCAGTTATATTGATATTTTTATGTAAAAATCTTTTTCTGAATGTTTATAAGTTTAATAACAAAAATGAAACATACTCTAGGCATGAATTTTTATTAAACAATAAACATATTCCCATGTCATTAAAAAATGAAGGCTAAATAATGATGTATTCAGATAAGCCAAAACTGAGGGAATTTGATATCAACAGACATGCCCTGTAGGAAACATTAAAGGAAGCTCTTCACATAGCAGGAAAACAAGTCATGATGGGAACTTGGATCCATACAAAGGAACGGAAAGTGCCGGAAAAGGTAAAGATGTGGGCAAAGACGAAAGCCTTTTCCTCTCACTTTTAATTTCCTTTAAATTGAAGAAGTCACTTTGAACATATTAAACCAAAATACATAAACTTGTATCACCCCATCTGCGCATTGGTGTGTTCTTCATTCTTTCATTTATTTATTTATTCATTTATTTACTCAATACATGCTATTCTGGGAGATCCACTCTGCTAGGCACTGACTCTTTAGTGGAGAGTAAAACTGACAAGGTTGCTGTACTCACAGAGCTTTCAATCTACTGGCAAAAAGCCAGTTATTATTTACAAACACACAAGTGAAAAATATAATCAGTGAACGAGATAAGTGCTGTGAAGCTGAGAAAGAGAATAAGAAGTTTGGAGAAGAAAGCATAAGGATGGATCCCAGTGCATCTCCTGCTGCCCTGACTTTCACTTCATGGTCCAGCAACGCCCATCAGCTCTGTTGTCCACCCATCTCCGATTCAGTTTCTCACACACTTGTTTTGGGTCTTCTCCAATAACTTGTGTAGGCAAAGCTGTCTCTGTTTCCTCACTTTACAATTCACTATTCACACCTCTCATATAGGTTTTAACCCTACCAGACGTATTCTTATTAAGATGATGTCTTGAGTGGATTCCCCAGGAGCAGAGCCTGAGATGGATATTCCTTGCAAATGATTTATTCATGGAGTGCTCTCAGGAAAACGGAGTGAGAAGCATAATAGGGCAGAGAGGGAAAAAATCTAAGCAAGAACGTCATCTCCACTGGAGATGAGCTTTAGCCAAATCCACAGGGATTTCTGCCTGTTGCCCCACAGAGACAAGAGATGGGCAACAATGAGGGACCACCAGGACAGATGTACCTCATCCCAACTCTCCTATCTCCACTGCCATCCTTCCTCCCATATTTAAACAGGCAGGGATAGGTTTCTCCCCCACCTCTTGTGTGCCAAGGAAGTGCAAACTAAAACAAGATAACTACTTTTTTTTTTCCCTGCCAATACTAGCAAATTAGATTTGAAAATACTCATTGGTGATGAGAATGAGGTGGAATTAACTTTGTCATATAACATGGCTAGCAGGGTGATGGGATACCATCTCTCTGGGGGAAAGTATCTGGCAACTTGCATCAGTCACTCGAATGCAATAATTCTACTTCTTTGAATATATTGTTTTTAAAACTGCAAAGCACAGATGAAGGTTCATGCACAGCAATACTCATCATAATGTCATTGATAAAATCCAAAATTAAAAATGACCTAAATCCCAACCAGTATGAGATCGGTAGTAGACCATATGGTATATCCAGACCAGAGAATGTAATAATTTAAAAGGTTAAATAATTTGGAATTGCTTACATTGTAATACTCAGCTAAAAAGAGAGAATTATACTTTTCCCCAAAATTCTACATGCTACATTGTTTCAACTAAGTAAAAAACCGTACACCTAAAAACTCTGAAAGTCAATGTAACAAAATGTTACTTCTGAGAGGTAAGCATATGAGTGCTTTTCTTTGTTCTGCATTATACTTTCTGTAGTTTTCATATTTTCTACCTTTCACTTACTCATTCTATACAGTATTAAGCATTATTATATACCATCCATTGTTGTAGACATCGGGGAAATAGAAATGGAAAAATAAAACACTCTGATTCAAAAAGATACATGCACCCTGATGCTCACAGAAGCACTGTTTACAATGGCCAAGACATGGAAGCAACCTAAATGTCCATCAACAGATGAATGGATAAAGATGATGTGGTATATATATACAATGGAATATTACCCAGCCATCAAAAAGAATGAAATAATGCCACTTACAACATGGATGGACCTAGAGATTATCATACTAAGTGAAGTAAGTCAGACAGAGAAAGACAAATGTCATATGATATCACTTCTAAGTGGAATCTAAAACAAATGATACAAATGAACCTACTTACAAAACAGAAACAGACTCACAGACATAGAGAACAAACATGGTTCCCAAAGGGGAAAGGCGGGGAGGGATAAATTAGGAGTTTGGGATTAACAGATACACACCACTATATGTAAACTAGATAACCAACAAGGACCTACTGTATAGCACAGGGAGCTATATTCAATATCTTGTAATATCTTCAATCTTGTAATAATCTATAATGGAAAAGAATCTGAAAACAAATATATAGATAGATAGATAGATCTGGATCACTTTGCTGTACACCTGAAACTAACACAACCATGTAAATCAACTGTACTTCCATTAAAAAACAGAATGATATGACCCCTTGCTCCAGCCCTACTGACCTCTTTGCTGTTTTTGAACACCCCAGGCACCCCTCTCAGAACGTAGCACCTGTTGTTTCCTCTGCTGACAGCACTCCCCAGCCCACCACCTGGCTTGCCCTCATCTCCTTTAGGGCCCTGCTCAGATGTTTCCATCTCAGGGAGGCCTTCCCTGACTGTCCTATTCACACTCACACTCTTCACCCTCTCACTGGCATTCCCAAACCTTCTCTCTTGCTGTCTTTTTCATTACAGCATTTAATTACTTTCTCTGGTACTATATATTCGAATTTTTTATTTGTTTTGTTTCTTTTGTTTTGTTTTGTTTGTTTTTCTGTTTATCTTCTCAAAGAGGCAGAAGTTCCATGAAAGTGGGGATTTTATCTGTCTTTTGTTTTTTGTTTTTTTCATTCATGTCATGGCCAAGGCACCATTAGTCTGGGGGAAGCAGTGTCTTTTTCTACGGGAGCAGCTTTGCACAAGGCGCTATCGGTGATAAGGAAGGTTTCTTTCCTTCCTTCCCTCCGTCCTCCATCCTTTCTTCCATCGTGATGGGCCACTATCTGCTTAGGTGTTAGATATGCAATGGTGACCATGGCAAGGTTTCTACACTCATGAATCTTACAGCATAGTGGGAAATGGGAATAGATAAAGTAGAACACCAGGAGGAAAATGCAGTGCTATAAATAAGAAGTAACATAAAAAGAATAATTAACTCAGCCTGAGGAGAGAGAGGAGGACGGGGCAGGGCAGAAGAATCCACTTTGGAGCTGGGTTTGAAACACAAGTTGGAGTTTGCTGGATGAAGGAGAAGGAGGAAGAACTCAGGAGAGGAAACACACACGCAGAGGGTGAGAGGTGTGAGCCGCCCCTGGAAAGCACTTCTGCTCCGACACGAAGGAATTCTCCCTGTCCCGCTCTGCACCTGGCCTCAATGTGGGTCCACAGACTAAAACCAGTTTTGAATAAAGATTTGAAAACTATGCTATTTTCCACATCCAGGAAAAATATCATTCATGTAGCATCAGTAAGCTACATTTCCATCTAGAATCTACCTCAACAGAAGCAAAATTACGTGGCATTAGAATCGCACATAATCTAAAACCAGGCAGGGGTCAAGCAAAAAGAGGAACAAGTTTCATTTTAAAGCAGAGTCAAAGCAGAAGAAAATAATGCATCATTTAAATTGGAAAAAACAAGGAATTCCCTGGTGGTCCAGTGTTTAGGACTACGCACTCTCATGGCCAAGGGCCTGGGTTCAATCCCCGGTCCGGGAACTAAAATTCCACAAGCCGCATGGTGCGGCCCAAAAAAAAAAAAAAAAAGAAAAAAGAAACAGTAAATTGGAAAAAACAAAGCAGTTCCTTTCCTTCCACTTCTCCCTCAGTCTGTATCCTAATTACCCAGACAATCACTGGAGCTCTTCCTAGCTCTCCTGTTGTGTAGAGACAGCTGTCTCTGTGCATCTCAGCTAAAGCTGAGTGGAGGTTATAGACCACATTTGTTTATGGGTCTCTTCAACATACCTGAGAAATGTTTGCTTAGGGAAGAACCCGGGGGCTGCCAACGCAAGAGCTCAGCCACCCATCTCTTCATACTACAGGCTGGTTCTCTCCAAGTGCGGTCTGAGGTCATTTGTGGGCCACCAGAGAGGATGAATACATGGCTGATTTTATGAGGGCTGCCAAAAGATAAGGACCAGGCTGCAGCTTAACTGCCACAAGGTCAAATTCTTGACCAAAAGTGAAAACAAAAATGAAGTTAGCAGAATGCTGTAAATGACAGAAGAAAGAAAAAAAAGAGAAAGAGAGAGGAACTCTTAAAATAATATGATATAAAGTATGCACTAAAAAATAATCATATTAAGGTCACTTTCTGAACCTTTGTGTGGTTTCTATTCTGCCCTTTTATGATCATCTCAAGTAACTAAGTACATATGGCATGTTTGTAAGTAAAGCAGTCGATGAAGTTGGTTACACCTCTGCATTTATTACCAGGCCCCTGAGTATTATTAACTTTTACACTCCCCATAAAATATAATTTATCACTTAAATAATTTGCTTTGTGTCAGGGTTCAGTGTGCTCCAGTGCTTTTCTGCTCATTAAATGAGATATTTTTACTTAATGAGCCAAGGATGTCCTTTGTATTTAACATTTGAATTGATTTCTAACACTTCATTTATATAATAGTTTGGTGTGTAATTCCAAAAAACGTGGGTTTCATTTCACCATGTCAAAGGACAACAATTCAGAAAACTATTAAATACATGTGGCATTTCCAGTGATAAATGGTCTTATCCTTAACTAACCAGCAAGATGGAGCGTACAAAAATCATGAAAGTATGCAATCATAAAATAATTATTTCTTTACATAAGCAAATCTGGAATTTGAGAACTGAAGTATGTATTGATTGTTCAAAACAAAATTCAAAGACACTCAAAAAAAAGTTAGGATGTGATGGGAAATAAGAGAGTCTTAAGTCGAAGCTGTTCTGGTTAACTGAGCAACTGGGATTGTTTTCAACATGACAACTGCATTCCAATTCAGGATGGTCCATATAACAAATGACTGGCTGCTTGGACCTTTCTATCCATTTAACAGACTAAAGCTTGAGAATTGAAACCCCATGTTTCCTCAATCGTTTTCCACTCCTTTAGTTTTCTAAACAACTGAGGATACTTACTGTCACCTTGTCACCAGGCAAGGGAAGAGGGGAAAAGTTCTTGGATCTGAGTCCTACAAACAGAAGTGCTATATGAATCTAATCTATTTACAATTCACAATATATACATATATGTATATCTCTTAATTTAGAGCTTCAATGTTGGATAACTGCACACTGGATGTATCATTTATTAAGCACTTATTATGATCCTTTAAATAGATACAGGTGGGGCTTCCCTGGTGGCGCAGTGGTTGAGAGTCCGCCTGCCGATGCAGGGGACACGGGTTTGAGCCCTGGTCTGGGAAGATCCCACATGCCGCGGAGCAACTAGGCCCGTGAGCCACAACTACTGAGCCTGCGCGTCTGGAGCCTGTGCTCCGCCACAAGAGAGGCCGCGACAGTGAGAGGTCCGCGCACCACGATGAAGAGTAGCTCCCACTCACCGCAACTAGAGAAAGCCCTTGCCCAGAAACGAAGACCCAACACAGCCAAAAAATCAAAATAAATTTAAAAAAAAAAAAGGCAGAAGACGTCACATAGTCTTTCTCTGTTACCCAGTTTCTTCCTTTTTAGAAATGGCCCATTTCCTGAAGCCTCAGCAGAAGCAGTAGTGGGTACAGAACCCAGGTTTACAAACTCAGCCATGGTACCTTTCCATAAGCTCTTATTTCAATGGATGCAAAAGGAAAAAAAAGAGAAAAAAAAAGAGGATATTCTTAGCTATCATCAATAATCAAAGATCTCCTATTAAAATTACAGCTTTGGGACTTCCCTGGTGGCACTGTGGTTAGGAATCCTCCTGCCAATGCAGGGGACACGGGTTCGAGCCCTGGTCCAGGAAGATCCCATAGGCTGCAGAGCAACTAAGCCCATGCGCCACAACTACTGAGTCTGCACTCTAGAGCCCATAAGCCGCAACTACTGAGCCCACATGCTGCAACTACTGAATCCTGCGTGCCTAGAGCCCGTGCTCTGCAACAAGAGAAGCCACTGCAATGAGAAGCCTGTGCACCGCAACGAATAGTAGCCCCCGCTCGCTGCAGCTAGAGAAAGCCCATGCCCAGCAAATAATCATATTAAGGTCAAGACCCAACACAGCCAAAAATTAATTAATTATTTAATTAATTAATTAATTAAAGAAAAGATTGACACAGGCATCTGCCTTTAAAAAAAAATTACAGCTTTGATATCGCCAGATATTTCCTCTGGTGTTTCATAAAAAAAAAAAAAACTGAGTCCCTGTGGTATCCCTTATTTATATATAGAAGATGCAGTTTTCAGTTTGCCCAGTCCAACATCTGGGAAAATGTAAGGGCTTTTTATTGTATCAGAGCAAATATTCCTTGCAAAAAGCAGGCGAAAGAAGCTTCAGCTTTCAACCATCACCAAGTTCTCACCCTTTATCTGCACCTGGCTTTCAGGCAAAGACGCATCCATGGAGATGGATGAGGCTGGTCCTTGTATTGCACCCTCCACACAGCATAACTTTCGTGCCATTGTCTTTGGTACAACAGCTCCATGTAAAAGCATAGTTCTTCCAATAGGAGTGAATGTGGCCATACCTTGGCAGAACTATGCCATTTACAAGGGAAGTGGTAAGATATTACTATGGAAAAGCTAGGCGATGTTGTACCAGCCCCCTGATCCTGCTCATTCACTCTCCAAAATGCAGTTCTCAACTTGCAGGAATAGTAGCTGTGAAATACGTGGGGGGCTTAGAAAAGAATATAGCCCAGTCTCACAGAACTTTGCAGTCTTTCATTCTAAGCGTAGTCAAAAGTGAAGTGTACGATGCTCAAAAATGAAATTTACAGATCAAACACATTTTTGCCAAATTTGAATTTTTCCTCACCATAGTCCACCTTGTGATTTCACTAACAAAAGTGATATGCTAGTTCAAGTCAGATATTTTGTACCATTAAAACATCCACAAGCAAATTTGTTTTACATAACAGTTGAGTAAACCTGTAGAGAATGCAAGCCCAAGGGAACAGAAAGTGAAAATATAGTTTTAGCAGCATGATTTAAATGAATTAAACAAGCATTAATACCTTCAAGCAGTGGCACACTATTGCTTCAGTCTTTGATGGGAAAAAGCTATAATTTACATGTTCAATCATTTTAATAGTTTCTCTGAATTAGATCTCTACAGTAGCTGTGTTAGCTGATGCTATAAACAAAGGATACAGTCGAGAACACATGCTATAATAATTAAAATGTTATTATGCTGAGCCATCTTTCTTCTAGGATCCTGTAACATCTGTATTGACTGTAATAAGCATTGATTATCTGGAGTGATATAAATATTTGGGGAGTTAATAGCAATGAGGAATTCAGTGCATGCTGAGACACCAAAGATAAATCACAGGAAATTCAGATCAAAGCAGGTTTGCGAATAAGCTTGTTTTTATAGTTAATGACCAACTCTAAAGTGCATATACACATTTTTTTCTCCAATGAAATGCACAAGGAAATGTCATAAAGAAACATCCCATTCTGTGTGGCATTTCTGTACATCTGTCGAATTTCCATATGTAGAGAGGAGGATGTCAACACAGCACTACTTCAACTACAAAGAAGGAATTGATCCAATCCATCAACTACTTAACATGCACTTTTCAAATCATTAAAAAGTTCTTTGAATTATTAAGACCTTTTTTCAAAAGAAAAGAAAAACCCACAACTTATAAATCTTGCATTTCCTGAGAGGTTAATTTAAGATGCTGGGGTCAGCAGTTATCCAGTTCCAGCAAAGACTCTGAAATGTCCCTTCAAGGATGACCCAATAACTAAGTTGTTGGTTGTGTGTGTGTGTGTGTGTTTTTAAGAAAATCTCATGCAGCCTCATCAATTGGACATCTTACACTCAGGGGAGCCCTATTTTGAAGACGGAACCCATGTTTAAGACACCAAACGGGGGCCTTTTTCAGTTTATAAAAATTAGTACAGAAATAACTGGTGGTCTATGACCTACTCTTCACATGCATACATGTAAGTACACGGAAGCTTTACTGAATATGAAGTAGCTCTAGGTGCTTCCCTGGTGGCGCAGTGGTTGAGAATCTGCCTGCCAATGCAGGGGACACGGGTTCGAGCCCTGGTCTGGGAAGATCCCACATGCCGCGGAGCAACTAGGCCCGTGAGCCACAACTACTGAGCCTGCGCTCTAGAGCCCGCGAGCCACAACTACTGAGCCCGAGAGCCACAACTACTGAGCCTGCGCATCTGGAGCCTGTGCTCCGTCACAAGAGAGGCCGCGACAGTGAGAGGCCCGTGCACCGCGATGAAGAGTGGCCCCCGCTTGCCACAACTAGAGAAAGCCCTCACACAGAAACGAAGACCCAACACACCCAAAAATTAATTAATTAATTAATTAAAAAACAAAAAGTAGCTCTAAAATCAATCTAAAACCCCACCACGATCTACCTCCTTCCTCTCTCTAGCCTCACCCGTGACCATTGAGCTTCTTTCCACAGGAAGCAGCCTGGCATCTCCTGAGTGACCACCCAGAAGCCCATCTGCACCTTCTCCTCAGAACCTGCTCTTTCTTGGCAGTGAGGCAGGGCCCAACCTCCTCCGGAGTAACTTAGTTTCTGCACAATTTTCACTGATCTCAGGGGTGTCCGTGAGGTGCAGAGGAGGAAGGAACAGAGATGCTGAGGGAGAAGGGCTGAGAAGTCGCCCACACCCTCCAGCATGGCCTTTGAGCCAGGCCTTAGGGACCATGCCTGTCACCTGTGGGTGCCCTTTGTTACCATTTGTCTGTTTGAATAAAGTCTGAAATGCTGTGACCTTTTTTTTCTCTCCTGTCAATAAAGACAGCAAACAAACAAACAAAAAAAAGCTATTTACAATCTCCCGCCCCCAACACCCCCTAGGAAACCCTCTGCCTGCAACACACTTCCCTCTACGACTTGCTGTTTGACTGTTCCTGGG
Organism: Hyperoodon ampullatus; assembly: GCF_949752795.1. Classification (NCBI taxonomy): domain Eukaryota; kingdom Metazoa; phylum Chordata; class Mammalia; order Artiodactyla; family Ziphiidae; genus Hyperoodon; species Hyperoodon ampullatus. The sequence goes on from NC_136915.1 coordinate 196,095,847, forward strand.
TTCATCATAGTATTACTTGGTCTTCATCTCCTCATTTTGGGTCAAGTGCATTTTCAAGGTACCTGTTCGTCTTTACCACATTGCATTGAAATGGCCATGTGTCCTGTCTCTCTGTCCACAGGCCTATGAGCTCCTCAAAGCAGGGGCCGAGCTTTATTCATCTTCACATTCCCAGGGCACAGCACAGAGCGTCCACTCAGTGGAGGGGAAAATAAGCCAATGACACATTTATCCTCATGATATAGTTTGACTCTGAGAAAGACCCTCCCAGAAGTGTCCCCAAATCTGGAATAGAACGTGGATTTGTTCTAAGCAAGTTTCAGGGATCCAAAGTGTCCTGGAGGGTCCTAGCCCTTGAGAGAGGATGTAAGTCCTTGTGAGCTCGAAAAGCAAAGTATAAGAAGAAGCCATGAGAAAAATTAAGATCCGCCTAGTTTTGTACCCTAGAACAAAGCGGGTAGGTAATCAGTGTGATAACCAATATTTTCCAAAATAACATGAGCTACTAAAATGCTTCCCAAAAGCAGCCGCATAGCACAGGGAGATCAGCTCAGTGCTTTGTGACCACCTAGACGGGTGGGAGGGAGACGCAAGAGGGAAGAGATATGGGGACATATGTATATGCATAGCTGATTCACTTTGTTATAAAGCAGAAACTAACGCACCATTGTAAAGCAACTATACTCCAATAAAGGTGTTAAAAAATAAAATAAAATGCTTCCCAAATCTGGTTGATTCCACTCCTGAGTGTTTACCCCAGAAGAAGGGGATGGGAGGAGGGGAGGGGGAGGGGCAGGAAATATGTGCCCAAGAAGACATACACTAGAATGTTTACAGCCACTAGATTTATAATAGCCAGGAATTGGAAACATCCCAAGGGTTCCTCAAGAGGAGAACAGTGAAACCTTCTGCAGTACCTTCATAGTATGAAATGCCACTCGGCAATAAAAAGGAAAAAACTACCGATACAGCCAACAGCAGGAATAAATCTCAGAACACTATGCTGAGTAAAAGAAGCCTTACACCACAGAGCACACACTGTGTGATTCTATTTCTATGAAGTTCTAGAATAGGCCAAACTATCTGTGGTGACAAAGAAAATCATAAGAGTAGTTATCTGTTCTGGAACAGGTGATGAAGAAAGTTTCCAAAGTGGTGAAAACGCTTTATATCTTACACAGACATCCTCTGTGTCACCTGTAGGTTACACCGGTGTACATATTTGTCAAAATGTACCAAATGGTACATTTAAGAGTCATGCATTTCACTGTATGTAATTTTAACCTAAAAGTCCTAAATAAATGAGTTCTAGTTGGTGATACACCTGCTGAAATATTTAGGAGTAAAGTGAACTAAAGTTCACTTACTTTGAAGTCCAAGACGAATTACACGGCGAAATGTTCATTGGTGACAGCTGACCACTGGTACCCAGGTAGTCACTATAATTCTTTCAACTTTGCTGTATTCAAACATTTTATAATACAATATTGGAGGTAAAGTATATATTCTGGGTCTTCCATTCCAGAGTTACTGGGGCAGAAATGGGGAACTGAGGTACAAACCTGCATTCACCTACATTTTGTTCAGTTTGTCAAGTGGCATTTCATAAGGCCATCAGCTACAAGTTTACAGGATTTAATATTTAGGACCTACTGAAATTTGGCCGAATCTAATAATATTTTGAGAACACACACCCCAACCTCACATTTTTTATCCCACCTATCACTAACTGGTACCTGAAATTTCACCAATATAGATTCACTCCATGAGGGGAAAGTAAATAAGCCAGTAAATCAGTCATTTACCCACAGTGGCAAAATAATATCTATTTATGTGAATATGTATTGTCATGGCAAGTGTGGCAGACTTAGAATGGAAAACATCAAAGAGAATCAGAGCACGTGAAAATGCCCGTGATAATCTTGCCTCCTCTGTTCCTGTTCCCAAAAGGTGCCATCAGTGAAATAACCAAGCACAGCAACTCACTGGATTATTGTAGAAAAGCTGTTTTATCCCTCAGGGCCTTCATCACTCCAGCTGTGAAAGAAAGACCATCTTTCCTAACTGTTAGCCATCATGGTTCCAGGATAGGGCTGCCAGATAAAATAGAGGATGCTTGGTTAAATTGGAATTTTGCAAAAACAGTGGATATTTTTAGCATAATTATGTCCCTACTATTAATGGTACATACTTACACTAAAAAAAAAAAAAAAAATCCTGAATACCAGGATTTACCTGGTATTCAAATTTAACTGAGCATCCTGTTTTGTTATTGTTGTTTGTCTTTTGCAGCATCTGGCAACCCTGTTCTGAGGGAATGCAAGCATTATAGCTTTAGCCCAGAATCACTGATATTTTGATTAAAGAAATGCCTTTTGACTGGGCAGCCAGAGATGCATTTTGAAAAATGTGATTATTGTGTGTGCAGAGGATTTCGGTGCCTGATGCACATGGCATTTCAAGCTGTAGGTCACTCAGATGAGGCCTCCTGGTTCTCCTGAAGCTCAAGGCTGGATCCTTCAGAGGCCTCACTGCACTCAGCCCAAAAGCAGCAGTGAGCACTTCTCTGCACATAGGGAAGCAAAGATATGCCCCAAGATATGGGAATCCATGCCGCTGTCTCCGTGGGTAAAACTTGGCATATGACTGGTGAGACTGGAGAAGGATTGCTGTAACAGAGCCCAGCTCCAGCTAAACCACTTTACACCAATTAAATGCAGGAACAGGAAAAGGTGCTTCTTACTTGTCTGAAGTCACAGTGAGTTCAACTGACCATTGACCCTAAATACCCACCTGGAATCTGGAAGAGGTCACTGGGGCTAACTGAATGGGTAAGACTCCACACTCCCAGTGCAGGGGGCCTGGGTTCGATCCGTGGTCAGAGAACTAGATCCCAGGTGCAACTAGATCCTGTGTGCCACAAATAAGACCAGGCACAGCCAAATAAATAAAAAATAAAATAAAATAAAACTCTGGGGCTTCCCTGGTGGCGCAGTGGATAAGAATCCGCCTGCCAGTGCAGGGGACATGGGTTCAAGCCCTGGTCCCGGGAAGATCCCACATGCCATGGAGCAACTAAGCCCGTGCACCACAACTACTGAGCCTGCGCTCTAGAGCCCGTGAGCCACAACTTCTGAAGCCCATGTGCCTAGAGCCCGTGCTCCACAACAAGAGAAGCCACTGCAATGAGAAGCCTGCACAATGGAAGGAAGAGTAGCCCCCGCTCGACACAACTAGAGAAAGCCTACATGCAGCAAAGAAGACCCAACACAGCCAAAAATAAATAAATAAATTTAAAATTAAAAAAAAATTTGAAACAAGAAAAAACTCTGATGAAATCTGTTTTGGGAGGAAGGGATGGGAAGCAAAGGCAGCTGAAATCTCTCTGCTGGACCATTCAGCAGCAGGGTGGGGAAGCTAACCATTTCACATTTCACATTTGAGATCAAATTTCCAAAATCAGGTCGGTACCTGATTTTGAGGCCTCTGGGACAGGCGTCAGATCCAGAAGTGTCTTATTTATTCTTGTTTATTCTTATAAATATAGGTCAAGGTGAAAGAAGTTTGAAAAGAGTTGAAAGTCATATAGAAGTTGCTATGAGATAAAAGCTGACCATCAGAGGTTTCACCAGCAATTTCTTCTGCAGTCCTCACCCCTCTATGTGGTGGGTGAGAATTCTGAGTCAGGAGTATGTGTCATGTAGTCGAGACTTTTGAAATCTTGCCTCCACACCACCTGGGGTCACGCCTAAAGAAATAGAAGTGTTTACCTACCTGCCATCTTGTCTTCACATATACCTCAACACAAATTTATTTCCTATTTTCTACAAACGTTTTCAATTCCTTTCCCCTGTCTTTAGAGCACAATGTGTTGTGCTATTTTAATTTCTCAGCTATTATTCATTCTACTGACGTATGCTCTACATTTAGGCTTTTGATTTTTTTTTTAAGACTATGCATTAACTTCTCTTTCTATAACCTCTGTGCAGCTTTTCCTTTGCTTGTCCTAACAGTCTGTACTGTGCAGAGGCACCAGGATTAATTGTGTCTCCAGTCATTATCTTGTCCTTGTTTTTTTCAGACTTGAGGTCTCTGAAATTTTTCAAAACAGCTCACGGCCTAAAAAGACATCATCTTCACAATAGCATAAACGAATGCTCGGTAGACCCAACAATGGATGTTTATTGCACCTTACAAAACAACTTTAATTACCTTCAGATTACTGGTTTTATTCAAATAGATTCATTCTCATCTGAGGACTCCTGTGGACATTTACAAAAAAAAAGTCCTTACACGGCAAATGCTCAATGAAGAATGATTATAATATTCTCCCCTGGCTCATATTTTTAAAAAATGAAAGGAGGAAATGGATTTGTATTAAATTAAAAAAAAGAAAACTTTAGGTATTGACGTAACAGAGAGGCTTTATCACTGTATATAATGTGAGTTGAAAGCCTGGTACCTTAAGACTTAATTTTGTCTTGGTGGGTCCTGGCCTTGTTCTCCAACAGCATCACGATCAGGTTAACACATATCAGTCTGTTGGGCTTAACCAAGCCTCCCATGTATGCTGACCCATTTATTTAGACATAATATAATGTATATGTATTTCTTTACCCTTGGCATCAACTGAAAAGATAAGACGTTTATGTATATCTACCCCCATGTTACTTGAGTGTATACTCCACATCACTGCAAAAAAGAAGCAGTTTATTTTAATTTCTTATTTTATAAATAAAAATAATGTGGCTAATGTGTATTGAACACTTAGTATGTCAGATGCTGTGCTACTTGCTTCATTGGCTTTACTTCATTTAACCTTTACAGCATCTCTATGGAGGTATTTCTGTTATCCCCACTCTACAGATCAGGAAACTGAGTCCTAGGGAAATTCAGTAACTTGTCCAAAGTCTTAAGCAAGTGGCATAGCTGGGATTCAAAACCAGGACTCCAAAGCCTACTATGCACTCCATCATTTTTTAATTATACATATATTCAATTATATATCTATACATATATTCAATTATACTAATTATAAAATATTTAATTTTTAAGTTGGCTAATATATGATGTAATTTTACAACTGCATATTTATTTCTATTGTATAGAAATAAATACTAATAATGCTAAAAGGGATCTAACTTTTCTTACAACTCTAAAAGCCTATGATTTTAACACTGTAGCTAAAAATTAATTTATGTGTGACCCAGTTCACGTAAAAGAATCTCTATAGATGTGTGAATCTGAAGGTCTTCTCTGGCCACCATTCACTGCACCATGAATTAAAATCAATTCCAACATAGGCTTAGTGGTTGAGAGCTGTGCTTGCCTTCAAAGCGATACCTCTGTGTGCATATGCTGTGTGGCATCGCTTTGTCAGAGAAGCAATAAAAATGATTGGGACACATGAAAACGTGCCCCTCAGAGGAAAATCATTACTAACCATGGTCATCCTGCACTGACATTCCTACCTTTTAAAACAAGGCAGGTCAATTGAAATGAAAAACTCTTCAACTCTGTTTAAATCAGCCGTCCCCAACATTTTAGGCACCAGGGACCGGTTTCGTGGAAGACAATCAATTTTTCCACGGATGGGTGGCAGGTAGGGGCAATGGTTCAGGTGGTAATTCCAGCGATGGGGAGCGGCAGATAGCTTCTCACCTCCGGCTGTGCGGCCCGTTTCCTAAGGCCCAGGGTTTGGGGACCCCTGGTTTAAATGGTCAAATTGGTTTTGTTTCCAAACACAATCCACACTGTCCCTCTTCAAAGGTTTCATGATAAGACACAAGAAATTCAAGACTTCCTTAATATATAAAAATATAAAATTGCTCAAATGTCTTGACATAAGAGCTTCACTGAAATTAGTTTCCAGATATTAGGAGTCACATCTAAAATTGTCTGTCTGCATTGCCTGCCCTGATAGAGATTTTAATCTAGCACTAGGCTTTCTAATGTCCAATAATAGTTTCACAGTTAGTCTGAGGCAAAATCGTGAAGTCGGACCGCTTAGTGTTTGGCCTCTGTGATCCTGTAATGTATATGAAATATATATTTGGTCATTCTCATATACATGTGGCCTATGCTCACAGTTCCTGGCTCACAGCTTGGAATTTTATAAGTGAGGAAAGCCGGAGAGGTGTATGTAAACAAGGTGACTTTTGGACCCCATCTAGGGAAGGGAACTGGTTAACATGTGAACCAACTTTTAGTCCCACCTCTCTGCCCTCTAGGGAGAGGTGAGGCGCTAGACGTTCAATCAATCACCAATGGCCAGGGGTTTAATCAATTGTGCCTGTGTAATGAAGCTTCCATAAAACCCCAAAAGGACAGGGTTCTGAGAGCTTCTATTCTGGTGAAACACGTGGAGATCTGGGGAGCTTGGTGCATTCAGAGAGGGCAGGGAAGCCCCGTACTCTTCCCCTATACCATGCCCTGTGCATCTCTTCCATCTGGCTATTCCTGAGTTGTATCCTTTTATAATAAACCAGTAATCTAGTAAATAAAATGTTTCTCTGAGTTCTGTGAGCTGCTCTAGCAAATGATCCAACCCAAAGAGGGGGTCATGGGAACTTCTCATGTATAGTCAGTCAGGGCACAGGTAACAACCTGGGCTTGAGACTGGCATCTGAGTTGGGGGCAAGGGGGCTGGGGGTACAATCTTGTAGGACTGAACCCTTAGCCCATGGAATCTGGTGTTACCTTTGGGTACTTTGTGTCAGAATTGAGTTAACTTCTTGGACACACTGCTGGTGTCTGAAAATTGGTTGGCATTGTGTAGGGAACCCTATCTCTTCACTGGTTGAGAAAAGCAACAAGATTACTAGTCAAAGGCAACGCATCCTTTCAGGGAGATTTTTAGGCACTAAGGCGCTGAATGGGGAGGCATCTGGGATTAAGAGAGTCTCAGATCAAAATAGTCTCTACCAACCTCTTATATTATTCTTGCTGGGATCAGTCTACTGATAAGTAACTATAGTCAATACCTCCTGCCCTTAAAGTTGTGGAAGAGGGGGCTTCCCTGGTGGCACAGTGGTTGAGAGTCCGCCTGCCGATGCAGGGGACACGGGTTCATGCCCCGGTCCGGGAGGATCCCACATGCCACGGAGCGGCTGGGCCCGTGAGCCATGGCCGCTGAGCCTGCGCGTCCGGAGCCTGTGCTCCGCAACGGGAGAGGCCACAACAGTGAAAGGCCCGTGTACCGCAAAAAAAAAAAAAAAAAAAAAGTTGTGGAAGAGGGAAAAAACCCTTGCCTTTAATATTTCAAATAGAAATCAAAGTCAAGGGAATTTGCAGAAAGTATAAGTAGTCCTTAGTTGGCCTTCATTCTAAAGTAAGAAACCCGCCAAAACGAAAAGCAAAATAACGAGTCCCATTGCAGAGTTTGGCAGCGTTAAAGGAGTCCAGAGAACCAGATGTCTCACTAGGTGTAGCTCACATTCCTACCGTGAACTTCTAAGACAGGGATCTCCAAACAGGGGGCCAGTTAATCCCCAGTGGAAGGCACAATAATTGCACAGTGATTAGTAGAAAGTTTTTCAGTGTAAAGGATAAAATGTGAATTTAAGTGAGAAAATAAATGGTACATTTCAACTATAAAGAAGAGCTTTTCCATGTATTTTTTTTAATGGGTGATAATGAGTAACAAATGGCTCAGATATTTGGATCCCATATGATAAATTTAGAAGAATGATGTAGCAATTTATTTTAGTTTTAAGGTCATCAATTTCAGAGCCACATATGCCATCTATACCCTCCTAAACTTACCTGCTCAAGAGCAAGGCATGGTCAGGGCATCATACCCATTCTCCTTTCCCACCCTCCTCTCACAATTGCCCTTACCCACCTGCCCTTCCGAATCTTATTTCAGTGCATTGCCCCTGGGGTATGAATGCTTTGAGGCAGCAATGGGACAACATGAAATATGTGTGTCTGTTAATCAAGATGTGGGTCTGCTTCTCGGTTGTATATTTTGCATGTATTCAAGGTGGTGAAAAGTTTCACGTGGACCTTTGACAGCTCAACATTACATCTTGGGTAGAGGGAACACAGAGAGGGCTTGGGGGTATATTTTATTGGCCATGTGTTCAAACCCATAAAAGTAACATTTTCACTACTTTTCCAAAAGAACATTGGGTAGCATATTCATTTGTTTCCCCCTTGATCTGGTCTCCAGCTTACCCTCAACCTTTTCTCTGATCAGATATTTATTCCTCCAATATACCTATTTAATTTAAATTTACTCAAAAGGTCAAGATGTCTTGGATCCAAATGTTACAATTGCTCCTAAAAATAATGCAACTTTTGTAAGTGCTGTACTTCCCAGCAACCCAATTACGTCTCTTCCTGTAATGTTAATTTTTCTTGAATGTTGTCTCAAAACCAGCAAGAGTGATATTTATCCATAGACACATGAACTAATTGAAGGGGAAAAACAGCCACATTCATCACCTCAAGTGACACAATTTCAATAAAATTTTACTTTCAATGTTTAGTAATTATCAAAATGTGAGATATATTAGTTACTTTTTTGATCAAGTATGTACCAACAATAGTGTAATATATTTACTATTATTGACTATATCCACTTTTATTGACTATTATTCATAATAGTCACAAAAGATGTTTTTAACATCAGCATTTAAAAATATTTACCATTTTCAAAATTCAAGCAAAATAAGTTTTTAAATAATCATGAGTTCATTTTATGATAATAATAAACTCATTCATGTTAATATCAATTTCATGTTTTATGAAAGATAAGTCCACTTTCCAAACCAAAACAAGTTAGTAAGAAGAGTGACTCTATTTTACATTTTTACAAATGTCTTTAACATCTGGCCCAGAAGACAGCTGCATTCTCTTATCTGCTTTTGCATGTGACCTGTTACGATAATACATTTGGTTGAAGTAGATGAAGAAAATCCAGCCTCTCAAAGATATGTAGCTGGAAAAGGGAGTATATTAATAGCCTTTTCGTATCACTGTGGATATTCTTCTTTGACACAACACCAGAACTCAACAAGTGGTAGCTTCTTAAATGTGGAATCTGAAACCATATCAATAAAGCTATCATACTTTTTACATTGGAGTCCATTGATCTATCTTGCACTCTGAAAGTGTTTTACAGATGCGTGACTTTGTAACATTATGCATTGTTCACTCAGAAAACATGTTGCCACTGAGTTAAGCAGATCATCCAAGTGTTAACACATCTCACTCTACAATATTAAAAATTCACATTAGTTATCACCACTAATCTCATCAGAAAATCTTCAGGTACTGGGAAGGCGCCATGTTCCTAGTGGCAATTACAAATTTTCCAAAATTTAAGTTTTGCTTAAAAACTTTGAATTGTATCACTGGCAACAAATACTGTCAGTTGATTTTCTTGACATGACAGGCTCACTTGGTTCATTTTTTTTTAATGTCTAATAAATATCCAAGTCTACATAACCATAGTTTGTCAATAGTTATTTCAGGTAAAAATGGGTTCCCATGGGAAAAAAAGAGGCTAGTTCAGCTGTCAACATTGCACACATGCTTTTCCTTGAAATAATTGTGTGTACTTCCTATGTTGTCCCACAAAATATCAAAAAGATATATACTCAGGGTCAAGATTTAATAAAATTAAAGGAGTTCTTAGGTGTAACTAGCATATTTTTTACCAAACTGTGTGGCAGCGAAGTAAACACTGACTAATAACAAGCACCGTTGGGTGCCACTGGCTGATTCATGCTCAGCTGCCAGCAGTTTTAGCCACTGCTTTTGCATCATCAATGTAAATGCCCATCCAAGTGACAATGACCATCATGAAAAGAGCATTGACCAGAAAGGGGTCCATGGGCCACATTTCAAGACTGTAGGGCTAAGCTATTTTGATTCCATTGGATGCATATAAAGAGTGATCTAATAAATTTACATTAAAATTTTAACATTTACAATTCATCAAAAATTACTACTATTGTACTTTGGGCATCAATGCAAAACAAAATTGCACACATCAGTTTAAAAATCTGTCACAAAGTCCTTAGGCTTTCAAAGTTCCTTTAGGGAAGATGTGAGTCAAAATTTTTGCACCTCATTCCTGAACCCAGGCAAGCACAAGAAAGTAGAGCAAATGGAGCCACATTTACTTTGCTCTTACCTGATTTTATCACGATGATAGTTTTCCAACAAAAAAATTCATCGGAGGGTTCAGAAATATTAAAGTGTCTTTGTCTTCAACTCTCCATAAATTCCTGATCTGTTAAAATTAAAAATAGCACATTAAAATTATTTGAAGCAATAGTAAATCCCATAACACTACTGCCTTAATACAATTCTTATTTTCATACATTATGCACAGTTAAGCACCCACATTTTACTTAGATGAAATCACAGTGTACAGAACCATTCTAGAATTGTAGAAAATTTTAAAAATAAATCAAAGGATAGAGAAAATAATGCTACCAAGAGACACATACTGTTGACACTGTCTTATTTTCTCCCAACCTTTTTCTCTATGTATGCACACATTTTACATGGACATACACACAGACTCACAATTAGTATCATTGTGTGCCTATGTTTGTTTCAGTTTTCTTCCTTTTCTTCAAGTTTATAGGTATTTTTCCACCTGTTTAAATGCAATAGCCACATTCATCATCTGAAGTGACACAATTTCAATAAAATTTTACTTTCAATGTTTAGTAATTATCAAAATCTGAGATATATTAGTTACTGGGTTTTTTGTTTGTTTGTTTGTTTTTTGAGGTACGTGGGCCTCTCACTGTTGTGGCCTCTCCCGTTGCGGAGCACAGGCTCCGGACGCACAGGCTCAGCGGCCATGGCTCACGGACCTAGCCGCTCCGCGGCATGTGGGATCCTCCCGGACCGGGGCACGAACCCGTGTCCCCTGCATCGGCAGGCGGACTCTCAACCACTGCACCAACAGGGAAGCCCTTAGTTACTTTTTTGATCAAGTATGTACCAACAACAGTGTAATATATTTACTATTATTGACTGTATCCACTTTTATTGACTATTATTCACAATAGTCACAAAAGATGTTTTTGTTCAAAGCTAAGAAAAATACCATCTCCAAAGATCATTTGTTTCTTATACTTAATTTTTCTTATGTTCTTAACCTAAAAATATTTCATGCTGGTGAATTTTATCTTTTACCAATAAATACTATTCTTTGTTCAATTCCATTCTATTTGTCTTATTTTTTAGTAAACCCAAGGTTACCACTGCCACCCCTTTCTTCTTGTAATGAATGTCTTTCATCATTTAATTAAAAACTTTTGTAGGGATTATAAATAATATTATATATACATGTATGTTGGATTTTGTTTTTTAACTTTGAGAAACTTTGTCTTTTAATTTGAATTTTTAACTCATCTAGTTTTGATTACTGAAACTTTTATTTTTACTTTCGTATTTATTTTTTGCTGACTTCTTAAAAATTTTTTTTAATTTTTATTTTTTATTGAGGTATAGTTGATTTACAGTGTTTCAGGTGTACAGCAAAGTGATGCACTTATATATATTTATATTGATCTATATGTATTCTTGTCCAGTTCCTTTCCATTATAAGCTATTACAATCTGACTTTTTCCTACCTTTTTCTGCATGAATTGTGCTTTGTTCCTGCATCTCCCTCATACAAGTCCCCTATGTGCTCTTACCACCCGGCTCTTTTCCTCCCCCCTCATCCCTACTTCTCCCCCAGTTCCCAGGTTATTACACAAAACAATTGTTACATTTTATGTCTTTTCTTTTAAAAATGGCATTTGTATTGGCATTAAACTCTTCCACAAATACTTAAAAGTATTTATTCTAAATTCTATACCTAAAAGTTTTTGCGACTCACTGCCATTTCTTTTATAGCACGAAGTGTCCATCCTTGAACTCAATTCTCTCTCATCGGCCTGGTGACAGATGTTAAGCAATTTTTTTCAAGGTAGAAAAAGGAATCGTACAACTTGGAGCACTTGAACATGAATTATGTGTCTGGGTATAAAATTTGGGAGTCAACGTCTTTTTCCCTCAAAATTGTCTTCTGATCTCTGATATTACAGGAGAAAAGACTTAAAGCACCTTGATTTTTTACAATTCATTTCTTTTTCTCATTACATGCATATAAAATATTTTTTGTTTAACTTTTTAATAAGTTATTTGCCAAAATATGTTAACAGCCTGGTTTTTCCTAACCAGTTTTGGTCATATCTAATCATTTTGCACTTTTCTTCAGAAATACTTCTTGACAATAATCTCTAGACTTTATAATCACATCTGCTTTCTCTCACCATTTTCAACCCTTTGCCTCTTACTCTGTATTTTGGGCATTTGCTCTCCAAATCAGCAATAAAGTTTACAAGAGCACACTTTTTATTTTTCTCATGTGCACTGCTGTGGTCTGAATGTTTGTCTCCCCCCAGATTCATGTGTTGAAACCTAACCCCCAATGTGCTGGTCCTTTGAGGTGGAACGTTTGGGAGATAAGTCGTGAGGGTGAAGCCCTCCTGGGCGACATTAGTGCCCTGATAAAAGAGACACCCTGTCCCCCGCTGTCAGGGCTCCCTCACCCCTTCCTCCATGTGAGGACACATCATCTTTGAACCAGACACTGCGGGTGACCTGAGCATGGACTTCCCAGGCTCCGAACCTGTGAGAAATGAAGTTCTGTGGTATTCTGTGACAGCAGCCTGAACAGATTAAGACATGCACCTTGAATATTAATCTTCCTATTAAGATTTTAGATTCATACAAAACTTTTCGTCTCCTAACTTCTTTATACTTTATGCAATTGCTTTTTCATTTCAGCTTCTCTTAAGCTTTCTGCTGTAGTTTCACAGTGTTCATGTGTAACTGAATTTTAGTGAAGATGCCAAAGGATATAAACATTTTTTTCTTCTGACTCACTCTTCCTTTTACTTACTGATATTTTATATATAGATGTAGATATATATACACACATTTATATAGGAATATATTTACATATCCCTTCTCAACACTAGGTACATATATATATGTGTACATATACACACAAACACACATAACATATAAGAAATTCACTCAAGACTCAGAAGACTTAACCTCCTATCTTTTATGGAGTTTTAATTTTTATCTACAACAGTGTTATTTAAAAGAGATGATTTTCCTCCAAAAAGTCAGCACTGTGATCCATCAGAATGAACATTTTCTTTCTTCCTTTTTGTTTAACAGAATTCAAGCTCCAGCAGAACAAATAAAAGATAACATATACATCACCCAAACACCCTCCTCTTCTTCTACAGAGTTGCCTTTACAAGCAAGCAATTAATAAAATATTTATTTGAGATCCCCTGAGTATTAAACTATGCAAAATCCTACTGACAATCAAACAAGTTTCCAATCCTCAAAAGTGGTTGAACTTTCATGATGCTGTATAACATTTGTTCTGGATTTCATCCCTAATGTTCAGCAGTTTCAAAGCCAGAATTATTCTTTTTTCTGGTATAATTTCTCTCCCTTCCCTCCAAAAAAACAATGATGTAGGAAGCAATACGGAATTCTGAGGTGTTAATCATGGAACGAAATTTCTATTCCTGGAACACTTGCTGCCAAAAAAAAAAAAAGCAGATAATACATGCCCCTTGTTCACACATGTGAAAAAGCAAACAAGTAACTCATGGATATATTTTTTGGTTTGAGATAAATCCATTGTAATAAATAGAGACAGTATACTAATTTCCATATCCTTGGGATTATTTTGTTGAATATAAGAATCACTCAATATCTGACTCTATTCATTAATTTTTTTTCTCATTTCTCCTTTTCATATTCTCTTCTTTTAAAATGATGTAAAGTAGTAATTAGTGAAGTGGGTGTGGGCCAGGGAGACTAGAAGGAAGTTTACCAAGACATTAACAGACATTGCTACTGGATAAGAAGGTTACAAATAATTTTCTTTTATGCCTTTCTTGATTTTTTTCCTATTTGAAACAAAAAACACATCTTACTTTTTTAGTCAAAAGAAATTGTTCTAAATCATTTAAATTATATTCCTTCTGCTTCGTTGAGCACAATAACATACTTTCCCATGCAACAGAAACACTGATAGCCTAACTTCACCATTGCATTCTGTTGCCATCCTGTCCCCAAGCATCCCTGATCCTCAGGCTGGCCTCCAGAGTCCTTGGGTGAGTATGGGATCCATCCACTCCACACAGTGACAAGACCAAGGCTGTGTGGACATGGAAAGTCAAGAAGAGCCATTGGTCAGGATGAGTGTTTGGAGCCTTAAGACCACCAACCAAACTCAGCTCAACAAGGGCTTTCTACAGACACGGGGTCCTGCAGGAGGGTTCTCTCCTAGACAAATTTTCCAGAGTCCTCAACTTGCCCTGCAGGAACTCTAAATCAATATTCAATTGCTTATGACTTTCTGTTTGTAATTACCATGTATCTCAACAGGATGGCTGAATGGTCTTTTGTACACTGGGAAATCGTTATCGGGGGTGTTTTTGTCAGCTCCTTGAAAGACATGTACTTAATTATTGAGTAAGTGTATGGTGTACATCATGTCAGACCCCAGACACCCAGTGGGAGAGATTATTAAGCAGATTAGAACAAATATCTAAAAATTGTCCATGGTCACTTTAACTAAATCGCAGCCAGGTAAGAATAAAAATGCAAAACCATATCCAAGAAGAGTTAGAAGTCTCACACACACACACAAAGTATGCTCTGAAACTATATGTATATCCACATAGATCTGGCATGAAGCATGTTCAAGAAACAGTGACATTTTTGAGAGGCTAAATTCCTCACTTTTTAGAAATAGTTGAAGAGCTTCAAGAAGTTAGACACCCTTCAATACACCAAAAATGCAACTTTCAAATGACTTGACAGAATAACTACATATAAAAGAAGAATGTGATTAATTATTTTTACATCTAAAACCAGGAAGGAAAAGAAGAATTGTCAGTAGTGGCAAAACACCTACCATTTAACAGGCAGAATACTCTACACCAAATATCCTGCTACGAATCTCTAATAAACGCTCTTATTGACCAGGAATGTAGGTGTCAGGATCTCTAGTCTATGGACAAGGAAATTACATCTCAGAGAGTGTTACACTCAGCATCACCCAGGCAGTGGTGGTAGCGTGGGGATCAGAATTCAGGCATGCTACCCTCCAGAACCAATGTTCTTTCTAAGGTCTGACCACCTCGCCAGTGAGGGATTTAGGATTACAAATACAAGTGGGATTTTTTTTTTCCTAATCCCATTGTGTTACACATTTTTAAAATATTCATGTATGTCCAACGTTGATCATAACAAAAGATGTGAAATGACCGGCGTAATTATGTCAATACAGACCAGGGTGGCAGATGGAGGACTCCGGGTCCTCTTCATTTTTACGTTACACAAAGACATCTACAGATGGAACGAGATCTCACCACATCCACGCCGAAGGAATTCTTAATGTCCTGGCCCGTGTGGATGCTTTCCATCATTTTAAACAGGCTTTTGTAATTGCCAAAATGTCTGCACGCATTTGTTTCTAAATCACAGAAAGATTGTGAAGGAAGTTAAATAGAAAATTAAGAAAGAGGCAAAACACAACAGCCTCTATACTGTTGACCTTGATTCAGAACAAATTATTTAGCTGTGAGCTAGCATCATTCCAGCCCTCCTTCCAGAACAGTTTTTCTTTGTTTGGTGCACTCTGCTCAGCTCGAACAAAGGGAAATTGGTAGGAAGATAATTAGATCTTCTTTGTAAAAAACGACCTAGCCATAGCAACTTTAAAACCACCTGCATCTTTTCAGCAAATGAAATAATACATAAATATAAATGTTTCATGCTGTTATCAAACATTGGTAATGAAGGTTTTAATATTTATTGTTACCTTTGGCCAAAGCCCGAGTTCACTCTTGAGCAGGAGAGACACAGAGAGGTGAGGATTGCCTTTGGGTACCACTGATTGGGATGGTATCAATATTAGAAGATCCCCATGGAAAAGGGGGCTTGGCCACAGCACTCTTAATCCTCTTAACATTCCTTTCTCTGCATCAATCTGTAATCAGCTTTCTCTCAAATTCTAATAGATTCTTCTTCTTTCTTCTTCTTCTTCTTCTTCTCCTTCTTCTTCTTCTTCTCCTTCTTCCTCTCCTCCCTCTCCTTCTCCTTCTCCTTCTTCTTCAATATCAGGCTCTGTGCTTCTTCCCAATCAGGGATATTTAAATGATCCTAGACCCTTCTGTAGTCCACAGAAGGGGTTTTCCTGGCTATGCCCTGGAGATTCCATTGTCCCAATGTTCGGAATGACTCCAGGCAAGATGGTTTTCTATGAACATCAAAGTATTTTGAGCAGTTACCCAGATACCTTATGAATGTGAAGTTCAAGTGTTTCCATCTGCACCTCTCCTCTGCCGCTGGTAATTGAAGCAAGGTCGGGGTGGAGAGTCTCAGCCATAGTTGGATGGAGTGCAGACCTGGCCATTAGATAGAGGGGCATACTTCGTGCCAGGAGGCATTCTGGAAGCTTCACTTTGCAGGCATTAAGGTGCCTAGTCCTCACAACTACCTTACAAGGTAGGTACACATCATTACATCCATTTTAGAGATGGTAAAACTGAGGCATGGAGTCATTAGGAAACTTCATCAAAGGTCACATAACTCATAAATGGCAGAGCTGGGGCTTGAACCCAGGCAGTCAGGCTGCAGAATCAGAGCTCTCAGGCATGTCCTATGCTGCCCTGGCCCTAGCAGGGAGCCAGGGGGAAAGGAGGCTCCCCATCTCGTTTGAACCTCAGGGTAAAAACCCACTCCCACCTACTTACTACAATTCTTTATCTGTCACCTCAGATAGAAGAGCCGCACAGCACACCTGAGCTGCACCTGCTGCCCACAGATCCTCCGCCCTCAATTCAAGTCACCGAAGTGAACTCCCAGCAGCAGCCCTTGTGCTCACATCCAGGCAGATGAATGGATTTCAGTCTTCACTCTCCTCTCCGGCCTTAGGCCGCCCTGGCCGCTCATGCTCTTTTCAAGCATCTTTTATATTAAACTCTGTTTCCAAGCAACACTTCTCGCCCAGCACCCTCCTCATCCCGGGATACTTCCCCCCACACACACCTCCCTGCCAGCCCCACAGTCTCCACCACCCACTTCTTGTGTCCTATTAGGACTATGAAGGTCCACACCCTACTAACTGGTAAGCAGGGAAGAAACATCTTTTTCTTCTTAGTCATTCTCACAGCACCTTCCTTTTGTTACTTGGGTCCTCTCCCCTCTCTCTCCATGCTCAATAACAATGAAAAAGAAAAGAAGGGAATGCATTCCAGCCACAAAGCAGGAACCATATTTCCAACTGCATTTTGCACTACAAAATTCACCTTTTTGAAATACTGCCTCAATTTATTTTCAAAAAATATTTTCCTTTAAAGTAATGTTTATAGTTCTTTGACACAGGTGGAACTGCAAAGGATGATGTAGTGTCATGATAGCTGCTGTTATACCCTGATGGGGTGTGATTTACAGACACTATTCTGATAGAAAAAAATATCTGTCACAGTGACATCGATTGGTGTTTTGACTGGGGAGGTTAAGCCATTGAGGGGTGCTGTCAGGAGGGAAAATGTACGGAAACTCCTCCTTGTTTGATAGCTTCTAGCCTGGAGAGCCATTCCAGACAGAGACTTGTAAATAAAAACAGAATGTGGCATTCATTGAAATCATGTTCCATAGGGTCTCATCAGACATCCTACCAGCAGGGTGGCCAACCAACTCAGTTTAGTATCAGGGGCTTTATTTCCAACCCTCCTCCCACTACTGAATTAGAAAGCTGTGAACTCATTGACAGATCACATTATTCAAAACAACTGCAATTGTGTGTATGACAATCTCAGTTATTCAGGAGTTTCCAGTTTTGTGAGATGTTTTGTCTTCAAATGTCTTGTTTCACTGTCGACTAGATACTAAAATCTTTTTCTTTATGCATCGATGGGGCCAACGGGGGAAAGGAAGAAAACTCAATTTAGTCCAAAGTCATTACACCCAGAGACTGTCAAGACATTGAAAGGACCTTAGAAATTATTGAGTACACCACCTAATGTTGAAAATGAAGAAAGTAAATATCAGAGTAAAGAGACTTTCCAAAAACACAAATCTCATTAGTGATAAAACCGATTAATAATTCTGGAAACCAACCTCCACAAAGAGTATTTTCTTCTAGACATAAAATGGTACTTATTAGAAGCTCTTCTTAATAATTACTGTTGAAGATTTTTAAAAATCCAAAATGAGGATGACGATCTTATTTTTCTATGTGACTCTGAAGTTACCAATTGACACAACTGTCGCAACTATCAGTTAGATACACATTCTGGAATCACATCAACCAATGTTTTTCCTTGTTCTCCTTTCTGTATTTCTCTATAGAGCCTAGAAATTATGTTTGTGAAACAAAACAGCCTGTAAATAATATCTTCTTAATTTCTCAAATCTCCCCCTTCACTTTGACATATCAGGGGGAGGAATTTTAAAGGGACACAGGAAGAGAATGAAGATCGAGGGACTCAGACCCACCCCAGTAAATGCAGAAGGTACAACCCCAGATCTGTTATATTCTCCTCTCCGGCCAGGAAATTCACCCCCAATACATGGTCCATTCCCTCCCTTTGCGACCTCCAGGACCACCCATCAAACCTCAGCCTCCTTCTTCCCTTGGGCTTCTCCAGCCTGTGGACCACCTGTGAACAGACAGCACTTTGAGGTCCTCGGACACAGACAAAACAATCAGTTGAGGAGCTGCTTTTGTCACTTTTAAACCAACTGTATGGCATTTTCTAGGCACAAAGCAAGAATTTTAATTCCTCATCCTCTCTCCCCTGTCGTCCCCCAGAATAGAGTTGTAGGCTGTTGAAAGGAAAAGTGTGGAAGAATGAACTTGATGTGTGATAAGAAATGATCATCCAGATAAACAGGGTTTTGCTTCCTTTATCTCCTTTGATACGAAGATAACTCCGTTATTCACATCTCAAATTACTCAAAGATAATATTGGATTACTCGGCTTCCTTATTGGCCAATCAACACCACATAGGTTGAGTGAGGGACCACCCTCCCCCCTCTGCCCTTGGGATTTCATCAAAGAGGCCACCCTGAAGTTTCCGGGCCGCTGTATCAGTGATGTGAAACTCATCTATCACTGACCACCGTCAACATCTCTTATCCATCCTCCCAAGATACCTGTCCCCCCAACCCTGCCTGCACTCATAGATGCTTAAGTTTCTTGACACACAAAAATACAAATAGCATAAAATATATTAATGAATCCCACAATCTTGCTGTCTTTGATCCATGTCTTAAAAGAATACAGTAATAAAACCATGACATCTTAATATAGAGAAGTTTTTTGTTTTAGACAGGATATAACAGCTATTTACTTTTATTTACCTCTTAACTTTTTTTCATTTCCTGAAGGGAACCGTTCTGTTTTACTATAAACCAGCTAAAAATTCAAGTGTGTTTAAAGCACTTGCATTTTCAGATTTAATATTAGGGGAAAAAAACTAAAACGATCATTGGATTTCCACTGTTCTGATTATCTTATAATTCTCCTTCTTTGTAAGAATGTACTTTTAAATATATTTTAAGAAATATCATTTTTTTTAATGACTAGAAGTATTTCAACATAAAGACTTACTTTCTAACTCAAAGCTGGATTTTTTTTTCCTTGAGTTTCAGAGAAATAATTTCCTTATGGATGTGAATTGTCTGGTTTTTATTTGTTTAAAAAATTATATATTAATGAAAGAAGAAAATGCCACTAAAATATTTTATGTAAATTTTCTGAATGTGAACTTTTGAGATTTTTTCTCAATATTTTCATGTTTAGAATATTTTTTAACTTGCAACATAAAGATTTTTTTCCCCAAAGTCAAGATATTGACTAAGATATAATTATGGCACTAGAATACAGTTTCTTTAGAATTAATTCCTGGAGGGTTAAGAAATTTCCCTCCCATCCCCACCCAAGAATAGTGCTCTTCAAATCTTTTACAAATATGCCCTGCATATAAATATAACCTTTAAGATAATATAAGTAGTAAAAAGATAAAAGTTATATGAAGTCTCCAGTTTTTTAATCAATATATTGAAGCTATAGTATGTTTACAGACTGCTTTTCACTTTAGGGAGACCCAGAAGAGAATCCGTATCTATTGTCAGGGAAATAGACAAAACAACAAGAGTTTCAGCTACTGGGCACCAATTAGAGAATAATGGGAAAACTTTTATGCAGCTAAAAACCTTCTGGGAATACTTGCTTTTAATGGACAGTAACCGTTTTGAAACACAATCTTTACAGGTTCTGTATGGAGGTCATTTAATTTTTGGAAGTTTACTTGAGTTTTTTTTCATTCACAGTGTCCAATCATAATCACTCATTCATTCATTCAATCAGCAAAAAAATTTTTTAGCATCTACTATGGACCAGGTGCAGGATATATAGAAAGAAAAATTACAGCCTCTGGCCTCCCTGAGTTTATAGTTAAGAAATGACACAGAGTGGAAATCAATGATCTGTGCATGTCAGATAAAGGTTATAATGTGGGCACATTCCATGTGCAATAGACACGGGGGTCGGTACCTAAGAAATGAGCACCTGGGTGTCACATGCTCTGCTTAGCATCAGGATTACAAAGATGAAGAAGAAACCAAAAGCCTACCACGATGTGACAACTGCCGTCGCAAAGAAGTGCAGAGATGCCCTATCAACACAGAGAAGGAGGCCTGGCTCAAAGGAGGGGAGATACATTAAGACATTGCCAGGACATTCAAATATACCTTAAGTATCAATACGTGCATTTACAGATTTAATATTTGGGGAACACACTTAAGGCAGGAGTTGAATTTCCACTGCTTTAATTCTCTCACAATTTGCCTTCTTCATAAGCATACACTTTGTTTAAAGCAGGATGCCTAGAAAACAGAAGGTCTTCTGGCTTGGGAGAGGGGAGAGCCACATCTGGGAAGTGACGGGTTTTGCGTGGCTGGAAGGCAGGGGATCCCTGACGGAAAATCAGACCTGGGAAGGAAGTTGGAGCTAAGTCCCAGCTTTGAACGCCAACCTGAGTAATTCGGATTCCATCCCACAGACCATGGGAGCCACCGAAGGTTTTAGGAGGAAGAGAGATGTGATCAGGTTTGCATTTTTAGAAAGATCACCCAGCAGTTGTGAGGGGCTTGCCCTGAGTCTGACTCAGACCCCACACACAGGGGTCCAATGGGGCTCAGTCCAGCCCCATTTTGTAGGACACATCCTCACCACGAACAGGAGCAAGAGAAAGGTACCAGCACGCGGTCGGGCTGGCTGTGGTCCCGCGCTCACCTGGAAGCCTCCTTCCCCCACGCGCCCTTCTGCCTTTGCAGTCCCTCCTCTCCACCCTCCGGGGACACGGTCCTTGTCCCAATCCCACAGCTTTTCTGCCTTCAGGCTTGGCCTTTTTAGCCCCAGCTTCTTCTTTCTTTCTCTAAGAGACCCTATGTCTCAGATCTACGGATCAGATCCTGCCCACGGTTCCCCATCACTACAACCTAAGAGTGTCAACTGAGGCCCCGTACGGTTTTCTTCTCCCCAGATCCCAAGTCCCCCTCTCTTCTGGACCCTTGTCCACTGGTCCGAGCTCACGACTCCTGCCCTTACCTGTCGTTGCTGCCCCGTCCATCTGCCAGAGGAGAACGCCCCCCACAAATGGCCACAGGCAGCAATGACCCTCTAGTCCCAGCCCTAGTGTCCCCATACGGCCGCCATCCTCTCCAAGTCCACATCTATCTGAATCAAGTCTTTACCTTGTGAGCCTTTTTTTCTAACCGTGATCACACTATACCCCCTGGGCTGGCTTCCCAGACCCAAACCCTACAAGGCTATACTTGAACTAAAGGATCCGGGCATAACAAGGACCCAGCTTTGGTCTTCCTCTTTTCTCTCACTTGGTCTCTGAGATTGAGAACCTTCTCAGGCCTGCCAGAGTAGATGGCTTCATAACGGCCAGGTGATAACAAGGGTTCCCATCCTTGGTGGATTCACTACCAGGAACTGGGCAATGTCCTTTACCGTCATTTCTTTTATCCTCAAAGCAACTCTGTGTCAGAGGCATCACTAGCAACATGTTACAAAGGAGTTACCAGGGTACCAAGAGATTAAACAAATTTGCCATTGTGAGAAGTGACAAGGGTGCTTAAGTCCACAGCCCTTTACCAACAAGCTATGTGGCAAAGCCTGTGTCTCCAGGGCTACATCAGCCCAACAAGCATTGCTCTGGGTGTCCCTTCTAATCAGCCTACAGCATCCTGAATACACCCAGGAGCCGCAGAGGAAAGGTTGGTGTTGGTCTGAAATTCCCCAGAGGAGCCGGGGACACAGCCAGGTGGATGTTTGCATGCAGCCCTTCTAGACTCGTTAATTCATAAAGGGGCTGGAACCCAGAAGACACAGCTTTTCTCCAGAGGGTTTTTTTTTCACCACTAGTGGCTGAGAGTCTCTGATGTAAAGGATACAGTAACTGGGACTCCCCTCTGCTGCTCTCCCGGTGGGGTCCAGGCTATGTGAGTGCCTTAGCACGAGGCCTTTCACTTTCAGGAATAAAACTATCTTGGATTTAAGACAGACTCTTTTCACCATAAAAAAAAGAATGATATAATGCCACTTGCAGCAACATGGATGGACCTAGAGATGATCATACTAAGTGAAGTAAGTCAGACAGAGAAAGACAAATATCATATGACATTGCTTGTAAGTAGAATCTTAAAAAATGATAAAATGAACTTATTTACAAAATAGAAACGGACTCACAGACATAGAAAACAAATTTATGGTTACCAAAGGGGAACGGGGCAGGAAGGGATAAATTAGGAGTTTGGGATTAACATATACACACGACTATATATAAAATAGATAACCAACAAGGACCTATGGTATAGCACAGGGAACTCTACTCAATATTTTGTAATCATCTGTAAGGGAAAAGAATCTGAAAAGGAATACATATGTGTGTGTGTGTGTGTGTATACACATATACTACCAACTAAGAGTACTGTAGAAATTTAATGAGTTGACATAGGACAAGTGCTTGGAACCATGGCTGGTACGTATCTATCTATCTGAATCACTGTGCTGTACACCTGAAGCTAACACAATATTGTAAATCAACTCTACTTCAGTAAAAATTTTTAAAGAAGGAAAGTAATCCATTTCAATATGACAGTTAAGAAATATAGAAACAAGTAAATGAGCACTAAATAAGCAACAACAACAAAAAAGACAGACTCTCTTCGCACAAATCCCACCAATGAAAAACCACCTGAAGCAACTTCCAAATGTGGTAGACGTTATTTTTTTTTTAGAAAATTGAAGGTGAGGAAGATACATCTGCAATCTTGCTGACTCCACTCTCAACCCGTGTCGGCCTGTTCTGCTTTCTCTTGTTTTAAAAGGCCCTGAGAATTTAGGAGGTGTCACATTGCACTGGACAGAGGCCCTGGTTTGATAGGTGAAATATCTTTCTGACTGGATGACATATCCATTCACTTGTATTTATAAAATGCAAGGTATTGTCTTTTTTATAGGTGAGAAAACTGAGAAGTTGTATGACTTCTCCAAGGTCACATAGCTCGTAAGAAACAGGTCAAGAATTCAAATCCAAGTCTGTTTGTTTCTAAAAGCTGTACCCTCTCTACCAAGCACCATAGCTAGCATGAGCCCAGGAACCTTATTGACTGGATATTCATCCCAACTGTGACGTGATGTGATGTTGGGTTAGTTACTTAACCACTTTGTTCTCCAGTTTCCTCATCTATTAAAATAAGAATAGAGGGGCTTCCCTGGTGGCGCAGTGGTTGAGAGTCTGCCTGCCGATGCAGGGGACACGGGTTCGTGCCCCAGTCCAGGAAGATCCCACATGCCGTGGAGCAGCTGGGCCCGTGAGCCATGGCCGCTGGGCCTGCGCATCCGGAGCCTGTGCTCCGCAGCGGGAGGGGCCACAACAGTGAGAGGCCCGCGTACCGCAAAAAAATATAAATAAATAAGAATAGAGCACCTACCAACTAAGAGTATTGTAGAAATTTAATGAGTTGACATAGGACAAGTGCTTGGAACCATGGCTGGTACACACTAAGTGCTAATAAATGGATGGGGTCAGCATCATCAGTATCATCATTGTTGTTACTGCTGTAACAACCTCGCAGTGCTTCCTGCGCTCCTCCCCAGCCTCCATCCCACTTCCCGTGCCCCTTCACAGTTACACTTACTAAAAGAAAAGTCCATACACTCCTTGTCCATCTCCTAAGTGCACATCCACAGTCACGGCTGCAGCATACACCGCCTCTCTACTGCAGAGACTGTTCTTGTGGAGATCCCCGTGTGGAGACTACCACGTGTTCACCAAACCCCTCAGCTTTGCCTTCTAGGGAAGGGTTCTGACCACAGCTCCCAGCCTCCTTGCTGTTGGACGTGGCCACAGGATGCAGCTCCAGCCAGCCGAACGTTGATGAAAGTGACGTGGTCCCTGAAGAAGCTCCCCCCGGGATCCTTTCTCTCTTCCTCCATCTGCAGACCTGAGGTTGGCAATCCACCTTCAGAGTTCAAACCCCGAAAGTGTCACAGACCCACAAGGGAAAAGGACTGCATCCCCATGGGACACTATGGAACAGGGCACACCCCCCGTGCACCTCAAGCCAATTGCAAATTGCACAGAGTGTTAGTTAAGCCCTTGAAATGTTGGGGTTGTTTGTGACAGATGCCGAGTTGCTTGCCTTAACTAGCGTGCCCACGCTGGCTTCTCCATCCTCTCCCCTCACCTTACCTAAGCTCTCAGAGAACTTTGTCAAGCACGTTCTTCTGGTAGCTTCTGTGACATCACGCTCATTTCCCCCTGATGCCCCTGCACTTTCCTTCTCAGTTTCCTCTGCTAGATTCATATCCTCCACTTCAAGCTTTCTCTCTAAAAACCTAGATCATAAACATTTTAGACTTGGTGAGCCATGTGCAAGCTTGCATATTCTTCTTTGTTTTCTTTACAAGCCTTTAAAACAAACAAGCAAACAAAACCTTTCTTAGCTGGCAGCCATACAGAAACAGGGCCACAGGCTGTGGTTCGCCCACCTCTGCTCTAGCGAACTGTCAAGACAGAAGTGCCCTCTTTCCAGCTCAGCCCTAACCTCTCCTGTCTTTGCACTGTCCACTCTCTCTGGAGAACCTTATCCAATCCCATGCTTTAAACACCCGGGTATTAATGTCGCTTAGATAAATATTTCCAGAGCTGACCTTTCCCTGGTGGCACCAACCTAATTGGACCGTTGCTTACTTGCCTTTTCCCCTTGGATACCTACTAGGTCTCAAACATAAAAAACAGAAAGAGGACGGCTAATTCTCCTTCACACATGTTCCCAGATCTATAAAGAGAGCTCCATCCTCAAGCCAACAATAGAAGACCCATCCCTGATTCTCCTCTTCCCTCACCATGCCGCCAGCCCAACCCATCTCTAAGACCCATTGGTTCTGCTCTCACTGTATATCTGGGCCCCGTCTCCTCCGCACTCTCCCCATGACCATCACTCCAGTTCAAGGTCTCACTGCCCCCCCTCTGAACACTTGCAGTAGCTTCCTTGCCTCTCTTTCTGCCCTCCCGCTTCTCCTTCTCATCATGGGGTCTCCAAAGAGCAACTATAGTGAATTTTTGAAAATTGCAATCAGCTCATGACACTCTTCACACCTGAGTGGGTTTTGCTTGCTCTGAAAATAAAACCAAGAAAATGGAAAAGAATATGTACGTATATGTATAACTGGATCACTTTGCTGTATACCAGAAACTAACACAACATTGTAAATCAACTATACTCCAATGGGAAAATTTTTTTTAAACTCTGAAAATAAATAAATAAAAATAAATAAGTCATTACTAAAACAAAATTTTCAATAAAATAAAACCAAACTGCTCACCCTAGAGACAGTCTCTCCCTCACCTTCCACTCACCACCTCGCCCCCCCACCTGCAGTCGACTGGCTTAGCTACTTTCACACATCACTCGCTTTCTTTCTCAGTAATGCTCACCAGGTGCAACTTGCTTGTATTTTCATTTATTTACCGGTTTGTCTCTCCTCCCACAAACACGTTCCCTCCTGCACAGTGGAACGCACCCTCCACGAAGGTAGAGATCTCATCTGTCATATTTACCAATGTAACACCCCCAAAATTACCTGGCACATGGAGCATTCAATGAATATTTACAGGACAAGGAATGAAGACGTGGCTGAAGAAAGGAAATAGACTAATGAATTTTAGTGACAGAATTTATTCTGACTTGGATTGGCTGATACCAACATGAACTTCGGATAAATGATTGACGGTTACCAGTGGTATTTTTCAGCTCAGACTATTTCACGGTGATGTTTGCCTGTTCCTTACTTTTCATAAACCCCAATGCGAGGTCAAGAGAAGTGAAATATTTTTTCACTAATTTTACAGAGGAGGATGCTGATGTGCAAACAGGTTGGTTTCACCAAATCACAGTGAATGGGAAGACAGAGATTTACTGCAAGCCTCTGCTGTTCTAGATTTACCCAGTAGACACTGGACTCTGTGAGACTCAGAGAAAATCATTACTTATCCCTATTCCTCCGCTGCTGTCAGGGCCCTGACACTGGTCCCAGAAAAGCTGACCTTTAAAGGTAACTTGCTGTTTAAAACACCGAGTGACAAAGTTTGGTTCTGTGCACTGAAGCAAGAAATTAGGAGAAAGAGAAGCCACAAAGATAGTGTTCTGGAAGGGATTACAGCACTTAAAATATGAACTATATAAACAAGAGTACAAGGAAGATTGTAAAGTCCTCTCCTGCTGAAGACAGGGTTTACCTGAGGCCCGTTCGCTAGATCATTGTGACATTTTGCATCCTGGAAGTTGTGAAAATCTTCAAGAGGACTCTAGGTATAACAGAGCAATAATTAAAAGTGTGGCTGGGAGATTAAAGGCTAAAGGAATTGATACGAAATTCCCCTGAAGAAGAGGCTTTGGGAGGGGTGCCACTAGATCCCACTGCCTTCTGCTGCCACTAACGAGAATAATGGAATTAAATTATAAACTAGAGTGATTTCAGCCAGATGGGAGAGAAATAGTAGATTTTTAAAAATTAGTTATTTATTTATTTTTGGTTGTTTTGGGTCTTCATTGCTGTATTCCAGCTTTCTCTAGCTGCAGCGAGAGCGGGCTACTCATTGAGGTGCATGAGCTTCTCATTGCAGTGGCTTCTTTTGTTGTGGAGCACCAGCTCTAGGTGTGCAGGCTCAGTAGTTGTGGCACTCGGGCTCAGTAGTTGCGGCACACGGGCTTAGTTGCTCCGTGGCTTGTGGGATCTCCCCGGACCAGGGATTGAACCTGTGTCCCCTGCATTGGCAAGTGGATTCTTAACCACTGCACCACCAGGGAAGGCCAGAAATAGCAGAATTAATGAATCTTTGCCTAGGCTTTTTATCCCCTAGGGATATTTCATTACCAGAGAATGCACCCAGACTTGGGCACCATGTGAGGATGGGGAAGCTCTTCCTGAGTACCCCTGGCCTCCAAATTTCTGACCTATAACTGGACTCTTTCTCCTCCATGTTGTAAAATGAACACTTAGATACTTCATTCATCATGGACTGGAAAAGAGCCTCGTACCTTTAAGACTTACGCGTCTCAAATACATTTGCATTTGAATTAATGCTAAAGAAATGAGGTTCTGTTGGTAGAATTTCAGAAATCAGCCAAGTGGTTGAGAGAATACCTGAATGGAACTTGAGAAGTTCTACTCTCAATGTTCAATGCGGGGGGCACTTTGAACCAGGACCACAGGGGATGGAGGCAGATGGGCCAGGAGAGGATATTGCAGTTCCATAATAGACCAGCTGATTCATTTCCTTGTTAAAGTAAATTCAGCTCTTAAGCATGAATACTAACCAATATTTATTAAACAAACTGTGTGCCAAGAATTGTGCCAACTGATACAGGAAACAAAATGATACAAAGGCCCAGCCTCTGTTTCCCCAAAACAAACAACCGAACAAGAAGAAAAGTCACATGTTCAGATAGCTCTGATCCACAGCAGAGTTTGGAGAGCATTATTAAAATGAGGGTAAAATGGCAGAGATGGGAAGGGAGATGAATTCCCATTGGAGATGTTCTAATTCATCAAAAAATTTGCTAAATATAGAATGGTGTGTACAGGCAAAGATCACAAATATTCAAAGAATTAAACCATGATAAAATATACACTAAAATAAATAAATAACGATAATATTTTTTCTCTGACGATTCAGAAATGACTAGACATTTTATAGAAATGTGGGACCACCCCCCCATAACTATCAAATGTCACTGAACTTTAGATGTAACATGCATAGTTTCATAAAATATTTGGTTAATAAATTTCTAACCATTCATCTGTTATTTCTGGGACACATACCCAAGCTGTAGGATGCAGACAACTAACTGTTTCTCATTTTTTATATGTTTAATGACTTCTTCAGATACATACACTAGAACTCGAAATGACATTCAGAAATTCCTGGCTTTGGAACAGATGGAAAATGCACAAAAAAGCAAGGATTGGGTAAACTGTAAAAAATGGAAAGTTCAGAGAATAGACCATTGTCATTAGATATCTATATCCTAAAAACACAAAATTCCTTATAATTACTTAGGTTCTCTCTATCAACACCACACACTCTACATACATTCTGGAGAAGAATGGTGAGTCTCTGTGACTCGGGTAGAGCAGGGGAGATACCAGCTCTGATCAGAGTGGAAAGTGACCCAGTGATGGTGCCAATTTGGACACGTCATCGACCTGCTCAGAATCCCTAACAGTTTCCTTAGTTCTCAGGGTGAAATCAAGCCCACCCTCTTGAAATGTTGTACAGAGCTGTTTAACCCCCCTCCCAAGTTCTGTTCCCTATCTTAATCACCCAGAGTCTGAACCAATCTGAAAACCAACTTCCAGCCCGTAACACCTTTCTTTTCGTATCTCTTTAGAACTATAACTCCCCAAAACTACAGGGTAAGGAGACAACTTGGAGAGAATGGCAACATCAGATCCTGGGAGGTGAACCCACCATAAATAAGAGTGTCTTCAGGAAGACCGAGGGCAGAGTCCCGCTGAGCTGTGCATGGTGCGGACTGGAAAGTTTCTCACACCCGAGAGGTTCAGAATGTGGGAGAACCAAGCCAACAAAATAAAATCCACATGGGAAAAGAGAGAAGAACCAAGGAAAACATTAAAAACACATAATGTAAAATGGTGAAAGACCAAACAGTTTAGAAACCCAAAACATACAATTCTTTTATGAAAAGAGTGTAATTTTCAGATTAGGTTTAAAAAAGCTAAACTCAACTATATTTGGCTTGATTAAAATAAGAGACAAAGGGAGACTTCTCTGGTGATGCAGCGGTTAGGAATCTGCCTGCCAGTTCAGGGGACATGGTTCGAGCCCTAGTCCGGGAAGATCCCACATGCCGCGGAGTTACTAAGCCCGTGCGCCACAACTACTGAGCCTGCGCTCTAGAGCCCGTGAGCCACAACTACTGAGCCGGCGTGCCTGGAGCCCGTGCTCCGCAACGAAGCCACCGCAGTGAGAGGCCCGCACACTGCATCGAAGAGTAGCCCCAGCTCACCGCAACTAGAGAAAGCCCGCACACAGCAATGAAGACCCAACGCAGCCAAAAATTAAAAAATTAATTAATTAAATAAGTGTATTTTTAAAAAAAGAAATAAAGACAAAGGGATCCATGCAAGGTGGGGACCTGAGTCTGGTCCCAGGCTTGAAGCCTGGGTCTGGGGTGAATTCCTCACCATAGCTGTGGGTCAGGAACTGGATCAGAGACTAGATCTAGATCAGCCCACAGCCACCAGCTGGTGCTAGAGGGATGGACGGGTGGACGCAGATGCTACATCCCTTGACGGAGGCAGGTGAGCAGAGAGAAGGGACTATGAAGAATCCAAATGCCAGTAGGCCTCTCAGACCGGAAACCAGATGCAGACACCACTGAGCAAACTAACGAAGGTTTTCTAACCAAGAAGGTTTAGGAGGCAGTCCCTGCAATTGGGAGACTCAACATTTTAGACAGAGGCATAATTTTCCAAATGCCCCCAAAACACCTCATCAGAAAGCCAGCATTACAAATGCTAAGTCTAAGGCAGTGAGGGTCCCATCAGACTTTCTAGAAGCTTGGCTGCCCCCCTGTCAAGCTCAGCTTTATAGACGAGGTTATAGTACATGAAGCTTCTCACATTTGACTGTTTTTTTACCTACACTATCTTAAAAGTTAACATGTACAGCAAAAGCAGATCGTCATGTGGGCAAATCTGGATGGGAGCTAGAGACCACTGCACCTGGGTCACAGAGACCATCCAATCAGTGTTATTCAATGTACAACATCACCAGAACATGATATATACTACAGTACCATGAGGCACGGACACAAACCTCATTTATTACACTCAGTCTTTCTCAGCCAGAAGAGTCTGATCCAAGTGTTTCCCTGCGTAATTAGAACCAAGTTCAGATACACAGTTGTCTTTGAATGCATTCAATAATGTTATGGGGGATTTTTGACTCAAGCGGAAAAAGACTCTCTCCCTCTCTCTCTCTCTCTCTCTCTCTCTCTCTCTCTCTCTATATATATATATATATATATACACATACATATTTCCAACTTTATATGAGAAATGTAGAGTATTTTCATAGGAAAAGGAACTAAAAGAAATGTGCTGGGTTGTAGTAACATACAAATGAATATAATTTTCCTCTTTATTGTTTTTGGTATTTACAAATGGTTGCATATTAATTTTATAATCATGAAGTAGCAATACCTTAAAAAAATTATGCTGGTAGTAATGTAGAAATGGATGCAGAGGGTCAAGGAGACCACTTAGGAGAACTTGCAGTTGTCAAGACAATAAAAGTCCTGAACAGAGGAGAAGGATTTAGGAGTTATTAAAAGGGCTTATTTCATGTAGAAGGTCAATATAAATTTTTGGGCTGGGACAGCTGTGTAGACAGCAAGAGCATTAATTAGGAGAATGTTTGTAGTTGAGAAGGAAGTTCTCAAGAAAATGACACATTTTATTTTTGACCTGTGTTTTGGGTGGAGGTGCAGGTGGAGATGCTGAGTCAACATGATAAGAAACAGAAGGGAGGAAACAAGGCAGGGAGAGGGTGGAAACACAGACACGGGTCAGGAGCTCAAGGAATAGATTCGGGCTGGAGATACTGCCTGACAGTAGCAGTAAGTATATAAACAGTCCTTGACACTGTGTAGGTCGATGTGACCCCTGTGGAAAGCATGATTGTGCAGCCCTCTTTTCTTCTAGAACAGGGTTTCCCAACCTCAGCATGATTGACATTTGGAGCAGGATGATTCTTTGTTGGGGGCCTGCCCTGTACCTGGTAGGATGTTTAGCAACATCCCTGGCTTCTGCCCACTGGATGCCAGTAGCACCACCCTCCCCTCAGCTGTGACCACTGAAAACGTGCGAAGCCACAGCCAAGCATCCGCCGGGGGCAGAACACTTCCAGTGAGGACCACTGGTCAGTGTATCAGAGCAATGAGGCACCACGTCCTTCACCTTACCAGGGATCCATGCATTCAGAGGAAGAGGTTCTCAGGTAAAGGTTTTTATTGGATAAGTAAATGCCAGGTCCTGCGCTGAGTTCTGGATACAAAGGGAAATAAGACAAGCACAGGCTCAAGGAGTCAGAGGGGTGGAGTCACAGAGAGAAACAGTGAGGATGCCTGGGAAAAGTACTTCAGTCTCAGCAAACAGGAGATACTCTGGTAGCAAAACCGAGAGAGCTCTCCGGACAGGAGAAGAAGGAATCAGAGAGAAAGTGGCATTTGGATCTTGAAAGATAGGTATGAATTATGAATTCAGCGAGTGAAAGGATGGGGAAAGGCATTCCCAGAGGAGTTGATGCAGGGAATAGTGTGTTAGGGTGGGGCGGGGGTGGAGGCTCCGTCCAGAACACGTGAGCACTGACCTCGCTTCATTTTCCCTTTAACCTTGTGTTAGCATCATCTCCAGTGAACTACTAACGGCCCAGGATCTATGTCAGGACACATTTTGTTTTGCTTGTGGATGATTCCTGTCTCTCTGGGCAAACAGCATCCCACTTACAGGAAACTAGCATCCAAAGTGAAGTGCATACCTTACCAAATGTAAACAAAATGGTACTAACTGCACCTGGCGAGAAAACAGAGGTTGTCTTTACAGCTACTGGGGTTCCCAAATGTTTCCCGAGCACTTAAATTGACCTCGCAGGGGCCCTTAAGGAGGGCTTCCATTCCAGTCACTACCTCAGGGGCAATGGAGCTCTTCCCCTGCATTACAAGGTAACCCCTCAGTGACACTAATTAGATTTTTTTTCCCCAAAAACATCCAGGCTATTGATTTGAGAATTGAAACGAGTATTGATGTATGGTAGTCAGTTATATCTGAAGAAGCGTTAACTACAGAATTTTTTAAACGAAGCAAAATATGAAATGTCTACAATTTTTACTGCCATAAGAGTTCACTTTTTTAAAATTCACTTGTAAACCCTCTTAGAAAATCTGGGATTCTTAAGTCAAAAAAATTACACAATAATTTTTTTTCAAATGCCTTAAAATTTAACTTGACTGTCTTGTTATATTGAAATATTTTTTGTTTGTGCCTTTATACAACATTTGCTTATTTGATGGTTTATCATTAAAATCTGTTAATGGCATTGAGATTTGCTCCACCTTTACTATGTATATACTTATTCATTCAACAAATATGTACTAAATGATACACGAGGCCAATATATAAATGCTTCTCAAAGATATTGAAATAAGAAGAACTAAACAGATTGAGTCCTGTCCAGTGTCAGTCACAGTGCTAATGTTTTATGTGCTGTATCTCATTTAATTCCTAGGTGAAAATTATTATAATAATCTCCATCTTACAAATGAGCAACTAGAGAGTTTATGTAACTTGCCCCAGAACCCACAGCTAAAATGGATAACTTAGAAATAGACCTACCCATCCTCTTTCCCTCTCTTTCCAGACCCTAAAGAGTAGAGATACCCAGTGGTTACTTGGATTTAGAACAGGAACACATTTTCCATTTGCTATATACAAAAACATAAAGAAATTCTGAAACTGTATTAACAAATGTTCCAATAAGAATATATTAATTCTAAAGCAAGTATACTCTAATAAAGATGTAAAAAAAAAAAGAATATATTAATTTGAAAAGGTACATAACCCTTACATCCATGGAGTCACACTAAATCCAAGAGTTATACATATTTTTCAATCACACTTTGATGTGTTTGTACTCTATAAATACGCATTATAAATATACAAATATTTTCTAAAAATATATAATATAAATGTACAAATACAAATTTTATTCTATAAATAGATTCAAAGATTTGTAAAACTCTAAAAATAAAAGAAAAAAGAGTAGAAATACCCAACTCGACACTTCATTTTCTTTCTACTTGCACTGCCCCCGACTGGCCTCTCGGGTCCTCAGGACTAGACCTCCATCCACGTTCCTCCAAGTTCTCAGCCTTCTCACTGCCTTCCTTCTTTTTGCCGAAGGTCCTGGCTACCCCGTAGGGTTTTGGGGGTTCCGAGGGGGAGGTTAACATTCTTCCCCACCTGCTGGTGGTGGGTTAGTCCACATCCAACTCTCCTTCTGTCTCTTAGGGATTTACCCTTTTACAATATGTGGCCATAGATGTCAGTTATCACTTGATCCTAGACCTTGTCTACCTAAGAATCTCTCCCTGTCTCGTTCTTTTAAATACTACCTTATGCTATGTATTTTCAAAATTTAGATCTCCAATGCAGACTTCCCTGAGCAATACAGCTGTCAATAGATTGAGTACGGAAGGGTGATAGTGGGGGGTTTATGCAGAGATACAAAGTAAGTAAATATATGTTATACAGGCATAGCCTCCCCACACACACATCTTTTACCAATACGAAGATACGTAGAAAGCTAAGTATTTCCTAGGATATGGATAACCACACAAAGCCAGACAGCAAGTACGTTCAGACAGATAATAAGTGAGCAGCAGAGAAGATGGTTTCTAGCCAAACAGCTAAGGAATGACTCCTCTGAGTTTTTCTTGGGAAGAAATCCATAATCGTGCATGACCCATAGGCTCCAAACAGTGTCGTAGAGATTAGAAAAAATAGAGAAAGGGATGTATTTGAAGCCACTGAAAGAAAAAGGTATGTAAATATATTGTCATAGAGCTGATTATACTGGTCAAGCAAAATTGAGACCACTTTCAGAGAGATTTAAAGGGAAACTCCCAACTGAGTATTTTCAGGCCAAAGAATGTTTGTCCTGAATTATATGGGTGTTATTTCGACCCTCCACTTGAATGGCTTTTGAGGGCTGTATTGGATTGTTAACAAAAAGAGCCCCACTTCCTAATTCACTGACTGGAGACCTGAGCAGGGCATTGTGCATCTGTGAAAGCAGCTTTCTTCTGGGTGGGTATGGAGACAACAGGATTCAGTTCCTCTGGTGAGAACACAGTTGTAGGAAGGCTGATGCCTGTGGCTTTTGGGGATACACCTTGTTGAGCTGGGAAAGGTCAACGTCACCTCAACAACAACACCAATGTTTTTGCTGAAAAGGTCAGTACTACGAAAATCTATCTTCAGTGTCAGCACACTAAAGGACACTAATAATTCAATAATAAATTTGCAACATACTTAGACTAGGAAAATCACTTGGTAATTTTCACAAATTTACAGACGTGTAAACACAGGTATTTCAGAAAGAAAGTTTAGCACTGTCTTGATTCCTTCTATGCAAAACCAAAAGAAGTATATTTTATTCTCTATAGATTTCAACCCTGTTTTTTCTTTCTGAGAATTCTGCATTCTATTTCCTGATTAGAGTTGGTAAAGATCTGCACTTTTTCTGAGGACGTAGTCTGGTTGAAAAGAGATTGAAACAAAAAATAACCAAGTTTTTAATCATTAACTAGTTTCATCATTTACATCTAGGGTTTCTAGTTTCTTTGATTTTATATCATGCTTCCCAAAAGGTTTTCCTATTAATATTAACAGCTTTATGAATCTCATTACTCTGATTTATGCTTTTTCAATTTATTTAAGGTTGTGTCAATATTAAATTATCTGTCCCTTGTGAGCAACTTCAATAATGTTTAGATGCGAAATAGTCTTGAACATTACCTAGCAGGCAAAAATTCATGTTATTACTAATAATGCCATCTGCCCTAACAGAATTAACTCATAATTAATAAGCATTATATTGAAGAATTCAGAGCCAATCTAAATACTACAGTAAAGGGCTTCCCTGGTGGCGCAGTGGTTGAGAATCTGCCTGCCAATGCAGGGGACACGGGTTCGAGCCCTGGTCTGGGAAGATCCCACATGCCGCGGAGCAACTAGCCCCGTGAGCCACAATTACTGAGCCTGCGCGTCTGGAGCCTGTGCTCCGCAACAAGAGAGGCCGCGATAGTGAGAGGCCCGCGCGCCGCGATGAGGAGTGGCCCCCACTTGCCACAACTAGAGAAAGCCCTCGCACAGAAACGAAGACCCAACACAGCCAAAAATAAATAAATAAATTAATTAATTTAAAAATAAAAAAATAAAAAAAAATTAAAAAAATAAATAAATAAATAAATAAATACTACAGTAAAAAATACCACAAACTGTACTGCCACTTCTGACTTTAGTTAACCTCAGGTGTACTTGCTCTTTAAAAAAAAAAAAAGTGTGTGGGAGAAGCGGGTAGAGGTGGAAAGATGAATTTCAATGTTTGAAACCACTGCCTAGAGGAAGCGCTGAACAAAATTAAGTGAATATTTGTCCCAAAATTTCTATTTGAGGAGACTTCCACTTCTAGGAAGATGGACTAGACATATTTTTCTCCTTTTCTTCCCACTAAGTTCAACTACAAGTCCTGAGTGTTATCTATAAAACAAACATAAAACTGAAAGTTGGAGGGAAGGCAGACAACCCAGCAAGGGAACGTAGGACTAAAGAAACAACACAGTGTGAGTCCCCTGGATTGTTTCTCCCCCATGTAGCCCAGATTTGCCAAAGAAGCTGGCAACCTGGAAAGGCCAATGCAGAAACCCCCAGAAAAGAAAGAAAATTCTGCTCCTTCTAGCCAAACGATGGGGACTGGGTAAGACTAGCAAGACCAAAACAAACAAGCAGACAAACAAAACTTTTAGACAAAAACCAGTCTACTCCCATCCAACACCACCAGGAAAACTGTGGTCCCACGCCCACCTGTGCCAGCAAAGGCCATGGGGTTGGGGGCGGGGAGGATGGGAGGGAGGGGTTCTATAGAGGTGGGGGCAGTGGGAGGTACAAAATATGGGGTGTAAGACAAGCTCAAGGATGTACTGTACAACACGGGGAATAGAGCCAATAATTTTGTAAGAACTGTAGATGGAAAGCAGCCTCTAAACATTGTATAAAAATCTTTAAAACGGCCAAGTGGGGAGCCTAGAGTCCACCTTCACAAGACTGCTGAGGCACCCCCGCATGCCCTCAAGGGTGATGTCAGAGGAGACCAAGTAGGGAGCTGGGACGTTCAGCCCCACCTGCCAAAAGTGAGCCCCCCTTTCATGGAGTCAGTGGAGACCACATGGGAGCCTAGACTTCCTCCCCTACTTGGCAGTAACGAAGCATCCTCCCCTCTCCTCTGGGTTGGTGTTCGAGGAGGTCTAGCAGAGTCAGGACCACTGTCATCACCCAGAGGAAAGGAGGTCAACGCCTCCTGTGCTGGCAGTAGACGCAGAGCGGGGAGCAGAGGGGGAGAGAGTGGTAAAGAGGTGCTTTTACACCTCCCTGGCAGGGAGGCGTCATTGAGCCAGAAC
Organism: Hyperoodon ampullatus; assembly: GCF_949752795.1. NCBI lineage: Eukaryota > Metazoa > Chordata > Mammalia > Artiodactyla > Ziphiidae > Hyperoodon > Hyperoodon ampullatus. Next base: position 196,132,760 of record NC_136915.1, read on the forward strand.
TCCCACCCCCTCCAGCAATGATGAGGGCTCTCCACCTCTGTCGTCAACAGAGGCCAAGGGGAAGCTGCACTTACACTTAAACCTAGCCCTGGGACTTCCCTGGCAGTCCAGAGGTTAAGATTTCGCCTTCCAGTGCAAGGGATGCAGGTTCGATCCCTGGTTGGGGAGCTAAGATCCCACATGCCTCAGGGCCAAAAAACCAAAACATAAAACAGAAATAATAATGTAACAAATTCAATAAAAAGACTTTTAAAATGGTCCACATCGGGCTCCCCTGGTGGCACACTGGTTAAGAATCTGCCTGCCAATGCAGGGGAAACGGGTTTGAGCCCTGGTCCAGGAAGATCCCACATGCCGCGGAGCAACTAAACCCGTGTGCCACAACTACAGAGCCTGCGCTCTAGAGCCCACGAGCCACAACTACTGAGCCTGCATGCCACAACTACGAAAGCCTGTGCGCCTAGAGCCTGTCTCCGCAACAAGAGAAGCCACTGCAATGAGAAGCCCATGCACCGCAATGAAGAGTAGCCCCCCGCTCACTGCAACTAGAGAAAGCTCGCATGCAGCAGCGAAGACCCAACATAGCCAAAAATAAATAAATAAAACTTTAAAAAAATACTCTTAAAAAAAAAATAAGAATGATCCACATCAAAAAAAAAATCTTGGGCTTCCCTGGTGGCGCAGTGGTTGAGAGTCCGCCTGCCGATGCAGGGGATGCGGGTTCGTGCCCCGGTTTGGGAAGATCCCACATGCCGCGGAGCGGCTAGGCCCGTGAGCCGTGGCCGCTGAGCCTGCGCGTCCGGAGCCTGTGCTCCTCAATGGGAGAGGCCACAACAGTGAGAGGCCCGCATACTGCAAAAAAAAAATAAAAAAAAAATAAAAAAAAAAAAATCTTTATAAAAAAAATAAACCTAGCAGTAATGAGGCACCACCCCCCCTTCCCCAGCCTGAGTGTTACCAGAGAAATCCAATTAAAACAGAAGGTTTAAATAAGATCTAGAATCTCAGAACTTAATATCCAAAATATCCAGGTTCTAATAAAATAAAAGAACCAGGAAGCCTAAAACTCAATGAAAAATGATATTAGAAAAATACATTAGAAAAAAGAAAAAGTCTCAAATCAATAATCTAAACTTCCATCTCAAGATCCTAGAAAAAGAGCAAAATAAGCCCAAAGCAAATAAAAGGGAAAAAATACAGATAAGAGCAGAAATCAGTGAAATTGAAAATAGAAAAATAATTGAGAATATCAATGAAATGAAGAGGCTTGTTCTTTGAAAAGATTGTAAAATTGACAAACTTCCAGCAAAACTGACAGAAACAAAAGAGAGGACAATACTAGGAATAAAACAGTGTTGGGGTATCACTGCAGACCCTGCAGACAGTAAAAGGATAAGAGAACACTATAAACAACTCTACGCACATGAATTGAACAACTCAAATGAAATAGACCCATTCTTCAAAAACCACAAACTATTACAGTTCATCCAATATGAAATAAATCATTGGAATGGTTCTACAGCTATCAGGGAAAATGAATTTGTAATTTTAAAAACTCCCAAAGAAGAAATCTCTAGGCCCAGAGGGTTTCACTGGAGAATTCTACAAAACATTTAAAGAACAATTAACTCCAGTCTTACACAATCTCTTCAGAAAACTTAAGAGGTGAGAATATTTCTCAAATCATTTTATAAAACTAGTATTACCCTGATACTGAAACTAGACAAAGACAGTGCACTATAAATGTAAAATTCCTTAAGAAAAAACTTCCAAACAGAATTCAGTGATATATGGAAAAAATTATATATCATGACCAAGTGGGGTTTATTCCAGTGATGTAAGGCTGGTCCAATATCCAAAAATCAGGGAATTCCCTGGTGGTACAGTGGTTAGGGCTCTGTGCCTCCACTGAAGAGGGCACAGGTTCGATCCCTGGCTGTGGAACTAAGATCCCACATGCAGTGTGGCATGGCCAAAAAAAAAAAAAAATCCAATATATCAATTAATATAATCCACCAGATAAACAGGCTAAAGAAGAAAATTCACATGGTCATACCAATCAATGAAAAAAAAGACTTGACAATTGCATATTCACTCATGATAAAAAATTCTCAGAAAAACAAGGCAGTGGAACTTCCTCAACTTAATAAAGAGTATCTACAAAAAGTAAAAACTAAACACTATAGTCAATGTTATACTTAATGCTAAAGACTAAATGCTTCCTTAAATTTGAAAACCCTTAGACGTATTGTCAACCTGATTTTCTCACTGATAGAGTCATTAGCCATTGAAAATAAATGGGTTTCAGTAAAAATACTACTAATAATAATATAAATAAATAAAATAGTAAATGCTTTCCCTAAGATTGAGAACAAGACATGAATCTCCACACTTGCTACTCTTATTCAACACAGAGCTGGGACTTCTGCCCACTGCAATATGGCAAGAAAAAGAAATAAAAGGCATACAGATCAGAAAGGAAGAAATGAAACCATCCTTATTTGAAGATAATATGATTGTCTATGCAAAAAATCTCAAGGAATCTACAATAAAACTTCTAGAACTAATAAATGAGTTCAGCAAGATTGCAGGATACAAGGAAAACTTTCAAAATCAGTGGTATGTCTGTATACTAGCAGTGAGCACAGGGACATCAACAATAAAAATACAATACCAGGGACTTCCCTGGTGGCGCAGTGGTTGAGACTCCACGCTCCCAATGCAAGGGACCCAGGTTCGATCCTTGGTCAGGGAACTAGATCCCACATGCATGCCACAACTAAGAGTTCACATGCCACAACTAAGGAGCCCACCTGCTGCAACTAAAACCCAATGCAACCAAATAAATAAATTAAATAAATATTAAAAAAAGAAAAAAATAGGATACCATTTCCACAACTCAAAAAAATATTAAATACTTGGATATGAACCTGACAAAACATGTACAGGACTTACATTCTTTTTTTAACTTTATTGAAGAATAATTGACAAATATAATTATATATATTTAAAGTGTACAATGTGATAATTTGATATACATATACATTGTAGACTGATTACCAAGATCAGGGAATGTATTCTGAAAGCTACAAAATACTGATGAAAGAAATGGGAAGCTGCTGAATAGCACAGGGAGATCAGCTCGATGCTTTGTGATGACCTAGAGGTGGGATAGGGAGGGTGGGAAGGAGGCTCAAGAGGGAGGGGATATGGGGATATAGGTATACATACAGCTGATTCATTTTGTTGTACAGCAGAAACTAACACAACATTATAAAGCAATTATACTCCAATAAAGATAGTAAAAAAAAAATCTAAATAAATGGAGAGACATACCACGTTAATGGATTGGGAGACATAGAGAACAGATCAGTGCTTGCCAGGGGCTGAGAAGGGGAAGGAATGAAAGGGAAAGAAATGTGGCCGTAGAAGGACAACACAAGAGATCCTTGTGGTGATGAAAATGATGAGTATCTGGTCTCTATCCTGGAGTCCCAGAGTCTTACAAGGTGTTACAACTTGGGGAAATTGGGCTCGCTCTGTATTCTATTTTACAACGCATTGTGAACCTACAATTATCTCAAAATAAAAATTAAAAGTTCAATTTAAAAAAATCCCTTTTAGATACATATGATGAGTCAATGCCTGCAACACCATACTTGCACAGTAGATTTTTAAACAGTAGACAGTAGTTCAGTATGAAACTCTTTTATTTGTAGAATTTTACCAAATTTCTAGAATGTCTTCCTTGTTTTACCAAGTCTATTTTTTATTAAGAAATTGAAAAATATGAAACAAAACTTAAAATACCAGTAGTGTCAACAAAGCGAGGCTCTCCCTTAAGTCTTCCTCTCTCCCCACTTTCCTCCCTCTCTTCCTTCCTTTCACCAACCATCCCATAAAAAGAGTCATTACTGGGCTTCCCTGGCGGCGCAGTGGTTGAGAGTCTGCCTGCTGATGCAGGGGACATGGGTTTGTGCCCCGGTCCGGGAGGATCCCACATGCCGCGGAGCGGCTGGGCCCGTGAGCCATGGCCACTGAGCCTGCGTGTCCGGAGCCTGTGCTCTGCAACGGGAGAGGCCACAACAGTGAGAGGCCCATGTACCGCCAAAAAAAAAAAAAAAAGAGTCATTACTCTTCATTTTAACTGAGACAAATCCATGATCAAATTTTTTTTTTTTTTTTTTTTTTTGGCTGCGTTGGGTTTTCGTTGCTGCTCACAGGCTTTCTTTAGTTGCAGCGAGTGGAGGCTACTCTTCGTTGCGGTGCACGGGCTTCTCATTGCAGTGGCTTCTCTTGTTGCAGAGCATGGGCTCTAGGCACACGGGCTTCAGTAGTTGTGGCACGTGGGCTCAGTAGTTGTAGCTCACAGGCTCTAGAATGCAGGCTCAATAGCTGTGGCACACAGGCTGAGTTGTTCCATGGCATGTGGGATCTTCCTGGACCAGAGATCAAACCCATGTCCCCTTCACTGGCAGGTGGATTCTTAACCATGGCGCAACTAGGGAAGTCCTATGGTCAAAATTTTAAATTGAGAAAGATAATATTCAAGAATAATGGATTTGGGCTTCCCTGGTGGCGCAGTGGTTGAGAGTCCGCCTGCCGATGCAGGGGACACGGGTTCTTGCCCCAGTCCAGGAAGATCCCACATGCCGCGGAGCGGCTAGGCCAGTGTGCCATGGCCGCTGAGCCTGCGCGTCTGGAGCCTGTGTTCCACAACGGGAGAGGCCCGTGTACCGCAAAAAAAAAAAAAAAAAGACATAACTAGGGAAGAATGAAGAAAGGAAATAAGAAAATAAGTGAAGAAAGAAGAGAGGAAGGAAGGAGAAAAAATCTTTACTTAGAACTTCTCTATTGCAGGCATTGTGACATAATTATCTCATTCTGAGCTCATTGGGTCCCTGAGAGGGAGGTATTACAATATCTGCCATAAAGATTAGCAGATCAATGCCCATGGAGAATGAGTCAACTCCCTCTAAGAAGGGAAATTCAAGATAGCAAATATGAAATAAAAGAAGGTACAGAGAAATTCCACTGTATTGATATTTCAGAATATTATAAAAATATTTTTAAATTAAATATTAAAAGGTAACTATTTTACAAACGCAAAAGGGATGAAAAGATGTCAAGAAGTAGAGACACATAGACTTAGAAAACAAACTTATGGTTGCCAAAGGGAAAAGGTGGAATTAGGAGGCTGGAATTAATATATACACACTATTGTATATATAATTGATAATCAACAAGAACCTACTGTATAGCACAGGGAACTATAGTCAATATCTTGTAATAACCTATATGGGAAATGAATCTGAGAAAGAATGGATATATGAATATGTATAACTTAATCACTTTGCTCTACACCTGAAACTCACACAACATTATAAACCAACTACACTCCAATATAAAATTTTTAATTTTAAAGTAAATAAATAAAAATTAGTATCTAAAAAAAAAGAAGTATATTATTACTTGGGGTCTCTAACATGTAAATGGGGAATAAGTGAACGAGCAGACATGTCCTGTGTAACCAGATTTGTTGATCTTCGTCTTTAAATTCTTTACGTGATTAGCACCATTATTAGTAGTAATCATTTACTGACCAGAATGTTTTTAAACATTCTTCCTTTCTCAGACATTTTTCATTTCGTATTTCCTTGAACGCTGGATGTTTGGGGCGAAGAGAATGTTCCAGGAATACTCTTCTGTTCTCTTCCTTTTAAACAATCAAATAAATACAAGAATAACTGTGCAATATGTAACCAGAGGAAATAAATCTTCACCAGCTCTGACCCGCTGTCTCGCCCCTCTGTGACTGCTGTCTCAGCAAACATATGTTCTTCTCTTTTATTTTAGGTAGCAATAAACACCAGAAGTGCACGTCAGTCAACAATGTACTTGAGGTGAGAAGAAAGTGTACCTGAAATCCTTTTATCCACGTGGAAATTGTAAAATAATCTGCATTAATCATCTGGTGTACTCCAAATGAAGTATGTGTCCAGAGAGACTATGAAAAGTGTTTGTTGTCATTGAACATATGGTTTGTTTTCAATATCTCCCTGATTATTTTCAACACACACATAAATACAAGAGTAAGGGGAAGTTTATTCTACCAGATTTTAAAACAGATGTCAATTATATTGAAGTGTTCCATAAGGGGCACTAACTTTGTTATTGACTTTGTAATGGAGACAGCCAACTACTGTAATTAGCCGTTGATCTCCATGGTTATGTAGGTTTGTAGTCAAATGAAGAGAGCTTGAATTCCATTCATAAGGTACATCACCTCAGTACTGCTCGGCACCTGTTCAAAGTGCCATGAGCAGAAAAAAATTAAATGTGAATCTTAATAGTAAATAACAATTCTGGCAATGAATTACTTAAGCCCTCATTTAAAAGGGGTAGAGAGCTAAGTTGGATGGTCAAGGGAAAGAGAATTTTAAAAAGTTTGCTATCTCTCTAGTGTCTCAGGTGATAAAAAAAAAAAGAAAGAAAGAAAGAAAGAAAGAAAGAAAGAAAGAAATTCTTGTTTTCAAGAGACACACATTATTTCTGTTTTAAATTGAGGTATAGTTGATTTACAATGTTGTGTTAGTTTCTGGTGTACAGCACAGTGGTTCAGTTATACATACATATATATATATATACTTTTTTATATTCTTTTCCATTATGGTTTATTACAGGATATTGAATATAGTTCCCTGTGCTATACAGTAGGTCCTTGCTTATCTACTTTATCCATAGTAGTATGTACATGTTAATCCCAAATTCCTAATTTATTCCCCATCCTTTTCCCCTTTGGTAACCATAGTTTGTTCTCTATGTCTGTGAGTCTGTTTCTGTTTCACAGATAAGTTCACACTTGTGTCATATTTTAGATTCCACAGATAAATGATATCATATGGCATTTGTCTTTGTCTGACTTAAGTCCACTTAGTATGATCATCTCTAGGTCCATCCATGTTGCTGCAAATGGCATTATTTCATTCTTATGGCTGAGTAATATTCCATTGTATGTATGTACCACATCTTCTTTATCCATTCATTTCTTGATGGACATTTAGGTTGCTTCCGTGTCCTGGCTATTGTAAACAGTGCTTCTGTGAACACTGGAGTGGCTGTATCTTTTCAAATTATAGTTTTCTCCAGATATATGCCCAGGAGTGGGATTGCAGGATCATATGGTAGCTCTGTTTTTAGTTGTTTTAAGGAAACTCCATACTGTTCACCATAGTGGCTGCACCAATTTACATTCCCACCAATAATGTAGGAGGGTTCCCTTTTCTCCACACACTCTCCAGCATTCATTGTTTGTAGATTTTTTTAATGATGGACATTCTGACCGGTGTGAGGTGGTACCTCATTGTAGTTTTGATGTGCATTTCTCTAATGATTAGCAATGTTGAGCATATTTTCATGTGCCTGTTGGCCATTTGTACAAGACACACATTATTTCTGAATCCTGTCATTAAAAACAAGTAAACTGGGTTTGCCTGGTGGCACAGTGGTTGAGAGTTTGCCTGCCGATGCAGGGGACACGGGTTCGTGCCCCGGTCTGGGAAGATCCCACATGCCATGGAGCGGCTAGGCCCCTGAGCCATGGCCACTGAGCCTGCACGTCCAGAGCCTGTGCTCTGCAACGGGAGAGGCCACAACAGTGAGAGGCCTGTGTACCGAAAAAAAAAAAAAAATCATTAAGGGCTTCCCTGGTGGCTCAGTGGTTGAGAGTCCGCCTGCCGATGCAGGGGACACGGGTTCGTGCCCCGGTCCGGGAAGATCCCACATGTCGTGGAGTGGCTGGGCCCATGAGCCATGGCAGCTGAGACTGTGCGTCCGGAGCCTGTGCTCCGCAACGGGAGAGGCCACAACAGTGAGAGGACCACATACCGCAAAAAAAAAAAAAGTAAACTTAGTAAGAATGAGATTTTTAAGTATAGGAATCCTGAGAAAATGAGTACTGTGAATACAACATGCCTATGTTTACAACTGGGGTGAGAAGTGTGTCTGGTACACTTCCTATGTTGATGAACATTTATCCAGTGAACCAAGCTAGAAACGCACATTCCTGCTCCATCCCAGGCGCGCCCGTCCAGTCACTTTGGAAGCCTTCTCGAGGCTACCTCCTCAGTGTTCCTTCCCTCTGTGTCCTCTTTCCAGTTCTGACTCATTTCAGGATATCTGCTTCTTTCCATTATGCCCATCCCTATGTAAGATGCCACAGTCTCTTACCTAAGCAACTGTGGGATCACCTCGGGGTCTTCAACTCACCCACCAACCTGTCTCTCTAACCACAGGTCTCGTGTGTCAACCTGCCCAGCTGGATTCTGCACGTGCTCTTTGGAGCAACAGATGACGCATGCAGTTTATGGAGAAGAGCCCTCCAGGCTGTTGGAGATTTTGGCCAGGTGCCCCTTCAGTCTCTCCATCTGAGACAAAGCACGTCCTTTTCTTCATGGTTCCTCATGGTAACTGTCAACCAGCAAGCAGGAAAGGGCAGCATCCAACACCAGAGCGTCCTCTGGATGGACTGTTCTGCACTCAGCTGTCTCAACTATTAAAGAATAATAATCTCTCTCTGGGTTTTTTTTTTCAGTTTTGTTAAAAGGACTGAATAAGATAACATAGAAGCAACTTTTTTTAAAGTAGAGGAACAATACAATTATTTCTTAATAGACTTAAGACTTTTAGCTTCACAAGGAAAACAGCACAGAAGCAAGACCTTAACTACATCTAATCATCAGAGGGGAGAGAGAGAGAGATTTCATTTCCCCTGGAAATAAAGACAGGTCCTGATGGTCCAAGTACAACCCTACCTTTGAACAACCTTTTCCCCCCCATTTCCATCCTCCAGTCATATTTCTTTCTGCGGTTCCTCAAAGATGCCGTGCCCCTTCCCATCATGACCTGACGCTCCCCAGTCTTTGATTTCCCAGTAAAAGGCAATATCACCCTCTAGCTGCTCAAGCCAAAGACCCAGGGGGCTCTTTAAATCTCTTGTTCTTCTTGCCCAAACACATGCACTCAGTCCAACAGGGAGGCCTGCCAGCTCCACCCCCAAAACAGATCTGAATCCATCCACTTTCGTCTCGCTCTACGAACCACCAACCAGGGTCCTCCAAACGGTCTTCCTCTTTTCACTCTTGCTGCCCTGCTCTAGTCACAGCAGCCAAGGTAGCTTTTGAAAGGATTATGTCTGGGATGAAGGGGCCAAAGTGCCCTCTCTATAACTTCAGTGTGCAGAGGGGAATCGCTATAACTTCGGTGTGCAGAGGGGAAATGTATCTCCAATTACTGAACTCGGCTCTTGAGCCCTGTTTTGCCTACAGAGCAGACAACTGACTCCATCTCATCCTGATACTAAGAAGGATCAAAGGATTTTTCAGTCAAACCCAAATATCAGTATCTCCACCACTATCCATCAAAGCTTACTCTCCTTTCCTGGGCTCTGTCTGCCCTGACTTCTCCTTCCCCTTGCCTAAGAGTGTCATGTGGTCCCTAGTGATTTAGGTGGCCTATATGAGTCTGTGACTGTGGTTTCCCAGCAAAATGTCTGGCACCTGCTCTACAAATAATTCTGAGTGAATGAAAGAAGGCATGAATGCAAATAACTAGCATTGCTGTGAGAGATACATCCACGCACAGGCCACTAAGTATCAACAGGAAAGCCAGCGGGACCCAGCCTCTTGGTTCCTGGGCTCTGGAAATACAAGAAAGCAATTTTCCTTACAAAAAGAAAAAAACCTATTCCCTTGCTCCATCCCAATTTGTTTTCTTTGGGTTAGTCCCGTTTGCAGAACTTTTGAATTAGGTTGTTCCCTGCCACTGCTAACTCTTTCTAACAAGCCGGAAGCTCTGAGCACATCTGCTGCTTCTTCATGCAGCTCTTCTTATTCAACAAGGACAGTGATCCTGTATCTTTTAGCATGACAGGGCCTTTTGCATCTTAATGCTGCAGCATTATAAATTTTCCCCAAGCATGTCATAAGTGCCCTACAGGGCAGTGTGTACAGATTTTTTTTTTGAATGACCCTCAAGAAAAAAAAAAAAAAAAAGTCCTGTGCAGGAGGATTAAAAATCCCTCAGGGAACTTCCTTCCTTTAACAGATTTTCCAGAAGGAATGTGCTTCGGGCTCTTGATTTGACTTCCTGCCCCAGTTAGAAGCATCGTAGTGTAAGACATGTTTTATCCCCATTTTTCACCTTTTAAATGGTGTTTACCTAAAATGAATGCCTGTATTGGCTCAAAAGCAAAGTAAGCAGTGATACTGGCTAGACTGTCACATGCTCAAACGTGTCCACAAAGAAAGGCATTTTCCTCTGGGGCAAACTGAGTTTGAATCACAGAAACACTGTATCTTGAATGTGTTATTCACAGGCTCTGTGACCTGGGTAATAGGTGTTGAAGTAGAGAAAACTGGGAAGAATCCTAGCAATATAGATGCTGTCCTCCCTTTCCAGGGAGGGGGTGTTGACTGTACTTTCCCTTACTGCTCCCCCAAACCAGCAAATGGCCACTGATACTTTCCATGTAGACAGACACGCGTGTTTTCTAAGGTAATATCTGGCCACAACTAATAGATCCATGTTACTTCAAGATTGGTACAAGATTTTGTCCTTTATTACGTTTCTAAAGAAAAAAATGGCAGCCATTGGGGGTTGAATGGTGTCCCTCGAAAAGATGTATTCAAGTCCCAAATCCCAGTACCTCTAACGGTGACCTTATTTGGAAATAGGGTCTTTGCAGATGGAATCAAGTTAAGATGAGGTCAGACTAGATCAGGATGGGCCCTCATCCAACAACTGGTGTCTTTACAAAAGGAAAGACACAGAGGAAGAGAGACGCCAATGATTGCCAAAGGGAGCCTTAAAGGGAACCCAGCCCTGCCAGCACCCTGCCTTCAAAACTTCTAGCCTCAAGCACTGTGAGAGAATAAACTTTGGTGTTTTAAACCAGCCAATTGGTAGTAATTCGCTGCAGCAGCCCTGGGAAACCAACACGCTAGCAGGAAATTTCCTCTTTTGTATCTAGGTAGGTGCCATTTTGCAAAGACGTGCATCTCTTGCTGGGTCTCTGTAACACCCGAATAAGCTGATTGACAAACTAATTCTCCCGTTTTTAGTACATCAGCTCTAAATTAGAGTCACACTCTTCCGATTTCACCAGTTTTATAGGCACTGGTTTACACGCGCATGTGTGTAGTTATATGCAATTTTATCACATGTGCCCCTTTGTGTAATCACTACCATAATCAAAACCCGGAACAGCAAAGCCTCCCCTATTCCACCCATTCATTCCTTAACAACCCCTTCCTCCCTCCCCTTCCCTGAACTTTGACAGCCACTAATCTGTTCTCCATCATTATAATTTTGTTGTTTTAATACTGTTACCTAAACAGAATTATACAGAATGTCATTTTTTTAATTCAGAATAATTCCCCTGAGATCCATCCAAACATCAGTGGTTTATTCCCTTTTATTGCCGAGGACTATTCCATGGCCTGGATGTGCTACCACGGTTGGTTTAACCATCAACTGTTGAAGGACTTTGGGTTATTTTCATTTGGGGGCTATTATAAGTAAAGCTGCTGTGAATATTCACATGCAGATTTTTACATGAAGTTAAGTTTTCATTTCTCTGGGATAGATGTCCAAGAGTGAAAATTCTGGGTTATATGATAAGTGCATGTGTAGTTTAAAAAAAGAAAAAAAAAAAAAACCTGTCAAACTATTCTCCAGAGCAGAGGCACTATCAAATATTCCAACCAGCAAGGTATGAGTCATCCAGCTTCTCATCCCCGTCGGCATTCGGGGTAGTCACTATATTTTAATTTAGCCGTTTTGATAGTTGTGTAATGATATCTCGCTATAATTTTAATTTGCATTTCCCTAATGACTAATGATGTTGAACACCTTTTCATGTGCTTATCTGCCATCTGTATACCCTTTTTCATATCTTGTGTCTGTTTTCTAATTGGATTGTTCGAGTGTGTGTTCTTTTTTTTTGGGGGGGGGGCTTTTTGTTTTTCACTGTTGAGTTTTGAGAGGCCTTTACACAGTCTAGGTACAAGGCACTTGTCAGATATGTGATTTGCAAATATTTTCTCCCAATCTGTAGCTTATCTTTTCATCTTCTTCATGGGGTCTTTTACGAGGCAAATGTTTTTCACTTTGATGAGGTCCAATTTCTCAATTTTTCCTTTTATGAATTGTTCTTTGGGTGTCACGTCTATAAATTCTTTGCCTAGCCCTAGGTTCCAAAATTTTTCTCCTATGTTTTTTCTGAAAGTTTGATAGGTTTGCATTTCCTATTTTGCATGACACATTTTGAGATAATTGGGGGGCTTCATCTGAGGTTCATTTATCTGCCACTGATGTCTTATTGCTCTAGCACCATTTGTTGAAAAAATCTACTCTTTCATTGCATTGCTTTTGTATTGTTGTCAAAAACCACTGGACATATTTAAGTAACTGGAATAAGAGTTACTTAATGGGATTTTTAAGAGAAATATTGACATTTCCATGATTTTTATGCTACAATAAAAAAATTCCTTCACTTTTCTTCTTGAAAGAAAATTGTCTTTTGCATACCAGTGCAAACTCAGTTCATCTAAGCTGTCACCCAGTTCTCAGACCCAGACAGAGCAGGTAAGCTCACTGAACATTCAACAAATATTTAATTACAAGCTACCTTAAACTACACATTGTGCTGTGTGCTGGGGATGGAGCAATGGAAAAAAAAAAAAAAAAAAAACAGTCCATGTCCCTGAGGATATACTCTAGGAGAGGATACCAACAAGAAACATGTAGGTACAAAGTGTGCCTTGTAATAGCAAACAGTGAAAGTGTTATACAGAAATCTAAATCAGGATAGAGAGAATAAGTTGAGAGGGGTGGTCTTTAAGGATATGAAACATAATGGAGCAACGAACTGAGTCATGCAAATAACTGGAGGAAAATTATTCCAGCCAGAGGGATCCGAAAGAGAAAAGGCCTCTGAGGTAGGAACGGGCTCAGTATGGTTAGAAATGGGAAACTGGCCTTTAGGGTTCGAGGAGGGGACCTAAGGCAAGGGATGGGCAACAAGGAAAACACGGCCGTATTAGTCACACACTGAGGCTAAATACCCCAATCCGTGTGTGCATCCTGACCAAAACAGCCCAAGAAAGAGAGCGGAATGAACCCCATCTCTGTACTTGGCTTTACTGGCTTCATCAAAAACTTGCAACATGGTTTGTGGAACATCATTCATTCACTTGATAAAATCTGTTGTAGCCCTACTATGGGTGATGGATGGTGATAAGTCCCTGGCATGCAAGGTAAAACAGAACATGGCCCCTACACCTGATGAGTTCACAGGACAGTGGGGCTGGGGGACATTCAATGACAGCATGATGCCTACATGTGATAATTAAATATTTGTGAACACAGAACCAGAATGTTGTTGTACACAGTGCTATATTTAAAATGGATAACCAACAAGGACCTTCTGTATAACACAGGGAACTCTGCTCAAGGTTATGTGGCCTCCTGGATGGGAGGGGAGTTTGGGGGAGAATGGATACATGTACATGTATGGCTGAGTCTCTTTGCTGTGCTCCTGAAACTGTTGGCTATACTCCAACATAAAATAAAAAGTTAAAAAAAAAAAAAAGATCAAGAATGTTGTGAAAACACTGAAGTGGGAGACTTAGGGTTCACAGAGTTAGGCTGGGGCATCGGTAAGCCTTTGAAAGGATGTTTGAATTGGATTTTAAGGATGGGTAAGAGTTAAGTCAGAAGACAAAAAACGCTTTCAGGAGAGGAGCAGGAATGGCCAAGGCATGTGACGTCAGGCTTGTTCTTATCTCCGTTATTTAACAGAGAGTGTTACTCATTTTCCACTCGTGGAAATATGCCTCTGACGACCAGGGTTATCTGTTTCACTGGATATGGTTCAACAGAAAAGAATGCCAGGCTCATTAAAAATTCTGACAACATTATGACTCTGGGGTATATTATCTCAGAATTTACTTCATGTACCCAAGATGTCCTAACCCCAGACATAAGTCTAAGCATTCTGCTTAATATCACCCAATCTCTCTTTCATCAGGCAAATTTGCCTAATAAAGTCGCCTCCACTGGCCTTCCTCCATGTGACTTCTGCCCTGGGTATAGTATTAGAAGAAATATCCCTTCCTTGCTGAGACTGGACACATCTCACAGTCTCAAGTTTGAGTGTCTATCTGACCACTCCAATTAAGTAAACTCCTTTTTATAATCATCATTGTCATCATCATCATTGTCACCATCATTATTGGCAACATTCCGAGAATCGTATTAAGCATTGAACAGGGACAAGAAATTTCCCTCCTTGGACCTCTATTAAAGGAAATGTAACACAACATTGTAAAGCAACTGAACTCCAATAAAAATTAATTTAGGGCTTCCCAGGTGGCGCAGTGGTTAAGAATCCGCCTGCCAATGCAGGGGACATGGGTTCGAGCCCTGGTCCGGGAAGATCCCACATGCCGCGGAGCAACTAAGCCCGTGCGCCACAACTACTGAGCCTGCGTTCTAGAGTCCGTGCGCCACAACTACTGAGCCCATGTGCCACAACTACTGAAGCCCGCATGCCTAGAGCCCGTGCTCCGTAACAAGAGAAGCCACCGCAATGAGAAGCCCCCGCACCTCAACGAAGAGTAGCCCCTGCTTGCCGCAACTAGAGAAAGCCCGCGCACAGCAACAAAGACCCAACACAGCCCAAAATAAATAAATAAATAAAATACATTTATTTAAAAAAATTAATTTAAAAAAATAAAGTCATATGGCACAGAAAAAAAAAAGGAACTGACCATATTACTGGGGAGACAGGTGCCAAAATTATGAGATAACTGGGAAACAATTATGGTCCCTAAACAGAACTGGCCACAAACGTTAACAGAGTGGTACGTCTCCTCCAAAGGATGCCTGCTGCACATACGCTGAGGATGCACTACCTAAAATTTGGTGAGAGATTGCTTCTCTGCGTTTTCAGTATCCCCTTTGAAATGAAAATATCTAGGAAAGAGTAGAATTTCTGAAGAATGCCCTAAAATAAAAGTGTCAGCTGAGTTCAGGAGAAAGGTCTGATTTTCAAGCATCTGGTTGTTCTGGAAGACATGAGCCTGAACAGACCCCCTCCATGAGGGTGTGGTATGTGTTGTACCCCAGGACAAGGGGAGGTATCAGAAGGAAGAGATGGGTGGGGACCAGATACAAAATCTGCCTTTCTCACAATTTTGCATTATGAAATAATAAAATTTGTAGCTATTTTTAAAAGTAGAATGAATTTACCCTTTGGGCCAGTAACCAAAGTTATTTGTATATGAGATATAAATGCAGCTATTATCAATCAGAATTTAAGATACTTAATTACATGGAAAACCATTCATAAGTAGAAAACAAGCAGCTAGGAAACTATCTGCCGAGCAATCATAACCCAAAGGAAGGAAGACAGGAGGGAAAAGAAACAACACCACAATGTTCCTGGTGGTGATGGATCGACAAGGTGTGTTTCTCACTCTGAGGCTTTTTAAAATTTCTACAATGAATGTGCTTTACCCCAGTATTAAGAGAAATAACAAAACTTAGTTAAATGGGGGGAAAAAAGACTCCAGTATTAATCCTTATACCAGCTGCATGAATTTTAGGCATAAGCTATCACACCCAGTCACCAACGTTGTGCCGAGCGGTTCCCGTAGTTCAGGCTGCTCTTCCCCTCGCGTGCTAGGCAGCTCCGACTCTCACTGCGGACTCACTATCTTGCCTGGAATGTGCACCATGGTCAAGAGGGGAAGGGATTTTAAGACTCATGGTTTAAAATGACATGATGAAATACTCTGAGGGGGATGACGAAGGTGGACGGTATGTTCCTGAGCCCGCAGAACAGAAGTTCCAAAAATGAATTTCTTTTTCCTTGAATCTATTGTTTATTTTTCTAAGTATGATGTGAATCAGAGGACAAGGGACTCTCAATCTCAAGATAAAAAAAACAACCTGGAGATCTGATGAAATTTATAGTATTACAACCCTTTAAATAGTTTTTTAAATATCTAATGGAAAAGAGTTATTGTATCTAAATTTTTTGTATTGAAGTATAGCTAATTTATAATGTTGTGTTAGTTTCAGGTGTACAGCAAAGTGATGCAGTGATTCAGTACATTCTTTTTCAGATTCTTTTCCCTTATAGGTTATTACAAGATAATGAGTATAGTTCCCTGTGCTATACAGTAGGTCCTCGTTGGTTATCTATTTTATATATAGTAGTGTGTATATGTTAACCCCAAACTCCTAATGTATCCCTCCCCCACCATCTTTCCCCTTTGGTAACCATAAGTTTGTTTTCTATGTCTGTGAATCTATTTTTGTTTTGTAAATAAGCTCATTTATATCATACTTTAGAGTCCACATATCAGTGATATCAGATGATTTTTGCCCACAGATAAACTAAGATGACATGTAAGGTAGTATTTGATGCACGTTTTGGAGCAATGAGTTAAAATGGTTTTGAGTGGTTTTAATTATTTTTAATAACTACTTCTCTCTTTCTCTCCATATATTATATGTATATACACACACATACTATACACACATATATATACACACACATATACACACTACTTCTCACAAATATATATATACACACACATACATACATGCATATATACACATATATACACACACGGGTATACATAAATACATATATTTACATATATATACCTACACACATAAATATATATACACACATATACATACATACACATATATACATACATATTAACTTAACATGTCCACATCACCATCCTCTGTCTACGTCTTTATCTGACCAGGCCAAGAACACCAGTATCTGTCTAGCAAGCACCTTCAGACCCCTGTGAACACGGATAGCCCTGCACAATCGATGCTAAAGGCAGACAGAGCTCATCCCACTGCTTTCCATTGGGTCCCACCTGACACTGCCGTCGCCTGAGTCCCTGCTTCACCTTGTCCTGGCTCACACGTGACGTAGCCGGAGTGCTCAAGGGGACGTGTGGTGTTCAGGCAACACCGATAAGGTCCTGGGAGTAGACTTCCCAGGAGGTCCCAGAAACCTCCAAGGAGTGGGACCAGGAAACTCAGGTCCTCACCATGACTCAGCTTCTCCTGTGGTCAAGAAACCATCAATAATTCGCAGTGTTCTGAGTATGGAGATAAAGAACGTGGTGGGGGACTTGCCCACAGTTATCATCTGTTCTGATAAACATCGTTAGAAACTTCTCCAGGCATGAGGCCAACACAAACGCATAAAGTCGGGCGTGAACACCAGTGTGGATGGAAGTAAGCTCATCCCGCAACCCCACCCCAGCCAGGGTGGGAAGAAACCTACAACAACCCCACGGAGGATACTTGACCGAGAAACCAAAATGTCCCAGGAAAGATCAACGTGCCTACCTCTAAAGAGAACATTTTGCACAACTTCACATAAATTTAAGGTAACCGAAACTTCTGTTCAATTTACAGTGATGGTGCAGCATCACAGTGCTGTGTGTTTTACACTTCGTTTCAAAACATGCAATGTTGCGGCACCCTCATTTTTCAAATCAGGAAAAATAACACTAATGTGAATCACATGTGTTCTCTGAATTTTCAAATACACGCATGCTTCCCCACTTGACATTACCTTCTCCTTCAGAAATTGGAATTTGAACTCGCTCAAGAGCCAGGAAGGATAAATATGTTTTCCCCAACTGCTCCAAATTCCATGTTACCACCTCCCCATCCCACATGCACTGATTTCTTAGTGGGGCCGACATTAGTCTAATTATTTGACATTTGTGACTGCTAGGGACAAGAAAAATGGTGTGAATTAAGGGGCCATGAAATGAGTTTTGAAAGAATCCAAAAGTAAATCTAATGTCCCAGAGGTTAAACAAGAGAGAGAAACCCCCAACATGACCTACAGCCTTTAAAAGCATTTCTTTTTGTTTTTTCTTTTTGTTTTTTTTTTTTTTGAGGGATTTTTCTCTTTAAATTCCAAAACTTCCTATTTTCAAAATACAGAAGAACATTTCATCTCCTCTCCTTGCCTCTTATTTTCTAAGAATTGTCCAGTTTATTATCCTCTTCCTTAAGGCCAGAAGTGAGAAGAGAGCTGCTTTGATGTTTGTTTGGTTGGTTAGTTTTCATTTATTATTTTTTTACTTTCTAGTATCTGTTGGGAAACAATGTCACGATGAAAAGGACAAACTGGGACCCCACGCCTGACCGCAATAAAGAAATCTTGGTTTCAAACATCACAATTGGCTGACCCATTTTTTTTTCCTATGGGCCAACAGCTGCATGAGTCACTGCTGTATGTTTTGCCTGCCTTAGCAATGAGAGGGTTCATGTAAATAGGAAGTGATGAGGGAAATCAATTTGGGGCAAACACATTTTTTTTCAAGGCTGTAACAGGAAGAGATAGGAAGCCCAGGAAGATACTTGATAGATATTCAACTCTGTAGAAAGGAGGAAGTAGCATGTTGAAGCACTCGGCTAGTTATTTTGAGTTGTTGAACGGAAATGGGATACAACAGAGAAAGAAGGCAGATAGGATGCATTTTGTAGCATAGCAACGCGGAGGATGGAGCCACGGCTCAGAGCGGAGACCATCTGTCTGCATGAAAGACGAGGGAAAACGCTTGTGTAAAACAAAAAAAATAGAATGAGGTGAATAAAATACATTACAAAAAATCCCTGAGGTTCCATATTCCTTTTTGTGGTAATATAAAAATAATTCTAGGAGTATTTCAAGGTTATTTCGAAAAGTTGGTTTTAATAATACATGAAGTGTGATGCGACAACCCTGACTTTGTACTTTGCTCTGGATCAAGCACTTGTCTCAAAACTTTCAACTTTAGTTTGGTGACATGCGTGGTGTTTGTGATCTTTGGCAGACACAATTTGGTCCCAAAAGTTAGTGTCCAATAAAAATGAGTGGTCCGGGAAACCTCCCAGCTAGTTATAACCCAATGGAGCAAGGCTGTACTTAGAAAGGATGAGGACTGGGGCTTTGCTACATTTCAGATGGGAAAGGGGGGTGTGTGATGAGAAGGGACAAGGGCACAGTGTCAAGGAGGCAGAAGAAGGAAGATCTGGTCCCCTAGAGACAGCCACACGCAGTATCTGCCTGCGCATTCACCCAGCCCAAACCACGCAGGGGCCTCAGCCACTGGTAATGCCTCCACCAGTATTCTTCAAGGCTTCCTGGGGTGGAAGGGATAAGCTGGGTCTGGAAGGCCTGGCTGGGTCTGGCCAGAGCCTCCTGGTGCAAAACCCCAGCTCACACAGGGACCCTCTGAATTCTGTGTGTCTGAAGCTTAGAGAATTTCAGCAAAGGACAGTCCAAAAAAAATGAGTGGTCAGTTAGCTTAAAGACCAATTGATGGTGTGGGTTGACACATGTGGAGGGGAGTGAGAACGTTCACCCCGCTCTCTCCTGCGTGTGAGTCCCCATGGGGCTTCCTGGGCAGTCACTGCTTTCACAGACCCCTGCTGAACAGACAGACATGGAGGCCACACAACAGTGTTTCCCTCTTAGGAAGCCCCTCCTGCACATGGGGAAACGTGCAAAGTGGATAAGTCCTTCCTCTCTGGACAGGAAGTGCTCTCCAGAAATAATGTCCAATTTCCTGCTGCCAAAGACTATCGGCCCGTGGCTGATTCTGCTTCTATAGAAATGGAATCGTCTGCTTCCTTCCCTCCACCCCTGGCATGCCCCAGACCTGCCCCTTTCCCCACCCCACAGAACTGTCAAGCAACTCTTGTCCAGGGACCAAACCTCTGTGGTTCCTCTTACACCAGTTGGTGGCCATATTCTTGCTTCTCTCCCACAATGGGCCAATCCATGTTCACCCGCCATTGGCACCACACGCATTATTTCAGGGAAAATCATGGTCCCTTCCAAAAAAGAGAGGACTTACTTCACAGGAACCTTCACTTTGGTGATGCCCAAGCAGAGCCTCATCCCCAGCACTATTCTACTTTGGAGGAGGTATTTATAGGACAGTCCCTGGGGTAGAAACCGTCAAGGAGAAAACCAAAGATTTAAGAAGGGGACAAGCCAACACTGACCCAGGAAAGGATGTGAAGCAGGCATAGATGTTGTCTATCTCCCACGTTTATCTTTCCTTTTAGCTTTAATCTTTTTGCTGTGTAATTTTTTTTTTAGTGTTAACTTTTTTCACACTGAGGTTATAGGTGAACAGTTATGGCTAAGAGCCAAAGCTTGGGAGTCGGAATACTGGGTTCAATTCTAGATACCCTCTCGACCAGGCTGATGGCCTCTGGGTTTTCTCATCTGTAAAATGGGGATAATCGGACCAAGTATGTCTTGGGGTAGAAGATTTGGAAAAAACAATTCACAAAAATCACAAACATAGTAAGCATATACATACATAGTAAGCGCTCATTAGATATTAGCAATAAGTATTTTGCAAATAATTTTGGCAGATAAAGTGAAAAATTCCACCCAGACCCCTAGCTCACAAGTAATCACTCTTTCCTTGGTCCTCAAGGAAAGATCCCTGGACCAGACTTGAAGAGAGGTGTGTGTCCCTCAGGTGTGAAGGAGAGACATACATTACTTTCCATGCCCTGTTCCAATCTGTGCTTGTTTAAATATATATTTTCATTCATGAGGAGTTCCAAAGGATGATTTGAAAAGTTAGACTCTTTTTCATGCATATTTGAGACTTGCTCATGAGAAGCTCTCCACCACATACATGGTACCTCTAGATACATAATTTGCAACCCAATTTATATCAACATAAACACATTCCAGCAGGGAAATATAGGAGATTCATATGTGACATTTGCTAAAAATTCTCACCTTTACCATGTACCTTATCTTCCACGCCAAGTTAGAAAGTAATCTAGGAAAGCTGAAGCTATTACATCATATGGGCTGAGTATAAAGCTGTGGCCGAATTTACTAGTTAATAGTTGATAACTGTGTTAAAACATGTGCATCACTCCTGGTTAAAAGAAAGCTCTAGTGCTGGGAGTAATACTGCCAGTAAGAAGCATAGCACACCTCACTGCTGTCACGTGAAGAAGTTTTATTTACAACTGAAAGGGTTTTCTTCTATAACAGGACTTCTACTGCATGAATCGCCCAATATTTCAGAGATTTAATATAACATGGAAAGAACTAGGCTTCGTTTACTCAGCCAGTCATATTTTTAAAGTATAGATTTGATATCAGATCCAACAACCCATGCTCCAAGATATTTTATTTGAAACTCTGATCATCTCTAGCACCCAATTTGTCTAAAAATATTAAAACATGAAAACTCAAAGCAAGAACCATTAAAATTAAACCATGAGAACATTAAAATATGATTCCTATAAATCAGCAGGAAAACTAATCCAGTTGGCTGATAATGATAAAAGCTACACTTAAGTTTAAATGTGAGATGGACAGACCGTGGGTGAGTGTGTGCGTGTGTGTGCGTGTGTGTGTGCGTGTGCATGTGTGCGTGTGTGTGTGTGTAGAAGAAAGGGGAAGAGGGAGTGGACAAGGAAAAGGAAGATGAAAAGGAGAGAGGTGGGGAGAAAGGGAGGAAGAGCAGAGGGTAGAGGTCTAGGCCCAGGTCAGAGTGCTGGGTCCTAGCTCTGACCTTTACAGAGCACAGGGTACTGTAAACTCCCAGCACCTGAGTTTCCTCCTTTGTCATGAGAACGAGAGTTCCCACTTAGTAAGGCTGCATGGAGATCCCTCATCCCTGGCCTGGCACAAAGAAGATGCTCAACACATAAATAGCCACCACCATCCTTTTATGATGATGCGTTCATTCTCCTCTTGAATTCAGGACCTGGTCCCATTCTCCTTCCCCCGAGAGCCTAAGACAGCCTTCTACGTACACACAGGGCACCTTCACAAAACGACTGTGTTCCTCACCCACAAATATTTTTTTAAATGCCTGCATCGTGAAAGCTCATTTTTGCTTCAAACTTTATAAAACACTTTCCTGTACATTATATGATTTGAACGACCACTCAAGGGGACTGAGTCCTGACAGCCCCCTGCAGAGGAGGAGACATGGATGACTGTCCCCATTTTTACACCTAGAAAATGAGGGTCCCGAAGGCCCAGAGATTCGCCCCAGGTCTTGTGGTGGCCAGTGGTCTGCTCTTCAGCCCCTGAGGTCTCGCTCATCCCCGCTCAGCCTGGACTTCTCCTAGAGGATGAGTTTTACAGAAGCTGATGCTGCCTAGGACCCAATGCAATCTCCTGTATTTCCCTGGAGAGTGAGCACGTGCCTACCAATTATTACCATGTACAGTGTAATGGAGCATTTAAAAAAGAAGATAGCATCTTACTCTAATGATCACCTTTCTGCCTGTGGTCAGATTAAAATCTCCAGGAAAAAAAAACAGAGTATTTCAGAAGACGAAGCACAGATAGCATCCCTTGTTCTCAGCACTTGATTCCATTTTATTTCCTCTCCCTGATGCTGTTTGAAATGGGCACACTGCAAAGCCATCATTTGCAGGCACCCAGTATGTTATTGTTAAGGAAATAACTGTGTTGAATCTGTCTTAGCTAATTTATTGTCACACACTGTGCTGGGCTGAATGGCCACAAAGAGTGACCTTGCCAGGATCCTGCAGAGCGCAGGGTCGCCCACGCCCAGTCCCTGGAACACCTTCGCTTCTGGTGCAGACACTTACTTTTTACGGGAAGTTGTTTGATTCAAAGATTTCATGGTTTTGAAAAAGAAGGGAAACAAGGAACTACTGTATAGCACAGGGAACTACATTCAATATCTTGTAACAACCTATAATGGAAAAGAATCTGAGAAAGACTAGATATATATCAATATGTAATATATATGTATAACAGAATCACTTTGCTGTACACCTGAAACTAACACAACATTGTAAATCAACTACACTCCAATAAAAACAAATGGTTAATAAACTTTTTCTTCTTTTGTATGTGTCTGAAATATTCCATAACAACAGGTTACAAATATAGAAGAAATATAATAATGATTTTTAAAATAAAAGATCCAATTTTTTTTAAATGGTGTCAAAGGTGAGGAAGGTGAAGACAATTATTCCAGCTGATTATGGGTTTGACTAAAAGAGAAACATGGCACGTGTGGGGAGTAAAAGAGAAGAGGGTACCGGATGGTAAGAATAAAATTTTGCATTTCTAAATTTTCTGCCGTCTAGAGCAGCTCATGACACCTTGCAGATACCAGTTTATTCGTACAGCTTCCTTTAGAGAACACAGAAGTGTTTGGGTTTTTTTGTTGTTGTTGTTTTGAGAAGACCCTTCTTTTTTTTAATTTGTTAATTTATTTGTTTTTATTTATTTATTTTTGGCTGCACTGGGTCTTCGTTGCTGAGGGCGGGCTTTCTCTGGATGCGGCGAGCGGGGGCTACTCTTTGTTGCGGTGCGCAGGCTTCTCATTGTGGTGGCTTCTCTTGTTGCAGAGCACGGGCTCTAGGCGCACGGGCTTCAGTAGTTGTGGCACGTGGGCTCAGTAGTTGTGGCTCGCGGGCTCTAGAGCCCAGGCTCAGTACTTGTGGCGCATGGGCTTAGTTGCTCCGCGGCATGTGGGATCTTCCCGGATGAGGGCTCGAACCCGTGTCCCCTGCATTGGCAGGCATATTCTTAACCACTGTGCCAGCAGGGATGTCCCAAGAGAACACAGAAGTTTTATTTCTGTATTAGAGTGCAGAAACTGAGGTGGGGGGATTGCCATCAGCCTGCAGGAGTGTTGGGGGGCCAGCTGTGTGACTCCCGCCCACAGGAAAGAGAGCACACTGGAAGCAGCAGTGAGGGAAATCAGAGCCGGCTTCCTGAAGGCAGAGGCGGGCCAGGCAGGCAGGGAGCAGGTGGAGGAGGCGTGGCCCCGTCACTCATCCCAGAAGTAGACAAACCTGACTGCGGATTGACAGTGAGAACAGGAGGAAGCTGGATAAACAGACCCACCGGCCACCGCGTGCCTTTCCTGGTCATGGGCAAGAGTGGAGGGAAGCGGGGGCTGGTTTCTTCCCGTCCAGACAACATCTCACTAAGCGGGGTGCTGTCTGCATCTGCCTCTTGATGTGCTGCTTGCTGATGCCTGCTGTGGCTCCCCGCCTTTCCCCTTCATGTCAATTATTTTGCATTCTTATCTTAAGGCTGCCTTACAAGAAAAGTTAATAAAACATAAATTAATATTATATGCATATTCCAGCACTATTTACAATAGCCCAGACATGGAAGCAACCTAAATGTCCATCGACAGAGGAATGGATAAAGAAGATGTGGTACATATAAGCAATGGAATATTACTCAGCCATAAAAAGGAACGAAACTGGGTCATTTGTAGAGACGTGGATGGATCTAGAATCTGTCATACAGAGTGAAGTAAGCCAGAAAGAGAAAAACAAATATCGTATATTAATGCATATATGTGGAATCTAGAAAAATGGTACAGATGAACCTAGTTGCAGGGCAGGAATAGAGATGCAGGCATAGAGAATGGACATGTGGACACGGGGGGGAAGGGGGATGCGATGAATTGAGAGATTAGGATTGACATATATACACTACCAGGTGTAAAATAGCTAGTGGGAACCTGCTATATAGCACAGGGAGCTCAGCTCGGTGCTCTGTGGTGACCTAGGTGGGTGGGATCGGTGGGGGAAGGTCAAAGAGGGAGGGGGTATATGTGTATATAGAGCTGATTCACTCCACTGTACAGCAGAAACTAACACAACATTGTAAAGCAACTATATCCCAATTAAAAAAAATTATATGCATATTAAATTCACCTCTTTGCTCACTTAACAAATACCCCTGCCTCCCTGGCTTGTACCAGCAGCGCGTGCTTGGGATGCAGCCATGAGCAAAGTGCAGGCAGCCCCGACCTCACGGAGGAGTGATGTTGTGCTAGAAAGAAACAGGCTGCAAATACTTGACCTTACTTTAATTTTTAACGAATACCCATTTTTAAGCAAATTGATACATATCAATTTGAGACCTATGTTAATGGGGAAAAAATGTAGTGTTTGAAAGATACTGTCAAAGAGTTTAAATTTTCACTGTGGACTCTAAGGAATTCAAAACAGGCAGGTTCCCTGAGCTTCCTGCTTCTTCCCGGAAGAAATCCACCAGAATTCGGGGACCATTATAAGGTCCTCACCAGCTCCATTATCTTACTTTAAGCATCTCTGATACTGCAAGACGGGAGTATTCGAAGTGTGGTCCCCACACCTACATAATCAGCATCACTCGGGAACCTGTGATATTAAATCTAGTCAGCTCCAGCCTAGACCTACCAAATCAGAAACTCCAGGGGTGAGGCCCGGCAATCCGTGTTTCAATAATCCTGCAGGGTGATTCTGATGCACAGTAGTGTGTGAAAGCCACTTCTGTAAGATAATGTCAATCAAAGCCACCCCCGATGGCAAGCTCTTTGCATCCACAGATTCCCTATTTCCCACACCTGGAAGCCCTTAAACATCATTTATAGGCTGATCTGGTCCTTAGGCAAGAAAAATACAGGGACAAAAATTTGACGGCTCAGCATAAACCGGGCTTTACCAGGGTTCCCCTCTGAGCTTTGAATTCTGCTTTGAGCACTTGGCTGTTTCTGTGTTCTCTCGGTCGGGCCTCGCTCGCCCTGTCACTCAGCTCCAATAACCCTGCCATCGTGCCCTTTCTTGAGCCTCTGCTGTAGATTCCTTCCCCAATATCTATTTTTCTTTCTTTTTTTTTTTTTTTTTTTGGCTGTGTTGGATGTTCGCTGCTGCGCGGGCTTTCTCTAGTTGCGGCGAAAGCGGGCTACTCTTCGTTGTGGTGCGCGGGCTTCTCATTGCAGTGGCTTCTCTTGTTGAGGAGCACAGGCTATAGGTGCACGGCCCTCAGTAGTTGTGGCACGTGGGCTCAGTAGTTGTGGCTCTTGGGCTCTGGAGAGCAGGCTAAGTAGTTGTGGCGCATAGGCTTAGTTGCTCTGCGGCATGTGGGATCTTCCCGGACCAGGGCTCGAACCCGCATCCCCTGCATTGGCAGGCGGATTCTTAACCACTGTGCCACCAGGGAAGTCCTCTCCCAATATCTGACACCTTCCTTTCCTAAATACTTCAGGTGACGGGCCTCCTGCCCTGAGAACCAGATTTAGGCTCTACAGTTCCACCCAGGCGCCCAGGCTTTCGTCCGGCTGTCCCTTGCTGCCGGATTCTTTGCCTCCAGCCTGCTGTCTGTGATTGGCACGGCATCACCCATTACATCTCCCGCCTGCCGGCCGCTGCTCCGCACAATATGACTCTCCTGATCACAGACGGTCATTACAGGCAGGCGGGACCACACCTGACCCTGGACAAGAAACCTAAAGTATGTTCTCTTCCCAGATCTCAGGGGCTCGTGGACAAACACCTTCTTACACTTTTAGTCAACAAATGAAACTATATTCTAGGTGAAGGAAAGAGAGAGAATTGTGTTGCACAGGAAATCCTGTATTAAATATCTCACAACCTGAAATATGTGGGAATCTTAAAGGTAAAATGTGTGTTGACAATCCAATAACCTACATCTTATCGATGGACAAAAATTACATCCACGTGCCACCTTGAATGGGTTACCTGGACTGAAGTCCCCAGAGTCGCTGGTGGGTCTCGCATCCTTGTCGGCCTCTGCCGTGTCCCAGTGTCTAGCGTGATACACGACACGGGTGGCACTCAGTAAACTGGTGTTGAAAACACGAAGATATGGTCTCTTCCCCATGTCTTGCTTTCCAGCTAATTGATAAACTAGCTTAATCACCATGATCACGTGCCCATTAAATGTCATCAGGGGAAGCATTAGGACTGAGAACCACCGCTGATGCACAAAGAGAACAGAGAAGGTAGTGGGTCTCATACCACACGTGCACACTCTCTTGGGAATCCGACAATGGGACTCCCCCACCCACCCACCCAGCTCAGCCTCTGTGTAACGAAGCCACCTGACATGTGAGGTAAACCGGATGTCTCCATTTCTTCATCTGCAAAAGGACGAACCTGGATTCAAGAGGCTCAAAATCCCTTTCTGGCTCTATTATTCTAAGATCTCACAGTGAACCAAAGTTCCTGATTTTTCATTAGAATCCATAAATAAAGGTAGCTATTATACATTAGACTATCAGTGCTATTCCACTTGAGAAAATCATCCATGAATGTGGAATCTAAAATATGACACAAATGAACCTATCTACAAAAGAGAAACAGACCCACAGACATAGAGAACAGATTTATGGTTACCAAAGGGGGAGGGGATATGGGGAGTTTTGGATTGGGAGTTGGGGATTAGCAGATGCTAACTATTATCTATGGTATGGATAAACAACAAGGTCCTACTGTATAGCACAGGGGACTATATTCAATATTTATAATAATCTATAATTATAAAAAATATGAAAAGGATCTGTTTATATAGATGTGTACAACTGAATCACTTTGCTCTACACCAGAAACTAACACAACATTGTAAATCAACTACACTTCAATTTTAAAAAAAAGAAAAGAAAATCATCTATGAAGGATTTTTTTTTTATGTTGAACATCCCCATACCTAGAAGCAAAGTGGAAAACACCCATTTTTTCTCCTAGCTGCTATCAAATACTTATGCATTCTAATTGTTCTAAACCTGATGCACCTAAACCAAATAAAGCTGCAGGAGAACAGGCAAAGGGGGGAGAAGATGTCGAGGATAAGAATGAATGTTACTATTTGGTCTTGACTGCTTATTTTAAAATCAGGACCACCCATCCTATAATTGAACTTCCTTGATGTGGCCTCTCAGACCCACACAGCTCTCTCTCTCTCACTTCTGTAGACTTATCTCCTACCAAGCTGCCCCCATACTCTATTCCAGACACACTGGCCTTCTTCATTCCCCAGGGCATTTGCACGAGCTCCCCTCTCTGCCTCCAATGCTCTTGGCATGGCTCACCCCTTCACAGCATTCAGGTCTCTGTCAAACGTCACCTGCTGTCTACACTATTCAGTACCGCCCACCTATGCCCCAGTCACTCTCTGTACCCTTTCCCTGATTTAGTTTTTCCTCATAGCACTTATCTGAAATTACAGTATTTATTTTTAGCTTTTTAAATGATCTGTCTCTCACACTGCAATGTGGCTTCTTTAATAAAAGGGAATACGTTTCCACGGTGCCCAGGACAGCATCTGGCACAGAGAAAGTGCTCAATAAATATTTGTAAAATAAATGAATAAATATGCAGTTTTTCATATATAATTTAGGGGGAAATTGAAAAAGGGTTTAAACAAGGCAAACAAAACAACTTAGCTTAAATTACATAACATATTCCATAAAAATAGATTAGAAGCCTGGAAATTATTTACACTAAGAAATAAGATGAAGACAGAATCTTCAAGCATGTGCTTCAAGCTACCACCATTGTTTGAACTTCCTAGATTCAAAATCTCAGTTCTATTTACTCATTAGATAATTACTGGGTGTTTATTATGCATCAGGCATTGTTTTGGACTCTGTTGATATGGGGGTGAATAAACAGACAAATTCTCTGCCATCAAAGAGCTCACATTCTAGTAAGGGACACAGATCATACACAGTTTTTAAATATAGTGAACAAAAAAAATAAGTAATATAATTTCAGATAAGACTGTGGATAAAAAAGGCACAGAGCACATATGCCTATTCAATATATAATTATCAGATGCATGGATGGATGGGTGGATGGACGGATGGTTGGATGGATGGACGGATGGATGGTTGGATGGTTGGATGGATAGACAGATGGATGGATGGATGAATGGTTGGATGGATGGTTGGATCTACACTGAGGGTCTTTGAAAACACCTGGAAATCATCACCATGAGGGAAGAATTACCTTCAAACTCTGGTTAAACTTGTTGCTATCAGCCCACGACAGACCAAGATGCCCTGCTCTGCCCATTACCTCTCTTTCAATCTCTCCTCTGACTCTAGTGCAGCCAGAGACAGCCAAGCAAGGGGGGTGAGGGACTGATGGACGAAAAGCAGCTGATAAACAGCCCCCCTTCCTCAATGCTTCTGGAAGGCTGAAGTCTGCCCCAGCTGAACAAAGAGGAACCTCAGCATTTCACTGAAGTTTAGGATTTTCTATTTTTACAATAAATTCAACATATTGCTGACATGCTACATCATTTACTTATTTTATTACCTGCCTTCCTCTACCAGAACATAGGCTGAGAACCAAGAATGGGCCTATTCTGTTCACTCATTTAGCACTGGTACTAGAAGAATTTCTACTTAACATTCAGTGCTTAATAAATATTTGTTGAAATGAAAAAACAGTTATGTTCATGAATAAGATGCAAGAAAGTTAAAAGCAAAACCACAAGTGGGAAAGTATATTTACAACACATATCACAAATGATTAGCATACAGAATTTATGAAAATACCTGCAAATTAATTAGACAACAAATCCAATAAAAAAGGCAGCAAAATTACTTGAATGGGCACATGACAAAAGAAACAATACAAACATATTAATTAGATGCTTATGCTCATTAGTGGTAGAGAAATGCAAAATAAACCACAATGAGATTCTGTAACATACCCACCAGAGTGGCATACATTTAAATCCTGAGCAACATCAAGTGTTGTCCAGCATGGAAGACAGTAGGAACTCACACACACTGCTGGCGGAGGTGGGTTTAGTTAAACCACTCTGGAAAACATTTGACGTTGGGACTTCCCTGGTGGCGCAGTGGATAAGAATACACCTGCCAATGCAGGGGACATGGGTTCGAGCCATGGTCCGCGAAGATCCTACATGCCACGGAGCAACTGAGCCCATGCGCCACAACTAATAAGCCTGTGCTCTAGAGCCCGCGAGCCACAACTACTGAGCCCGCGTGCCACAACTACTGAAGCCTGTGCGCCTAGAGCCTGTGCTCCGCAACAAGAGAAGCCACCGCAATGAGAAGCCCACGCACGGCAATGAAGAGTAGCCCTCGCTCATCACAACTAGAGAAAGCCTGCGCACAGAAATGAAGACTCAATGCAGCCAAAAATAAATAAAATTAAATCTTTAAAAAAAATGTTGACATTGCCTGGTAAAGCTGAAAATATGTATGCCCCCTTGATCCTGAAATTTCAGTCGTAGGCATATACCCTAGAGAAACCCTCATGCTATGCTCCATTCTGTATGTACAAGAAAGTTCATAGGAGCATTGTAGTCATAGCCCAAAAGTGAAAAATCCAAATGTTTGTCAACTGTATACTAAATAAACAAATTGTAGTTTATTTATACAATGGAATACAGCAATAAATGTAAATAAACTACAGCTGCTCCATCCATATAGACCAATCTCAGAAACATAATGTTGAAAGTATAAGCTAGTTAGAAAACATATAGCATGACTGAATTTACATAAAGACAAAATATAACTACCATATATTGTTTAGGGATGTTTAGGGATTGTTTAGAGATCACTAAAGGGGGACGTGAGAGAAGAAAGACATGCTGGAGACTTCTAAGATATTGACATTGCTCTTTTTCTTCCTCTGGGTAGAGGTTAAGAGGTTTTCCTTAATCACTTTTTAAAGTGTCCATATGTTTTACCCATGTCTTCATCAAGCTATTGTTGCAGTAGTGCTGTGTACAGCTCCCAGATCTCGGTGTCCCATAAGAACAAACATTTGTTTTCCTGGCTCAAGGGGGTGGGTGCTGGCGGCTCTTGTGTCAGACTGTGCTATGGACTCAGGTCTGCCCATAAGTCTCCTCCTCTCCCTGGATCAGCGGCTCCCCAGGGCATGTTCTCCTGGTACCCAGCAGAAGCACAAGAAGCCAAGTCAAATCCACAGGAAGATTTAAAACCTCTGCTCACATCACAGACATTAAGATGCCACTGGCCAACACATGAAAAGATGTTCAACATCATTAACAAATAGGGAAAGAAAATCAAAACCACAATAAGTTACAACTTCACACCCTCTAGGATGGTTATAATCAATATGAGAGACAACAACATGTGTTGACAAGGATGTAGAGGAATTGAAACCTTCATACGTTGCTGATGGGAATATAAAATGATGCATCTACTGTGGAAAATAGATTGGCAGTTCCTCAAAATGTCAAACATAGAGGTACCACAGGATTCAATTCTATCCCTAGGTATATATACTCAAGAGTATCAAAAATATGCTTATCTAAAACTTTTGTGTATGAACATTCATAACAGCCTTACCCACAACAGGCAAATAGTGGCAACAAACCAAATGTCCATTAACTAATGAATGGATAAAGAAAATGATCCATTCATACAGTGGAATATTATTTGGCCATGTAAAGAAATGAAGGGACTTCCCTGATGGCACAGTGGTTAAGAATGTGCCTGCGAATGCAGGGGACACAGGTTTGAGCCCCGGTCCGGAAAGATCCCACATGCGGCGGAGCAACTAAGCCCGTGCATCACGACTACTGAGCCTGCACTCGAGAGCCTGCGAGCCACAACTACTGAGCCCACGTGCCACAACTACTGAAGCCCGCACGCCTAGAGCCCATGCTTCACAACACGAGAAGCCATCACAGTGTGAAGCCCACGAACCACAATGAAGAGTAGCCCCCACTCACCACAATCAGAGAAAGCCAGCATGAAGCAATGAAGACCCAATGCAGCCAAAAATAAATTTATTTATTTATTTATTTATTTTTGAAAAAGAAATGAAATACAGATACATATTACAACATGGACAAGCCTTGAACACACTGTACTGAGTGAAAGAAGCCAGACCCAAAGACGCATAGTGTAGGATCCCTGAAATGTCTAGAATGGGCAAATCCATCCATGAAGAAAGAAAGTAGATTAGTGGTTGTTTGGAGTTTGGGGAGGAGGGGAAATGGGGAGGGGCTTCTAATGGATACAGGGTTCCTTTTTGGGATGATGAAAAAGTTCTGGAATTAGATCGTGGTAATGGTTGCACAACTTTGTGAATGCACTAAAAACCACTGAATTGTACACTTTAAAATGGTGAATTTTATGGTATGTGAATTATGTCTCAATAAAAAATAAGATTCGGTTGGCCAAAGTAAATCAATGAGATAAGAAAATACATATGTTCCGCCTGCTCTAGAAGGAGGGGCTGGAAGGCTACACAGCAAAGGGTTGGTGCATAATCCACAGTTGGAGGGAGTAAAAAAGAGGAAAAAATAATCCAACTGACTAAAAATATTTTTCAGTATTTTTATAAATTTTAAACATGTTTTCAAAGCTTAAAAAGCAAGCAGGGGGCTTCCCTGGTGGCGCAGTGGTTAAGAATCCGCCTGCCAATGCAGGGGACACGGGTTTGAGCCCTGGTCCGGGAAGATCCCACATGCCGCAGAGCAACTAAGCCCGTGAGCCACAACTACTGAGCCTGTGCTCTAGAGCCCGCGAGCCACAACTACTGAGTCTGAGTTCTAGAGCCTGCGAGCCACAACTACTGAGCCTGTGTGCCACAACTACTAAAGTCCGTGCACCTAGAGCCCGTGCACCGCAACGAAGAGTAGCCCCTGCTCACTGCAACTAGAGAAAGCCCGTGAGCAGGAATGAAGTCCAAAAGCAGCCAAAGATAAATAAATTAATAAAAAAAAAAGGAAGGAGGAATTCTTATCAGAGAGGAACTTGGGAATGCCCAACCTTAATTTAAATACACACACACACACACACACCTCCTGTAGAAGTCCTTTTAGGAGTTTCTTGAAACAAGATGGAAATAAACCTCAAAACACCACTAATTAAGGATGAGAAACAACTGGAATTTGTGAAGCATCTGAATTATAAATATTCTTGAAGTACAGATTCAAACCTTTCAAGTACAAACAACATAATTAATGTAGAGGAAAAAGAAATCACCTGATAGAGATCTTCAGAAGATTTCAAATTGCAATTAGCACATCAATTATCCACATAGATATTCTGTTTCTGAAGTACTTAGTGGAATTTTTTCAGTGCCTCAAAACATGTATTCTGCTGAACAACTTAAAAATCTCCTCCCACCCTCAGATCTTGTTTACAGATTTAATGTATGGTATCTCTAAATTGTTTGCTTAGCAAAAGAAACCTCAGTACTGCTCCCAACTCAACCATCACCAGTTGGAAATCGCCCAAGTTCCAATTCCATTTGGTTTTACTCAGAGGAGATCACAGTAAAGCAGTGAATGGGAAGAAAAGAGTCTCTAAATTCAGGTCTCAGAATTAAGGCTCCTGGGTGTTCTGATTCCGTACACCTGCCTCGTGCTCTTTTGTACCCGCCAGGATTACGCTGGCCCGTGTCAATGCAGCCTGAAAACTTCAGGACTTCCTACAGGGAAATTCCTCATTAAAGCTTGGCTTTATCCAAAACAGATCTGATCCTGTTGCACTCAGACTCACGTCCTATGTTTCTGTCTTGCCATAACTGAACTATCCTAAGTAATCAGAAGCAAAAGTCTGCCAGCCAGCCACATGTTGAGTCCAATCTCCCACCACCACCACCCCACCACACACACACACACACACACACACACACACACACACACACACACGGCCCTTGTAAATCACAATGCCCTCCTTAGCATTTGAGCTCACAACTCAGCTCTTCACATGGGGCTCACTGTGGGCTAGAGAACCCTCAATTTCACAAGTTACAGGGAAAAAGAGAGAGAGAGAAAATGAGCCCTGAAGACCAGGCAGAGAAGGGAGGCAAGGAAAGGGCAATGAGAGGGTTAGAAGTAGTTCTTGGACGACCGGGGAGCAGAACAGCAATTGTGTTACAACCAAAAAAAGAGGGGGTGGGGGAGAGATAAACTAGGAGTTTGGGATTAGCAGATACAAACCACTATATATAAAGTAGATAGGGAATTCCTTGGTGGTCCAGTGGTTAGGACTGCACGTTCTCACTGCTGAGAGCCTGGGTTCAATCCCTGGTTGGGGAACTAAGATCCCACAAGCCCTGTGGTACGACCAAAAATAAATCAATAAAATAAACAGCAAGTTCCTACTGTGCAGCACAGGGAACTATATTCAATATCTTGTAATAACCTATAGTGGAAAAGAATATGAAAAAGAGTATATGTATAAAGGAATCACTTTGCTGGACACTTGAAACTAACACAGCATTGTAAAACAACTATAGTTTGATAAAAAAAATTTTTTTAAATAAAAGAAAAGGAGTGTGAGAAAAAGGTCATAAAGCTGTTCCTCTAACAGGTAAGCAAAAGAAAAGGAAGCTAAAGGAAAGAGGAAAGAAACTGCAAAATGTGTAACAGGAAAGACACAATATTTTGCATTATAAACAAAATTCGGGCAAAGTACTTGATTTCACATGGTCAAAACTCAATAATATTTGTTGAATGAATAAGTAAATGAGTGATTAATTTTGAAGCAACTTCAATAAAACTAAACTCATCATTTTCTCTCCAAAACTCATTCTTTCTTCTGTTAATAATATAATCATTTTCTCTGTTGCCCAAACTCAGAACCCCTGGTATGACCTGTACTATCCATGTTGCTCTACCGTGTCAACTTCAGCCTTTCAGGTATAATTAATTCTTTCCTCGTCAGGCCTTTTTATCCATCCTTCCTGTGTACTCTGACCTACTCAGCCTGCATCTTAATAGTGGATTCAACGAGTGTTTACTGTGTACACATTACACGTACTTGACCCTGTCTACACATCTTACACCACAAGATGTTGGAGGCGAGAGCCTCCAACGAGTTCAAATCAGACATATAAGCAAATAATGCAACGTGACAAAAATCACCTGGGAGCTATTTACTAGAAACTGCCTGACCAGCTCATAACTGAATTATTATTATAATCCCACTCTCTAGAGCCTCTTCCCTTTGAAATAATATGTTCAGCTCCCCTGTCCTGAGGGATTATTATGTGCCTGGCACTCAGGGAAGTACCAAGCGTTTTACATTCTTCACCTCATTCACTTCTCACGATAATGCTAGAATTGTTTTAAAATGAGGAAACAGTGTTTCTCACCACAATTAAAAATACAAAGTGATTCATTAAATTTTGTTAATAAGGGAACTGAGGCCCAGAATGGTTAAACTTCTTGCCAAAGTTGACGCAGGAGCAGCACTCCTGCTCTCATCCTCTGTGCAGAGGGTTCACGGTCACCAGATGCATTTCCTTAAAACGCTGTGTCACTCGCTTCTCCAAAACCCGTCCACTGCAGGAGCCCAGGCCTTCGAGGCCCTGGTCACCGAATCACAGCCTGCTTTACTCGCTTGACTCTCCCCAACACAAACTTCATTCCCTTCAGGATGAACTCCACCCACCCCTGCACCCCCCTGCCACATTCCAGCTCTTTCTAATCTGTTCCTTCCCCAAACCCGACGTGGCCTGCCCCTCTCCAACTACTTACGTCTTGTCTGTGCTCCAAGTAGAAGTCACAGCTCCTCCCTAAAAAATGTCCTCCACCAGCAGAAGCCCATGCTCATGCCCTCTTCTCTGGAATCTCAAAATCTTGATACATAATTAACTTGTACGTAATTAGAGACTGCCTTGAATCGCTATTTAACTTTTTTTTTAATTGAAGTATGGTTGATCTACAATGTTGTGTTAGTTTCAGGTGTCTAGCAAAGTGATTCACTTATACATACATACATGTCTATTTTTTTCAGATTCTTTGCCCTTATAGGTTACTAAAAAATATTGAGTAGAGTTCCCTGTGCTGTACAGTAGGTCCTTGTTGGTTATCTATTTTATATATAACAGTACATTTTAATCCCAAACTCCTAATTTATCCCTGCCTCCCTTCCCCTTTGGTAATCATAAATTAGTTTTCTATGTCCATGGGTCTATTCCTGTTTTGTACATAAGTTCATTTGTATCATGTTTTTTAGATTCCACGTAGGAGCCGTATCATATAATATTTGTCTTTCCCTGTCTGGCTTATATCACCAAATTGCTATTTAATCTACAAGCATCTATCCTTCGCTGTGAACTCCAAGAATCAAGGATCCTAACCTTGATATCTCTTTACATCTCTTACCTTTGCCTTTTACAAAGAAGCGACTTAACAAATAAATTGAACACTAGGACATCAATAAATGACTCATCACTCAGCTAACATTCTTTGGGGGTTATAGGAATCAGAAATATAAGAATTAATGCTTGTCGAAATGATAAAATGCAGATCAGCAAGGAAAATGTCACAAATAGAGCACTGAAGTGCATACCTAACTTATCATTAATTTTCCAGTGTATAATTGTATTTTAATATGATATTAGCATAATGTCACTGATGAAAAAAAGTTGTAAAAAAAAAATCTAGCCTAAAAATAGTATTTCACCACAGAGTTACACTTTTTTTTTTTTTTTTTTTGCGGTACGCGGGCCTCTCACTGTTGTGGCCTCTCTCGTTGCGGAGCACAGGCTCCAGACGCGCAGGCTCAGCGGCCGTGGCTCACGGGCCCAGCCGCTCTGCGGCATGTGGGATCTTCCCGGACCGGGGCACGAACCCGTGTCCCCTGCATCGGCAGGCGGACTCTCAACCACTGCGTCACCAGAGAAGCCCGAGTTACACATTTTTAATAACAACAAAAAGTGCTCCACGATGTGCTAATTAACCCAACCCAGATTTGCTGTCAGCATCTAGACATCAGAAGAAAAGGAAAACTGAGGAATACCTGCCACAAGATCCTTCTAATTCTTACTCCACTGAGGACAGAAGAAAAAGAAAGAGGCAAAAGTGAGATACAAGGTAGAACTCCCTTACCTGACCTGGTGCTTCTGAGAAGTCATAAAACCAATGACTTTGGAAGTCTCTAAAAATACAGGAGTAGTACTAGTCCTTTCAAACATCCGGAACATGGATTAAATGATTTCTCAAGGACCTTGCCAAATTATTCTTTCTTTCCTAAGACAGCAGAGTTAGAGACTTCTAAGGGGCCGTGCAACACCTCACCCCTTGCCTCGCTTTCCTTCCTGCTGCCAGCTCTCCACCCTCAGCTCCGGGAGAGCTTGATCTTCCTAACGATACACCCAATACCCATCAGCCCAGAAACAGTGTTAGCTGAGTTATGGCCCTCTTAAAGTCCCCTGCAGCCAAATGGCAAATCCTGGTTCTGATTTTACTAAATCTTTAGTAATACACCTGACACAGCGACCCAGGGTGAAGCTTCAGTACAAACGATGAAATGCATGCCCTACAAATAGAGCCAACTTCCCGTGTAATATCAGCACACTCTATTTGCCCTGAAAATACTTTATTTGATCTGCAGGATATACTGCTATTCAGCCTTGCTTGGAAACAGCTTTCTATTTCATTAAGTGGTTAAAGACAGAGCTTTCATGACAAGAAGGATTGATGTGTGCCCCTCAACTACACTCTGAGAGCCATGAGTATGAAAATTAGGCCATTACAGCCAAACTCAATAGCACATTTTTTGCAGTCATTGTCAGCAGTGTCAACCTGAGAAAGTCTCATTCCCTGACACGCAGGAGAGAGGAGAGCATGGTCGGGTCCAAAAGCGTATGGTATTAATGCCAGAACATCCTTGGCCAAATTGCAGCTGCACCACTTATGTCCTATGTGGCTTTGGGCAAGGAAATTGGCCCCTCTGATATACAGTATTTTCATCAGGAAAATGGACAAGATAATTACCAACCTTGTATTGTTGAGTGGACTAGAGATCAATATGCGTGCAGTACTTGACAATTATTAGAAGCTACAAATATGGAAGATGGTATGCTTGTTACTATTATGAGTGTCATGAGAATTAGAAAGGGCAGGAAGTGAGCACAAACTTACCCAGAGTGAAGTAAAAGGTGTCATAAATATACTTTCAGGAGTGTGTGTGGTTCAGAAGCTTCCTGCAAACTGATTTGATTGAAATTGTCTTTTCAAATTCCCAAGTGGCTCCTGGGCAGAATACAGGTGTGATTGTTTTAAGAGACCAGGACAATACGTAGACCAGGTAAGTGTAGTCTGACTACCAGGTACCATCCAGGTCCGATTTGCAGTTCACAGTCGTCAATTTAAAGTGAAACCAGTCAGCAGAGTTATGTGTTAATATCAGAATATTTGTTTTTAAATACTTCAGCATTCTAGATGCTCATTCTATAGAGATTGAATTTAAAGGACTCTGTAGAATAATATTCTACTTTGAACAAAATGGTTAATATTATTAAAACTATCCAATACCTAGTATATTAGACGTATGAGTTTTTAGAAAGAGCCAAAAGTCTTTTCATCTACATTTCTGAAACATGTATTAATGATACATTCAACCATGTTTGGTTTTACTTTCATGTCAAGAAATGTCCTTATCTTGAATACCAATCTTACCCATCAAAATAATTAGAGGAATCTCTAGAGATGATTAGTATGAAAAAACTAAGGAAGAGTTAGAGGGACAAGTGAGGTTGCCAAATATATTTTATGAGTAAATTCTTGTACAACAGACTTGACAAATAAGATAACTCCTTACCGTTCAGAATCTGTGAAAGCTACGAGTTTAAACAAAAAGCTTGCTGAAATGTCTGCCATAGATTGTCAGTGATTTTCAGACACTGAGAACAACGGATTTTTGAGAGCTCTCCAGGGTGTGAATTCTAAAACTCACGTCACCGAAAAATAGTTTCCTAAATTACATTCTACTTTGTACAAAATGGTTAATATTACTAAAAATATCCAATACCTTGTAATTTAGATGTATGAACTTTTAGAAACCGCCAGAAGTCTTTTGTCTACATTTCTGAACCACGTATTCATGATAAACTCAACCATGTTTGCTTTTACTTTCATGTCGAGAAACATTTCTATCTTGAATACCAATCTTACACACCAATATAATTAGAGGAATCTCTATAGAATGAGAAATCATGCCACTGTCACTGACAATGGAACAAACGAGGCTCTGAGTGGCTTAGGAAGCACAGCCCTATGTCCAGTCCACACCCTTCAGTTGTGTGGGCTCAGGAAGTAAACACTGCTGAGTGTAAAGTAACAGAAATGCAGGCTGTGGGCAGCAAGACGGCGGCCACATTCCCCATTCTCCTGCGGCGGAAGACAACAACACGGCATGTAAGACATTTTGGAAATGCCTGACCAGCTACTCATATGACATGGCCAAACAATAAAGAATTGTAACTACTGAACGTCTTTAAAAAAACAAAACAGGACTTCCCTGGGGGCACAGTGGTTAAGAATCCACCTGCCAATGCAGGGGACACGGGTTCGAGCCCTGGTCCAGGAAGATCCCACATGCCG
Organism: Hyperoodon ampullatus; assembly: GCF_949752795.1. Lineage (NCBI taxonomy): Eukaryota > Metazoa > Chordata > Mammalia > Artiodactyla > Ziphiidae > Hyperoodon > Hyperoodon ampullatus. The sequence goes on from NC_136915.1 coordinate 196,171,995, forward strand.
CAGGAGCAACTACTACCACGTGCTACAACTAACTACTGAAGCCCGTGCGCCTAGAGCACGTGCTCCACAACAAGAGAAGCCACCACAATGAGAAGCCCGCGCACCGCAACGAAGAGTAGCCGCCACTCACTGCAACTAGAGAAAGCCCACATGCAGCAACGAAGATCCAACGCAGCCAAACATAAATAAATTAATTAATTAATTTTAAAAGAAAAAAATCAAAAATATTTTTAAACTGTTTTCCGAAAGAAAGCCTTCGCATTCTACTTTGTAGCAATGAATATCTACAGCGCAGAATCCACTGACAGCTACTGGCTCCTTGCAGAAAAAGCAGTTTGTTGGCTGGAGCGGTCATGGTCACAAGAGGGAAGAGGGTACATATCCCATGGGGATGCCTGCTGCGAAGAGCTTCAGGTCGCGATGCTCCAGGAAGACACAGAGAGCTGAGACGCAGATGGAAAGTCAAAGGCGATGTTGCTACACTGAAAGGCAATTCCATTGCCCCACTGCTACATTTCTAGGTCCAAGACTTAAGAACAAAGTTTGCCCAAATGATTATGTAAAATATCATGTGTACACAAAAATTTTTAATAAAAAGTACACATTATTCATTAAGTATTTTTTTCTCCCCCCAAAAAAGAGACCTGCTCTTTGTGGCTCCTGCATGCTGACCCCGGGTCCCTGCTGCCTCACAGGCCCTCTCAGTGTGCCCTTGCATCCCCGGCAGATGGGAACTTCTGGATCTTCTGCATGCTATGCTGTGTGTTGAATAAAGGCCGCCTCCTGGGACACCTCTCTCTGCCAATGGCATTTCTATATCTTTACCATTAGCCCAAGTGTTCTCAGGTGTAGTCATGTGTGTGTGTGTGTGTGTGTGTGTGTGTGTGTGTGTGTGTGTCTGGAGTGAATAAAAGGGGCGAGACATACATGCTGCCACCTGATTTCTTTTTTCTTTTTCTTTTTTTTTTTTTTTTTTGGCCACACCACGCAACATGCAGGATCTTGGATCCCCATCCAGGGATCAAACCCAGGCCCCCTGCAATGGAAGCACGGAGTCTTAACCACTAGACCACCAGGTAAGTCCCTGTCAGCTGATTTCTTGCTGGTCCCCAGCTGCGAGGTCCTGCTGCTGCTCCCTGAGGAGCATAGCCTCTATCTTCCCTAAGGCATCATTGATGTCACTAGTCTCACCTGGTCTTTGGTAGTGTCATCCTCCACTGCTGAATTCAAATGGCCTCAGGGACACCCTAGTAAAGACGCCCAGGAGGCCATTGGAAATCCTTTTTCTTTTTTTAAAGCTATTTTTCTGCATCTATTGAGATGATCATATGGGTTGTTTTTTTAAATAAATTTATTTGTTTGTTTGTTTGTTTGTTTGTTTTGGCTACATTGGGCCTTCGTTGCTGCACGCGGGCTTTCTGTAGTTGCAACGAGCGGGGGCTATTCATCGTTGCGGTGCGCAGGCTTCTCACTGCGGTGGCTTCTCGTTGCGGAGCACGGGCTCTAGGCACTCAGGCTTCAGTAGTTGTGGCACACGGGCTCAGTATTTGTGGCACACGGGCTTAGCTGCTCCGTGTCATGTGAGATCTTCCCGGACTAGGGCTCAAACCCATGTCCCCTGCGTTGGCAGGCAGATTCTTAAGCACTGCACACCAGGGAAGTCCCAGCCGTTGGAAATTCTGATTCAGAAAAAAAAATTCTGGAAGTTTTCAAAGTGCACAGTAAATTTGATACTGATGGGAATGACTGAGATCATTCAAGGAAAACAAGGCTGAATTCCTGTGCTCTTACACCCAACTCTGTGTAATCAGTCCCCATCCTTCTGTGAACTCCAAGAGGGTAAAGAACATGTCTTGTCGATGTCCAATTCCCCTTGAACTGTGCTGAGCACGGGATCAGGCTCAGTAGATACCCAAGACTGAACTGCTAAGTCCTTCCTTTCTTGGTGGGTGGTAAACAGGAAGTCCCATTGGTCCCTCTTTCCAGACTAGAAAGCATATCAGTTTGGCAGAGATGGTTCCTGTCTTTGTAAGCCTTCTCTTAAGATGGTCAAGAGCCTGGTACCTGGAAAACAATGTCTGCAGACCTTGGGTGTGTGGGTGTGAACCAAGGTCTGCCCTGGAAGTCAGGGGTCTGGAGTTATGTCCTGACCCTTCCAGAATGAGTCACTCACTGATCTTTCTGCTTCAGCCCTCTCCCGGCCACCACCACAAACAAATAGAAGCAGAATGCTTCTCCTTTATCTCAGTCAATATACTGTGAGTGCTTTAACAGTGTGGTTTATAAACATCCTAGAGAGTCAATGTAACCTACATTGACAACAGCTACAACAGCATGGAGGCTCCTGGGTGCAGAGTTTGTCTCGGATCACTGTTCATTTAACTCTTCAGGAAGCAAGAGACAGGAGACACCATTGGGTATCCTCAGAAATAAAATGTAAGTGGGAGCCAAGCCAAAACAGTCACCCACTTCCAGGGAAGATGGCGGAAGAGTAAGACGCGGAGATCACCTTCCTCCCCACAGATACACCAGAAAATCATCTACACGTGGAACAACTCCTACAGAACACCTACTGAACGCTGGCAGAGGACCTCAGACCTCCCAAAAGGAAAGAAACTCCCCCACGTACCTGGGTAGGGCAAAGCGGAGAGATTCCAGCACAGAGGATCGGTGCCGACCGGCATTCACCTGCCTGAGAGGCTTGTCTGCTCGCCCGCCGGGATGGGCGGGGCTGGGAGCTGAGGCTCGGGCTTCAGTGGGAGCGCTGGCGGTGTGAACACAGCCTGAAGGGAGTTAGTGCGCCACGGCTGGCTGGGAGGGAGTCCGGGAAAAGTCTGGAGCTGCCGAAGAGGCAAGAGACTTCTTCCTCCCTCTTTGTTTCCTGGTGCGCGAGGAGAGGGGATTCAGGGCGCCGCTTAAAGGAGCTCCAGAGACGGGCGCGAGCGGCTGAAAGCGCGGATCCCAGAGACGGGCGTGGGACGCTGGTGCTGCTGCTGCCGCCGCCAAGAAGCCTGTGTGCGAGCGCAGGTCACTGTCCACACCTCCCCTCCCGGGAGCCTGTGCAGCCCGCCACTGCCAGGGTCCCGGAATCCAGGGACGGCTTCCCCGGGAGAGCGCACGGCGCGCCTCGGGCTGGTGCAACGTCACGCCGGCGTCCGCCGCTGCATGCTCGCCCCGCCTCCGTGCCCCTCCCCCGCCCCCCCCCCCCCGGCCTGAGTGAGCCAGAGGCCCCTAAGCAGCTGCTCCTTTAACTCCGTCCTGTCTGAGCGAAGAACAGACGCCCTCCGGCGACCTACACACAGAGGCAGAGCCAAATCCAAAGCTGAACCCCGGGAGCTCTGAGAACAAAGAAGAGAAAGGGGAATCTCTCCCAGCAGCCTCAGGAGCAGGGGATTAAAGCTCCGCAATCAACTTGATGTACCCTGCATCTGTGGAATACCTGAATAGACAACGAATCATCCCAAATTGAGGAGGTGGACTTTGAGAGCAAGATTTATGATTTTTTCCCCTTTTCCTCTTTTTGTGAGTGTGTATGTATATGCTTCTGTGTGAGATTTTGTCTGTATAGCTTTGCTTCCACCGTTTGTCCCAGGGTTCTATCCGTCCGTTTTTTTGTTTGTTTTTTCTTAATAATTATTTTTTTATTTTAATAACTTTATTATATTTATCATACTTTATTTTATTTTACTTTATCTTCTTTCTTTCTTTTTCTCCTTCCTTCCCTCCTTCATCCCTCCCTCCCTCCCTCCCTCTTTTCTTTCTCTTTCTTTCTTTCTTTATTTCTTTCTACTTCTACTAATTCTTTCTTTCTACTTTTTCTCCCTTTTATTCTGAGCCGTGTGGATGAAAGGCTCTTGGTGCTACAGCCAGGAGTCAGTGCTGTGCCTCTGAGGTGGGAGAGCCAACTTCAGGACATGGGTCCACAAGAGACGTCCCAGCTCCACATAATATCAAACAGCGAAAATCTCCCAGAGATCTCCATCTCAACACCAGCACCCAGCTTCACTCAACGACCAGCAAGCTACAGTGCTGGACACCCTATGCCAAACAACTAGCAAGACAGGAACACAACGCAACCCATTAGCAGAGAGGCTGCCTAAAATCATAATAAGTCCACAGACACCCCAAAGCACACCACCAGACGTGGACCTGCCCACCAGAAACACAAGATCCAGCCTCATCCACCAGAACACAGGCACTAGTCCCCTCCACCAGGAAGCCTACACAACCCACTGAAACAGCCTTAGCCACTGGAGACAGACACCAAAAACAACAGGAACTCCGAACCTGCAGCCTGCAAAAAGGAGACCCCAAACACAGTAACATAAGCAAAATGAGAAGACAGAAAAATACACAGCAGGTGAAGGAGCAAGATAAAAACCCACCAGACCTAACAAATGAAGAGGAAATAGGCAGTCTACCTGAAAAAGAATTCAGAATAATGATAGTAAAGATGATCCAAAATCTTGGACATAGAGTAGATAAAATGCAAGAAACAGTTAACAAGGACATAGAAGAACTAAAGATGAATCAAGCATCGATTAAAAACACAACAAATGAAATGAAAAATACTCTAGATGGGATCAATAGCAGAATAACTGAGGCAGAACAACGGATAAATGACGTGAAAGATAAAATAGTGGAAATAACTACTGAGAACAGAAAAAAGAAAAAAGAATGAAAAGAACCGAGGACAGTCTCAGAGACTTCTGGGACAAGATTAAATGCACCAACATTCGAATTATAGGGGTTCCAGAAGAAGAAAAGAAAAAGAAAGGGACTGAGAAAATATTCGAAGAGATTATAGTTGAAAACTTCCCTAATATGGGAAAAGAAATAGTTAATCAAGTCCAGGAGGCACAGAGAGTGCCATATAGAATAAATCCAAGGAGAAATACTCCAAGACACATATTAATCAAGCTGTCAAAAATTAAATACAAAGAAAACATATTAAAAACAGCAAGGGAAAAATAACACACAAGAGAATCCCCATCAGGTTAACAGCTGATCTCTCAGCAGAAACTCTACAAGCCAGAAGGGAGTGGCAGGACATAATTAAAGTGATGAAGGAGAAAAACCTGCAACCAAGATTACTCTACCCAGCAAGGATCTCATTCAGATTTGATGGAGAAATTAAAACCTTTACAGACAAGCAAAAGCTGAGAGAGTTCAGCATCACCAAACCAGCTTTACAACAAATGCTAAAGGAACTTCTCTAGGCAAGAAACACAACAGAAGGAAAAGACCTACAATAACAAACCCAAAACAATTAAGAAAATGGGAATAGGAACATACATATCGATAATTACCTTAAATGAAAATGGACTAAATGCTCCCACCAAAAGACACAGATTGGTTGAATGCATACAAAAATAAGACCCATATATATGCTGCCTACAAGAGACCCACTTCAGACCTAGACACACATACAGACTGAAACTAAGGGGATGGAAAAAGATATTCCATGCAAATGGAAACCAAAAGAAAGCTGGAGTAGCAATTCTCATATCAGACAAAATAGACTTTAAAATAAAGACTATGAGAAGAGACAAAGAAGGACACTACATAATGATCAAGGGATCAATCCAAGAAGAAGATATAATAATTGTAAATATTTATGCACCCAACATAGGAGCACCTCAATACATAAGGCAAATACTAACAGCCATTAAAGGGGAAATCGACAGTAACACAATCATAGTAGGGGACTTTAACACCCCACTTTCACCAATGGACAGATCATCCAAAATGAAAATAAATAAGGAAACACAAGCTTTAAATGATACATTAAACAAGATGGACTTAGTTGATATTTATAGGACATTCCACCCAAAACCAACAGAATACACATTTTTCTCAAGTGCTCATGGAACATTCTCCAGGATAGATCATGTCTTATGTCACAAATCAAGCCTTGGTAAATTTAAGAAAATTGAAATTTTATCAAGTATGTTTTCCAACCACAACGCTATGAGACTAGATATCAATTACAGGAAAAGATCTGTAAAAAATATAAATACATGGAGGCTAAACAATACACTACTAAATAACCAAGTGATCACTGAAGAAATCAAAGAGGAAATCAAAAAATACCTAGAAATAAATGAAAATGGAGACACGACAACCCAAAACCTATGGGATGCAGCAAAAGCAGTTTTAAGAGGGAAGTTTATAACAATACAATCCCACCTTAAGAAACAGGAAACGTCTCAAATAAACAACCTGACCTTGCACCTAAAGCAATTAGAGAAAGAAGAACAAAAATCCCCAAAGTTAGCAGAAGGAAAGAAATCATAAAAATCAGATCAGAAATAAATGAAAAAGAAATGAAGGAAACGATAGTAAAGATCAATAAAACTAAAAGATGGTTCTTTGAGAAGATAAACAAAATTGATAAACCAGTAGCCAGACTCATCAAGAAAAAAAAGGGAGAAGACTCAAATCAATAGAATTAGAAATGAAAAAGGAGAAGTAACAACTGACACTGCAGAAATACAAAATATCATGAGAGATTACTACAAGCAACTCTATGCCAATAAAATGGACAACCTGGAAGAAATGGACAAATTCTTAGAAATGCACAACCTGCCAAGACTGAATCAGGAAGAAATGGAAAATATGAACAGACCAATCACAAGCACTGAAATTGAAACTGTGATTTAAAATCTTCCAACAAGGGGCTTCCCTGGTGGCGCAGTGGTTGAGAGTCCGCCTGCCGATGCAGGGGACACGGGTTCGTGCCCCGGTCCGGGAGGATCCCACGTGCCGCGGAGCGGCTGGGCCCGTGAGCCATGGCCGCGGAGCCTGCGCGTCCGGAGCCTGTGCTCCGCAGCGGGAGAGGCCACAACAGTGAGAGGCCCGCGTACCGCAAAAAAAAAAAAAAAAAAAAAAGACCCGACGCAGCCAAAAATAAATAAAATAAATAATTAATTAAAAAAAAAAAAAAAAAAAAAAAAAAAAAAATCTTCCAACAAAAAAAAAAAACACCCAGGACCAGATGGCTTCAGAGGAGAATTCTATCACACATTTAGAGAAGAGCTAACACCTATCCTTCTCAAACTCTTCCAAAATATAGCAGAGGGAGGAACACTCCCAAACTCATTCTACGAGGCCACCATCACCTTGATACCAAAACCAGACAAGGATGTCACAAAGAAAGAAAACTACAGGCCAATATCACTGATGAACATAGATGCAAAAATCCTCAACAAAATACTAGCAAACAGAATCCAACAGCACATTGAAAGGATCATACACCATGATCAAGTGGGGTTTATTCCAGGAATGCAAGGATTCTTCAATATACGCAAATCAACCAACATAATACACCATATTAACATATTGAAGGAGAAAAACCATATGATCATCTCAATAGATGCAGAGAAGTCTTTTGACAAAATTCAACACCCATTTATGATAAAAACCCTGCAGAAAGTAGGCATAGAGGGAACTTTCCTCAACATAATAAAGGCCATATATCACAAACCCACAGCCAGCATCGTCCTCAATGGTGAAAAACTGAAACCATTTCCACTAAGATCAGGAACAAGACAAGGTTGCCCACTCTCACCACTCTTATTCAACATAGTTTTGGAAGTTTTATCCACAGCAATCAGAGAAGAAAAAGAAATAAAATGAATCCAAATCGGAAAAGAAGAAGTAAAGCTGTCACTGTTTGCAGATGACATGATACTATACATAGAGAATCCTAAAGATGCTATCAGAAAACTACGAGAGCTAATCAATGAATTTGGTAAAGTAGCAGGATACAATATTAATGCACAGAAATCTCTGGCATTCCTATATACTAATGATGAAAAATCTGAAACTGAAATCAAGAACACACTCCCATTTACCATTGCAACAAAAAGAATAAAATATCTAGGAATAAACCTACCTAAGGAGACAAAAGACCTGTATGCAGAAAATTATAAGACACTGATGAAAGAAATTAAAGATGATACAAATAGATGGAGAGATATACCATGTTCTTGGATTGGAAGAATCAACATTGTGAAAATGACTCTACTACCCAAAGCAATCTACAGATTCAATGCAATCCCTATCAAACTACCACTGGCATTTTTCACAGAACTAGAACAAAAAATTTCACAATTTGTATGGAAACACAAAAGACCCCGAATAGCCAAAGCAATCATGAGAACAAAAAACGGAGCTGGAGGAATCAGGCTCCCTGACTTCAGACTATACTACAAAGCTACAGTAATCAAGACAGTATGGTACTGGCACAAAAACAGAAAGATAGATCAATGGAACAGGATAGAAAGCCCAGAGATAAACCCACGCACATATGGTCAACTTATATTTGATAAAGGAGGCAGGAATGTACAGTGGAGAAAAGACAGCCTCTTCAATAAGTGGTGCTGGGAAAACTGGACAGGTACATGTAAAAATATGAGATTAGATCACTCCCTAACACCATACACAAAAATAAGCTCAAAATGGATTAAAGACCTAAATGTAAGACCAGGCACTATTAAACTCTTAGAGGAAAACATAGGCAGAACACTCTATGACATAAATCACAACAAGATCCTTTTGGACCCACCTCCTAGAGAAATGGAAATGAAAACAAAAATAAACAAATGAGACCTAATGAAACTTCAAAGCTTTTTCACAGCAAAGGAAAGCATAAACAAGACCAAAAGACAACCCTCAGAATGGAAGAAAATATTTGCCAATGAAGCAACTGACAAAGGATTAATCTCCAAAATTTATAAGCAGTTCATGCAGCTCAATAACAAAAAAACAAACAACCCAATCCAAAAATGGGCAGAAGACCTAAATAGACATTTGTCCAAAGAAGATATACAGACTGCCAACAAACACATGAAAGAATGTTCAACATCATTAATCATTAGAGAAACACAAATCAAAACTACAATGAGATATCATCTCACACCAGTCAGAATGACCATCATCAAGAAATCTAGAAACAATAAATGCTGAAGAGGGTGTGGAGAAAAGGCAACACTCTTGCTCTGTTGGTGGGAATGTGAATTGGTACAGCCACTATGGAGAACAGTATGGAGGTTCCTTAAAAAACTAAAAATAGTACTACCATATGACCCGGCAATCCCTCTACTGGGCATATACCCTGAGAAAACTATAATTCAGGAAGAGTCCTGTACCAAATTGTTCATTGCAGCTCTATTTACAATAGCCCAGAGATGGAAAAAACCTAAGTGTCCATCGACAGATGAATGGATAAAGAAGATGTGGCTGGACATATATACACTACCAAACGTAAGGTAGATAGATAGTGGGAAGCAGCCGCAGAGCACAGGGAGATCAGCTCGGTGCTTTGTGACCGCCTGGAGGGGTGGGATGGGGAGGGTGGGAGGGAGGGAGATGCATGAGGGAGGGGATGTGGGAACAGATGTATATGTATGACTGATTCACTTTGTTATAAAGCAGAAACTAATAAAAAAAAAAAAAACCTTTTTCAAAAGCTTAAAAAAAAAAAAAAGAAGATGTGGCACATATATATAATGGAATATTACTCAGCCATAAAAAGAAATGAAATTGAGCTATTTGTAATGAGGTGGATAGACCTAGAGTCTGTCATACAGAGTGAAGTAAGTCAGAAAGAGAAAGACAAATACCGTATGCTAACACATATATATGGAATTTAAGAAAAAAAATTCGTGAAGAACCTAGGGGTAAGACAGGAATAAAGACACAGACCTACTAGAGAATGGACTTGAGGATATGGGGAGGGGGAAGGGTAAGCTGTGACAAAGCGACAGAGAGGCATGGACATATATACACTAACAAATTTAAGGTAGATAGCTAGTGGGAAGCAGCTGCATAGCACAGGGAGATCAGCTCGGTGCTTTGTGACCGCCTGGAAGGGTGGGATAGGGAGGGTGGGAGGGAGGGAGACGCAAGAGGGAAGGGATATAGGAACAGATGTATGTGTATAACTGATTCACTTTGTTATAAAGCAGAAACTAATACACCATTGTGAAGCAATTATACTCCAATAAAGTTGTAAAAAAAAAAAAAGTCACCCACTCTTTTAATTTAATTATTCAGAACAGTTTGCATTTCTCCCTAACCTCTTACTCCCCAAAGCCTTTTCACGTACTGCTCTCTCTGGTTGAAAGACCTTTAGGTTTCTCCTTCCCCTAGCAACTTCCAGCTCATTCTTCAAGGCCCAGATCAAAGTTTCTCCCTTCTGGGAAGGGACCTGTGACACAGTGCTTCAATTAGAGGTTATTTTTAACCTTACATTAACATCTATTCATACTGGCTTCCCCCACTTACACTTTGAACTCTTCAAGACTGGGACTATATCATTCATTGTTTTAAACCCAGAACCTGAGTCTCAGAATTAATACACATTGTTTACAGAAAGTACTCAATACTTTTAACAACATCTCTGGTCCTTTGCACGTGGTCTGTAGTCTGGTGCTTCAGAATATTCTCACGCAGAAGGAAAAAGTGAACCCAGGCATGAGCTGTATAACTCACGGGCTGGAACCCCTCTCTCCCTTTGTGGTAGGTGATATAAGATACTAGCCTGAAAGACCATAATGTAAATTTTTGGCAGGTTCAAACCCGAAGCTAAGTTTCCGGAGAAGCATCTCTGGTACTTTTTCAAGCATTTAATCTTCTGAGAATCTGAAGACAATAGAAGGATGTTTCTGGCATTAGCTGATCGTAAAGTTGTCATGATGCGTTCTGGCATTTTCTAAATGTATTCAAAGCTGATGAAATGGAGATTTTAGATTTTGGCATTGGAAAAGGACCTTGAATTTCAGCCAGCAAGAGAAATAAAAGTGGTTTATATTGAAACCTAGGTAGGAAAATGTGTTGGATATTCAAGAAAGATTTCAAGGTCCATAATCATTGACTTCACCATCAGGGACTAAAACATCGTCCCAGTGGCCCGACAGTTATAGTTCATTACAGTGGCACTTTAGAGTGACTGCTCTCAACCACTGTCTGCATTGGAACCAATGGGGAGGGGAAGAACTTATTACAAATAATAAAGTACTAACATTTGCAAATGATGTTTTTATATTAAATTACTGTTTAGGTTCAAGATATTTCCCATCGATATGCTATCATAATTATTCCCTGGCATTTTTCTGAGTTGCAGATGAAAATTATAGTTTCAGATAATTCTAAGGGATCAAATGTAAACTGCCATCTACCTTGTCTGTATCACGATCCATAGTTAATAAGCTTTAAAGGGAATTAGGAATTATTTCCATGCTTCATTTCTCCACAAATTGGAGGTAAGGAGGAAATTTTTCAAAATGTAAATATGCTCACAAGCGTATGGTGTACCTCTGAATGTTAATTAATGTGTGTTAGGACAGAAAAAAACATATGCTTCTAAATTCCAGAATGTCTACCAAATTAATGAGAATAACGACATAAAGAACTAAAGTCTACACCTCCTTGAGTCAACATCCTGATTCCAGGTTTCTAGTGTTTTAGGATTGGAAGGAGAATCATCTTGAAGGAAGGTGTCTAAACTCAGTTAAAGTCAAGATAAGATCTGCCAACTCCAAAAATGTCCTTTTTTCACCCAGGAGGAGGGTTTGTAGTCATGCTTCAGGAATTTTATATGAGTAGAAGCTTCATAGTTATTTATAGGGATGCTTGATAGGTTTCGGTCTCTCCAAATATGTCCATTCTCCTGAAAAAAATAACAAAGGCAAACAAATTTGATATGCTGGGAAGATGGTGCTTTTATTTTTCATCAGTGATATTTTGAAGTTATTTGTGCACTTAAACAGATCACAGTTATTACTGTAAAAATGTTCCCTCCTCACTCTTTGGGGTCTTGCCCTTTGGCCTCTTCCATCTTTGTCATCTTTGCTGCTCTCACTGTCATTCTTCCCTTGCCTTTTGGTCAGTGACGCATCCTTTTCCTTTTTGATCCATCCTTCCTGCTCTTGGTCTGAAATTAACATCCTCAAGCCCCAGTTACACCACGACTCTTCATTTTCAACCACCTTGCCTCCTTGCACTCTTTTTTGCCCTCTAAATCCTGTATCTTCTATAAAATCTGTGAGGTCAACACTGAGACTCAAGTGGCAAGAGATGATGAGTTTTAAATGTCAGACGTTCTGAGCAAAAGAGCACTTTAAAGATGTGTTTTGACTCAATCTCCTTTCCTTGATATTTTTCTGCTGTCATAAGAAGTTACAATTCCAGATCTATTTTAATCCATGAGAAATGTCTAATCCTACAGGAGTCATGAAGCCTGGGTGACCTTAGGAAACATTAGGAGATGGAAAATTATGCTTTTGAGGCCACAATAAATATATTCAATTAAAAACATTTTTTATGCTTTTCCCTGATCTTTAATTGTTTATGATTACTACTTAATATGTATTGATATTTTAACTAAAATTTCACCATGCAACAGCCAGCTTCCTTTCATATTGGAAAAGCAGGCATTTATCAACCACCACTCTATACTTGACATTGCACAAAGCACTGGGAGATACAAAAACAAAAAATATCTGATCTCATAGCTCTCAGCTTAATAAGGCAGACCTACAAATATATAAGCAGTGCAATGTGATACATGCATAACCCAATATCTGCCAAAACAGTGAATGAACCATGGCAGGTAGGTGGGGAATTCAGAGATAAATCAGATATGGACCCTGCCCTTAAGGAATTTACAGTCTAGCAAAGAAGAAAAGATAGGTACACGAAAAATAAAACAGGTTGGAAAATGAAAATCTTGGTGAAAATGTAAAGCAAAGGGGCAATGAAATTTTGGAGGAGAAAATTTTCATCCAGAGAAATCCAAGATTTCATAAAGATAATGGTATGTGAGCCGGAACTTGAAAACACAGCAATGAAAGCTCCCTGTACTTTCAGTTCAGTTTTGCTGTGAACCTAAAACTGCTCTAAAGAATAAAGTTTATTAATTTAAAAAGAGAAAACATAGCAGGAGAAATGGGTGTGTATAAATAAATGCATTTAGGTAGAGCAGAGTGGTAGGAAATACCAACATCCCAGGGGATGGCCTAGGAAGAGAGAGCCCATATGGGGCAGGGAAGTGACATCAAGAGTAGAGAAGAGGCCACAGCAGTTACTGCAAGTGTTGCAGCAAACTCTTCCACCACCAGTGTTCCAGATGCTTCTGACTAAGCTCCCAACAATTAGAGAATTGTAAGTGCTCAGAGCTTGGCTGAAGATGATGTGGAATGAGAAATAAATGTCAACATAATAATCTCAATTTAAAAATATTTTTAAAATCTTAACTTGGAAGATGATCAGCTCTGGGGGAGTAAGGGCAAATAAGCTTGTTATGGACGGTCCTACACTGAAATCTACCAAAGTTAATTTTTACTTTGTGTAGATCCATTTGTCTGTTTTATTTATTTTTCTCAGTGAACAGTGTATTTTGATAGGTTTTGATTTTATAAATACACTATCAGTTACCGGAAAAAAAAAAAAAAAGAATAGAGAAGAGGGACTTCCCTAGTGGTCCAGTTGTTAGGACTCTGCACTTTCACTGCCAAGGGCATGGGTTCGATCCCTGGTTGGGGAACTAAGATCCCACAAGCCACTGAGCACAGCCAAAAACAAAAGAGTAAAGGAGAGGCAGGAGTACAGTAAGAGATCAGGAGTCAATAAATCAGAGAGTTTCAAGGAGGAAGGTGGTTTTCTGGCTATCTATTGTTATGTAACTAACTTACTAGCTATTTTATTATATGTCTCGATTTTACGAGGCCAGAACTAAGGCAGGTTTGGGCTGGTCAATTCTTCTCTCCCAGGTGGTACCAATGGACACACTAGGGACATTCAGCTGGTGGCCGGGCTTGTCTGGACACACCCAGACAGCTTCACGCACACGTCTGATACCCTGTGAGGCCAGCTGGAAGGTTGGGCTCAGCTAAGCCCCTCCCCTTCTCCACGTGGTCTCAGGGCCTGTCCACATAGTTCACAGCAAGATACCAAGATTTGTTACAAGGTGGCTCACGGCTCCAAGAGTTAGTCTTCTAAGTAACAGGATGTGGAAGCTGCCAGTCTCCTAAGACCTGGGACCAAAAATCGGCACTGCATCTTTCCATCATGGTTTTTTTTTTCCGGCTGTGTTGGGTCTTCGTTGTTGTGCGCGGGCTTTCTCTAGTTGCAGGGAACGGGCACTATTCTTTGTTGCGGTGCGCAGGCTTCTCATTGCAGTGACTTCTCTTGTTGCAGAGCACAGGCTCTAGGCGCACGGGCTTCAGTAGTTGTAGCATGGGAGTTTCAGTAGTTGTGGTATGCGGGCTCAGTAGTTGTGGCTCACAGGCTCAGTAATTGTGGCACATGGGTTTCGTTGCTCCGCGGCATGTAGGATTTTCCTGGACCAGAGCTTGAACCCGTGTCCCCTGCATTGGCAGGTGGATTCTTAACCACTGTGCCACCAGGGAAGTCCCGCCCTCCCATCATATTTTAATTATCAAAACAGCCACAGGACATACCTAGATTCAATAGGAGGGGACAGAAAGACACCTGTAGCTCGATGGAAGAAGTGTCAAAGAATTCTTGAGCCTCTTTAATCTCCAAAGAAGGAATGATTAAACAGTGGTATACACAGCAAAGAGATCACTAAGACAGGAGCTGGAAATGTACACTGGACTTGACAATATGAAATTCAATGGAAACAAAAATGACATCAGTTCAGGGCAGCAGTTAAAGCCGAAGTCAAGTTCACATGCATGAGAAATGAATTGAAGTTTATTATACTTCAGAGATATTCATAGAAGGGAAAGGGAAAACTGAGTTGCAGCTGGACGAAGAGAGAGGGATTTTAGGAAGGAAAAACAAAACAAGACACTATTAGGTTGAAAAAGGAATCAGAGGAGGAAGGAACAGCTCAAAACAGGATGCAAAAGAGATAAAGGAGGTCCTATAAGAAGTAAAAAGGAAAGGGGTGAAAAGCACAGGTGGAAAGTTTATGCCTGAATGAGAGCAGAAATGTTTCAGCTTCTGAGCAAGAGGAAAGGACTTGAGGGTCGATGTCACTATGGGTAATTTTGTTCAGCAAGTGTCAGGAAATGTGAACCCTTTCATTCCACCCCCAGGAGCAGCATCTATTGGACTGATATACCCTGAAGACCTGCAGTCTTTCACAATTCAGCTGGCCCTGGCTGAGTGCCGTCCTGGACATTCCTCTGCCATGATCACCGGTGTCTTTGTGTGATGCGGCTGGGGAAGGTCTCTTTTGCAGAACTTTTCTGTAGGTATTGAATTTCAGGTTCTTCTGATCCCAGTTTGACTCAACCAGGTTTTAGAGCATCTTAGTCAGGCATGTACATGGCATAGGAAATGGGGTACAGAGACCCCTTTTTAAAATATTATTCACACTAGAGCTTGTTAAGCGAGGTGTCCAAACATCCTGGTGCCCAGCAAATGGATTGCAGATGATACTGATCCCCGGTACACTCAGAGCAACTAAACTGGCTTGGCCCCGAGCCAGTCATTTCCATCCGTAAACAGGCCCCTCTGAGGGTGCTGAAGAGGGTTGAGGGACTGGGAGTAGACTCTGTCACATCTCAGCAGTGGCTGCAGGGGACAAGCGAAATGAAGGCTATCCGGTGCTTTTGCTCCACCACCCATTGTGCATGGCCAAAACAGCTCCAAGCCTGGATCTTGATTTTAGGAGCCAGCTCTCTCTATTATTTCAAAATAATAATAAAGCTATTTTACAGAATGTGCTTGCCTTCTTAGAACGGTCGTTTAGAACACGTCAATACCAATGGACAGATGCGTCCAACACACATGGTGACAGAGATTCAACTTGCTCCCTGCCCGGCCCCTGCCGGAAACCACATCAGTCTCACCACCATCCTCCACCCTAAACCAATGGCTGGAACATGCCTTAGGAATCCTTTATGTAAATGCTTCCAGTACCTCCAGGAGCCCCTTATTTCAGGGGTTGGATGGGGCTCGTGGCAGGCACTGGGCTTGCTAGCTTAAGTCTCTTGTCATCACGTATGTCACTTAGGTGACAAAAATCTGCCCATTTGTTACCAACCACTCTAACAATGCAAGTACATTCTACAAAATGTCACTTTATTTTTATGGTGAAATATCTGATAGGAAAACATTTTATAGGAATCATATTATCATAAGAAGTCTCAGCATTAAATACATTGATAGTGGAAGAGAAGGAAAATGTGTTGTTTCCAACAGAATTCAAGTGTCATAATTTTTTTGAATAACTGTAAAGAGTGGCTTAAAAATTTCATCATAGGGACTTCCCTGGTGGTGCAGTGGTTAAGACTCCAAGCTCCCAATGCAGGGAGCCCAGCTTCGATCCCTGGTCAGGAAACTAGATCCCACATGCATGCCACAACTAAGAGTTTGCATGCCACAACTAAGGAGCCAGCGAGCCGCAACTGACCCAGTGCAACCAAATAAATAAATAAAATTTTTAAAAAATTGTTTATCATATAGTTGTGGGAAGAGAGTCTACTGTCAAGGTTGACTAAATATCTTGAAGAGACTATTACTTAAAAGTCAGAAATTGCATAGAGCCATTTTAACTATAAATATTACCTGATATTAAAAATTTATGATCAAGGGTACAAATGAACTTATTTACAAAACAGAAGTAGAGTCACGGATTTAGAAAACAAACTTATGGTTACCAGGGGATAAGCAGGGGGAGGGATAAATTGGGAGACTGGGTTTGACATATACACACGACTTTATATGAAATAGATAACTAATAAGAACCTGCTGTATAACACAGGGAACTCTACTCAATAGTCTGTAATGGCCTATATAGGAAAAGAATCTAAAAAAAGAGATACATGTATATGTATAACTGATTCACTTTGCTGCACACCTGAAAGTAACACAACAATGTAAATCAACTATACTACAATAAAAATTTTTTTTTTAATTTATGATCATGAAAGTAAGTTTCTCATTGACATTTTTTAAATATTTTATTTGGTGGCTTTATATGTAATAGTTCCCCTAATGCTTTGTAATTTCTTTTCTTCTCATAATCATTTAACACAAAAAATAATGAACCCCCCTCCTCCCCATTTATTCCAGTGTGCAGTACAACTGTCACTTTTCTGTGTGTGCCGTGACAGCGAAAAAAGGTTGACAGGCACCTGATTTACACTGATACCAATTGAACATAAGATGTGCAGAAAATGCACAAATGAGGAGCTGTTGATAGAGCATGGTGTCTCCATCAGAGCATTCCAGAGAAAGACACAACCCTCTCTCACAGCTACTGGGAAATGGAAGAGAATTCCTGAGGACTTACAGGAGAAACTCGATTCTTAAATTCTTCCTCCTCCTAATTCCTTAATGGTGCATTCTCATGTAATTAATTCTCTGTGGCCTTTCGAGTACTACCAGGAAACTAAATTAATGTAGTATCTGCTCATCTAAAAGCATCAAATACGTGTCTCAGGAAGAATGAAAAAGAAACTGCACTACAGATACATGGGCACTGAACCACCGCAAGGGTTATGAAGTCCCAAAGGAGGTTCAGAATGGTCCAAAATGGAAAAGGTCCACAGAAAGAGGTTGGGCCATCTTGGAAGCAGCTTTACACAACGGATGAGGACAAGGCGGGCCAGAGCACACAGAGGAGAGCCTCAGACCTTGCCCTGTATAATCTTTTGTGACTCCAAGATCAAGTAAATAAACAATAGGCAATAACAGCTTCGTTTGGGTCCATTTAAGCTGATCGCCTCAGTCCTCAGCCCCGTAGATGCCCCAACGCAGATGGGACCTGACCACAGGCGTCTGACAACCAGGCTGTGGGTAGGAGGGCACGTACAGGAAGCAGTCGCCTGATCCCCAAAGCTTTCTGCATGGATGCCTGTTTGAAAACTCCCAGAGCGTTTCTGTGAACGATTAAAGGCGAGCAGAGTTACCAAATGCGGCTGTTAAATCCATTAGCATGTGCTTGGTCTAGCTCAGCTTCATGCGGGGCAGGGAGCTGAGGTTGCTGTCAGAGGTCATAATCCATAGCAACACGGTCTCTCCATCCCAAGCCACGGGGAAAGGTGGAAGGCTCCTCCTACACCATCTCTTTGAAAATAAAGATTCATTACTGTCGTTTGTATCTGCAGCTCTGCCAGCTGATCAGGATGTGCTGTAGTGAACCCGCCTCAGGCTATGAGCTGATGACCTGAGGGGCTGAGGAATGATGGTCTCCACCCAAGTCTGGGGATTTCACACATCCTGAAGTGTGCTAGGAAGTTGGGAAATTGTTCATAATTTAGGGCAAGTTCCTCACTGTAGGCAAGCTAAACTGGATCTTATATTCAGAACTCTCAGGAACTTTCACGTGCCAGAGTTTGCTAATCTACATATTACCAAAGGCAGCATTTATATGGGTAAAATACTACTTAATCATGACTGGATCCCAGCTGATTTATAAGGCGCTACCAAAATGTATGCATCTTGGGCGCCTACATTCAAGTCTATTTTTCCTATTATCAGAAAAAAAGATAGTGATGGATAATAACTAGTCTTACGGTATTGGTCACTGTGAAGTGTATACAATTATTATGTTTTACACCTGAAACTTATATGTTATATACCAATTGTACCTCAATTTTTTGAAAAAAGGATAAAAAGCACTTCTGCTCTCTCTATAAAGATAATGATATCCTTAATGTTCTTTAAGTAGGATTCTTACAATTTTCTCAAATCTTGGGGTCTCCAGTTGTATGCTAATCACTTCATAGAAATGGAACTTGCTTTGTACTAATGCTTTCTTTAATTTCAATTGTATGTTGTATAAAGTAAATGGCCTAAAAGATAGTAGCCTATATCTATGTGGAAATTTTAAAAGTAAAAAAAAAAAAAATTCGATCAGTCATTTAGAAAACTGGCCAAGGAATGTTACTACTCATCCAGAGGTTTCTAAATATTAATTTTTTACTTCTCATCTGGAATTTGGGTTTGGATAGACTTCTCTTAGTTGTTTTGAGTATTTCCTTTCAGCAGGTAAATTGTTATAATTGTTTAATCAGTTGCAACTTTGTTGCATGGGTCCCAGCAAGACTTGGGAGAAAGAATTTGAACACACTGGGATTTTTGTTGTCCTTGGGAGGTGGGGATGGTTGTTTGCATTTCATTTTATTCCTTAAGAGGTTTTTTTAAAAACTCCTAAATTCCTTCCTCTGATCTCTCTCTCTCCTGCGTCCTTTCCTTCCCCTTCTTTGTTTTCTCATCTTTGCTGTTCTTTTATACCCTAGCCAATAATTATAATAGCTGTCATATAGTAAATGCCTAATATGATACAGCCACTTATGCAGAAAAGCCATTTATCTGAAGTGTTAAGGTAAATGATGACAACCAGAAAAGTTACATAATGGGATCAATGTCGTTAGTTTCTGAGTTTTCTGCATATAGAATTTGAACCCAGGGCACTTTTATTGCACTGCCTAAGCCATCTCTGCTTCTTCTTTTTTTCTATTTCTTGAACTCAACTCAGATCCAATACAAGTCGCTTCATATATATGTTCCTCTAAAAGAGTTTGCACAACTCACTGGAAGTTGGGAGGCTTGAAACAATGCTGTAGAAAGAGAAAAAAATCACTCCCCTCCTCCGCACCAGCCTTTATGTGGTGCCCTGTTAGACTCTTCAGTTTTTTTCAGGTTTTTGAATCATGCTGTGCTGCTAATGCATCTAAACAAGATTTCTGTGCCCATATTTTCAGTTCACAAAGAACTTTTGCATAGATCATCTAACAGGGGTCACTTTTGATGCCAAAAGAGAGAAATGTTGCTTACAAACTGAAATTTTGTGGTAAGATGTTTAATAAATACCTTAAGATTTTCTCCTATCTGGTAAGTCGCCAGATTTAGCAAATAAAAATACAAGACATCCACTTAAACTTGAACTTCAGACAAATAACCAATACTTAGTTTAGTATAAATATGTTCATGTAACATTTGGGACACACTATACTAAAAATTATGTTTTTTATCTGAAATTCTAATGCAATTGGGCATTCTGTATTTTACCTGGCAACCCCATTGGTAAAGAATAACTTTAAAATTCTCTTCTAGCCATGCTTTCTTTTTTTTTTTTTTGGAATTTTATTTTTTTTTATATACAGCAGGTTCTTATTAGTCATCAATTTCATACACATCAGTGTATACATGTCAACCCCAATCTCCCAATTCATCCCACCACCACCACCCCCTGCCCCCCGCTTTCCCCCCTTGGTGTCCATACGTTTGTCCTCTATATCTGTGTCTCTATTTCTGCCCTGCAAATCGGTTCATCTGTACCATTTTTCTAGGTTCCACATATATGCATTAATATACGGTATTTGTGGGCTTCCCTGGTGGTGCAGTGGTTGAGAGTCCGCCTGCCGATGCAGGGGACACGGGTTCGTGCCCCGGTCCGGGAGGATCCCACATGCCGCGGAGCGGCTGGGCCCCTGAGCCATGGCCGCTGAGCCTGCGCGTCTGGAGCCTGTGCTCTGCAACGGGAGAGGCCACAACAGTGAGAGGCCCGCGTACTGCCAAAAAAAAAAAAAAATAGGGAGAAAGACTCTTCTTGTCAGTTTCAGACTCAAACAACACAGAAATGCATATTCATAAAAGGATTAAGGCAGCAAAGAAAGTGATGAGCTTCAAGTATCATAAAGACAAAGACATCAGAACAAATGAGGAAGAAAAACCGCCTTTGCCAGACATCATTTTAATCAACCAGAATATGACGGACTCCACGGTATTCTGCTCTTTAAATATGATATTACTAAGGTTTTACTCTGTTCTTGGCAGCAGGTATAATATGTATGTGAGATAAGCTTAAAGACCGTAGAAGCTAGGTGATTCAGAATTTGAAACCCTGTGTTTCAGGGCGGATAACTAGACAGGTCTTAAGAGGAAATCCAAAACGATATGGAGGTTGGAATACTCAACGTAAAGAGTTGAGGAATTGGGACTTCCCTGGTGGCGCAGTGGTTAAGAATCTGCCTACCAATGCAATGGACACGGGTTCAATCCCTGGTCCGGGAAGGTCCCACATGTGACGGAACAACTAAGCCCGTGCACCACAACTACTGAGCCTGCACTCTAGAGCCCGTGAGTCACAACTACTGAGCCCGTGTGCCACAACTACTGAAGCCTGCACACCTAGAGCCCCGCTCGCCGCAACTAGAGAAAACCCGCATGTAGCAACGAAGACCCAATGCAGCCATAAATAAATAAATAAATAAATAATCAATTAATTTAGGAAAAAAAATAAGAGTTGAGGGACCACTAGCAGAGGCCGTATTATTCATCCTGCAGAGCATCCCTGACATCTGTCTCCATCCTTCATCACTGATGTTGTCAGAAAAACAGCTTTCACTGTGACGTAGTGCTGAGTTCACCCAGCTTGACACACCAGTGTTGGTCAGGGTCTTGGATTCAGATTAAAAGTTACTTTTGCTGAAATTATTATTCTAGAATTCTATAAGCAGAACTGACTTGGAGAAGGAAAAACTGAGGTCACATTCACCTCAGACCTAAACAGTGTTTAGAAAAGATAAGAGGAATGGTGTTCTCACAAGGCATCCTTGGGAAAGCCCAGCCACCTCCGGGGTATAAACAGGGCAACTTCCCTCCCCAGCGGACTTATAGAGTGAGTGTCCTCATCAATCATGGCTGCAAGAGGCTCTGCAATTGCATTGTTTTGAAGCTGAAGGTCATCAGTATTCTTACCAAATTATCACAGTTGTGATTTGATTTTCCTAGAACTTGGTTATTTAGAAAGGTTATCCCATAATTGTTTCCATCTGTTTAGGACATGAAGCTCATGTCTGACCAACAGAAACAACCAAAGGGCAGGTCATTTATTAGAGATAAAACCAGAATAGGGGAAAAACTCACAATATTTAGGATTCAGATATCTTCTCTATGTAACAGTATGAGACAGAAGGGGCTCTTGTTATACCATGGTGGCTCCCAGAAATGTAAAGTCTGTGGCTATTTCTGATGGACTTAATTATTTAAGCAACAGAGTGTAAAAAAATAAAACCTCATCTTTTCCTTCCTCAACTGTCTCTCTTTTTTAATTCTTTGAGTTCCATTATGCCTGCTTCTGACTCACTAGGAGTAGATAATGATCATCAAACCAACCAAAAAATACTTAGCACTTACCATGAACTTGACCACAGGATGGATGCAGTGAGGGAATAAAAAGGTAAACAAGGTATAGTCCTTGACCTCTCAGAGCATAAGTTTACATTCTGGTAAAGGGTTGGCCTACAAAACAGAAATAGTTATGGTATAAATTAGAATGTGGTAAGTGCCAAGGAGAGAAGGAAAGTGCTATGAGAACATACAGAAGGAAAGTTTCATTTAGGTTTTCCAGAGAGAGGGATTCTGAGTCTTAGGAAGTGGGTAAGATCTCATTTGGCAGGTTTGGGGAAGAAACAAAAATTCTAAATGTTGGATGTAGAATGGGTGAGAAAGAGCAGGAAGGATAATTCTGAGGACAGATTGTAAATAACAGATAGATTGCCCATTGGGAGGGAATTGTAGTTTGTGTTTTGTTTTGTGTTGCTGTTGTTTGCTTACCCAGTATCTGTTTCCAGTATCCATTTTCCTTATTCTGGCAACAGCATCTGATTTTTCCTTTAAGGAACCTCTCCTCCCCATAATCAGTCACAGCCCTAGTCAGGCTAAGAGAGAATAGAGCGGGAAGAGGGGTGTTCCAGGAGAGAGCCTGTAATGTCCTCCAGCATCTAATAACTGCCTGGAAGAAGGCAACCCATAGAGGGGATGGAGCAGACATCGCAGAAGATGGGGGAGCAAGATCAGGAGGGTTGGTACCATGGAGGCCAAAGCTAGGAAGTGTTTCTAGGTGTGGAAGGTCAACAAGTCACCATGGGTGAGAGCCCAAGTACATGGTAACTGAAAAACATTCACTGGATTTGCTGACAGCATAATGTCATCGATAATGTAACGGAAAAGAGGGAGAGGTGTTTCTTCCCAGTGCTAAGGCTGGAAGCAGGGTCGAAGTGGGCTGGCAAGTAAGTAGGAGGTGAGGAAATGGAGACTGCAGGATGGACAATTCTTTCCAATCTTTAAGGGAATTTAGCTGTGAAAGAAAGATGACTGATCAGGCAGGGACCCGGAGGGATGTGGGGATTGGTGTGTTTTTACTTGGATGTACGTAGGCATGGTTAAAAATGGATCGGAAGAATCTGATTGAGAGAAAGGGTGAAGATGCCTGAGAAAGAAGAAATAATCAAAATCATCAACAGTGTGAGTTTCCTGAAGGTGGGAGGGGATGTGACCCCGAGCGGAAGTTGGCAAGTCCTTTGACAGGATAGGGACAAGAAACAGGTGCAGAGGTAAGGAGAGTAATAGATTTGGTATTCAGAAAAAGAGGGCATTCTCCAGCGACGACATCTATTTGCTCTCTTCAGCAAGAGGGGCGAGAGGAATGTGGGATCAGGGGCCACGGTGGACAAGAGAGAAGAGGGGGAAATAAAGTTGGAGGAGAGGAATAAGCTGTGACAAGAGCCTCCAGAGGTTGATGTTGTTTTTTTTTTTAAGTCTTTATTGAATTTGTTACAATATTGCTTCTGGTCCATGTTTTAGCTTTTTGGCCTTGAGGCATGTGGGATCCCAGCTCCCCGACCAGGGATCAAATCCATGTCCCCCACATTGGAAGGCAAAGTCTCAACCACTGGACCGCCAGGGAAGTCCCCAGAGGTTGATTTTTTTAATACAACTTTTTATCTGCACATTGACTTGGAATACCCGTCAAAGCAGCTGAATGGAAGAAACATATCCGGGGATACTTCAAAGTGTTTCTCTCACTCTTAAAAATAATAGCACGTGTGCTGCCAAAGCCAGCAGGACCCACCCTTGAACACAGGTAAAATGTAAAGTAAAGTAAAGTGATGTTCTTAACCCTCTAGCTTTAGACAATGTTCAGAGATCTGGGTAAATACACTTTTAAATGACAAACTGAAAACGAGTTTCGAAGACAACTAGAGTCAGAATTGCCCATTGGTTAATATTCTCATGGTGTAAGATACCTTCATCTTGATAAGTTATATGAACTGCAGCTACCAGCAACCACACCAAACATTCAAATTTAATCAGTATAGGATAAGCAGATTGTTTAAATAAATAAATTAAAAAATGGCTTTGTCTTTGGTGCTTGTTTATAAAAGACTTATTCCATCACAAATATTTTAAAGGTATCATAAACAACAATCCACTAACATAAATCCTAGCATGTACTTTGCAAAGCAATATCACTGATATCTATTACCTGGCTGTGATTGATTATCTACTTACCCCAAACTCATTTAAGTGCCAAACTAGACTGCACACTTATAGCAGGTTTGGTTCTAAAAATAGGGGGAAAATTTTTTTTAAAGCCAATGCATTCATGGTTTATAATTTGTGTGTGTGTGTGTGTGTGTGTGTGTGTGTGTGTGGTACGCAGGCCTCTCACTGTTGTGGCCTCTCCTGTTGCAGAGCACAGGCTCTGGAACTGCAGGATCAGCGACCATGGCTCATGGGCCCAGCCGCTCCGCGGCATGTGGGATCCTCCTGGACCGGGACACGAACCCGTGTCCCCTGCATTGGCAGGCGGACTCTCAACCACTGCGCCACCAGGGAAGCCCATGGTTTATAATTTTTAATTTCTCATCTTAAACATATTCACCATCGAGAATAAAGGTAATTGTTAGGTTACAGCATCATGGTATCCAGAGTAACATGGGAGATGGCCAAGATGTCTGCATGATGCTCTGGAAGGAAGCTCCTGGGATATAATTTTAAAGGAAGCTTTGTTAGGGACTTCCCTGGTGGTCCAGCGGCTAAGACTCTGCGGTCCCAGTGCAGGGAGCCAGGGTTCGATCCCTGGTCAGGAAACTAGATCCTGCATGCCACAACGAAGACCCGGAGAAGTCAACTAAATAAATAAATATTTAAAAAACAAATAAATAAAGGCAGCTTTGTTAAATTGACATTCAGTAAAGGCCAAGAAACAGCTCTATTCAAAGTGCCAGGCGCATACTTATCTTTCTGCGTATCAATTTTTCACCAAATCAATCATTTTATCACTAGTTTTTAAAAAATCTGTCAGTGATTATGTGCTATATTTAAATGTTCTGACTTTTACTCCTCTCTTGTTTAGATTTTTTTTTTTCCTTTGGCTGAGCCACGCAACCTATGGGATGTTAGTTCCCCAACCAGGGGTGGAACCCATGCCCCTTGCAGTGGAAGTGTGGAGTCTTAACCACTGGACCAGCAGGGAAGTCCCCTGTTTAGATTCTTTCATCTGTCTTCTCATTCATGATTATCTTTTCATCATCTATCAAAACCCAGTTTAAAATGCCATCTCCTTGGTGAAGCCTTCTCCAACTCCAATTAGAAAGTTAACCCCACCTTCTCCTCCAATGTTGTTATGTATAGAGTTATGTACCTCCCTCTGCCACTAGACCTTTTTGTATCCCTAGCACTGCAATTGTAATCTCAATAAATGGGGGATTTTGAAAGTCACAAGAATATACGTAGGCATTAAAATAACTGTTACAAGACATCTCTAGCAGTTACTTTAACTCCACCCAAGTTACCCATCACGTCTCCTCAGTCACACCCAAAATGCAAGCCCTTCCAGACACACATCCTCTTGTGGACTCAAACAATTCTTTTTTTGAAGATTTAATTTTATTTATGTATTTATTTTGGCTGCGTTGGGTCTTTGTTTCTGCATGCAGGCTTTCTCTAGTTGTGGCGAGCTGGGGATACTCTTCGTTGCGGTGCGTGGGCTTCTCATTGCGGTGGCTTCTCTTGCTGCGGAGCACGGACTCTAGGCACGCGGGCTTCAGTAGTTGTGGCACACGGGCTCAGTAGTTGTGGCACTGAGGCTCTAGAGCACAGGCTCAGTAGTTATGGTGTGCAGGCTTAGTTGCTCCGTGGCACGTGGGATCTTCCAGGACGAGGGCTCGAACCCTTGTCCCCTGCATTGGCAGGCGGATTCTTAACCACTGTCCCACCAGGGAAGTCTCGGACTCAAACAATTCTGTATGTACAACTGTGTCCTCTCATATTCGTACCCGCGTTCCTCATGTTTCTCTCTCTCCCTCTCTCTCTTTCTCTCTCCAGAATTTATATCTCTGCATCTGCAGGGAAGAGGTCAGTATTTTCTTAGCTGCTTCTTTCCACTCTCAGACTATTCTCTTGCCCTTTTATCCACAAAACCCTCTTCCCCTGAAGCTCATGCTTCTCCCTCTCCTTGTCACTTTCAATTACCTGTTTGGAGCCGCCCCCCAAAAGTCATGGATTCCTTTGGCACCCAGTTCACCCTTTTCCTTTCATCTCTTACATGATTGCAGGTGACTTCAACAATTGTGTGGAAGCGTTAAAAAGCAGTAAAAATACTAGCTAACGCTTCTGAGCACCTTCTACGAGCCAAACACTATGTAAGTGTGTTCCTGAATTATCTAGTATAATCCTCCCACCAATCCCATAAGGTGTGCTACAATTAAGCCCACTTTACAGATGAAAGGATGGAGGCTTACACACTCCATCTGACACTTGGCCAAGGTCCCACAGCTAGTAGGTAGCAGAGCTGGGAGTGAAGCCCAGGCTGCCTGACCACCAAGCTGCACGTTGAACTACCTCCTACACTGTCTCAAAATTAACCGAACAGCGTGGCCACACAGCTCCTGGGCTTCCCAACCATAGCGCTCTCTACATCCACGACAAGCTACTGCTCCAAACCCAGGAGTCTGTGGACACTGGGAACTGCTCCACCCACGAAACCTTAATCTCCCAAATTGCAGGGCACGTTCTCCTTCTACCAGCCCCTCCCACTTGTTGCCCTCCCCCACGAGGGGTTCCAGTCCTTTTAACCACTCCCTCCTGGTCTTGAAAGTTTGGCCTCTGTGCACTGGTGCCAAATAGGATCTCAGAGACAGAGTTCTGGGTGGCTGGTGCCAAATAGGATCTCAGACAGAGTTCTGGGTGAAGTAGAAAGGAATAGCTTTAGAGCTGCGCCAGGCAAAGCAGGACACAGCGGGCTCCTGCACCAAAAAAGGATGTGTCCCAACCTGGGAGGATTTGATGAGGAATTTTATAGCAACGGTTCAAGGGTGGGGTTGCTGGTAAGATTAGGGTTTGGGCAGGGCCTGCAACGGCTCTAATCTGATCTCAGATAATCTTCTCCATGAGCTTTTCTGGTTCCTGGCCTCAGGTGGTCTTTCTCTGGTATGAAGAATACTGACATCTTCCATTTATTGGGCTTTAATTCTATAAAGAGTTTAAAGACATTGTTATGTGTTTCCCTTGAGGTGCAATCAGGGCCCTGCCCCAAGGCTGCACTATTGTTTCTTGGCTGCCCCTCCCTTGTCTTTGCATCCCCTCTCTTCCTTGATTAGTAATTGTCTGAATCTGCCCTTTGGAACTCAGGGAAGGTCATGGAGGCTGGAGTCTGTTCCCTACAAGAATTGCGGACAGAAAGGCTTACATCCCCAGGAGCCCCAGAGTGTCCTGCTTGGTTTCTCTACTGAATCTCCCTTACTTTTACTTTCTGAACCATTAGTAACCGTTTAACCAGCACCTTCAACAAGCTAAGCCCCTGTCCTCCAGCCTTACCTGCTCCCAGAACTGCTAACCATTCATTTTAACCACTTGCCTTTCCCA
Source organism: Hyperoodon ampullatus (assembly GCF_949752795.1). Classification (NCBI taxonomy): domain Eukaryota; kingdom Metazoa; phylum Chordata; class Mammalia; order Artiodactyla; family Ziphiidae; genus Hyperoodon; species Hyperoodon ampullatus. Next base: position 196,199,634 of record NC_136915.1, read on the forward strand.
TCCTGCATCCAGATCTCACTCCACCCCACCTCTCAGCAGCATCTGACTGGGATGCGGTCCCAGCACCGCACAGTGCTTGGAACTGGGCTGTCCTGGGCTTTCTTCTACCTCCTGCCCTCTCTTTCTAATAATCCTTATTTAGCTCTGCTGCCCAATCTTTTGATGTTGGTTTCTCAGGGTTTCTTCACGGTTCTTTTACAATTTTAAAATAATTTTTATTATGATCTATTTCAAGAGCACAGAAAAGTATAAAATATAATACGACAAACACCAAAAAGACATGGCACAGATTTGTCAGATTTTTTTAAAGAAATAAATTACAAACACAATAGAATTCTTCTGGGTGTACCTCACTTACACTATTCTCATGCTTCACTTCCCAGAGGTAGCCACCATTTTCACAATGGTGTTCACCACCCTCATGCTTATGTTTATAATTCATGGCAGTTATTAACTATTTATGTACACAGTTAGTAATTTTGCAGGTTTTTAAATTTTATGGTACCAGTGCTAAAAAGAAGTGAGCTGTCAAGTCTTGAAAACACATGGAGGAACTTTAAATGCATATGACTAAGTGAAAGAAGCCAGTCTGAAAAAGCTACACACTGCACGATTTCAGCTATATGACATCTGGAAAAGGCAAAATTACAGAGACAGTAAAAATATCAGTGGTTGCCAGGGATTGGGAGTGGGGAGGAGGTGAATAGGTGAGACACAGAGGATTTTTAGGGCAGTGAAAACACTTTGTATGTTACTACAATGGTGGATCCATGTCCTTATACATTTGCCCAAACCCATGGAGTGTACAACACCAAGAGTGAGCACGAATGTTAGCTATGGACTTGGGGTGATGAGCATGTATCAGTGCACAAGCATCACCTGTAACAAATGTACCCTCTGTGAGGGATGTTGGTAACGGGGGAAGCTGTGCATGTGTGGGGCAGGGGGTATTAAAGACTTAAAAAATCTTTATAGTACAAACTATGCATGTCTTTCCACAACTTGTCCTTTTCATTCAAATTTTCAACATTATTTTTTAGAAATCTAAAACAATTGATCTTTTCTCCTACTAGTGGATTTGGGCTGTTCCGTGCCTTTTGCAACTGCAAATAATGCTGCAGTGAGCATTCCTTTCTTTTTGTGCACTTGAGAATTTCCCAAGGATTTTCAAACTGCTTGGACTCAGGACACCTTTATACTCTTAAAAATTACTGAGGACCCCAAAGAACTATTTTCTTAACATGGGTTATATTTATCAATATTTATCATATTAGAAATCGAGAGAGAAATGTTTTCAACACAAGAATTCACAAGCACACTAGCCTTTAACCATCACAGCAATGACGATCGTACACACCATGTAGTCTCTGAACAACTCCACCATACTGGTGAGGGAATGAGAGTGAAAATAGATAACTTCATAATAGTATTATGAAAAGCTTTGATCTTCCAGACTCTCCAAAGGGTCTCAGGGGCCACCAAGGGTCCCAGGCCATTTTGAGAGCTGCTGTTCTCCGGTATACAGAAGGTGAAGAGCTCTGTGTTTACATGATACTGTCAAATTTCTCTCCAAAGAGGCTGTATCAGATACACTCCCAGCATCTGGCAGTTCTGCTTTTTATTTTGCCTAACTGATGGGTATGAATGACCTCTCATCTTAATTTTCATTCCTCTGATTTTCAAGGAGATAGTTTATATATGTGTGTGTATAATATATATATTTTTTCAGCCTCCACTCCTGTTAACTCCCTCACAATCTCTAGCCTTATTGAACTTCTTACTTCCCTAAATGCAAAGTGCTCTTTGACGCTACCAAACCTTTGCACTTGAGATTCAAGCTGCCTAGAATACCGTCCCCACCAGACATTTCCCGGCATCCTTCAAATATCCATTCAAGAGGCATTTCCTCTCTGACATCTTTCCCAACTCTACAGAACCCTGCCCCAGGCAGTCCGAGGACCCCTCTGAATTCCCAGGGTACCATGATGCCAAATGACACATCACATGCTTTTGAAAAACTATGTAAATTTCTGTCTCCTCTACTATATATTGTGAACTCCTTGAGGGAAGGGATAGTATTCATCTTATCCTAAGGCAAGTGTCGTTCCTGTCCCATCATAAACATTCTGCTGACTCATTGATAAAAACTGTCATACTTGCAATTTAAGAAAGACTACATGATTTATCATCTTACATCATCCATCAAGTGTCAAAAGAACTTTCCCTAGAACCCCACAGGCAAAATATGCATATTCTTTTCTTCTTTGTAAGCCCTAGATTATAGGCATCCTGAAACGTAGCTGTGACTACATAGGCTGCCACCTCCAGCTTCAGTCTGTTTTTTAGAATTCATAGGGATACGTGTACATTATCCTCTCTTGGAGCAAATGGCACTTCAGCTTGACCAGATTTAATGTCCATATAAAAATCAGAAATGCTACACATTGAGACACGTAGAAACATTTGCCATCTCTCCTTCAAGCTCTGTCTGCCATCTGCATCCCACATCACCACTGCTACCCTGCGTCTGACCACTTTCCGTCTAGAAACCTCATTCTCTGTGGAATACTTGAATCAGAACAAATTACAGCAATAATGAAAATGGTCCTCTGAATGCATGCACTGCACAACAAGAATACTTTGACCAGATTACTTAGCCGTGACAGGCGGGGTCTGTTAATGTGCTCTGCCTGGCTTCCCTGCAGACAGACTTCAGAAAATGTAAGCCTGCAGTTAAAGTCATAGAAGGCCAAAGAAACCTGGAGACATAAAGAGTCAAATTCATCTCCTTGGGAATATGTTTTAAAACAATCCACTAGCAGGAAGAAGAGATTTAAGAGGTTCATTTCAGAGCAGATGTCAAGCTGAAGGCAGGGTCAGTTTTGTAGTTTTTGTTCACTAGCTGGCTTTCTGCTGTCTCCATTTTCCACTGTAGTTTAGAAAAGCAGCTTGAGACGGCTCTCAGAGTGGAAAGTTGAGCCGGGTCTTGTGATGGTCAAGCTCCTCTTCTGTATAGCACGCCACTGAGATGGAAGGGATGGACCAGGGCTTTCCCTGGCTGTCTCTCCTTCAGTTATAAACTGTCTGGAGAGAAAATGGCATAAAAAATCTTAATTCATTATGGTGTTGCCAAAGCATAAAAGTAATCCGTGTGGTCTTTATCTAATCCTATCAAGACAGAAGGAAATATGGTAATAAACAGAACAATGTCTCAAGCCAGAAGGCATATTTCATGGTAGTTAATACGCTGGACCATGACTCAAAACAGAGCTGGGCTTAAACATAGCTCTTCCATTCACAGCTGTAAGAACTGACCCTCTCAGAGCCTTGGGTCTCTGTCTATAAGAATGGATTGCGGTACACCTGAAACTAACACAATATTGTAAATTAACTATAACTCCAATATAAAATAAAAAAATTTTTAAAATGGAGCTTTTAACTAAGCTCCAAAGAAACATATTCATCAATGAATTAAAATTATCTTAGCATCTGTTCATTGGTAGTACAAGGTAACAGGTAGTATAGGAACAAGAGGATGGGTCTATTATTTCCTTCTTTGGTGAATAATGCAAAAAACTTTAAACACCTAAAGAGGTCTCCCAGGCACCATGCACCCCTTTCTCTGACTCATGACTTCACCTTCAGTGAACCCTGAGTGAATCTAGTCTATGACAGGATTTTTCAACCTATATGATAAAGATAATATATTTGAAATGCTGTTTGTAAACTTTGGCAACATTCCTCTGATCTTCAGACACAAGGTTCTACCAAATTATCATCAATGCTAAGCATGCAGAACATGAAAGAAAGCATTTCAACTATCAAAGTTGAAGTCAGGAGCTCAAACCAAATTTAATTTAGGTCTGATTTGAAAACATTTTGGTGTTATGGTTCTGTGGTTTTAGAAAAAAAAATACTCACAACCAATTCTGGTTTAAACAGGTTGAGTAGGTTAAAACTGAAACATTTCTCCGTTGGTCTGTGGTTAACCGCTTCATTTATTGTTTCAGAAATTGAAGTTGGTTAACCAGCCTCTGGTTTGTGCTCCTGGCTCGAGTCAGTTCAAGATCCTGGCAAATGTATACTCAGAAAAAATGTACGATTCCTAAATTACCATGTGCTAAATATCCCAGCCTCCTCAAAACCCACAAGTCTTCCACAAACCTCCTTTCCACTGGTAGGATAACAGAGAAATGTCCCAGCCAGAGGCTGCCCAGTATAACCCAAAGTAGCGCAGAAGGCAGGCATCACGTAGTCTGAGAGCAGAGAGGACTCTATGGGTCCACTTTCAACAGAGGGTGATAACTGAACTAAAACATGCACCTTTCTTGAGCATCAGAAATCTCTACGTTGACAGCTCTCAACAGTGATGTCTGTTGACATCAGTGTTGAGGACACAAAGTGATGAGGACACAACAGTGGTGAGGACACAAGGGTGTCTTCTTTTCGTTATGCAACATGTACCAATTAGTCATTTATAAATGACTGATTTTTTTTCAAGTGGATATGTTGATACACACACACATACACATTCATAGAGATACTGATTGTATATAAGGACTCATTAACAAATTATTCTCAGTCATCTGCGCTCTGATGGGCATTATTGTCTAGGAGCAAAGTGCACAGGTACAGGGTACATGTTTGGGAATGTGTCCTACATATGGACATAAAGTGCTGTGTGTGACAGCAGGAAAATGTGATGGCAGATACTTTGTTGGACACTCCCTTCTTCCTGTTCATGCCATAAGATAAACTTGGAAATCAAGACAAGAAATTTGGGCAAGGCTAAGGACTGAGGTGTGCCCCAGGCATCCCAGGTCTTGGACTCCCTGAAGCATGGGCGTGGCTATGAGAGCAGCTCAGCCCATGAAGCCCATTTGCCCTGAGAACAACCAGCTCTGACAAGAGCACAGTGCCTTGATATGACTGCTCACAAGTCTAGATTCTTAGCTTGATTCTGGCTTAAGAGAAAGATGAGACTGTTTTGTTTCCTCAGTCAGGTCCCTGTCTGTGTTTTCAGTTAGATTTCAAGTTCTCCCACGTCAAGAGCGGGCACATTGCAAATTTGCAAGGAGCTCGAGCAGAAAATACTGAGAAAGGAACCTTCTCGGTATTCCAAGTGGTGCAGCTGAGAGAGAATTTAGATATCTCCTCCTCTAGTGGTTTCTAAACTTAGGGGCCACCAGAATGAGCTGCAGAGCTTTATTAAAAAATAAAAGAAAAGAAATCTATTGAATAAGCATCACCAGTGCCACAACCTGGAAATCTAGCATTTTAGACTGTGGACCTCACTGATCTAGCTTACCCCCCTTCCTCCATTCAGAAGGACGCAAATGCAGACAACTCCTCGGTTGTGGGACTCACAGCTAATACACTGTGGACCAGACACCTTAACCTGCGTTATCTCCAGTCCTTACGACTCCTCCTAAATCCCCGCTGGGAGCAGACAACCTCCTGCCGTCTCCTCTCTCTGGATGCTCGGCGCTGTTCTCCGGTAGTTAATTCTCGATGGACTTTATGAAGTTTCCACGTGTTGCCCCAGCAAGTCCTGCCATCTAAGCCCAGAAGATAAAGTCATTAAGTTGCATTTCTCATCAGCAGCAGGTTCTCAGGGCTGTTTACTGGGACCTTAAGGGATACACGATACTGTCCTCGGGCTGGTGGCGTGCGGCAGAGATTAGCAGAGATGAACGAACTCGTAGGAAATGAAGGTACTCATGATTCTCAAACCAGTACGAATAACCCCATGCAAAGCCTCGTGCTTGGCCACCAGGGTTCCCAGAATTCAACGACACCGTCTGACTTCAGCCATTTCCATGAGGGGTCAACTCACGATCTGAATTGATGGGACCACCCAAAGCATCAAGACGTCGGGCTATAGGACTGGTTTTCATACACAAAATGGTTTGGCTCTTATAAAGAATATTCACAACAAAACAAGTTTAACTTCAAGCAATTTTGTTGCTGCTCTTTCCACTGCTGCTTGCTTCCAGAATTTCTAGCAAAAAAACACTTTCACTTTAATCAAAATGCATGTATTCAATACACATTTCACTTTTCAAATGGCTGTATGGCATCCTCCAGAGAATTTACCTATTGAGCATAGTTTCCCAGAATGATAAAATGAAGTAAGTCAGCATCTGACACCACCCCTGGCACCACTGCCACCAGCACATGCCACTTGCCCTCCGCTCCTTTACATCATTTCTGAATCCCAATCAAAGCCTCCCAAGGGAAAATTTTGGCAGCCTGAAGACATAGCTAATCCCCTTATAAATAGTTGTTCTTCTAAATTGCCAGAAAATTGAATGGATTATAACACAACAGAGCTATAAAAGTTAGTGCCTCCATAATAAATGTCAACTACACTTCTCTTGTGATTATTTAATCTCCTTCAGTCGATTTTATAAACCATGTTACCCAATGGACGAAACAGGAAGGAGATACAAAAGATTCTTCTACAAATTAAAAACTTCATGAGCTCTGCAGGCATTCCTTGGAGATAGTTCCAGTTCAGTTCCAGACTACCACAATAAAGCTAGTTGCATGAATTTTTTGGTTTCCCAGTACATATAAAAGTTATGCTTATACTATACTGTAGTCTGTTACACGGAAAATAGTACTACGTCTAAAAAAAAAAAGTACATACTTTAATTTAAAAATGCTTTATTGCTAAAAAATGCTAACCTGAGCCTTCAGTGAATCATGTTTTGCAATAGAAGCATCAAAGATCACTGATCACAGGTCGCCACGGCAAACGTAACAATAATGAAAAAGTTTTAAATTTTGCCAGGACTACCAAAATGTGACACAGGGACACGAAATGAGCAAATTCTGTTGGAAACATGGCGCCAGTAGTCTTGCTCAACATAGGGTTGCCACCAACCTTCAATGTGTAAAAAGCACAGTAAAGCAAAGCACAGTTAAAATGAGACATGCCTGTATTTACAGAAACATGGATACTTAAAGGACTTCAAAATCAATGGGTCTTAGCTCACTTTAATTCTCCAGGCCCATTCATGGACACCGCCGTGCTTGAGCCTCATGACAATTATCAAAGGAAGCAGCCCTGGACGAGTGGAAGATGTGGACTTGAAGCAGAATGCTGAAGTTTGAGCCCAGGTTCTCACCGTACTTGTTACCTGACAAAAAGTTACAGTCGGCCCTCAGTATCCATGGGGTCCACATGCACGGATTCAACCGACCTCAAATGGAAGATATTCAGAAAAAAAATTCTAGAAAGTTCCCCAAAGCAAAACTTGAATTTGCCACCTGCAGGCAGCCATTTACATCTATTTACATAACAGTTACATTGTATTAGGTATTATAACTAATTGAGAGATGATGTAACGTATACAGGAGGATGTGTGTAGGTTATATGCCAATACTGCACCACCTTCATTGAGGGAGTTGATCATCCATGGATTTTGGTATTCGCAGGGGTCCCAGAACCAATCTCCCCACAGATACCAAAAGATGACTGTATTTAATCTATCTGAACCTCAATGTCATTACCTGTGAAATGGCGGTGGTGATAGCTACTTTCATTTACTGAAAAGACCAAATGACATGAATACCTAAAAACATCTAGCTCAGTATTCAATGTATACTTTCTGTCCATGCACATCCCAGTGGGCATTTTTTATCTTGACAAAATGATTCCAAAACATAACACATTTGCAGGAAGAGCCAGTAAAAAAGCTTTAAAGAGTAATAATAGGAGACTATCACCACGGTGATACATTAATTACCTTAATGGTCTCAATTTCTCTATCCCTGCATGCACCTTCTTTGCAAGGTGCCTCTGCAGTTTCTTCCATCAAAAGGTAAAGTATACTTCCCTGCCCCTCAGGGCTGAGTTCAGTCATGTAACTTGTTTTGGCCAATGAGATGTTAGCAAACTTGCTGCAAACAGAGGTTTGAAAATGCTCTGTGTTTGCTTCCTGTCCCGTCCTCTGTCCCTCATGGTACGAATGCCTGGGCTGGCACGTGCAGGATAAAAGATGTGCAACCTGGTTAAGTGCATCTCCCCAGCCCACGGCCAGGAAACCACCAGACTAAGAATGAGCCCAGCTAAAACCAGTTTAGCCTAGCCTAAATCAAGCTGCAGATTCATGAGTTAAATAAATGTTTACTGTTTTAAGCCATACCTTCTCAAAGGGGTTTCCATGAGAAAATTAAGTCCTATAGAAAAAATATTTGAGTGAAAATTTTCTCAATTCTCCCCCATGGAGCACAGTTAATTTGTTACATGTAATAAACGCCTTAGGGCATTAAGGCTTAACTGCTTGCTGACACCCTGTTTAAAAGGGCTATTTTAAGCCATTGGATTTTGGATTGTTGTTATACAGCATAATTGCAGCAATAGATAACCGTCACAACCATATATTAAATAAATCTATATATAAATATGTCAATATATATTTAAATGCTTTATAAAGTCACCATTACTAAAATACAGTGGATCCTTGAACAACATGGGTTTGAACTGCACAGGTCCACTTATATCCAGATTTGCTTTCAATAGTAAACACTACAGGCTATGCAATTTGTGGCTGGTTGAATCTTCAGAGGGGGTAGATGCCCTAACTTCCTCATTGTTCAAAGGTCAACTCTAATGTGTCACCAAAATGACAGAGCAATAGGTCACCAAAATGACAGAGCAACAGAGCAAAATTAAATCTCAAAAAAGGATGAAATATACATAAAATAAAAAATAAAAGTGGCATGATAAGTCTTTGGGGAAGAGATGGAGCATTCAATAAGGTCTGTTGGGAAAATTAGGTATTATACGGAGAACAAAAACTTCACTACCTGACATCTCGCCATCAAATACACTCCGTATGGTTAAAAATCTGATATTTTGGGGACTTCCCTGGTGACACAGTGGTTAAGAATCCACCTGCCAATGCAGCAGACACGAGTTCAATCCCCGGTCCAGGAAGATCTCACATGCCACGGAGCAACTAAGCCCGTGTGCCGCAACTACTGAGCCTGTGCTATAGAGCCCACAAGCCACAACTACTGAAGCCTGTGTGCCTAGAGCCTGTGTTCTGCAACAAGAGAAGCCACCACAATGAGAAGCCCACACACTGAAATGAAGAGTAGCCCCAGCTCTCCACAACTAGAGAAAGCCTGCACGCAGCAGCAAAGACCCAACGCAGCCAACAATAAATAAATAAATAAAAGATTCTTAAAAAATAATAATAATAATATTTTGTTAAAGAAAGAGCTATATCATAAAAATAGATGAAAATTCATATCATCCTCTACTGAGAGAGTCCTATTTAAGCATGGTGCCAATAAACCAAAGCAGAGAGACTGACAGAGCTAACAATATAAAATTTTTAAACATCAGTACATATTTAAAGTATTAACTTTGGCACAAAATGCTTATATATATAGAGAGAGAGAGTGTGTGTGTGTGTGTGTGTGTGTGTGGTATGTGAGCCTCTCACTGTTGTGGCCTCTCCCGTTGCGGAACACAGGCTCCGGACGTGCAGGCTCAGCGGCCATGGCTCACGGGCCCAGCCACTCCGCGGTATGTGGGATCTTCCCAGACCGGAGCATGAACCCATGTCCCCTGCATCGGCAGGCGGACTCTCAACCTCTGCGCCACCAGGGAAGCCCAACGCTTATATTTTGATATGATGTTAAAAGGCAAACAGGAAATGGAATTTGGTCATAGGTATTACCTATATATGCTTTCAAGGCAAGTATTTATTGAGCTTCTTCTGTATGTCAGAACTGCATCTGGAGATAAAATAAAAAGCAGAAACAGGCATAGCTCTTATCTTCATGGTACCTAAGGTCTAGCCATGGAGCCAGACTATAAGGAAGTAAAAAGCGTGCAGCGGAGCATTCCAGTAAGAAGAAACCACAAGTGCAAAGGTCCTGTGGTGGGAGGGGCTTTGATGTGTTTGAGAGACTGAAATAAGGTCACAGGGGCGGAAGCACAGGAAATAGATGGGAGACTGGCTTCAAATGAACTAAAGAGAAAACCAGGGGCCAGAAGTTGCAAAGTTTTACAAGCCATGAGAAAGACTTTGGATCTTTCTCCTAAAAATAAAGTCACTGGAAGGGTTTTAATTAAGCAGGCGACATGATCAGATTTGCGTTTTGTGCAAACCTTCTGACTGTAGAAGAGGTAACTGATTCAAGCATTTGAAGTTAGTGAGTTCCGAAGGAAAGACACGTTAGGAATCTGGTCTGGAGTGGGTGGTAGTGAGGACAGGTGATTGGATTCAAAGATGCTTTAATGATTCAAAGAAACAAACATAACACTGGAGTTAGGTGGTGAAGGAAAGATAATTGTTCCTTGTGCCAGGATGGGGCAGGGGTGCCCCTGCAGGGAAACCAGGTGGGCGAAGATTGTGTCTTAAACATAGTAAGGCTGAATTGTCTGTGAGGCGTTCACTTAGAGGAGTGCAGGCAGCCCTTCAATATGGAGCAGTGACATGAGCAGCTAGAGAAGCAAACCTGGGTCTCGCCAGCAGCTGACAGATTGCTGAACTGGAAGCGTGTGTGTGAAGCTGTGAAAAGGGCCCTCAGAAGAGAGCCCTTGAGTAAGATGAGTGGTCCCCAGGCAGAACCTTTAAGAACCCCAGGGACTGATGGACGGGTGGAGTCTAGACTTGAGAAGGGATGGGCCAGGGTGGGAGGGGACCAGCCTGGAGAGACCGAAGTCACCGCAGCCAACAGCAGAGAGAACACTGGGAAGGAGTGGCAACCATGTCCAGCTCCGTGGAGAAGCCGGTGGAAGGAGGGCCTTGAGTCGGTGACAAGGCAGGATCCCAGGCAAGAGTGACGAAGGAGCTCAGCGGGGAGGCTGCCAAAGCGCCTGGGAGGACCAGGCGAGATTATGGAGGATGTGGATAACTCGCCCCGGCTGCCCTGACTGCGCTGCTCTGCCCTGAGTCTGCCATAGGTGCTATTTTTATAAACAAAATGCCCAAGGCTATGAATACTGTCAAATTCAGTACTCCAAGATGTCTTGTCAAGAAGGAAAAATATGTATTCGCTTAAAATCTATGGGAGATTTCTGTAACACCCAGTACGTGTCAGTCTCCTCGTGAGAGTTTGTAAGAAATAAAAATTAAAAGTAAATTATTTTATTGAGATATAGTTAATTTACAATGCTGTGTTAGTTTCAAGTGTACAGCAAAGTGATTCAGATATATATATATCTTTATTCGTTTTCAGATTCTTTTCTATTATAAGTTATGATAAAATACTGAGTAGAGTTCCCTGTGCTATGCAGTAGGTCCTTGTTGTTTACCTCTTTTATATATAGTCGTGTGCTTATGTTAATCCCAATCTCCTAATTTATCTTTCCCTCCCCCCTCCGCCACCCTGCTTTCCCCTTTGGTAACCATAAGTGTGTTCTCTATGTCTGTGAGTCTATTTTTGTTTTGTAAATAAGTTCATTTGTACCATTTTTTTAAATTCCACAAATAAGTGATATCATATGACATTTGTCTTTCTCTGTCCGACATATTTCACTTAGTATGACAATCTCTAGGTCCATCCATGTTGCTGTAAATGCATTATTTCATTCTTTTTAATGGCTGAGTAGTATTCCATTGTATATATGTACCACATTTTCTTTATTCTTTCCTCTGTAGATGGACATTTTGGTTACTTCCATGTCTTGGCTATTTTACTTAAAAGGACGTTTTATTTATTTATTTGTTTGTTTATTTATTTTTGGCTGCTTTGGGTCTTTGTTGCTGTGCACCAGTAAGGAGGAAGCACGAAGAGCTCATAAAAGTAATGAAGTCTTTGTCGTACGTGAACTCCCTGCTGTTAAATCTGTTCTGAGAAGTAGGATGAGCCTGCCAAGTCCATGGGAGCACGGCTGGATCCATGCGCCACTGAAGTGAAAATACGTAGAGCTTTGTGGTCTCCGTGGCTAAGATCACGGGTGTTCAAGCTCAGAAGTGGAGACCTTTATCTAGCCTTCAACGTTAAGGAAAAGTGATGATGACATAAAGTCGGGCTCATTGTAGTTGTACATTGCAGCAGAATCTAGAGATAAAGACCATAGTTTGATAATACCCAAAGCTTGGATGTATCATGTGGTTTCCAACACTGAGCCACATCGTGTAAACTTTGCATTCTTCATCCAGCAACTGATAGCATCCCCCCCTCCCCCGTTTAAGGCCTGTTGGAGTTCACCCAGGGTCCCTGAAAAGCCATGATGAGGTTGAGGTCTATGGAAGGTGGTCTGTGGAGTGATGGATGGGTCAGGGACCAAGCAGAAACCGGCACACAGCAACTGAGGACGCCTTAATCCACAAAGGTGTGGGCGGAGTGCAGGGAAACTTCAGGACTGTGCAGGACCCCGGGGGGTGGTGACATCCGGCACATCCATCACCCCTGCGACAGAAGTGTCAAGGCAAGGGAGAGGTCACTGGAAACTTGGGATAGAAAAGGCTCTGCAGAAAAGAGCTCCCTCCAGGAGCTGTGACTTCAGAAGAGGGACATGGCCAACCTACAGCCACCTGCAGGAGGAGGATGGAGGGGTCCCCAGCCTCCCTTCCCTCTGCTCTCCAGCAGATGGCATTGACTGAACCCCACCAACGTCCGGGGGACATGGGAGCCCTTTGAAGTCGCCTTCAGGGGCACTGAGCAGGACGGAGTAGCAGGGAGAGCAGATAGAAAGGGGCCAATGAAAGATGCCCAGTATATATGGAAAGACAGAATTATTGTTTTAAATAATCTCTGGTGTCGCCTAAGTCTTCATATCAGTAATTCCCAAGGTGACATATTTGCTTGGTTCCCCCTCCAGGAGGACTAGTATTTTTGGGGTTTGTTTTTGTTTTTGCTTTTTCATGTATCTATCTGTCTATCTTTATTTATTTATGGCCACGCCTCACAGCATGTGGGATCTTAGTTCCCTGCAGTGGAAGTGCGGAGTCCTAACCACTGGAGCACAAGGGAAGTCCCAAGGAGGACCAGTTTTAACAAAAGAGTGAGTGAAGGACATTACTTTCCACTAGTCAATTTTCTTAAGCATTTCCAGGTCACATTATCTCCCACTTCCTCCCCCAAAATCAAGCATTCTCACTTCAATCCCCAGAAGAATATTTATTTTCATCCTACAAAGAACACCTATTGTTGATTGGTGACATTTTTTTTTTTAAAGAGAATAATCAGAGCTCTCAGTTTTTCCTTTTACAAATCCGGTGAGCAATGTACTTATTCTGGACGATGGCAGTTTTTTGGCTGCTTGGGAGCCCTGGAAATATTGATCAGTTAAAAATATTCGGACGCTTGTATCTCCTGAATTTGCTTACTGCAGCCCTTCTTCCTGGTCTGTCAGGAGAGCTCCAGCAATTTTTTTATCATGATAAATTATCCTCCCTGGTAGGTCACTCTTTTTTACCTAAAGTCACAATTTGCTCCTTCCTCTAGGTCACAACCTGATTTTTCAGGGTGACAGATTTATTGCTTGCTTTGTGCTCCAAAAAACAAATAGCCAACATTGCTCAAAATACCGTCCTGTCACAATAACTTTGGCTATTTCCCAACGGGAATGAGACCCAGAATTCATGCTCCTGTTTGCATGTGGTGGAGAGAAAGAGGCTGTTTCCACATTTCTGTGGCTCTGGGTTGAAAGGACAGTAGTTAGGTTTAAGCCAAGCTGCCAGTTTAAGCAACAGATAAGCAAGTATTTGTTGGCATGGTCTTGGGGGAGCTTTTCTTCTTTGGAGGAAGCTCAAAAAGCAAAGCAAACAGCTACTTGTGACCTCCAAAGCAAGCCTTTTCACTGATGGCACATTTTCCTCAGCTCTTGTCCCCCATAAAATGTCCCTAAAACCTGAGAATGAAACCGTGATGTTTCCACGGTCAGGTCAGGTCACAGAGCAGAGCTCACACAGTGGAATGTGGACCAAAGTGATGAGGAACGCTTCCAGGCCTGTACATCACTCACTCACGCTCCGTCTTCCAGGCTTCCTCCCCCACCTGCCCTCTGGGTGTGCTGTCACTGCAGCCCCCCACCCAGCCCAGCTCTGGCACCCAGTACCGCTAAAGGCACTGTTTCTGCAGGAAGTCCCAGCCCCCCACATACGGGGCTCTAATCTGGCTGGTGTCTGACCCAACCTAGCACCCTTGGTTCTGATCTCCATCCACTAACCCAAGTTCATCCTCTTCCCCCAGAGAACCCATCCTTTTCTTACAGTTCAGATCCCAGTTCATTGGCATCACAGGCAACTAGCAAAACCTTCCAGAGCCTTCTCTCTGCCTTGAATCATCCATCTGAAAAATTATCAAATGTCCCAAACGTGCCTCAGGGCCATAAGGGGTTGGCGCCTTCGTACAACGAAATACTGCACCATGGTTAAAACAAGACGTCAGGCAGTTCCCTGGTGGCGCAGTGGTTAAGAATCCGCCTGCCAATGCAGGGGACATGGGTTCGAGCCCTGGTCCGGGAAGATCCCACATGCCACGGAGCAACTAAGCCCGTGCACCACAACTACTGAGCGTGTGCTCTAGAGCCCACGAGCCACAACTACTGAGCCCATGCGCCACAACTACTGAAGCCCATGCGCCTAGAGCCCATGCTCCCCAACAAGAGAAGCTACCGCAATGAGAAGCCCACGCACCGCAATGAAGAGTATCCCTGACTCGCCGCAGCTAGAGAAAGGCTGCGCACAGCAACAAAGACCCAATGCAGCCAAAAATTAATTAATTGATTAATTTATTTATTTTAAAAAAATAAGTCAAACATAAAATTTTAAAAATAAAGTCTAATATTAAATGAGTGAAATATAGCTGCATGCTTCATTGTGGAGGATCCTCAACAACATGATATTGAAAGGGGAGAAGGCACAATTCATACATACTGTAGGATTCTGTTTATATATAGCATAAAACAGGAAAGAGGAAGCCATACTTTACTCTGTGGTGAATGGTATGCATAGAAGGCTGTGTGACAAAGCCAAATAGAGATGGCCATTATCCATATCTTTTCTCTTCCACGTTATTACTGGATTCTTAAAAATTCTTAAAAAATTCTATTACTGGAACATCCCTAAATGGTTGACACCAGTGTCTACACAGGTGGGACCCTGAAAATTCTGCGGGTAGAATGCTGAAAACCCAGTCGAACTCTCTATCTGATGCCATAAAAACCAAAAACATCTGGAACAGAAGTTAAAATCATTACTCTAGGGCTTCCCTGGTGGCTCAGTGGTTAAGAGTCCGCCTGCTGATGCAGGGGACACGGGTTCGTGCCCCGGTCTGGGAGGATCCCACATGCCGTGGAGCGGCTGGGCCCGTGAGCCATGGCCACTGAGCCTGCACGTCCGGAGTCTGTGCTCCACAGCAGGAGACGCCACAGCAGTGAGAGGCCCGCGTACTGTAAAAAAAAAAAAAAAAAAAAAAAATTACTCTAAAAATGAATTAAATTAAGAATAATAGACATAATTCACATGATTTGCACTCCCTACCCTATTCTACAGCATGTTTTCTGTATCATCTTTCTAAGCATTTATTAAACTCCAACTCTGTGCCAGTCACTATGCTAGCTCTGATAATACAAATATGGGGGACTTCCCTGGTGGTGCAGTGGTTAAGACTCCACGCTCCCAGTGCAGGGGGTCCAGCTTTGGCCCCTGGTCAGAGAACTAGATACCACGTGCCACAACTAAGGAGCCTGCTGGGTGCAACTAAGACCTGGCGCAACTAACTAAATAAATAAATAAAATTCAAATATGATTGAGACAAATTTACATTCACAGGGGATTTACTGCCTACTGGGAAGGGATGAGAAAAGGGCAAAAATATTTAAGAATCACGAAATCAAGTAGCAAGTGCTGTAATAGAAATGTGGAAGGGTTCTATGGGAAAAAGAAGAAAATACCCAATCCTTCCCGGAAGCAGAGCTGGGAAGGCTTCACAGGTGAGGCTTTGTTTTGCTTTGTACTTTTTCTTGTTTGGGGTTTCTTTTGGTATTTTTTGTTTTGTTTTGTTTTGTTTTGTTTTGGCTGTTGGAAGAAGTTCGTCTGTAAGGAAAAGTGGAGAAGGACTCTTAGGAAGAAGAGCTTGTGCAGAAGTGTGGAAGGAAACCTTCACAGTGTATCAGGGAGATAAAAATATGGGAGAATGAGATCAGAAGATGAAGGGGCTTGTACAACATGCCTTTTGATACTTCAGACCACAGATCACCTAAATAGAGCCTGTCTTTTTTTTTTTTTTTTTTTTGCAGTACGCGGGCCTCTCACTGCTGTGGCCTCTCCCGTTGCAGAGTACAGGCTCCAGATGCGCAGGCTCAGCGGCCATGGCTCACGGGCCCAGCCACTCTGCAGCATGTGGGATCTTCCGGGACCGGGGCACGAACCCGTGTCCCCTGCATCGACAGGCGGACTCTCAACCACTGCGCCACCAGGGAAGCCCGAGCCTGTCTTATAAATAAAGCTTTAGTGGTAACCAGCCCTGCCCGTTTGTTCCTTGTATTGTCTATGCCTATGATGCAGAGTTACATCAGAGTTACAACAGAGACCCTTTGACCATCTAGAAAAAGTGGGCCATCTTTGCAACTGTGAGGAACAATATATAATGGTTGTAGGAGGGGGTACAAAGGTGTGAGTTATATCCCACACAGGACACGTACACGCAGTGCTCAGGGCCAGGTATCAAAGCAGTGGGGCTGGAGGCTGAGTCACAATACGATGGAGTTAGAATACTTCTCAGAAGGGAGGAGAGACGAGAACAATCATTTAGTCCACTTCATAAATGCTGCAGAGTAAGTAGCCCATAGTGTGAACAGACTCCAATTTACTTACCTTTTCTACTATTAATGGACATTTGGATTGTTTCCAAGCTTTTTCCTCTCTTTTACGACCACTGCTACTCTGAATCTTTCACTTTGAATCTCTTAGTCCACACGTATAAGGATTAGTGACTCTGCACTGAAGACCGGGAAGAATTGCCAGGTCACATGGTCTGCACATGTTCAACTTCACGAGGTCACACCAGACTGCCTCAAGACCAGGTAAGCATGGACGATGTGCACTTTTCCAGCCTCCATATTGTCAGGGGGAAGAGTAGTGCAGAGGTTAAGGTCATGGACTCTGGAACCAGTGCACAGGGACCTTCAATCCTTGGCTCTGTGACTCCTCTGCTGTGTGACCTTGCAAAACTTACTGCGTAACCACTGACTGACCACTCTGTGCCTTCATTTCCTCATTTGTTAAACGGAGATAATTATAGAACATACCTTATAGGGTTGTTGAGAGAATCAAATAAGCTACTGTTTATAAAGCCTGTTAAACATTGCCTTCCTACACAAGTGTTAGATAATTCTTTAGAAATTTCATTCAGTGGGACTAAAGCAATATCTTCCTTGTGGCTCTCATTTCCCCAAATGACTACTCACGTCTTTTGCCATTTTTCTACTCCATTTGTTAGTCTTTCTCCTGTCAATTCATTGAAATTCTCTGCATAGTATTCTGGCCTAATCATTTGTCATTTATCTGTGTTGTAAATATCTTTTTCCCGGCTGTGGCCCGTCTTGTTCACTCTCTTTATGACATATAGAGTATAGATGTTAATCTATGAAGGAATTTTCAAAAAAAGATCCCCCAAATACTGGAAAGTCAAGACCCTAATTACTGGAGTGATGTTTTCCAAACAGACTGACCACCAGCCTTCATAAGACAATTGCCAAACCTTCCCCTTTGGCTTTTTACTAAATCAAACTGGCCTAAACATCACACCAAACTCTTAAATCAAAGTAAATGTATAATTAATAATCACCCATAATAACACACTCAGGGATACACAGAAAAATAAAGCACGATTCCCACCTTCATCAGGTTTCACATCTATTTCTGATGAAAGAGTAATCACATGAAAAGATATCTCAAATTAGAAGTAATAATATCATTTTCAGGTTGTATGCACCACTGTATGGATCATCATAATTCATTCCTATGTTCAGGAAACTCATTTCATAAGTCACACCAACAAAGAAAGCAAAAGGATGAAAAACTCATTTCCTGCCCTGTTGATGGGGACCCTTGAAACGTCATAGTTTACAATGTCCAAACCACAAAAGAACAGACTTGTTGAATTAGTGGTCCACGGCTGGGGACATTGCCATAGGTTCCGTGTCTGAGAGGTCAGCCTGCAGCTAAACCCCTGCTGTCTCATCCTCACCATTCATTTATGGTTCCAAACTTATCGTGCATATTGGGCAACTCCTGGCCTTTAAAAAACCTCATTATCTCATTTCTTGTGAACATGATGATTTCTTCATGAGAGTTACTTGGGTTGTTCAAGGATCTTTCCATACAAGTCTTCAGTGACAAATGAAGTATTTTTATTCTTCATTATTTTGTGATTCAAATATGGCCTCTGTGGACCCAAAATATTTAAAATCTACTGTGTTCGTTTCAGTCATTCCAACTTTGGTCCTGAGTTCAATATCAGTAATCAGAGCACAAGAAATATTTTAAAACACAGTTTTCTCTGGACATTAAAAATATCATGCTTTAATAGTGTGTATATGTCAATCCCAATCTCCCAATTTATCCCTTCCCCCTCCTTACCTACCCTGGTAACCATAAGTTTGTTTTCTATATCTGTGGCTCTATTTCTGTTTTGTAGAACTCTGCTCAATACTCTGTAATAACCTATATGGGAAAACATCTGAAAAAGAGTCTATATATGTACACCTATAACTGTGCTGTACAGTGCTGTACACCTGAAACTAACACAACATTGTAAATCAACTATACTCCAATAAAAATTTTTTAAAATATCATATTTTAATCATCAAAACTTATTCCAGGGGGCTTCCCTGGTGGCGCAGTGGTTGAGAGTCCGCCTGCCGACGCAGGGGACAGGGGTTTGTGCCCCGGTCCAGGAAGATCCCACATGCCGCAGAGAGGCTGGGCCCGTGAGCCATGGCCGCTCGGCCTGTGCGTCCGGAGCCCGTGCTCTGCAATGGGAGAGGCCACAACAGTGAGAGGACCGCATACCGCAAAAAAATAAATAAATAAATAAATAATAATAAAATAAAAAAATAAAAAATATAAAAAAAAACTTATTCCAGAGTTCTTATAATAATTGATAGAAGCCAAAAGACCAGTTGGAAGAACAAGCATTTAAATTCTGATGTATTATTTCAATTAATATTTACGTTAATAATAATAATAGGGGCTTCCCTGGTGGCGCAGTGGTTGAGAGTCTGCCTGCCAATGCAGGGGACACGGGTTCGACCCCTGGTCTGGGAAGATCCCACATGCCACGGAGCAACTAGGCCCGTGAGCCACAACTACTGAGCCTGCGCGTCTGGAACTTGTGCTCCGCAACAAGAGAGGCCGCGACAGTGAGAGGCCCGCGCACTGCGATGAGGAGTGGCCCCCGCTTGCTGCAAATAGAGAAAGCCCACACACCGAAACGAAGACCCAACACGGCAAAAAATAACTAAATAAAATAAATAAATTAATTAATTAATTAAAAAAATAATAATAATAATAGCTAATATTAAATGAATGTCTTTGTGCCCAGCCCTGAGCAAAGCACTTTATAGCAATTATTTTCCTTTATTTTAACAGTCACCCTATATGCTAGGTATTATTAGCATTCCTGTTTTACAGTATCTATATCTCAGTCAGGACTTATCTATTCAAGTCAATAAACATTTCTCATGCACCTGTTATGCACGAAGCAGTCCTAGACAGTGTGGAGGCTATAAAGATTGCAACTCAAGCGATTATGCTACAAGATAGCAAAAGCTGTGAGGAGTCGTAGGGGAAACACAACTGCTCTGGTAACTCAGAGACAGGAGTGACCATATCTCCAGAGGAATCAGGAAAGATTTCATTGAGCAGATGTTAGCACATTATGGCTTTAAAACCAAGGAAGGCCCTCTCCTTCCTTCCCTCCCCATACAGACCACAAGGGCTCTGCCCTGGGCCTTTAGCAAAGGCACCCTGGCAGTGGCACACGGTCCTCAGCACTCCATGTGTACCCTGGCACAGGATTTCTAACCTCTATACGCCTGACCATATGCTCTTGGTGACTCTGATTTTGTGTCTCTATTCTGCTTGTTGGTGGTGTCACCTGCCCATGAATTGGTTCTTGGTCATGGCCCATTCTGACCTCAGCCTGTCCCACATTCACAGAAAGATCTGTTAGGCCCAACAGATCATGTCCATATAGATCTTTATGTAAGGAAATATACAGAGATTTAAAGGTATATCAGGAATTCCCTGGCGGTCCAGTGGTTAGGACTCGGCACTTTCACTGCCGAGGACGCAGGTTCAATCCCTGGTCACGGAACTAAGATCTCTCAAGGTATGTGGCATGCCAAAACAAAAATTAAAAATTAAAAATTACTAAATAAATTTTAAAGGTATATCATTATACCCCTGAAACTAGGTAGAAAAAACTACAGATAGCAAAATACATTGGACTGTAGTAGTGACATGCAAGACATTTGGGGGAAATTTCTTGGGCACATAATGACACCCATGACTCCAACCCACTCATATTTTTTCCATTTACATTTTGTAGATGATCTGTAATAACATGCCATCAAAAAAATAAGTACTTCCACAGGAATCAGCAGAATTTTCCAAGGTCCCATCCAAACCACTCTGTACACATTCATAATCTGAATCACAGAATTCCTTTTCTTCTGTCAATCACTGCATTTGTTTTCTTTTTGTGGCCATCAGAAGCTACCAGTGAGATAACCCAGAAAACATCATGCTCAGAGAGCTAATTGGAATGGACTTTCCTTGGCTTGCTTGAAGAAGCCTGCCTCGGGCAAGGAGTTTCAGAGGATGGAGTATGACTCAACCAGCCAGACGTCCTAATTCGTAATTCGCCTCCTCTGGGTGTGATCAACTCACAGGGAAGTAGTAAAACCACTGCTGATTCTCAGTGGCGGATACTAGGGGTCTGTAATCATCCTTACTTGGGGAGACGTGTGGTCCAGTGGACAGATGGGTAAACTCAAAGCAGAAAGGGCTGAGACCTAGTCTCTGCTGTTAAATCATCCTAGTCCTCACCTAAGTCAATCCTTTGCTTTCTTCTGCTGTAAAGGGGTGGCGAGTTCATGAAATAATCTTTGAGATTCCCCACAGTTTTAACATTGTCTGACTAGATTACTTTCCATTCTAGATGTGGCCATTCTCTCACGATATGCATCAGGTGTAGAGGAAGGTGCTCTTAGAAGTGACAGAAGTTAAATTTCAGGTCAAAATCATTATTAAAAATTAGAGTTTTTCTCTGTGCACCAAGATAAAGCACCACCTCCCAGTCTGACAGGGACAAATTGACTCTCTCCGTGATAAATGCAGATCAAACTCATACACATTTTCATAGTCACATGTAAAAGCCTTTGGGCCAACCCTGTTACTGTATCATTGAGCCATTCAAATACTTAAGAATAAAATGCACTTATAAGGGACCAGATAAAGATGCCTCCTGCAAAGGCTGAGGAAGTGTTCCAGATTAAAGAGACATGACAACTAAAAAAAAAAAAAAAAAAAAAAGATGCCTCCTGCAAGACTGCCTACACCCCTCCTTCCTATGGACTCCAGGCCAGGAGTCCATCTGGGTGGTGCCTTCCCTGGCCGCCCTTCCAACACCTCTCCCCCCAGGCCCCATCCTCTCTCTGCGCTATTTTCCTTTTTAGTACGTATCAACACCTAACGTGGGATATATTTCATTCATTTAACTTACTCTCTGTCTCCTCTCCATGAAAGCAGAGTTTTGTCTGTTTTATTCACTGCTGAATTTGTAGCACCCAGAAAAGTACCTGCCACATAATAAGCATTCAGCAAATACTGGTTGAATGCACATATGAATATTATTTACTGTTACGATATGACAATTGCCATGTAAAAGAGGGATATGTCTCAGGCATATAACCAAAATAAGACAGCCCCTGCCTTCCGGATGCTTTCCAGCTTCAGATTACAGGAAAGACCCACTTACCTCCCACTGAAAAAATGAAAGAAATGAACACATGGCCAACTATGACATAGAAGTCTGTGACATAAATCAGGGGATGTGGCTTCAAGATGATAAGAGAATCAGATAAATGCATTATTCTAGAGTGTTCTCAGTCCAGGCCCAGATGACACACAGAGTAAACACAGGTATCTTAAAGGCTTTTCTGCTGGAGAAGCGTCAGTCTGCTTGCAGCCTGGGCTTTCCTTAAGTCCAAATTGTAATGAATCGCCCCACAGCAAAATATTACTCGGGTTCTGTCCTACAGTCCAGGAGAGAAGAAAATCAGAATCTCTTCTAAATTACCCCCAAACAACAGCGCCAGATGCACACTGAAGGGCCCAGGCAGTGAGATGCCCACTCCAGAGCAGGATGGCCGCTCTGATGTCATGTACACCCCCCATGGCTCCACTGCCACTCTCAGCTCCCAGGCAGCTTGAGAGCACTGTGGTCCAGCCTTCCTGGATCAAAATCACTGTCTTCTTTTTCCTCCCAAAGATCCAAACTATCTTGTCAGCTACTGATACACAGAGGTTTGTTGTTTGTTTGTTTGTTTGTTTGTCTTTTCCCCTCTCCCCTTGCTCAGAAAATATTGGTTGATCACTTCTGGGAAGCTCAGACCTGGAAGCTCAATGACATTATTTACTATCCTGTAGCCCCCGTCCTCCCCACTACACACTCATTCATTTAACAAGTCTCCTTCACCCCTCTATCTCCAAACCAAGTCTTTGTTGCTTCCTTGGCAACAGCAACTCAGGTGGCTCTCAAGTGGCCCCATTTTCCTGTTCACTGTCTGGAAGTCAGGCTTTCTGTCTCGTTGCCAATTTCCCACCTCCAGGCTCATCCTTGTGGTTGGCAGAATTCAGAGCCTTGCAGTTGGGGAACTGGGGATCCCACTTCCAGGCTGGTTGCCAGATAGGGGTCCCTCTCAGCTGCTAGACACTGACCACCTATGTGCCACGTGGTCCTCTCCATCTCCAAGCCAGCAAGAGGGCCTCCAGTCCTTCTCAGGTGGCCTAGAAGGACACGGCAACCCACCACAGTTGCCCAAGCCAAGAATTTGGCCATCTTCCTTAATTCTGCCTTCCCCCTCAAGTCTATTCAATTCTATCTCTGTGTATGTATCGAAGGTATCCACTTAGCCCCATCCCACTGTCACCATTCTGGTCCAAGCAGCCGTCATCTGTCCCTTGATATTTTGCAACAGCATAACGACTCTCCTTGCCTCCCTACAATCCAGTCACCTTAGTGCATCCAGAATGTTTCTTGCTACCATAGATCTGATCTGATATTTTTTGGGGTTCCCTCACCGTGCAGCATGTGGGATCTTAGTTCCCTGACCAGGGACCGAACCCACACCCCCCTTCATTAGAAGCACAGAGTCTTAACCACTGGACAATGAGGGAAATCCCCTGATCTGATTTTTTTAATTGCCTTCCTAATTCTATCCTCAAGATAAAGACCAAATTCCCTAGCCTAGTTTATAAATGGCATTCCTAATCTAAGCCCTCTCTGATTTCATCTCTTACTCTCAATGCAAAATAGAAGAAAATCCAGGATCTCCCTCCTAATGTTTCTTCTAATTACTCACAAAGTTTTTCCCTGCCTCTTGGCTCCGGCCTTTCAGAACTCCTTTTTGTTCACCCGACATGCTGTACACTCTGCCACCACCACCGAGCCTTTGCATACACAGTTTAACTTTCCTAGAACATTCCGTCCTGCCCAGCAGCTTTGTTGGATATCACCTTAGAAACCATGTCTTTCAGAAATCTTCCCTGACTTCCCCAAACCTTCAGTTCTGCCATCATGCTGTACTTACCTTCCCATGCCACTCACCACATTCTGGCATCATTGCCTATCTGTCTGTACCCCCATCCGATGATAATATGCCCTTTTAGGTGGGAACTATATCTTGTTCTTTAGTGTATCTCTTGTAATAAGAAAGTGACTAGCAAATACGAGGCACAACATTTTTTAAAAAATTAATGCATGACTGTGTTACCAATTGTCACAGGTTGGTTTCTGTGGAAAGTAAACAATAAAAGGTTAGGAGCCCAAGATATGTCCTGGGGAGTAACACCTGTGAAGCAAAGGAGGAAAAGCCAGGTGGGCAGAGGGAGATGTCAGGCTGAGATACACACCTGACCATGTCTCTGCCAGCTCAGCAGGGAGTGTGGAGTACTGATTGCTCATCAAAGGAGACTCACGCTGGGCAGAGCAGCTGGACCTGAGGCCTTGTTTAGACATTGGTGGGGACCTCTCTAAGAAGAAGTTGACTTCAATTTGAAAGCTGAAGCCAATTCTGAAAAGCCACCAAGTGGAGCTGTCAGCTAACCACACCCACAGCAGCTGGGTAACAAACAAGTTCTTTCCTGAAGGGGGGTCCTGGCTACCACACTAATCAAAGAATCCAAGGGTTGTGCCTTGGACTTTGGAAAAATACCAAAAGATGGGTTCCAAAAATAGCTTGTACATTGATAACATCATTATACTAAGTAAATTTCTTCCAAAGTAACTATTTTTGAGGAAAGAGCATTATTTGAAGCATCAGTTCTGGCGTATTTGGTTTTCAAATATTTAGTCCTATTACTTTAGACTCACAACTCCTACACATACAGGATGTTGTTATTTGTTTTGTTTTTTTCCATTTCATTAACATAGATTGGTGGAATATCTTGAATGGACTTTTTTGACCCAATATTTCTTTTTTAATAACTTGTATAGGAATAGTAAAACAGTAAAATTGTCATACTGTCATAGCATAGTATCATGCTAATAAAATCTAATTTGAACTCATGCAACCCAGACCCTGCAAAACATTGATTGTTTCGTGATAGTTTGATAAACTGAGTAGAATATACAAATTCCACTAGATATAATGAGAAGAAAATAGTTGAATTTTTGCTTTTAGCATTTCATGTGTATATTCAACTTTCTAACTATAAATTATTAAATGAAGTTCAATAGAATCTAAAAACAAGTTTTGCTAAATTTTCAGAAGCCACAGGTAATAGAAACCACCAGAGACTTTTCAGGAAAATATTCTATGTGAGCCAGGTCATGAGACCTAGATTAGAAAATGCCATTTTAAACATCTTGTGTAGAAATACTATGACCATACATACGCAGTTTCACTAAACTTAATAAGATATGGAGAAAATAGTTCAAATAGTCCCAGAAGTTTTTTTCCCAAACATTAAACATTTTGTGCTCCCCATCCCAAATCACCTTTGTAATTTGTTCAGCCACTTTTAGAAATTTTAAAATCTTGGTTTTTCTATGCACTGTACACATACTGAAACCTTGCTTCTAAAAGGATAACGTCCACATCTTCCTTCATAAGGGGAGGATTCTGTTGGTCACCTACAATGTTTGGAAGATAAAATTATCGGTGGGGGGATGGGCAAAGTTGATTCCGCCCTACCAGCAGGTACTGAGCAGTAAGTGACACCAGGACATGAAGCTAGAATCTGGCCTCTAGTGTCTGCACCTTAGTGAAGAAGAAAAAGACACTTAACTAGTGAAGAGTGAGTCTGTTGTTACCAAAAGCATATCTGAAGTAAGAAGAGGGGATTTTAACAAAATGTTTATGTGTGAGGTAAGGACACATAACATGAGGTCGGCCCTCTTAATAGATGTTTATGGGTACAATCCAGTGCGTTGTCTACAGACACAGTGTTGTACTGGCCTTAAAACACAAAGGATATAAAACAGCTGCCTTCCCTGACAGGCAGAGTCAACGCCCCTACTCAGCCTTGAAGCAGTTACAGAAGACGGACCATCGCCCTTCGGCTTCCCATAAGAATATGGGAGTAAAATCTCTGAGAGGAGAATGAAACAGGAGGGAAGGGGGCAGGGCACAACCTTTGAAAGTGGTTGACATAGCCCGAGGACATGACATAAACTGATTAGAACCAAGTGGGTCCAAGATGGCGGACGAGTCAACTCTCACTAGACCTTGAGCCTCAGTATTCGCTCACTGTAACACATCAGCAAGCTGAATGACACACCCACAGGTGCCATGACAGTTCCAAGGCTGACCATAAGGATCAAAAAGTGGGCGGTGGTCCAATTCCTGGAAATCCCCGCCCCTTCCCAAAATAGCTGGAATACTCCTCCCACTCATTAGCCTATGAAATTACACACCCCTATAAAAGCTGACAGCCCCATAACCTGGTGCCTTTCTCACCTTCTGAGTGTGTTTCTAAGTAAATCCACTTCTTACGTATCAAAAAAATAGAATAAAAATAAAACAGCTGCCTTTTGAAGGTGTGGTTGAAAAATGGATACTATTATCATCACCATCAAAAAATGTCCCCCCCCCAAATGTTTGCTATGTTGCTATCAGCCCACGATTATCTTGTGAGATTCTCTGGGTTGTTCGCACCTTTAGGAGTCATATCACCTCTTTCAGGACCCTAAACTCTTACTGTGGATTAACATGCTTCAGATAGTTCTTCACTTAATGGTAAACTTCTCAGAGCAGTGGTTCATGGATCAAGAGATTGGTCTTCACCCAATGACCATTTATTGAGAGCCTATTGGGTGTCGGGCTCTCAAGAAAAAACAATTATGTCAACTCTCTAGGAGTTCATCTTTTCCTCCAGTTTGCAGTTAAATACGTGTTGGTGTCATTACTTATTTGAAGTCTGGCTCCCACGTTACACTGTAACTTCCTTGAGGAAGTATAACACAGTGGCTAAGTTACAAGACTACGGAATTACACTGCCTGCATCCAAATCCTGGCTCTATTGCTTCCTTGCTGTGTGAACTTGGGCAAGTTTCTCCACCTCTCTGCACCTTAGTTTCACTATCTGAAAAATATCTACCTCTTAGGGTTGTTGTGAGAATTAAATAAAATCTTTAAAACCCTTAGTATTTCTATGTGCCTGCCACACAGAACTGCTCAATAAGTGTGAGATATTTTTAGGGTGGCAGCCATTTCTCCTTAGCTTACCAGTTTATCCCTTGTACCTGACACCCATAGGTGCTAATGAAACAAATTAGTTCATTTTGGTCACATAATAGGACATAGAGCAGGGGCTGAAAGCACAGCTGACTTCCTTAATTCATTCGTGAAAATTTGAGTGCTTAATATGTGCCAGGCACTGGAAATACAGCAATCATTAAAACAGTCAAAAATCCCTGTTCTTGTGGATCTATTAATATAATGAAAGAAAGAGCAAAAACAATGCACATGGAAATGCTATACTATGTTTGAAAGTGACAAGTGCTGGGGGACAAGACAGAAGAGGCTGAGGGGGATTTGGGAGTGCAGAGGATGGGGGTGCAGGTTTCAGTAGGGTGGTCAGGGTAAGCCTCCTTGGAAAGGTACCATCTGAGCAAAGACTTAAAGGAGGTGAAAGAGCCAGCCGTGCAATTATTAGGCAGGGGCAAAGCCTGTGCAAAGGGCCTGTGGGAGCAGCATGTCCAACCAAGAAGCAGCAGAGGGCCAGTGGGATTGGAGCAGAGTGAGCACCAGGAGATGGGCAGGAGGTAAGGGTGGAAGGGGAAGGGGCATAGCCTTGTGGGGTCCTGGAGACCATCGTGAGGCTCTGGCTTTTACTGAGTCAAACAGGAGCTACTGTCAAACAGAAGGACATGATCCATCTGACACAGACACAGATGTAGATACTTACCTGGATATTTAAGAATCAATCTGGACTTCCCTGGTGGCACAGTGGTTAAGAATCCGCCTGTCAGTGCAGGGGGCATGGGTTTGAGCCCTGGTCCGGGAAGATCCCACATGCAGCGGAGCAACTAAGCCCCATGTGCCACAACTACTGAGCCTGCGCTCTAGATCCCGTGAGCCACAACTACTGAGCCCGCATGCCACAACTACTGAAGCCCGCATGCTTAGAGCCTGTGCTCCACAACAAGAGAAGCCACCACAATGAGAAGCCCTGGCACCGCAAGAATAGTCCCCACTAGCTGCAACTAGGGAAAGCCCATGCACAGCAACAGAGACCCAACACAGCCCAAAATTTTAAAATAAAATTAATTAATTAATTTTTTTAAAATCAATCTGGTTGTTTTCTTGAGAAGAAATCGGATGAGGAAAAGAGACCAGTTAGGCAGCGATCATAATAAACCAGATGAGAGATGATGGCGGCTTGGACGAGAGATGGTAGTGAGTGATCGGATTCTGGATGAAGACACAGTTATCAGGATCCCCTGACAGATTCATGTGTGTTACGAGAGAAAGTGGGAGTCAAGGACGTCACCAAAGTTTTCAATGTGAGCAAGAAAAAAGATGAGGTTGTCATGACCCAGCGGAAGCTGTGAGCTGTCAGAACGGGGGAGGGAGTGGCAGGAGGGGGTAAGGGAGACCCAGAGCTCAGTTTGGGATCCGTGAAGTTGGAGCAATTAGACTTTCAAGCAGAGAAGCTGAGAAGGCATTTCAGAGTTCAGGGGAGAGTTCACCTGGGATTTATAAATGGGAAGGAAAGATGTATGATAAAAAATAAAGGCACGAAAACATTACAGGATAGGAGCAAAATGCCACCAGAGTTCAGAATAAGAAGCTCTGTCCAGGAGGGGAGAGGCAAACGGTAGAATCTTGGAGAAAGAGTAAGTTTCCTGGGTGAAGAAGGGAGACAGGAGATTCCCAGAGGAGAGCACAGCCAGGAGTCATGGGGCGGTTGGAGAGGGGTAGGGGGCAGGGGACAGCCAGAGGCTTCAGGGTCTGGAAGGTCAGACAAGGCGATGAGCAGGGGGCAGGGGAGAAGACAGACAGGACTGTAGCCAGGTTTAAAGGGAAATGGAGAAACTAATAGCAATTTAAGACTCATGTTTCTGACTGTCTACTCTTTGCTTTATACATCCTTTCATTCTGGTTGTTTTATGATCATTGAAAATAATGCTAAGGGCTTCTGGTTTCTGGTTCTACCTGTAAGGAGCTTGGAAGTCAGCAGTCTACTGGGGAAAAATAAAGGTAAAAACCTGAACAGACTGAGAAATCAACCACTCTTCTTGGATCCGTAAGAGAGGGGAGGACAAAGAACAAACCCCAGAACTTAAGATCAGAGAGACAGGCAAGTGGCTACAGGGAGTCAGAGCTTGGGGCGGTGGGGAGGGAGAAATGGCCGTGGGAACCAGTGCTGTAGGAACCCCTGAACTGAGATTGACAAATGGCTGATGGCTCAGTGCAGACGTCTCTGAGAGGTAAAAACTCCAGGGGACACAATATTGTAAGACTTTCCTCTGGGACTCAACCTGATTCCTACAGTAAATGTTGGAGAAAAATCCCCCCTGCTCCGGCAGGGGAGGGGCAAAGGAGCCATTTGAAATAGACCATGGCACCTGGCTTTTCCTTTGCTTGTTAGGTCTTTTTTTTTTTTTTTTTCTTTTAATCCTTCAGTGGAGAATTTGAAACAAGTGTTCAACCTGATCGCTTTCTAGAGCATCAACAGGTGAGAAATCAAGGTGGAACATAATTCTCACAAAACTTCCCTCCCTAGGGAGCTCCCCGGAAGAAAGGGCCAGAGGTGAGTTTTCTAGTTAAAAGGAAAAAATGTTGCAACTACCGGAATCAGTAAATGCCGGCCTCCGCCATCTCCACTGTCACGTGTGTGGAAGCCTCCTGGCAGCACGGGCAGTGTTGGTGCTAGCGTGAGCACACTCAAGGAAAATCAAAATGTTCTCTTTAAGGCTGTCGGGCCTCTTCAAAGCTTCCCCCTCCCGCCTTCCCCTCTATGAGATTGGCGTGTACGCAGGGTAATGGAAGAGAGGTTCCAGCCCCTTCCGTCTACAAGAACCACGGCTAAAATTGTCTATACCATCGCCTCCCCAGGTAATTGTAGATCACATCTGCCCAGCTTCACACACAGAAGGTCGAGTAATGGGGGGGAGACCCAGTAGATCACACAGCCAGTCTTTTTGGATCACAGACTGTGGGCACCTCGTGTTCCGTTTCCTGAAACCCCATCCCCAAGATGTTTACTTAGCTGGCTGCTTCCCCCAGAAGCTTCTGAAGCTCTTACTTCACAACAGAAGAGCCTTCCACAGCCACCCCTTCTAAAGCGGGGTCTACCCTCACCCTGCCATCCCCCAACCCCGGCCCCGCAGTGAGACAACAGCCCTCCTGATGCAGCTGCACTTGTCACTCTGAAATGATCTTGATTATTCGTTTCTGCAATCTTCCTGGAATATAGGCTCCGTGAGGGCAAGCGGTAGGTCCATCTGGTCCTCCACTGCAGGGCCGGGGCCAGCACGGTGCCCAGTGAAGATTTATTATCCAATGAGCAAAGGCTGGACCTGCATTGCCTGAGTGGCGGAAGTCTGAAGGTCATTTTTCCAATTGCTGCATTTCAATGGGTTAAATCCTACATAAGCAAGTCAAAAGCAAAGACTGTGGCAATTAACCAGAGAGTTCAGGTGCAAAAACCCCACTTTGACTTCAAATCTCCATTTCAAGAGAAAGTGCATGTTTCCAGTTCCTTCAGTTCTGGACATGACTTTGTGTAAATCTGCCCACAAAAGTCTTCTGCCAGTGGGCAAGGAGTTTTTCTCCTTCCTCAATAAATGGGGGAGTTTCAAATGAGTGAAGCGCTAATGCGTTATGGATTTGTGTGCAGCAGGTTTTGGGTGTTGGTTTTGTTTTTTACTCTTTACTTAGGAAAGAATTGGAACAAAAATGGACTTGCCTGCTTCCCAGTTCTGAGACCCCGTCCACTGTTCACCCCAATCCCCTCAGTCTTTTGAATAACAAGGGTTAGCTAATAATAGGTAAAGTTTCTTCCACCTCTAATAATTACATATTTTTCTATAATTCTAAGATGTTTTATGAACAAGTGTCTATCTTTTTATTTCAATATTAGGGGAGAACGCATAGGGTTTTTTTTTTTAACCCTTTCTTAAAAATGTTTCCCCCTCTGCTGAATTTTGTTCACCACAAAGTAAGGGAGATTTTTGTAAACAGGCTTTCCTGAAAGGATTTTATAATTATCATTTACACACCCTAAGGCTTCAATCAGATTAAAGAGGTAAATGTGCCATTAACAACGACCCCCATTTATTTGCCTTGCACTTACTGTGTGCTTCAAACATATACTTTCACATAATCCCCACCTCAACTTTAGGAAGCAGGTGATAATATAAATCATTTCTGTTTTACAGATGGAGAAACTGAGGGAGAAAGAGGTTAATGATCTGGCTTCAAGTCACAAAGCTTGTACGTGCCCCGTGAGGATGTGAGCTAGGCACAAGGCTCCGGGACTCACAGACTTATTCACTCCGGTATATCGCCTCCGAGTGCAAGACTTTTTCAAACCTTGAAAGCGGACACAAGCCTTAAAAAACAGGGGGAAGGGCTTCCCTGGTGGCGCAGTGGTTGAGAGTCCGCCTGCCGATGCAGGGGACACGGGTTCGTGCCCCGGTCCGGGAGGATCCCACATGTTGAGGAGCGGCTGGGTCCGTGAGCCATGGCCGCTGAGCCTGCGCGTCCGGAGCCTGTGCCCCGCAACGGGAGAGGCCACAGCGGTGAGAAGCCCGCGTACCGCAAAAAAAAAAAAAAAAAAAAAAAAAAACAGGGGGGAAAAAAGTTTGTTTTTTTGTTTTTTGGTTTTTTTGGTGAATTTTTTTTTTTTTCTTTTTTGGCGAAGCCGCGGGGCTTGTGGTATCTTCTTTTCCCATCCAGGGATCGAACCCGGGGCCTCGGCTGAGAGAGCACGGAGTCCGGACCACCAGGGAATTCCCTCAAACGCTTTGATATGTGGATACAGCTACCTAAAAATGAAAACTGCTGTCTTTCAGAAAACAGCATACATATAACTTAAAATGCAAATAAAATCTGGGGGAAATATGTGTAACATTTATTGCAGACAAACTATTATCGTTTTTATATAGAGCTCTTTAAATAAGTAAAGGATCGATACCAGAAAAGAAAAATGGGCAAAGGATATGAAATACCAATCCAAAAAGAATAAATACTAACTGCAGACAAAATTTGAAAGTACCTTCAAACTCTTGGCTCTCAAATTAAATGCAAATCAAAGCAACACAATATTTTTTTTGCCTATAAAATTTAGTTTTTTACACTCATATTTTTAACAAGGCAGCTGTTGGAAATATAATAAATTGGCACTATCTTTCAAAATCTGAAATTTTTTAATGAGTACCTGGAACAGTAAAAGTAATCATTCATAAATGTGGAGAAATATTGATAACTGTGAAAATCTTGATAACTTGAAACTCGGTGGCAGATATCCAGGGAGTCATTGTATTAGAGTCGACTTCTGTGTTTGAATTTTTTCATATTAAAAACATTTTCAAGGAATATTTTTGTGTGTGTCTCTTTTTTTCCATTGAAGTACAGTTGATATTCAATGTTGTGTTAGTTTCTGGTATACAGCAAAGCGATTCAGATATATATATATATTTTCAGATTCCTTTCCATTATAGGTTATTACAAGATATTGAATATAGTTCCCTGTGCTATACAGTAGGTCCTTGTTGTTTATCTATTTTATATATAGTAGTTTGTATCTGCTAATCCCTACAAGAAATTTTTTAAAATTTAAAAACACTCAATTCTTTTTATGCAACAACTCAAAAAGCATATATACAACATTATTCATCTTAGCCTTATTTATGATAGCCAAAAAAACCACTCAAAGGACATTATTAACAACAGGAATTTGTTTTTTAAATTAATTAATTAATTAAATGGAATATTAAGCAACCATCAAAAAAGTCATATTTACAAAGAATGATGCATGACAGGAGAAAATATTCCTGGTAAGACATCAAGTAGAAATGAAAGGAAGCTACAAGATTTTACGTTTTCCAAAAATATATTTCTGTTTCCCAAAAAGCTGAATAAAAAAAAACCCCTCAAATTAACACACAGATTTTCTTTGATGGCGGGATTATAATTTTTTTTTAATTTTTTACACTTTAAAAAATATTTTCTGCATTTTTCTCCAATATACATGGAGTAATGTTACACTGAGGGGAAAATGTAATCTAAACACTGAAGACAGGGGGAAAAAAAAGAGTAAGGAAGAAAGTCACTGATGTAAAAAGTAGTCCTATCTGAATCCATTTTGTTGAGTTTCCCTAAATGTGCTACTATCCTGAAGAGAGGTTTACAGTAGACATGATAAAATCATGAGATACATCTTCTGGAAGGCTTCTTCTCTTTATCAAGTCCTAGAATTTTAGAAGTGCTGGCATTTGCCCAAATAACAAGCACTGCAGACTCCAAGTTCAGATGATATAGGGGATACCCTCCGAACAGCACGTGTCAAGCCCGTGCGGGGAAGAGCTGAGCTGGACCACAGGTGGTGGGATTCAACCTCTGAGGCCACACAGATCTGACCCCACAGTGAGCGCTGGCCGCCCATGTGGGATCCGGGCAGGCTTTTCCTCTTGAGCACAAGAGGAAATGTATAATGATAGGATATAAATAATGTATACATTATATATGTAATAGGATGTGTATAATGATAGGATGCTCACTGGGGGATTTAGACTCTATAAGCTACAAAAGTAATCTTGACAGCCAATGAAAGAAATCATCAGTCCTCCTTGTATTTCATTAGTTTCAATTCCCACTCTTTTTTTTAATGTCATTTCAAAATGGAAACCTAAAAGAAAAAGATACAAACACAACACTGTTAATCAACTATACTCCAATATAAAATTTAAAATTTTAAAAAAGAAAAAGGTACAAATGACCTTATTTACAAAACAGAAATAGACTCACAGACATAGAAAACAAACTTATGGTTACCAAAGGGGAAAGGGGGTAGGGGGGATAAATTAGAAGTTTGGGATTAACAAATACACACTACTATATATAAAATAGATAATCAACAAGCACCTACTCTATATCACAGGGAACTAAACTCAATATTTTGTAATAACCTACAAGGGAAAAGAATCTGAAAAAGAATATATATATACTACCTTGCTATACACCTGAAACTAACACAACATTGTAAATCAACTATACTTCAATTTAAAAAAAAAAAAAAAAGGAAATCTGCAGGACCCAACTCAGCAGGTATATGTTATACTTTTTTCTATGGCCAGTAACTGAATGTCCAGGATTTGAAAGTAGACAAGATGGCTGTGGTTGTCTGATCAATATGCTACTTTTCCAGGTGGAAGAAATTTGAGAAAACGCAACAGAACGGCAAAATATTTATAAGAAATATGAGATGAGAGAATTCTGTGATATAGAACAGATAGACAAAATAAAAAATCTCGTCCTTTGCCACCTCTAAGGTCTCATTAAAAATCCCTTAACTCCCTGAACTGCGTGCCTGAATTTCCTCAACCTGGGGGGAGAATTGAGGTGACCCAAAAAGCTTACATAAAACAGTGAGGAAGACCTTGTCCTGGATGATGCAGAACCTGCTGCCCTCCTCTGGTCCTGCACATCCGGGTGTTGGGTACCAAAGGACTCTCTTCTGCATCACCTGGCCTTGTGTAGGACTATAACTAGCCAGGTGGCAGGAATCGGAAGCATGGAACTTGCTTTGTAGAGAACACCAACTCGTGTGGCTGGCTGACAAATAGGACTTGGCGATTGGGAGATCCATCGTGATCATTGTGATATATTTTAAGGACTATTTGAAAGGGGACAGCCCAAGTGACAAATGATAGACATATAATTTTTAGGATACCACGAGCCAAATTATTTCTTAGAGGATGGCTTTAAAGAAGCAAACATGAGGTTTTAAATCACAGATGAAAAATCAAATCCTTCACATCTTTCTCCCTAGGAGGTGTGCATTTTAAAGGTTTTACCTTCTCACAGACGTAGAAAACAAACTTATGATTACCAAAGGGGTGGCAACCGTAAGGTGCAGGGAGAGAGGTGGTGAGGGATAAACTAGGAGTTTGGGATGAACATATACACACCAGCATATATAACACAGGTAAACAAAAAGGACCTACTGTCTAGCACAGGGAACTCTACTCAGTATCTTGTAATGGAAAAGAATCTGAAAAACAATATACATATCATTATATATATCATACTATATATTATATATATTCTATATTACTATATTATATATACTATATTCAGTTATATATACAATATATATTATATTATATTGTATATATAACTGAATCACTTTGCTTTATACCTGAAACTAACACACACTGTAAAACAACTATACTTCAATAAAAAATTTTAAAAATAGAAAATGTTTTACCTTAGTTATCTCAATTTAAATCTTTAAAAGAAAGAAACCTATGTAGCTCTATTACTCTCTTGTGTTCTTTCTTTAGTCTTTTTTTTTAAATAGAGTTTATTTTTTGAGCAGTTTTAGGTTAGCAGAGTGGAAGGTAGAGAGATTTCCCACTACCTTCACGGGGGGAAGTGGGGGGCGTCTGTGGGATAGCCTCCTTCATTATCAACATCCCCCAGGCATGGTATGTTTGTTACAACTGATGAAACTACACGGACTTTATCATTACCAGAGTCCTAGTTCACATTAGGGTTCACTCTTGGTGTTATACATCCTATGGGTTTGGAGAAATAGATCTCCACATGAATCCACTATGGTAGTCTCATACAGAGTAGTTTCACTGCCCTAAAAATCCTCAGTGGTCTTTGTTTTGTTTTTTTTCTGGGTTTTGTTGTTGTTTTTGGCTGCATTGGGCCTTCGTTGCTGCGCGTGGGTTTTCTCTAGTTGTGGCGAGCGGGGGCTACTCTTCATTGCGGTGCACAGGCTTCTCACTGCAGTGGCTTCTCTTGTTGCAGAGCACGGGCTCTAGGCACACGGGCTTCAGTAGTTGTGGCTCACGGGCTCTAGAGTGCAGGCTCAGTAGTTGTGGCGCACGGGCTTAGTTGCTCCGTGGCGTGTGGGATCTTCCCGCACCAGGGCTCGAACCCGTGTCCCCTGCATTGGCAGAAGGATTCTTAACCACTGCGCCACAGGGAAGCCTCTTGTGTTTTTAAAAAGCCAAATAAATCCTTCACTATTACCCTACTCAAGAAAACTATAAGGCCAAAATTCCAAATGTATCTACAATGATATCTGGCGTTCAAATCCAGAGAGCTGTTGGAGAAGATTAATAAGTGAAAAAACTTAGTTTTCCTTTAGTTATTTAGAAAAAAAAAAAGTCTGACTTTCAAGGTTGTTCATAATCAGACTTCAAGTTCCTCCCTCTAATCTCTACCCCAACGTGTCTTGTTTAATCACTGCTTCTTCAGTACATTTTGTTCATTCAAGCCCCTTTATCTTTCTTTAGGCTGCTTCTCCATCCTTCAGCTCATCACCCATCCATCCTTCAAGACCCAGGCGTGTCTTAGCACACTTAGGAAGCTGCTGCCCGTCCTCCACCCAGCAGTGATTTTTCCGTCTCTGAACTCTCACTCGGTCACTACTCCATCATTTGGCTTCAATTCATATACTGGTTTTTACTGCTAGTTAAATTTTTATATGTGTTGGTCTTGTCTCCCCAACTGAATTGTAAACAACTAAAACACAAGGGCTCTATTCTCCCCTTAAGGGAAAGCCTCGACCCATGCTTAGAGATGCAGCTCATGAAATTCTTTGCATATTTCACTAACTGTCATCAACCCAAGAACATGCTGTTTCCACCGTAAGAAAAGTAGGTACAGTCAAAAGGCTGTAAAGGCCACCTCCTTATGCCTTGGGTGAACTAGAACAGAGCCATAAACCTGAACTGGTTTGATTCACGATGACTAATCCAGATTTATCTCCAAGCAAAGCTTCCCAATCAAGAACCAAGCACAGTGATTCCACCTTCACTAGATAATTAAATAACCTACAGCTAACCAGGCCGGCGTTCCCCCAAACTCCACACCCAACTCGCTCACCACGTTGCTGCACAGATATCTGGAATTGTACATGACAGATAAAGTATTAGCACTGTGCTATATGTCCTCTAAACCAACTTGCCCTGACATGCCTTATCAAAAGCCAGCTCCTGGTCCTTCTGGAAAATAAAGTACTTTAAAAATATTTTTGTAGAAGCAAATGTATTTTTGACATAATCTCTCATGGAGTTCTATAGAGTGGAAACAATTATAGCATAAAAGGACAGAATTGAAAAAGGCATGTTTGTGTAATGAAGATAAACTGTCTTGGTTGACATAAGGCTATTTTTTGCTTAAAAGCTGTTTTAGTGCTGTTGTAAGAACCCCGCCCCCCTTTTCTTTTTCAAGCCCATCCCTTAGAAGAAAAGAAAATACAGTCGGTGATCATTAGCCAGTTTTATTTTATTTACTAAGATAAGATTTACAGCTTTTGAGTACGACTAAGCTCTTGTGTACTACCCACAATTACCTTGTGACACAGAATATGGTGACCAAGTTTCTTTGTAAATGCTGGACTCTCCCAAGACAGTGAAAATTCCTGGACACCGCTTGCCCCAGTGACCTCAAAGAAATGGTCAAATCATAGCACATTACTGATTAGAACAGTCACATAACAGAAGGTAAGGTGTGGAAAATCAGTTATCACAAGACAATAGAAAAGGGAAGATTATTTTTAAATGGTATTATGATAACTAGATAACTGTGTGAACAGGAAAAAAGAGGCAGACAATGATTGATATTAATGCACAAAATCAAACTCCAAGATAGAGTACATTAAATAGTTTTTAAATCATTAAAAAATAGCAGAAAACCAGTTATGTCTTTGGAAGAATGATCATATGTTCCTCATTTTTGACACAATGGAAGAAAATCTCAAAGAAAAGATAACTGGATCAAATAAAATATTTAAATTTCTATACAATAAAAAATTCAAGATCAGAGGAAAATTAGTATAAATGTCAAATAAGGAGTGTCATAAATATCTCATCTTAAGGTTTAAGAATAACAGAACCCCCAAAACAAAAAGACAAAAGATGGAAACAGCTAAGTCACACAAAAGGAAGTGAAAATTATGAAACAGTACATGTTAGTAGTTAAGGAAGTAAAAATAGATACTAATAACAGTAAAAATAATTAACTTTTGCTATGTGTGGGGCACTGGGCTATAGATGTTATATTATTTAATCTTAGCAATAAACCTAAGAGTATACACTTCCCTTCCCGTTTTATAGATAATAAAACTGAGGCTTGAAAATGTTATCCAGATCATATAACTAGTATCTGCGGACACAGAAACGTGAACAAGAAGTTGCATACATTACAGATCTGCATACATTCAGGATACCTATTTACAACTGATTTTTTGTAATGTAGGCAGATGGTGGCGAAAACAATCAGCTTATATGTTGATCAGTACAAACCGATGTAACTCTCGTGAGAGAAATGGCAACAGGCATCAAGCCATAATGGCACTTGTCCCATTTGTACTGATAATCTCATTTTTAGGAATTCATCCTAATAATTTAAAAGAAGAAAAAGATGATTTCATAAAGAGGTCTACTGCATATTAATTCAAAATAACAAATAATTGGAAACCACCATTCTCAGGAAGATAGAGACTATCAAGTACATGTTGGCACAAATGCACCGGTGGAGCACAGTGGACCATTAGGCAACTTTTAAAAACACCTTTATAGGGCTTCCCTTGTGGCGCAGTGGTTGAGAGTCTGCCTGCCGATGCAGGGGACACGGATTCGTGCCCCGGTCTGGGAGGATCCCACATGCCGCGGAGTGGTTGGGCCCGTGAGCCATGGCCGCTGAGCCTGCGCGTCCGGAGCCTGTGCTCCGCAACGGGAGAGGCCACAACAGTGAGAGGCCCGCGTACCGCCAAAAAAAAAAAAGAAGAGTAAAGGCAGTGCAGTCCAGCTGAGCTCTCTGCCAAGATGGTAATGTTCCCCTCCCACATTGTCCATTATGGTAGGCACTAGCCATGAAGGCCTATGAAGCCCTTGGAATGTGGTGAGTGCAACTGAGGAAATAAATCGCATTTTAAATGATTTAAATTTAAATTTAAATAGCCAGTAACTGCTGTATTGGGCAATACAAGTTTAGAGAATCCTCATCCATTGCTACACTGATTGCTTGTTATCTTTTCATACTTCAGCTTCTCATCTCTGGAACCAGAAAAGCCATCTTCAATATCAAATAAACACATATTAAAACAATTCCAGTTCCCACTTCGAAGACACAGCCAAAGTCCCAGATTAAATTAATGGTATTCCACGTATACGCTGGCTTCAGTTTCATCACAATTCAGTCGATTTGTTCATTCCAGTAGAAGCCTACTAATTGATAAGGTAGCATCACATTTAAAACTTAGATTAAGTGCTTTGGGATGATCCAGGGCAATATACAGAACTAATTTTAGTGTTAAATTAGTCCTGCCAACTTACCCATCTCTGCCCCACCATTGAAAGCCACCATCCTGAACTACACTGCTGGCTGCATACCGTGCTCAAACTGAGACAGTGGTTTGCATCAGATTGCATGGATTTGGATGTTCTCTGGAGAAACCCAGTGTTCTGTAACAGCTATAATTTAGGCCTGCAGCACAATCATATCTTGCCCCAGTGGTAACAAGAGTCTTCGAGTTGGCCCAGAATGTCGGAAACTGCTACTTGTTTCCAAATATCCCCTCTGTCTTCTCATTGTGAGTAAAATCCTCCTATTTAACTACAAATTAACCACAGAAGAAGAAATGAGAAAAAAAACGATTACATGGAGACTAAAAAACATGCTACTAAAAAAAAAAAAATAGATCAACAGTGAAATCAAAGAAGAAATTTTAAAAGACCTTGAGACAAATGACAATGAAAACACACCCATACAAAATCTATGGGATGCAGCAAAAGCACTTCTTAGTGCAAAGTTCATAGCAATACAGGCATTCCTCAAAAAAGAAAAATCTCAAACAATCTAACCTACCACCTAAAAGAATCAGAAAAAGAAGAACAAACAAAACCTAGAGTCAGCAGAAATAATAAAGATCAGAGAGGAAATAAATAAAATCGAGATTAAAAGCTAGATATATGATCCTTACAATAAATAAATGTTTTCCCCAGCCACCTTTGCTGCCACATGGCTGTATATCTAAGATCTAGCCAGTGGGATACAAGCAGAAGTCGTGTGTACAAACCCCAGGATGCACCATGCTCTAATTCACTCTTAACTTTCTGCTGGGTGGAATGTGTCTGTATCATCAGTATCTTTGACTGTGTGGTGAAAGACACATATTGAGAGAAACAAGAACCCTGGGTCCCTGATGTTCGTGGTGTGGCCATAGCAGACACAGATCACCCACATTTGTGTGAGAGAAAAAGGAAGTGCTGCCTGGTTTGGCATAGGTTAGCCAAGTCCTAAATAGTACACTCATTACACTTGATGCAAAAAAAATGTTGCATTTCTCAGAGTTTCTTTAGGACTATCTTCAATGTAGAAGCCATCTTTGTTACTATCAGAAGAAACTATACCAATACTTTGGTCCAGGATATCTGTAGTAATCAAAGCTGCATTGATAAAACTGAAAAGGCTGCATCTGATTCCCTGAAGTTTCTCTGGAAGGCAGCAAAACAGACATCTCAGCAATGGATGTAAAGCAAAGCTATTTTCTGGTCCACAGGGTGGGCATTCTCTGGGAACTCCAAGAAAGTTGAAGACTTTGTCCTGAGAGCAGCCTTTGATTTGTAAATATTCTGCAGGGCCAGGGCTCACCCAGGCATTTCCCCCGCCAGCCGGGGACGGTGGGAGGTGAGGGGGAACAGACGGCTGAGAGCTGGAAGCCTCCCTTTCAAGTTGGTACTTCCCCCACAAACTCCTCGGAGCTTCCCTCTTCCTACAGTTGACCCTTGAACAATACGGGTCTGAGCTGCGTCTGTCCACTTATATGTGGACTTTTTTCAATAGTAAATATCACAGTACACGATCGGCAGTTGGTTGAATCCGCGGATTTGGAATCGCGAATATGGAGAACCCGCAGAAGGGAGGAACTGCGGAAAGCAGGGCCAACTGTCAATTATCCATGGATCTTCCACTGCGCAGAGGGCAGGCGCCGCTGACGGCTGCTTTGTTCAAGGCTCAACTGTACTTGCATCCCTGCCTCCAGGGCAAAGAACCAATGACCCCTGGAGCTTGAGGAGCATGTGGGAGAGAAGAAGAGGCTGAACACACCTGGAATTTCAATCCAAGCTTGTTTGCCATCTCCTCCCCTGGGCTTTAAGCTCCATGACGGAAGGGCTAAGTCTGGGTTCTTTACTGAAGCATCCTCATGTTTACAACAACGTCTGCCCATGGTAGGAACTCTTAAACGCTTTTTGAAATTTTACTCATTTCCTCATGAATGTTAACTCATTAATGAATGAGGTATGCTCCTGGGATCATGTGTTATAACCTTTTTTCTTTTATGATATTATAATATTCTTCTTACAGGATTAAAATTGGAGGCTTGGGGAGGGATAAATTGGGAGATTGGGATTAACATATACTATCAATACCATATATATAACAGGTAACCAACAAGGGCCTACTGTATAGTGCAGGGAACTCCACTCAATACTCTGTAATAATATAAATGGGAAAAGAATCTTTAAAGAAGTGGATATATCTATATGTACAACTGAATCACTTTGCGGTACACTTGAAA
The DNA here is from genome assembly GCF_949752795.1 of Hyperoodon ampullatus. Classification (NCBI taxonomy): domain Eukaryota; kingdom Metazoa; phylum Chordata; class Mammalia; order Artiodactyla; family Ziphiidae; genus Hyperoodon; species Hyperoodon ampullatus. The sequence goes on from NC_136915.1 coordinate 196,241,114, forward strand.
TTAACACAACATTGTTAATCAACTATACTCCAATATGAAATAAAGTCATTTTTTTTAATTGGAGGCTGAGATTCACTTGCATAATATTTTTCCGTATAAAGCCAATATCATGAGGGAGAGATGACATTTTTATCCCACAAGCATTTGAGTGGTTATTACATACTAGGAACTGAACTGCCTGCATGGGAGGACACAGGGATAAATAAAACAAAGTCCTTGCCCCCCAAAATCTTGTCTTATAGCTCAGAAAAGAAAAAGACATATACACACAGAACCACCACAAGGCAGCAAGTGACAAGTGCCGTGAAAGAGGTCAGAGGACTCACTTCTCGCTGGGGGAGCTCAGTGTCTTCTGTGGACATTCCATTCCCAGTGACCCCTCGTTTCTCATTAACTGCTTGCTGACTTGCCTCAATTGCATACCGAACTAGAAAAATGCCTAGAAAATCAGGGTTTATGTTTTTATCTACCACAGTATCTCCAGAACCACTGTACCCATTCAGAATAAGGCACTCGATAAATATTTGTGAAATAACTAAATGAAGGAACTGAAGGGCCCCAAGACCCTTTATCGAGGCTCCTTGCTCTCCCTTCTTCAGGTGTAGCCCTGGTTACTCCTCAGGATGAAGACCCAATGGGGCCATGAAAACCGGTTTAAACCTGAAAACTCCATAATGGATGCAAACTCCAGTTTGACAAGAACTAATAAAGCAAGATTGTAAGGACTGTTAGTGAAAGGACAGCTCAGAAACAGTTAAATGGCAAGAAAATATGCCCTGAGGTCCTGCTGTGACAGCCAGTTAACCCAGGAGTTCCATGTGGAGCTGGGGGGCTCTGGCCTGTGGGGGTGACCATACCAGGCTTTGCAGCCAAAGTGGCCGCATCTCCAGGACAGCAGAGGCCAGCAGAGTCCCTCAACAGAAGGGTGAGATCACCGCACTTGATTTCACTTGACATACATGTAATTATTTGCTGAGTTTAGACTAAAGCAGGAAGAAGAGAGAAGTGAAAACAGCAACTCAACTGGTTCACTGTTAGGTATGTCGAAAATAGCCATCTTAAGGAACCAATTGTACACGATATGTGATTAATTAAGATTAATGAGAGTAAAGTGACAATCTTCATATACCATATGGGTTGGTGTTCTTATTACAAACTTCTAGATCTTATTCCTTTTCTTAAAAATCACCAAAGGGAGAGAGAATGATTAAGTGAAACAGTAAGAGAAGAGGATTAACATGTCATGGTCCCTTCTTGAGTGGCTCTCTGTGATGTACAAACTCACAGATCACATCTTGACAAGAACTGCTTGACATAAACTTTAAGATCCTTTAGAGGCGAAGTCAAGATGGCAGTGTGGGAATACGCAGAGTTAGCGTCTCCCAGTAACTAGGGCGGCTGCCGGCCGCTGGTGGGGGACTCTGACGCCCAAGGAGATGGGAGGAACCCCTGCTGAGCTCCCAGGCCGATCCCCTGCCCTCCAAACCCCCCTCCAGGCCGCGTGGGTCCTTGGGGGCATAGGAGGGAGGCCCGGAAGATCAGGAGAGGCAGGTGGGAGGGGCCTTCCCAGACCCCAAACCAGAGGAGCAGGAAAGGAGAGGAGGGGTTTGCCCTGCCCACTCGAGCCCAGGAAGGCTGCTGAGCTCCCAGGTGAGGTCCCCTGCCCTCTGAGACCAGGGGTGGAGGACACGCCTGGGCCCCTTCTGTTCCTTGAGCCTAAGCCCCACCCCCCAGGCCCCCAGGGCCTTTTCCAGCCCTGTGGGTCCTGAGCATTGGCCCCACCCACCGCCCAAACCTCACCCTTGTTTAGGCCCCACCCTCCACAGCTAAGGCCTTTCCCACCCCCCTTTTTATTTTTCTTTTCCCTCCTCCTCTTTTTTTACTATTGTGGTACTGATGTACCTTCCGGTTGTTGATTCATCTATAATTTATTTTTATATTCTTCCTAACATATCTGTTAGTTTCCTAGTCTAATTTTATTTTTTACTTTGTTATTGTTCTTTTATATTTATTTATTTTTTTGCCAAGTGGCTTGCAGGATCTTGGTTCACAAGCCCAGGGTTGGGCCGAAGCTCCTGCAGTGGGAGCTCCAAGTCCAAACCACCGGACTAACAGAGAACCTCAGACCCCAGGGAATATTCATTGGAGTGAGGTCCCACCAAGTTCCTCATCTCAGCACCAAGACCCAGCTGTACACAATAGCCTACAAACTCTAGTATTGGAAGCCTTGGGCCAAACAACCAGCAAGAGAGGAACACAATCCCACTCATAAAAAAAAAAAAAAAAAAGACAGCAAAAATATATGTCACAGATGAAGGAGCAAGGTAAAAACCTACAGGACAAAATAAATGAAGAGGAAATAGACAATCTACCTAAAAAAGAATTCAGAGTAATGATAGTAAAGATGATCCAGAATCCCAGAACTAGAATGGAGGTACGGATTGAGAAAATACAAGAAATGTTTAACAAAGATCTAGAAGAACTAAAGAACAAACAAACAGAGATGAACAACACAATAACTGAAATGAAAAATACACTAGAAGGAATCAATAACAGAATAACTGAGGCAGAAGAATGAATAAGTGAGCTGGAAGACAAAATGGTGCAAATAACTGATGAGGAGCAGAATAAAGCAAAAAGAATGAAAAGAATTGAAGACAATCTCAGAGACCTCTGGGACGACACTAAACTCACTAACATTCGAATTATAGGGGTCCCAGAAGAAGAAGAGAAAAAGAAAGGGTCTGAGAAAATATTTGAAGAGATTATAGTTGAAAACTTCCCTAACTTGGGAAAGGAAATAGTCACCCACATCCAGGAGGCACAGGAAGTCCCATACAGGATAAACTCTAGGAAAAACACACCAAGACACATATTAATCAAACTAACAAAAATTAAATTCAAAGAAAAAATATTAAAAGCAGGAAGGGAAAAACAAAAAATAACATACAAAGGAATCCTCATAAGGTTATCAGCTGATTTTTCAGCGAAAATTCTGTAGGCCAGAAGGGAGTGGCAGGATATACTTAAAGTGATGAAAGCGAAAAACCTACAACCAAGAGCACTCCACCCAGCAAGGATCTCATTCAGATTCAGTGGAGAAGTCAAAAGCTTTTCAGACAAGCAAAAGCTAGGAGAATTCGGCACCAGCAAACCAGGTTTACAACAAATGCTAAAGAAACTTCTCTAAGCGGGAAACACAAAAGAAGAAAAAGACCCACAGAAACAAACCCACAACAATTAAGAAAATGGTAATAGGAACATACATATCGATAATAACCTTGAATGTAAATGGATTAAACGCCCCAACCAAAAGACACAGACAGGCTGAATGGATACAAAAACAAACCCGTAGGGCTCACGCCAAGGAGTACTTCCCAGAACTTCTGCTGCCAGTGTCCTTGTCCCCACGGTGAAACAGAGCCACCCCCTGCTTCTGCAGGAGTCGCTCCAACACTGGCAGCCCCTCATAGGATGACTGATTTTGAAGAACCAAGAAAGGAGGAGAATTTTCTTTCTTAGAATTCTCCTTCTGAACCTTCATCAGTGGGAACATTTCCTTACGAGGCATATGAATATAGTGAAAAGCCAATCGACGTTCCCGTAGGAATTTAAAGTTGGGAACAGAATTAAGTTTCCTTTGCCGGCTTAGTCATTTGTCTATGCCTGAATTTCCAAACATCAGGAAAAGTCAGATACTTGCTCAGAGGGATTCTATGATTTTTCAGACTCCTTAAATACAATTATCAGGGGAAAGAAACATACATCTGTGCAAGAAATATGGTGGATGAGAAAAAACATGCAGGTGGCTAGGTCTACCTTAGCATTGTTTAGCTCCAGGAACGTGTAGATTGGGTAAGCCTAAGCCAAAATAAATTATTACGTAGGAGGTTTATGGCTCCTATAATTCTCTTTCTGCCTTTTTCCCTCCGTCTGAAATTATTTAGGACCTCATTCCTCAAAGTATATATACTCCACGCTCCATTCTCTCAACATTGATCAGTTAGAGCTAATCTGATAAATTAAATTTATTGCTCTTTTATTTATTCTTCACTCAAAAAATTATTGGATTTGTCGAAGAATATGAGAAAGCTATGTAGTATTCTTCTCACTTAGATATAAATAACAAGCTGCCATAAATATCAACAGATGTAAACACGTATTAGGATTGGTTTGTGGAGGTGTTTTCTGCTCTCCCAGCACTTGAATTTAAAATTAGCTAGAAAAGGTTGTAGTGCCTTGTTTGATGATTAATAATTGATTATCAGCTGCTTCCTTTTATCGAAAAGTACCATGTTTCAGATACTGTGCAAAGCATTCTGGAGGCTTCATCCTATCTTTTTCTTTTCACAAATCCCCCAACGAGGAAGCAATTTTATCACAATTTTACAGATGTGGAACTGAGCCTAAGAAAGTTTTGGTTACCCAGGTGAGACATTTCCAGCTTGAAGTGTACTCAACAATGAGGAAATTCAGGGATTTTAACCCGTGCTCAGTCATTTTTGTCCATATGACTCGTTCTTCTCATAATATGCAAAAGGAAAGGAACATTGAATGAACATCTTCTGTTTATCGAGTGCCATGAGAATCACGCTCTCTGTGTTATTTTAATTTTCGCAACCATCTTTGGAGATAGTATTAATATTTCTGCTTTACAGATGGAAATAGTATTAATATTTCTGCTTTACAGATGGAAACATTGAGGTTCACAGTAACGAAGTCATTTGTCTCACATAAAAGAGTTGGTGAGATGCGACGCCAATAGTTGCACCAAGAGGTAGGTGGATTCGAGGAAACGAGCAGAGAGAGAAATCAGTCACAATCTCATAGGCATTGAGGGTGTGCTTGGCCCTTGGTGGAGGTGGTAGGCAGAGCCCATGCATTTCCCTCTGTTGTAAGAGAGAATTCCTCTCCATTTCTACTCTCCAGTGCGATGAAACATTCAACCATCAAGCAGGTTGGCACGTCCCTTTTCCCGGTGAGCTGTGAAAGCTTGTTTACCCCTCTTCCCACCCCAATTCTTTACGCACTTGGACCTACTCTGAGTCAAGGCTGACTCAGGAACCATCTATCCTTACAGACACTTCACGGGGAGTGGGAGCAGTGTGTAAGCAACAGACAGGGACCTGCCATCGTGGAAGGTGGTGTGGTGCCCCACGATCAGGCAGCAGGGGACTGAGGATTTAAACCCATATCAGTGTGACTCAAAAACCCATGCTCTTTTCCTCAGCATGACTTCACAAAGTAAAAGGTATATATACATAGGAACTCACATCCATGCAGCTGCTGGAGTGGATTTGTAAAGACAGCAAGAACAATGTGCACTCTGCTTGCCATTTGCATCTGTTCTGTAAAACCTGGGTTCTGTCTCCTAACCCTGGGCCCTCGGAGTCCCAGTCACCCTGCCCTCTGGCCCTCCTTCCCTCCTTGCTCTCCCGTCCTCCACGGGGTAACTCCCTCGAGCGTTTCTTCCTGAATAAATGCAAGCTCCTCAGTGCAAGAGGGATTGTACCTAGTTCATCTTTGTACCCTGATAGCCCTGAACACAGAGATAAGCCTGCCGCACTGGTAGAGGCTGCTCCGCCCTCTGTGTGTCTCAAAAGAAGAATCGGACATAAACAGAAGCCTTTAAGCCCAAGGATATGATCACACACATCCTTACTTCCCATTCTAGTTTTCATACCAATGCCTACTGTTTCCAGGGCCTGAAGACAGCTCATGTTTATTGAGCACCCACTGTGTGCATCACTTTGCTAAGTAATATTCATCATCCGATACAGTCATCACCACAACTCCGTGACGTGAGTACTATTACTGACCCCAGTTCACGAATAAAGGCACAGGGGCTAAAGGAAGCTTACATGGTGGCGCTGGTATTCAAATGCAGGCTCCAGATCTCACACTGTCCATCACCAAATCAGACAGTGTAGGCTGGTCTCTCCCGTGGTTCCCATCTATTTACCTCCAAACTAACGTCCAAGCCCCAACTCGAGGTTTAGAGGCTGTTTAACACCAGACTCACATCTCATCTTGGTCATTATTGCTTCACGTCCTTTCCTACCCTCCGCTCGACTCTGATTTCCTTAAGTACAGGACTCAGCTCTCTCCCTCATTACCCACAGGGATAAACATACGGTAGGCGCTGTGCAGAATGCAGGTGGGTCAACACTCAGAGTAACGCCATGCTAAGGCAGGCAGTGGACGGAGTGAAAACCAAAAACAGAAACAGAAGCTTAGAGCCAGACATGCCTGGGAGTAACTCTGGTTCTTACTAGTTGAGTAACTTGGGGAATTTATTGACCTGCCTTAGACTCAATGTCTTTGTTTGCAAATGATGTAGATGCATGCCTCCTTCGGGTTATGATAAGTATTAAATTATTAAATGAGGAAATCGTCTTCAATACTTATCCTAGTGTCTGCCACCCAACAGGGCTCACTGATACAGCTAATACAGCTTCCTAAAGCCTATTCGTAATCGTCAGGACAGGCCAGGTCAGGCTGCAGTAACAAACATGGCTGTCATCTTGGCAAGTTCTTCCTTTCTCACGTGCTCGAAGTCTCTGCAGGGACCACGGTCTCGGACGCAGCGAGGCAGCGTCCATGCTGGGGAAAGCTCCATCAGCCTTACTGTCTGGGAGACACAGCTCTCGGGCAAAAAGAGCTCTGGAGAGTCTCACACCGACAACCGCATGTTTTGTCCCAGAAGTATCACATAATTGTCTCTTCTGCCCACATTTTATTGGCCAAAGAAATTCACAGACATGGCCACGCCCAACTTCAAGGAGGTGAGTACCACAGCAGACAGGAGAGTAATTCAGGGTGAAAGACTTAAGATGGGATGTTCTGTCACCACAGAGGGAGCGCAAACACGCTAAACTGACGACTCTTTGCCACCTTTGGGGGAGAAAAGGGTGCTGAGATGGGGGGAGGGTTTGGGTCTGGTCCCAGCTCAGGTGCGAGCTAGGTGCAGGCACCGCGGGTGACTCCATCCTCTGTGCTTTGCGCCCTTACACACAATAATGGAGGAATAGAGAGAGCCCAGCTCCAGGGTTTTGTGCAGAGTCAGTTGGCGTGATACTAAGTGAAAATTTAGAGCAGATTGTCTTCAGCACCTCAGGGTGGACTTTTACTTACAGGAGCAGGAAACAAAAATGAAATGAGGGGCTTCCCTGGTGGCGGAGTGGTTGAGAGTCCGCCTGCCGATGCAGGGGACACGGGTTCGTGCCCCGGTCCGGGAAGATCCCACATGCCGCGGAGCGGCTGGGCCCGTGAGCCATGGCCGCTGGGCCTGCGCGTCCGGAGCCTGTGCTCCGCAACGGGAGAGGCCACAACAGTGAGAGGCCCGCGTACCGCCAAAAAAAAAAAAAAAAAAAAAAAAAAAGAAATGAAAAGAAGGGGGAGGATCCAGAAACCTGATTCAGTTGGCAAGTTCTCTGGTTGTGATCTGATGAGGCTGAACAGAAGCTGTCGTGAGGAGTGTGCCCTGGCGGCTTTCTCCAACTTCGCTGCAGGCACGGTTCCCAGACCCTGAACTTCCATGCATAAGTCAATGGGCCTACGTTTGCTGCTTAATCATGCAGCTTTCTGTCTTCCCTGCCAGCTCTGCTGCGGCTGTGGGATCCAGTCTCCTCTTGTGTGTCATTTACTTCCCTCCTCCAAGCAGCAAGAACTTTGCTGTTGATGATAAAAAATACCTTCTGCAAAAACTGATTTCCTCTCTCCACTGGCTCCATGTGTCTTTAGGCCGACCCTGGGGAGATACGTCATAGACAAAGATTCTACCTTAGAGAAAATTCTAAGGAAATCGAGGGCAGGCCAAGTCTCATCTGCACAGTCAGCCTCCTCTGTCCCCGCATCCCGCACCCCCCCCAGTACTGTTCTTCTCAGCTCAGGTCCTGGAGCCAGGCCACCTGATTGCTAACCATGTCAGTCACTGGCTGTGTGACCTTAGGCAAGTTGCTCAGCATATCTGAGCTCCAGTTTCCTCATATATAAAATATGGTCATAACGGAACTTACTTCATAAGGATGTTGTGATGTCGTGAGGATTAATTAACACTTTTGAATATCATATGGTAATGATCAAGAAATGTCTAGTCTCACAATTATCAATAACGATGATAATAAGAATAATAATAACAATATTATAAAGAGCACATTGACTCAGTTTCCCATCCCCGTGCCTTGTACCCACTGAAAACCTGCCCACAGCGTTGCCTATACACTAAAATCATAATGGGTTGGTGTGTTGTACCCTTGACTTTTGTATAGGTCCTCGTGGGAATTGTTTGTTAATTTCACAACAGGCTGGGAATTTCAGACACTGTGGCACTTGTACCTATGAACAAATACTTTTTCAGCATCCCATGCCTTAAAGGTATTTTTTGGTTACTTTGATACTCACCAGGTAATAAAGAGTTCTACTGCAGTAATACATCAATTAATACCAGCAAGAAGTGCTTCAAAACCTAAAACGATGTTTTATCTAATGAAAATGAGATCAATTCAAATTCCAGCAATCTGTATGCAAGGCCTTCTGCCTTTGAGAGGCTGCAAAAAATTATAGGTGCCAGTTCTTTTCCTTGGGAAATTCACAAATGGCACAGTCTTTCTTAAGGAATACAAATTTAAGTGTACACAAATAAATAACAACACAATAAAGTTGGAGAGAGAAAAGATTAAATAACAATACAAAATACCGACAGGAAAAACCTGCCACATTATATAATTAGTTGCTAAATGAGAGCATAGTCAATAAATTGGTCAAAGCATTGATGAAGCAGATTAAGTAATTTAATCAGAAGCAGCCTGTATGTTTGTGAATCAGAAAACTGACACTAAAGTAGTTACTCAGGGGACTTCCCTGGTGGCGCAGTGGTTAAGAATTCGCCTGCCAATACAGGGAACACGGGTTCGAGCCCTGGTCCAGGAAGATCCCACATGCCGCGGAGCAACAAAGCCCGTGCACCACAACTGCTGAGCCTGTGCTCTAGAGCCCACGAGCCCGCTCACCACAACTACTGAGCCTGCGTGCCACAACTACTGAAGCCCACTCGCCTAGAGCCTGCGCACCACAACAAAGAGTAACCCCCACTTGCCACAACTAGGGGAAGCCTGCATGCAGCAACGAAGACCCAATGCAGCCAAAAATAAATAAATAAAATAAATAAATGAAAAATAAATAAATAAAGTAGTTACTTGGGAACTGGACTCAGGATTGGAACCACGAGGCTGGCCTTTGCTGATTCCTGCACTGTGCTGAATCCATCACCTGGCCTCGCTGTGTTTCTATTTCTTGATCTGAAAATTGGGGCCAACAGGTTAAAGCAGCCCAGAGATAGATTCTGAAAAATAATTAATCTACCAGAAAGACAGGAAAAGGTTTTTCTAATGTTATGGGGAAAAAAAAAATCCTACACTATGGCATAAATTCAATGGATGCAAAGCAGCATGTGCAAATTACACCCCATTTAAAAAGCAAAAACGTAGAAACTATGGAAGACCCAAATGGGCTCCTATGTTACTGATGGTATTTCATGAGCCATCCAAATAAGGTCAGTTTCCCCACTCCAATGGGATGGTCTTTTTATTTTACATGAAACATCAGGCACTACTGGATTGTATAGTTTTCTGGAAGCTACCCTTTATTTGGATTGCTGTTCAATTAAAAATAGAAAATTCATAGAGATAATTATGAACCTAAAGGGACAGGATTTCAGTGTTTCCTATCACTTGAGAAAACAATGTACTCTTTGTAGCCTGTAACTTTCCCAAGGCTCACCAGGAAGGGCCCTGAAAATAGATAACTAACATCAAATTGTACCTTAATGGACACAAAGTATTGGCATAGACGGTGAGGTTTAACTCAATGAATACAAGATTTGCCACAATTCAATTTTACTCACAGACAGACCAACTTCAAAAAGCCTTATGATTTTCAGGGACACTGAATTGCCAGCTAAACAGGTCAAGGCAAGTTATCTGCCCAGTCTAGGGGCATCCTAACCAACTCCCAGGTCCTTAATAACCTGGTTCAACCTGAGTTCTTTTCTTTTTTCCTCTAAGCAACCAGTGGAAACCCATATAATTCTCATCTTATAAAAGAATTCATTTAAAGGTGGTTTGAAAGTTAATGGTTAAACCCATTGTTTGTGGTTCCATGAATATAGGTCACAATAGTAACAAGCCTTTAGACAGAAGGTACATAAAGAGGTAGCGAGCAGTTCAAGACCTTATTACAACATGTCTATCAAACCCAGAGGAACAAACAATGTGTCCGATTGATTTAAAAAAAAAAAAAAGTCTGGCAGACAGCTCTCACTGTGCCTTTAGCCCCAAAACTTGCCCCAAATTAAAACCAGAAGTTGAAGAAAAAGCATTCCTGACTCAACTGCCCAGGACCCACTCCCTTAAGTGCAAAAACTCTCAGTTGCTCTCACAGGCTCAGCTGCTGGTGACCCAGAAACGTCTACCCATCGACAATTGTCCCAAGGATGGAGAGATCTCTGGAGAACAAGACCCACCCACCCTGCCCCCAACAACAAACAACAGAAAAGCTCCTTTTCACTTTGATCATTTCTGTTCCAATCAACCTCTTGTCTTGTTATGGGAAGGGCCAAATACTAACACCGTAAATGAACAATGTGCAAGAATGGCCCCTTCAGAATAATTTAGGAAGAGGAATATAATTTCTTTTTTAAAAATATTTATTTAATTGGTTGCACCAGGTCTTAGTTGTGGCACATGGGCTCCTTAGTTGTGGCATGCAAACTCTTAGTTGCAGCATGCATGTGGGATCTAGTTCCCTGACCAGGGATTGGACCCGGAGTCTTATCGAGCTCAGAGTCTTATCCACTGCACCACCAGGGAAGTCCCAAGGAATATCATTTCTGAGCAGTAATTTTTATTTCTCAAACTAAGACCACATCTCAAGTCTCCTAATACCAGTTACTGGGACCCTCTGAAGCCCATAGGTAATATGGTGGCAGCTCTTATCACAATATATTTTTGTCTCCCATGTGACCATGAACTGTCCCCTTGCTCTTCTTATCCCCAGCAGTCCGGCCAGCGGGTGTCATTCAAAAGGTGCCCGGTAATGTGTGTTTGGTGAACAGCTCTGCAGGCTACACTGGTGTAAACTCAGCTGGTCCGGGATTGCAGATTAAAGGTACAAAGCATGTAACTGATTGTAAAAGAATATTTAGATTCAAACAGATAAAGGAAATGCAGTTGGAAATGGTGGAAGATTAATTAAAAGACCATATGGATCTATTCTAACACTCACATTTAAGATTTGTAAAACCCAGGCAACTGAATAATAAAAATTGGATGTGGGCATTGTATAAGCTTTCATAAATATTTTCCAATGTCCATATGGTACGAAAGAGGTCTGCATTTATGATTATTTATAAGAAGAATTATCTTACTATACTTTCAAAGCCAAGAGAATCAGAAACCAGAGATCTCAGAGTACATACATGCTATACTTGGATATAGTACATACATTTTATTTTTCTCACTGACCAGGTGAAAAAGGAATTAACTAGCTTAGCAAAATACCAAAGCAAACTCCCTTCCCCCACCCCCAAAACAAAAGCAAACAAATAGACTCTCTTCAAATGTCGTAAGTTCCTTGAGGGAAAGGATAACGTCTTAGACGTCTACTGTATTTTCCATAAAAATGACCAACATGCTAGAGGATGCTTGGTAACACTTTGATAAGAGAAGCTGAGTGATCAGTCTTCTATATTTGAAAATATAAGTCATATCCACTTCTATAATCACATACCACTGTCTAAGTGTTTGTAGTTCCCCTAAATATGAAAAGTAAGTAAATTAAAGAGGATTTAATCTTTTTTAAAGTGAAGAGACTTTTATTGTGGTGATTTTTGGAGGTGATAAGCTATGAGAATGGCTGGTCAGGGCGATGCTGTCATGGATGCTTCCAGGGCATCTTGGTGTCGGTTTGGTCACCACACTTCACACAATGCCTGGCAAAGAGCAGGTCCCCAGTAGACATCCATTCCTACCAAAGAGGAAACACCTAAACATCAGCAGCTTGATCATTAGTTCTTATAAATGGAAAACTTTTTAAGATTTCAAACTCTCTTTTGCTTACTATTGGCACTAAAGCAAGGCTACCAAACTCTGTCAAAAAAACAAAACAAAACCCAAAAAACCCTCCAAAGCTTGAGAAAACAGGGCTAGAAAGTGATGAGCAGTGTGAAACCTAGGAGAAAAGAACCCAGAAACATTTGGAAGAGGAGAATGCAGGGTGCTTCCTCTATTTTGTCAAAAATGTGAGAGAGAGTGGTTGAGAGATAGAAGAAATGGAGGATATTTTTGTCCTGGATTATTCTTTCAAACTTTCATTTTAAAATAAATCAGAAATAATCATTTATGAGCAAATTTAATTATGCCTAATACATTTGTCTATTTCTAAAAATAACAAAACGTCTTTGACTATGCCATTTATTGAAAATACTAGGCTTTTTTCTTTATCTGTTCCCAAAGTGCATATTCCCCAGTAGCTTAAACATTCTGGATATTTTCCCTCTTTCTCTCTTTTGACTAATCAGGTCCAAATCAAGATACTGTAAAGATTGAAACACAGGCAGCTGGGCTGAGCTTTATCTTCTGGACAGGCAGCTCTAACCCGGCCATGTCTCAGGGAAAAAATGGGCCTTGCTGTTGGCTGGTCCCAGATGCAAAAGACTCACTTGGTTCCTGAGGAGAAGGACAGGTACAGTGGTCTTCTCTTGTTCGCGGTTTCTTAGTTCCTCAACCAGGGATCAAACCCCAGCCTTGGGCAGTGAAAACGTGGAGTCCTAACCATGGGCCACCAGGGAATTCCCTGTGTTTTCTTTCAAAGGTACAAAAAGAAAAAGGAGGAATCTTAAACCCGGCATCACCGAATGGAATGCCCATCTAACCTCATGATAAAATGATTCAGGGACTCTGGGAGTCTGAAGTTATCCTTAACAAATCAGAGAGGTCTCGCCTGCTATTCAGCAGTACCTTGAACAAGATTCAAGTCAGGGGTAAAAAAATGATGCTTCTACGAAGAGAGAAGTTGAATTGTTTCAATGTATTGCTGGTACAGAGGGATTTGGGGTTAATGTTCTGGCATCATAGGTGTGACGGGAGTTGTTTGCTCTTTGAAAGGAGTTAGGAGAGGACCTACATTTGCTGGTTTTCAGATGTGAAACAAGGGAAGAGGATAAGCAGGTTTTTAACGTTAAGCCAGTGTAAAAATGCAGCAGAATCAAGGTCAGGCTTCTCAGGGAGGCCATCCACCTGTGGGTAGTATCATCCAGAACCAGTGAGGGTGCTGAGCGGGGCCAGGCCCCCCCGACCCCCGTGGGTCACCACTTACACAACCGCAGTCCCGCCATTGATTTGTTGTTCTGGTTTTCACAACGCAGGCACTCAGGCCCGAGTTTTTCTATCTCAGTAAGGGAAGGTAATATTATTGGTGCTTTCCTCGTGGTACAATGGGAGATGAAGTGAATGGAGTAGAAGTGTTAAGATCTTGGCAATCTAAAGAAAGACATCTTTCAGGCTCCCTAGATCACAACTCAGAAGAAAGTATAACATATATATATATATATACACACACACACACATATATATGTGTATAAATATATATGTATACATATATGTGTGTAACTGTGTACATGTATATGTGTAGATATGTGAGTGTGTGTGTGTGTGTGTATGCATGCCAAATCAAAAATCATACCAAGTGACATCAGGTGAGGTTTACATTCCATAATTTAAAATAGAAATGCAATGATAAAAATTAAACACCATATCATATGATATCACTTATATGTGGAATCTAAAAAAAATGAGACAAAGAAACTTATTTACAAAACAGAAACAGACTGACAGACATGGAAAACAAACTTATGATTACCAAAGGGGATATTGGGGGTGGGGGGAGGGATAGTGGTGGATAGAGGGATAAATTAGGAGTTTGGGATTAACAGATACACACTACTATATATAAAATAGATAAACAACAAGGACCTACTGCACAGCACAGGGAACTCTACTCAATATCTTGTAATAACCTATAATGGAAAAAGAATCTGGAAAAGTATGTATATATATATATATATATATATATATACATATATATGTATATATATGTATATATATATATGTATATAACTGAATCACTTTTCTGTACACTTGAAACTAACACTTGTAAACTAAACTTGTAAAATAACTCTACTTCAATTTAAAAAAAATAAAATAAAACAGAATTAAACACTAGCTAGCTTTCAAAGTGATAAGATTTTAAAATTCCAAAACAGTACTTTGTGGTTTTGATACACACACACACACACACACATGCACAAGTGTGTGTCTCTAGCTACAGAGTTATATTTTAAGCTAAGCCAAGAAGAATAAAATATTTAATATAGATTGTAAATTATGAGAGCTGTAAAGAAAAATTCCCTGAAGTTATAAAGTATAACTTTTATGCTGAATGTAGAAAAGTGCCGTAAAGGGCTCTGGAATCATTTCTATCAGCCCTTCCAGGAGTCTGAGACAGATTTATAATTGTAACCAGTTTGTACAGATGAGATAACTAAAGTTGAATAAAAGAAAAAACATCATCACAAAAAATTCAAACTTAAGCTCTTGAAATCCCACTCTCCAGTGTTTGGATATAACAAAAGAATTTGTTTTCAGATTCACAATTTTGTTGCAAATTCAATTAAGTGTCTTTAGATGTTTAGATCAGCATTCATAAATGTTTTTGAACACTGTTTTTTTTAAGAAGCTGCATTTAAAACATGTTTGAAATTATCTAATAAAATATTTAGAAGGTGTTAACACAATAGCAGTTCACATAAAACTTCAAAAGTTATCAACACAATAGGTCTTTTGTATCTCTTAGTGACTTTAGGACTGAGGCAGATCCTTGCAGTAAATCAAAATTGTCCAAGCACCTTACAGGACAATGACAGTCATCAACTGAGGCTTAAGACAAAGTACAAAGTATTGTGGATTCCTAAATTGGGCCAACTTTTGCTAATGCTTTTACTGATATCAAATAAGATAAAGCCAGGAATACCTAATTTGTTATCAAATTCTTTGGAAACCCACTCTTCAAAAAAAAAATTTAATCCCCTAACTCATTTCACACATGCAAGTATTTCTTGATTTTCTGCCTTTTGCCTTTCACTTTTAAATGTGGGCGAACCTCACACACTTTCACTGAACAAATAATAAATGGATGGATACTTTCTATAGAAAATATGACACCAGCATGTGTAGATGGGAAATAGACGTGTAGGCCAGGGTACATGAGGATGCCATCTGTGCTTTGCCAATCTCACCAAGTTCTCACAAGCTGAGGCCAGGTCAGCAAAATCAGTGACACTCCTCTTCCCCCCAGCAACACAAAAAGAAAAAGAACATCTGAGTACACACTGCCCCACTTCACCAGACTGCTCTCCGTATTCCATTTATGCCATATCAACTTTGATATCAAAAGAAGGTCTAGAAAGCAGCTTTTACCACAATGACAATTCCCAGAACTTTTCCCAAGCAGACATTAAGGGTTTTTTTTCATACGTAGGTTTAAGATGAAAAAATGATTGTTGGAATCAATTCCAATCAATATATAATAATTTTCTTGGACTTCCCTGGTGGCGCAGTTGTTAAGAATCCACCAGCCAATGAAGGGGTCACGGGTTCGAGCTCTGGTCTGAGAAGATCCCACATGCCGTGGAGCAACTAAGCCCGCGAGCCACAACTACTGAAGCCCGCATGCCTAGAGCCCGTGCTCCGCAACAAGAGAAGCCACCGCAATGAGAAGCCCGCACACTGCAACGAAGAGTAGCCCCCGCTCGCCGCAACTAGAGAAGGCCTGCGCTCAGCAATGAAGACCCAATGCAGCCAAAAATAAATATATAAATAAATAAAGTTATTAAAAATATATTTAATAATTTTCTAGCTCTAGTCAAAAATGTTCACCTTGGAAGATCTGAGTGGTTTGCAAACAATGGGGAAGAAGTAATAACCAACATTTGTTGTTACTATGTGTCAGACTTTTGGTGTAATTAACCCATTTAATCCTCACAACAACCTTAGGACATACGTACAATGATGATATTTCTTGTACAGATGAAGAAATTGAGGCACTGAGGGGTTAACTTGCCCAAGGTCATCTGGCACAGCTGAGCGTACATCAACGCCATTGGCCTTGGGAGCTGAGTAGCAACTCCAGCACTTTACTGCCTCTGGACGGACACACACACACACACACACACACACAAACACACACACACACACACACACACTTACTTTGTTAACTCCAAAGGAGCACCCTCTTTCCCATTTGGTACTAGGAATGTACCTTCTTCGTGGACACGCAGGGGACACTGTGACCTAATAACACTCCAAACCCAAGTAAGGAACAAAACTGTGACGATCCTACAGGTCCAAAGTCTGCTGCTCTCTTATTCTGGCTCAGTGTTTCCCCAACAAAGCCCAGGACAGCTCTGGGAGGATCTCGTAAGTTCTCAGTACTGCCTATTAATTTGATTTTAATAATACTGAAGGATGGATGATGGAACTTAAAAAAAAATCAGCCCAACTGCTGAAACTTTGTGTAGCTGCTCGGAATCCAGCCAGCCAGTCTAGATAATGACCATGACGTGGACAGAGTAACCTGGGGGCCAGGAAGTAGGATGTGACTGCAGGGTCACTTTCATTGTTCAGATTTTTAAAAAATATTGCCCAGCGGTCAGATTTGTGGCTCTCAATCTTAAGGGAGTTTAGAGAGGTACTCTGTGTGACTTAGTGAGGGACTGAGGAAAGAAGAGACTTGAGACAGATGGAACATGGGAGAAGAGAAGAGGAGAAAGTGTCTACACCGCAGACCTGATGCCCGACACTGCAAACATCTGAACGCATCAATTGGAAAGCAGATATCAACACTGCAGAAAGAGATTCCATCTTATGAAAGGAACACAGATTTGCACTGAACAGCAAGTACTCTGTTTTTATTTTGCTAAATTTGATTTATATCTAAATGTTTTAAAAACAAACCTATCATATAAAGCAAGGTAGGTCTATATTCAATTACATTTGCAAAAGTTTGATCTGCATTATTTCCAGAGTTTTTGGACTAGCTGCCACAAGTCCCATGCTGTGGCTCAGTTTTATTGCTAGGTCATTTAGATATTAAGATTGACCTTTTCTTTTTTTTTAAATAAATTTATTTATTTATTTATCTACCTATGTATTGATTTATTTATTTTTGGCTGCGTTGGGTCTTTGTTGCTGCACACGAGCTTTCTCTAGTTGCGGCAAGCTGGGGCTACTCTTCGTTGCGGTGCATGGGCTTCTCATTGCGTTGGCTTCTCTTGCTGCGTAGCACGGGCTCTAGGTGCGTAGGCTTCAGTAGTTGTGGCATGCGGGCTCAGTAGTTGTGGCTCGCGGGTTCTAGAGTGCAGGCTCAGCAGCCATGGCTCACGGGCCAGTTGCTCGGCGCATGTGGCATCTTCCCGAACCAGGGCCCGAACCCATGTCCCCTGCATTGGCAGGCGGACTCCCAACCACTGCGCCACCAGGAAGTCCAAGATTGACCTTTTCTAATTAAACGTCTTTACAATACAAGAATAAAAGCCCTAGGTGTGGGTTTTAAGGGTATTCTAGGAAAATGGTGACTTAAGCATTCAAATATAATCAACATTGCCTCTAAGGCTATTTCTTATCACACACACACACACACACACACACACACACGTATTGGCTTGGCCAAAATGTTCGTTTGGGTTTTTCCATAAGAGGTTACAGAAAAACCCAAATGAACTTTTTGGCCAGCCCAATATAATGTCTGATTTCTAGCTCTATGTTTATTAGAGGTGTTAACCAAAGACTCTCTGGATTTTCAATTTAAACTTAGGAGATGTTGTGAGATGCAAAACAATCATTAAAAAAGACAGAAAACAAAACAACAAAAAAAGCACTAGTGAGAAAACAAATGGTCAAAGCATGTTTTAATATTCTCCTGTACTAAGGTTAAATGAAATCCCTGATAAGACAAAAACTTATCCAAGTGGCATCGTGGCAGTTTCAAGCCTCCTAAAGAGACAGTGGGTGTAGTGGCTCAGTGCAAAAACCACGGGATCACAGTTCCTCTCATTTACAATCTCTTCAGCCTTGTGCAAAGCACACAAGCTCACCGTGGGTCAGTTCTTGGTCTTTAGAATGGGAATGACTGTGGCTCTTACCTCGCAGGGCTGTTGAACAAATAATTTAATTGATATAAAGTGTATGTACCAGTGTCTGGACATAGTAATTAGTACTCGAATAATTAGTGAGATAGAAGATAGGACAGGAATACTCAAGTGAGATCATTTCTGTAAAAGCACCACGTACATTTTGGTCTGCTCTCTGCCAGCCTCCCGGTGGATGTTTCAATGTTTTATTTTTGTTCTGCACAGTAGCTGTACATCCTGATAATGACTGCCCAAGTCAGCGAATTGATGGCAAATTCTACAGCTCTGTATCACCAACATAAAAATCCCAGGGGAAACAGGAAATGTCCAAGCTTCTGTATGGCCTGAAGCTCATCTTTGATTCTCAAGGCTCGTACCTCTTGGACATCTGATCTTAATTCAGTTGGGTAGGAAATGGTGGTGTGTCAGTTAGTGTGACCTACTCACTAACCTGCGTCTCTGATCCATGGGCACGTCTCCCACCTCCTTTCCGAGTCACAGTGTTAAATCCCCCCCACACACACAGACTGTTCCATTCTCCCTTTGCAAACAGTGTCTTGCCTATATATGTGAAATTAATGGTGGCTAGTGTGGCACAGGTGCTCAAGAAGGTAGGAAGAGAACAAAACTTCAGGGACAGGGCTGACAGTATGCGTTGCTTACCCTGTCCATTCTCTCCTGCTTCCTTGTCAACAGAACCCTCATTTCTCCCCACTGGAAAAGTGACCTCATTGTGAGTTCAGCTCAAGGCTAAGTCCTGAATATTCTCATGGCCACACCACCAGGGACAGGTTTAGGGACGGGCTTGTGACCAGGATCTCGTCCATGACATGGAGACGAATCTGCTGGCATGTTACTGGGAGGATTTCTTTCCTGATGGAAAGCTAGAAAACAGGACACCCTCATCTCATGCACTGGACCTTGTTTTTTTGTCCAGTGTGATTCCTGGGATGGCTGCGGCCCCCTGGCAACAATGAAGCTACCAGAGGAGAGGGTATCATGTTAGCAACGGCAGAGACAGAGAGAACCAGGGCCCTGGTGACATCACCGAGCCATGAGTGACCCAGCCCTGGAGTGGCCCCATCGCTGACTCTCTTATGATGGGAGAGAGATGATATTTTCCTTATTCTTGAAGCAGTTCAGGCTGGGCTTTCTATTACTTGCAGCTTCACTAAACCAAGGGGAAAGCAATGCGTTTTTAAAATAATCTAGAGAGAAGCCGATTGGAGACTGCGACATCTTGTCATTGTCTGAAGTTTCTTCAATCACTATGTCAAGTGACAGAGATGTTTCTCTTTCTTCACTTGATGAAGATTAGGGATCTAAACTTATCTGAAAAGCTAGAGAGGCACCATTTGTCCCCATTGGAATGGCAGGTTTTGCAGCAATCGTTGCATATGGATTATATAAATTGAAGAGCAGGGGCAATACTAAAATGTCTGTTCACCTGATCCACATGCACGTGGCAGCCCAAGGCTTTGTTGTGGGAGCAATGGCTTTGTATGGGCTATTCCATGTATTGATAATTCTGGGAAAAACCTAAACCTTAGAAAAGGAGAGGCTGTCTTGGTCTTGGTGGTGGTGCTTGCTTTAGTTAGACATCTCATATTGAGATTATATGTTTATGTTGAAAGTAAATTCTGTGGATCAGACGATAACATGGTAATTTGAATATTGGCTCCCTTTCTTGCAGGCTTGATTTGCCTGGTGACTAGTTCACTAGCTAGGTCATTCAGGGGAGTCAGATTAGCACAAAAACATGTCACTTTTAAATGCACTTGATAGTGGTACAATGTCC
Organism: Hyperoodon ampullatus; assembly: GCF_949752795.1. NCBI lineage: Eukaryota > Metazoa > Chordata > Mammalia > Artiodactyla > Ziphiidae > Hyperoodon > Hyperoodon ampullatus. The sequence goes on from NC_136915.1 coordinate 196,261,156, forward strand.
ACCTTCTTAAACTCTTCAGATAAAATTAGTTGTAAAGAGGACAACATGCTCCCAGTTGCTGCAGAATGTCATATGCTTTTGATGTAATGTAGGAATCCTATTTACCCCAGTTCATTTAACTCCTTCTGACTCCTGTGGACTGAGTGCTGTTTTTAAGGGCTGGTTGGTTCCTGAAGAATGCTTCTAGAACAGTGCATGGACTACAAGATTATAAATCTCCCGGCAACTATGTGTGTGTTTTTAAACCAAACCTAAAGAGCTGGTAACAGCTGCTTTGAAGTAGCATCTATTTCAAAATCATAGTTTTAAACATGAGAATAACTTACCTGTAGATCCCCGTTTAGCTCTTCTGTAATTGCAGAATTATATTTTGCTGTTGTTATATTAGAATAATTTTTCAATGGCATTTTGAAATAGAAATGTGTATTTTAAGTGCTAATGCAAAGGTAAATGAAAACTACTTTTTAAAAATAAAAAAATAAAATGAAATAAAATAACCTAGAGATAGACCTGGAGAAAGAGAGTGAGAAGGAGAGGGATTGGGGGAGAGATATGAGTTGCTTAATGATGGATCCAGGATATATTTTCATCTATTGTTTTAATTGTAAGAATGGCCCATCCTTTTACTTATATAAAAGATGATTTTTAACATCCCTTCAATAAATTTTGTATGAAAAATATTTGGTGGGGGGGGGATAAATTGGGAGATTGAGATTGAGATATACACACTACTATATATATATATAAATAAAACAGATAACCAACAAGGACCTACTGCATAGTACAGAGAACTCTACTCAATACTCTGTAATGATCTGTATGGGAAAAGAATCTAAAAAAGAGTGGATATATGTATATGTATAACTGGTTCACTTTGTTGTACACCTGAAAATAACACAGCATTGTAAACCAATCATACTCCAATAAAAATTATTTTAAAAAAATACTTGGGGCTGTACAGACTACAGAAGTGTGGCCTTTATCCATGGTGCAGGCCAAAATCACTTCAAAATATTCGTCAAATACCTCAAGTTTATAAGACAGTCAAATTGGAAGTAAAACCTGGCATCCATCCCACATTATGAAGTACGGAACTTAGTCATTATTATGAAAAGAAAATCAAGGTTAATTGTTCAAATCATTCGCTCTCATTGACACCCCAAATCTCAGTGATTAGCGTCAGACAACCCAAACCAACCATGGTAACCCATTACTGAGACTAAATTTGGGAGAATGTAAAAGTGTCTTTATTTCTGATTAACTAAATAAAGGGGAAAACATTCCTCAAATTTTCCTCCAGTTCGGTAGCCTCTTTGCAAGAATCTAAACTCCAATCATATCAGAAGTGGGAGCACTGCAAGCTGTGATAAGCCCCTAAAAATTGTATGTCCAACTCAGAATTCAGAACTAAGAGATGCAGAATCAGGGCCAGGAAGAATGTGTAGTTATTTCTGGTTCTGCTGCAATTACCCTATCAAAATGGACTGAAATACAGCTAGAAACCCTGGTGCCTTCAGTCTAAAAGCCCTGATCTTTTTTTTTTAAGTGATTTTTTCATTTCTGGCATCTTAGCTGTGGCTTTCTTGAAGCTCACGTTTGGGATTTTAAAAAATATATTCTCAAGTGTTTTAGGCTTTAGCTTCTGAAGTGTTGAAGGTTTCCAGGTTCATATCCCTGTTCAAAAATAAAATCGGTTTTGGTCTTGCTATTAATATCTCCCTGTCTGTTGAACCAAAGTTGTGCTACCCCTCCACCACTGAGTACAGAAAAATACCACCTCCTGTCCTGGGTCTACTCGTTGTCCTCAATTTTCTTGTCTTTTCATTGATGACTCATAACCCAGGCAGGCCAAGCCGCACGGCTATGGATGAAGAGGGACATGACCACAGTGTGCCTTTCACTTCGTCCACTGAGACCAGGCTCTTTCTGCCATCTCTCGGGGGACATGCTGACCTTCTTCATTTGGCTTCCTACTGCAAGCCTCTGTCTCTTCACGGATCACCGGGGAGCGCCATAAGAATGTCAACGACCATATGCCAAACTATTAACAGAAAAGAATGCTGAGAGCCAGGCTGGCTGTGTAATTTACCATGGTGACTGATGGGACACACTTGACCTTACTGGAGAAGCACTGAAGCCAAGTCTGGTCCGAGCTCCGTAAAGGATTGGGGAAAGCAGAGCGATGAATGCCCAGGCTCTGGGACCAGACAGACCTGCGAATTGCACCTCCATTCCTTAGCTGGTTGACCCTGGGCAAATAATTTAGCTTCCCAAATCTCCAGTTTCCTCATTCTTTTTTCTTTCATTGAAGTATTTACAATGTGGTGTTAGCGTCAAGTGTACAGCACAGTGATTCAGATATATATATGTTCTTTTTCACATTCTTTTTCCTCATAGGTTATTACAAGATACTGAGTATAGTTCCCTGTGCTATACAGTAGGTCCTTGTTGGTTATCTGTTTTATATATAGTAGTGTGTGTATGTCAATCCCAAACTCCCAATTTATCCCTCCCTCCCTTTTCCCCTTTGGTAACCATAAGTTTGTTTTCTATATCTGTGAGTCTATTTCTGTTTTGTAAATAAGTTCATTTGTATCTTTTATTTTAGATTCCACATTTAAGTGATACCATATGATATTTGTCTTTCTCTTTCTGACTCACTTCACTCAGTATGACACTTCTAGTTGCATCCATGTTCCTGCAAATGGCATTATTTCACTCTTTGTTATGGCTGAGTAATATTCCATTGTATATATGTACCACATTCACTGTATCCATTCATCTGTTGATGGACATTTGGGCAGTTTTTTCATTCATTTTTATTTTATTTTTTGCTGTGCTACGCAGCTTATGGATCTTAGCTCCCCAACCAGGGACTGAACCCAGGCCCTCGGCAGTGAAAGCACAGAGTCCTAACCACTGGACCACTAGGGAATTCCCAGCTTCCTCATTCTGAAAATAGTTCTGGGAGATATTTCCCTCGTGGAGGAATTAAAATCATTTACCTAATACAGGGTGCTTTTTAAAAAATTATTTTTATTTACTTTGGCTGTGCCAGGTCTTAATTGCGGCATGCAGGATCTTTAGTTGCGGCATGAGGACTTCTTAGTGCAGCGTGCAGGCAGGATCTAGTTCCCTGACCAGGGATCGAACATGGGCCCCCTGCATTGGGAGTGCAGAGCTTTACCCACTGGACCACCAGGGAAGTCCCCAGGGTGCTTGAAATGAGTCAGTGAGACAACGTGTACTAGAACTTAGCCCCGTGCCTGGCACACAGCAGGGTCCTAAAAGTTAGCAGTTAATTGTGTACTGTAGCCAACCCTGCACCCTGCTAGCCAGAGTTTCCTCACTCTAATTCTTTCCCCAAGTGATCAGCCCCAGTTCACACTACCAAGACCCTCAACATATCTTCACACTATCTTCCCTTTTTTCACCTTCTCTATTTCCCTAACATTTAATCCCACTTCCCATGATCATTTTTTTAAATTAATTAATTTATTTATTATTTTTTGGGGGTGGCGTTGGTTCTTTGTTGCTATGTGTGGGCTTTCTGGCAGGAGTGTGTGAAAAGGCCTAGAGGAAAAGCCAGAGCAAGACAAGGAACCCTCGGGAGGTGACAGAAAGGATCAAAGGGAGAAATGATGAGGGGCCTGAATGTATCAGTCATCAGGCTACACCTGCCCCGCGAGTTCTCATCTAACCTTCCCACCATCTCAGGAGTCGTGGTTCATGCTGCACCCACACTGAGAAAACAGAGTTAAAAGGAACACAGAATTCACCAAGGGTCACCATGTTAATCAGTGATGTGCCCGGACCAGACCTCGAGTCCCTCTGGCTCAAAGCCCGTGAGCTGTCCAGTGTGGATGTCGGAAGCCAAGGCAATGACAGAACCAGAGGACGGGATGCCATTGAAGGATGTTATTGAAACAAAATGGACTGAGCTGGGCAACTGAATAGACACAGCAAGTAAATCAGAGGGAGATTTTTAGAATGATACCCAAATTTCCGATTTAGCAATTTGATGGTGTCATTCATCCAAAAAAAAAAATGACATTTGAAATGAAAGATACTGAGTTCCATTTGGGACATGACGAATCCGATCTGCACTTATGATTTGTTGATATGTATATATATTTACATCATTTAAGGACATCATGCATTACCAATTCTATGTTTAAAGGTCTTTGCATTTCCCTAGTGTAAATCTTCCCAGCCATCAATACTAATATTGTCAGCTGATATTTATTGAATAACTGCTGTGTGCCAGGCATATATATCATTCAATTCATAATAATTAGTTTTAGGATTAAATGATAGAGCATATGTGAGGCACTTCACAGAGTGCCTGGCATATAGTATGTGCTCAGTAAATGGAGAAATGATACACAAGGCTATAGAGGTAAAGAGAGGTCGAAAAAGTAGTCAAAAATCACATATCTAGTAACAACTGTTCTAAATATCATATATATTCTAATATTAATATTATATAATTAATATGAATAAAGTTTTAAGATAATAAAGGCCAAAAATGGCACAAATTTAAAAACAGCACATTTAAATTTGGGTGGTAATGGAAGTTAATGAAAGAGAGAATAGATAATTGAAATCTCACAACAATTTCAATTTTTTTATTTACCTGTAATATCAACTCTTTTTTCTCTTAATTATTAGCATAAAATAGAAAAATTGGATGGTTTGTGGCTTTCTGGGACATGCAAAAGAACTTGAAAAATCTAAAATACATTAGTATCTAAATAAATTATGCTTGAGGATATAACTTGCTATTTTCATGGACATAAAAATAACAGGTAGAAAGTATGCCTACCTCTTTGAAACTCATTTTTGTTTTTCTCAGTTTCATATAGTATAAGATCACCTTTCTAAGTATCTTCAGTTTTTTTTCAATTAGTCCTTTCTTTTCTGGTTTTATCTTTCCTTTCCCAAAATGCAATGTGCATTTATGCCATTATTTTATTACAGTCAGTAGATTGATGATTGATGTTTTGACTAATCACAGATTGCTGTGTTGAGAAACTGTTTAAGGAATAGATATTTTTAAATTCTACTTTATCATTTTTGATTAAACATTTTTTTTCACAAAGGATTGAGAGGGCAAAAAAAACAATAAAACAATGTCTATTAGAATAACTGAAATGCAATCAAGATTGAGTTATATGTCCCCATATAAGATTTAACCATATAAACTATTCCATTCTAGAGGAACACTTATTACTTGAAAAAGTGTTTTATTCATGTGGTCTACGAGATAATGTCAGGTAATACATAACCTTCAGTTGCATGAATTAAGCATGTCTGAGATGTATTTTGTGGCTCCATATTTTTTAGAAAATAATTACTATGTAACTCTTAGGGAAATCACTTTGGATGCTCTACAGATCCCTCTTTTTAAAACAGTTTAGATAATTTAGTTATTTGCCTAAATGTTTTAGAAGGCCTTAAATGGAAACAAAATGGCACTGAGTTTATTTCATTTACTCTAAATAAAGATATGAACCATAAGTCAAATCACAGATTGTGATAAACGTGGGGAACTCAACACAAGCCCACAGAGAATAAAGTCTTAAATATTTCAATTGCTGAAAGATTGACTAAGGCTCTGTTTAATTATTAGTGCTATAAAAAATGAGTAATATTTACCTGGCCATAATAGTACTGTGTAAAAGTAACTTATCTTTCCTGCCAGGTGCCACATTTCTCACAGTTATTACAAAGAATGAAAAGAAATCTTTACATAGTCATTATTTTTCCAGATCTGCCACCCCATCATCTTATATAATTTGGGGCTTGGGGGTTGTTAAAGAAGCTGATTATTTATTTATTTATTTATTTATTCGGTGCCAATGCTAACCCAGGTCTTAAATGAAATCAGTGACAAATGGCATTGTTAGTGAAGGGTATCAGCAAAAATGCCCCAGTAAGCCATGGTTTGGCAAAAACTAACTGGTTCTTCTTATAAGTCCTCTGTAAACCCCCCCAATATCTGCTGCAATCAGTCCATTTGAATGATGAGTCATTTCGGGTGCTGGTTCTTAATAAATCCAAGTATAAACATACCCACAAGGCCTTTCTGCTATATGCTTATGCACGATGCTGACCAGAAATCCGATTTTACAAGAATATCCATTCCTAACAGATATGTCATAATGTCTTGGAAGGGTGTATTCAGGAAGTTTACAGTGACTGTAATTCATTAACTGAACTTCAACATCCTCAAGCAGTACGGGTTCAGATGACATTACAGAATGCCTTCTGGATTTTGGCAAAGATGCCTAGGAGTCATTAGTTATCTGTCAATCATTTACAAATCTTTTCTGAAATCAGTTAGCAAACAATGTTTTATCATTATAAACATGTATCCTTGTACATGTGAGTCACTGTAAGTGTGCTCTGTGGTGGTATCTGAGTTCGTTGGGATAATGAAGGTGATTAAATGCTCACATTCACCAAAAGGAAGTGGTTAGACTGCCTTGATTGGGAAAAATAATTACTAAAAATTGAGGTTGTAATTTCTTTTGTGCTTTTCCCCCAGTCCGGTTGGAACCTAAATTGGTCATTAACCATCTTTGGGGCTGAGTTCCGAGCACCTGTTATTCATATCACATGTGAATGTTATTCCAGCCTTTCTTTCACAAAAATATGTTCATTTCTCACAAAGTACTGAGTATCTATTTCTATTCAATTAGCCTCCTAGATAAGCTTCAAAAGACCAAAGTAACTCATTAATGCAACGTTTCCTCCACATGCCAGTAAGTTCTACAGGAACGGGAATAAGAGTGACAAATAGCAAATAGCATGTTTTAAAGGTTCTGGTGGGAGTTATTAGGAACCCAGTAATGCTCTCATCCTTTAACATTTTTTTGTATATTTTGTAAATAATTCTGTCTAATCAGAAGCATGTAACAAAGCATGAAATCCAATCTTTTTTATTGTTCCATGTTTTATTAGCCGTACACAAAAAGGAAGAGAAAGCAAAACACTACATAATGTTATTAAATGATAAATCATGGGAGGTCTTCTAGAGGGTGTCAAGTAGTATGTGACTAAACTAAGGGTGTCCAAAACAAAATACAAAAGAAGAAACTTGCATACGTTTTCCAAAATTCCATTATGGAAGATGAGTCTCTCACCCAAGAACCCAAGTCACATGGTCCATACTGGTTTTTAATGACATCAAAATATGTATTGGGCACTTTCTATATATGATCTCACTTACTTCTCACAACACACACTATAGGATTCCATAATTTTTGTCATTTTTACTTGAAGACTTTAACGCTCAAAGAGGTCAAGCATTGCTTTGCCCCTGAGTAGGGAACAAAGTGAGTATGGCAATGGTGAACTTTCTGATCCCAAATCCCAGATGCTTAACTACTACCTTCATGGCGACCATGACCTTATAATGTGCTCTCCTGCTCAGATAGGCTGCATTCACCAACCACAACTGCATGGTTTTTCAGGTAAAGACAATTAGGTGTACAGCCAGCGTGTTGGGAGGATTGGATGGGCAAGACTATTTGATGGGTTGAATAATATGTAAAGCCTTAACAAATGTGTGTCCAACACTCAGGCATGTGTGAAAGAAGACCTACATCTTCCAAAGCAGTTACGGGTGTAAAATATGCCTGCAAAAATATATGCTCCTTCTGGGTTTCTATCTGAAAATTAGAGAAGGAATCATTGGTTTCAATAAAAATCATATTTTGAAATCCATGATATATTTAAAAGAAAAAAAGTAATCTAAGTAAATAATACGTAATGTATTCATGCAAAGTAGAGTGTACACAAGAGCTTAAAGCTCTGAGAAAAAAACAGCATGTTTATCAAATGCCATCCCTGGACCACAGTCATGGCCACTGCCAATTCTCACCCTGATTTCCAGGAGTCACCCAGGCCCCATGCCACCCAAACCGGATACAGAGGAGAGTGTGCGTCCAGCAGAGCTGGGAGCCAGTAACACAGCTAAAACGCGGCAGAGAGGGAGGAGGTGAGAGGTCTTCCTTTATTCTCATTTCTCCTCTAACTGGTCTTTCCATATAGCACTTTTATCATTCCGATGCAGTATTCCAACATTTCAACCAAAATAACATGAAGCAAGAGGAGAAATGAAAACATAACAGTAATCAGAGTAAACAACAAAGAATAAAAGGGGGGATAATGAATTCTATAATGTGACTCTTCAGACAATGACTGCTTAATCTATTACAGTATATGACATGTGAAATTATGTTACAACCAATGTCCATATATTCAGTTATAAATGATCTGTACACACACATACGCACCCCATTTACTTAGTTTAAAAAAAGCATCCACACTACTATATATAAAATAAATAATCAACAAGAACCTACTGTATAGCCCAGGGAACTCTACTCAATATTCTTGTAATAACTTATATGGGGAAAGAACCTGAAAAAGAATGTATGTATGTATATGTATAACTGAATCACTTTGCTGTACACCTGAAACTAACACATCATTGTAAATCGACTATAATATAAAATAAAAATTAAATTAAAAAAAGAAGCATCAATGCTAATATTGTTTGAAAGCACATAAAGGCTTGAAAATATTGATACATGGGCTTTAGTCACTGATTGAGAAAGATTCTCTTCCAGAAACCTAAAAGAATAAAATAAAATTTCAATTTTAACATGAAAATTAGCTAGTGTCATAAATTTATATTCCAACTTACCCAGTATCCCCATCCAAGCAAAATTTTCAGAAAAGGTCACTTTGTTTTTATCAACTGCACAATGGTGTATTGTACTGATTCCTTCCTAATTAAGGCCCAAGTCTGTGAGTGTCAGCTAGCAATACTAGGTGTCCATCTGATCTTGCAAATAATTTTTCCATTTATAAAACTTTAAAACTTTGACTTTAGCCTTATTAACATTTTGATTTAAACCACTGATCTAATTAGGTTATAATGTGTTCAAGTCTGTTCTCTATGTCTGTGAGTCTGTTTCTGTCATAGATAAGTTTGTTTGCAACATGTTTTAGATTCCACATATAAGTGATATCATATAGTACTTGTCTTTGACTTCTTTCACTTATTATGATCATCTCTAGGTCCATCCATATTGCTGCAAATGGCATTATTTCATTCATTTTTATGGCTAAGGACTATTTCATTGTATATATGTACCACATCTTCTTTACCCATTCATCTGTCGATGGACATTTACGTTGCTTCCATGTCCTGGCTATTGTGAAGAGTGCTGCTATGAACTTTGGGGTGCATGTATCTTTTTGAATTATAGTTTCTTCCAGATACATGCCCAGGAGTGGGACTGCTGGATCATATGGTGTTGAGTTTCCTAACTTTACTCCCCTAAAGGAGTAACCCTGAGTGTAGGTAATTATATTTTGAAATAATCTTGACATTTATCTCCAAGACAAGAAAAGTCATAAAAACAGCCTGAATCTCAGGTCCCTACGGTGAGCATCCAGCTCTCCCAAGTTCCAAAAATCTTTCCACAACCTGTTCGGAACAGGTAGCCCTGGTTAGGACGCAGAGGTTGAGGAGACCAGGAAAAGTTTCTGTTCACAGAAGAAATTCCAATGTGCTTTCTTTTCAAACTTTTGGGGTGGAATATGGCTCATAATATTTAATAAAAGAAGATATTATCTATTTTAATTCCATTCAGATCTCTTCCATACCCCCAATTTCATGAAAATGCAATTATGAAAGCACATTTTTAAAACAGACCAAATTAACAGAACTTTTTTTTTTGGCTGCGCTGCGCTTCGCAGCTTGCAGGATCCTAATTCCCCGACCAGGGATTGAATCCTCGTGCTCGGCAGTGAAAGCATGAAGTCCCAACCATTGGACCACCAGCGAAGTCCCAACAGACCATTTTGTTTTATAAAAAATTCCAAACATTGTATTTTCTGACCAGAACAATCGTGTATTCAATATATGAGTTGGCTGGTAAAAAATTATTAACAAGCTACTCTTATAGAAAGGATGGACAACAAGGTCCTACTGTAGAGCACAAGGAACTATATTCAATGCCCTGGGATAAATCATAATGGAAAAGAATATAAGAAAGAACATATATACATATATATGTATACATATAACTGAGTCACTTTGCTGTACAGCAGAAATTAACATGACATTGTACATCAACTCTACTTTAATTTTTAAAAACCATGTTACTCTTGAAAAACGTGGCAGCTTTTTAAATAAAATGTTGTTTTTACATTTTGAGAATGGCTGACAGACTTTGGTTATTTAGACATAGGTATTTTGGAGACATTTCTTGAATACGAAGTAAACCTATTACTTCAAGGAAAAAACTGATAGTACTTTTTTTCACCGATAAAACTCAGACTTTCGGGCTTCCCTGGTGGCGCAGTGGTTGAGAGTCTGCCTGCCAATGCAGGGGACGTGGGTTCAGGCCCCGGTCCGGGAAGATCCCACATGCCGCAGAGCGGCTGGGCCCGTGAGCCATGGCCGCTGAGCCTGCACGTCCGGAGCTTGTGCTCTGCAATGGGAGAGGCCACAACAGTGAGTGGCCCGCGTACCGCAAAAAAAAAAAAAAAAAAAAAAAAAAAAACCTCAGACTTTCAAGTGAACATTTGGATTTTAGAAAATCTGAATATTCCACTGAGAGTTGGACAGCTTCCTAGTATTTAAAGACTTCTGATGAGATCAGTGGTGATATTAGTGAGTATAAGTTTTGATATTTGTCCACATTTGGAACATTTGCCAAATTTGATGAACATATATTTTTCCAAATCACCAGTGTAAGATGTAATAAAATCATGCACAGGAAAAGGTGCATTTGAAGTGTAAAAAAGGTCAATGAATTTTAGTGCAATAGAGGACAAAATGTTCACAGATTTGGTTAAGGATTCCACATTTCAACCACGAAGAAGATATCACTTGTGGAATCAAAGAAAAAGATCCATAATTATCTGAAAAAGCTGTTGTAGTACTGCTCTTTTCTTCTGCCTTCATATTCTGAAGACCATGTTTTTATTATTATTATTTAAAAATTTTATTTACATTTGGCTGTGTTGGGTCTTCATTGTTGCGTGTGGGCTTTCTCTAGTTGAGGCGAGCAGGGGCCACTCTTTGTTGCAGTGTGCGGGCTTCTCATTGCGGCGGCTTCTCTTGTTGCAGAGCACGGGCTCTAGAGCACAGGCTCAGTAGCTGTGACACATGGGCTCAGTAGTTGTGGCTCGCGGGCTCTAGAATGCAGGCTCAGTAGTTGTGGCGCACGGGCTTAGTTTCTTCGCGGCATGTGGGATCTTCCCGGACCAGGGCTCAAACCAGTGTCCCCTGCATTGGCAGGTGGATTCTTAACCACTGTGCCACCAGGGAAGTCCCATGTTTTTTATATACTTCAGCCAAAACAACATATCACTACAGACTGAATGCAGAAGGAGATGTGAGAATCCAGCTTTCTATTAAGTTAGACATTAAAAAGACTTCTGAAAATGCTACTTTTTATGAATTATTTTGTTTTGGAAAACAGCTATTTTCAATTTTCAATGTGTTATTTATAGTAATATACTTTAATAACTACAAATTAATATATTTATAAATAATACTTTTTTAGAATGGATATATATATATAACTGATTCATTTTGCTGTACACCTGAAACTAACACAACATTGTAAATCAACTATACTCCAATAAAAATTTTTTAAATAATAATTTTTTTACTTTCTCAATTTTAATGTTGAATAAAATAAATATTAATAGATATAATTCACATAAGCAAAAAGCTTTTAGAGCCTTATATTTTTAAGAGAATAGCTGCTTTTCAGGGTCATAGGTCCTTTAATATCTACCTATGTACATTTCTGGTATTATGCCACATTACTGTTTGACTGTTTAAAGAAATAACAACAAAGAACTGACATGGGTGATTATAATTACCCAATCCTTGTTAGTTTGAAATATACATTTACTTGCCCAGCTATATACTTCACTCCCCAGCCTCCCTTGCAGCTAAGTGTGGGTATGTGTCAAATTTCTGCCTAGTGAGTTGTAAGCAAAGTGTCTACATGGCACTTTCTGGAAATGTCCTGGAAAAGGAATATGTGTTTTCTCCCTTCCTCTGTACTGCTTCCTGGTAGTGATAGCTGACCTCTAGCAGTCATTTTGGAACATGAGGACAAGAGACAGAGGAGAGTAAAACAGAAAGAACCAGGTCCTGGACAACTTTGTAGGGCCACTGTACCATCACTACCTCTGAATTTCTTTTACAAGAGAGAAATAAATGTCTTATTTAAACCACTGGCATTCTGCTTTTTCTATTATATGCAGTCAAACCTAATCCAAAAAAATTAAAATTTTGATGGAAAAAATGCTATACATAAACATTCTGGGTTTTCCAAATAGGATCTCAGGCCAAAAAAAAAAAAAAAGTTTGCTCCATTAGCAAAATCAAAACATACAAGAAAATAACTAACTGTTGTTCCACAACATAAGAAAAGACATACATTGCTCTAAGAATCCAGACTTTATTACTTTAAAGGACAACAGGGATATTTCACAAGAGCCTAAAACTACCCGTGGTCATCTGAGTAATAGTTCTTTCATGGTCAGGAGTAATCCAGATTTTTTTCCATGGATTCAAGGAAAGAATGATAATTTTTAAATTATGGAAAACGTATTACACATTTGTCATTTTGCCAGCATTAACCTCAAAGTATAAGTTTTACTTTATTGGGGTAAAGAGATAGGCTGCCCTTTTAATCAACAGACCAATGTACAAACAAGCTAAGGTTAACTCCTCAGCTAATGAACAGGCATGATAAAAAAGCTGGTTGACAAAACATGAATAAATAAATGAGCACAAGCTCGGTAATGCTACCTGTAGTGCTTCAAAGTGTCAATCATATCCCTAGTCATCACTTAAAGAATGAATGTCTGCCAACGTTATCATCTAAAATATATTTACAGAGGTCAGAAGCGCTACGTCTGTCCTCCTCTATGCAAAGAGGTGATGACATCAAGGGGATATGTCACAAGCCTAAGTTTAGTTAGTGGATTTAAGCTGGTTTGGAGTTTTATCCACTAAGTATGATCTTCTGACCCCTCAGTTTTACAACTTTCCACTCTCCAAGCTGCACTGCACCTCTCCATTTCTGAGTTAATCATTTGTTTGCCATTATCTGCCAAGAGTTCTTATCTCTTTTGCTGTCACTTTATAACAGGGTCCTCTTATCAACCTGCATAGAGTCATGTGATTAGTCCAAGCCTATCGAAAGTTTCCATTCCTCTGATTAGAAACCATCATGAAACTGGATACATTGTTTACAGCAGGTCACCAATGCTGGAAAAAGTACAGAGTCCAGGGAAATACTTGCTTGTAACTTTCTGGATTCTTGGATTTTTTTTTTTTGTTTTTTGTTTTTTGGCTTTTTCTTAACTTTCACTAAGGGTTACTGTAGTCTGATGTGTCCTCCCCAAGGCTACAAAATTTGACAAGCTGCACTTTTTCTTATGCTCAATGATTTCTGCTTTAAGCCAAAGGACTGCCTATAATTGCATTAACAATGTCTTCTAATTCGGATACTGGGGATTTGCAAGAATCTCTAAAGCACGGACTTACACCTATTGGTAAGTAGGAGTTGCTCTTTTTATCATCTATTTATTATCCTGCTACTACACTAATACATGTAATTTAATCTCATTGATGTATTTACTGTTATAAGTCACTGCTTTTCCAATTGTGTTTATTAAAAGCACATAAGTCCACATATATATCACACATTTATCTTTCTTGAAGTTCAAAAAAGGCAAACGAATATTTCAAATATTCATTATATCCTCTGTTTTTGCATGTCATCCTATTAGCCTAAAACAGCCAGAAAACAAAATGTACAATATCTCACCTTCATCCCTAATATTTTCTGATAATTTTAAATGAGAAATAATAAACTAAAATTTGAACAACTTGAAACAAGTTAGCCATATGGAGTCACCATTGATCAAACTTCAACAAGTGCTTTCACGTATCTGTGGAGTTTCAAGCCACATCACAGTATGTCTCATTCATTGCAGATATTTTAGAAAACTTTTGTTTTTCGAGCCAAAAACAAAAACAAACAAAAAAATACCATCATTAGTTAAGGATTAGAAGTTAAGGGTGACTGTTTTTCAAAATAATGAGCATGTCTTCTTTTCATAAACAGAATAAGTAAACAAAGTTTATTTTCATTTTAAAAAAATAATGGCGAGTCACAAACGTTAACGTTACAGCAAGAATACCTCTAATTAATCCTGAAAGTAAAGGACTAAAGGGAAGTAATTCCCAGGGGTCTGTAATTATTAGTCTGTTGGAAATCTTGCCCTTCTTCCTTCCCACTAGTTTTTGAGGGACCTAAGCCCTTTCTTGTAGCACTTTCTTAGACTTTCGAACCGGAATTTCCCTGTAATTCGCAGAGGCCTGTCATCGGCGCTGAGTTCCAGCGCCGCTGGAACAAGAAGGAAAATCAAGGCTCCGGCTTTTCCTCTTTCTCCCTTGATAACCAGCTGACTCCACCGAACGCAGTGATTGCATTTTTTATGGGCCAACTACACTCTAAAGTATATCAATTGAGGAAATGGTTACCAAAAAAATGTTCTGTACTTACGAAAAAGAAAACACCGGGAAGGCAGGCAGAGTGCAACAGAGAATCAATTGCTCTGCTGATAAAAAGAAAATACGGGCACAGAAGAAGCTGGAAGAGAACACAGAGCGATTTCAAATCTTTGCCCGGGGCGCAGCCGCCTGGGCGCATGGGCGAAGGGTCCCTACAGGCAGCGGCCGCGCTGGGCCACCGCGCTGCTGGCGTCGGCGGCGCGCGGCGAGGGCGCGCTCGGGCTGGGGATGCGGGGGCGCGCGGGGAGAGGCGCGCTCGGGCCGGGGATGCGGGGGCGCGCGGGGAGAGGCGCGCTCGGGCCGCGGAGGCGGGGGCGCGCTCGGAGTCTCACCCGCCCGCGGATGCGAATTCAGGACGAGGGGATTCCCGAGACCACACACGAGGACCCCCACGGCGCGGCGCAGGCCCGGGGTGAAGGAATGCGGGGGAGATGGTGGAGGAGCCGCTTTCGCGTTGCCTCGGCTACCGCGGAAGAAGCGTATTTTTCACCCGACGCCCGGCACTCACACCGCGCCGGGTCCGTCCCGGGCGTGAAGCAGGACCACCTGCAAGTCTGGGGTCCGCCGGGTCCGGAGCGTCGGCAGCCGGCGGGGCATCCGTCTAGCCCCGGAGGGATCGCTAGAGGATGAGCCTCAATAAGGCCCCAAAGGAGAAGCCCAGGGCCTCCGCGAGCCCGCCCCCGACACCCGAAACCTGTGCGGGCACTTCCGGGCGCCAGATCCTGGGGTGACAAAATAACAGTGAATTTTCCGGTTAAAAAAACCCCTCTTTCCGGATCTCAGTCGCAGCCACCGCCCCCTCCCGGCCCAGGCACACTCTCTCCCCCGTCCCCGGGTATTGCAGCCCCACGGTTGGTTGTGAGGTGTCCCCATTTTGAACATCTTGGTTACCCGGAGGCGGCTGCTGGCACTGAGGGTCGGTGTGTTCCACAGCGTAGCCTCCCGGGGGTGCTGGGGGCCATTCCCAGGGTTCTTGGCTAGACCGTCACCCGGAGGGACAGTGGAGCCATCAGGTCCTCCAGTGGGTCCCTGAAGGCCAGTTGCCTCTTGGATGGGGGTCTGACGGCCCCAGGCAGGCCCAGTGAGGAGAACCCACGGGTGCAGCTTATAGGGTCTGAGGTCCCGGTGGCTTTGATGGCACGTTGGGATGGAGTGGGGAGAGGTTCCCAAAACTAAGCCCAGTGTATGTACAGCTCAGTCAGGGTTTGACTTCTACATCAGCTCATTTGTGTTCTTCTGGGAAATGTGCCTCTGTTTATCTAAAAAGCTGTCTCTATGGGTCCTAGAGACATGGCATGACACTTTTCTTTTATGCACACTGGCGGTTCCATGAAAATTGCATGTAGACGTCTGTGCTCGTATCGAAAAGTGAAAATAAGATGCCGTTCCTTCTGCCTACCTGCAAGATAATCTGTGCAGTGTAAGAGCAGCAGACTTGGGTTACAACCAGATCGTTCCCCTAAAGTTCACTAGCTCTGGGATGCTGTCCAGATTCTTGGTTTCTGGCTTAGGCTTTTTTCTTTCTGACAAATGGGGTGATTTTACTGAATAGTACGCAGTACTACTTTGAGAGAGAGAATAAAGTACCTGTCTATGTCAGCCAAAGAGCCAAATCTGTGTGGTAGGAAACGTCATGTAACGAGTATTTATTGACCCTCTTGCAATGTGCTCAACGTTATGTTTGATTTGTATTAAATTTATGTAATTCTTCGAATTAAGTGCATTTTTGAAGAATATTATACAGTCCATATAATGTTGCATCCTGACCACAGGAGGTTCTGTCTGTGTGGCTAGGGGTACGTCATACACAGTGAAAGGCTGTCTTGAGACTGTGATATAAACGTTGCTATCTGGTCCCCTTAGCACTCTCGGAGTCTGATTTGATTCCAGTGATAACCTCCAGTAAGCTCTGTGCCCTTAAGATCTCTGGAAGTCAACGTCACACAGTGGAAAGTGAGAAAGCCTGTTATGTCACCAGAACCTCTAGCCAGCTTTATTTGCAGTGCTGTTTAGAACACCAGTTACCCAAGCCCATGGTCTGATTCTTGCTGCTGGGCTTAGGCAGCCAGTTCCCTCCAGGAAGCTAAGCCTCGGAGCCTTGTCTCCTTCCCGGCTCCTGCCCACTTTTGAAACAATGCATCTCAGATTCTCTTTGCTGGCCTGGATCCTCAATTGTGATGGGACTTAAAGAATTTCTTTAATGCCTCTTTTAATAAACCAAGAGAGATGTATGGATGAAGCCAGAACAGAGGCTTGGGAATGCTTTTTTTCTTTACTTGACCCCTCCACGCAGACACAAATGTCTAGGGTTATCTTGGACTCAGCCTTGAACTTGAGCTGAGCTAGAGAGGGGCTCTGGGACAGTCTCCGGCCAGTTTTCCAACCTCCCCAAACACCTCCAGGGATGCCCTATGCAGGGCAAGAGTCAGATGTCTTACTCCCCAAGTCCAGAACCTACCTCAGGATAAAGCTACTTATTTGAGGGTATGTCTTCACTCTTCGCCTTGCTGGAACATCTTCTCTGAGAAACCCACTTGGCTTCAAGGAACTTCAGGAGTTTGTCGGGCATTGTGTCTGGGAAGGGCCTGGGGAAGAGCTGAAATACGACCAGTGCATGAGAGATTGAGCCTGGGGAAACATGTGGACTGAAATTGACCAGACCGATCAATAAAGGCTGCCTCTTTCTCAGTCTTTGAGGAAGCTCTGTTATGTGTGTTTTTGCATGACTGACAAGTAAGAAAAGATATACTTTACTTTTAAACCTCAAATAAGATGAATATCTGCGGGTAACGTGATTGAGTCCTGAGGACTGTGTCAAACACTGCAAGATGGCGGCGTTGGCAGGAACCTCCCGCTGGAAGGATCCATTTTTAATGGTCCTTAGAATGGCTAGTGATTCCTTTCCCAGTTGTTTTCCTTATAGAGGATGGTTTGGGGGAAATTAGGGAGAAAGAGAAAGAACTGATATTAATAACAGTGTGGTGGGCTGCTCTTCTGACACGATCACCTGTGTATAAAGTTTATTTTGTTTAAAAAAAGTTTTCTTTGTGAGCCTTACTTTACTGATGAAGAAAAAAAAAATGGACTCGGAAAGGTCAAGTGATTTACCCAAGGTCACTCAGTTTATCAGAAGAGTGGGCTGTAAATAGAAATCATGGATGTGACTCTGAAATCCATGCTTTTTCCTCAAGGTAGTATCTTTTTGCTCTTGTTGATATAAAGAAATTATGATTACAAACAATGTATGTCTACTCAGACTTTCTTCCGAAAGGCATTTGGGGCTTAAGTAAGACGTTTGTCAATCGCTCTTTATCTTCCTCTTCAATCCGCAGTGGAAACCCCGAAGAATTTGGAAGGGTGGGCTGGGGCGTGGTGTATGGGTGGGGTGGAGCCATCTGGAGCCCTGAGAGCTGAGCAGAGATGGGGGGGCCGGGGGGTGGGGGGCAGGGAGGCACTTCTGGTCTCTGACTCTGGAATTTCCTGAAAGGGTCTCTGGAGTTTGACGTTGAGCTTGCAGTTCTGTGGCTTATGGTAGCAACTCGCGGGGCTCCTGAGTGGATGAAAGGGAAATTGAGAGGAAATTCACAGCATCCACTTGTTATAGAGTCCGTGATATGAGGACGGCAGGGAAATCACTCAAAATGAGTGAGTTTAGAGAGGACTTTTTATTCCTAAGAAACAAGCAAAGGTCTCCTGGGGGGAGGGCATAGGGAAAGAGGTAGTTTAAGCACCTCCTCCCCCGCCCTTTTAAAGCACTTTTGACAAAGCCGGGTGTGTCTCCTGCTGGGAGATGCTGGTCCCACGCCCGGCGCTAACGTTTTCCACAGTTAATGCTGCTGAGGCTTGGCTCTGGACTTCCGCAGCCTCAGGGCCCCAAACCTCCGCCGCCTCCAGCGGTGCCTATAGGATTGGAAAGAAAACTGCTCGGAACTCGCCACCAAGTCCCCGAAGCGACGCCCCACAGTGTCCAGACGAGAAATCCTGGGGGAAAGCGAAAGAATTCGTCCCCAAGGCTCGGTGCACGCTGGCCACCATCTCTTAACCACGAAAGTTGTCTGCAAGTTGGAAAAGGAGCTGACACCCTCCGAAAAGCGCGAC
Source organism: Hyperoodon ampullatus (assembly GCF_949752795.1). Classification (NCBI taxonomy): domain Eukaryota; kingdom Metazoa; phylum Chordata; class Mammalia; order Artiodactyla; family Ziphiidae; genus Hyperoodon; species Hyperoodon ampullatus. The sequence continues at coordinate 196,279,886 of NC_136915.1, forward strand.
CCGCGGCATCTCGGGGCCCCTAACACTCTCCCTACGCCCGCGCGGCAAGTCCCAAGGGGACGTGACCACCCCGAGTGCCCCCTTGCCAAACCCAGTCTTGCTCTGTTGTCCAGGAGGGACCTGAATTGCTCGACGGCCGCAGTTCTGCGGGTCCGGCACTCTTTGATCTTAAAAACCAGAACACCCTGCGCGGGGGCTCCCCTAAGGCCGGAGGCTCCCGATCCATCCCCGCGCGGCCACAGCCGGGGCCCCATTCGGAAGCTGAGCGTCACGTCGTCCCTTCCCTCATGAAGCTTCCAGTCTGGCCATATTCAATGGGATGTCAGCCTAGAATCACCTCGTGCTTAGATCTGAGTTCCCGGTCCAGGTTGGGGCGCGGGAGGGACCACGGGGGGGGAGTCGCCGTGTGAGCGTTCGCAGGGTTCACCCAGGGCTCGGTGGCCTGCAGGCGCCAGCGTCGTCCTCGAGAACGCCACTCGCTGTTCTGGTTTGTCCCGAGAATGGACAGGGATGGTTCCGAGAGTGGAGTCTCCAGTGCTGAGTTGGAGCTGACTCACATCTCCATTTCAATTACAGAGAGGAAGAGCTAGATTAGATTGGACCACCTACCCAAGGTTATTTCCCAGCCGGCTCCTTTCTCCAGACCGGATCTCCCCATTCACCTCGAAGGGCACCGGCTCGATCAAGGTGGGACGCGCCTAGACCCCTGGGCAGGGGCAACCCGCCCCAAAGAAAATGAAGTCTAAAAAGTTCTACAGGGAAGCCTTATTACCGAGAGCTGTAGATTCCGATAATACAGGCCAAAGTCTCCAAAAACCTCACATGTCCTTCAGGGAAAGGATGCGAGTTTGTTTGGAGGGGGTGGAGGAGTCTTGATTACCCAGATAAATGCGGCACCTTGCGTTTTCCTCGCTGGTAAAGACGGGGCCCTGATATACTAAGATACTCCCATAGTGACTGTGAATCAGTCGCCATTGGCTGGCCACCCCCTACCAGGCAGTCTTTCTCGGGGTAGAAGGTCTAGCTAGACTGGCCGCAGTTTTTCCTCCTGGACGACAGGCTGTTTACTCAGGCAGCAGAAAGGGATTTTTTTTTTTTTTAACATGACACGACTTCTCACCTATTCCAGTTTATTCTCTGAAAGCTTCGGCCAATTCGGTGCCCTTTGTTAATTTATATGTCTGCACTAAAATTTAACTTCTCTTTAAAAAAAAAAAAGTGCTTCGAACGCGGGGGTGGAGCGCCTAGAAGCGGGGGGTGGGGGGTAGCCCAGCACCACCCCCCTTCCCGGCTCCAGCTCAGCAGCGGAACTCTGGAGTTCTAGCTGAACTTGATTTTCAGAGGAAAGCAAAAGGGGCTTCTGATGGGCTTTTCGAATGGGAGGGGCGGAGAATTTAGGCAGAACCCGAGCTTCAGTAGACTGATAAACTTGTTTCTCTTTCCCCTCGGGCTATCCCGGCCTGGTTGTGGAGACTTTCGTGGGTGGGTGGGGGGAAATCTAGGTTTCTTTTGCGGCTAAAGAGTAGGCACGTGCTACGAGAAAAGTATTCTGGTTTCTCGAAAGCACCAAAAAGTAGGAATGGAGGAGGTGTTAGACATTGGTTCCAAGGATGTAGATTTGCAAGTTTCGTGCGGGGTTGGGCGGGTCGTGCTGGGTCGTGGCAGGCTTCTCCCACCCAGGCGGGCGGGAGACGTAGGTCTTCCACGCTGTAACTCCGGGGACCCGTGTCTGCCGAGCCCAGGAAACTTGAACCAGTCCTGAAAATCATGACCTCTTACGCCTTGGCAGACTGCACGCGGGAAGCGCGCGGGGCCGCACGACACTTCTCAGGTCAGGTCAAGGGCAGGCTGTTCCCGGCGCGCGCTCGGGAACGCGGCGCGGAGCCACGGGAAGGCGGCGGCGGGAGAGCAAGGCAGTCGCATCCTCGCGGGCGGGGAGCGCGAGACCCCCTCCGCTCCTGCCCGCGGGTGGACGGGGCGCACGGCCCCGTGGCGCTGAGTCTGGATAAAATATGCCAGGACTGCGCTTCTCGGGCTCATCAAGGCTGCGGGAGCCTCCCCGAGGCATCATCCTTTGTAATTGCAACCGTCAATCAACGCTCGAAGACTCAGTCAGAACCGGGAAGGACGAGCCTGGAGACCAGACCCGTAGGAAAGGAGGTGGAGGCGCGGGGGAAGCGGGGGGAAAGGGGAGCGAAGTTTGCCAGGAGTTGGCAGGGGGGCGGGGGAACGAGTTGAGAACGCGCGGGGCGGCTAAAGCCGGAGCGGTGTCGCCCGGCCTCGCGTCCCCACCGGTTAGTTACAAGTCCCGCAGCCGGGGTGGATTCCTAAGTGCGCTCCCACTAAGAGGCAGTCGGTGAAGACTTCCCCGGAGGAGGGTGGGAGGCGTCGGCCCGCCTGCCGGGGCTTTATCATTCCAAGGCAGTGGGTGTATCTCTCCGTGAACGCAGACCACCGCGAGCCGAGACGTTTAGACCACACAGGCCCAGTCCCCCATCCCCATCTCAGGTGCCTCCCCTCCTGGCGTCCGCTTCGCCCTCCCGCCTCGCGCGGAGGCCTCTGCCACCTGGAACCATCCCCAGGTAACCGACCCGGCACCGCGGGTGGGCTCGGGCACCTCCTCCCCCAGCGCTCCTTCCGCGAGGGTGCTCTGGGAGACGCCCAGGCCCATCCCAGGTCACGGGGCAAACGGGTCCTGGGCTCCAGTGGGGACCCCCAGCCCAGCGGAATTGAAGGGGCAAAGGACCAGAGTAAGTGCTGGGGGGGGAGGATGGGGGAAGGGTGCACTTGGAGGGCGGGAAGGAGCGCGAGGTCGGAAGCCGAGGCCTGCCCCCCGCCCTGCCTCTGCGTCTGCTCCCCTAAACCCCACTCAGAGCGCCCGGGGTAAAGGTGATTGTACTCTCGGGTCTCTCCCGCGGGAGATTTCCCGCCCTGTCCACCGAAGACGGGGTTTCGACGTCCCCCGAGGGGACCTGGCGAGGTCTGGGGACCTCGGGAGCTCCTGCGTTCCTGGAGCTGGAGGCCCGGAGCACTGGGGGCTCGGGGTTCCTTTGGTTCTCAGAAAGGGAAGTTTTCTCTCGGCTTGAGACCTCCTGCGCTTTCGGTGCCCGTTGGGCTCGCAGCTGACTAAGCAGAGCCGTCGGCCTGGACTAGAGCTTCAACTGTGGCTTCTCTTAAGGGAGGATTTTTAAAACCTTGACCCCAGCCCCTATTCTCCCGCCATCGCCGCTCGCTCTTGTGAGGAGACAAATGGATGCCAGCTGGCCCTTTGTCACCGTCACTCCAGGTGTCTGGGGGTGTGATGGGAGGGCAGACTGGCCTAGACGGAAGAGGTGTCAGGTGTGGCCTAAACAGGTCCCTTCTGGGGCTGAGGCTGGGCCCTGAACATAATCACAAAGTTTGCCTCCAGCCAGGTCAGGCTCAGCCCCAAGTCCCGGCAAAGATTTAGGCCACACTGCAAGTCCCTGGTGCTGTCAGACCCTCTATCTACTTCTTTCAGCTCTCCTAACCTCCTCCTCCCATCCCAGCAACCAGAGGGCCTTCCCTCCCACAGAGCTCCAGCCTGGTGTTGGGAAGGCGTTGCAAAAGTGCTCCCAGGGCTTCCCTGGTGGCGCAGTGGTTGAGAGTCCGCCTGCCGATGCAGGGGACACGGGTTCGTGCCCCGGTCTGGGAAGATCCCACATGCCGCAGAGCGGCTGGGCCCGTGAGCCATGGCTGCTGGGCCTGCGCGTCCGGAGCCTGTGCTCCGCAACGGGAGAGGCCACGGCAGTGAGAAGCCCACGTAATGCAAAAAAAAAAAAAAAAAAAAAGTGCTCCCATAGGCTGTTTGGTTGCTGTGGGATGAGGGTGCTCTTAAATTAAGGCTTTGTAATAAACTGATGCTCAAAGTTCACCTGCATCCATAAGGAAAGCGCACCGAGCACTGATCTGAGCCCTGAGACTTTATCCCCTTTTTGATTTTAATTCACAGTGATACTTCAAATAACTATAGGAAATCCTGCAAATGGACGGACTGTCACCAAAATCTGAGCATCTTAAGGGTCACTAGTTTGGCAACTTCAGCCCACTCCCCTTTACAAACTATGGGCAGCCCTCCCACCAAGTTTAAACATTTTCATGAAACCTGCAGATGCTACTAAAACTGAGATTTAAATAACTTAGATTCTGCATACTGCATGTTAAACAGCAAAATGACAAATCAGTTTCAGGAGGCAACAGTATCTGAATCGCCAGGCGTGGGGAGGTGATGAACGACCCATTTCATATAAGAGTGTAGATTATGCATGGCAATGACTGGAGTATTTTTCAAGTCTTCAAATACTGGACTGGCCAGTTTGACTGTGTGATCTCTATACCATTCAAGTAGAATAAATTCAGAGCCTTTGAGATTCAAATTCACCCCCTTGTGGGTGGACTCTGATCATTACCCGGTCTCACAGCAGACACTGAATATGAGGCATTTCACATGCAGTCAGGAGGCTGGAGAGAAAAAAAAAATGTTTTCATCGTGTTGCGATGAGATCTGAAAACTTTGAAGATGGGGCTGGGCGGGTGGAGGAATAGCTTGCATAACAGATGGTTCTTTAAAACTTTTTTTAAAGTGCGGGGCCTCTGGGCCTCATGTGGATCGTCCCACCCAAGAGGCAGCAAAATGAAAAAGAAAGCTCAGGCTGCTCTTTGCATTCTATATGGAAACCCAGTTCACCAAAATTTAGGAAGTCTGCCGCCAAGATAATCTTGGGCTCGAGGAGGCGGGGTGGTGTTTATAAGTGAGAGAAGGAACTGGGGAAGAATGGGGAAACGGGGATAGCCGTTCAGATTCCCGGCGACACGGCTGTCCCCTCGGTGAGCAGGTGAACCGTGACGCTCCGCCACTCCCGGGGGCCCGCGGACTGAGCGCCGAGGGGAACGAGGCCGGGAGGCCCTCGAGAGCAGGCCAGCTCTTCTGTTCATTTCTGCGTTGTTTAAATGTGTTTAACTCCTCCTGCAGCCGCTCACCCGGCGCACACGGGGGGCGCCCCCTCACCCCCAACTCCCACTCGCGTCCCTCTGGCTTCCCCTCTGCGCGCGGACACCTCCGCCCGAGCTTCTCCTTGGCCGCCGCGCTCAGACAGAGGTCGCCTCTCACCCGCCGTTAAGACCCGCTGCGTGCGCATCCCCCGCCCCGGGCCTGGGTGGGGTAGGAGGGGGCGAGGCGGGGTGAAGAGGTTGGGGCAGGCGAGGGGACTGGAGCCTGCGCCTCGTCCTCATTGGCTGGCGCCTGGTGTCCGACCCGAGTCCGGAGCCCGCGTCCCCATTCACTGTCATCACCCCTCATCCCGTCTTGCCCCTGCCCAGCCCCACTCACCTCCCTTCTCCTCCTCTTCCTCCCCTTCTCCTTCCCAGCTTCGCCTCCCCGGGCTGGAGAGTAGACGAAGCGACAGAGGGAGGCTGGAACTTCCTAACTCCAAGCCTGATAGCGAGCGGGAGGGAAGCAGAGACGGGGAAGGGGCGGAGAGGAGAGGAAAGGCGAGGAGGGAGAGGAGAGTGAAGCCAGAGAAAGCGCGCGCGAGAGACCCTGCGGATCCCGAGCGCTGGGCGGCGGAGGGCGGGGTGCGGGCTGCCCGAGCCGAGCCGTCCGGGAGCAGCGGCACCGCCGCTGCGGCAGCAGGTCGGCCGCCGCCTCCGCTGCGCGCCCGGAGCTCGGCCGTACGCGCGTTCGCGCCCCGGGCAGCTGCGCCCTTGCCGAGCCGGACCGGGGCGCCCGGACGCGGTCTTCGCCTGCAGCCTGCTGCCTCCTCCTCGCGGTTCGGGGGCGGCTCGGGAGCCGCGAGCCTGGACGGGGCTCAGGGGTCCTGACGGCAGCCCCGGAGGCGGCGGAGGCGCGCTCCTGCCGGCGGGCGAGGAAGCAGCCACCCGGTCGCCCCCTCCTTCCCGGCGGAGTTGAAGCTGTGCGGCCGGCGTCCAGGTGCTGGGCTTCCGGACCGGCACGGACCCCCTACCCCGCCCGCGGCCGCCTTGTCATGCTGCCCAAAGTGGAGACGGAAGCTCTGGGACTGGCTCGGTCGCATGGGGAACAGGGGCAGATGCCGGAAAACATGCAAGGTAAGGAGGCGCTCGCGGCGCTTGGCTCCCGCGGCTCCAGCGCCCCGGGCTCGCCCCGCGGGCTGCAGCCGCCCGCCCAGCGCGGGCGCTTGACTGGCCGCCGAGCGCTGGTCGCCGCGGGGCTGCGGGGCTGCGGGGCGGCGCGCGGGCGTCGGGCCCCTTCCCCAGGGGCAGGCATAAAAGTTTATGGCTCTTGAACAATGCGGGGCGGGGATTTTCCAAGCAATGCCTAATTGGCCACTTCTAATTAAGAAAAGAGGCTTCGAGCTCTGGCTACAAGAACGGGGCAGCTTCAGGCTAAAGATCTTATTATTCTAAAGATCATTCTAAGGGACGGAATGTCTCGCGGGAAACCCGAGCAGGTTCCCAGTCGTTGGAATCGGCGGGAACTTGAACCTGAGCTCTTGAGCGGTGGAAGAGCACTGCCTGGGAAAGTCAACTGCAGAGAGAGATGGAGCCTCGGGGAGAGCGGGCTTAGCGGTGTTAGGACGCACGGGCACCCCACAGCCCAGGCGCACCCAGGGAGCCGGCTCGAATTTGAACAACTTCATAAAACTGCAGGCAGAACTGGAGAGAACCAGTTATTCCCAGCCCATCCTCTGGCCGGGCGCTGCGGAGTGAGTGTGGGACGGGGGCGGCGGTTGAGCCTCAAGCTCTTCTGTCTGAGACCTGGGAAACTGGAAGGCCTTTTTCATTTTCCAGCTTTTGATAGCTAACAACAACAGCAAAAAAAAAAAAAAAAAAAAAAAAAAAAGCAAATCCCGTAGGCTGTATTTTCGCCGCATTCCAAAATAAGCGACTCTAGATCTGGCCGTATTGAGCCCTTCAGAAGTTTATCGCAGTTGCTCGGGGCCGGGGAGGGAACAATGCTAGGAAAAGTCACCGGTGCCCTTCCATGCTCGCCCCTGCCAGCGCGCAGGATGTGCGGGCCGGCGGGCCTGTGATCCCGGAACGCTTCCTGCCATCCCCTTGAACGAACTTGAAAGGGCCGGGGAGGCGTTGAGAGCAGAGTTCAGGGCTGGTGCACGCGGCTGTGCGGGAGAGGCGGCGCTGGGCCCGGGGCCTGAGGTCGCCCCTCTGCTTTGAGAAGAGGGGGCGGCGGGAAGGCGTGCGTCCTGCTGGTGGGGTCGGATACCGCTCGCGGATCCTGGGGCCCCGCTCAGCCTCCAGGGAGGGCCGTGGACGTCCCCTGGGCCCGAGACCCTAGAGTCCAACTTGTAGGTTGGCTGCCGAGGGGACCCGGTTGGCCCAAAGAGGCTTTCCCTCTGACACCTGGGATTCCGCGAAGGGGGGCGCGGGGGAAGCGGCGCCGGGGAGCTGCCTCCGAGACCCTCCGCCGCCAGCTACCGCGAAGGACTATCCTTTGGGCGTCCTTGGGGCCGGCGAGATTCTTGGGCCAAGGGGAAGTTTCTGCTTCTCCTTACCGCGCGCTTTTCTGGGCTACTCGGGAAAAGCAGCGGAGGGAGAACCTGGAACAGGAAGCCGGGGAGGCAAGAATCAGGGTTTGGGGGGAGGTGGGAGGGAGATGCCATTGCAATATTTCCTTTGTAGAATTCGAGAGGGGCGTTCTCGACCCGACCTCCTGCCCCAGAGCAGAAAGCTGGCTTTCCCTGGTGCCTAGGGCTCCAGGAAGCCTCCGGCCGCTGGCTCAGCCCCGGGGTCGAAAGCGGGTGGGCAGCGCCCGGGCGAGGCTTCCTCCATCCAGGCCACGCGGCCTGCGCCGGAGGGGAGCCCCCGCGGAAGGCACCCCAGGACCAGGCTCGCTTTGGTCTCGGCCGGGAACGCACCGCCGTCCGACCCGCGGGGCGGGGGGCCGGGGGGCAGAAAGAGGACCCGCTACCGGGTCCCGGGACAGTTCGGGGAACTTGTCCGCGCGCCTCTGAGGCCTTCGCTGTCCAAGGCCCCACCGCTCCCTCTACTTTCTCAAGACCGGGACTTATTTGCTCGGATGCACTCCATGCTCGAAACGCTAACTTGGGTTAACAGCACCTGGGCGCTTCTGAAAGGTGCCCCGGTCTCGCACCGCAGCGTCGGTCTCCCCACACGGCCTCTGCCTTTGAATTTTCCAAGACGGTCCCAGCCCCAGCCCCAGTCTTTTGGGTGTCGGATCCCCGAGGCGCGCACCGGGTCCCCTTGGAAACGGTTGCCTCTCCGAGCCTCTCAGAGGCGAAGTTAAAGTTTACTTTGTTGGCGAAAGGGGGAGGGAGAAGAGAACACACTTGGTAAAGCACACCTTTTTCCGTCCCTAAAACGTGCCTCAAGACAATAGTCACGAGCTTTAGGAGGGATGGGGCTATTAAACTTCTGGAAGTCTCAGCCTCGGCCAAACCCCCAGGTTCCCCAAACGTGAGCGCGGCCCTCTCAGGGCACCGCCGGGAGGACTGCGCTCTGCATCTCTTTATTTCTGTTTCTCGGAGCCCACACGTCTGCCTCGGCTGGAACATCTCTTCCCGGGACACACACCCCCCCGCCCAAACTCTGGCTAACTCACCCAGGTTTATGCCCCAGCCCAGGGCTCTGAGTCCCTGGGAGAGAGCCGGCCCCACGCTGCCGGTCGCGGCTCAGCCGAGAAGCGCTGCAAGGAAGGACCCTCACCCCGACGGCCCTTTCCGGAGGCCCCCAGAATCCGTAAAGAAAATAGAACTTTATTTTAAAGAGAAAAAAAAATCAGTGATCATTGGCAAGGAGAGGCCCCTATGGTGATAGAGCGGCCGAGTACTGTGGGGCTGGGCTGGGGGCTGTTTCTCCCTTTCCTATTTGGTAAACAAATCAGAGGAAGCTTCTGCCCGGCCCTCGGTTCCCCATCCACCCCCTCCCGCCCCGCCCCGCCCCCTGCAAATGCCACTGATTAACTTAAAACAAACTTGACTGGGGCGTTTGTGCGCCTGTGTGTAGCCGAAAGTTGAGCAAGGGGCGAGAGGCGAATGCGCCCGGGGTTTCACCGGAGGTGCCGGGAGGCTGCGGGCGGCGGCCGGGCTGCGCGGACCTGCCCTCGGGATCCGTCCCCTGCGGCGCGCGCTGCGAGGCTCGATCGGCGAGGACCGAGTCTCCGGGAGGGACCGGATCAGGTATTAACTGGGGTCTCCTGGCCACTGCCTCTGCTATGCAGTTTATCCATCTTGGCGCTGTGAAGACGCCTTCGCGGTGCTGCGTCGGAAGGAAGGCCGGTTACCCGATCCCTGCAGGGAGCCGCTCAGAGCCGCGGCCTGATTTCTGTTTAACAGGGCGAACTCGAGGTGTTTATATTTTGCGGTGATGATCGGAAACATGTGAGGTTCATTAAACGACTTCAGTACTTTGCGACGAAACCAAACCCTCGTGTGTATCTTTTCCCTTCCTTCTTTTTCTTCTTCTTCTTCTTCTTCTTTTTTTATGGGGTCCGGGCGTCCTGCCTTTTGCCTTTTTATTTTGATAGGAGATTTTTGAAAAGTGTGGAGGGGAAAGCCCTATCAATACGTAACTGAATGTTTGGATTAATCTAACAGACCTGAACGCTGGGAGCCGCAGGCTGTGGTTAAATTGGGGCTGCTGAGAAGGTTTCTGGGGGCGTCCGTTCCCCTGCCAAGTGTTTGCATATTGGTGTTGCTTTCCCCAAACACCCTTATAGTTCGGTGGACTTTGAGCAAACTCATTCCAGTGGGAGGATAATGCCGTGTGCTCCTTTCTCTCCCTTAGGCAAAGGTGACACTTTGGAACTTAACCTCAAGGAGGTTTAAAAGAAATTCGAAGTTGTTACTTTATGCAATTCGTGTTTCTATTCTGATCTGTTGCTTTGCAGAGGTAGGGGGACTCGTGTTCAACAGTGGTCAGCTTAAGAATTTTTAACGCAAGAAATTAGAATTATTTTTAAATTAAAAGAATGCAAAGCGCATGCCAAAAGATGTTTTACTTCCACTGTATGAAAATAGCTCTCTGCGGTACATCTGGGTAAAACATTTTTATTTTCTATTTTACCTGGTGATGTTTGCCCACCAGCCACCAAAATGGTTTTTATTGCAGGATTAAAGCCTACCTAGTAAATTAATTGGATATGTGCGTGCATTTCTCTTGTTTCAGTGTCTCAGTTTAAAATGGTGAATTACTCCTATGATGAAGATCTCGAGGAACTCTGTCCTGTTTGTGGAGATAAAGTGTCTGGGTACCATTATGGGCTCCTCACCTGTGAAAGCTGCAAGGTTTGCCTTCTACGTTGCTACCTGAGAAATATAATGCTCAAAACCAAAATAAACCATTGGATTACTTCTTAAAGCTAAATACAGGCTGTCTTTTTTGTACCCAATTAAAAATGAGAGAGGGAATGAGTGAGTCTTAGTGAGATGATTCTTAGAAATATGTGTCCAATTTAACTCAAAAGGCAAAGAGATTTATGCTGTTTAGGAAACTTTGCCAGTCTCATGGCTTGAAAATAGTTTATGGTAGGAAGGTGATAGAGCTGTACAAAGACTTCTATTTCTAACGGTCCAAAGTATTGATTTTGCTTGACTTATATATATTTAAAGCATCGTTGTTCTTGAGAGCGAACATGACAAAGTATTTCCCGAATACATTTTAACTTCAGAGTATTCTGTGCTACACGTCCAAACATTTTTTACCCACAGACATAAAGGTCTAAATTCCCAACTGCATGATTTCATCCTGATTTATTCCAAAAATAATTTTTAAGATTTTTTTGAAATCTATATCATAAAGAATTAGAAACCAGATCTTAAGTTTATAATAAGAGTAGTTTTCATAAATATATTATATGACCTATTTAAATGCAAGAAATGTTAATATGTAAGATGTACTGTATTATTACTTACAATGTCAACTATACATTAAGGATTTATCTCAGACCTTTTTCATATATTCCCAGTAAACTTGATACCCCCTATTTTTCAACATTTTTAAAAGTAGAAAACTCAGTACAATTACTTAAACCACTGCCAAGAAAATCCCTTATTTCCTTATAACAAAGTAAGATGGTTTCACTTTGTGGCTAGTAGGACAAACAGAATATACCATCCAAGCTGTTATTATGTTACAAAGCTACAGATTTTATTTTTGATTAATTCTTGTGGGTGAAATATAAGGAAGGCATACACTCTGCTAAAATTCAGCTCTTTGCTATATATGCTTTTTTCCCTCAATGAGTTTCACCTTTTTCTTTACACAGTTCTCCAACTTGAATGTATTCCAATGGAATTATGAACATTTTCCCATTTTATTCTTTAAATCCTTTTGCTTTTAACTATCTAGTGCTGACATTTGTAAAAAATCTGAGGTGTTTTGCTATTCCATTTTTCCATCGCTATTTTACAGTAGTTTGCCACTGAAATTGTATCAGACTACTTGAAAACAGTGCCGCTCTCTCTATAAGTGCCTTATCTGGAATATGAAGGTTAATAGGAAAACAGATTTTCTTCAAAAAATTACTGGTTAATATGCATGTATTTTTCCCTGAGTGTTGAGATAAGATGGTGTGTAGCTAAAGCTCCCCAAGATTTGATGCGATTCTTGAAATATAACTCTGATGCCAGAAAAATCTCTACCATAGCCTGGTTTTGGAGGGTTGATCTTGTTAAAATGTAAAACAAACCACAGAACCACATAAGGGCTCAAACGGTGCAATGAAAAGATTTACTGGTGATTTCCTTAAAATGAAACAATGGAAGAGGCGGGTGTTAGCTTGATAATATGTCTCACTATTTTCTCTTATAGGGCTTTTTTAAGCGAACAGTCCAAAATAATAAAAGGTACACGTGTATAGAAAACCAGAACTGCCAAATTGACAAGACACAGAGAAAGCGCTGTCCTTACTGTCGATTTCAAAAATGTCTGAGTGTTGGAATGAAGCTAGAAGGTAAGTTTTTTCTAAAGACCACTGCCTGTTAAAACTCTCCAAGGACATCAGATTTAAAACAACATTGTACTTATAACATGGTAACAGTATTTTCCTAGTCTTTTAACACTATTGACAGTAAGATCTTTTGATGTTTTGTCAGCAGAATAGTCCGAGTCTCATTTAAATGCTGGTGAAATTTACTAGGAAAAAAATTCTAATACCAGAGTTTCGCCTTCTCACCTCTTTTCTTAGTTTGAGGAACAGATGCATTTCATAGGTTAGATGAAAGGTCATGTTAGATGAAAGCAAGACTAACATGATTCAGCTGAAAACAGGTAAAAATAATTTGCCAAAATATTTTTTTAAATCTAAGTTTTCAAATCGGGATGCCCTAGTATAAAAGTTTTATTTTAATCTTTTTAAATAGGTATGCTTGTCATAATTGTTACTATTAGTTTCATGATTCCTGAACAAGAGTTAAAGCCTTTAATTATAAAAAGATTTTCTCATGTAGAGTATCATTTTTGATTGTGTGGGAAAACACGTTTCTTTTTTTCTAAGATGATGACTGAGTCTGCAAAATAAAAAAAATTTTTTTGAGAAGCAGGAAACATAAAAAATAATGAACCATTACATCGGTAGCATTGGTTTGACAAAAACAAGAGAATGGTTCCTCAAAAGCCACATTAAACTTTATGTTGAAAAAGTAGAACCTGCACATACGATGTACAGATTGGCAGGAAGTAACGTTTAATATGTGACTTCTGTAAATCATTTGTAATTCATGGACTGTTATGGTGTGTCGCTGTTTTTCAGCCTCTGACCTACTGACTTTCCAGAGATTAAATATATTGTAAATAAAGTAATAAGAAGTGATACAGATCCCTGAGATGTGCCAGATACAGGAGTGCATTTTATTTGATCAGTGAGGCACAGACTAGTCGTGTTTGGGGCTTTTCTGTTGTGTGGCACTCAGACTTAATGGCAATACTCAAAAAATTTCAGATAAGTCTGCTGAATTGCTAATAGGTTCTTTCCCAATAGAAGTAGCCACTTGGGTTATCAGGAGGACTGTTAAGTCAGTGTTGCTTTAAGAGGAGATTGAGAAAAGAAGTAACTGATTCTTGTTAATTTCTTTATTACCAATCCCTGTATTATTTTCCAAATGGCAAAACAATGTGGTAGATACTTACTTACTATAGTAGAGACTCAGAAGATAAAATGTTAAAAATTAAATGTTGTGATTGCATATGATGTCATTTGATTCCTTTTTTTTAACAAAGGGAAAAGGTTACATTTCTTTACCTTAAAAAGTGTGCTTTCTTAACAGTAAGTCACTTGCAATGCATGCTCATGCTTTGTTCACAGTGATATGAAACAATTAAATATTCAATAAATTATCATCCAGATGAAAAACTCTTTATTATCTTGTGCAGTGCTCTGGATACCTAGCATTCACAATAAATTTTTAATGCTATACTAATCCTAAGATAAAAAGCTCAAAAACTTAACCTCCAGCAATTTCAATATGTCACAAGCTGTCAGAGGTTGCTGGGTCCTATCTAATTGCCACTGGCCACCATGAGCTAGGAGAGTCCTGCTAAGTAAATTACTAGACGTGGCCCCAGACGCCACATAGCATCGTGACGGTGGACCGTTTTGACAGCTTCTGAAATGAATTTTCTTTAATTATGTCCAGTTCTGCTTAAATGGAAAACAATAACCAGTGGCTACCTGATGTGTGCAAGTCCAGGTGAGGATGATTTTCCAAGAAGAGCATGTACCTAACACTTTTGCAGCAAATTAACCAAAAGACTTTGCGAGAGGAAGGTGTTCAAAGGAAAAATAGTCACAGTTTAATCCAGAAATGGCTCCTTTGATTTTTTTTTTCCCCTTTTAGCAGTTTGGGTTTCCATAAAGAGAATCACAGCATCACTGGCATGATAGGACCTGATCCTCTTCTTTAGCAACATGAAGCATCTCCTGTGTGTAGCAAAAATTAGGAAATCTCTGCAGTCGCCAAAGGGTTAATATGTCCCTACGTATCCGAAATTTTTTTTTTCTTTTTTTTTTGCGGTACGCGGGCTTCTCACTGTTGTGGCCTCTCCCGTTGCGGAGCACAGGCTCCGGACGCGCAGGCTCAGCGGCCATGGCTCACGGGCCCAGCCGCTCCACGGCATGTGGGATCCTCCCGGACCGGGGCATGAACCCGAGTCCCCTGCATCGGCAGGCGGACTCTCAACCACTGCGCCACCAGGGAAGCCCCCGGAAATATTTTTTTTGATGACAAACACACGTGGAGGAAAGAATTCATAAATAAAGAGGACATGGCTTTTTTTTTTAATCTTCGTGGGCTATTGTAGTGAAAACAACCACACACAGACCACTTCCGGTCCATTTTCAGCCTTTCTAACTATCTGGAGATCTGGAGAATGCTAATAATTTACATCTTATTTTTACCCTTACTTTCTTTTTTTTCTTCCCCCATCCCAACAGCGGTAAGGGCGGACCGAATGCGTGGTGGGAGGAATAAGTTTGGGCCCATGTACAAGAGGGACAGGGCCCTGAAGCAGCAGAAAAAAGCCCTCATCCGAGCCAATGGACTTAAGCTAGAAGCCATGTCTCAGGTGATCCAAGCCATGCCCTCCGAGCTGAGCATCTCCTCTGCGATTCAGAACATCCATTCTGTCTCCAAAGGCCTACCTCTGAACCATGCTGCCTTGCCTCCTACAGACTACGACCGGAGTCCCTTTGTAACGTCCCCCATCAGCATGACAATGCCACCTCCTGGCAGCCTGCAAGGGTACCAGACCTACAGCCACTTTCCCAGCCGGGCCATCAAGTCTGAGTACCCAGACCCCTACACCAGCTCCCCGGAGTCCATCATGGGCTACTCCTACATGGACAGTTACCAGACCAGCTCCCCCGCCAGCATGCCCCACCTGATCCTGGAACTGCTGAAGTGTGAGCCCGATGAGCCCCAGGTCCAGGCCAAGATCATGGCCTATTTGCAGCAGGAGCAGGCGAACCGCAGCAAACACGAGAGGCTGAGTACATTCGGGCTCATGTGCAAGATGGCAGATCAGACCCTCTTCTCCATCGTGGAGTGGGCCCGGAGTAGCGTCTTCTTCAGGGAGCTCAAGGTACGTGCCAACCCTCGGAGCTTAGACCTCCCCTTCCAGGAGACCCGGCTGTGTCCCTGCTTAATAGGGTCTTGGTGTGGAAAACACGTCCTCCTTACTTTTCTTCTTTGTAAAATGATGTTTTCGGCCTTGACTTCAGAACTATTTGCAGCTTAACTTTACGGGGCTTTTCTTCTCTGTAGCTCTTCGTCTGGGGGCATGGCATTTCATGTCAAATAGGGGAAAGTTGGTTGTTGTTTTTCTTTCTGAGTAGGAGAATGTCTTTACTTACTCCCTTTAACCTCAGATGGTTTATGGCTAAAAAACTGAAGCCAGTGTGAAACAGAACCTAGTAAACTTTTTAAAAATTACCAAGTAAAAAGCTCTATTATAATGGTGCCAATTTAGAAGGAAAAAAGGCCAACATTTAGTTGTGTTGAGACGCTAAAGAATGCAAGTGGTACCACTGGTTAGTAGTTAGCAAGTAGGTATTTACTACCTGTTTACCTTGACATTAGGTTGGTAGAGCCTTTGTTTTCGGAGCAGATTCCAATAGGATGTTTACCGCTGTTGGCTGGGGAATGGGCCCATGGCAAGTGCTAGCCTGCTTGGCTGGGCTTTGCTACTCATAATCCATGTCTGTCGTTGATTTTAATGGATTGGTACATTGTAAACACAGGCCTTGTTTGTCTAAGGATCTCTGTTTAACTACATAATTATTTTATTTCCTGAAACTGAAGACCGAATTAATATGGGAAAGTTATAGGGAAGTTTGGGATCTGAGAGTAGCTACCAGACTGTATTTGGTGGTCAGTGATTTCGTTCTCTGTTGAAAACAAAACTGAATCCTGGGTTTGATTTCTAGTCTGTCTGTCACAAAATCAATTTCTTCCTGTTCCTGTGGCTGCTTCAGACACCTAGGACTTTGGGAGGAGATTTAAAACCTCTGAGAGGACAGTACGAAGCAGACTTTTAATTTAAAGGTTTCTGTTTAAAGTCGTGTATGCGCGGATGGTCTGGGGAATGTGGAAGCCACGTGCAAACGGAAAACGGCGCTTTCCATGGCCGTCTTCACCTGGCACTGTGATCTGCAACAAAAAAATTATCTGAATGGATGCGAGTAAGTTACTAGGCTACCCCCAGCCTGCTGTTAGGATGCTGACCGGTCCAGCCCTACTCTCTAGGCCTCTATCCCGCGCATACAGACGGCTGATGGTGGGGATCACTTGGGGGTCGAGCAGAATGCACCGTTAGCTGTCAGGCCAGACCCTCTGAGTGTGGAACCACCCTGGGATAGTCAGGACGTTGTTTATCATTAAAAACAAAACCAAACAAAAGTTTCCCGGTGCTCTTAGGATCACGAGTTTGTCCCTTAAGAGAACAGGTAAGAAATTGGAAAATGAAAATGAAAATGATAATTTTACATACAGCCAAAATGTTAGGAAATGTACAAGTGAGGTTAGGAAATGTACAAGTGAGGAAAGCACATCCTTCCAAGTCAGAGGAAACCAGTTTGCATTAGATCTTTGCTACTTAGTAACTGTCTTTGTGGGCAGGTCCTCAATCTCTGAGCCTTAGTTTTCTTGTAGATAAAGTTGTAGGTGTGGTGTTTGGGGGGTGATGGAGGGTATGGAGGGAATAGCAATACGTGTATTGAGGTTTTTAGAGGAATAAATGAGACCATATGGGCAAAGCATCTAGTCCTGGGAACCCGGCCTATATTATATACTCAATAAATCAGTGCTATTTTTGCTATTTTAAAATTGCTCTTATTGTTCTATGACAAGTGTGTGGAGGCTTTACGTATTACTCTTATACTCAGGAAAAAGACATGCACTTGTACGCTGATGAGTTTGACTTTGGAAAACAATATTACCACATGTGTGGCAGAAAGTAAAATTGTATAATAGTCATTAACTACTGCCAGTTGAGGACCTCAAATTTGTCAGGCAGTTAGTTGGTGTAAGATGGATGCAAAGTGGAATAAGACAAAATATTTGCTCTCAAAGATTTTATAAGACAATTTCATAAATATGTATTCAAAAAAGAAAAGACGAAGTTTGTTTCACAAAAGCGTGGGGAAAGAAATCCTGTGTATTAATTACATGTGGAAAAAGAAAGGAAGGTTATAAGGTGAATATAGAGCCCCCCAGGTAGGACTTTAAGAGTGCTAGGAAAAAACTCTCTCCAAATTTCTCTTTTCTTTTCCCTGTAATTAAATTGTATGAGATTCCTTTCCAGGGCATCAGAGTTCATATTTGGCTAAAATGTAAACACTTTTAAGAACGGGACATATTAAAGCAATATCAGTCATTTCTACTGTTGTTTAAGGCAGTTATCAGTCTTTCATGAGAATATGCTTTAAAGAGGGAAAGGGAACAGATACAAACCCTGGGGGTGACACCTGTAAGGGGTGGGAGGTGCCCCCAGGAGAAAAAGACAAACTGGACCCACTTCACCATTTGCCTTGGGCTTACATTGATTCTGTTTAAGTATTTTCCAGAGAAAGAGAAGTAGAATTTCAGAATAACTTAGGGGTCATTTAAATATGGAGTTGTGAGGTGACCATTTGCTTCAGAAGAATTCCTTTTCCTTTGTTTATAAATTTACTTTGTGGAAACCAGACCAAGGCGTTTGAAGCCAGCATGGAGACGTGCGTTGCCGTGTATTTCTCCAGGTCAGAGGGTTTCAAACTTCTGAACTAAGACCTGCAGTAAGAAATATATTCTACCCTGAAACCTGGTGTACCAAACACATCACACACACACACACACACAAAACGCACACACGCATACAACTGAGCCAGAGTTCCACTAGACAGTACATGATTTTGTCCATGCCATGCACTCTGATATTTTCTATTCTGTTCTGCTTTAGTCTAACTTATTTCATGCTTTTTAAAAATTTCTGGTCATGACCCACTAAATTGATTTCATGACCCACTAATGAGGCATGACCCGCAGTCCAAGAAACACTGCTCCTGGAAAGGTGTCATGGACCTTCTGCTGGGCGTTGTCTACCTGCCACCACTAAGAACGGCTCCTGGACAAGGCCTCTCCCTCCCGGCCTGGCCTCCAAGACATCCCCGAAACCTGCAGCCCGGTCCCTGCCTACCTTCCTGCAAAACTTGTGATTTTTTTTTTTTTTAAACTTGTGATTTTAAAATATCGTTTGGGAAGATGAATGCTCCCCTTTACACATTTGTCTTTTTCTTGTTAACTTCACTGCAAATTACCCACCAAGCGATATACTTATAGGGCAGATCAGATTGCTTATACCTCTACAACCCCAAGATGAAAAGGCACATATTTGCACCCGGAGAGTAATAGGATAATAAGGCAATTTTGCAAATGACCCCTTGCTCACTCTCCCAGGACAAGTTACACTCTCTCCGTGGATGAGAAGAGGGAATACAGATTCCATTTGTTTACTATTTAAGGGATCAGAAGGGCCAGAGGAAATTTGGTGGGTTGTTTTGTTTTTCTACATAGTTACAAGGTGTAAAAAGAGATATTCTGGTTCCCATTCAAAATATCGCAACGGGAAAGAGGAATGTATAACTCCCAAACACGTATCTTGAGACATAGCACGTGAACAGCAAAAAAGAAAAAAAAATACAGTATACTCATAGAAAGCGTGCAATTTCAGAGCTGGATGATGAGTAGGGTAAAAGAGATAGAGGATACATGTCAGTGAGCTGTTTCGTTTTTCTCCATACCTGTAAGGAAGGAACAATCCTGATCTCCATCCAAAATCATGGCATGGAAAAGATGAAATAAACACCCTGAAACTAGTAGGTTTCCAAACAGCACTTGTGCATCCAATGATACTCCTTGCCTAGAAACCACAGATTTTTCCAGATCTGGAAGAGACGGTGGGGGTCGTTTGATTCTACCCCCGCCATTTACATACGAAGAAGCTGAGGCAGGGGGCCTGTGGCTTGTACCAGATTATATAGCTACTGAAAGGCAGAACTGGGACTGGTAGATTCAGCTTCCAAGAAGCTGTGCTTCTCCGCAGCCCTGCCCCCCACCCCCCAATGCACACACACAAAGAAGCCGTGTAACCTTTGACTCCAAAAATACACGCCTTTGCCAGTGAAGCTAAAGCAAATCTCCACGTTATCAGAAGTCCATCACTACCACCCAATTACTAAATCACTAATAATCAGGGAGATAGATTTTCTCTGAGCCCAGACGACCCCCTGGGAGTGAGTGAGTCACTTTAGAAAGCTACTATAATTCTTGCAGGCCACTGGGGCATCATTCAGTGAAGTGCATCTACCAGCCGGCACTTCTGAGCCCTGGAGGAGTGTCCAAAGCTCTCCGAGTGCCTTTCCCTCTGCTCACAGCCCTCTCTTGGGGAGAATCAGGTGCGGCAACCACGTGCAGTTCTGCTCTGCAGGAAAATGGCTAAAGGAAGTTATGTCCTGGGTCCTACTTGATGCTGGGTGTAACAGCATGGGCTCCTTTTTATGTATGTTTGCAAAAATAGGAAGGAAGAGAATTTAGGATTGTAACCAGTTGATAGATGGGCCACAAATTACTGAAGTATGACGATATTTTGGGGGTAGTATCGTACATTCACTATACCTTCAAATCCTTTTTTCTTTTTTTTGGCTGCGTTGGGTCTTCATTGCTGCACGCGGGCTTTCTCTAGTTGAGGCGAGCGGGAGCCGCTCTTCGTTGCGGTGCGCGGGCTTCTCATTGCGGTGGCTTCTCTTGTTGCTGAGCACGGGCTCTAGGTGCGCGGGCTTCAGTAGTTGTGGCACGCGGGCTCAGTCGTTGTGGGTCGCGGGCTCTAGAGCGCAGCCTCAGTAGTTGTGGCGCACGGGCTTAGTTGCTCCACGGCATGTGGGATCTTCCAGGACCAGGGATCGAACCCGTGTCCCCTGCATCGGCAGGCGGATTCTTAACCACTGCGTCACCAGGGAAGTCCCTCCCTTCAAATCTTTAAACCCCATCTGCCTTACAGTGGCCTATACTCTTGACTTTTCCTTGTGTTTTCGGAAATCAAGAGCGAATTCCAGAATCCCCCTCCCCCTCCCGCCCCGCCCTATCATAGAAAGCACCGTCTTTGTGAGTCAAGAAGATTGTGCTTTTTTCTTTCCGTTATTTTTCTCCCATCTGTGTCTTGAATATCTCACAAACACAAGAGCAGTGAGAAAATAATTCCCACTTTGTTGAACAACTAATGAATCTGGAGGATCTATTTGATCTTCTAATGAGACCAGATGTCTTCAGAGGATTCTGGGAATGGGTATAGAAGAACTTCCCCTCCGTGAATGATTCTGATACATGGAGGAATAAAAAAAAAAATTCTAAATTAATCCTGAGTGAAACACATAACTAGTGTTCCTGTGGAAAATAGGGCTCAGAGGCTCAGGGAGTTTGTGCCAAAGGAATTCAGCCGTGCCGAAGCCAGTTTTCTCGAAAGTGAGGAGCCTGGGGGTGGGAGCAAGCCTTTTCTCTCTGCTCTGGTGCAGAAGCTTTTTGAGCAGAGTTTTATTTATTTATTTTTAACACCCTAGATCACTTTTCCCAAGCCTTAGTTCACTTTCCCAACCAATATAGGTCTGCGGTTTGAGATGTCGTTGGATTTGACCCAATTTTTTTTCGTCTTTTTATTGGAGTACAGTTGCTTTACAATGTTGTGTTAGTTTCTGCTGTGCAACGAAGTGAATCAGCTCTATGTAAACCTATATCCCTTCCCTCTTGTACCTCGCCCCCTCCCCCCCATCCCACCCATGTAGGTCATCACAGAGCACTGAGCTGAGCTCCCTGTGCTATACAGCAGGTTCCTGCTAGCTATCTATTTTACACATGGTAGTGTATTTATGTCAATCCTAATCTCCCAATTCGTCCCACCCTCTCCTTCCCCCCCGTGTCCACATGTCCCTTCTCTACGTCTGCATCTCTATTCCTGCCTGCAAATAGGTTCATCTGTACCATTTTTCTAGATTCCACATATATGTTAATATACAATATTTGTTTTTCTCTTTCTGACTTACTTCACTCTGATGACAGACTCTAGGTCCATCCACCTCACTACAAATGACCCAATTTCATTCCTTTTTATGGATTTGCCCCAATTTTAAGCCATGTTTAATGGACTTGCTTAACCCTTCTTTTCTGTGTGTGTGTGTGTGTTGGGGGCAGTGTGTGCATCATGTTTCCCCACATTCACCCGCCGTCCTGCTCCCCGTTGAGTCCCCCTGAGCTTTGGGGTTCAGGGTCACATACCCAGAATTATAGTCTGTCACTTCACTTACCTGTGTTTTCATTTCTTTGGATGCAAAGTAGTTCCTCCTGGAAGCAAATGATGAGCATTGAAGTGATTTCCCATCAAGAGGGGAGAAGTGTTTCTATCTGAAGGCAAATTAAAATATCTATGACCATTCAACCTACTCGTCAAAAAGAGATCAGAGGAAAAGAAACCGACCCTTCTAGGTTTACAAGGAAATGAGAAAACTGGCTTTTCTTCCACCGGGGCTGGGAAGTTTTCTTCTGCCTTTGAATTTGGAGGGAACATTGGAATCTGCAGGTCTGATTCCATGACTCGGGGGCTCTTCAGGCATCAGACGTCTGCTTCTGTGATTCCCTCCAGGCATACCTGGCACAGAAACCTCTGGGCTGGTTGATGGTGCTGAGAATGTATATGATTCTAGCCTTCCTTGCTTGGACAGGCATGGGTCTTACTGCACCCACATCGGTTACTGATTGAGAAATCCATTCTTTAGACTTTAAAGTCTTCTTGGTCACTGTCCCATCAATACCTGTTTGTGCTATAGGTGTTGTTCTTTGGTGGAAATGGCCCCCTGACTGCGGAGATGTGGCTTCTCCACTTTCTGTGTTCCTTTTTAAAGTATTACATTTGCTTTATTTAGAGAGGATGCATCTGCAAACTGCAGACTCGGTTTAGACTCTGACTTCTCGAAGCTTGGTTTCAGCGTAGCCAGGCGCTAGTCGTTTCCATGCTAGTCGTTTCCTCCCTGGGAAGCCAGGAGATTTGGTCGAAGCAATGATGATGGCTCCATACTGGGTTTGCTTGTTCACACACCCGATACGCTTTCTGTTCCTGTTAGTCTATTTTTTTTCAAATTTTTGACTGTGTTGGGTCTTCGTTGCTGTGTGCGGGCTTTCTCTAGTTGCGGCGAGCAGGGGCTACTCTTCGTTGCGGTGCGCGGGCTTCTCATTGTGGTGTCTTCTCTTGTTGCAGAGCACGGGCTCTAGGTGCGCGGGCTTCAGTAGTTGTGGCTCGCAGGCTCTAGAGCTCAGGCTCAGTAGCTGTAGCGCACGGGCTTAGTTGCTCCGCCGCATGTGGGATCTTCCCAGACCAGGGCTTGAACCTGTGTCCCCTGCATTGGCAGGCGGACTCTTAACCACTGCGCCACCAGGGAAGCCCCCTGTTAATCTATTTGTTATCTACCAGCATCGTGGGGAGCATGGGAATAGCCAGCCATACCCAAGGAACCCGTGTTTAACTGGCTGGGCCATTGTCAGGCGTCTGAAATGAACAATGAGGGTAGGAAGAGAATGGGCATCTTCCTTGCTCTGCTCAAGGTCAGGTGGTGAAGGGAAGAGAGGCCCCTTTTACTGGGTGCTCACTCTTTGCATGCTCTAGGACTGGGTGCCTCAGGCCCTTTTCTGGTCCGCTCCTTAGGGCAGCTCCGGGAAATGAGGACAGGACAAGGTCTCCTTTGGTATTAGAGAGGGAGAGGGAAAGCCCTGGACCACTGTGGTCACATAACGTGGTCCTTCCAGGGGACACGTCCATCCCTCCCTCATGGGCCCAAAGAGACACGGAGTTAATTGATTAATAAAAGTTTGTTAACTAGGTTTTTATTTTTTAATGTTTTAAAATTTATTGTATTCAAGTATAGTTGATTTACAATGTGTTAATTTCTGCTGTACAGCAAAGTGACTCAGTTATATATATTCACTTTCATACTCTTTTCCATTATGGTTTATCACAGGATATTGACTATAGTTCCCTGTGCTCTACAGTAGGACCTTGTTGTTTATCCATTCTATATATAATAGTTTACATCTGCTAATCCCAAACTCCAAATCCACCCCTCCCCCAAACCCCCTCCCCCTTGGCAACCACAAGTCTGTCCTCTATGTCTGTGAGTCTGTTTCTGTTTCATAGATAAGTTTATTTGTGTCATATTTTAGATTCCACAGATAAGTGATATCATATGGCATTTGTCTTTCTCTGTCTGATTTACTCCACTTAGTATGATTATCTCTAGGTCCATCCATGTTGCTGCAAATGGTATTATTTCATTCTTTTTTATGGCTGAGTAGTATTCCACCATATATATACACACATATTTATATATATATGTGTGTGTATATATATATATATATATTACACACATACACATACATACACACCACGTCTTCTTTATCCCCTCATCTGTCGATGGACATTTAGGTTGTTTCCATGTCTCAGCTATTGTAAATATTGCTGCTATGAACACTGGGGTGTGTGCATCCTTTTGAATTAGAGTTTTGTTTGAATATATGCCCGGGAGTGGGATTGCAGGAAACTCTATTTTTAGTTTTTAAGGAACCTCCATACTGTTCTCCATAGTGACTGTATCAGTTGACATTCCCACCAACAGTGCAGGAGGGTTCCCTTTTCTCCACACCCTCTCCAGCATTTATCATTGTAGGCTTTTTAGTGATGGCCGTTCTGACCGGTGTTAGGTGTTACCTCATTGTACTTTTGCTAACTTGGTTTTTAAACAACCAAGTTTTTTAGTCAAATAATCTGTTAGTACCAGCAAAATTAACCGAGGCGCTTGAATCAGTTGGGGGATGGGTGAGGATCAGGAATGAGAAAGATGGAGGAAGAAACAAAGACATGGGAAAAAAACACCTCAGCAGGTAACCTGCCCCCGAGGCTTGGAGGTCCATTAATAGGCGAGGGTTTATGGAAGACTCAAGGTTAACAGAAAACACTTCCATTTTTCCTCGACTGCAGAGTTTGGACAATAGACGAGAATAATACCCGCCATTTATTGAGTTTTTACTGTGAGTCAGACAGTTGTTAAGTGTTTTACCAGTACTGTATCTCACTTAATACTAATTCATCCCTGGGCAGTGGGCATGTTTGCTCCCAGTGTGCAGAGTAACCTACCAAGACCTAAAGATTTTCACCGATTTGCCCCAAGTCCCATGGCTAATAAGTGATAACAATGTCCTCGAAGCAAAAAATGTATATGGCGGTCTTTTGTAAACTATGCCCATCTCAATACTGCTTTACAATAGGTCTTAAAGGACCTCTTTGACTCTTAAACTACAGAGAGCAGTTTCTTAAATTGGCCCAAGAACATGTAAATTATTTCTTTCTTTTTTTAATTGGAGGGCGACCTTGTAGGGCTGGAATCCGGAACTGTTTGCATCGGAGAAGATGAGGAGCTTGCCATTGGTGGCAGACTCTGGAGCTTCTAAACCTTCATCCGTAAAAGGGGCTGTAACTGGGGGGGCACAGAACCAGGCAATCGGGTGCAGCAGGGGTGCGGTCTTCTCGACCTGGGGACACTGGGCAGGCTGTCCCCGCCGCCCCACCGCCAACGCCCAGCACCGCTTCCTACCGCATGATCAGTAGAGGCAGGTGCATCAGTCTGTCTGCTTAGAAGCAGGTACACACTTGTTTGCTGAGAACAACGAGGGTCCCTGCTCACTCCAAGACCTGCGTCTGCCCAGCAGGGCACACAAACTGCTCACAGGTCTTACAGAAAGTCCGAGACGTTCATTCCTCAGTGTCGGGGAGGGAGAGCTCCCTGAGCCCCTGAGCCCCAGGACCCTGTCTGCCCACGGTGTCTGCTGTTATACAGAGTCAGGTAATGGGTGACAAAGCCGAAAACATGACTCGTGTGTGACACTCCGTAACACAATTTGAAGGACTTTGCCCTCTGAACCTGTGAGGTAAAATACGTCTTCCTATTTTCCAGGGTAAGTGAGGAATGACTATATTCCTACTTATTCTTCGACAACTTGGGAAGTCGATCGTACAAATCTCTGAGGGCTCCACATCCGTTTGCAGAATGACTGCATGGAAATTGGGCATTTGTGCTATTGTTCACGTTAAAGACATTAATGTCTAACCCAAGAATACCACCCACACTCGAGAACAGAGACGTACACGGCATCACCTCTGCCAGCAGCTGGGTGTTTCTTGAATGTCCGATGCTTAAAACCTAATTCTCTCTGCACTTCTGCTTTTTCCGTGCACCAGGCAAAGCTCAGGCCGCCTGTGCATGGGTCCCCAGCCAGCTTCTCTGGAGACACTCGGACCTTCTGTATCACTTTCCTGATTTTCTCCACTTTCCTTCACCTCCATCTCTCCTTTTCAATCTTCCCAGACTCCCTTTCTCTTTTCTCACTCACATGGCTTCTCCTCCTTCCCTCGGAACGCCTCAGCTTCCTAGAGGCAACCTGCAGGCATTGCTTTGTATAGGATCGTGATCCCTGGGACCCCTGTCCTCAGCTGCATCTGCGTTTTCCCTGCAGGTGGAATGTGGTGGACCATGAGGGCACCCGAACCCCATAGGTCCGAGGATGGATGGAGAAGCATGAGAAACAGTTGAGTACATAGACCCTAAGAGTGGGCTGCATTCAAGGACAGTAGATGGAACGTCTATGTGGCCCTGTCTCTGGGTGAGGGGACCCCACACAGCGGGGTTTTCTTTTGGGGGTAGCAGGTCACCTTCAAGGGCAAAGGCAAAGGAGACTGAGCAGGGGAATGTGTGGATCCCTGTAACGCCCATGCAAAGACAGCTTCGAAATTCTCCTTGTTTCTCAGCAGCGGTGCGTGGCAAGGCCCTGCTACCTATGTATGTTGTGTAGCAACATCTCCACACAGTCCCACAAAGGGCTACCAATGCGTCCCTCCCTTTTAACTTCCTCCCTGGAAATCATTTTCAAATGCCATATTTCCAACCTCCCAGGACCAAGTCTGTGAGTTCTTCACATACAGCGTCCTCTGAAGGAACAGCCAAACACTTGAAGGAGAAACTGTACAAATCTGAAGTGCACAGGACCGCTGGGCCCTGCTGCTGTTCATTTCTCTCCAGAAACTAAAAGAACACCACGTTAGCTTGAATATTTAGAAGTGTCACCAGGATTACACAACATTTGGGATTAACTTTACAACCAACCTTGATCCAACTTCTAATTCTGTAAGAATGTTTTTCCTTTACATGACAAATGGATTAATTAGCCAATAGGTCTAAAGTCTGTCTTTTATTGCACAATAAGAGTCTTGCAAAGGCAGAAGGTAACCCCAGATAGGTGCCTCTTGTCTTTCACTTGGGGAGCACGGAGATAACTGGCCTTTCATCCAATGGCTCACAGTGTTGATTTTTAAAGTCTACAGCGGGACCACCTCTGGTGAATTGACTATCACATTTCTAAATACTCTGTTTACAG
This sequence comes from Hyperoodon ampullatus, assembly GCF_949752795.1. Lineage (NCBI taxonomy): Eukaryota > Metazoa > Chordata > Mammalia > Artiodactyla > Ziphiidae > Hyperoodon > Hyperoodon ampullatus. The sequence goes on from NC_136915.1 coordinate 196,306,357, forward strand.
AATACTTTACCTGTGAGAGCAAGATAATTATTTCATTTAAATTAAAAACATATTTTTTTGGGGGGGATGAAACACAGAAGGTACCAGATCCGTGTTGAATGGATACACCCAAGATGTGGAGGAGGACGGGTTGGGAGGGATGGGGGTAAAGGCAGCAGAGATAACATTCTGTCTTCACTTTCAAGCGACGTTAAATTGCTAATTGGCAATCGGAAAATTCTCAGGATTTCAATGTCTTCTTAAGCAGTGTTCCTGATGTGATTGATACAGACACACTCACATTCATTTGGTAAAAAATAATTCCACTCACATATAGGTTTTAGGTCCCACGTGGATAGGTTTTGGGTCCCACGTGGTTCCTCTGGGCAGATCTTGTGTGCATATATATCACAGAGTTTTGAGTACATATCCTGTTTTCAGATGTGTTCCCTGACATGTTGGCTCATTCTAAGACTTGTTTTATTTTGACCACTGTATCTTGCCTCGTCTGAAATCACCACAAATCCTTCTTTACCACACACATCCCAGCACCACGCTTGTGCTTTTTGGATCTGAAGTCGTGATGGATAAGAGGCTTGGCTTATTGCCTAATTTTAAAAAAAGAAAAAAAAAACCTACTAAATATTACACTTCCCCTTGTAAAATAATGATATAGATTAGTGTTTGTGCAGAAGTGCTGGCAACAAGAATTCTTCAAAAGTTTTCCTTTGGGTGATGAAAGCTGTTATATTATTTTGACTAGCTAATCAAATGTAATTGGGGAGCTTGAAGTGCCTTAGATTTTCCGTGTACAGTTATCAAAGGGGGAAATGTAACTCGTGGAGCTGATGAAAGGCATCTCTCACGGTATTCTTTCAATTATAAACCTTACAGAGGGAAGAAAGAACAGTCCTGTTGCTAAAAACTCAGGGCTTGAAATGCCCCTTCATGTTAATTGCTGTATTAGCTAGTTAACACATTATTATACATTTTAATTGATTCTTGCTCCAGTTTTGGAGAAGAAAAAATTCTGGATCTCTGTGGCAAGTAAATTAAGGAGGGAAGATGCTTGGGCACCATAGTATTACTGTTTATATTAGGTTTAAATCATGCCAGATATCTGCAGTACAAACAGTAGCCCTCACTTTTGTGGGGTCTAACTTGCTTTAAAAGCATTAATAGTTTGCACTCATGTATTGGGATTTGTGGTTATGAATGTTTTCAAAGGAGTTTTATTTGACCATTGAGAATTCCTTTTATGGTTTTATCAATGACATGTCACAATCTTGAAAACATAACTTCATTCCAGTCATGTATTTGGATGGGTCCAGCTGAGGGTTGGCTTTTGAAAAGAATCAAAACATATTACACCTGCATTTCATTCACCAGGATGTAGCGTTTTTCTTTAGGGTTGAATCCCACTCTCAAGCTACCTGTAAAACATTTCTGGCATAAATGATGAGTTGTGACCTAGGATTAGGACAGATTTCAGCTTTTATTCATTTATGAATTCACTTGTTCACCCCCTCATTCATCAAACCTGTAATGAGTTCCTACTGTGTGTCGGTCCCCTTGCTACATTACAGTAGACAAGACAAGTGGGCCTGGCCGGACACAAGTTACATCCTCCTGGGCACTTTTCTCAATTAAAGTAAATGCAGCACCAAACACCACAGCCAACCCTGACTCTGAAAGCTTGTGCAGCTACTTGTGACTATGCTTCCACTGATGTGTGAAATGTATTGGAACTGGAAAAGATGATTGACTTCTCATAGACAACAGGCCGACCTCTGAGAAACATGGCAGTGGTCCAATAATGATGAAAACTGAGAGATAGAGGTTTGTCCAGAATGTAGGGTAAGCCCTTGGGGGGCGCCTACCCAGCCTGGGGCAGGGGAGGGGGAAGTCTTGGAGGATGAGTGGGAGATGTCAACCAGATGAGCAGCTAGAAGTGAGGGGAGCCAGGGAGGCGTCCCCAGCAGAGAACAGCTGGTGGGAAAACATAAGGTCTGTGCACTGTACTTTGGGGACCAGTGCATAATTCCTGCAGTGGGAAGGTGAGCATGTACATGGGAGGTGGCTGGACAGGGGACTAAGGTCACTCACATGGGCTCTTAAGTAAGGATTTTATTCAAAGCAAAGGGAAGCTACCATGAGAAGTTGAGAAGGGGTGACCCAGAGGGATTGGAAATGTACCACAGTGACTGTTGGACATATATGCCTACTGTTTCCTTTTTTGTTTTGTTTATTTATTTATTTTTGGCTGCACTGGGTCTTCGTTGCTGCTCATGGGCCTTCTCTAGTTGAGGTGCGCAGGCTTTTCACTGCGATGTCTTCTCTTCTTGCAGAGCACCAGCTCTAGGTGCACGGGCTTCATTAGTTGTGGCACATGGGCTCAGTAGTTGTGGCTCACGGGCTCTAGAGCGCAGGCTCAGTAAGTGTGGCGCTCGGGCTTAGTTGCTCCACGGCACGTGAGATCTTCCCGGACCAGGGCTCGAACCCGTGTCCCCTGCATTGGCAGGCAGATTCTTAACCACTGTGCCACCAGGGAAGTCCTGTTTCCTTTTTTGAGTTCAGCTTTGGTGTGGTTTTCCCTCGTTTCCCAGCATTCAGCTGAAATACATTCCAATGATTTCTTCTTATGTGTCACTTAAAATTTTGTTGTTGTTGTAAAGAAGGCATATAGTTGATATCTTTTCTGTATAGTTTGTTATTTCTGCTATTCTTTCCAATAGGCCTTTTCCTTCTAGGTAAATTCCAGTTAATTGGTGACATGGATATATTTGAGGTCTTGGTCTTTGTTTCATGTTTAATTTAAACAAATGTGACATTTGAAAATTTCTTCAGTATAACATGTGTTTTGACCAGAAAGCTTTTTCTTTTTAACCTTACACTTATCTATTGCTGTTTATTTCATAGTCATTGATTTAGTGGCACCAAATCAGTTTATATTCACATCACTGGGGGGAGGGTGCTATCTAGCCCAGTGGACCTAGAGCTATCACATACCAGCTTTTAAAATTATTTGTTCGAATCATTCATTCATTTATTCATTCAATACATGTTCATTAAATACCCACTAAATGCCAAGCCCTACTCTAAACCAGAGGATGCCGTTGTGGACAAGACCAACAGGGTACCATTTTTATCGACACTCACTTTGTAGTGAGAGGGAGGCAGATGATAAACTGCCAAGAAAGATAATGTGAACAGTTAGAATAAATGAGTGAGGAGGGTAGATAGGAAGAGAGGGAGCAGTTAGAGGGCTTCAGAGAAGACAGACGTGAAGGGTGGACACTTGAACTGAAATCTAAACAGCAGGAAAGAACCAGCCTTGCTAAATCTAGAGATGTAGCAGTCCAGGCACAGGAACAGCAAGTGCAAAAGCCCTGAGGTGGAAACCAGCTTGGTATTTTCAAGAAACATGAAGAAGGCCCAAGTGCATAAGTCAAAGAGTTGGCAATGTGCAGCCCATGTAGGGCTTGGATTTTATTCTGTTTGGGACAGGAACTCAGGATTTTAGGCAATGGAGTGTCTTCATCGAATTTCATTATAGGAAATGTTGCTCTGGCTGTAGGTGGGAAATGGGTCAGGAGGAAGCAAGAGAGAGTGTAAGAGATTCAGCAACCCAGCGGCTTAGACAGGGCATGACGATGGGAATGGGGAGAATCGGATGGACTCAGGACACAGGTTGAGGCAAAGCCGACAGAATTTGCTCAAAGGGGCTTTGGGAGAAAAAGATGAGACAAGCGCAACTTGGGTTTTTGGCTTGAGCCGTTGAGAGCCATTTGTTGAGAAGTAAGGGGAACCAACATCTCTGGGAGCAGGAGCTGCCAACTTCCTAAAATGCTCCTGGAACAGATAGACGTAGAGGCCAGGGCTGGTCCTTAGATGCCTGCTTTGGGAACCACTGATTATTCTGGAGAACACAACTAAACCACCCCGTGCAGATAAGAATCCAAGCTCTTCTTAGAGGCCAGGCTTCTCCACACTCCCCTGCAGTCTACTTCAGAGTTTAGCAGCAGTCAGGATGCTATTTGATTTGCAACTTAAACCCTTCCTTCTGCAGAAGTGTCACCCCCTCTGTCATAAAGTCAAAACAGGAGGGTACCCTTGGCTTGATTCTAACCTGTTACTGAGTTACAGCTTGTTGAGTTGCAGCTCCATGAAAACCTACAGATATTGTCATTAAGGGATTCAAACTGATTTCAGTAATCAAGACACAGGAGTCTGGTTAAGACTGGACCCCTCTGCCAACACAAACGGACCAGGATGCAAATTCAGTCGGAGTGACACCTCAGGGAAATTGGTGGCTGAGGACATTCACTGCTTGATCCCAGGTGACTTGCCCCTTCCAAGAACATAAACCAGATTTGGACCATCAAACCTTTAAAAGGATTTTTCTTACTTCAATATGGATTCTCTAGAATTTGACCCCAAAGTCTGAGTCACCACCTTGACATGGACTCAGTTTGTTTTCCTCCACAGTCCTTTTTATGAGGAGAAAATTGCTAGCTGTTTTAAATATTCTTTCTAAGCTTTATCTCCAATCCTTTCATTATCTTTGTTGCTTTTCTAACAGATTTCACTTTCTTTTCTGTAGTAGAAATCAGAGATAATCTAAGCTATAGTCTCTCCAAAGCTTCTCTCACCCCAGCGCAGAGCAGTGGGTGGCATTTGGACAAATCCAGGGATTTACCTACAAAATTATAGATGGGCATGAATATGCCAGACATACCAGAATCAATAAACCTGCCAGCAGCAATGAGTGTTTTATCTACTCCAAAAGGACTTTGTTTCCCACTGCTTAGTACCTTACTTAATTTACTTCCAGGCACTGAAAAAACCCTGATACTATTTTGTCCAGTATCTTTGCAGTTGAAACAACTTCTTGCCCACTCACTTATTAGCCCAAATCAGTGGTCACTTGCAATGCAGACTGACCTCAGCTTTGTGGACCCTGAAACCTACACAATTTAGGAAGTGCTTGATGAAAAACAAAAACATCTTCTCTTTTGCACATTTTACAAACTTGAGTCCTTGCGCATAGAATTGCTTGGATTCCCTCAAGAGCCTGGAGAGCGCTCATCCATGGGAAGTTTCCTGAAGCTTAAGCTCATTCGTTTCAGGTATAAGTGCCTCTGATTTGCTTTCTGCCAAGGAATTTCTTGCATAGGTTATCACTGGGGCTAGGAGGAAGGTGGGGATAAAGAATCTGCATGGTGGTCAAAGAGGATTTAAGTGTAGACCACCCAAGTTGAATAACACAGATATGAAGCCCAGATACCTTTACCGAGTTTTCTTTCTAAACATAATTCCTCATTGGTCATGGGACAAAAGATATTCCTGCCTGTAGACTGAAGACATAACTACAGCATTGTTAGTTGCTCTCTGGCTGGTCCACCTTCTCCTCACCTATAGGCTCACTGACTGGCCGCTCTGACACGTCATCCTATTCCTCCAACTCTACTCTCCTTGCCCTAAGACATGTCTCATACACATATCCAACCAGTTTATGCAGAAAGTGCCGTTAAGTTCTATTTCAGTTTTGATGAAGGATTCATAGAGAATTCAGACGCTCTGATAAGAGTAGTACTTCGTGTACATGTAGGTGCCACAGTGATCTCATGAGAAATGTTAGGGGTTTCCCATGGTGAGATGAAAGAGGATATAAAGGTTTGGGGCTCCTCAGATTGGAAAAATCCAGTGTTTTCCTTTCTCTTAGAATCACATTGTAAACTATTACATGATCATACATTTCCTGTTTGATTTTATTTACCCAGTCTTGACTTACACATCTGAGTAAAAAGACCAGAACTCTGAAGGGATTTGTTAGGAAGAATATTGGAAAATAGAATCTCTAACTGGGTCTCAGTACTATGCACACATCCATGAGTGGTTACCTCTAAGCTGGACTTGTCGGCTTCAAATGGGACCTTGCAGAACGTTTTGATGAAGAGTTTAGTCTCGGGAGCTCAACATTCAAAATAAAGTTTAAAGGTTTTGAGAGGTTTTTAAAAAGTGAATTTTACTCGCTTCTAGTATGGCTAAAAAAAAATGAAGTGAATTTCTTAAGTGTTTTTCATTTGTGAGGTGGTATGACTATATAAATTGTGCAGAAGAACTTAAATTTCTTACCAAAACAAAAATAAATAAAGAAATGAGGTGGTGGATGTGTTAATTAACTAGATGGGGGAATCCTTTCAAAATGTAGCAGGGAGGGATAAACTGGGACATTGGGACTGACATACACACACAACTATATATAAAATAGGTAACTAATAAGGACCTACTGTATAGCACAGGGAACTCTACTCAGTACTCTGTAATGACCTATATGGGAAAAGAATTTTAAAAAGAGTGGCTGTGTGTAGACGTATAACTGATTCACTTTGCTGTACAGCAGAAATTAACACAGCATTGTAAATCAACTATACTCAATAAATTTTTTTAAAAAGTAGATGTATAATCAAATCATCACAATGTACACTTTAAATATCTTACAATTTCATATGTCAACTAAATACATCGATAAAACGGAAATAAATTCATTTATTTATTGTACGGGGGACCAAAGGAGTAGTCATTCTTTGAATGGACGGGTAACAGGGTCCCTTTGTGCATTAACTATGGACTTTTGTTTTGAGGAGTAATTAAGGTAGAGAGGAAAGACAGTCTAGCAAATTCTATGAGCCAAGTCATATTTTGGAGTGTCTTGTGGTTTTTATTTCTAAATAAACTACAAGTCAAGAATCTCCTTTAAATAAAATGACCAGTCGGAGGTTTCATGGACTGTTCCTGCATAGTAATGTTTAATAGAAAATCTCTTCTAAAAATTGAATGTATCAATGAATCTGGATTAGAGCTGATTCAGGTTGCTGACTCTTACTTCGTGGGAGCATACCCTACCTGTGATGTATAAACATGAGTCGTGGCAATGGTCAGTAAATGAGAGAATTCTGGAAGAATTTGTAGGGCAGAGGGGAAATGCGTTGACACCCTTTGGAACAAGAGAGTGAAAATGAATTTATTTATTTTTAAAAATGTTTATTGGAGTATAGTTGATTTACAATGTTGTGTTAGTTTATGCTGTACATCAAAGCGAATCAGTTAAACATATACCTATATCCACTTTTTAAGATTCTTTTCCCATATAAGCCATTACAGAGTATTGAGTTCCCTGTGCTATACAGTAGGTCCTTATTAAAATGAATTTATTTTTTGAAATGAGAACAGACTACCCACTTTTCCAGATTCCTGTCCTTTTATGAGATATTTTTTTTTTGAGCCATTTTCTTCTTTGGTTAGGAATTATTTACCCAGATGACTACCTAGTGAGAAATTAGAGATCAGTCACATTATGTATAGAACCATTTAGATTAACGTTCTTTGATTTCTAAATCAAATGTGCCACACAGAACACACTTTCACAGTGTTATATCCACAAAATAGTGGCTATATCACGGTGCTTATATCCACAAAATAGTATTTCACATGCTTTTGCAGTAGGTTTTTCCACAGCTTTGAGCCCTAACCCACTTCACTTCAGGAGGAAGGAAAAAACCCCACAAAATCAATGATTAGCTTAGATCTGAAAACACTTTGCTGCAAAGGTGTAATATCTTTACAAAGGTTTCTGAGGTAAGGAGTATTTGTTTAGCTTTAACTTTATCAAAATAGAACACTAGGTAAAAACACATTGAAAGGGCACTTGAAACAGCAGAGCTGCCCCCAAATCATTGTTCCGTTACATTTGAGGGTCGGGCAAATCCAGTTGTTAAATTATCTCATGTTGAGAACTGGTAAATAAATGTTTATTAATTGCTCCCACTTTTCCTGACTCTCTTAGTTCGATCAGTTTTAGAGCAGAGAAGTAAAAATATATATATATATATATATATTAAAAGAGAGCTTTTGTGATTGAATCCTCTACTTAACTGCTGATATTTCTCTAAATAGACTATCTTCTTTTTTTCTTGTAATATTAGTTCACTTATTTATTTCATGAAAGATTCATTAAATTTTATAGTGCTTTACAGTTTTCAAAAGCTTCACACATATGATTTCATATAATCGCAGAATAACACTTCCTCCTCACCCCTATATTGCCCCACCCCCCATCAAACTGGTAACCACTAGTTTGTTCTCTGTATCTGTGTCTGCTTCTTTTTTGTTTTATTCACTAGTTTGCCATATTTTTCAGACTCCATATATAAGTGATATCATACAGTGTTTGTTTTTTTTTTCTCTGACTTATCTCACTTAGCGTAATGCCCTCCAAGTCCATCCATGTTGCCTCAAATGGCAAAATTTCATTCTTTTTTATGGCTGAGCAATATTCCATTGTATACGTGTACCACATCTTCTTTATCCATTATCTGTTGGTGAACACTTAGGTTGTTTTTGTGCCTTGGCTATTGTAAATAATGCTGCTATGAACATTGGGGTGCATGTATCTTTTCGGATTAGTTGGGGGTTTTTTTCAGATGTATATGCAGGAGTGGAAATTCTGGGTCATATGGTAGTTCTATTTTTAGTTTTTGAGAAATAGACTATTTTCAATTAAAAAAAACCACTTAATTGTCTCCATTCTAGTGGATTTAAAGCTGCGATGCAAAGCAGAGCTGATATTCAGGAAGACCGCAGGGGCCGGTACACCTGGGTTACTCAGCATCTCACTCCTCCCAGACAGAGCCAATCATAGTATTTAGCAGATATTTTTTTCTGAAGGTCTTAAAAGTTGGTCAATTTAAAAAAAGATGTACACAGGCTATCTTTCATTTGATTTTGTGATTAAAACAGTCTGTGTTGTGTTATGAAGGGATCCAGGGACATGGGATGCTGCTTCATGTTGACAGAACGTGCTTGTCTATTGTCTTAGATATGAGGGAGAAATTGATTTCTCTTTGCTATGACTGTCTTCACAAGGAAATACTTGTAAACAGATAGGCTCTAACTCCTCAAAAATCAAGGTAATAGATGGGAAAAGAATTTGAAAAAGAATATACATGTATATGTATAACTGAATCACTTTGCTGTACACCTGAAACTAACACAACATTGTTAATCAAACTATGCTCCAATATAAAATAAAAATTAAAAAAAAATCAGGGTAAAGAAACAGCAGAAGTAAATCTGGCAAAATTGATCTTCCTGATTTGATACTTCTTATACCAGAAAACCCATTGGCTACAAAGGGAATCCCTAGGTGGGACCATTTACAGAGACTGTATTCGAGCAAGCAGTTTGGGGGCCAAGGGCGGGGAGAAAATGAGGCTTTTTTTATTTTTGGCTGTGTTGGGTCTTCGTTGCTGCGCGCAGGCTTTCTCTAGTTGTGGTTAGCGGGGGCTACTCTTCGTTGCGCTGTGAGGGCTTCTCACTGCGGTGGCTTCTCTTGTTGCGGAACACGGGCTCTAGGGGCGCAGGCTTCAGTAGTTGTGGCGCATGGGCTCAGTAGTTGTGGCTCGCGGGCTCTAGAGCACAGGGTCAGTAGTTGTGGTGCACGGGCTTAGCTGCCCCGCGGCTTGTGGGATCTCCCCGGACAGGGGCACGAACCCGCGTCCCCTGCATCGGCAGGAGGACTCCCAACCACTGCACCACAGGGAAGCCCCCCAAGGCATTTTTTAATATTATATTTTCAACCATATTATATAGCAATCAAATATGTTTTTAAACGATAGTCTGTTGATTAACAAACTCCTTGTGGGTTAGTTATAATACCAAATTTGCTTCAATATCAAAAGACAAAATTTGAGTGATATGAGGATACATGAGCGGCCACGTAAAGTGAGATTCTTTTAATCAAAACATCTAAAGGTCAAATAATAATAATTCATATAAAATTTGGAAAGAACGCACAGTTGTATACCCCTCCCACGCCCCACCATTGAAATCTGTTTTTAGTTAATGGGAAATGGGAGTAAAATATTTTATTGAGTCTAAATATAGGCTTTCATATATTAAAAGAAATGCTATTTACAGGTGATTTGTTACTAAATAAAATCTTGGACACTTTTAATTACCAGAATGGTAAGGTAACAATAAACACAGGAAATATAAATGAATAAAGTGTTCACAGACTCACACTGCTATAAATAACCCCCAAAGTCTGCTACTATTATTAGCATGGATGAACAAAAGAAGAATCCAGAAATAGAAAGGGGAAGAGCTTCTCAGAGAGCCTTGTATTCCATGGCATAGGAAATATTTCTAGCAAGCTCAGGAATTTAGGGGGTTAATTGATTTTTAAAGAGGACATTTCCATGCTATCTGTTTGCCAAGGAAATTCTTTTTACTGGCATGTTTGTAAAGTTGGCAGGCTGATATTTCCTCTGGGTGACAAAAGGTGTGATGAAGAATTTTATCTTGACCTCCTTACTAAAATCGGCACTGAGGGCTTGCCTTTTTGTTAACTTATTTGGTTATTATCAGATTATATCTCTAGAGGATTCGTTGATGTGGCTGAAGTTGGGAGGGGCAGTGGACAGCCCTGGACCAAGAGTCAGGTCTCAGCATCACCTGAGCCACCAGTGAGCTCTGGGTCAAAGCACTTACAGATGTCTCCCTGTGCCAGTTTCCTGATTGATGCATGTAGCAAACATGTATTGAGCCTCCAGGCCCAACGCTAAGCAGTGGGGTTACAAGGTAAATAAAAGTACCTGGTTCCGGGCTTCCCTGGTGGCGCAGTGGTTGAGAGTCTGCCTGCCGATGCAGGGGACGTGGGTTTGTGCCCCGGTCCGTGAAGATCCCACATGCCGCGGAGCGGCTGGGCCCGTGAGCCATGGCCGCTGAGCCTGCGCGTCCGGAGCCTGTGCTCCGCAATGGGAGAGGCCACAACAGTGAGAGGCCCACATACCGCAACAAAAAAAAAAGTACCTGGTTCCTGCTCACAGGCCATTTGTGGCTGGGAGGGCAGACCTGGAGTTTACAAAGAATGTGTCATAGAGATGATCCCTATGCAAGAACACAGGGCAGGACTGTACTCTATCTAAGGAAAGGGCACCCAGGAAAACTTTGTAGAAATGGGGCCATCTGAATCAACTCCATCTTGAAGGATGCCTCTTTATAAAAAGGGATGAAAATGGCTGTACTCGGTTATCTTACAAGGCTCTGGTGAGGAACCAATGGCATGATAAAGGTGAGTTGAAAAACATAGAAGACAATATAAACATAGGCTACTACTGTCCCATATGACACATACAACAAATTTCTATTTTATCTTATTTTTTATAACAAAGGATTCACATGCATGAATACTATTATACATTGTCTGCTAAGGTTTTTTTTCATTTTTCATAACTAGTGATGAGTGCAATTATTTGAGAACAGATTATAAAACTGTAGTTAAGTGACAGAAAAACAAATCTCAAGTACTTTGTTTTTGTTTTTCATCAGTATGGCCCAGAATCAAAAGAAGAAAAGATAACTTCCCCAAATACAGCTATATTTTTCCATATGTGGTAATGATAGTAATTATTTTTAAAACAGTTATATTTGTGGTGATTTTCAGGATATGAAGTTATGACTTTGAGGTATTTAGTATTAGTAGATTATTATTTTTAAACATGAATTACTTATGCACAAACTATGTGTTTTCTGGTGAAAAAGGTTATCTTTCTTAGGCAAATGAAGTATTAGATTTATCTCTCTCCAGTAGAAATTTATTATTTTCTTATCCTCAGTTGGATAGCTGGCTCTGTGATTCAGTGATTTATTCAACAAGTATTTTTTGAGTGCCTATTATCTGCAGTGTCAAACAGGGCAAACAGTATCTTATAGAATACGTTCCAATATGTCTTTTTAGAGTGAAACATTTTTTTAAATTAATTTTTATTGGAGTATAGTTGATTTACAATGTTGTGTTACTTTCTGCTGAACAGCAAAGTGAATCAGTTATACATATACATATATGCACTCTTTTGTAGATATGAAACATTTAAAAAAATACATGGAAGTCAGGCATTGATTGCATTTCCCCTCAGCACCTCCATGCATATAAGTGAATCAGTGACCACAAAAAACAGGGAAGCCTCTTTGCTTCAGCAATATGCAAATTAATTTGTAGTATGCAAATAATTTGCGCAGACAATGCGTTACCATTTAGAATTACCATTGTGAATAACTTTTACTCCCGATATGGTTTTTGTTTAAAAGTAGACGTGAAACAGAGAAAAGGTGTAAAACAGAGGAGAAATCTCTCCTGTGCCCCTGCACGGCTATTGATAGGTTAGCATAAACCATCGCTGGTACAGCCATGTTCAAGGTCAAAGGCACAAGCCCCACGTCTGCATCCTGTGTCCACCCCTCCCCGTGTTCTATGCACACTGGCTTTTCTCCCGGAAGCTCTTCGCCTTCCTTCTTTTAACAGCTTGGACTGAGGTGAGGATTCTCTAGTCAGGAGCCTTTATGAGCCCTGTGTTGCCAGGTTTCTAAAAAGAGTAAGCATGGTAGTTTGAATTTAGAAAAAAAATACCAAAGTGTATATAAAAGCTCTTCTGGTTTCATTTGATTTTTTTGTTAAGAAACAATGGTGTTTATTTACCATGTTTGGCTTAGAATTTCTTTGGTTTCTTGGTTCTCTCATTTTTTTCCAAGAAACTAAACTCAAACACAACCTTAGCAAACAAAATAGTTTGCAGTTGAGGGTGGGTGAGGAAGTTATATGAAGATTGAGTGGGAACATCAACCCAAGGACATAATAGACAAGAAACCATGTTTTTCCTCCCTTTTCTTCAGAAGTAGTCTTCCGCATGGTTTAATGTGCTAACATAACCCCGGTTCCAATATTTCAAAAGATACAGAACTTCCCAGCACGATGATAAAGTTTTCCTGTGTTCCAATAATAAAACCTCAACGTACCAGTGACTTCCAGTTCCTCTGTGGCAACTTGTGAACACCAACCAGGTCCTGAGTCCTCAGCCTGCAGTATCAGTGTAGGAGTCGGAAACAGATGTTCACGGGACAATGCCATTTTTTGTCACTGTCGATACTACGTGGCAACTTTCCCAAACGAAATTGTTTGTGGATGGAAAAGAATGTAAGCAGTGATTCATGCCCAGGAATTTTTTTTTTCTTTTCTTTTTTTTTTTGGCTGCAGGCTAACCATATTTTTATTTGTTTTAAAATCATAGACCATTACTGGATTAAAAAATTTAGGATAGCTTATTATTAGCAGATCTTTTCCATTTTGGGGGTCCAGCATTTCCTTCTAAAAGGAGCGACTATTTTAGGTGGTTTACTGGAAGTATTCAATGCCTTGCTTTAGTCTGAGGATTCAGGTAATTGAATGGCATGCCTTGCTTTGTACTTTTGTTCATAGTTTGGAAGCAGAGAGAATTCAAAATAAACATTAAGTAGAAACATATTTATTGGTAATAGGTAGCATTACATGATCTTGATTTGAAATTTTCACGAATATTCCAAAGGCGCATCTACGCTTACCGTAAGAGACAACCGATTTATCTGTGCAAATTAAATATTAATTTATAGAGAAGCTTAAACTCTGCTTACAATGAAATAGGTATAACAAAGCTACTTAAAACTTAGGCCCACCCTGTCCTATGACACACACACACACACACACACACACACCCACACACACACACACACACCATCTATTTCAGGAAGGAAACCTAACAAGAATTCAAGGCATCGTATCCATCATTCTACTGCCGTTTTTGTCAAAACAAACTCTAATCCACAAAGGAAAGTCTTTTAATGTTTATTCATAACAGCAGATGCCGAAGGCCATAATTATAAAATATTTTATGCTTTTTAAAATACATGGGTATCTCTTATAATTAGGTTTCTGTATCACAGATAAATTATTTTAAGGGACATGAAATGAAATCTGACTTTTAAACAACAGTCAATGGAAAGGTTGGGATCACGTGTAAGGGAGGAGTCCTAGGTTAGGAAGCAAGAGTCCGGAGGTCTCCTTTCACTAACTGGCATTTTATTATAAAATCGTGCCCATGTGGCTGCCTTTGTCAGCCTATTTTGTCTCATCTGCAAGATGACAGGTCAGGCTGAGTGACCTTTAGGGGCCTTTCAAGTTCTCACAGTTCTGGATTCTAGTTTGGTGGCAAAAACTTCGGGGCTTCGAATTCTAGTTTCTGTCAATCACTGTTCACCTTCCTTGGATCACAAACACCTTTGAGTATCTGATGAAAGCTATTATGACTCTTCCCAGAAAAATGCATAAACAGGTGTTTGTGTGCCATCCTGGGGCTTCACAGACCCCCTGGAGCCCAGGGGCAGCCCCTGGTTAAGAACCCTGTGGCTGGGTAGCTTCGCGTTTCTGTGAAAATTAAGGCAGGCATTTAAAAATGGCTCAAGACTTTAGCAGCAGAACTTTCTAATTATTTCTTTAAGTTAATTATTTTTATTTTCTAACGTTTCCACATGGTAGACATTTGTGTCAACCTGCTTGAAGAATGGAAAGTCACGTTACTTGGCCAACTAAAGACCAATACATATGACACTTGGAAGAGATCCTGTGTGTACACAACTAGAGGAGGGGGTGACAAAGGGTGTCACACCTCCCAGCTGAGGCCTTGCTTTAGAGCAGGAAATGAATGAACCGAGTTCTGCTTGCAGCTCCCAATCAGTGGATCAAGACTGTTGTTGTTGTTTTTAATTTATGAAAAATTCAAAATTAAATGCTCCTACCAAAGAGACAAGGGGCCTAGGGAGGACTGTTTCCAGCCTTGTTCATTTTCTGTACCCAACACAGAATATTCAAATGCACAAAGTGACTGGAGGAAATCATAATTCAAGTGATAAATACTAAGTAGGAATTAATTCTAATTCAGTTTTAAGAATATTTAAACTGCTCATTTCCTTCCAGCAAACATCTCTGTGTCTTTAGTAATTTGACATTTTCCTAAATTCTAATGTCATCTGGAGAAAGGTTTGGACTTTTTTATTTTTCTAATTTATTTTTTATTTTTTGTCGTGCCGTGTGGCTTGTGGGCTCTTAGTTCCCCGGCCAGGGATTGAACCCATGCTCTCAGCAGTAAAAGGTTGGAGTCCTAACCACTGGACGGCCAGGGAATTCCCTGCACTTTCAAAAGTACTTTCATGTAGGTGATCTCATTTGATACTTTTTTTTTTTTACACATGATACATACATAACTAAACGTGTACGATTCCTTTTAATGAGTAGTGTGAGCCTCAGAAAATTTACTAACCCATTTCTTTCATCCAGCAAATTTATAATTTTCAGTAAAACTTTGTTTTTACCATCATAACTATAGCTTTTAAGTTCTTAAGCGGACACATTCTTTGTGTGCGCACTTTTACATTTTTCGAATTCTATTAACTTCTCTGTATTAAGGTCAAATTGACAGATTCATGTTGCCTACTTCTGGCATTCACAGCAAGTCAAAGGTGCTATCCAGAAAACAGAAATCTAATCCTGATGTTACAGGAGAGCCCCAATACCACTTGACAGAAATGATTTCAATGAGGGCAGCCCCAGCCTTACCTTTCCTATTTCACTGGAACAAATGGTATTGGTACTAGGGGCATCCTTGGGTACCAAAAAACCCTCTCACTCTGTGAAACAGAGTTCCTTAGAGCGCTCGAATCCCATCTTTGATCTCCGGCGATATTTTTCTCTGTTATGTCACAGAGGTCACCTGGCTCATGTGTGACAAACTGCCTGCATAAGTCACAGTGCCAGTGGCAGAGATTTGTAACCATGCCCCTGGTCCATTGCCTTTGAATTATTTCACAGGCCTGCTGCTTTACATTTACACTCTGTCGGAAGATGAACAGGGGAAGGGAGTAAAATCAAGGGCAGGGTCTCATCCTGAAGGACAAGGGGAAACAGGTGGAAGGTTAATGGCCTTGGAGCGATTCCACAAGCCGCTCAGGCTTGATATATGGGCCTCAGGCCTAAAACGGGCATTGGCTTTCAAAGATATATTATTTCATTTGGGGAGAGACATTCTGGAGTTCCTGCATTTGTCTGCTGATAGATGACCCCCTGTCCACAATTGGTTATGGCGTGTGAGTTTTCCTTGGGTCTGCTCCCATACATAAAAATTTTGCTGAGCTCTCCAACCTCTCACGGGCCTGAGGAACAAGAATGGGACATGTGCAAGCCGCCTACCAGGCTGCGGCTGGATTTCTGTTGCTATTTTAGTAGTTCCTTTTGAGCCATGAGGCAAGTGGGGGATGAAAGAGACTTCTGTTCATTCATACAGTACTTGATAAGGGCGGCCTTGCCCAAAAAAATGAGGGTGGAAGGGATGGCGGGTATCAGACGTGTGTGTGGGTCGTGTAAGGTGAACCCAGGGGGATATTCCGTCATTAGGGTTTCAAAAGTTGCTCGCATGAAAAGACAGATGCCACCAAACAGCTTTGGACTTTCTGTTTTGCACTCCCCCTAAGCTTTTAATAAAGGGCTTAGTCTATTTTATTATTGTGTTCAGAAAGTTTGAGGTGATTTGGGGAAGGGAGAGAACAAGACCTTTGCAAAAAGATGCTTTAGACACAGACCAATAATGGATTTGCCTAACGAGAACCACTGGTCGACGCCGCCAAAAAATATGTCTGTTGGCTCAAATGGTACAAGTGAATTGAACTGGATACCAGATTAATGGAACGAGTGTCTTGCATGAACCTTGTGTGGCCTCTTAGAAGTTGTACTACAGATTCTAAAGCTGCAAAAGTCACTTATCTCTGCCTCCTGGTGTTCATAGATTTAATGATCACTAAAATATTAGGAATTCTAATATGCCTTAACTTATAAGTCTTCTGAATTTAATTATTAACTCTGGTTGGGGGTGTGTGTATATATAAAACCTTTGACTTTATAATCCCTGATAACTGTTATACTAGCCTTGTCAGAGAGATAATGGTTATTTTTATGGCAAGCATTCAGGAGACATGAGTTCTGTAAACTCACTATCTAAACACAAGGTGAGTTTTCTTTCCAGTTCTTTTGTGTTCCACTGCCCTTGTGTCTGGTGGATACTCACACCACTGTGTGAAGTGTTAAAGTTCTGTTTGTGGACATTTTTATTACACTGAATAGCTTTGTCAAAGGCAAATTCATTATCATCATAGATACATGGGGATTTATAAGAAGTTAATATTGGGCAAACAGTCTGATAATATATAAGTACCAGTAGAAATTGAACTTTTGAGTGAGAGACGCAGCTGTGCCACAGATTATAAATAATTCACATATACTTTACAAGGCACCCTTGTCCCAATCCTTATTCAGGCAACATCAAGCCCAGCCCTCAGTAGAAAGATGCAGTGTCTGACCACTGGCCCTGCTAATAATAGGCTTATAGAGATGTTCATTTCTTTTCCTCTGGATTATTGCAAAAGCACAGGTTAGACCAGACTGGGGAATCTGTTTAGTACCTGCAGGAAGAAGATGGCCTGAATTTTTTAAAGGAAAGCTTCAGCATCACTAAGTAAAGAGACAGTTGGATGGTGAGTGGAATCTGCTTTTCCACTTGTTGCTTGGAGAGATGAGGCCCCTGGTCGGGGAACATCATAGATAAAAGAATCCCAGCAGAAGGACATCTCCCAAACCACACCAGGATGCTTTTCAGTCACAGAATATAATGTGGTTTTAGACTTTTTTTGCTTGTGACCTAAACGCCTCGTTTTCACGTTGGAAGAGTTACCAACTTTATTTCAGCCCATTCACTCTTCCTCCGCAGTATTTCCCCACCCGTAGACCATCATCCTGTGGGTGATGTCCGTGCCTAAAGCAATGATCAAATCGCAGCCTCTCACATAATGGGGGCTCACTCTGAATTAGTGAGTCTTCTGCATCTGTCAGGTCTCCCGCTCAGATGGACTCTTCCAGAAGGCAAGCCAGAGGAAGCCAAACATTTGCAGTCTCTTAATTGCTCATTTGCAGTTGGACAAAATGCTAACCACAGAAAGGCTTCAAAGCCAGTGGAATCTGCATTGAAAACAGGATCTCAATACCCATAGTTGCTTATTGTTGCAAAATTAGAATAACAAATGTTCCCAGCATGAAGCCAACATAAACTTGCTAGAGTGTTACTCAGCCTGAGACAGATTCAACTTTTTCTTTTTTTCCATAGCAATAGAAGACGCACACTTTGCCCTCTGTTTGTTATTCTATACTGTTCATTTTAATGATATATTTAAGTCTCCATCACACTTTGTATTTTTACGTATAATTACCCGTATTAAAAAAAAACACTCATTACTGTTCTGTTCCACTGACTTAATTATGCCCTTAATTAAATCTTGACTAACTGGGGGTCACTGCGGTGTCAGTGGGATTTGTCACTGTTTGTCAGCAGGTGTCTGGTGGCTTCTATTTCTGGCTTTCCTCCGGTTTGAATCTGTTTAAGAACTTGCTTTTTTCCTCAATGCCACAGAGAGAGAGTGCTCACTGGAGGGAAGGAACAGTATATATTTGACAGGCAACTGCTCCCCGAATGCTTGTTTGTAGGAGGACATTTTTGTTATCATTAGTCTAAGGATATCTCTGAATTAGGGGAAAGATGCTGAAAAAAGACTTGGATATCACAGATGCACTTTTTAAAAGATCAGTATGTTTACATTCTAGAAGTCATAATCATATTCATGTATACAATTCTAAAATTTCCTTGAAGAACAAAACATGATTTTTTGTGGTTGTTATGAGACCATCACGTTAGATGTCTTGCACCAGGGTACTTTGTATTAGTTAATTGTTTGACTGACATTTGTCATTGTAAAAATATAAAGCTAATTACAAAATCAGGAATCAAACTGAAACAAAAAAATGTCTTTTATGTGTCTAATGTTCACATAAAAGTCAGCTCATTATTTGGAAGGACTTTTAATAATTAGACTGTCTATACCTTCACATTTCATATTAGAATGTTTTAGACTCCTGATTTTAGTACATTACTTAAGGGAGATATAATTCCCATGTTTATGTCTATAATAGGCACCTAATGTTGATCTGAGTAATTGATTAGTCCAGTCAGGTTTTTATAATTAGTTGTTAGCTTTTCAACAAAGAACCCCAAAACACTTGCTGAGAATCTACAAAGCTTTTACATTTATTAATCAGTTTTTCATCCAGAAATGTATGCAAGCTACCTGAAAAGAATTTATATTTTTTTCTGGAATTAGGATGGCCCTTCTAACATAAGCTCTAAGAAACTAAACTCAGACCAAATGTCTCTAAGTTTTTCAGTCTAGAAATTTTTTTTTTTAAGATTTATTTATTATTTTTTATTTTATTTTATTTATTTTTGGCTGCGTCGGGTCTTAGTTTCGGTGTGCGGGTTTTCTCTCTCTAGTTGAGGCACGCGAGCTCCACAGCTGTGGCGCGCGAGCTCCATAGTTGTGGCGCACAGGCTTAGTTGCCCCGCGGCATGTGGGATCTTACTTCCCCGATCAACCAGGTATCGAGACCAGGGATTGAACCCACGTCCCTCGCATTGGAAGGCGGATCCTTTACCACTGGAACACCAGGGAAGTCCCCAGTCTAGAAATTCTGATTTTTCGTATAGCATTTATTTTCATTTAAAGGTAAAAAGTCACAATTTTTCTACCAGTTAAGATCTTTTTCAGAACTTAGATTTCTAATGGTAACTTTAAACAAGACAATGGGTTACAGATATCAGACTATCAACAACATAAAACAGTATTGTCACCTTATTGTCATTATAGTTTGATGTTCCATAAACCATTTAGATTTACCTACTAATAGCGTAGGCCAGAGTAAGAAGGAATTTTTCAAGAAACGTACACCGTAGTTCAACTCAGGGTACTTCTGAAAGAAAATCAATTCATTTCATCCTAAGGCATTCATTCCAGCTGCCTCTTCTTGAGTAACAAATATCCTCTTTGTTATCCAAATTATTCTCAATGCAAATCTTATTTGAGGTTTCCTTTAAATTTTCTTATCAACTTTAAAAGTAATTTAAAATTTAAATATGTGAGCATACAGTGGTTTTTAAATCAATTCAAATGGTGAGATGATACCAATTTTTATGGATTCTGTGGATTCCTGTACAGCCTCTTAATAGTCCCTGGAGAATGAAAGACTGGATCCTGTGTGTAACCTCAAGCAGCTACCGAAGCAACATGAATCCCGATTTCCTTACACTTACACAACTGAAGTCACAAATGTACAGTTGAGCTACTATAGCGTTGGGCAGATAATTTTAAGATTTCTTCTTTCATTCAGTAAATACTTATCAAAGGTCAGTTGTGTACCAGTTACATTTTAGGACTTAGAGGTTCGGCATCCCTTCTTTTGAGGAATATATTTTATATGTATTTTAGTGGTTATGAATCTTTTTTGAATAATTACACTGACAATAAAAGCATTTCACATTTATCAAACTAGCCTAATCAAGGATTAAAGCTACAAATCATGGAATGTTTCTGCTCCTCCTCTGTTTAAGCCTCCAAGAGACACCCCAGTTCTCCCACCCAATGTATAATATGAGTTCAAGTACATTCCCTGGATATGTTCAAAGGTTTTGGGGTTTTTTTTGGCCGCACAGTGCGGCATGCGGGATCTTAGCTCCCCACCAGGGATCAAACCCTCACCCGCTGCAGTGGAAACGCAAAGCCTTAACCCTGATCTTCCCTGGACCGCCAGGGGAGTCCCAAAGTTTATTTTAATAGTTAGTGTTCCTTTCTGAAGCTCAGAGTCAAGGTAAAAAGGAACAGTCATGGTTAAGAAGAATAATAATTTTTTTTTCATAAATTAAAAGTAACTTTTTTGGTGAACTAGTCAGAGAAGGGTGGAAATCATACAAATAAACAATGATTTTAAAGCCTGATGGAATCTCTAGAAATGTTTTTTCCATGTGACAGCTAAATGGTACCCATCTGTAGACTTTCACTTGTAACCTCCACAGAGCTGCCATTATTCTCAGAGAATAATGAGTTACGCAGTTTCATTAAAAATGCATTGATCCTTTTGGAGTACCTTCTCTAATTCATCGATTTGATAATATAAGCACAATAAACATTTTTGGCATCACAAAATGCAGTACCAAAGTGTACTATACCCATAAGTACAAAATGTAACAGGAAAGCAAACATACTTACCAAAAGAGAATCAGGTTTTCTAGCTACAAGATAAAGCTCGGTTGAACAGTGCTAAAATCTAATACTGAAACCGAGCAGGAGCCTTTGGGGCCCTCCTGGGCACAAAAGCCCCTCTGCATCCCCCGTTTCATGTTTGCAGAAACAGACTGTAGCCTCCTCCTGGGCCTTTCCTGAGTTCCAAAGATCAGACTCAAGCAGTTACTGATTAGGGAAGTCAGGAGATGCAGAAACAAAGGAAAAGCAGTCAGGAAACAAAATAGTTTGGCAATAAAACAGAGTATGATTAAAATTCCCCAAACATCACCCCGTTACCTCAGCACCAACCAATCAGAAGAAAGAGGCACACCCTGCAGCCCTCACCCTAAATGTTACCTTTAAAAATTGTTCCCTGAAAGCCATTCGGGAGTTCTTCAGGTCTTTTGAGCACGAGATGCCCGTTCTCTTTACTTGGCACCTTGCAATAAATGCTCTACTTTCCTTTATCACAACCTGGTGTCCGTAGATTGGTTTTGCTGCTTGGTGGGCAAGCGGACCCAAGTTTGGTTTGGTAACGATGTATTAAGAATTCTGTCATCGGGCCATATTGTAAGCAGTTTTGTACCAGGTCAAATGACTTGAAAGTCACGGGCAGCAGAAACATCCGGGCTCTGCCCCAAGGAGGCTCCAGCACGAGTTACCCCGGATCTGCACCTCTTGGGAATGGAGAGGGTAGTGGCCAGAGCTAGACGTGTCCTCTCTCCCAGTCTTGGGCCTCTACCTATGTTGTGTAAGAGTCAGGCTCCCCCCTGCAGAACACAGGGTTACTTCTTTCACAGGCGTAATGGAGGATTACAGGACTTCACACAAATCAAGTTCCTGGTAGTCTATGATCAGGAAATGTCCATTTCTTCTCTCCTTAATTGATGCTTGACAGTCTGGTGCTGTATTTGATACAAGTTCCTGGGCTTGGTGCAGGGCGCTGGGTAACTTGTTACTTCCCTCTGATCCCAACAGAGGCCTCCTGAAGCGGAGATTACATGGGCTTTGGAGTCAGATTTGCCTCACATCCTAGCTCTGCCGCTTTCTGGTCATATGCTCTTAGGAAAGGGACTTAACTTTAGTGTCCTTGTGTATATAATAGGGATCATGTACTACTGACGTGATATTTTTAAATTAAATTAAATAATATTTGCAGAGTGCACTGTGCGAGAATCTGGATGCACAGAGATGAAATTGTCTCCATCTTCAAAGAGGAGGGCTCATGTGTGTAAAATATGAGCACCACTGCTGCTTGGGGGCTTGGGGGAGAGGCTAGAACACTGTTCCCCAACAAGAATTAACATTTCTGAAATTCTAAAATAGAGAGATACCTGGTAAAGACCAACACAGTTTATTGTTCAAACCAGCAGATGTGTTTATTTTGTATGCATTTGGTATCTGCTGTGTAGTTAAGCAGAATTTACGAGACAATTCTCTTAAGTCTGTATCACTCTCTCCCGTTTCTCTTGGGTCTGATGTAAGACCTGCCCAGTCCCTCGTCCCCACTGAAGGACGGAGGGAGGGGAGGATGGCTGTGAGACCATCAGTTTATCGAACTCCGTGGTCAGGAGACAAATGCTGGGTGCACTCAGGCTGAAGGGAAGGAAAAGAGCTACAAGAGTCAAATATGATTCACTCACTGTTGCTAAGTGACTTTGTGCTTCCTTTTATTAGTATGTCAGACAGGCTTATTTATGCCAAATAGTTATGTCTATTATTAATGGAAAGGTATGAGGGTAGGGAGAGAATGAGTTCCGGAAACTTTTTTAGAAATTAAAAAAAAAAACCCTCAGATAATTGCATTACAATATGATGAGTGCAATAATAGAGGTCCCCCGAGGAGAGGACAATCTCAACACATGGGAGTCCCTTTTTTTCTCTACAACCCTGACCTGGGTTAAAATTGGGACAAAGAAGCAAAGGGCAGGCAAATTGTAGTTTCTGAAGAAGCTGAGGGCTTTGTTCAGGTGACTTCTTTTAGCTCTGACCTACCTGCCATGTTTTAGCCACAGGTATACTCCACAAATGCACACGTCCGCCCATCAACACACACACACACACACACTCTCTCTCTCTTTCTCTCTCTCTCTCTCAAAACCTCTCCTCCAGAAAGGCTCATGTGTGTGCTTTCAGCTCCGTGTCCCCTCTTCCTGTTGTGAAGTCTGAAGGTCCCTTCTCTTCTCACTTTCCCACTGTTCTCTTCATCCCACTTTCTGAGAGAACATCTTCTGTCAGATTTTTCATTCCATGTAAGCTCTTTTCAGTCTTCCGCCTCCACTGGGTCCCCTCACTCCACAGGGATGTGCAAGTCTCCACTCCTAAAAAAACAAAGCCCGCCTCCCTGATCCGGCATCCTGTCTGTCATCATCCTGCCTTTTCCCATCACGGTACCTGCGCCCTTGGTTCTGCTCTTGGTGTCTCCACAGCCGGGAGGTCTGGAGCTGGACCAGCACGGGGGCTGTACCCACACTTCTCAGTGGAAATGGCTCACAAATCTCAGACATTCCCGGTGACCTTGACCACATCTTCTCCAGCCTCGTCTGCTCTCCGTTTTGCATCCCTGAGGTTCCCAGGCACCAACTCTTGATTATTCCCTCCCTGGCTCCCCTCCCTCTACCCAGCCCCAAAACAATATTTTCCTCTAAGATCTGCTGTTGGTCCCTTCCCTTCTCACACTACACGTTCTTGGTGATACTGCCCATAAACCTTCTCTTCCAGACTCCACGGGAGCGTGTGCACTGCTTGCAGGACCAGATGCTCAGTCACCAATGTCACCGCTCAGAGGTCTCCTTTAGGCGCCCCCAATTTTTCCTTCCCTGAGTCTCAGAGAGCACATTCCTTCCAGCTGTTATCCTCGGTTTTCTGATTTCATCACACTGCTCTCAGCTATGAGCTGCATGTGCAGAAAAAGTTAACAACCACTCAGCAGGCATGTCAGCATCTCCACCTTCCATCTCCCTCCTCAGTCTAGACACACCCAAGTACTCACACTTGCCCACCTTTGCAGCCTTCCCGCCACTATGCTTGGCTCGCAGCGAGACCCCTTCACAGCATTTATCAGACGTGGCTGAGCTAAACCCCAATTCCAGAAACCTTCCTCAGTGGCTTGACCTGGAATTAATTTCCCTCCTTCCTATATGACTATAGTATCTTGCTTGTTCTTTTTTAGCTAATATGTCCATATATTCCACCACCAACACCACCACCAAACTCGAAGCCATTGATGTGACAAGTGTAAATGTAGTCACGGAACTCTCTGGAATTGGGGCTGTCTGACAAAATCTGGGACATATGTTGATCATCTTACCCTCTTTCCCCCGGTGGTATTTACTTATGTCTATCTCTCCAGTTCATCCCCAGCCCTTCTTTGTCACTGTTGAGGATCCTCCCACAAACCCTAGCAGGGTTTTGAACTCACTGCACAGAACTGTTAACTTGTCAGAAATTCACCCATGTTAATATGAAAATGATTGATACTGATTTAAAGCAGCAGTCTCAGACTTTTCGACTGCAAGACCCTTTGCACTCTTGAAAATGACTGAGGACCCCAAGACCTTTAGTTCATGTGAGTTTTAACTCTCACTATTAACGTCTTAGGAGTTAAAACTGAGAAATGGTTAAAGCACAAGAATTCACCAGCACACGTTCCACCTGCCACAAGAGTGACGTCATTTCATCCTGGGGCCTCTGCACTGTCCTGAGAGGCAGAGGGTCAAAGGGCAAATAGCATCTGAGCACAAATGGAAAGACAGTTTTCACCTCTTGGACCCTCTGACCGTGCTTGTTAAGACCAGTGGTTTAAACATCACTCCTGTGGGTATTTACTCTCTCATAGGGATTAAAGCTTGATGCCAGCTAAATGCAGTTCCCAAACCAGAATTTTCACATCAGCAAGTCAGTGGAGACACCCAGGGGAACAAAGCCCTTCTGGCTGTCAGTGGTCGAGAAGTCACTCTCCAGGGTCAGGGCAGGGATGCCAGCAAGGCCAGGGCAACCATGGGGGCAGATGGATGTTTGTGAAGGTCACTGACAAACAGGCACCAGCGTGCACGCACTCACTCACCCGGTGCCGCCTGCGCCTTGACTGGGAGTGGCCGGTAAAGAGACAACTGGGTACCATGGCCCTCATCCTTCTGAGGGCAAGATCCTCCGGGTTCGTGCAGCAGCTACAGTTTCTGTCTGGTCAGCCCCCGGGACAGGGAACTGGAGGGACCATGTCCCAACTAAAGCCTGGAGTTGTTGCTTTGGTTTTTGTTTGGGTTGAACTCTTGGTTGGTAGTCACTGTTGAGCTGAGGGTGACGGACTGAGCCAGACTTTTGTAGAAGCACAGTGGTGTCCTCTAGACAGGGCACGTATTTGTTGAGCCCAAGCCTTGCCCAGGTTCCAGGCATGCACTATCTCAGTGAACTCTCCTCCCAAATTCAGGGTGTCAGTGTTAATTAGAATGTGATGAGGTAGGGCAGGAGGATAAATCAGGAGTTGGGATGAAATACACACATGACTATACATGAAATAGACAACCAACAAGGACCTGCTGTAGAGCACAGGGAACTCCACTCGATATTCTGTGATAACCTACATGAGATAAGAATCTGAAGAAGAATAAATCTATGCATATGTATAACTGAATCACTTTGCTGAAACACTAACACAA
Organism: Hyperoodon ampullatus; assembly: GCF_949752795.1. Lineage (NCBI taxonomy): Eukaryota > Metazoa > Chordata > Mammalia > Artiodactyla > Ziphiidae > Hyperoodon > Hyperoodon ampullatus. Next base: position 196,332,075 of record NC_136915.1, read on the forward strand.
CATGATAAATCAACTATAATCCAATAAAATTAAAAAAAAAAAGAATCTGATGGAAGCTGGACTAAAGTAAGGCTCAAGGAGTTAAGTCCTTTGCCCAAGGTCACCCTCCTCTGTCAGCCATGGGTGGAATCTGGCTTTGCATCAGGCCTGTCCCATTCCCAAGCTCTCACCCTTTACCATCTCTGTGTATTTTCTCGTACCATATTCCTGGGCCCAAAACGGTGGTGTGTGAGTGTATGTGTGAGGCCGTGTGTGCACACACATACACATGTGGAGGGGAGATACCCATCTTTTTGCTGGAATTTTCTAGAACTTTTTATTCAAGGGGTGGTGATTCCATCAGTGCCGGCCTCACTGGTCAGCTTGTTAGATGTGCAGGACCCCAATCCCAGAATCTGCTGAATCAGAACGTGCATTTGAACAAGATCCCAGTTAACTGTAGGTGCCTTGAAGTTTGAGAAGCACAGGGGATGAGCACGGCTACATCTCCTGAGCTCGTACGGGAGGGTGAAGTGAAGCTGTTATGAGGCTTCCTGCTTAGAGAGACATCCAGCACCTTTAGCTTTAAAACAAAAAGAAGAAGAAGAAGGAAAGGGTGCTTCTTAAGAGAATATGCTTTAAAAGCAGGCACTTAACGCTATCTTGCCCATGATTTCAGACAGAATGTGCAAATTCTTCAAGACCTAGTCTGTAGTGAAGATGCACTGTCATTTCTCATAGTCATCTTTGAGGTCTGCCTGCAATGTGCTTGATTAAAGCAAGCAAAGACGGAAGGGCTGCACTGAAGAATGTGGTTTGTGGTGGAGTCTAATTTGTGCCACTGGGCAAAGGTCAGGAGACGAGCTTGTTAATGGGCTCAGTCCGGGCTGAGATCCATCTCCATACTTCACCGTATCGATCTGAGCTCACGGGCACTCCACTCCTTGAACTGACGGGCTCACGTGTGGATAGAGGTCTCTCGAGCTGAGGATTCCAGCAGGGATGCCACCCAGGGCAAAAGGTGGATGTTTTAACACCCTCGTCTAGGTCCCCCTTTCGGTTCCAAGTGACTTGTTTATCAGTTACTCAGAAAAAAAGATTTTAAAACACATAGGTTGGTTTTCTACTATGAGGAGTATTGTTTTTCTTCTGTAGTTTCTATAAATCATGTCTGTTCGACGTAGGGATTAAATGTATTTGAATATAGGCAGATGGCTTGCTTTCAAGTATAACGTGGATGTTACCAAAACACAGCTCATTTCTTTCTTTTTTTCTTTTTTTTTTTTTGGCTGTACGCAGGCCTCTCACTGTTGTGGCCTCTCCCGCTGCGGAGCACAGGCTCCGGACGCGCAGGCTCAGCGGCCATGGCTCACGGGCTCAGCCGCTCCACGGCATGTGGGATCTTCCCAGACAGGGGCACGAACCCGTGTCCCCTGCATCGGCAGGCAGACTCCCAACCACTGCGCCACCAGGGAAGCCCTTTCTTTCCTCTTTTAACTGGCCAGAACTGAGGAACTAAAACATTATTTGAAATGAGCGCCGATACAATATTGGAAAATAGTGTTTCCATGATGCTGATTCCTTCATGTTTCACTTTGGGCCCTGTAGTGGGGTTGAGGAGTCCTGTGTCCCAGCGGTCCCCAACCTTTTTGGCACCAGGGACCGGTTTCGTGGAGGACAGTTTTTCCACAGATGGGGGCTGGGGGATGCTTCAGGTGGTGATGCAAGTGATGGGGAGGAGCAAATGAAGCTTCGTTCGCTCACCCAGCACTCACCTGCTGGGCGGCCCAGTTCCTAATGGGGGTTGGGGACCCCTGCTGTATCCCTCCCTGCTGAGCTCTAGGAAGGGGCGCCGGCAACCAGGAGTTATGTGACGACTCAGTTTGCCTTTGGGTCTTCTGGGACCGGGGCCAGGCCAGGCAGGGGCTACCTGGCCCTTCAGCGATGACCCAGGGGACACTAGGAAGCCAGGTGCATGGCTGTGGAGGTACAGGGCCGAGAGGTTTGAAGGAGGTGACCCCAGATGCTGCTCCAGGGATACAGCTGGGGAAAGGTGGTCCCCACAGATGGCTGGCCACGTGCCACTCTTTCTGTCATGACCAAATGGACACATCCTATGAGGTTATATGTGGACTATTAGGAAAAAGGCCCCAGGATCAAATTAAGTTAATATTTGCCTAAGTATCTTGAGAGAAAAATGTAGTCAGTAAAATCAAATCATAATTTGTGGGTTTTCAAAAATAGGAAGAGAGGATACTCATTTTTCTTTTTTTTTTTCTTTTTCTTTTCTATAGGCCCTTTTTCCATCTTGATTCTAGTTTACCCAGAAGAACGGTATCCCCATTTCAGTTGGGGCACAAAACAGATCCCCTTGGGATTAAGTCAATGCCAGGTCTTAGCTCACCCTCCATTCAAGTTACCTTCATAGTCTTTCCCCCGGAATAGGAAAGAGCATCTGTCTAGATTTTATGTCCAGATTAAAAAATCCAAGCTTCTCTCGTTGGGTAACCCTATTTGGTGTATATTTTCCCAAAGGACTTTATTTCTCAAGTCAACCTTCTTCACATTTGAAATAGAGACATTAAATTACCATTAATTTATTTCCTTGCAGGAAATAAATTGAGGCAATGTTACCTTTTAAAAAAATTTTTAGAAAGATTGTTCTTTTTTCCTGTATGAAAAAGGCTTAGTGACATAGCACTGGGCTAGGATTCAGAACACCTGGATTCCCACCCCATTTCTGGCCCCCAACTAACCTGCTATACACCACAGCCCACCTGACCGGAATGGCCTCCTCTGTAACATGAAGTCTTTGAACTGAAGGTGGTTACTGGGTCCTTTCAGCACTGACCAAGCAGACATTAATTAGGCAAAGCAAAAATGGTTTGGTTTACCTAGAAATAATCATCCTGCACTTTGGACTCCTGGAGTTCTCTCTTTAGTTGCCACCACTTCTGTGAACATATTTCTGGGCACCTCTGAAGACGCAGGTTCATGTATCCTCAGCACTGCGACCTGAAGGGGGAAGTTGAATCCTGTGAAGGGAGCATGTCCTCCTGTGTCACTGGGGACCAGGGTGGAGGGATTCTCCCAGGAGCCTTTGTACCCAGAGAATTCCCATCACTGAACGGTCCTGAGGGACCTCTCCTTTGCCTCTGCCCTAATGTGGGTTGTATTTTTGGTGATTGATATTTAGGCCACTTGGGTTCTTTCCTCCTTTCTTTGGCCAAAAGCCTGATTGAAGCAGCCAGCCAAAAAGGACCCAAGGACATTTTAGCCTCTTAAAAACTTTTTTTTTTCTTCTGGCTTTGAAACGCAGTCTACCAAGAAGGAAGCTGCATTCAGACCTTAAGGGAGTCACAGCTCATGCATCTTCCTTTCTTCTCCATCTGGTGTCCCAAGGGCTCCAGCCATGGATCCATTTCATGGCATGTAGGGCTGCCAAAACCTTCCCTAATTTATGCCTTAATCACTGTTGTCCAGACAATAGACTGTTGCATACCTGGAATTCTGTGGCTGGTGTCATTATTGTTTTTAAGGCAGTGTCTGGAAAATGAAGATTATGATCTTAACCTCACTACCCTATTCCGAAAACGACAATCATATTCACAGATGCTTTCTGGACATTCCAACCAGGCTTAAAGGGCTTTGTCCTCATGGCTGGAAGATCCGCCTGGTCAGACATGTGAGGAACGTTGCCTTAATTATACAGAGGAGATTTCTAAACTAGAGAACAGGAAACAGGCAGTGGTCATAAATGAAACAATACCTACTAGGAGAAAGCACTGGAAAATATTTCACATCAATCTGCCTTAAACTATTTATTTTCTTGTTCAGCAACCTTTGCCGTCACCTGAAATCTTTTTCCTCTGTACTTCATTCAGCACCTCTTATATTTGGCCTTCCTTTGTTTATTTAGATTCAGGTTTCCTTACCATTAATAGGGTGTCTGCTGTGTGCCAGCCACCCAGCTGGGCACACTTGTGTTTATCCCATTTAACAAAAAAGCCATTGCTTGGGGGAGCAGCTGAGGTTTAAGGAGTTTGAACTCTTTGCCCAAAGTTACATGGTGAGGATGTCAAGGTAGAAACCCAGGTTTCTGAGCTGTAAAGCCCGTATATTTCCTTTGTAGTGTCTAATGGTCCTGAACTAGGCTATAAATGAAGGGGCCTGAAATGTATACCTTTTCTCTATTTCTGGAGTGTCTCAGGTTATCTTTGGAAAGCAGACCATCAGAAAATTGTGTTCTAGGACCAGATTATCTTGGCTTCTCTTTTTTTTTATTATTATTAGTTTCTGCTTTATAACAAAGTGAATCAGTCATACATATACATCTGTTCCCACATCCCTTTGGCTTCTCTTAACATTAGCTTTACAGGAGCGTTTGCTGTGAAGCTCAGTGTTGGCTATGGAGGGGATGTTGTCAGAGCCTGGTTTGTGTGCCATCTAGAAGCCTCCTGTAAAAACACACGTGAAGTTTCTCTCAGGAGTCCAGTACTAGGAGAAGCTGTTTCGAATGTCACGTGTCCACAAATCATGTTAGCAGTGGTGCTCCGGTGACGAGGACCCAAACTGTGGCCCTTTGCCAGCCACTGGAGCAGCCCTTATCGAGCTTGGGAGCCGATGCTATTCTTGACTTCGACTTATTTTCCTATCTTTATTTTCCCTTTATCTCCATTTTCTCATTTCTGTCATTTCATCTTTTATTATTCGTACATATAAACTCCTTCAAAAAATTTTAGGGATGTTGCATTTATTTTGTTATTATTTTTTAATTCAATTTTTATTTTATATTGGGGTATAGTTGATTTACAATGTTGTGTTAGTTTCAGGTATAGAGCAGAGTGATTCAGTTATATAGATACATTTTTCAGATTCTTTTCCCATATAGGTTATTACAGAGTATTGAATAGAGTTCCCTGTGCTATACAGCGGGTCCTTGTTGATTATCTATTTTATATATAGTAGTGTGTAGGATGTTTTATTTTACACACACACACAAACACACATATTTATTTATTTTCTAATCATTCGTTCCACGGAGTTTAACACGTTATATGTTACCTTGTGCACTGGTTATTTTGTGTGGATATGTCATGTTTGCTCAGTTCATTTGTAAATTCCTTGAGCATAAGAATTAGGTCTTATTTCATTCAAGTCTCAATGGCACCCAACACCAATCTGTGTAATTTGATTGATTGTTGATTGGGAAATGTCCATAACCTGACAAGATGAATGAGTCCTAGGTTAAGCATGCCCTTGTACAAACCAACCTTTTTAATACCAGTCTCACTAAATCTGGGGCTGGGTTGGCCATGAAGGTCACCAATATGCTAATTCCTACTTCTTGACTTTGTAAAAGACTGCCACCTTACAGAAGAATCACCCCTGTCGTGCTGACTAAATTGTCCTGTCAAAGCCTCTCTTAGGGGAATGATGGACACAGCTCACCTTCTCTGAGTGGCAAAAAACACCCTTTTCTTCCCATCTCTTTGCATATAAACATGCTTTGACATTTTTAAAAATTTTTATTTTATATTGCAGTATAGTTGATTTACAATGTTGTATTAGTTTCAGGTGTAGAGCAGAGTGATTCAGTTATACATGTCTATATCTATATCTATATATTCTTTTTCAGATTATTTTCCCATTTAGGTTATTACAGACTGTTGAGTAGAGTTCCTTGTGCTATACACAAAATATTTAAAATTTGTATGGAAACACAAAGACCCTGAATAGCCAAAGCAATCTTGAGAAAGAAAAATGGAGCTGAAGGAATCTGGCTCCCTGGCTTCAGACTATACTACAAAGCTACAGTAATCAAAACAGTATGGTACTCACACAAAAGCAGACACATAGATCAATGGAACAGGACAGAAACCCAGAAATAAACCCATAATCGACTTATGGTCAATTAATCTTCGACAAAGGAGGCAAGAATATACAATGGAGAAGAGAGAGTCTCTTCAATAATGGGTGCTGGGAAAACTGGACAACTGTGTAAAAGAATGAACATGCTTTGACTTTGAAACAGCAGAATGTGATCTGTTCCTTAGACCACAAGGAAGAATGGTCTCTTTACCTCTTAGCACTCAACTTAGTCAGATCACGTAAATTTTATGTGGCTGGACATAGAAACCTGAACAGAAGACACTACCAGTACTACTGAGTGCAAACTCTTAATTGACCCCACAAGTACGATGAATGTACTGTTAACTTATAGTTAATTTATATTTCAATAAGAAGCTGTTTGAAATGTGGATAAGAGGAAGAGGAAAGTCTGGGCAAAAGTTATCCTTCACTTTGACAAATTCTGAGAATGTAGCTACAATTCAGTTTGAAATAAATTGGTTAAATTACATCATGTTGTGTGGTGATAACATAGATCTCAATAGTGATATTTCATGTTTACATACATTATGCAGTCTTTTTCTTCCAGACCTCAAAGGTGTCTCTCACTGATGTAATAACTTCACATGTATATAAATGAAAAAAGTCGGCATTGAATATCTGGCATTAGCCCATCTTTAAATAAAAGAAAATTGAATTCAGCATCCCTGGGAAATAAGGCATACCAGGCATCTGAATGGTCTGGATAAATGAAACTTACCTTTGGAAGCATTTGTCTTCAAAAGAAATTTAGTGATTGTTGATGGAAAGCCTCCAACACAAACCACATGATTCCCTCGCTTCCTAACCGAGGACTTTTTGAGCCTGTTCTGCTGACTCATCATGGTCCAGGGCGCCTGCTCTTGGACCCTGGGTTCAGGGTGGTCCCCTTAGGGCTCCCTGAGGTCTTGTGCCCCTGACACCTCTGCTACCCCTGGATTGAGATGTTCAAGAAGTAGATTGAGGGCTGGTCTGTTCTATCTTTTATCTCCTTCCTCTGCTGACAGCTCTCATGTTCACTTCCCAACCACTTTACCCCTGATGGTGTGGAGGTGGCCCATGTCCCCGGAGGTTGAGGCTATCAGCTGTAGGGCAGCCACTCGACCCCCTCAGTTCCTGGATGATGGGCCAGTGGGCACACTGATCGGTGTCCGACCCCCACACACTGGTCAGGGAGGTTTGCTTTGGGAGAGGTCTTCAGAAGGAAATCTAGGGAATGTGGATGAGGTTTGTGTCCAGAGGAATAGCCTGACTGAAATAGATCGTTCTAGTGACGGTGTATGTGATGAATTACAACTAGATGGAGAAGACCGTTGATTCACAGGGTCCTATTTCCATGGACTCTTGGTTGTGACCTAGATGGGAGGGAGTTGGTGGGAGTGGGAGGGAGTTGGTGGGAGTGGAAACACAGGGCAGGTACCCTGCAGTCAAACCTCTCTGCCTCCTGCTTCCCTCACCTGGAAGAGAGTTTCTATACCAGAGGGAGAAAAAAATCCTTTGTTGATCCACTGGAGAAACAGAGAAGGGGCCAGAAGAGCTGAGTCCCTGGCTAAGTGTTGCCAGGCAGGTCTTTGTACTCTGGACCGACAGCCCGCAATTAACAAATACACAGGAATCACTTCAGTTGTCTCTGAGCGGGGAAGAACTGCTCATAAATCTGTTGGGTTTTGCAACAATTGACAGGGGAGTTAGGCTGTTATTTCTCTTGTACAGTATTGTTCTTAGTGCTTGTTTAATCATTGTTAGTGTGAAATCATTTTTTCTTGCACTTTGTAGCAGTTTATTACAGAGGTTGCTGATAATCATCAGTGTTTTTTATAAAGCCAGTAAAGGATTCAAGCAGTTGTGTGTCTGTCTTGACCAAAGTAGGTTCTCATTAGGAGTTGCTAAGTTGATGCTGATTTATTTGAGTTTTCTCTCCCTGCTTCTGACTATACCTTTATAAATGTCATCATTGTCGCAAAAGAAAGTATAAGGAAATGGAGGTCCACCTGCAAGGATTTTTTTTCTTTTGTCCAGAAATAATAGCTGGATGTTATTTGTAATGGTTCTGAAGAATCTTCATGTTTTTTTTAAAACACTTTGTTCCATGGGCTTCCCTGGTGGCGCAGTGGTTGAGAGTCCACCTGCCGATGCAGGGGACACAGGTTCGTGCCCCGGTCCGGGAAGATCCCACATGCCGCGGAGCGGCTGGGCCTGTGAGCCATGGCCGCTGAGCCTGCGTGTCCAGAGCCTGTGCTCTGCAACGGGAGAGGCCACACAGTGAGAGGCCTGCGTACTGCAAAAAAAAAAACAAACAAACTTTGTTCCAAGCATTGTTTTAACAGGAGTTACTGAGGGAAAAAAAAAAAAAAGAAAAAGTTTTTTAAGTGGTTCTACAACATTAAGACCTGCTTAAACGTACCCTTCTCAGAAGCTTCTGTGACCCCCTGGAAGTCTCCCCAAGAAACGCAGCAGGGTAAAGTGACCCCCAGCTTCTAATGCACATGGGGTTATTATAATGGATGTACACTTCTGTCTCCTCTCCTTGGAGTGTGACTTTTCTTAAAGGCAGGGATTGTGTCCTGGCCACCTCTCTTTCCCCCCAACTTTCTAGCACAAGGCCTGGCACACACCAGATTCAATGATCTGAAATTAGAAATGGGTTCGTGTCCACTTTAAATTACCAACCCATGTCAGTTGAATGTTTTCCTAAACATATCTTTCTTAAAGCTTAACCGCAATGATTCATGATGTCGATTTTCAAATAAATACCCCTGCAAGAGGGAAAGTGGAATAACAGTTCAATGGCCAGACTGTGCAAAGGTAAATTTGAGGGGGCAACAAAAAGGGTCTGATAAGTTCAACCTGGGCTTGAGAAAGATCTACACATTTTTCTTCTTCTAATTGTTTGCCAAATTCACCCCTCTTATGAGAAAGCACAGGTTTCTAATGATTAACATCCTGGGTTGTGGGAAGGTGTGTTCCCAACACTGTGAGGCCTGTGTTCCTTCACACGCTCATCTGTAAGACCAGTGTGAGTCTTTTCTGATGAGTGACTCGGGTTCTGAGATAAGCCCTTCTTTTTATTACAGCTGATAACACAGGATTGTACGAGGGGGTATTACCAACTAGTGAGAGGTTTTGATATGTCATGGAAATGACACTCCCTCAGTCCCCTGTCTGGGCTCCCCAAATGCCACCTGAAATTGTTTGTTGACAGCATTCATACCTGGAAATTTGCTCAAAAGTAGTAGATTATTTTTCTCCTCTTCTCCCGACCCCCTCCACCATATCACCTGTAACACTCCTTCCTAAAGAGAAATTATCTTCAAAATTGCCAACATCTCTTATCTGGAGATAAGGAACAAGTCGGTCATCATAGTTGCCTTGTCCTTTCAGTCATAGAGCTGCATAAACACTATGTCACCCAAAGCCCCATGAAGCTGCATACTCTCCAATTTCAAGATAACATAAAATATCACATAATCAATTGTGGAAATATTGAAATGGAATGTCAGCTTGGAAAACCTCCTCAGAGAGCCTTAAAACAAGGAATCAACTGCCCGAGAGGGGTGTTAAAGTTACAATCGTCAAGAAGTCTTTACCGAGGGCCAGCGGTGGGTCCAGACCTGCCGGCCCGTGTGGGGAGGGTCACCCGTGTGTTCATCCCCGGGTGAAGATGACCCTTCCCTCCACGAGCCCCGAAGGAGTCACTTTTGCTGTTGTTGTCCATGTCCCAGAGACACCGGCCAAAAGCAGACACTTGCCGGAGTGAAGGCACCACGGTCACTCACGTGTTCCTTCATTTATTTCACAAGCTGGGGCTGCACTGGACCCCCACCCCCACCCCCCGCCCACCCTGGGAGCTGCGGCTTCCAGGCTGCCCCGGCCTCATGGAGTGAGACAAATAAACAAGCACTTACAGTACTTGGTGGAAACAGAAGAAATGATGACATGAACGGCACAAAATACAAAACCAAAAATGAAGTGCTAGTTATGGGAAATAGACATGCTCAATTTCATCTATTCCTGCAACTTCTGAAGCAGCAGAGGACCCAGGAAATAGACAGATTTTCAAAGCCAATCCATCTCCACACACACACACACACACACACACACACACACATACACACACACAGTTAAGAATAAGGTCTGAAAATGATACATTCCACTCTTTTTCTGAGCATGACACACAAATATATCCTTATTTGGAAGTGTATCCTGATCATAAAAGAAAAGAAGGCCAGGGAAAGTGAGGTTCTTATCTTACAATTTGAACAGGATTTGATGCTGGCAAACTGTTGCCATAAGTATTCCTCTCGTGTTATATACCAAGGATAGGGGCCACCACATGCACATGAGGAGGAAAAGCCCCCTCAATGTGATGGCTCCAGGAAACATGCTGCTTTTAACAGTCACTCACCTTTTCTCCTCTTCTGCGTAGCAAGAATATCATCTCTTAGCTTTTTCATTTTTCCACCTGCAAGATGGGAATCATAAATCTTCCTGCCGTGTAAATAGGTTCTTAAGCTGGAATCCCGTCCAGATATCTTGAACCACGCTTCGAGGTTATTCCCCAATTCTTGGCAACCTTTGGGTATGATAACTCTTTCTGGGGAGAAGATCCCCAAGTGTAGTATTTTCAGCTTCCCTGGAAAGAGTGCTAAATAAATAACTAAAGCTTCACATCACAGAAGAAAATTTGCAGGGGAACTGAATTGCCACCGTGGACTGATACATTTGAAATAAGACGCTGATAGGGTATGAGCTGGAATGAAGTGTAGTAAGCCCAGTAGAACCAAGTGCAGTTGGTTTTGAAGTTGCCCCGAGCATCTGAGAGGGACGGTCCCTGAAAACTGCTGGGCGTGAGGACACCCATGTTGTTTGGACATTTGGCTGCAGCTCCTAGTGTGAGCTGTGTGCAGAGAGCAGCAAGGTGAGTCTCCTTCAGCTGCTGCCACAGCCCGACGTGTACACACAACACTGGAGATTTTCCTCTGAAGAAGGATGAGCTCCCTCTGTCACCAACCCACTCACCTGTGTTGGTGAGCGTTCTCCCCTAGGAGAGTAATTTCCACAAGGTAGGGACTGCTTCTACTTTGTTCACCATTATACCCCAGACCCAGCACTTAGACCCAACAAATAAATGGCTCTTAACATCTATTTACTTAATGAGTGAAATTCTGTGGGTCAAAACAAATCATTTCTGACGGAGATGTTTGGGGATGCCTTTTCCTGATCACAGAGCCTGACTGTAGCTTCAGTCTCTGCAGTTACCTTTTTCCTTCTCAACAGGATCAATATCGCCTTCCAACTGGGAGCCTTGTGTTTGGCATTGTTTCTTCATTAGTGTATTGTTTCACACTTTATTCATTCCATCCTCAAGACAAAAACTATCTCTTGTATTTTTAGGTGAGAAGATAAGGCTTAGAGAACTAAATGTCTTGGCCAAGCTCTCAGAGCTGGAAAGTGCACAATTGTACCTTGAATCCTTGCTTTAGTCTAAGTTCAGTACTGTCTTGTTTTCTAGACTCATGGAAATAGTCAGCCCTAAGCTCCTATCACTGGTAATATGTGAGTGGAAACTTCCTAAGTATCACCCAACCGTCCAGAATCTCATTAAATATCTGCTTAAAGATGAATTTGTTATAAGTGAGTTAAATTAATTCAGTTTAGAAAATTCTAACACCTCTTTTTCTTTTTTTAAAAAAAATGGGTAGGGCTTCCCTGGTGGCGCAGTGGTTAAGAGTCCGCCTGCCGATGCAGGGGACACGGGTTCGTGCCCCAGTCCGGGGAGATCCCACATGCCGTAGAGCGGCTGGGCCCGTGAGCCATGGCCGCTGAGCCTGTGCTCCGCAACGGGAGAGGCCACAACAGTGAGAGGCCCGCATACTGCAAAAAAAAAAAAAAAAAAATGGGTATAGTTGATTTACAATATTGTGTTAGTTTCAGGTGTACAGCAAAGTAATTCAGTTATATATATATTTTTCCAGATTATTTTCCATTATAGGTTATTACAAGATACTGAATATTGATTGTTCCCTGTGTTATTACAGTAAATCCTGTTGCCTATCTATTTTATTTAGTGTATATTTGTTAGTCCCATACTCCTAATTTATCCCCACAATTCTCTGGTTCCCTTTTAGTAACCATAAGTTTGTTTCTTATGTCTGTGAGTCTGGCACCTCTCCATGTAATTTGGAGACATCCTAGAGCTTGAGAGAGAGAAAGAGGATCCTCTAGGTGTACCAGTTAATAGGTCTCTGAGACCATATTTTCTCATAATGTAAATTGAAGAAAATGATGCCGGCTCTGCTAACTCCACAGGCAGGTTCTCTGAATTAAATCTAAAACAATATGCAAAACTCTTCAAAACTGTTACATGACACCTAAATATCAGGTGTTGTTGGTATAAATGTGTGATGTATTTGGGCACGCCAAGATCTTTGGCTGGTACGTATTACAAAATGAAAAGAAACTGTCACAAATAGCCATGGAAATGGATCCATATGCCCTCCACGTTTGACCGTGGATACGTGGCCTGTACCTGAAATAGGTTATGTTGCTGTCATTAAAGAATGCGGTCCCCTGGGGGGGCGACACCATGTGGATAAAATACTCACTGTGATGCAGCCCTCTTCAGTTTACTCCCCACTGCCATCCTGTGAGGGGGTTACTGTACTTAGCCCATTTTTCAGTTGTGGAAACGGAAGTGTAGGGGGTTTGTGGGAAAATTGTCCACATCCTAAAGCAAGTGCAGGTGAACATCAAGACCAAGCTTGGTGATTGTTCTAGTCAAAGTCTAGCACAATTTGGACTTTGGCTGAACACGGATGACAAACAACGCCGTGTGCCTCTAAATTCAGAAGTCATTTGAGGTGTCCAGCTGATTGCCTCTCATATAAATCCTCACAGTTTGGTGGCTTGCCAGTATCCATATCCTATTTCAGCTTGGGCTCAATGGATTAACCTCTACCAAGCCTGGGCTATTTGGGGTCATTCTAATGGGGTCCACTGAGGACACTCTGAGGCACCTGTACCTCCCACAGGCAAATGCTAATAGATCTAATGACAGACCCATCTAATAGAGTACCTTTTCCTAGCAGCTCATTGATTATAAATATTTAGTTTAAGTATTTATATGTGGCCTAAATAGTATTTGTCCAAATGAAAAGAATGATTTTCAGGAGGAAGGATGGAAATTCTGAGCATCTGTGCTTTGGTGACCTTTGGTGGTCCTTCCTTGCTTCTAGTGGGTTCTCAGGTAAAAAATCATACAAGAAAAAAAAAATACTGAGTTACAGTGTCATTTTTTTTCTATTTCTTTTACAGGTTGATGACCAAATGAAGCTGCTTCAGAACTGCTGGAGTGAGCTCTTAATTCTCGACCACATTTACCGACAAGTGGTTCATGGAAAAGAAGGATCCATCTTTCTGGTTACTGGGCAACAGGTGAGTGTAGACACCGTAAAAAAAAAAAGTGTCTTTTTATTAAGCACGTTCAAGACGGCACGAATTTAACTAGGTCAGGAGCACTTTTGTGCTTTGAAAGGGACATTGGCTGCAAATAATTTAGAAAAGCTGACTTGGTGTGCTCCGTTCCTGCTTGCGCGATCACAAACAGCCTGCCGTTTCCAGGCTTCTGGGATTGAGAGTTGTGCTTTGAAGGGTCAAAACAATTGCTAAATCAAAATTAATGGTTAGTACCTAGGGTTTTTTCCTCAAGCTTCTGCATGAATCTACCACACTTGTTTGTCTGCCTTTTTTAAAAAAAACCTTAAAAATGGTGGAATCCTCACTATTTTGGAATCATGTTGGTGGAAGAGACCGATTCAAATATCATATATCAAGCATCTAAATATTTGACCTAATGGCAAGCAAGTGAGAAGGGAAGGGAGTGTTCGTGTTAGTTGTAAGAACCAGTCATTATTGAAAATGAAGGTGGAAAGAGGAAATTACAGTGAGGTCCTGCTCGTTTCTGAATAGATATTTGTTCAGGCAACAAATATTTATTGAGCATCCTGCAGGGTCCAGCCATCACGGAGCTTAACACTGTTGCAGGAGAAACTGACAATAATCAATAATCCTAATAAATGTTAGAGGTCAAAGTGCTATTGAATTTTTCTCTAAAAAAGGAACTGTTGTGTCAAGGAGCATCAACGTACATCCGTGGTTGTGTTGCTGAGTGACCCTTGGGTTGCCGTGTTAATAGGACTGGTTGGTTGAGCCTTATTGAGAAGGTGAGATTTGAGCAAAGGTTTGAAGGAAGAGAGATGTGTGGCCTTCTGGGCACCTGGCGGAAGAGAAAGTCTGCTTAATGGGCCTAATTCCAACTTTACAGGATTTTGGCCGGTCCCTCCCATTTCTTAGCCTCCGTTTTATAACTGGTGTGTTAGTAAAATGGATGCAAGGAATGCAGAGATCTGTTTACTCCATTGGACTGTTCCAGGCATGTGTGGAACGGTGCTTCAGGACTCGGGACTCAGGCACTGTAATCGTTTACATCGGCCATAAATGTTGATGTGCTGTGAAACCCCAGCACTGCCTGTTTGAAAATGAAAGGCTGTCTCCACATCATTTGCTGAATTATAAATAAATCACATGTTCCCAAGCAAATTAAAAGAAAGCATTCTTTCAGAGTTTTTGCAGATTGGACCAGTCTCATCACTGTCTGGTCTCTGCTTTCTGCACTATTCATGAGAAAGGCTTTCTAGAGTCAAGCCTCAGTGGGCTTGACTTCCTGATCTTGTGAATTTTTGTTGAGCCTTTTCATCCTGTGGCTCAGGTCTTTGGGAGAAGTGTACCCATTTTCAGAGTTGCATCACGGGTCTGACTCCCCACCCCCTCCCTCCGAAACCGGACTGGGAGCTGCATTAGAAGAACAAGACTGAGCCCACAAATTAATTTGATTTCATCCTTCTGAGTTCCAGAAATCAAATGGGTTTGTGCCATTCTTTCTCAGAGCACTTCCATTCCTGCTCTTTAGAAATTCTCCTTATTTCATGTTTCATTTTGCCTTAAGTGCTGTCCCTGGGTAAAGGTAATTACCATGTAAAAAGTAGAGAAAGTGCATTTCTTTCTCTGATTTTCCAAACCAAGAACAGTCAAGGAGTAGATGGCATTTCTGGTCTTTAGTATCAATTGTTGCGACTTTGCGTTTTGCCAACACAACGGAATTTCTTACTTAACCCTAAAGTTAGCTATTTTAATTCTGTCTTTTAGTCTGGCTTCTATAAGTGTACATTAAATAACCTTGTTAAACCAAAAGGAAATAATGATTATCCGTAATGTTAAGCACTGCCAAATCAATTCCACATATTTAGCATCTTATCACTATGACAAGAATTCGTTTCTATCCAGTATTTGAAAAATACACGCACACAAAACATATGACTGTATGTGTATATATAAAACAACAGTAGAGGATTTTGATGTGGCACCACTTTTCAGTATTTGCATATTGTAGCTAATTAACAGCCGCTGTAAGATTTTCCTAAGGGAAAGGACTACTGGCAGTTTATTCATTACCTTCTATTATTGTGTATCATATTAAAAAGACAGGCATCTTACAACATACAAGTCATCAAAAATTTCAGCTGTTAGAACTAAAAGCAATTTAGCTACAACTGTTGCTACCTTCATGGTGAGTGAAATTTATCCAAAGGGGATATCCGCTTACAGTATTTCTTCAATATCTCTGTTGAATTTAATGGCACAAAGATTCCATGTAAGAGAGTGATAAATTAATTTTACTAAGTACATAAAAGACAAGGCCAGCTGCTCCTGAAATGAGGGCAAACTCCGCATTCAACAATGAAAATATAATTATGTTTGTAATAAAATGTCAGGAAGTTGCCGATCTGGGCGCTGTTTCAGGAATAAATCACTGCCCCTCCTTCAGAGCCATGCAATTTGATAAATTAGCCTTGAAAGAAATGTTATAAGAGCCCCCATTTCATAAGCATGTTTGGGCTTTCAAATTAGCATGTAAATAAATGTATAGCGATAAAGTTGTTGGCATGACAATTGATTTCCTGAAGTACTTCTAAGTACAAAATCCTGTGAAACCATTTCAGTCCCTTTCCATTAGAGCGTGTTATTTTCCAAGTATGAAGTTCTAATAGTTGAACTTATTTCATACCTGCTCAATTTACACACATAGCAAATTTTAATTAACCCGTATATATATATATATATATATATTTGTGTGTGTGTGTGTGTGGTACCCGGGCCTCTCACTGTTGTGGCCTCTCCCGCTGCGGAGCACAGGCTCTGGACGTGCAGACTCAGCGGCCATGGCTCACGGGCCCAGCCGCTCCGCGGGATGTGGGATCTTCCCGGTCCAGGGCACGAACCCGTGTCCCCTGCATCGGCAGGCGGACTCTCAACCGCTGAGCCACCAGGAAAGCCTGACCCATATTTTTTTTTTTTTTAAATTAATTATTGGGCTTCCCTGGTGGCGCAGCGGTTGAGAGTCCGCCTGCCGATGCAGGGGACACAGGTTCGTGCCCCAGTCTGGGAAGATCCCACATGCCGCGGAGCGGCTGGGCCCGTGAGCCATGGCCGCTGAGCCTGTGCGTCCGGAGCCTGTGCTCCTCAACGGGAGAGGCCACAACAGTGAGAGGCCCGCGTACGGCAAAAAAAAAAAAAAATTAATTAATTATTTAGAGTCCTTTCAGTTACAATGTACTACATTTGCACCTGTGAAGGTCTAGTATTTGGACTTACTTCCTACCTGTTAGAACCACAGACATAGCAAAATTGAATGAGCCCCATCTTAATAATAAAAAATCAATTAATACCAACATATTTCTGGCTTATTTTAGTAGTACACCTTCCTGGTTTAGGGATCCACTAGAGATTTTTATTAAAATGTGTTATGTACATGGACTTCCCTGGCGGTCCAGTGGTTAGGACTCCATGCTTCCACGGCAGGGGGTGCAGGTTTGATTCCCTGGTCGGGGAACTGAGATCCCACATGCCACACGCTGCAGCAAAAAAACAAAAAACAGAGTGTGATGTACCTTCTAAGCTACACCAACGATGCTTTCAGCAATTGATTCCAAGCTTAAGTTGGCAGTGTTGCCCCAACTACTCTCATTTCTAGATAACAACGGAAGTGGGTGGCACCTTACTATTATCCAGCTGAAGTGCCTCCCTGAGAGATGGGGGCACGAAAGATGGAGCCCTCTTGTGACTACCCAAGGCTCTTGCTTCATCAATGGCTTCACTGGCCCACAGCCTCTCCTGTCTTGTCCCAGGTTTCCTCTACCTCTGACCCTGGCTGCCATTCCCAATTCTACCCCAGTTGCCCCTATAGGATTTATATTACTACCATGTGGAGTAGTTAGACCACGTACAGTTTCTAAGGGACTCAGAGCTCAGCCACCCCTGTTAACTAAGAAGAACATCCTTGGAGTAGAAAGTTCTCCTGTAAGAGAACTGGTACATTGATGGTTGGGACATCCCTGGGGTGTGCCAGACAGGTGACCTTCACGTGGTCCGTGACATCCATCCACTTGTCCTCTGCTTCCGGCTCAGGGTTTGGGCTGCCTGTGTGCTGACCCTTCCTTTCACACAATCTGCAACAGAAACCACAGGTGCGCTTAGGACAGTTGATGTTTGAATTTAACGGGGAGATGCGGGCACCTGGACCAGGCGAGTAGGACAGTGCGGTGGTGATGCGGCGGCCTCCCCAGGACACGTACAGACTGGGGCTTTTTCACACACAGTTGACCCTCTGTAAACCGATTGACACCTTTGGGGGGGCCGTCTTTCCACTGACTCATAATTTTTCTCACTCTCAAAAAAAGGTTTCTGTACACCCAGTATTCTCAAGTTAAAGCTGAAAATTCAACTCATCATATTTACACAATAAAAAAAAAAATCCATCCTGCCTTGTTTTTAATTGCAAATTCTCCTCAAGGGACTCATTCTCCTGCTTAGGAGGCAGCCCTGTGCCTTCTCCTAGAGAAGCAAGTGCAGTCAATTATGGTAATGAAATGTCAATAAATATAAAAATTTAATACAGTCTGCTCCGGGTGAGTGGCAGATGAGGGCTTGCCTCCCAGACAAATTTGCTGCTGCTGCAAATATTAAATGCACCTAAAAGAGTATCTGGTTGCCTGAGAGCTCACCAGTAAAAAAAAAAAAAAAACAAAATGGGAGCGTCACGTACCAACTGGGCTTTCCCCTTATGCTGTAATTGCAGTCGCAAAGCCAGTTCTGCCATTGATAGCCACCCCTACATTTTAACTTATTATTATAAATTGAACTTTTGGTGTCCCCGTGAATAATCTGAGATGGATGCATTGCAACACTTTTTTTTTTCAATGAAGAGGGAAGTAAACCTTTTTTGTTTTCTGAATCAAGAAATTATTCTTCTCATAAATAAGATCACTGCTGGCATTAGAGAGAAATGTATTGACAATCATAGGAAAGTAGCTAGTCTTTGTAGCTTTTGAGGAAGCAGCAAATCAAAGAATAATCTAAATGTGATTCTTTCATCATCCATAAGCATGCAATCTTGAGCAATGATTACTTTAAAATGAAGTCTCTTAATAAAATTAGAAACATATCTCTGCCTTCACTTGCCTCATTAATTAACTTCATGTGCATATAGAATGCCACCCTGGATTCACTTTTTATGGACAGTATATTTTTCTTTAAACTTACTCATGAGCTAACAATTTTCATCTTAGGTGATAATGTCACTTCACAATAGGAAAAAAGATAAAGGTATCTACGTGTACAATTGAGGCAGTCAAGACCTGCTTCCTACAAAGCTTATCAAAATGATTAGATTGATCAGGATGATTATGATACAGTTTATTATAATAGAATGTGTATCAAACTGTCTTCATGGGGAAAGTCCCCTGTGTTATGGATCTATACTGCAACCTTATTTTACCCATAGTGCTTAAAAGTTTCAAGGGAAATATATATGTATACATGTTTTTAATATATGTGTATATACATATATAAATTTTAACATAAATAATAAATAAATATAGAATTTGCGGTTCTGAAAACCCCCTAAACTGATCCTGTGTTGCAGGTGGACTATTCCATCATAGCCTCACAAGCGGGGGCCACGCTCAACAACCTCATGAGTCATGCACAGGAGTTGGTGGCAAAGCTTCGTTCTCTACAGTTTGACCAACGAGAGTTCGTGTGTCTGAAATTCTTGGTGCTCTTTAGTTTAGGTAAGGAATCCTTTTCTCATAAAAATGACTAAATGATACTGACCTTTAAGTGTCTTGAGGTCCATCCATGTTTTTGTTCTTCCAAGATAATGACCTTCTTTTCTAATCGTGAAATCTTCCAGCTCAATTGTGTTTTCCTGTGTGTGTTCCTGGCTGAGTCATAGCCCTGTAGTGGGTGGTTTGGCATATGGGGAAGGAGTTACGACTGGAGTCCTGAGTGTTCTTCCCTGATGGATGTAATGGGTGGGTGACGCTGATAGACAGCCATGACAGAGGGTTAGGAAAGACGCATGGTGTCACATTTTGGCCACCTTTCTGCTGTTGGTCGTTTCTCTGCACCTTTTGTTTCAGCTTGCAAGCTACTGCTGTTTTTGTTCTTGTAAAATATGGATGGTAATTAAAAACCTGTTTCCTAAATCTCTATCAGGATTAACTACAGAATGTTTATAACCAGATGCACCACTATGCAAGCATAAAAGGGGACGGTTGTCAAGGGGAAAGGATGCTTCTTTAGGAAAGCTTTGGAGAAGAAAGATAACTAAGCAAGACAGATTAGCTAAATCAAGGCTCCCAGTGAGTCAGTTGAGAAAAATCACCACTGCTTGGAATAAAAAAAGGATTAAGGAGATGGATTTTTATTGACTTCAAAGGAACAGATTTTTCTGCCTGTCCCGTACTTGATTTCTGTATTTTGTTGGCTTAATAAAGCCAACTTAAATAAACTTTTTGCCAAGTCCATTTATTACTTATTGGCAGACAGCTGAGGGAGGCAACTTCCCTTGAATGAAAAAAAATGCAGAAATCAGATTTACCAACATATGTTTTTTCTTTAGTCTTCAGTTATAAGATAGTTGTGAATTCATATCCTTAGAAATAAAACAATAAAACATACTGCAAAGTAAAACAGATGTGTCTACACTCCAAATTTGGTACTTTCATTTTAAAATGCCTCTTGACAGCACTGCACAACTGTTGCTAATAAAGGGATAGTTTGAAGTAATAGAACCAGAGTTAATTTTTCACATGTAGTCAACATTTAAAAGGAAAGGAACATTTTCATATTTTGGAAAATGTGATAAATATAGCAAAAAGAAATGTTACTGAAAATTTAAAAAGACAACAGAATTTCATAGATGTAGTGTTCAAAGGTTTACCATGCCAGCACTGGGTCCTGTATGGTTTCTGTATTAACCACAAGAAATAGGAAAGTTCTATTTAACTAAGTCTACGTGGTTTGCTCAAGAACAGTTTTTTAAAAAATCAAGAGGAAGATAGCATAGGCCTGCTTGCTGTCATCTCACAAATTATTCTGGTTTATGGCAACATCTTCGTCTTTTCAACTCGTACGTTTGATCAGTAATTAAATGAAAAATGTGGTAATGTGTGTGTAAGAAATCTTATAGCATCTTGGTGATAAAATATTTAAAGAGATTCATCTCACTTCAGTGGGAGTTGAAGAACTGCATGACGTTGGAAGATGGTGAGATTAACCATCAGCCATGTTTAGTTTTCATCCCTTTAATCGTTCCTTCATCATTTTTCAAAGTTATTATATCTCTGCCAAACACTGGGGGACGGGTGGTCAGGATGGGGTTGGGGAGCTCCTGAAGTGCTCTCAGCACGCGGACCTCACAGATCATCTTCCCGAACAGTTGGGTCGTGTGTTTACCAGAACCTCAACCACACAGAACTCTCTGGTTTAGTAAGGGTGTTAACTGTTTCAGGATCCTGGGCACCAGGGAATAACTAGTTGAATGTCCCTTAAAACTATGTCTGTTTGTTGTTTAAGGAGGAAAGGACAGCGTGGCTTTCCGATCGATCAGCGGTAAATCAGGTTTGCCCAAGAGTTTATTTTTATTTTTATTTTTTATTTTTTTATTTTTTTGCGGTACGCGGGCCTCTCACTGCTGTGGCCTCTCCCGTTGCGGAGCACAGGCTCTGGACACGCAGGCTCAGTGGCCATGGCTCACAGGCCCAGCCGCTCCGCGGCATGTGGGATCTTCCCGAACCGGGGCATGAACCCGCGTGCCCTGCATCGGCAGGCGGACTCTCAACCACTGCGCCACCAGGGAAGCCCCAAGAGTTTATCTTTAAAGAAGCAAGAATAAAGTAACTGGCAGTAAAGTTCAGGTAGTTTCCAGTTTGTGAATGGAAAGCTTTTCTCCCCCATAGAAACAATGAGTAATTAACCTTTGGGTACCCAGGCCAGCCTCCAAAAGCCTGTTTTACCTGTGATGGGGTTGAAATCATACCAGGGCCTCCCTCGAAAGCCGAGCCTGTGCCCCTGAGTCTGAAACCTGCAGTGGTCTGATCCCAGCCCAGCCTTGAGCCTCTGGGACCCTGGAGGAAAATGAGGCTTCTGTGGACTGATCCAAGGCCGGGGGCTGTGTGGGGAGAGACTGTGTGCTCTTGGTGAAGCAGGGTTTCCTGATGGACGTGGTGAGAGGGTAGCTGTGAGCACATGCAGGTACAGTCTCCTCAACCTCATGGATGCCTGGGGCAAAAGCACGGAGGCAAGAGGGCAAGAGGAGTTCAAGGTCTCCGGGACTCTTGGGAGACCCGTGTGGCTTGAAGGAAACAGCGGATGTGCTGGAGAGGCTGAGCACTTCCTGTGAGCAGCCCCCGGGATATAGCTGTGACCAAAACTGGGTACCACGGTCTTCATCCTGCAAAAAAATCTAGGCAGACGGCAGGATTCTTTAAAGGGGGATGAAGTGCGTCGCTGAAGTTGATTTGCCTTCCTGGTAGTCATGTGGAAAAGGGACTAGAAACTGTGTTCTGAGTGGCTTTAACGCACTTGGAGACAGGAGTGAGATGGGGTGTGGACACGTTACAGGGTGCAGACCATGGGATGTGATGGGGTTAGGAGGAAACAGCTGGGATGCATCTCAGGGTCCTGGGTGCTTCAACCAGAATAGGAAACTCCATAGGAACGGCAGCTGATTAGTTGAGGTCCAACCACCTTCCTTCCAAAAGTCAACCTTCACTGAAGCTGGGTCCTGATTTCATAAAAAGCTAATGACAGGACTAAAGTAAAAAGTACAGTTGACCCAAATTCTTCCACTCTGCTGCCTGATTATTTTCCTCCTCAAATAGGATCCGTGAGCAGACATCAATTGGGTAAGCTGGTTGGAAAAAAAGGAATAAAAGTAAAAAATGCCCATCTCCCAGGATATTTCTGTGTGTGATCTAACAGACTCTGGAGGCCCAGTCTTTGCTGGTTGGAATGTTTTCCTAAAATCCTATTACTCCCCCCTCCCCCCGACCCTTTTTCTCACCTAACTGTGAGATAATTTGCATCCGTGGAGATAATTCTAAGTTGGCCAGTTGATATTGATGACCCAAGAGAGGCCAAAATAAAATTTTTGTTTCTTTATTGGTTTGTACTCCCACCTTTTAAAAAGGAATCAAAGTGACTGATGAAATTTGCTGTCACCAACCAGGGCAGAAATAAATCTCATAGAGGAAGAGGTGTGATCCCCAAACACTACCATTATCGCATGCATTCCAAAGACCAGTAGAATTCCCATTAACTGTATCTCCTGAAAACAAATGCAGAGCTGAGAAGCAATCACCTGGTCTTTATCAGCAGCTTCCTGAATGATGTCATTACATGGTCAAGCCCATCAGGAATACGCATGTAGCCTAAGTGCTCAGAGCAGCAAGTGACCAGAATGTGCCAGCTAAGAGGTTCCTCTGGCTTGGGATTTTCTCAGCCTTGAGGCTCCATGGCTAGACGCTGCTGGACTCTTGTTCAATCCCAGGTGGCAGGAGAAAGTAGAGGCATATTGCATCCTGTTTCCCCTGATGAGTGCCCTCGACTGGTTGTGAGTTATTCTCTTCTCTGGTCAGCCAATATTTCTGAAAGCACTTTTTCATACTCAGCTGAGTTAAAGAGATTGTTTATTGTCTTGGAGAGGATTTCCCCAGCGTAAAAAGTAGATTGGGGTTAGAAATTGTCCTTTATGTTTCTCTACATTCCAGGTTTCTAGCACATTGCTCAGTACACCGGAGGGACTTAGGAAAGGTTGCTGATAAAATAGATGCATCAGTAGACTGACTTAGTTTTTTTTTAAGCAGATACTTTATTTAATGTTTATTTTATATTGGAATATAGTTAGTTGATTTACAGGGTTGTGTTAGCTTCAGGTGTACAGCGGAGTGATTCAGTTAGACTTACTTAGTTTTAAACTCAAAGCAAAGCCTTTACCAAAGTAGCTTGTGATCTGTAATGGGAAGTGGTTAAGCTGCAAAGTCCTATCCAAGTGCAGGTTAGTTTCGGAGACTAGTTTTTCCAAAGAACTCTCTAACAGCTGTTTTCTTTTTTTTTTTAATTGAAGTATAGTTGGTTGACAGTGTTTCAGGTATACAGCAAAGTGATTCAGTTTTATGTGTGTGTGTGTATGTATTCTTTTTAGATTTTTGTCCATTATAGGTTATTACAAGATATTGAGTAGAGTTCTCTGTGCTATACAGTAGGTCCTTCTTGGTTACCTATTTTATATATAGTAGTGCATATATGTTAATCCCAAACTCCTAATTTATCCCTCCCCAACCCTTTCCCCTTTGGTAACCATAAGTTTGTTTTCTCTGTCCGTGAGTCTATTTCTGTTTTTTCAGTAAGTTCATCTGTATCATTTTTTTTTAGATTCCACATATAAGTGATATCATATGATATTTGTCTTTCTCTGTCTGACTTAACTTCACTTAGTAGGATAATCTCTAGGTCCATCCATGTTGCAAAATTACATTATTTCTATTACCAATTTGCATTCTGCTCCTGGCCTACTCTCTGACACATAGTAGGTTTTTAAGAAATATTTATTGCATTCATAAGTGAAAGAAAGCTTTTCCTTCCAACTTCTAGGTTAAAAAAAAATGTAACAGTAACTGGAAAAATTAGTTTTAAAAAATGCACAAAATTCGAAGAAAGGGAGACTAGAATAAATACATATTAGACAATTTGACATCTTTTAATTTTAGAAAATAAGGATATGTCTTCACATTGTGAAGAGAATTCTTATAAGGAAAGTAGAGACTAAACAGAATCTTCTCCTTTGGGAATAAAATAATTAATGGAATTAAGGACCAATGATCAGTATTTAGATTCTGTTGGAATTGTGACACTAAGCAGGTCAGATATGAAAGTGAGCTACAGAAGGAGGGAGCAGGAAGGCTTCTCTTCTGTAGTGTTAATAATAAAATACTTCAAGCGGGTAAATCATTTACTATCTCCCTTCCATTTTGCATTTGAAGTAAAAAAAAAACTAGGTGATTTACCCCCAACATTTTAGGCTCAGAGCCAGGTCTGGAACTAACAACCCCAAATTCCAGTCCGTGTTTTCTCTGCTACGGCACACTGTCCCCTTCAGGGACATACGAGCTCATCAATCAATATTTTTAAAATGCTCCCTACATCCTAAGGCACCATCTATACAGACAGAATGATGTAGGGAATTGGGACCATCATGTGAGGAATATGGACCAAAAAGAAAACCAGCCTCTCTTGGGTAAAAGCAGGGAACTGCTTTACATGAATTTCCAATTTTTACTGAATATGCTAAATAATTGTGAAGCTTTTTACTTCCCTTGGTTTCTAAATGTGAGTTGTTTGCATGTGTGTGTTTGTATATCTGTATGAACTCTGGGTTCAGGATTTCAGCAGGCTTGTTGAAAGCATTTGCCTTAGAGCCTTGGTACCTCCCTCTCGGAGAATCTCTCCTTGTGATTTTGTTGTTGCCTCTTAGGTTTGTCGTTTGCTTTGGACCACTCACTATGCATTAGGAAAGCTGCATGATCATAAGCTTTCGTTACTTGTATGTCTACTTTCTATCTATTTGAACTCTGGTGTTCAAAGGAGAAAATTAGCCAAAGTAACTTGACGGTCATTGTCTGCTTCCCCTTTGGTGGTCTTTGGCATTAAAAACCCTAAAATAGAAAAAGAGGAGCCGTAGGTGTCTGGGAGGTTCAGGGCATGAAGCTCCTTGGTGGGGAGGGGAAGAATTAGTCAATTCTACCTTCAAGTACAACCTTCCGCTTTGCTAAAGGGTCCACCCTGACTCTTGCAATATGATGTTGGCATTGTTAATAGTAAATAAAAGTGCACCGTGTTTTCTAGCTGGAGAATGTGGATGGTGAGTTCATAGTCTTTTGGGTTAAGGAAATGTATTTTCAGTCATTGGTTTTCCAAAGGGCTTAGTTTTTGATAGGATAGGTATTTTTTTCTTGTTTGAATTTTGTCCAGTAATTCTTCTGCTTGGAGCTTTACATAAAGGTCTATCTTTGTTTTCTTTTCCTACATATGTCATTTCTTCTCCTGGCTTTCAAGGTCAGAACGTGGCCAAGACGCACTGTAAAAGCTCCCCGCAGAGCAGAAGGCAAAGCAAAATGCCAGTAGGGAGGTGACCCACATGTAGTCAGGGCCTCTGTGCAGAGCTTAGAACTTCTGTCACATAAGGGCACTCTCATCACTGTCAGGACCAGATTATTTATATCTGTAGATTTCAGTTGAAACATGAAGGCTTTATAACGGGGCCCAGAATTGCAGAGCAGCTATTGCCCTCACATCTCATTAACCAGAGGCCACAGGACTTGCAGGAAGAGCAAACATTCCGTCCTTAAGTACGTACACAAAAGTCTCCCATGTTACCGGCCTGGAGACCATAGCAGTTCAATCCTGGCCCCCTTAAGGGAGGACCCGGTTCTTTTGCTGCAGGATGAGAAGGGCCACCTTGAAGCTACCAGCACAGATGGCGCGCGCTCTCCTATAATAAGAGAAGACTTCACCTTGCACACCCGCTTCCTCCCTTCCCCCACCCCCGCCACCCCGGGTGTTTGCAGCCCTGAGGAGGAAGGCAGAGGAGGGTGTAACCTCTTTGCTAAACTGCATTCCATTTGCCAATCCCAGTCCAGAGGTCAGCACAGCATCAGTGTAAGTCCCCACCTCCTGGGGGGAGGAAGCAGTTTTCGCAGCCTCCCGTGATGATTGGCGAGTTGTGGGGTGGTCTGGTTGTTCTGCCCTGGCTGTGCCCGGGCGCCCCACCCTCCCCCAGCCGCCCTCCCCTAGCTGGGCATCCCTGGCAGGGGGCGCACACATGGACACAGTAGAGACCCCGTGCTCCGTCCCCCGGCACTTCTAGACTAGCCTGGTAATAGCGCCGAACGCTTTTGGAGAAGGGAATGCCAGGGGTTACAGAAGAGGCTACTGGTTTTGCCCACCTCTCCAGAAGAGGTCCAGCAACTTGTTGGGTCTGAGGGTTTTTTTGCCATCGAACTGTGTGCCCCTATGGAGTTGGAAGAGGGGTGGTGGACGGGGGCAGTGGGGGGAAGAAAACACAAATCTAAGCAAACAGGAACAAAGGGAAACTCGAATGCCCCTTTGCTTTTTTGCAACATTAAATCCAGTTCATGAAAGAGGTTTCCAAATCCAAGAGACAGATTTGATCACAGTGATTAAACACTGTGTTTGCAGTGCCTAAAGCAAAATGAACTGATCACTTTGTCGATCAGACAACAACGCACCAAGTGTATGGACCGCTGTGGAGCAAACCCACGGTGGAGCCAGGACGCGTTTGAGGGCCCATTCCCCTCCTCAGCTCACAGCCTCCCTCCAGAAGCTCTGGAAAAGCTTCTGAGGCTGGAACACTAGCAAACATTTGTATTTGTGCATCACCATGTATGTCTGAATACTGTATTAATTCAATTCCGAAACAAGCACAACTGTCCGCATGTCATAAAACGCTCCTTACAAAGTATCTGCATAAAAGACGAAAACAGCGAAAACCAACCTTCCCATGATGTGGTAATTGTCCTTCCTGAGGCTGGTCACAATATTTGCTTTACTGTAGCCTTTCAATATACTTCACCGTGCAAACCCTCACACGTGCACGCACACACATACACACGTGCTGTCACCAACTGGCCTGCAAAGTCTAGTGATGGATACATTCCCCTCACATCTTTACCCAAGTGCATTGGCTAAATTGTTCCTCATGAAACAGATAAGCGAGAGAGAGCTCCCTGGGTTCTTCTTACAATTAACATTCAATCTCAGTTTTTCCCTTTCCATATAGGATACTCTAATTTAGAAAAACACTCACCAGACACTTGTCAAATAACCACACTGATCTCCATATTAATGCCTGGCTGATATATATGTAGCAGAGGGTAATGCTGGCAAATAAGCATTTCCTAAAATTTATGTAATCATTTGAAATTCAGAAAGGATTGATTAGCATTCAAGGGATACCGCCGTTCAATATTTACACCATAGAGATTTCACAGAAGCAAATAATGGCACATAAAGTTAATGCTTGTCTTAATTAAATGCAGTGTAATAGGTGTTGTGTGGATTTTTTTTTTCTTTCAGTGAGCAAAGCAGTTTAGCAATGACCAGATATAATTCATTTTGGAGTTCTAAGTTTGAACTGAATCAATACGAATTTACAGCCATGGAAAAAGTGATTATCATTTGTTATCTGCTGGCACAAGAATATAATTGCCCAAATAGCATTTATTTAGGCATATTTCTGAATAGCTTATGCCTAAAGATATTTATCATTTTTCAGTTGTTCATACTAATATCATCATTTTGCTAACTACTGCTATTTAGTGAGATGATTTTTCAGAGTTGTATTGGCCTAGCAAACTGGGAATAACCTACGAAGAAAGTGGATGAGAATGCTGAATGTACTAGCTGATGTTTTTCCTGCCTTAGTCCTGCCAGCTGCTCTGTTAAAATCCCAGAATAAAGTGCCTGTCTTAGGGACTTCCCTCGTGGTCCAGTGGTTAAGACTCTGCCCTTCCAATGCAGGGGGCGTGGGTTCAATCCCTGGTCAGGGAACTAAGATCCCACATGCCACGCGGCCAAAAGAAAAAATTAAAAAGTAAAGCGGGGACTTCCCTGGTGGCGCAGTGGTTGAGAGTCCACCTGTCGATGCAGGGGACACGGGTTCGTGCCCCGGTCCGGGAAGATCCCACACGCGGCTGGGCCCGTGGGCCATGGCCGCTGAGCCTGCGCGTCCGGAGCCTGTGCTCCACAACGGGAGGGGCCACAACAGTGAGAGGCCCATGTACCACAAAAACAAAGAAAAAAAGTAAAGCAGCTGTCCTAGCCTTGACTCAGAAGAGGTTAGCTGGTTAACATGGTCAGTTCAGGTCCTGCACACGCGTTAACTCCGGACCCCCCCAGGCCTCAGGGTCATTCTAGAATGGAGCCAATCCATGACTCACAGCCGAGTCATTCGTATGCCTTCTTTCTAGTTGACTGATAAAATCCAGTCTTGAGTTCTGGGTAATATTTGGTTAAGACAGACCAATTCAAGCCAGGAACCAAGAGCAGATATAAAAGATAAAGGCCTTTCATTGCTTTGAAGCATTAAATGACAAAACATGCTAAGTGCCTACTACGTGCAAAACCGTGGCACTCGGTGGTATCTGAGCGGGCAGCACAGTCTTTCCAAAGAGAAGGAAGCTCCCCTCGTGGTACAGAACTTCACTTGGACGCTGCGGACACCCTTCCAGAAGAGGCACACGCAGGACTGCACTGCCTGGTGCACCGGTCGTGGCTGCCCGGCCACCTCCTTCTTTCCCTCCCTCCTTCCTTCCTTCCCTCCTTTTTCTCCCTCCCTCTGTATCACTGCATATGCCACACACATGCCTGTCTCACCAGTCCTGTCTTGTCAATGAAAAGGCCTTTCTCAACCTTCCCATGGCACAAATCTGACCTCCATCAGAGGCAGGAGGAATTGGGAAGCTGGCTGGGGGGTCCCCTCCAGGGCTGCTCCCACACACCCCACACCCTGAGCTACCTGGACTTTTCACAGAAACTTTGGCCCGAGCCCTGAAAAGAACCTGCACTGTGGCCAAGTCCAACCACTTCTCCCTCCTGGATGAGGAAATTGAGCTGAACAGAGGTCAAGTGACTCGTGCATAGTCCCACAGGGTCAAGGTCTGAACTGAAAATTTTGGACTCCACACACAGGAAAAGAGCACAGACGTGGATTTCAATACTGACTGAATTACGGCTGTTGCATTATTTCAAAATTAGATCAAGATATTTCTTGGCCAAATTTCTTCACTACATCTAAAAATGTCATCATTGTGATGCATACAAGTAATTTCCCAGGAAAGCAAGGAATGCTCGATGCCTTTTATTACATTCTGGAGGGCTCTGCAGCGCATGCCAGGTCCTGGGTGTCCCGGCTTTGGAAGAAGGCACCCGGCACATTCATCACACTTTGATTCCCCCAGCTTTGCCCCGGGGTCGGGGGCAGCTGGGGGGTAAGGGGGAGCCATCCATAAAGGCAGCAGTGTGACCAGAGTGGCAACCCTGACCTCAAACTGGACAGTTCTCCCTAGTCCCTAGAGGGGAATGAGCACATTCAAGGTGTGTATCATTTTGTCCTGTCTTAGTAAGATATAAGCACCGATAGCACACCTGAAATAACCCTTTCTCTCTACTCTTTGTCCTAAGAGAAAATAATGATTACATTAGTATTACTATCATCTCTGCAGGATTTTTTTTTTAAGGTACAGATTTTTTTTTCTCATTTAAAATTTTTTTTAAATTGTGGTAAAATATATGTAACATGAAACCTACATTTTAACCATTTTTGAGTGTTCAGTTCAGCAGTATTAAGTACATTCACGTTGTTTTGTAACCACCACTGCCATCCGCCTCTAAAATCTCTTTCATTTCCTAAATTGAAACTCTGTTCCCATTAAACCAAGGGTCCTCAACCCCCGGGCTGAGGACCGGTACCTGTTGGGAGCCGGGCCGCACAGCATGAGGTGAGCGGCCGGCGAGCGAGTGAAGCTTCACCTGCCGCTCCCCATCGTTCACGTTACCGCCTGAACCACCGACTACCCACCCCGCCCCATCCGTGGAAAAGTTGTCTTCCACGAAACCCGCCAAAAAGGTTGGGGGCCGCCGCATTAAACAACTCCCCCCCGCCTTTCCTCTAATACTTGCTACTACCGTGTAGAACTTTTTTATTTAGAAAGTACTCTTTACATATAACATAACAAGTTAGAGTCATTTTAGAACGTGGCTAGGTTCAGAGACTGTGGCTGATGTGCCCAAGGCCACACAGCTCGGAGTCTGAGAGCCTATGACCCCAGCCAGGTTTTCTAATCCCAGACCTGTTGTTATTCGTCTACACCCACTGGAAAGGAAGTCTTAGGATTGGGGTCCTGACGTTGGAAGAGGGGAAGGGGGAGGCGTTCATAATCAGTTTATTACCACCAAGGTGGGAAAGGCTGCAGGCTTGAATCCAGATGCCTAGGCACCTTAGCTCTCCTGTTTCCCCATCTGTAAAATCGAAATGGTGACGTTCTCCCTAAAAGCACTATTGTGAGGGTTAAATGCAGTCATTATTATGAACTTAGCACAGCACCTGGCCCATGGTACCAATAATTATTATCCAAAGCCTCTCTATTTACATCCAGCAAAAGTCATATAAGTGAAGGCCCCTTCTTGGGAAATTCCTCTTCCCCGAATATAATCTCTGGTGTACAGATTATATGAAAAAGATCTTCCCTGTGACAGCGGAAACTACTCTCTTAATTCAGCACCAAGACATAATTTGAAATCTTTGATCTACTAACCCAGGGTGCCATTATCACCTTTGATATTTTGAAATATGTCAGAGGAAGCAAGCTGAAGCCACTTCCTTTTAGTTCATCTACATACATCCCAAAATCAGACCAAAGTCACACAATAAACAACCCGTCCCCTTTCTAGGCTGCTGGGGCCCCAATGATGATGACATTGTAGCAATGTGGAATAGCTGGGTTGACACCTGCTCCCTGGAGAAATGTTTTCCCCAGGAAATTCTTCAATGTTTCCCTCCCATTTTCTAGAATTATCAATGTTCTGTAGTTAACTTTACCTATAAAGATTGTAAATTCTTCTTTCAAACTTATTAATACTTAATCTCTAATTCTAATGGCTAAATAGAAATTACAGCTTCCAGAGTACAAAATGGAAGATTTCACTTTGAGAAAGAAAGCTATTTCTTTTGGAATGAAAATCCTGGGTAACTTATTCCTTCCAAGGGAAGTGTTGAAATTTGAGAACTAAAACCTCTCAGAGAAATTAACTTTGTTCTTTAATGACCGTATTTTAAAATAATAGGATGCTTTATTAATAACAATTACTAATAGTGATTCTAATATTATCAGATCCACCTGCCCCCCTAGCCCGAGTAT
Source organism: Hyperoodon ampullatus (assembly GCF_949752795.1). Classification (NCBI taxonomy): domain Eukaryota; kingdom Metazoa; phylum Chordata; class Mammalia; order Artiodactyla; family Ziphiidae; genus Hyperoodon; species Hyperoodon ampullatus. The sequence continues at coordinate 196,363,340 of NC_136915.1, forward strand.
TCCTGGCTTCAAACTCAAGAAACTCAGTGGACTGGGAAAAATGAAAACATGAACTTGTGCATGTTTTAAAATATTTTTGCTTCAGAGTCCTGGGTTCTCCCACCTGGAAGCAGGATGGGTTGGGGCAGGGGTGGGGGGGAGCCCCAGCTGATGTCAGCAGCATCCTTCACGATGTGAGTCCCCCTGGAGATTCTGTTCCCTCGACTGTAAAACACGGACACCAGGGTGTGTCGGGTATTTGTGTGTGGGTCACCCTTCACATCTCAGATCAAAATCACCACCTCTGACAAGTCTTGTTTCTCTCACTTCACAGACAGATCCATACTTCTTCCTCTGAATTCCTGTTGCTCCTTTCACAAATCTCCACCTACCACAGTGTTTTGTCCTTGTGTTGTATGCTGCGCATAGAACGCCAGGCCTCTTTTCCTTCTTCATTCCCGGCACTTAGCACCATGCCTGGAAAATATAGTTCACGTTAGAAAAAATACTCACTTAGCGAGTGTGCTCAGTGATTAAGTGTGTAAACCGTAAGGCACTATACCAATGCTTGTCATTTAGGATCGTGATGACCCCGTCTAAATAGACCAGTCGGGAATCTGGAGGATATCTGGTACTTCCACATCTTTCTTGCGACAAGGGTGGAGTACCCGCCCCATCTTCTTCGTGGCTAGCAAGCCCTCTTCCCAACATCCCGCTCAAGACTGCCACGTGGAGTTTCACCCAGGGCTGCTTTCTACTGACCAGCTTTAGGAAGGGGTTGGCAAGTTTTCTCAATGCAAAGTCAGAAGCACTGCTGAAATTTCAGGGCACTTAGGGTTCATGCTGACCTGCTGATTCTATGAAGACTTTTCTTTTTAATGTGAAGAAGCATCTGGTGTCCAAATCCCTATCCTCCAAATCTTTAAGGTAAACAGAATCTTATAATTTATCAGATATTCTGAGCCTGGATCATTAACAGATTCTCCCTTTCCTACCATGGCTAGCTTCAGAATCAAAGGACTGAGCTTAGTAGCGTGGGAGAGTAGGAAATAGAGACAAAAAGACGATTGTGTGCAGGTTTTAAAGTATTTTAAGAATAACCGAAATTAAAGTTTTCATCTTAAAAATCTTTAGTACATTCCTGATACTCATAGTCAGGATAGAGTTTTAGTAATTATCCATCTCTTTTAAAATTAAAAAAAAAAGTTGTCGTTATTGCTCGCCACAAGAAATTACAGGGTAAATTGTATAACCATATGTCCTGGCATTTGTCCAGAACAACCCATATCAGAAAGGATTGGTTGCATGAATACTGTAACAGTATCGTTTCTAATTATAACTTCAAGAAACTTCCTCTCTCAAAGGGGTAGATGCAGAAATGTATTCTTATTTTACAAAAGAATTGAGGCTTTCAGGATTAAGAAACATCTTCATTTTCCCTTTTCACTCCATGTTGTTTTCCAGATTCCTATTTTGATTCTTGCAGATCTGGAATCCTTCATAAATCCAGAGCCTGGATCATCATTTTCACTGGGCCATAGATTTCATTATTTAATGTACCACAATATATTGATTCGTTCTCTAGGTGGTGGATATTTATTACAAACCACACTAAGGGAACATTTTTCTACATGTCTTCCTGGACATATATGGCTGGGAATCCTTTTCAGTTCTAGAAACTGCCACATTGTTCCTCAGAATGTCTGGACCAAATTGCATTCCCAGCCACAGAAACTGAGAGTTCCCATTTCTCCAAGTCATCGACACTATCATTGAATTTCTGTCGTTCTGATTACAAGTGAGATTAGGAATCTTTTTACGTGTTTCTCTGAAGGTACCTGTTCGTGTCCTTTGCCTATTGGGATGTATGCCTTTCCTTACTGATTCGAAGGGCACTCTTAGATATAGATATATACATAAATACATAGATACATAGATAAGTTTGGCTTTTCCTTTCACTCTTTTAATGTATCTTTTCTTTCACAGAAGTAGCCATATTCATTCATATTTTCCTACAAGGTTTTTGCAGCTTCTTTTAAGAAATCCTTCCCTACCTTTGAGGTCATAAAATTCATTCTCCTTTAGCTTTTTTCCAAATATATTAAGACCTTGATTTTCACATTTAGATCTTTTAATACACCCAGAATTAATTTTTGTGTATAGTATGAGGTAGGGACCTAGTTTTTATTTTATTTTGTCTTCTTTTCTTTATAGGTAGTCAGTTTCCCCAACACTCATTAAATTGAATAGCTTGTCTTTCCCACTATTTTTAATGCCAGCTTTCATGTATACTCAAGATCTGTATATGTGTGGATCTCTTTCTGGACTTTCTGTTTTGTCCTAATGGTCTCTTTGATTATCCCACATGTTTAAGTAACATTATGCTTTTTGTCCCTCTACCTTTTATTTCAAAATAGTCTTAACTATCCGTATGCTTTTGCTTTTCCATATAAACTTTAGGATTGGCTTGCTGTAATTTTACAAGGAGTCTGGTTGGAATTTTGAAAAGAATTGCCTTGTATTTAGAGACTAATCTGGGGAGAATGATTATCTTTACAGAATCGAGCACTTCCCATCCATGAACATAGCTTATCTTTCCTTTAGTCAGGTGTACATTGGTGTCCTTCAATAATGCCTTGTCATTTTCTCCTCAGAGGTATCATTTGTAAATTATTTATCCTAGCTACGTTATAGAGTTTGTTGTTATTGTGAATGTAAACTTTTTCTCTTATATTTTCCAATTGGCTAATGTACATGTAACTATTTCTTTTAACATTGAACTTATGTTTAACAAACTTGCTGAATTCCTGCATTTGAAATGGCTTTCCTGTAGTTTATCTTCCACACAATCATAGTCTGCAAGTAAATACAGATTTATGTTTTGCCCCTCAAATTCCTTTTCTTGTCTTATTTTATTGACTAGATAATGTTGACTTGAAGCTGTGATAACAAGCCCTCTTTACTGAAGTCTTTAATGGAAATGCTTCTAAAGTCCCACAATGTACTATGAAAAGTTTTGTCTATTTACCTTTTTTCTTTAAAAAAAAAAAAAAAAAGCTGTCGTTCTGATTATCCTTCATTTTTTCCTTTACCTTCTGCTCTTTATTATTTTGTTCTTCTCATGCTAGCTTCTTGAGTTGAATATTCTGTTAATCTGTTTTCAGCCGTGCATTTCAGTTTTTCTTCATGAGTGCATTCAGTGTTAGAAAGTTGCTGCTTGGCATGGCCATAGCTGAATCTGCAGCAGGTCTGATGGGGCAGGCTTTCTGGGACATGCAGACCTGCCTCAGTGGTCACTCTACCGACCTCTAGGGGGCGCAATTCTCACCATTGTCTATGTCAGTGTGTCCCTTGGGGTGGTGCACAACCTGGACAATCCTATCAGCTATAAATGTTTCATGATCTCCATTCTGATCTGTTTTTTTAAATCCATGATTTATTTAATAGTGGATTTTTAAATTTCCAAAGAAATGGGTACATTTTGACTAGCTTTTCATTTTTGGATTCTAATTGATTGCATGATGAGGTTATGCATATTATTGATTCATTGAAATACGTTAGGACGTCCTTTATAATTTGATATTAGTTAATTTATCTAAATGTGGCACATGTACTAAAAAAATACAGTGTCCGTTAGGTGCCAAGTTCAATTTGTTTATATTATTCTTGTTACCTTTGTTGTATCTTCTTGGTGGGTTATTTCTTATATTACTGTAATGTTCCTCTTTTTTTAATACTTTTGTCTTAAAATCAGCTTTGTCTAATATTGAGTGTTTTATTAGCTTTTAAAAATTAATACTGACATTTTTCCCCATCTCTTTACTGTCGACTGTTCAGTTGATTCAGTAGGATTTCTTGTGTTTCTGTGTTTTAGGTGGCTGACTTGTAAGCAGCATGTTGCAAGACTTTGATTTGTTTTGTTTTCATCCAGTCTGTCATCTCTTTTGATATTTAATTTTGAGAACATTATAGATTTACGGGATGTTACCAAAAAATCTTACTGGGAGATTCCACATACCCTACATCTGCTTTACCCAGTGCCAGCATCTTGCATAACTATACTCAGTGTAAAAACCAGGAAATGACATTGGTGTAGACCAAGTAGAGCTTATTCAGTTATTCAGTTTGCTTATTTCACCAGCTAAACACCTGTGTGTGTGTGGTTCCTGCAATTTTATCACATGTGTTTAACCACATTGGTATAACCACTAGCACAGTCATGATACAGGACCTTTCCATCACCACAAGGCTTTTTGGTGCTACCCTTTTGTACTCACACCCACCCCTTCCCCCATTCTTAATTCCTGGTAATTACTCCTCTGTTCATCTCTGTAATTTTGATATTTCAGGAATGTTATATAAATATAATTATACAGTTTATAACCATTTGGAACTGGCTGTTTTCACTCAGCAGTATTCCCTTGAGATCCATTTATGAGTGTACCAATAGTTTGCTGTTTTTGTGGCCATGTAGTAGCCCACAATGTAGATGGACTACAGTTCATTCCACTCTTCATCTGTTGAAGGACATTTGGGTTGTTCCCAGTTTAAGGCTATTACAGATAAAGCCGCTATAAGCATCCTATACAGGTATTTGTGTAAACTTGAGTTTTCATTTCTCTGGGATAAATGCCCAAGAATGTATTTGCAGGGCCATATGGCGAGCATGTGTTTATAATCTGTATTTTAAGAAATGAGTTCAATCTGTTTACTGGTAAACCATCCTAGTCTTTGTATGCATGAAAATATTTCAAATTTTGCCTCATTTGAATAGTTTAGTTGGATATAAAACTTTAGGTTGGCAAGATCTCTCAACACTTGAGAAGGCTATTGGAGGTCTGCTGCCTTTTCTCCCTGGAAACTTTTAAGGTTTTCTCTTTATTGCTGACATCTTACACTTTCACCCCAAGATGTCTAAGTACAGTTGACCCTTGAACAACATGGGATTGAACCACATGGGTCCACATACATGTGGATTTGTTTCCATAAATACATACAGTACTGCATGATACACAGTTGGTTGGACCTGTGGATGCAGAACCGTGGATGTGGAGGCCAGTTATGGGACTTGAGCATCCGTGGATTTTGGTATCCATAGCGGAGGGGGAGGGCATGGAACCAATCCCCTGTAGATACCGAGGAGCGACTTGTACAGTATCCAGCTAGAGGATACTGGATGAAAGAAAATTATTCTCTTCTCATATGTTACTTCTTTGTAAATCTCTCTGTTAACACCTATTACTCTATCTATCTTTTATGTCTCTCTCTCTTTTTTTTAACTTATTTATTTTATTTATTTATTTATCTTGGTTGTGTTGGGTCTTTGTTGCTGCACACAGGCTTTCTCTAGTTGCTGCGTGCAGGGGCTACCCTTAGTTACGGTGCGCGGGCTTCTCATTGCGGTGGTTTCTCGTGTTGTGGAGCACGGCCTGTAGCATGCAGGCTTCAGTAGTTGTGGCACATGGGCTCAGTAGTTGTGGCTCACAGGCTCTAGAGCACAGACTCAGTAGTTGTGGCACACGGACTTAATTGCTCTGCAGCAAGGGGGATCTTCCCAGACCTGGGATTGAATCCGTGTCCCCTGCATTGGCAGGCGGATTCTTAACCACTGTGCCACCAGGGAAGTCCCTATGTCTCTCTTTTTCATGCCTTTTCCCCCCATTGTCTCAATGTGCTGCTTTTTTGCATTAATAACATTTCATTCTCTCTTCAACCATATCTAGTCTAGTAAGTATCCCATCAATTAATTTTTATTTGAATAATTATTTTTGATTTTAAATATTTCTAAAAAATTATTTTTCGTATGTGTCTACTAGTGTTTAATTTTTGCCAATTGGTTTCATATTTTTTAATGAATAGTATCCCTTTATTTACCTCTTGAACACTCTATGCAAACTAATTTTAAAACTCGCATCCAAATCTTCCACAGAAACGGTTCTTCCTGGAGTGAATTGATGTTTTCATTGTTGTTGCTGGCTTCATCCTTAGCAATATGTGTCTTCTTGGTTTTTCATGATATGATTTTCAGACTGGTCTTGAGTGAGATTTTTGGTGGTTATTGTTTCTGCCTCTTTCTCTTCTCTGGCTTTGGGTCTCTAGCCCACTTTGTGCTGATCTTTACTTGGCATTGCCCCATTTCCTTCCATCTAGAGCTTCAAGAGCCCGAGTTTGGAGCCAGGTTTTGCAACAGTGATCAGGCCTCTGTACTATGGCAACACTGAAGGCAGGTCAGATCCAGGCACAGAGACAGGGGATGAGCTGCCTCAGTTCACCCAGAGATAGGTTTTCCCTGCTACCTTTCCTAGTTCCACAGCTTGCCAGAATACGCTGCTCAGGCAGTAAAGCAGGAATAGTTTCTCTTCTTTCTCTGTCTCTCTTGTTTTGAGTCCCTCACCTGGCCCCATGCCACGCCCTGATCTCTGGGCCTGACCACACCACTTCAGCCCTCACCACCCTCTGGAAGCTGGACTCCAGCTACTGTTGACCGTTTTCAGCCTTGGCCACTGCCCTGCATTTCTGTTCTGTTGCTGACAGAGGTATTGTTATTGTTTCTGAGCCTAGCTGTGTCGTTTTTCTCTCACTGAATATTTTTCTGTTGTTGATGAGTTTGAAGCAGGAAGGGTGTATCCAAATGTGAACTCACGGACACTCGGAACTGAAGTCCAGCAGGTCCCTTCTCTTTCCAAAGATCCCGACATCCTTTGATCCCTACACCGCTACCGCCACGCACACACAGCACACACATTTATAGGTCCCCTCAGACAAACCCTTTCCTCCCTCACTGAGAGACAGACTTTCCCAACCCTCTCCTCTTTGGGAAAAAATTTCTCTCTCCTACTAATCAATGTGTTTTTCAATCTCTGCTACAGCATTTGCAGTAATCTGAAATAGCATTATAAAACGTGGTACCCAGGCTCAATGACTTAAAATAGTCTTATACTGTCTAACCATACATAGATAAATTATATATGTGTATAACTGAATCACTTTGCCGTACAGCAGAAATTAGCACAACACTTTAAATCAACTCTACTGCAATAAAATTTTTTTAAAAATAGTCTTACACTGAAGATGGTAATTAAAATAATATTTATTAAGAAACTACTATGTGCCATGAGCTGCCCAAGACATTGTTACGTCATGTAACTCTTTCAACAATTAGGATATAGTGTGAAATGTGCTCATTTTACAGACAGGAAAACTGAGCTTGAGTACACTCCATAGGATCAGCGAGCACGTGGTGAGGAAGGGACCGTCCAGCCTGGCTCACCGCAGGCCCACGCCCCACACCCCATTCTGTTTCACACGTGTCCATACCCAGGACTTGTATAATTGCTATAATTGCTGTTCATGTTGTTCAGACGTGAGCCCCTTGGGCCACTGTCTGTGGACCCCCCATGTCAGCATCACAGGGTCCTTATGAAAAGCACAGGTTTCTCAGACCTACTAAATAGGAAAACCCAAGGACAAGGGCCAGGAGTGTTCATTTAATCCCTTCAAGCACTCTAGGCCTTAACAGTAATTGCTAAATTTTGTTGCTCATTAGAATCACTTCGGGTATAGGTTAGTATGCCCAGAACTACCAGATCAGAATTTTCAGAGTGATGTCAGTATTTTAAACAACTTCTCAGGCAAGTCTGAAGCAGATGGTCCACTAACCCTGGTCTGAAAAATATTAACCTAGGCAATGTCTTAAATTGGTGGCCCATTAGTAAAATTTGGACCCCTTTTTTTTTTAAGAAGATGATCCAACTTTTTAAGTAAGAGAACCAACATAAAATGTAGATTTCAGGTTCCTTCTGAAAAATTAGAAGGTCTGACCACACTAGGTCCTCACATTGCAGGTTCCTGGGTGCCTTGATGCCACAAATAAAGAAAGTGACCCTAAGAAGGGTTTGAGCATCAAGGAAGAATTCATGTACTAGAAGAATGCTGTTTACCATACAGATGGAGATGTGAGCCCTGGAGATTTGAGATTTCAAAATAAATAAATATTTGGGACAAGTATACTGGATAAATGATTGTAAGCTTTACTAAATATTACCAAATATAACTGTATTCTTCAAAAATGGACATATATATAGTTATACACATACAACCTCTCACTGTAATAAAAAACAAAATAAAACTGGGGACTTCCCTGGTGGTCCAGTGGTTAAGACTCCACACTTCCACTTCAGGGGGCACAGGTTCGATCCCTGGTCCAGGAACTAAGATCCCACATGCTGCACAATGCGGCCCCAAAAAAAGTTTGGAAAAGCAAAATAAAACTACAAATAAAATAAAAATTATAAGGTTACCAAATACTAAAGACTACGAAATACAAGATTTCTAAATATTAATAAGGTTGCTACATATTGACAATGTGTCCTGAGTTGTTAATTTAGTTGTGGAACTACATCTACGAGGTTTGCAGTGTTATGTGGAGAATTCTTTGAGATGAATGTGAGCTGTCTACAGCCCTCCAAATATAGATATGGAAAAAGAGTAGGTTTGGTTTCTGTCTCCCTCCTCAGTGGATCCCGTTGCTCTGGATTGCTTAGCCAAGGCTACCGTAGGAAATCTTCTGTGGAGGAAAACACAGGACAGTGGGGTTTGCTTGTTTGTTTTAACACAATACAGCCGTGATTTTAACAGCCTGTGTAAATGGCCATCTGTAGGCACCATGGAAACCTTCTGCCATTCTTTATCTCTGGGTACAGGAGAACATCTAAGGCAACTTATGATATATTTAAGATCTAATTTTCTACTAATAAAAATATCTTAAATATTAAATAAAATCAAATTAGAACGATTTACTAAATAACTGCCATGTGCAAATTGTTAGGAGAAGTGCACAACAATGCCCATCCTGTCCATCTCTGAGAATCATGGCTCCCAGACCACCCAAACTGCCCCAAGAATTTTCAGTACTTCTAAGACTCCATTTAGGAATTGTACATTTACCTACAATAAGATTGCCGAGGCTAAATAACACAAAATTTCTTTCGTTTTTACTTAATGATAGTGAGTCAGTATACCAGTAGTTATCTCGTGCTGAGTAGGGTGTCTGACTGGCAGTATTATGTTTTTCATTGGTTATAAAAAATAGAAGTTTGGGGCTTCCCTGGTGGCGCAGTGGTTAAGAGTCCGCCTGCCGATGCAGGGGACACGGGTTCGTGCCCCAGTCTGGGAAGATCCCACATGCTGTGGAGCCTGTGCATCTGGAGCCTGTGCTCCGCAACAGGAGACCACAACAGTGAGAGGCCCGTGTACCGCAAAAAAAAAAAAAAAAAAGAAGTTTGGTTAATTATTAGTTAATAACCACATGTTCGTAAAAAAAAAACTTTTGAAAATGGGGAGAGAGAACAGTACAATACAGTGAAAAACAGTGAGAAAACACTGATACAGAAGGGAAAAGGTCTGAGTCAAAAATAAGATACATACACACCTGAAACTAACACATTGTAAATCAACTATACTTCAATAAAAAAATAAAATTAAAAAAAGCCAAAAACAAAAATAAGATATACATAGACTGTAAATCTGAGCAAAAAACAAGTTTTGAAAACAAAAACCTCCCTGATAAGCTTAAAATGTATTAAAATCACCATTTCTACATGAGTGATTTTCTCTTTCCTTTTATACATTTCATTAGCTGTACAAATTATCTATAAAAAATAAAATAAAAATTGATCTCCAGGCACGAGGAAAGGTGAAGGGGACCCTGTGGGCATGTTCTGGCCTCGTAAGGGTGGAGATGATTCCTTCATCGTTTCATGTCCAGCTCTTGGTTCAATCCTTGGTGCATAGCACGCTTGTAGACAGGGTCTATTTGTTTGTACTTCTTAGAGCTGTAAATTCACACCCTGTATTCAAAAGAGTGACCACGACCGATGACAGTGGGTTTTGGTAACTGGTGTGTGACCAAGGCTGCTTCCCACCCTGCATGGCACCGGCTACACCCCGCTCTAGGAATTAACACATCTGGTGCCGAGGCCAAGAGCCTCCTTGTTTCTGATCCTGATCCATCAAGTCAGTCCATCAGCCACTGAGTCACTGCTGTTTCCCAGCCACCTCAGCTGTGTTTTCACATCCACCCATATCCCCCTCAACACACTGCAAGCACAGTCGAGGGGATAAGATCAGAGAGGAGGGAGGGGGCTTTCTACCAGGGAGAGGCTTGCGGGCAGAGGGCCCTGGCACCTGAGGCTGATTGTAGCAAGGATGTGGTGCAAACTCAGAAAGCCCTATGTGCCAGCCGTGTGTGTGCATCACAGAGCCGGGAGCACACACACCATGAGCTCCTCACCGGTAGGGAGCCCGTCCTGTGGTGCTTTACATCCCAAGGGTGCATAGTGCAATGCTGACCGTGCAGGAGATTGTCCCCGTCTGTGTGACTTAGCTTCTGCTTCCACCTGTCAACTCCTGTCGATCCCCTAGGGCCCATCTTCTTCCAAGATCCCTGTTTGACTCCCCATGACATTTTCCTACTGACTTCCACATAGTAATTGCAATTATCTGTTTGTACTAAGGTTTGCACCACTTGCTGAAGTCCCCAGTCTTGGCAAATAGTAGGTGTTCAAGCAGTCTGGAATGGAGGGATGAATGGATGGAGGGATGGAAGCATGAATGGATGGATGGATGAAACATTCATTGATTAGAAACCATGTCAAGCAATTTGAAGCAGCACTCTCTCACACACTTTCTTTTTTTCTATCCCGAGAATGACATATAAAAGGGGACCAAAATCAAATGAAAAAACTAAGAACCTAACCCGTATTTTGTCATCCTTGGTACATACTTAGTGGAGGAAATATGAAATTGTGCTACTCGTTCAAAGAATTAATAAGTAAACCAGTTTATCCACCACTAGCTTGTTGTTGTTGTTGTTGTTGTTTGCGGTATGCGGGCCTCTCACTGTTGTGGCCTCTCCCGTTGTGGAGCACAGACTCCGGACACGCAGCCTCAGCGGCCATGGCTCACTGGCCCAGCCGCTCTACGGCATGTGGGATCTTCCCAGACCGGGGCACGAACCCGTGTCCCCTGCATCGGCAGGCGGACTCTCAACCACTGCGCCACCAGGGAAACCCCTTGTTTTTATAGCATCAATCTGATGTAGAGACAAAAACAATCCTGGATGTTAGTATCATTTATATTTCATGCCTCTACGTTTATAGCAGTAAGACTCTGGATGATTGTCAGCACCACTTAAAAATATGGCTCCTTGTTAAATCATTAATACATGTGATGTGGAGAGCTTCAAACAATGCTCAGAGATCCAGTAATTAATGGACTAATTACAAGATGCTTGTAAAATGGCCTAAACAGGAAGAGTACACAATAGATGTAATTGTTGTAGAGTTAACCCTGTGTATTTAAATGTGGGAAAATGTTCAGTGAAGCTGGTGGGGGGTTGGAGACAGAAAGAGGGAAAGAAAAGTCATAAGATAGCATGTTAATATAGGGGTCTGAGTTACTGAGTTAAGATTTTTTTAAGGTTCTATAAAGGCAGAATGCAGGCATTGTTGATGCCCCAAACATTTTTTGAGCATGATTCTAATGACATAAGAGCATCACCATGAGTCACAGGATGCCGTGTACCTTTTTGTGTTTTTAATGTTTTATTAATTATTTATTTATTTATTTTTGGCTGCGTTGTGTCTTCTTTGTTGTGTCCACAGACTTTCTCTAGTTGCAGTGTGTGGACTTTTCTTTGCAGTGGCCTCTCTTATTGTGAGGCACGGCCTCTAGGTGTGTGGGCTTCAATAGTTGTGGCATGAGGGCTTCAGTAGTTGTGGCACGTGGACTTCAGTAGTTGTGGCATGTGGGCTCAGTAGTTGTGGCTCGCAGGCTCTAGAGTGTAGGCTTAGTAGTTGTGGCGCACGGGCTCAGTTGCTCCGTGGCATGCGGGATCTTCCTGGACCAGGGCTTGAACCCACGTCTCCTGCATTGGCAGGTGGATTCTTAGCCACTGTGCCACCAAGGAAGTCCCATGTACCTTTCTGAAGGCAGGAACTGCCACAGTTTAGGTCCTTTCAGCCTAGTACCTTTTCTGAACCAATAACAAAAATACTCTTATTACCAGTGCCCAGCTCTCACACTGTTGGGTGTTAAGAATAAGAATGGTACTTCGTGATTTTCTCTCTGTTGTTTGCTGTCCTCAGAAATGAACTACCCTCTGAGCTTTCTTGGGGTCTCTGACATTTCAGCTCTTTTCTGCCTAGAGAAGTTCCTTTAGCATTTGTTGTAAAGCTGGTTTGGTGGTGCTGAATTCTCTTAGCTTTTGCTTGTCTGTAAAGCTTTTGATTTCTCTGTCGAATCTGAATGAGAGCCTTGCTGGGTAGAGTAATCTTGGTTGTAGGTTCTTCCCTTTCCTCACTTAAAATACATCGTGCCACTCCCTTCTGGCCTATATATAGAGTTTCTGCTGAAAAAGCAGCTGATAACCTTATGGGGATTCCCTTGTATGTTATTTGTTGCTTTTCCCTGTTGATTTTAATATTTTCTCTTTGTCTTTAATTTTTGTTTGTTTGATTAATATGTGTCTCAGCATGTGCCTCCTTGGGTTTATGCTGTATGGGACTCTCTGCGCTTCCTGGACTTGAGTGTTTCCTTTCCCATGTTAGGGAAGTTTTCAACTATAATCTCTTCAAATATTTTATCAGACCCTTTCTCTCTCTCTTTGCCTTCTGGGACCCCTATAATGCAACGGTTGGTGCATTTAATGGTGTCCCAAAGGTTATGACATTTCAGCTCTAGAAAGAGGAGGGGGGAAAGGAAAATGGTCCTCCTGACGGCACACCACCCAGCTGAAGTGAGTGACCCCCACTCACTCGCCCTGCAGAGGAAGAAGGGCCTCTTGAGAAGATGAAACATGGTCTGGTGTCCTTTAGCACCTTCCTGTGCAGTCAGTCTGTAAAAACGGATTGGGCGATTATAGGACCGTCTTTTTCAGGAAAGCCATGGGTTTCGAGTTAGCAGGAACAATCTATCAATTCCTAAGATTACGCCGTGATTTACTGTCAGAGCATCATGTATTCTCTGATTTTCTGCCTCCCATGAAACATTGTGCTTTCCTTTTCTATTGATGTATCAACTATAATAGTTACAAGCAGCTACAGAAAAATCAATAGCGAGCTTTCATTACCGTGTACATCAAGCGAAGAGCCGCGGCAGCAGGAGCATACCTGGTGAGACCCAGCGTACCAGCCGCGGAAGGTGCGCCCACTTGACCTGTTTCTTCCAGGCTGAACAGAAAATCATGAGATTCGGCACATCCGTTGTAGGGGATTTTAGAAATGCTGCTGTATTTCAAACAAAAGAGCAGAGAGAGCCTGGGAAAGCCACTCGGAAGGCACGGGAAGCTTAAGCATCTTTCAAAACAAAAGCAGGCTGTTGCCCGGATGGACATAAAGATGCTTCTCCTGTGGGTTCTGTTTTGCAACTGTCCCCTTCAGGTCCTCTGGGCAGTGGGAGGACGTTCCAGGTTACTGTGTCCCCAGACTGACTCTCTGAGCAGGCAGTGACCGCTGCTGAGGTGAAAGGTACAAAAGTTACACGTCCACCTGGCTGAGGACGATGCAAACCGTGTCCCTGTAAAGTGATATCGCCAGAGTCTAATCAGCTCAGGAAGCCCGACAGACACGTGGATGAGTTGAATTCTCTTACAGAGCATACATTGGGGAGTGGGGGGAGACTTGGGATTTTAGAGCAACAAGTACCTTTATTTGCCTTGAGAGCATCTTGGCTACCAATCCATGCGTGGGAGACGGGCAAAGCCTCAGATCTTCTCTAGCATTTCTGCATCAATTTGGGCAAAAGAAAGAGGAGATCTACAAAGCAGTTCCTAACAAGTCTCAGATCTGAGCTGTGTGCAATCATAAGTCCTACTAAATTCCCAAACTCAAAATATATGTACAATGAAATGCACAAGCACACACACACACACACAGACATTCATTACTTTCCGATAGTAATGATCTATACGGTAAGTCCCCTGCATACGAACCTTCAAGTTGTGAACTTTCAAAGATGTGAACGTGGGTTTGCTTGTCCAGTCACGTAAGTTAGTTCACGTGTCTGGCATATATTGTCACGTGCGTGTACCCTCTACAAGTGATTGTGCTTTTGTGTACTTTACTATACAGTACTGTATAGAGTGCAGTAGTACAGTATCTTTATTTCAAGCCTAGAATGTCCAGAAGCAAGCGTAAAAGCAGCAGTATATAGCCAGTTGTGTTAGTTGGGTACCTAAGCTAACTTTGTTGGACTTACAAACAAATTGGACTTCGGAACATGCTGTCAGAACAGAACTCGTTTGTATGTGGAGGACTTACCATATAATGGTTTTTCGTATTTCACTACTACGCTCCAACTGCAAACCCCCATTATAAAAATTATCTTTAGAGACAATATATTTATCGAGAAGGTAGAAACTTGCACCTGGATAATTTTTTCATTTGTATAAGAGTTTTAAAGAACGACAAAAATATGTTTTGGAAATGTCACTCAACATTAAACAAACAACAAACAAACAAGCAAAAACCTTGAGCAGGAGATCAGCCTCCCCAAAGGAGCATTTAAGGATGACTCTGAACAAGTGGTTTGACTTCTCTGGGTTTGTTTGTTTGGGGGTGGGGGGCAGGGAAGGGAGGGAGGAATATTTCAATGATGAAGTTTTCAAATATTCCATTTTCTTTCATATTATTCCCAACTTCTGGGTTTTGGGGTTTTTTTTTTCCTTCTGTGTTTATATGCTACCAGATTTTGTGTGAGAATGTTTTAAATTTCCCTTTGAAGTTCTGACAACAGAATGGACAGGCTCTCCCCTTCTGCACGATGGCCTCAGAGATAGATGCTCCTTTCCCTGGCTAGTCAGGTGGCTGTGACATCCACGAAGTTACCCATTTTATTTGCCAATGTCCCCAACAATTAAACCTGTACAGATAATTCATACATGGCCAATCTCTAATTATATTTTTGCCCTCATTTATTTCTTTTGCTATTTCCCTGGTTGATGTTTTGCGTGTTAGTTATGTGCAGTATGTTTTTTAACCTGCTTTAGAGGTGGTTGTCCTGACTGTAACTGGAGATCTAAGTCAAATGGAAAATCATGTGGACGGTTTTCAACCAGGCATCATTACAGAACCCTGTGAACTCAGCTAACGCTTCTCTCCATGTCACATCTGTGCTCTTTTTAATAATTCTGTCGTCTGGTGGCCAAAATGCACTCTTTCCGTGTACTTTATTTCGCATAGTTAAAAAGAACCCTTTCCATGACACACTGAATGAACCCTAACACCAGACATGCTGGGGCTGCCCCTGAGCTGCTGGTGGCTGCAGACAGAAGGCATAGGCCCTGGCAGGAAACCCCGGAGCAGGATATTGAGCCTGGGAGGGGCTTCCCAGCCCAGCTTCCTCAGCCCTGGAGGGTCAAATTAATGGGGAAATCCAGAATGACAGCACATTTGCCATCAACTCATCTGGCTCCCCGCCAGAGAGGCTGCTGGTCCGACAGCCACACGTGCAGTGGGGGTTGGATGTTTTTTAAAATAGGTGCAGTGAAAGAGAATACATTTTAAGCAAGAATTGAGAATGCAGTAAAAATGAGGTGATAATGTATGAGAAAATAAACAAGGTGAGGAAGAGAGAGGAGGGAAAGAAAAAGGAGGGAAGGGAGGGAGGAAGAAGAAAGAGAGGAGGGAAAGAAGGAAAGAAAGAGAGGAAGGAAGGAAGAAAGAAAGGAGGGAGGGAGGATCAGTTAGTAGTAGAAAACCAAATATACACTAAAGCAAAGGAACGATTATACTGATTTCATTCCCTAATCATATACGATTTGAATTTTCTTCCTAATCAGGAAAAAATAAAGGAAGTTCATAGATCAAGAAAAGTACTCTGGGGGCTTCCCTGATGGCGCAGTGGTTGAGAGTTCGCCTGCCGATGCAGGGGACACGGGTCCATGCCCCGGTCTGGGAAGATCCCACATGCCACAGAGCGGCTGGGCCCGTGAGCCATGGCCGCTGAGCCTGCGCTTCCGGAGCCTGTGCTCTGCAACGGGAGAGGCCACAGCAATGAGAGGCCCGCGTACCGCAAAAAAAAAAAAGTACTCTGGAATTGCACTGGCATAAATATTATCCTGTGATCCAGTTGAATTCTTAAATTGGTGCATTCTTTATGCAAATTAGTTAAGGAAAATAATGTGGATACTTTTATATGTTTCACAAGCATTCTTTCCACTTTCACCCCGTTACGAGGTCTTCCCATCACAGGGGTCCCCATCCGCCCTGCTTCCTCCAGCTCCTCAGTGTAGGACCCTTGCAATCTGTCTCAGCGTCCAGAAGCCAAGCATGTGAGCATGGTCAGGAGTGCTTGTGCAGGAATGTTCTAGGACCAGCCTCACAGATGGTGTGATTTCCTGAGCTAGGTTCCCCCCTCGCCGGTGGCCATCCTCACACTTGACATATTTGGGAAGGGACAGGCTTGTCCTAAGGCACAGGCCACGCACCTCTCTTCACCGCCTCTAGTCCAGCCACAGGGGACACACCTGCTGACCTTTCATTGGTTCAACTGATCGCAATGGTCACAGGCCCCGTGAGTGTCCACAGAACAATGAGTGACACTCAAGAGACAGAGGGAACCCTCTCCTGGTGGTCCCACAGCAACCCACCACTCGGAAGTGCACACCCTGATCATAAAGGGATTATGGGAACCCCAACCAAACGTTTTGGAAGCGTCTTACCAGAGACAGTGATGGACCTGTGCTCAGGAAGCTGCCTTGTTTTTTCGCTGATGCCTGGTTTCTGTTGACTCCAGTCTCACATATCCACTCTTCTGGCATCTGCCTGAGTGGCTGGAAAGCTCTTTCAGAAGTTTAAAAAGATTTCATTTCACTGACGCATCAATTCTGCACTTCCAGCCTCTTGGGGGGACCCCCTTTGTAGACGGGGCTTTAGGAATATCAGTGCTGCAACTTTGGGACCAACATTCAACCGTGCTTCAGGAGGGTGGAAGGACCTTTTTCTCCCTCACCTCCACTCCCATCAAAGACCTTGTCTCCCAGTAACAAAATGCAGGGCATGATGAAAGGCACAGAGGGCAAAACTTGAAAATCCAATGGACCCGGATTCTAATCCAGTTCCCAGTTCTACCACCAACCAGCACCAAAGTGGAATAATAAAAACAACAACAATAATGTCAACCTACTGGGTTGTCTTAGCCTTAAGTGAGATAATGAGAACATAGATAGAGACCTCAGAAATGTTTCTTGCTGATAATTATTAGTTAATAGGCCATTCACCATAAATATACAAGGTCCATACCTTTCAAGCTGAAAATGCTCAGATGGCTGTTACAGGATAACATGTATTTCTATACATCCAACTGATTTCCTTTCCACCATGACTTTTGTTTTAATCAGAGAAATAAGAACTGTTCTTGATTAGATGATGAGGAATTTGTTTGCTTTGAAATAGTGAAGATAAACAGTTGGTCTGGTCACCTCATACAGTCTAAATTGTATACCTTTTTAAAAAGAGACATCTCTATCCACAAATGTCATATTCACAGAGTTTAAAATAAAGCTCAGAAAAAGATTTTGCTTTTTTCACTATTACACAATAGACTGGGAGAAAGACAAGCATCTCAAGAATCTTTTTTTTTTTTTTTTTTTTCTGTTTGGAGATGTGTTTAATGCTTTGAAGAAGTGTTTCTTTAAAATTTAGGAAATGGAAGCTTCCTTATTTCTCCACAACCAAAGACTAACCACAGCACAGTTCACTCTTGGAAGAACCTCACCGGTTCTGGAGTCATTGCTGCCTTTGGTCACAGTCAGACCAGCTCCCAGATTGCTGTCTGTGATCTAATGTCGCTCTGGAATTTTAAAAATTACCCCCGATTTTCTCTGTTAATGAAGGCTGAAGGACAACAGATAATCGGCAGATTATCCAAAAATCAAATCTTAAACAGCTATTTCAATCCTCTGCTTCGCAAGATGAGAGCTGTTATGAATACCAGCTGTACCTCGGAGGCACTGAGTGGTGTGGAGCTGCCCTTGAACTTGATGTGGGTCCAGTCACTGGGCCCCCACGAGGCACAGGGGAAGAGTATCTGGTGTTTTGTCTCATATACTGAATACTTAAGGAAATGCCCATGAGACATGGCAGACACCACCCAGGGCTCCTCCTCGGGGCCACGGGAGCAACGCCCTGACTGTGGGAATTAGCACAGTGAGCAGGTCAAGCCGCTGACCCTGACCCTTACCACAGCCGCTCTGGGGGATGCCTCGGGTCAGGAAGAACCTTCTCTGCGCTGGAGATACTTCTTGCCAAGGAAGTCATCACTGGATGAAATGACTAAAGATACTCTACGGCCTAGGCACCGTCCTGCCTCGTGAGAATGACTGTTAAAATACATTTAAAAGATGAGGAAACTGAGGCTTGAAAACTGTTCCTCATTCCAAGGTCAGCTGGCCAGTGAGAGGTTCACAGATTTAAAATCACCTTTTCCCAGCGGTGGAAACGCAAGGATCAATAATTCCCCTAAATAGTCAAGAGCGGCTATACTACAGCCCCAAGAGCGCCAACCTCTGCCGACTCTTAAATTCATGATACCTGGGTGTGGAAAGGTATGGTCACCACCTATTCATTGTTCCCGTGCTCTGCAAGCTTAGAACTGAGCACAATATTTTCCAGAACAAATATGATCAAATATTAGGTATTGTAATATCAGCACTATCACTGTCTTAGCAAAACCCACAGTCACATCAAGGCGGGCAGGTGGGGTGTGGAGAGCTTCCTTTGCAAAATGTTTCAAGCTCTTAAAAGTTCTCAGTCTCATCTTTCCTGTTACTTTCTCTGCCACATTGTTAAACAAATAACAAAACCAATTGGTGATGGATTTTCTGTCTTTCACGTACAAATACATATCCCTAAGCAGTTGGATGAATTATTAACTTATGTCCAAAAAATTGATAAGTATTTGGCCTTAATGATCTTGTTAGGTAATGTTTCCCTTCCCCCTTAGTTCTCACCCCAAAGACCTCTCTTTTCTTTTTACAGTCAAATGATTCAAAGTAAGCCTTGGTTCAGCAGAATGATTTTTTTTTTTTCCCCTTCATTCAACCTCTGATCTTATTGAGCGGAATTTTAATAGGCTGAGGAAAATGATGTAATGATAAGTAACAAGTGTATCTAGCTCTTAAAAGAGTCGTTTTATTTTAACGCTACAAACTAAAAAAAAAAAACCAAACAAACAAACCTTGGATGTTTAGAACAGATGTATACAAATAACGGTTCTCATATGGGCCTAAAGTTGCAAGCATTTTCCTGACTGTGATGTTACTTTTTAGTACAAGTGGAAACAGAACATGCAAAGTACAAGAAACCTCACTAATTCAACTTGGCAACAGAAAGCTGAATTCACATGTAATTAAAGAAATGCAATGTTAGTGACCTCACCCCAATGCTTTCTCCAAAATAATAGAGTTATCACAGTGGGGTGCAATTAAAAGAGGATTGGGAGCATCAGATGCAGCATTAAAAAATTCCCAATTCTGACAGGTTTTCCACCCAATCCTATCATTAATCCATGATGTGTCTTTCTCAGAAGGCTGGTGCCCGGCCTGCCAGGAGTGTTGGGGGAGGGGAGATAAAATAGATGAAAAGGCTTTGATAAAAGTTCAAAGAACTAAACACATGTTTCATTCTTAGAAATTGTAAGACACACTAAGCCTATATTTCATAAAATACCTTACAAAAGGCCTTTAACAGTTAAAAAATGGATTTTAAAATAGATGACACATAAACAGTACTTTTAATTCCTTGAATTTCTGATTCTGCTGCTGGTTTCAGATAGAGTTTACTTCTCCGGAGTTAGATATTCACACTGTGATTCAGAAAGGCATTCTTCAAACTTCCGATCAAAAATAAAACCCAACTTGCACAGAGCTCAAGTAGCTGAGTGTTAATCCGTGCACCAACCACAGACAGTGCTGGAGTTTCCCATAGTCTTTTTCTTGCCCTTTGGGAGGCAAAATTCCTTACCTTGTTACACATTCTTGTATCGACTTAACTGTAATGTGTTTCCTTCTTTTAAAATAACCAAGACTTACTCTTTCAAATGATGCGTGTGTTACAGTCACGTCTTGGTTTCTGTTGAAATGAGTGGGATGAGAACTGGTCCACCAGGTGTTTGATTTTTTTCACATCTAATCACAGCTGCCACTGGGTGGGAAGTATGGAAGCCAAGTCACAGCAGTGATATCCCCGGGGCCCTATCACCCAGGGAATTGGGTCGGGAGCACAGCTGGATGGTGGAGACACATCTGTGTCTTTCTGGCACCAGACAGTCCTACCGTCTGGTGGCCTTGGTACCAGAGAAGATTCCTTGAGGTTCCTGCCCAATCAGCTACAGGCCCTGAGGTCTGAGTAATACAAGTGATACTGTATAAACTGGTTATTTGGGGGGAGATTGTCGAATGCCTTTTTTTTTTTTTTGACATTTCCACCGCTCTTTAGTTGGAAGGAAACTTCTCCCTCTTCTCCCCCGCTCCCCCCGGACCCTCGGCCCTTCTCATCCCTGGCCCTTTCCATCCCTCGCCACCTCCCAGTCCTGGAGGACAGAGAAAACAGGCTGGAACCAGCCTTGTGTGTAGAACAAGCCGCCCCTGGCAATGCAGTTGCGCTGCTGCCAGTGGACTAACAAGAGCCCTTTAAAGAAAAGGATTTCTGGGCTTCCCTGGTGGCGCAGTGGTTGAGAGTACGCCTGCCGATGCGGGGGACACGGGTTCGTGCCCCGGTCTGGGAAGATCCCACATGCCGCAGAGCGGCTGGGCCCGTGAGCCATGGCCGCCAAGCCTGTGCTCCGCAATGGGAGAGGCCACAACAGTGAGAGGCCCGCGTACCGCAAAAAAACAAAGAAAAGGATTCCTTTCAAATGCTGAATTATGAAGGAGTGTCGATTGTACAGGTAGAAATATCTAGAAGATTACATCTTCTGTCTTCCGGACTATGGCTCTAACGTGGAAAAATGTTTGAAGTCAACTGTGTATTGCGAATACAGTACCTTGTTTACTAAATGTACATTTATATTCTCAAATGTTACCCTTTCTTTTAGAAATAACCTCTCCCAGAGTCCGTAGGAAAGTTGTACGACACTAACCAAAGCTGAGTACGTCGGACTGACTTGGGCTTTTTTGTCACTCACTCTGCCACAAAATAATATTTTAACTGGCTCAGCTAATATGGGATCCGAGTTCGTAAAAGTTTGAAATCAAATAATTGAATGCAAATACGGTCTTCATCCCAAAGACGATAAGAATGCCTTTAAGCTAATATTTTTAACAAGAACGGTTGGACAGCCTCTCTTGTAAATTTTATCATACCTGAGGCAGTTTTCCTCATTCGATTAGCTGGAAAGCTGAATTTATCCTGAGGCAAACCAGACATGGAGCCCAGGCTAAATTCAACAACTGGAGCTTAAGTTTGGCTTAATATATCCCCACTTGGATCTGCCTGTTTAATTCTCTTTCATATGATAACGTTGGTTTATTCATAGGCTAGACTTGCCTATGAACAAAGTGACGCCCATACCTTATTCGAAGAGAATAAGAAAGCTTGTCCAAAACTGCAGGCTTTCCTGAGTGGAAATCAAAAATGCAAATGTATGATTCAAAAACTGTTTTCGAACGTGACTACGAGAGTGGGATGAGGAGCTTTTCTCTGAAGAAGGACAGCTCTTTATGCATGTGGACATTTCCTATTCTGCGAGGACAGATGGTCTTTATAACAAGATGAGGACCCAGGCTCCCAAGGCCGGCCGGCCAGGGCAGCTGCGACTCGAAATGCTACCTATTTTATCAAAACGTTGTATGTATTTGCCCTTCATATTAAGTCTCTTTGACAGACAGCTTTATTTGAACTTTAGGGGGAAACCGGGAAATTGTCTCATCCTGTGCCCCTTTAAATTCTGTTTCCTGGTTCAAAATATTCCATCGATTCCCAGCCAGAGACCTTTTTTTTTTTTTTTCTCCCTTTCATTCTCCATGCATTTTTATGTGGCTTTCAGTATCAGTGGCATGTAGAGGTTGGTAAAACTTACAATCTGTTTCAATTCTTGATCTTAAAACCCCTGTAGTATAGCCTTCCTGCCTCATTTGTATCCCTCGGAATTCTGGAAAACAAATTGCAAATGTATACAGAGAAGGAAAATAATGAATGTCGTATGTCAGTGGTTGGTCCCTGACATAGCACACAGCCCCCAGATAGACTTTTCTCAGCATCTTCAGATTACGTACCACTTCACAACATCGAACAACCAGATGGTCTCCCTTCTCCTACACACTGAACTCCGTTTCTTCAATTGTGTACCAAATTGTGAAATTATTTTGAGTCAAAAATTCCTCATTGTTAGAGAGGAATGATAGGAAATGTGTTCTACTATTATAGCTGAAATTGGTTATGGGTTTAACCAAGTGAGGAACTCTGAAACTGCCTAAGGGTCTAGTAGCTGGGACTTAGGCTCATGTGAGGTGTTCAGTCCATCCTTAAGGAGTTACTCTGCATATGATTCATATTCATGGGAGCTTAATTCAAAGTAGCAAGTTTCCTAGGGTCTATATTGGGCATCTGGGCTTCCGCGAGGATGCCGTGTAGGAGGAGAGGCAGGACACAGGGACTGTAGGTTCAGGAAGGCCTTCCAGACACAAACAAGGCGAAGATGGATGTGTACATTAATGTGAAAATGTATTCTCTCGTTTAACAAGTGTGAAGGGGGTTCGACTTTGTCCAGGCACCGTGCTAGGCCTGGGGAGGGGTGACCGTTACCAAGGTCAAGATCCCTGTCCTCACAGTTGACAGGTAACCAGGTGATACCCAGCGCCCCCTGTGATGGGCAAACGGAGATGGGCTTGGGGGAGGCTTCCTGGAGGCTGGAATGTCTGTGCCAAGACTGGAGGACATTGGTCTGAAAATCGGTGCAGGAAAATTAAGAGCTGGGACAGACTCCCAGAAACCAGGGACTGGAGCGTGTGGTGTTACACACCCAGGTTTGTGATGCCCGCTAGCCATTCAGGCAGGGTGTCCAGGAAGCGGTTGGATCTACAGAACAGAATAAAGCCATACCCTGCAGCCTTCAGCCTGGGGCCTTGAGTGCGCGGGGAGGGTGGACAGCGCAGCAGAGGAAATAAATGTTCTACACGCAGAAGGTGCAAAGGAGGCAAGAAACTCCGGCTGCCTTGGCGCTGCAGGCAAAGCACCCAGCCAGAATCCCCACTGAAACAGTGTCCCTAGAAAGCACAGCACAGAGTGGAGTTGGTGCTTTTTGTTTACGATTATGAAACAGTTCTGCAGGAAACAAAGTCTGCCATGAATTTGATATGGAAGCATAACAGCATGTCAAAGGCCCCCAGAAAAAAAGAAGAAAAAGAAGGAAAGAAAGATTTTGGTTTAGGGCCAAACAGTATTTAACCAAGAAATATATTCTTTCATTCATCCCTCACATATTTAGTGAGGGTTTTCTCTGTGCTATGCACTGGCCTAGATGCTGGGGCTCAGCTGCAAATTAGACCAAGTCCCGGCCTTCACAGCTTTCCTTCTTCGTTTTTATTTATTTATTTATTTATTTATTTATTTATTTAGGCTGCGTCGGATTTTAGTTGCAGGACGCGGGATCTTTGTTGAGGCACGAGGGCTTTTCGCTGCAGCACACGGGCTTCTCTAGTTGCGTCGTGTGAGTTTTCTCTTCTCTAGTTGTGGCGGGCAAGCTCTAGGGCAAGTGGGCTCTGTAGTTGTGGCATGCGGGCTCTAGTTGAGACACATGAGCTCAGTAGTTGTGGCTTGTGTGCTCAGTAGTTGTGGCACGTGGGCTTAGTTACCCCGCGGCATGTGGGATCTTAGTTCCCTGACCAGGGACCGAACCTGCATCCCCTGCATTGCAAGGTGGATTCTTTACCACTGGACCACCAGGGAAGTCCCACAGCTTTCCTTCTTGTGAGGATGACAGGCAAACATAACAATTAGACAAATAACCGTATACTGTAAAGTCAGTCAGGCATCAATAAGAATGTACAGTTTAGGGATGTGAGGGAAGAGGAAACACAAAATGGATAGCGGTCACTCTACGGCATCAGGAATTGGCCCATGGAAGGAATACACAGGTAACCTGAAGGGTGTCGGTGGCCATCTGGTTCTGCAGAGCAGTGGATTCCCAGGTGTCTGTTACATTATGTTTAATAACCTACACGTACAGTACATTATTCAATGTTTAATTGTGGTAAAATACGCAGAACATAAAATTTCTTTTTTTTTTAATTGAAGTATAGTTGATCTACGATGTTGTGTTAGTTTCTGCTGTACAGCAAAGCGACACAGTTATACGTATATATACATTCTTTTTCATACTCTTTTCCATTATGGTTTATCCCAGGACACTGACGGTAGTTCCCTGTGCTGTACAGTAGGACCTTGTTGTTTATCCATCCTCTATATAAAAGCTTACATGTGCTGACCCCAACCTCCCACTCCACCCCTCCCCCAACCCCATGCCCCTTGGCACCCACCAGTCTGTTCTCTACAGAACATAAAATGTCTCACCTTCGCCGCTTTTAAGGGTACCGTTCAGAGGTGTTAAGTCCATTTACGTTGTTGTCCAACCAATCTCCCAAACTCGTTCTGTTTTGCAAAACTGAAACTCTGTACCCGTTAAACTACCCCCATTTCCCGCTCCCCCCAGGCCCTGGCAGGCACCCTTCTACTTCTGTCTCCATGAATTTGACTGCTCTGGGTACCTTAGATAAGTGAAATCATACAGTATTTGTCTTTTTGTGACTGGCATATTGCACGTATCAGAATGTCCCTCCTTCTCAAGGTTGCTCACTGTTCCATTGTATGTAGAGACCACATTTTGTTTATCTCTTTACCCAGTAATGGGCACTTGGGTTGCTTCCACCTTTTGGCTACCGTGAACTGTGTGTCTGTGAACAAACACGGGGGCACGCATAGGTCTTGCACACGTGGCATATATTTTTAAGGAAAACTAAGGCAGAGTCAGGAGCCAGAGTGATCTGATAGTGAGGCAGCGCTGTTTTAGACATGGTTCTCCACAGAGGCGTCTCCAAGGGGCTGACGTGTGAGCAGAGACTCGGGGGACGTGAGGGACAGAGCCCCACACGATCGGGAAGAACCATCCCGAATGCAGGAACAGCAAGCGTGAGGTCCTGAGGCAGAAACAAGCAAGAGGACCGCTGCGTCCAGAGAGGAGCCCGGCAGAGATGTGGTCTCAGCGTTAGACCGGGGCGAGGATGTCTGTCTTATCCTGAGAAGGACATGTCTGTAAACTCATGGAACAGTGTCTTGTTCGACGCATTTAAGTGACGCCGTTTGTATCCAATCTATAATGTGTAGACTTCCGGAAAGGGCGCCTGACCCATGTCAGCACCCAGAGGCAGCTTTGCAACTTCTGCAAGCTTTGTCCTCAAGTCCATGCAAAAGCTACACCCTTCCTTGTAAAGGGGGGCGCTGCTAGGACATAAATGAATTCAGGTACCATTTTCCTGTGGCACGGTGTGTCAAATCATGGCTGCATACTAAACAGAGTTTGAAATAATTTGTAATTCAGGCCAGAAACCATCTTGGAGAATTGAAGTCCTGTCCGGACAGTTGAGTGAAAACGCAGGTGATGGGGTGGGGGCCGAGCGATGCCTGTCCTTACTTGTTTGTTGACGACACCAATCCAGCACCTTCCTTCCAAAAGTTGGGCTCATAGTCACGCAGTTGTAGACTCTTAGCGCTGGGTGACAGGAGATCGTCAAGTCTCCAGCCCTCGCCCTGCACAGGCCAGGAAACTTGAGGCCCCAAAGAGTGACATGCTCGTGATCTCACAGTTGGAGACAGAATCAGGTCTAGAAATCACGATATTTGATTAGTGAGGAATGTTCTTCTCCTTTGGGAAAAAAAACCACTGCCTCTTGGGGGTGACATATTATGAACGCAAAACTGACAAAAGGGCAGGCCCACTGCGAGTGACATTCTTTATGCAATGGTATTTCCTGAGCCTGTACTTTTCAGCAACCATGTGAGGCACTGCATTAGTAGCCTTTTGTTCAGAGTGTCATATGTGTTTGGGGAAATTGGGCTTCAAAATTAAGAAAACATGGTGGCATATCTTTAACTGAAACTTAAGCCTTGGCCATGTTTTCCTGAATATTCTTTGTGATTGAGGATAGGATAAACTTGCAAGTAATCCCTCTACCTTCCATTAATTTTGGAAAACTGCAACATCAGAGATTCTGTTTTGTCCATGCAACTTTATGGCAGGAAACCGATCACATTGCTGTGTAGAAAGGTTACCTTCCAGGTGTGTATTGGAAGCAAACAAAATCTTCAAATTTTATCAGTAAAATTATAAGAAAAATAAGGCCCCGTGAATATACAATGCTTGTATACTTTTTAAAGTTTATTCATATTTTAGGTATCATGTTACTTTTAAGCGATTGTAAGAATTATTTCCCCATTTTGCAGATGGAAAAACTGGCTCAGAGGAGACTGAGTGACTTGCTTGAAACTAGATTAGACCACCATTCCTGTCAAAAATCAAGTGGCTTTCAGACTTTTTAAATTGATGAAACCCTCTTTTCTAAATATAAAGCAGGTTAGAATGGAGAAACTTACTTCTTAGTCCCGGCACCTCCACAGCCCCGGTGGCAAGGGCTGGGCTCCGGTGTGTCCAGAAAAGACCCCCAGGAGGGCGCCTGTGACGCTGGACTCTGCTCAGTGTTAGCTGTGACTATTTTTAACCATGATCTGTGTCATTAAGATGATTACGGTGTGTAATACGTCAATATAAGTGTCGGGAGTATGTTATTTCATTCAAATTCTCTGAAAACTTCATTCAGGGACCATGAGACCCTTTAGAAACTGAACTATTGGACCAACCAGCACACCCCTTTCTCCAACCCCGCAGGTGGCAGGAACTTGTGGGCTGTGACATGGGGGGAAAGCTCTGGGACTGGGATGTCCCGAGCCCTTTGGGGCTCAGGTCCCACCTCTGTGATCTCATGGGGCAGAGCCCAGGGGTTTCAAGGGAGACACCAATTCCAGCTCAGGACGTGTGTGACTCACTGAACCCCTCTCAGCCTGTTTCTTTCCCTGGAAAATGAGAATCATAATACCTTCCCTGTAAGATTCTTAACAGTATTAAATGAGATATGTAAAAAACAATCCTGTGCACGTTGACAAGCGCTTGCTAAATGTCAGCTGCTCCCCCATTCTCTGGGTGTGTCCTTAACTTAGAGATCGTGGAAAAGCTGTTTAATCTCTCTGAGTCTAAATCTCATAACACCTGTAATGCCTTCTCAAGAAAGAATCCTTGGCAAGTTGGCTGTCTCCAGAAGCCCACCACTGACCCCTTCTCTGTCCACACGATCCCACCAACTCCGGGAGTTTCATCCATCACCTGTCCGCGGACGGCTCCCAGGTCTGGACACCAGGCCTGCCTCTCTGCTGCATCTAGACCTGTATCTCCAGCCATCTCCCCTACATCCCTAGGGAATGTCCCACATGTCCCTTAAACTCACCATGGCTGCCCCTCCAATCTGCTCCAACTCCTGCTGAAGGGATGGCCACCACCAGCCTGCCTGCCTGGCGTCATCCAGGACCTTTGCTCGCGATTAATCCAGGGCCAACAAGCTCTGTTGAGTCAACCATCTTGATGCCTTTCAAGTCCGTCCCCCCACCCCCATGGCCACCGTGCTTGTCACCTGTATTCCTGCGACAGCCTCTCCACACACCTGGTCTTTCTGACTCAGAGAGCTGACCGCATCCTTCCTTCTTAAGCTCTTGCAATGCTTCTGCATGGCTTCCAGAACAAAATGCAGACTCTGTCTGGTGTGCAGCGCCCTTCACAGTCCTAAACCTTAGGGTCCATCCTTACTTTACACCCTGCTCTCCTCCATGGAAGGTAAGCCACTTTGCGGGGCTCCAAGGACCCCGTTTCCTGTCTCAGAGGCTGTGTGTGGGGGTTGCCGTCTCCTGCCACCTTTTCCTCCCCGTGTTGCTCAGCTCACCCGTTTCTCAAAACCTCTCAGGTGTCACTTCCCCCAAGAACCCTTCTTGCCCCCAGGCCCTGGGTTAGGTGCCCATCCTGTGTGTGTCAAGGGCACCCACTTCTTGTCTCTGAAGCACTGGACACAGAGACTGTGTCTTATTCCTCTTATCTTCAACACCTGGCACAGGGCTCTTTGAATGAATGAATGAATGAATTCATAGACTGCGTATACATAACGTGTGAAAGAATAAGTGAAGCATGGTAGCATGTTTTGTAACTTATGAAACACCAACCAGTTGGAAGGGCTTCTTTCTACATACAGAAATAATACGTATGCTATATGTCCACATTTTTACACACAGTTCCTGTCAAAGAGTTGCATTTTCTTGTTAGTAATTTGTATATGAAGACATTGAATTGTATGTTCTGGTCGCTAATAATCATACACATGTGCACACATATACACACACACACATTTATGTAAAGGACTTACCAGTAATTAATTTAAAATCTTGAGTTTAAGTTTTACTGGAAGCAGAGTAGAATCTAATCTCAGGCATCTGCACTAAAAGTGTCCTGTCTGCCCATCTCCAACCCCTAAAGAGCCCTCACTATTAAGTGAACTTGGTTCATATGAAAAGAGCTAGCATGTTGCTCTCCAGAAGTTCCTACAAAATTATTTATACAAATTATTTAAATATAGCCCTTTAAAAATAATTTTAAAATGAATTCCCTGTAGAAAATTCATTTCCTTTCTCCTTTGCTGGCCTATCAAAGGAAAGGGTCTTCTGAGGACAAATTGTGAGCCAGTTTACAGATGTCACCCCTCCAAAAGCCACAGGGGAAAGAAGGGTTCTCCGGCTGCAGAATGGTACCTGTTTTCCCCACTTTTGTATCTTTTAAAGGACAGGATGAGATTTTTTTCCCCACGTGTGGAAAGTGAACAAAGATAATTATATTCTTGGGCCATTTGAGTCTTCCCGGCCCCCCAGGCTCCTTGCTCAGCAAAGGACCAGTCTCTGAAAAGAGTGTGCTGACCGGGAGGATTTACAGCCTATGCCACATGGCAGGTACCGGGGAGATAGAAATCAGTATCTTCATCTTCAGAAAGAGCCTGAATGCCACGTAATGACCGAAAAGCCAGCTGTAATATATTCAAGAAGACCTAAGGGTTTACTTTCCACTAAGGATGGAAAAAAATCTGAGTACCCCACTGTGAGCTTATCGTAATGCTGCCTCACATAAAAAGTTGGTAATTAGTCCCTGAGTGAATAAAGTAGAATAGATGATAAGAGATTGATACTTAGAGGAGAAGCTCAAAATGATTTTGCCAGTCATCAAAATTTAAAGGCGCTGGAGAAAGGGTTGGATGCCTCTGTCTGTTTACATACTGTTTCCAACTCAGAATTTGTAATGTTAGGGTTCATTAACTTGCGTTTCTAAATTGTATTAAGATGAAGTTTACATAAACGTCAAAGAAAAACGTAGTGTGCCAAACGCGGGAGACTTTGGGATGAAGCACCACAGAAGAACTGGGGGGAAATATCAGTTCATTCACGAATTTCCTGTGTTATGGACTCCTGGTAGGGATGAGCTAAGACTCCCAAGCATGCCAGCACCCATTCATTAGAGGAGGACTTGGTTGGTAGGGGAGCATCCCAGAGGAAATGGTGAAGATTTTAAATGTATTTCATATTTAATTTTTCAGGAAAGGGCATTGAGTAGCATAAAAAGGAATTCTATGAGCATTATGGGAGCACACTTAAGTTTCTGGACTCTTCCTAAAATGTACATACAAGTGAGCTACATGAAAGAGAAAATTCCAAGTTTTCCGAGAGGTGGTGGCATCTGTGTTTTGGCACTTCTCCGTTGGCTTTTTTTTTTTTAATCCACAATTTTTAAAGGTTATATTCCATTTATAGTTATTATAAGATATTGGCTATGTTCCTTGTGTTGTGCAATATATCCTTGTAGCTTATTTATTTTGTACGTAGGAGTTTGTACCTCTTAATTCCCAGCCCCAATCCTGCCCCTCCCCCTTCCCTCTCCCCACTAGTAACCACTAGTTTGTTCTCTGTATCTGTGAGTCTGTTTCTATAGTCTATTCACTAGTTTGTTGTAGTTTTTGGATTCCACATATAAGTGATATCATTACAGTATTTGTCTTTCTGTGCCTGACTTGTTTCACTTAGCATAATACCCTCCACATCCATCCACGTTGTTGCAAATGGCAGAATTTTATTCTTTTTATGGCTGAGTAATATTCCACTGTATATATGTACCACATTTTCTTTATCCATTCATCTATTGATGGGCACTTAGGTTGCTTCCGTATTTTGGCCGTTGTAAATAATGCTGCTATGAACATTGAGGTGTATGTATCTTTTCGAATTATTGTTTTCAGTTTTTTCAGATATATACCCAGGAGTGGAATTTCTGGGTCATACAATATAGTTCTAGTTTTAGTTTTTTGAGAAACCTCCATACTGTTTTCCACAGTGGCCACACCAATTTACATTCCCCATAGTGGAAAAACCAAGGTCTGCCTGTCAGACCGAAAATGAAAGACACTCAGGAACCCAGGGGCTCACAAAAGAATTCACCACAATTCTTTGAACAGAACACACTATTACATTTAAAATATTTCAGGGAGAGGTCTATTGTATAAATCAGTTTTTGAAAGCTGCTCTCAAATTAGAAAAAGAAAGGAGATAGACTTATAAGATACATAACAGCTATAAGATACGTAACAGCTAATGTAATAGGTCATTTTATAACTAATCAACCTTGGACAAATACACCACTAATATAAAGCAAACATTAATTGGAGAAATCCCTGGGGAAACCTTGACTAAAACATATAATATATAACATGTCACCTGAAGATGCTGGCAGTGTACATAGGGAAATGGACGATTAATAAAGGAGGGCAAGATGCAGTGAGAGAGACAGGAGCTGAAAGAGATCAGCCAGAGCAATGATCCAGGACCTTCTTGGTCGGTGAATGAGAGTAATTTAATCAAAATCTTTTTCTTTCCTTCCTTCCTTTTTTTGGGGGGCCCTTGCCGCGTGGCTTGTGGGATCTTAGCTCCCGGCCAGGGATTGAACCCACGCCCCCTACAGTGGAAGGGCGGAGTCTTAACCCCACTGCACCACCAGGGAAATCCCTCTTTCTTTCTTTTTTTGACCTTGTAGCTTACATATCAGAATCATTGCTACTAAATTACAAATTGCCTGTACAGACATGGAAAACAAAATAGACATTCAGTTAGTAAGTACCTTTGGGGCAACTAGCAGCATAACTTTTTTTGTGTTTAATGATAAACACATTAAAAACACAGTATTTTCCTTCAGAAGGAAAATTGCTTGCATTTTTAAACTTTGGGGAGAAAGGTGGCAGTTTGGACCAGTATTCACAGAAATTATCCAGTGAATGCTGAACTGAAGATTTTAATGGTTACATGTACTAATAGTAAGTGAATAAACCAGAACTTATGATCCATCCTTTGTTTTATGTTTGTTAGCAGTTGGCTGTTTTTGTTTCTTAACAGAATTCCATAATTTATCACAGAAGGTTGAACCTTGTTCTCAAAAAATACATTTATCAAAAAAAGAAGGTTTCAAAAACAACTTTCTGAAAAGACTATTATTCGTTTATCTTGCATTTCATTCCGTGCAAATTCCTCCCTATAAACTTCTGTAACTATTGCTAGCTTTTCTTGCTGTGAGAATATCTTTCATTGTAGCATAAAATAGTACTCCATTTCGATTTTTTTCCTATGATTGTGTTAAAATCACTGTAACACTGGAAGTTGCTTGTTTGGGGTTTTTTTTCAACTTCTTACTGGTAAATAAAAGAGAAAACTAAATTTTTCCTTACGTTTCATGTTTAAGTTTAAATGTTTTCTTTAGGTTGAGTGGAGGGTAAAGAGAAACAGCACTAAGAAGTTGGTCAGAATTCAGATGAACTGTTTTTGCATTACCCGTTCTCTGCTGTGAAGCTTTATGAAGCACTGATGTCTGTAAGCAGAGTGTGAGCCTCTGAAAGTATAAGAGCATGGCAGAGAAGCAGGCTAACATGAATGTAGATTTTTCTGTCATCTGCCCAGGTACAGCATAGTCAAGGTACTTCCAGTTGTTTACATTTTGTAATTTTGAACCAAATATAACTAATATTTCTAAGTATTTTAAATAACTTAAAATAACTTTTTAGACATTTTAGATGAGATAGATGGAAACTGCTTTATTAACTGTCAAGTGCCACCTGGGTACAACGTCCAGTGGGTAACAACTTAAATGTCAGTTTAAATGCCACAGGAAGGCGTGAGCTCGTAGTGTAGCATTTGTCTGTTTGTACATCTCATTAATAAATAATCAAATATTTCTGATTCCCCCATCGTACTTTGACATAGATGTGATCCTGAATGCTCACACTATGTCGGTACTAATTCCCCACTGTTTTTAATTTGGGCCAGAGATTTGGGGACAGAAAGGGGGAAGCATGTTTCATGCAAAGTTACGGCTCAAAATGTAAACACTGAAATCATCCTGGACACATTTCAACAGCAAATGTAAGGCAGCCTATTGTAACAGCATTTAGAGATACCAACATGGACCTGCACATACATACAGGCTAAGGTTAACAACATATAGAGCCGAAAATATTGGATAAGAGTTATTTTGGTGACTCTTAACTGAGTTTAGCACATTTAACTTTTTAGTCATAGTATTATGTGGTTTTCTATAGAATCGTTCTTATTTATTTTTCTCCAATTAGAAAATAAAGCGGGGGGAGGGGTAGATGCATCTGTTTACCTTCTTAGCATGGATGTCTGTAAACGCACACACACATATCTATGCATTTCTTCTAGAGGCTTCTATATACACATTGTGTAAAAGTTGTACAGTTAACATAAATAAACTCCACAAGAGAAATTCCACCACAACCGTTTTCCCTTGCTCATTGTCTGTGTGTGTGTGTCGGTCTGTCTTTTGACTCTGTTTCCCTCTTATTCAGCATTTATGAGGACCTGTAAGGCAGAGGATCTCCAGGAGTTAGGCTGGGTGGATTGCCTGCATCCGTCTCCTCTGTGTGAGCGACTCATGTCCAGAAGGAAAAAGAAAGAAAGGGAGAAGAAAAAAAAAGTGAAGTATCAGACTTTAGAAACCACATTCAGGTTAAAGGGTGCCGGCCATCCTGGCTTGAATCCTGCCTAAAGGACAAGGCTTTCATTTGATAAAGATCATTAGTCACTGAGACATATATTTTAGAGAGTTCCCAGCAGCGGCTATATTCCGCTGGCAGTCACTGGAGTGTACAGATGGTTCATTAGCATAGGCTAGACAAGTCAAAGGCTTTCAGAATCATTTAGAAAATGTCAAACAGAAACAAGAACCCTGTCACTTTTTATTAGAATTAACTACATCATACCCTGGACACAGATTTCACCTTGGGTCAGAAAAATTAATACAGAATTCTATGAATTGTGTCATATACTGGGTTAAGATAGGTCTTCCTAGAGGGACTCATTTGCTGGCAATATATTATGATCTCTCTGCTTTAGGAATCCTTAAACCTTTCCTTTTGTGAGATATGAAAAGAATTGACCTTGCTCAAAATCCATTGGTGTCTAATTGATTTGGAGGTGTAGGCAGAATTTCAACAAGACATTCTTCTAAAGCGCTTTTGTGATCGTTTTCCCAGGAAGTTTGGTGAGTGGGGCTGACTGAATCTCGAGCATTGTATCAAGTCTGCTTTATGTCGGGAGGAAAACACCTCCTTTAACTGAACACACTGCTGGGGTAAACAGGAATTAAAACATCATCGAATTATTGTGGGGTTTTTGTGTTTTTTTTTTTTAAATCCAGATGTCAAAAACCTGGAGAACTTCCAGCTGGTCGAAGGGGTCCAGGAGCAAGTCAACGCTGCCCTGCTGGACTATACGATGTGCAACTACCCACAGCAAACAGAGAAATTCGGGCAGCTGCTACTCCGACTACCTGAAATCCGGGCCATCAGCATGCAGGCCGAGGAATACCTCTACTACAAGCACCTGAACGGGGATGTCCCCTACAACAACCTGCTGATTGAAATGTTGCATGCAAAACGAGCTTAGTTACAGCCCCTAGGAGTGCGGCTTCCAAAACACACAGAGATTGGTGGGGGAAAAGAAGAACAGAAAGAAAGGGGAAAAAAAAATACTCTGAATGGCTCCAAGCAACACAAATTAAACACTTGGTTTAAAGATATTGAATTTAATAAAGCATAATAATCAAATACTTAATAGCCAATAAATGATGGATCAGGGTATTTGTATTGCAGACTGTGAATCAAAGGTGTCACATCCCCAAAGAATTCCGTATAAAAGACATTGGAATGGAGTGAATTGAACTCACAGGTGGATCCCAACGCCACATCAGGATGAAAATGGACAGAGCAGTTCTTGTATATTGAAACTGATCTCCGCTGTGAAGAAATCTAGGAACTGATCTGTGTTATCCATTAGGCTTTCGCAGCAGGGGATTTGGGCTTACAGAATTCCTCCGTGGTAAAGCTGAACTGGAACCATTCTCAAGAGTTCATCCGCTGCACCGATCATAGCCCCTTCCCTCTTCCTTTCAAGGACGCAGCACCTTCTGTCCCGTGATCAGTACTAAGGACTAGCGCTCAGCCACACCCACTAGTAGCTCCACCAAATCATGAAAAGCCTAATCTTGAATGTCTGTGTCTTAGACCTGCAAACAGCTAATAAGAACAGTCTATGAATATGTTAGCTTGCCATTTTGACTTTGTTCTGGTTTGTTTTGTCATGTGTTCATGTTAAAAAAAAATAAAAAGGCAGTATCCCTCTTCTGATCTTATATAAAGGATTAATTAATATTAAGGGCACGAGTACAAACTTTGAAAGCTTTAGCTTTAGCATTGTAGGATTTCATAAAAACTTCCAGCAGAAAGGCTTGTTAGACTACATCAGCCTTTTTAACCATCAAGGTTTGTATGTAGTTCATTAAAAAATACAACATGAAATGTATTTTGCTGGGATGTCAAGTAGTCACAGTTCTAAATAGTTTAACACAAAACTGAAGCATGTTAAGCTATGCAACATAAAGGAAGGGGTGCGCAGATAAATTGACTCGTTGCAATTGATCATCCCCTAAACGCAGAGAGGAAACAGTGATCTTTACGTATGGCCTGGAAAGATAGTAAAGTGATTCCAATCTTCCCCAAAAGGGAAGGAAAGAGAGTGATACTGACCTTTCTAAGTCTAAAAGTCTGCTGTTGAACAAATTGGAGGACAGAGAATTGCGAAACAAACTCTCCAAACAACGCTGTCAGTATTATCAACAGGCGATGCCACAGATACGGAAGTCTTGCCTTACTTCACAATTCTCAGAGGTAGCTGTGCAGATGTGGATCAACATTTGTTTAAAGTATTAATACTTTAAAGTCAAATAAAATAGAGTGTTTACATTCTTTAGGTCCTCTAGGGGGAGGGGGTAACCTGTGATATGACAAAAGAGCTAAAGCAGTAATTACCTTAATGTTATTTTTCTGATTGGTAATTATTTTTAACAGTACTTAGTTATTATATGTCGTGAGACACTAAAATCAAAAACAGGAATCTCATTTAGACTTTAATTTTTTTTGAGATTATCGGCGGCACAATCACTTGTAGAAACTGTAAAAAAAAAAAAAAAAGAAAGTATCTCCTAGTCCCTTAATTTTTTCATAAATGTTTCTGGCTTTTGAATAGTTTATTTATATTGTATATCATAGTTTCAACTGTAGACAATTATGATGCTAATTTATTGTTCCTTGGTTTCGCCTTTGTCTAAGATAGCCAAGACTGAAGAAACCAAATATATGTGTTTATTGTAGCATGTCAAGTTAGCAGAACATAGTTCAGAGACAGAGAGGGGTCTTAATGAATCAAAATCATTCACTTGATTAAGTGTCTGTAAATCTTCATAATTCTTACTGTAGTTTATTTAATATCTATTGTAAATTATGTGACTTGTAACCTCCTCTGTTTTCAAGTAAATTTAACAAGGGTGGAGTCTTACCTGGTTTTTCTTTCCAAGCGTTGTAAGTTGTATACCAAAGATATTAGTTATTACTTCTGTGTGTACAAAGAGGATTATTTTATTATTTTTATTAATCACCTCTAATATGCGTCCATGTGAAGGGTACCCATTAGCTAAGCCGGGCGTCCACAGCCCCTCATGCAAAGCTTGGTCACCCGTGTCACCTCCGTGGCTCAGAGGACAACGGAAAACTAGCTGATCAGAGTCCATATCCAAAGCAGTAAATAAAACAGCAGCATCTTTGCTCTCTCCAGTTAAAAACCAAGTTGAGGGGAAGAGTGTCAACAGTTAATGAAATGGTACCATCAATGGGTATGGAACATGGGTGGAAGCAATTTCGAAATTTGGGGGATAGTTATTTGGAGGGTCCTTAACATTGCGAAAAAATTGTAAAAAACAAATACATTTATTCCAAAAGTCCAGGTTTTATTTGAAATATACAGTATTCCCCACTGACTATTAACACCTAAAAAGTGTCACATATTGGTATGCTGTTGACCTAGGAAATTACACCATGAGAACAGCTAGAAAGAGGGGCAACACGGTGCTGGTGCCACGCTGCTGGTGCCATTAAAGGCAGAAGCTGATAAACAAGAATGCCAGCTGCTAGGCGTCCGTGGCCCATGTGAAGCACGCAAGCGAATTTTCTCTAGTGTTCATCGTTAAGTGGCTTACAACCAGACACTGACTTAGCAACTGCTTTATCAACTACAGGATTTATTAGTAAAAGTAGACTCAAATATGAAGGTTTGGGGCTTGGCCTCATTTATTATCGTTAGTCTATGTTTATAAACAGAAAATCTGTCATGTCTGAATATTTGTCTTACGGATCTTCTGCTGCTCCCTTGGATCTGAACCCATGCAATGTTTAGAGTGTGAAGTTGGTTCCTTGTTGACATTACTTACTGTATCAGTGAAATCAAATTGTCCTGTTGGTTCTTGCCAGGAATTTCTCAACAAAATGGAATTTTTTTTCAGTATTTCAATAAATGTTGATATGCCCAGCCCGATCATTTTTAGAAGTTTTTATGGTGTCCTCATTCTATTGGGTTATAAAGCTTCTACGTAACTAAGATCCTTGACTAGGAATGGAGTCCAAAGAATTCCACATGAAGAGATACTTTTCCTTCTCTAGATACTTTCTCAGGTGGTCCACTGTCCTTAGTTGGATACTTAAAGCATTGAACTCAATTTGTGCATCACCTCTCCATACATGAAACGAAGCAATTTGTATCATTAACTGTTACAACTGTTGGCAGAAATCTCTTACAGTATCTGTCTTTGTAGAGCTCACTGTGCCCTAGTCACGTCGCCAGGTGTTTGGTTAATTCACTTGGTCCTCAGATCAGCTCCACGAGGTATCATCCTCCTCCTCTTACAGCTTCTTGCTCAAAGTGATACACTAGTCAGTGGGAAGTGTGGATCTAAGACCCACGGCCTTAAACGTGACAATATGCTGTCTCTAAACGAGGGTGATGCTTACGGTTTGCTTTAAAAGGAAAAGAAAATCAGGCATCAGGTACTAAGTTATTGATATTTGATCTCAGTGTTATCAATGATATTATTGATAAAAGCCTTTAAATTTTTTTGGAGTTTAACCTGAAAATTTAACATCTTTTTGTTCTAGACATTAACCTTCTCTATTTATTTATTTAGCTATTTGTTTATTTATGGCCACACGTTATGTGAGATCTTAATTCCCCGACCAGGGATCAAACCCGTGCCCCCTGCATTGGAAGCGTGGATTCTTAACCACTGGACCGCCAGGAAAGTCCCTAGCCTCCTTCAATACCATTGAGCCTTTGGAGTTGTTTGAAGCAAGAAAATACCTCCACAATCCATTTTGGGATTTAACAATTATCTCTATTACAAAATAGTGCAAGGGCCACAAAACACTTAACAAGGCTTATGATATGTGGTGGTCCAGCCTTCCCCCTTACACATCCTGCTTTCCCCCTGCCAAGACCAACAGTAGGTGTCATGCCTTTGCCAGGCAGACACTGATTCTTCTTATGGTCTCACCAAAGGATACCAAGGAATCAGATCCAAAATGCCATACCTAGAGTCTAGTAGATTGCAGAGTTAAGATTTTTAATCAACTAAATAGTGGCCCACAAAACACATCTCCCTTGTCAACCTCTTACTAGGAAGAACTTAAAAAAAAATTCTTGCTGACATTCCATGGCATATGAAAAAATATGTATATATTCATACTTAGTTGGAAACTAACTTCACATATAGAAACGTGTACAGTTTGATAAATGTTTACATATGTATACACCCAGGTAATCATCACACAGTTCAAGGAAGACATAGAACATAATTTTTTTAATGTTTTTATAAGTGGTTATATACATTTGTTAAAAAATTGGTGGAGGGGGAGTTTTTCTGAAGCCCAGCCCGACAGCCAGCAGAGGTGATTCTGATGAGCAGACACCTCACTCACATAACTTAGAATTTCTAACTCTCACAAAGTTGTTGAATCCATCAGCATGAAGCAGCCCCTGAGGCAGGGGGGGAAAAAAAGGTTCTCGCTGATGTGCATTTGATTGTTCTATTCGATATTCACAAAAACTTTGAAGAGGTTTGTACCTTTAACTAAGTTTGACGTTCGGTTTGAAGCCATCTCTGATGTATATTTTTATGAGAACCATGTGGAGAGTTTGTTCTCCATAACACAGGTCAAAATGCTACGACACTCAGTGATCTTGACATTTCCCTGGAATAATAAAGACCAATTTTCCTTAAGGCTGAACAGGAAGTGTATGGTTTAGTCACTCAAAATAAATATTCCTGCAGTACTTTAACTGTTTCACATAGGCATTTGTTTTATGTTAAGTGAGGAATTAATAATTCAGTGACTGAGATCAGGCTGTGATGGTGGTTTTGTTTGTAGAAAAGCTTAGAACCAGTCTGTGAAACGTCGCATATTTAATTGTTGCTAGGAAAGAGGGGGAAAGGCGGAAGGGGTGTAATCAGACTAATCGCTGAGCATCCCTGATGTGAGTTTGACACGAAACGGTCAAGAAGCCAGTAGACTGGTGATTGCTGGGCCCTTCACGCTCCCCTCCTGAGCTGAGGCCAGCCTGGGGCGGACCCTGGGTGCCCCAAGAGGTCTTGTGGACCCCAGCCCAGCCTCCCTGGGACACTGGGCTGAGATTGCCCCCAGGACCACGTCTCTGAGCCAAGGGGAGACAGGAGTCATCCTTCCAAGGGTGACTTTTTGAAAAATTCTATTCATTCATTCAAAACTGCTTCTCCAGCATCTGCCATAGAGTAGAGGCAACTGTGGTGGTGGAAGTGCTGTTTCCCCACATACACCTCCTCTGTGGGCCACAATGCCCTGAGGTCAGATGAGGTGACCCAGGAAGGTTGCTTTCCCAGCCCTTCCTCAGAGCGCTCCCTGCCCGCTGACCACAGAGAGCAAATGAAAGAGGTTGCACTGCGGGCTTCCCTGGTGGCGCAGTGGTTGAGAATCCTCCTGCCAATGCAGGGGACATGGGTTAGAGCCCTGGTCCGGGAAGATCCCACATGCCGCGGAGCAACGAAGCCCATGCTCCACAACTACTGAGTCCACGTGCCACAACTACTGAAGCCCGTGCGCCTAGAGCCCATGCTCTGCAACAAGAGAAGCCACCGCAATGAGAAGCCTGCGCACTGCAACAAAGAGTAGCCCCCGCTCGCCGCAACTAGAGAAAGCCCACACGCAGCAACAAAGACCCAACACAGCCAAAAATAAATAAATAAATTTATAAACATTTTTAAAAAAGAAAAGAGGTTGCACTGGAGAAACCCACGCCATCCACAGCAACGTCTTAACTGAAAGAAAAACAATTTGCTTACTAATCCAGTATTTCTCACCTGAAAAATCCTGAGCATCTACTATGTTCCAGGAAATGATCTCATTGAGGAAATGCATCCAAAGAACACATGTTAGAAATGCTTCAAGAAAATAACAGCATCTCTCTTTAAGCATTTATCATGTGCTAGGCATTGTGAGCTACATACTGTGACAGACTTGTTAGTTGTCTCCCCAAAATCCATCCTTCCTGGTTTCCTGGACACATGGCTCCCCAGTGAAAGACTACATTTCCCAGCTTTCTTTGCAGCTGGTGTGATCATGTGCCTAAGATGCGCCAATGGTGGTGGAACGTGGGCGGAAACGATCATCCCACTTTTCGCCCTTTTCCAGCATCAGAGACTAGCCACTTTCCTTGGACTTTGGCTCTTACCTCCTTCCCTGCCTGGACCCAAGGTGTGGACTCGGGTGAGAGAGAAATTAACTGCTCTTATTTAGGCCACTGTATTTTGGAGTCTCTTTGTTTCAAATGCTTAGCATGTCCCATAATATACAAAAATGATATTATTGAATCCTTGAGGCAACCCCATCTTACGACAAGGAAACTGACGTTTACAGAGGTTAAGTAACTTGCCCGGGTCTTATAGTCAGTAAGTAGTAGGGCAGGGTTCACATGATTCTGTTTGATTCTAAACCCCGTGTTTGAACCCCCTGCAAGCACAGACCAGGCATCCTGCAGGACCTGTGTTCATTACTGAGCCTTTTCTTTAGGACTCAAAAGAAGCAACGGTGACAGACAGTTTTTTAAATAGTGGCACCCAAAACACAAAAACATTCTTTGTCTCAACAAGCGTGGGAGTGATCGATTATAACCACTGGCATCTAAAACAGGTGTCAATTGCCCAGGACCTCGGCGACATCCACAACATACAAATTCTTTGAGTCTTACATACACAAGAATCGGGGACTGTAAACCTTTATTTGTACACCTTCTCGACAGGAAGCATCACCATCATCACCACCCAGATGTTAGTCCTGACCATGTTGTAACTTTAAGAGCTCCCCTAATTTTCTCATACTTTAGTCCGACTAGTAGTTTCCCTATTTATTTTATCACAGAGTCATTCAAGAAACATCGTATCTGCATTCACTATTCATAACATCCTATCTACGAATCCAAGGCAATAATGTTTACGAAGAAAAGACATTTTGTGCCTGTCATTTCGGCTCACCTACCTTTGCCATCGTCCCACTTACTAAAGTACTCACTATTTTAAAAAAAGAAAAGAAAAAGATCTTGTCCCAAGGATTTTCCCCAGAAATAAATTAGGACTGTCAAAAGCTCTCTGCCACTGAGGTGGAGCAGCTTCTATAAATAAGCGTGGAAACACGTGTCGCGCTGCCCCTGGTGTGGCCGTAGCAGTTTTTACTTCCCCTCTGTTCCTGCCGTGTGGCCTTGTGTTATTCCAGTGTCAAATATTCCTACAACTATTGTGTGACCTGGATTGCGGCCAAGTTCCCGGGGCGATGCCCAGACGGTGCTCACCCAGCCTCCTACCTCCCTTAAAGGAGAAGAAAGTGTGCAAGTACCCAGGGGAGACCTCACATCTCCTACACCCACCCACGCACCCACTCCCAGTGTCACTGAGGAGAAAAGGACCAGGACGGAGAGCCACGATTGTGCCCTGCACCGTGCTGAGCCCTCACTTAATCAGATCATCTCCCTTGATTCTCACAACAAGCCTAGGAGGTGGGCATTATTTATCACGGTCGCATCACAGATGAGGAAACTGCGGCTGAATCACTGTGGTTTCCGAAGGTTGCACAGCTGCTGGGTGGCAAGGCCGGGATGCTAACCCAGCTCCATTTCCCCATGGAGCCGTGCGTTTCACTCGGATCAGTACAGAAACTGCAAAACAACACAGGAGGAGGTGGATGCTAAGCTCCGCATCTGCCTTTTTTGTTTCATCATCACGCTGCCTGACTGTTTGGGACAAACCCTCCCTTTGCCCAACTTCAGTTGAGATCTCTATACATATCAAGAAAAGGCAAGACAACACACCCCAATCATGTGATATGCTCACATCTGTAAAAACCACCGTGGCAGGCTTCCCTGGTGGCGCAGTGGTTGAGAGTCCGCCTGCCGATGCAGGGGACACGGGTTCGTGCCCCGGTCCGGGAAGATCCCACATGCCGCGGAGCGGCCGGGCCCGTGAGCCATGGCCGCTGAGCCTGCGCGTCCGGAGCCTGTGCTCCGCAACGGGAGAGGCCACAACAGTGAGAGGCCCGCGTACCGCAAAAAAAAAAAAAAAAAAAAAAAAAAACTACCGTGGCATAACAAAGCCCAAAAGTAAAATTAGCGTGCCTCAGTGGTTTCTGCTTTTTCTCTGCTCATTTTCTCTTTGTTCTCTTTTGCTTTGTTTTGTTTTAATGTAAAGGAAGTCAAATGAGAAGCTGGGTTGTTTTCAACACTAAAATGCAGCCACCTTCTCCAGCTACGTTGGTGCCTAGAATGTTACTGGCCCAAGAGAATTTGGTGGAAGGTGCAATATTTAGATGTGGGTGCTGCTTACAAAGGCGTGACGGGCTGACCCTCGGGTGAGTACTGAGGAACGAGAAGTAGGAACCAGGTGCCGACGGAGTCACAGACATGAGAGCCCAGAAAGACAGAAGGATGAGTTCGGAACGTAGAGGGATTCAAGGGGAGGCGGGGGGCGGACGGGATGTGGCCCCGCCTCTGCAAAAGAAAAAGCCTGTCATCTGGCATCAGCCAGGTAACAATGAGGAGTGTCATTGTTCTCCTCATATTAAAACTGTCACTGTATGACCTCATTCTGTGAAAACCTGGCCAAATAAGGAATGACATCAAATGATCTTACCCACGTGTAATTATTTTAGCTCCACTGAAGCACCCTCAGAACTTCCTGCGTTTATTTTCATGCAGGGCAGTAAGAGCTTCCATGGCACCAAGAGTCAGAAGCAGGGGGTTTCCATCCAGCTCTGATTTACGACCCACAGAGGTGCCAAGTTCCTGTTTTTCAAGCTCTGCGGGAAACTTTCCCAAATACAATCTGATGTGCAACAGAGCCACCTAGCAGGTTTGGGGACGGGAGGGGACTGCGGGGGACCTCGGGGCTAGGAGTGTTTTTATATTGTGAACACAATTAGTTATTTTTTAGATTGAGAACCTAATAATCTAAAATAATCTATACATTTTTTATATTGAGAACCTAATCATCTAAAATTGTACTTTCACTGATAATTTCTAGGTCAATAGATTCTTGATTATCTAGGATAGAGGAGATGTGACCTAGAAACACAATTGTGAACACAATTCATGATCATTAGGGGGAATAGGGAAACCCAAAGGCTGCTCATTTTGTAATCCATTGGTAAAACACTTGTTGCTGATCATCTGTGTTTGCTTCCGAGCCCTCCAAGCCAAATAAGAGCCTGGGACCTCGCTTCTGGCTCTCAGGAGGGCAGGAATGGAAAGTAGCTCCTGTCACCCCCTCGGTGCCGACAAGACGGTCCCGGCTCCCTTCAGCCCCTGGTTAGAAGTGTCGATGGCAGTCGCTTTGCAAACATGGGGCCACACACCTGCCACTTGTGTATCTGGGGACACCCCAGAGAAAGCGTCAGGCTCCCAGAGATGGAGGGAAGTCGGGGGAAGAGTAGCAGGGGAGAGGCTCACCTCCCTGCCCGCCTCACCTTCCCGCTGTGTCATCAACTACCTTTAAATCAGGTAACTGTGCTCCCCACACAGGCTAAGACCTTGTCCCCAGCTCGCTGGGTCTTGCTCTACATCTTGGGTGGGCAATTTCGGTCCCGTACTTTTCTTGGTCAGAGGAATGTGAATAGGCTAGTTACCCATCTGTGGTCAGGAGCTCAAGACAGCAGTGGTCCCGGTCCAGGCCCAGATGCCCAAAGGCAACGACCTGTCCTTCCCTTCCTCCCTCCCTACTTCCTTTCTGACGAATTGCCTGCAAAATAGCGCTCACAAGCCTCCCAGCCCCCCAAAACTCATGTCCCAGGTGGGTAATGTGCCATCACATGGGGCTAAAGAATTAAAAAGGAATTAAAGTCTACTGAACGCCCCCTGTGCCTTCACCAGGAAGCTGTGAGTGGTCAGACCCTCCGCCAGGGACCCATTCCTGCTCCCAGCCTTAGCTGCTTGTAACCACACCTACTCATAATAGGTGCTTAATAAATGCTTCTTGGATTGAATCAAATATTTAATGGCTTTTCTGGGAATTTAACATATATTTGAAAACACAAATAATTTGAAAAGCAGTGTTAACAGATCTTTCACCTTGAAAGATCCTGATTTGTATGAAAACCTTCCTCTTCACCTTTCTTATAACTGCTTTCAAAGAGAACCTAATAATCTAAAATTGTACTTTCACTGATAATTTCTATGTCGATAGATTCTTGATTATCTAGGATAGAGGAGATATGACTTAAAAAATAATTCTTAAAGCCATTATGGTCCAAACATGAAAACCTACTTGACTGTTCATTGTCAATTGACTCACCATGAATGTTCATATTGTTTGAAAGTTAAAGCAATCATTACCTCTAGCACCTAAGATACAGATGCTATGAGCTTCATCAGTCCTTGCAGTCATTGCATCATAGACAACAGAGTTCTTACTTAGATGAATGTTTTGTTTGGCCGCTCTTTGATCTGAAAATCCAAGTGAGAAAGACCTTATTTCTTCAAATCTAAGATCAATTCATTTCATGTCAGTTGTGAAATAATGCCATGATTGTACACACCACT
Organism: Hyperoodon ampullatus; assembly: GCF_949752795.1. Taxonomy (NCBI): domain Eukaryota; kingdom Metazoa; phylum Chordata; class Mammalia; order Artiodactyla; family Ziphiidae; genus Hyperoodon; species Hyperoodon ampullatus. The sequence continues at coordinate 196,408,006 of NC_136915.1, forward strand.
GAAAAGGAAACATGCTTCTGGCATTGTAAGACATACTCTGACTTGGAATAAGTTTAGTTGGGAAAACGTATGTCTTAGAAATGATGATATAAAGTCTTCCTTGGCTACACATTCCTCACCATCAAGTTCCAGAGCCCCAAATCCTCAAGCCACAGAAGGACCAAGCATCAAGCATTGTACCTCTGACTAATTACATCCAATATAAAATGACCGATGGATTTGTCTTAGGGTTTATATATGTATATATGTTTCCTTATTCAGAAGATATTCCTTTATACCTAATATATGTGTTAGACACCATTCCTGCCCACCAGGACTCACAGTCTAGAAATATATGACTTTGATTTAGGCCAGGGGTCAGCTCACTATGGCCCATGAGCCAAAATCCCACAGACCTGCTTTTGTAAACTTTTGTTGCAACACAATCACACGAATTTCAGTATTGTCTGCATCTGCTACACTATAAGCACAGAATGGCTGCAGCAAAGACCACACGTTGCCTACAAAAGCCTGAAACATTTACTCTCTGGCCCTTTATAGAAGACGTTTGCTGATCCTTGGTTTGGACTAATGGTTTGGGACTTGCTGGGAGTCACTGAAAAAAACTTCCATTGGAAATAAATATGTCATCAGTTCCAAGTGGCACAGACCGTAAAGTCTAAGCAGGAAAATTGGGGAGGAGGGACGGACTGGGAGTTTGGGGTTAGCAGATGCGAACTATTACATACAGGATGGATAAACCACAAGGTCCTGCTGTACAGCACAGGGAACTATATCCAATGCCCTGAGATAAACCGTAATGGAAAGGAGTACAAAAAAGAATGTGTATATGTGTATAAGCAACTATACTTCAGTTAAATAAATAAGTAAATCAATAAATCATTTTTTTAGGGCTTCCCTGGTGGCGCAGTGGTTGAGAGTCCGCCTGCCGATGCAGGGGATACGGGTTCGTGCCCCGGTCCGGGAAGATCCCACATGCCGCGGAGCGGCTGGGCCCATGAGCCATGGCCGCTGGGCCTGCGTGTCCAGAGCCTGTGCTCCGCAACGGGAGAGGCCACAACAGTGAGAGGCCCGCGTACCGCAAAAAAATAAATAAATAAATTGATTGATTGATTGATTAATTAATTAATTAATTGATTTTTTTAAAGGAAAGAAAATTGTAGGGAAGGGGAATAAATAAAGAGGTTGTAACCCTAATAGAGAATAAACAGTTGTGATTATTTAAGAACTTGCTGCTCCGTCTCCTCCTTGGCTGCTAACTGTGGCCTTCTGAGAATTACACCAACATGGATGAGGAAAGAAAGATCTCTAATCCGACAGAACGGCAGCTCACTAGCAAGTCCGGGGTTCAGTCCCTTGTAGGTGACATCTTATTAACGACAGTGGACTTGAGCCGTGCCCCCCATAATCCTTACCAGTGACGCCCTCATACTGCATTCCGCCCTCCAGTCACCCGATACCGATGAAGCAATTGCTCTGTGCCAGGCTCTTCTGGGCACTAGGGTGACACAGGGGACAAGAGGACACACACTCTACTGATGGAGTTTGAACTATAGTGGGAAGAGACAAAAGTAGGCAGGGTCATAAACCTGTACATATCGGGCGATGGTGACAGTTGCCAAGATGAAATCAGACCGCATCAGGAGATGGAAAGGGGCTGCAGGGGGCAGGAGAGACGGGCGGGGAAGGACTCTACCCCCTGAGGACAGAAGGAACAAGCCGTCTGGACCGGTTTCCAGGGCGGGAAGGGTGTCCTGCCCTGAGGCGGGAGCCTCGCAGGCCTGTGTGCAGGGGTGGAGCACAAGGGAGCTGGGAAGCCAGAGGGGAGAGAGCCCGAGAGGGTGCAGGGTGCAGGGCTGGGCAAGGACGCAGGGTCCGCCAGGGGGAGGCAGGAGGGGAAGCCCCCGGAGGCGGGGGGGCGGAGGGGCGCGACCCGGCACTGGGTGGAGCCGGGGGGCTGGGCGGTGGGAGAGAAGAGGGGGGGAGAGTTGGGGGCTGCTGTGATAACGAGGGGTCTAGGATAAGGGAGACAGAGGGAAATGTAGGGTGCAGCGGGCGGTCTGGGCACCTTCCAGAGGTGATGCCTGCAGGGTCTTCCGATGGGTTGGCTGTGGATGCTCACAGAAAAGGAGGCAAGGAAGTTGACCCATTCCCTGTAATGGACAACTGACGTTTCCTCAGCCCTACATGAAATGTGGACAAATGCCTCTCTAGAAAAATCGAATGTGAACTCGGTCACATGCAATCCAAGCCGTGGTGGGTTGTCACACAGATGCAGCTTCAAGACAAACTGGCCCCTCTTCCAGCCAGGGGGCCTCCCAAAGCCCCTCCTAGGAAGAAACGCATAGCTTATTTGTCACACTTCACTCATCCGTGTGGTCCTTTTTACAAGCAGAAATTTCCTAAATGGGAAAATAATCTGAAAGAGAACAGATAGATGTGTATATGTAACTGAATCACTTCGCTGTACACCTGAAACTAACACAACATTGTACATCAACTATACTCCAATATAAAATAAAAATTTTTAAAGAAATTAAAAAATATGGGAGGGAGACGCAGGAGGGAGGAGATATGGGTATATATGTATATGTAGAGCTGATTCACTTTGCTATGAAGCAAAACTAACACACCACTGTAAAGCAATTATACTCCAGTAAAGATGTTAAAAAAAAGAAATGAAAAAAGAAATTTCCTGTATCTGTAATAGCATCAAATGTAAATGAAATTTTATTTTGTATTAAAAATCACTCCTGAAATTAGCATACTAGGGTTTTAGGAAAAACATTTTTACAAATTAGCTTAGAATAATACAATTGTATTTCATAAACGGTTTTAAAAATCTGAATTACAGAATTATTTTTAAAGAAACGCGATCGCTTTACTTTCAGTTTTCTGAAGCAGTGGTTTCAAATCTGAAGGGTCCCACAATCACCTGGAGATCTTACGAAAATGCAGATTTTGATTAGTGGGTCTGGGGAGGGGCTGACACTCTGCATTTCTAACAAGTTCCCAGGTGACCCTGGTCCTCGGACCACACTTCAAGGGGCAAAGACCTACAAGCTAAGAAACTAGGCTAAGAGTAAATTGCCTAGGAGATGGCCTTTTGTAGAACCAGTTTAGGAAATAGATACAAAGCGCTTATTCAAGAAATATTTACTGAGTGCCCTCTAAGGACCAGGAAGTGTATTAGATGCTGGGGTTCAGAGGTGGAAGCCGGTCCCTGGTGTGAGGACTCGCTCCGTCTGATGAGGGAGAAACCACCTGAATAAGCAGTTACAGCTGCCCTGGGTGCCCCGATGGCCAGGTTCTGTGGAGGCCAGAGGAGGAGTGAATGGGGCAGGACATGGGGGTGATGAGACCCGTGAGTGGGGTCTCCTGAAACACAGATAAGGAGGAGGACACAGCGGGGAATGACGTTGCTGGTGGAGACCCCCTGGTACAGCCCTGGTAGCTCCTAAGTCCCTAACTTGTGTACTTGCAAGTTGTTCAGCGTGATGGGACTCGAGTGCCCAGGGGAGGGGGACAGGGAGGGTGGAGGGCAGGCCAAGGAACCAGAAGGGCTGAAGGGTGTGCGCGGAGAGTGTCCGGGGAGAATCGGGTCTGCATCTTGAAGACACCATGTGATGCGGGGGAGGACAGGGCACGTGCTCTGAGCATCACTGACACCCAGGCAGCTTCTTTCTATTGGGACATGAAATGCATACATTTTTAATCCGTTTATGTGAACTTGATAACGTGAGTAGTGTACACAGTAAAGGCGATGGGATATAATTAACACAGCAATGATCTGCAAGATAGTCATCTACCCAGTGCTTGAAAAAAAGTTTTTTCTATAAGAAGGATAAACACTTTAATCTGCTCGCTAAGGCTGAGGGTAAAATTCGAAATAATCTCTGCCCTAAAAATCACACAACTTCCAAATGGATAAATTAAAACCAAAGTGACGTAAACCGCTAGCTTCTTTTCCTGCCTTCGTTCTGCTCTGTGGCCACCCTGCGTGTGAGTGAGTGCAGCCACGGCCATGGCCATGGCCACGCCGGGTTTGCCATCAGCGCTGAGCTCTGAACAGCAGCTGAGGGTCCCAGCAATTCAGGTAACTGTGCCCCACGAAACTGCATTAGCCCCTTGGTTATAACTTGGATTCCTGTGAAATTTCAGCCTGATGCACGTATGGATATGAGGGTGAATAATTCTGATTTCCAAGACTGAGATCTGTCTCCCACACAGGAAGAGAAAGAGAGACAAATCCGGCCTCATAAACAGAGGAAAGAAGCCAGGTAAGCTGTGGATACCCTGAGGCAATTTGTCTGCAGCATCAAAGCAGCCTCAGGACAAGGAGGCCGGAGGCTTCGTCAGAAACCACAGTGTGGTACTCCCGTCAAAAAGCCTGGCCACATGGGGGTTTAACCCAGCAGGGTGAGAATCACACAAGGAGGGAAAGTCTAAATAAACATCATGCTGATTAAGAAATCAGACATGAGCAGATCAATGATAAGCAATTTTTACTGGGAAAGACCCAGCGGGGTCCCACATGTACCGTTTTCCCTGGTGTTGAGGCCACATTAAAATTCCAAATTGCATTTACAGTCTATGTAAATAAGGAGAATAAGAATAAAAGTAGCCACACTTACAGCAATAACAACAGCTCTCCTAAGAAATTAATTTTATCCATTGACTAGATCTGCTTCTTTTAACCATCTGGAAAAATCCAGGCAGGAGTTATTCTCCACCTATTTTACAGAGCGGAAAACTGAAGTCACAGATCACTGCGGGAGTGCTTTTTCATGCCTTCTCCATGGCTCTGTGACACTTAGTTCTTGAGCAGTGACAGGGCAAATATCCACTGTTTCCAAGCAAGTTGGTGCTTACAAAGTATACACATATTCTTTTCTTTCCATTTATTATTTATTTGTTCATTTTGGCTGCGCCGGGACTTAGTTGCGGCTCACGGGATCTTCATTGCGGCATGTGGGATCTTTAGTTGCAGCATGCGGACTCTTAGTTGCGGCCTGTGGGATCTAGCTCCCCGACCAGGGATGGAACCCGGGCCCCCTGCATTGGGAGCACAGAGTCTCACCCACTGGACCACCAGGGAAGTCCAAACATATTCATTCCACCAAAAATATTGGCAGATTTTACTCCTGTTTCCCCACAGGTGGCAGCTCCTGCTCTCACACCCCTGAAAGATGTGTCCTTTCCGAGTCACAGCATAGCTGGCAATAGTTAATAAACAATTTAGAAAGCCACTATAAGACATAGCCATCTGTGCCAGGAAATAAGTGACACAGAGTTACAAGAGTGCAGCCTAATGGCGCGACCAGCAAGGTGAGCGTGGCGGAGGGGACAGGGCATCACGTGACCGCCCCCCTCCATCTCCGACGTGCTGCTTCCCTACCTCCAGAGGAGGCTCCCCAGAGGCGGACCGGATCCCAGAGGAGCCAGGCTGGCCCCGGGCTCACCCGCGGGGGTGAAGATGGAGCAGAGCTGGTCACACTTGTCCCTCCACAGCCGCGGGAGCCTCTGGTACAGCCCCTTTCATCCTGGCGGCTCCACCGATCTCACACACCTGCCACCAAGCCTTCTGGAGTAGCCAGTCCATACCCAGCCCCCTCCCCGAGTCTTCAAACACAGCAGGCACTTCCCTCCCCCCACGGGTCTGCGATGCAACCTCGAGGTCCCATGACCCACTCCTCCCACATCCCCAGTCCCTGTGAGGGTAGTTTTATGTGTCAGCCTGCCTTGGCTACAGAGCCCAGTCACTGAATCAAACACTGATCTAGGTGTTGCTGGGAAGGTATGTTGTAGATGGGGTTAATGCTACAAGCATTGGTTTTAAGTAAAGAGATAATCTTCAGTAAATGTGGGTGGGCTTCATCCAATCAGTTGAAAGGCCCTAAAAGAGCAAAAACTGAGGTTTCTCAGAAAAAGAAGAAATTCTGCCTCAAGACTCTAGCATCAACTCCTGCCTGAGTTGCCAGCCTGCCCTACAAACTTCAGGCTTGCTGGCTCCCTTAAAATAAATGTATTGATGTGTGTGTGTGTGTGCACACACATATGTGGTTGTGTGTGTGTGTGTGTGGTTCCCACCCTCCAGGCACACCCGCGTTGGCAGAAAGGATGGATGTCCCGCTGCCCCTCCACTTCATAGCTCATCTGTGCTTCTGTCAAACCATAAATGACCCCTCCTCCAGCTCGGCCCCATGCCCCCTTGCAGGGGGGCTGCTGTCCCCCACTGACAGCCCGGCCACTCCCGTCCTTCACTGAAGAGACTCTGGTCCCAGGGTCACCAGTTTCTGCATCCCCGCCCACAGCACCACTTACCCCCATGCACACATTTTTCTCACCTGTCCTGGCCCTAATTTCAAATGTTCACTTCACTGTCTTCCTGAGCATCTCACATCCAGTCCATGCGAATCCAATGGATTCGGTCTTCCCTCTACACTCAGTTCTGCAAGGGTCCCAAGTTCACCGTGTGGCTCATCCATCCGTTGAGTTGCATGAGCCCAAACGCAGTAGCTTTTATGCCTCCCTCTTCTTCGTCTCCTTATTTCTTAAATATCCTTCAAATACACCTCTGTCTTCATCTCATCACCACCCTAGCTCAGACCACCACTAACTCTCGTTTAGGTTATTGGAGTAGCCTCCTGAACTGGTCCCCTTGCTACCATGGTGCCAGAATAATCTTTTCAGATGCAAATTTGATCATCCTCTCTGATTAAAATCTTTGCACAGGGACATCCCTGGTGGCACAGTGGTTAAGAATCCACCTGCCAATTCAGGGGACACGGGTTCGATCCCTGGTCCGGGAAGATCCCACATGTGGCGGAGCAACGAAGCCCATGTGCCGCAACTACTGAAGTCCGTGCGCCTAGAGCCCGCGAGCCACAACTACTGAGCCCACGCGCCACAACTACTGAAGCCCACGTGCCTAGAGCCCATGCTCTGCAACAAGAGAAGCCACCACAATGAGAAGCCCGCGTACCCCAAAGAAGAGGGGCCCCCACTCGCCGCAACTAGAGAAAGCCCGCGTGCAGCAACGAAGACCCAACACAGCCAACGATAAATAAATAAATTTATTTTTTTTTAAATCGTTGCACAGATAAAGATTTGAGGATGAAGTAAACAAACACACAGAACCCTTCCTTGGACGTGTAGCACTGCCTCCCCTCCCGGTTCATGTCACATCAGGCGCCCCTTCTGCTCTGCCCCAAGCACCCCTCCTACTCATTCTACAGCTCAGCGAGGTCAGACCCTCTGGGAAGCAGGTGCCGAGATGGAAACAAAAGTGCAGGAGATTTGCCAAGGAAACTCCTGTGAAGGATAAAGGGGGAAGGGGCAGGGAGCCTTCAGAGCAAAACAAAGGTCTGACACTTGTGAAAAGACAGGGCTGGACAAGAAGAGCCTCAGACCAAAAAGGGAAAAGGGAACCCTCCTACGCTGTGGGTGGGAATGTACACTGGTGCAGACACCATAGAGAACAGTATGCAGGTTCCTTAAAAAACTAAAACTAGAATTACCATATGATCCAGCAGTCCCATTCCTGGGCATATATCCAGACAAAACTATAATTCAAAAAGATACACGCACCCCAATGTTCATAGCAGCACTGTTCACAATAGCCAAGACATGGAAGCAACCTAAATGTCCATCGACAGATGAATGGATAAAGAAGATGTGGTACATATAGACAATGGAATATTACTCAGCCATAAAAAAGAACAAAATAATGCCATTTGCAGCAACATAGATGGACCCAGAGATGATCATACTAAGTGAAGCAAGCCAGAAAGATAAAGACAAATATCATATGATCTCACTTACATGTGGGATCTAAACTGTGACACAAATGAACTTATCTACGAAACAGACTCGCAGACATAGAGAACAGACTTGTGGTTGTCAAGGGGGTGGGGGAGGGACGGGGGAGGGATGGATTGGAAGTCTGGGATTAGCAGATGCAAACTTTTATATAGAGAATGGATAAATAACAAGGTCCTACTGTATAGCACAGGGAACTACATTCAATATCCTGTAATAAACCATAATGGAAAAGAATATGAAAAAGAATATATATATGTATAACTGAATCACTTTACTGTACAGCAGAAACTAACACAACATTGTAAAATAACTATACTTCAATTTAAAAAATAATTTTAAAAAAAAAGAAGAAGAAGAAGAGCCTTATACCCCAGTGTAGCTCTGAGGACATCATGGCCATCTGGGGTGAAAGCAGCCTTGGGTGTACATGATGCTGGGTCCAAAGGGCCAGAGGCTGGAGGCTGTGCACTGACCACCCACCCTCCTCTCAGCAGCCTTTCTCTTGAAGGGAGATCTGTGGGGCACACCTCCAGGATGGCCACAAGATCTCAGCTCAAACAGTGCATTTTTCAGCAAAAACCTTTTGCTGTATTTACAGTCGATTCCTTAGATTCTAGAGATTACCAGAGCAAGATACAGAAACATTTCAAAGGTTCTTGACATATGTTACTAACATTCTCAATCCCTGAGAAAAGACTAAATCACTTTTGCTACACTGTTTTATAAGATATGCAAGCATATCAATACATTTTATAATATTTTGAATCATAAAGTTAAAAGGAATGGTAGGGGGAAGCTTTGGACTTAGCAAGTTGACAAAAAGGAAATTCGATTACATTCCCTTTTCTAAATATTCTACAAAATCTCAGTTTTATTATAAAAAGATGAGAGCTATAAATATGTGTGTTTGTTGCTAAACAGAACTCTTACCCTTTCCATTCAATTTGCCTTATAAATAACAAACCCCAAACTAAAGATTGAGGTTGGATCAAGCTATGGTTCAGAATACACCCCTCCCCCCATTTTTTTTTTAACAACACTTATTTTATGTTTCCTGAAAAGGTGAAGAGATACATATAATACAGTCCTGCCCTTGGGGAACCATATCCCAGCCGGAGAAAAAGACATGTAAATAGTTAACAATCTACCACACCACAATGTGCATTATGATAAAGAGAACAGAAAGCTAATGGGACACAGATGAGAAAGGAATTTTTTCAGCCAACATGCAGAGAGAGAGGGAACGAGGAAACAGAATGATTCACAGAAGTGACGTACACACTGGTCTTTGGAGAACGAAGATGAGCTGGCCAAGAAGAAGGCGTTACCAACAGAGAAATGGGTACATGTTAAGGCATGGAAGCACCAAGTGTGGGCAGTGGCAGAGGGCTGCAAAGGTAACTAAGGACAGGGCATGCAAGGGTTTGCTCCGGTAAGCTGAGAAGTTTGCTTTCACCACTATAAACAGTGCAAGCATTGAAAGGTTTTTGCATAGGTAAGTGTCATATTTGGAGTGTTTTAGAAAGACCATGCCGGTAGCAGCGTGGAGGAGGGTTTGACTGGGATGAGGCCAGTGAAGCTGTTGGAATAGTCTAGGTCAAGAAGAGTCAAGAGGATGGAGTTGAATCAGAGAGTAGTGGCGATGAAGAAATTAGAAATGGGCACAATCAAGCAATCTTTGGGATCTAAGCCTGGGTCTTAGGAAGCAGTAGGAGGTCTAAGTCTGGTCTCTAGACTCATGGCTCCAACCTGAGCTGGACTGCACACAGCCAGCATCCCTGAGAACAAGGCCTTGAGAATCATCTCTCCAAGATTCCATGGAACCACTTTACAGCCTGGCATCTGCTCATTCAGATTCAAAGGGTTTAAAAGAATTAACATAATCTTCCAGCTTGGCACCAATACATTCTCAAATCTCACATGGTTCCCTGAGCCTCAGATTCAGAGTATGAAACCTTTTTAATGACTTGGGTAAGATTCACACCATCTCTATAAACAGCTGAGGTGTGTTACAGTAGGAAGAGGAAGAGGTGGACCTGAACATCCCCACATGTGGACCACCTGGCTCTTAAAGCAGACAAAGTGACTCTTCTAACTCCCTTTTTGGTGAAAACACGCCATTTCCTTCTCATTTAGATACACGCTTGGGGTACAGCCACTCCACTATTTTCAAGAAGATCAAAATTAATCAACCAAGAAAAGGATCTCAGAATGAAATGATGATCCAGCATTTATGGTCCAGAACCATGTGTAGATGCAGAGCTCAGTGAAGCATGACCGACACTCACTAGGGTCAAGCGGACTGTGTGGACGGCACTGACACTCTGCAAGAGGTGCCCTCTTAGGGAGCTCGACACAGATGGAAGATGCAGACTAAAGGTTTTAATAGGGTGCCCACCTTTGGCTTCCAGAAGCTTCTTATGAGTAACTGAGAGTCGTGTGCTGTTTCAACATACACTCACGTCTCTGATGGCCCGACAGACGCCCCCACCTTGGGTGTCTCACTGATTCCCCAGAGTCAACATCTAATCATCTTACTCCTGGGTTAGCTCTTCCTTCAGCCTCCCAAGGACTGTTTATGGCCCATCACTTGTAGCCCTCATCCATCTTTGATTTTTCCCTTCCCCGCCACACACACGAGTCAGATACCCAGTTACTCTGTTAATTCTTCCTCCTCTGTGGCTCTTCTTTTCTCTGCCTGCTGTCCCCACCTCATTTTTGTTCCTGGTTCCTCTCACCTGGAGTACAGTCCTCTAACAAGCTCTTAAGTCTCTAATCTCGTCATATTCCTCTCCATCCAGTTTCTGATTCCTAAGTTAACCTTTGTAAAGCAAAGCTTTAGAAAATTCAAAAATAGTTTAATGGTTTCACCTTTTCTACCAAATAAATTCCCGACTCTTTAGTCTGATAGTCTAATGTGTTACCAATCTGGCTCCAAACTTCCCCTCAGCCTAAACACCACCTCAAATTGCACATCTACCCTTGAATCACACCCTACAATCCTTTCTGGATCCATGGTCCTGTTAAAGCTTTCCTCTGCCTAAAATACCTCTGCCCTCTCCACCCATCAAAATCTGTGACCTACTTCCTTAAGATAACATTGACTAAAAAAACAAAATAAACAAGTGAAAACAATACATTACTACCCCCCCCCCAATAAACATGCTTCTTCTCTCTTTCTCCATCGATCTACCCACCAGTCTACCTAGAAAAATGAAATTAGGTTTTAGAAGATATACACCAACTTGCTACATTGTAAATCAACTATACCTCAATTAAAAAAAGAAGATATACACCAAGTTGCTGAAAGGACATCTCTCTTGGTGGCACAATCCTGGGTGGGTTTTTTTTTTCTTCTTTCTTTCTTTTTATTATCGAATTCTCTACTTTTTCTGCAGAGAGCATGTATTATTTTTACAAGAAAAAAATACTGTTTTATACCAATAATTAGAATTTAGAATTTTTTAAATGCCTATCCATCTTCAAGGCTCTTCTCACATGTAACCTCTTTAACTTTCTTGATGATGAAAGGTGTGTACAAACTCCCCTTCTTTCAACTTCCTGGATAGCTTCACACACACACACACATACACACACACAGAGTCATGTGGTCAAGAGCATAAGTTTTGAAATCAGAAACACAATGCAAAATGACTTTTGACTGTCCTGTTTAATCCGTCCCTGACTGTTCTCACCAGTGTGCACCATGCTGATTGGGGCTGCACAGAGCCATCCACTGGTCAGTCTCAGCCTGGTTGGTCTCACCATCTCCACTTTGCAACACACAACAGCACACTGGTTTTTTTACTTTACAATGGTGCACTTTTTTTTTTGAATTTTATTTTATTTATTTTTTTATACAACAGGTTCTTATTAGTTATCTATTTTATACATATTAGTGTATACATGTCAATCTCAACCTCCCAATTCATCACAGAACCACCACCCTGCCCCCAGCTTTCCCCCCTTGGTGTCCATACGTTTGTTCTCCACATCTGTGTCTCTATTTCTGCCTTGCAAACTGGTTCATCTGTACCATTTTTCTAGATTCCACATATATGTGTTAATATACGATATTTGTTTTTCTCTTTCTGACTTACTTCACTCTAGGCCCATCCATGTCTCTACAAATAACCCAATTCCGTTCCTTTTTATGGCTGAGTAATATTCCATTATATGTATGTGCCACATCTTCTTTATCCATTCATCTGTCGATGGGCATTTAGGTTGCTTCCATGACCTGGCTATTGTAAATAGTGCTGCAATGAACATTGGGGTGCATGTGTCTTTTTGAATTATGTTTTGCTTTTGGTATATGCCCAGTAGTGGGATTGCTGGGTCATATGGTAATTCTATTTTTAGTTTTTTAAGGAACCTCCATACTGTTCTCCATAGTGGCTGTATCAGTTTACATTCCCACCAACAGTGCAAGAGGGTTCCCTTTTCCCCACACCCTCTCCAGCACTTGTTGTCTGTATATTTTCTGATGATGCCCATTCTAACTGGTGTGAGGTGATACCTCATTGTACTTTTGATTTCCATTTCTCTAATAATTAGTGATGTTGAGCAGCTTTTCATGTGTCTCTTGGCCATCTGTATGTCTTCTTTGGAGAAATATCTATTTAAGTCTTCTGCCCATTTATTAATTGGGTTGTTTTTTTTTTTAAATACTGAGATGCATGAGCTGTTTATATATTTTGGAGATTAATCCTTTGTCCATTGATTCATTTGCAATTATTTTCTCCCATTTTGAGGGTTGTCTTTTCATCTTGTTTATAGTTCCCTTTGCTGTGCAAAAACTTTTAAATTTCATTAGGTCCCATTTGTTTATTTTTGTTTTTGTTTCCATTACTCTAGGAGGTGTGGCAAAAAAGATCTTGCTGTGATTTATGTGAAAGAGTGTTCTTCCTATGTTTTCCTCTAAGAGTTTTATAGTGTCTGGTCTTACATTTAGGTCTCTAATCCATTTTGAGTTTATTTTTGTGTATGGTGTTAGGGAGTGTTTTAATTTCATTCTTTTACATGTAGCTGTCCAGTTTTCCCAGCACCACTTATTGAAGAGACTGTCTTTTCTCCATTGTATATCCTTGCCTCATTTGTCATAGATTAGTTGACCATAGGTGCATGGGTTTATCTCTGGGCTTTCTATCCTGTTCCATTGATCTATATTTCTGTTTTTGTGCCAGTACCATATTGTCTTGATTGCTGTAGCTCTGCAGTATAGTCTGAAGTCAGGGAGTCTGATTCCTCCAGCTCCTTTTTATTTCTCTCAAGATTGCTTTGGCTATTTGGGGTCTTTTTTGTCTCCATACAAATTTTAAGATTTTTTGTTCTAGTTCTGTAAAAAATGCCATTGGTAATTTGATAGGGATTGCATTGCATCTGTAGATTGCTTTGGGTAGAATAGTTATTTTCACAATATTGATCCTTCCAATCCAAGAACATGGTATATCTCTCCATCTGTTTGTGTCATCTTTGATTTCTTTCATCAGTGTCTTATAGTTTTCTGAGTACAGGTCTTTTACCTCCTTAGATAAGTTTATTCCTAGGTATTTTCTTCTTTTTGTTGTTATGGTGAATGAGATTGTTTCCTTAATTTCTATTTCTGATCTTTTGTTGTTAGTGTATAGGAATGCATGAGATTTCTGTGCATTAATTTTGTATCATGTAACTTACCGAATTCATTGATGAGCTCTAGTAGTTTTCCGGTGGCATCTTTAGGATTATTTATGTATAGTGTCTTGTCATCAGCAAATAGTGACAGTTTTACTTCTTTTCTGATTTGTATTCCTTTTATTTCTTTCTCTGCTCTGATTGCCATGGCTAGGACTTCCAAACTATATTGAATAATAGTAGTGAGAGTGGACATCCTTGTCTTGGTCCTGATCTTACAGGAAATGCTTTCAGTTTTTCACCATTGAGAATGATGTTTGCTGTGGATTTGTCATATATGGCTTTTATTATGTTGAGGTAGGTTCCCTCTATGCCCACTTTCTGGAGAGTTTTTATCATAAATGGGTGTTGAAATTTGTCAAAAGCTTTTTCTGCATCTACTGAGATGATCATATGGTTTTTATTCTTCAGTTTGTTAATATGGTGTATCACACTGATTGATTTGCATATATTGAAGAATCCTTGCATCCCTAGGATAAATCCCACTTGATCATGGTGTATGATCCTTTTAATGTGTTGTTGGATTCTGTTTGGATTCTAGTATTTTGTTGAGGATTTTTGCATCTATATTCATTGGTGATATTGGTCTGTAATTTTCTTTTTTTGTAGTATCTTTGTCTGGTTTTGGTATCAGGGTGATGGTGGCCTCGTAGAATGAGTTTAGGAGTGTTCCTTCCTCTGCAATTTTTGGGAAGAGTTTGAGAAGAATCGGTGTTAGCTCTTCTCTAAATCTTTGGTAGAATTCACCTGTGAAGCCATCTGGTCCTAGACTTTTGTTTGTTGGAAGATTTTTAATCACAGTTTCAATTTCATTACTTGTGATTGGTCTGTTCATATTTTCTGTTTCTTCCTGGTTCAGTCTTGGAAGGTTATACCTTTCTAAGAATTTGTCCATTTCTTCCAGGTTGTCCATTTTATTGGAATAGAGTTGGCTGTGGTAATCTCTTATGATGCTTTGTATTTCTGTGGTGTCCGTTGTAACTTCCCCTTTTTCATTCTAATTTTATTGATTTGAGTTCTCTCCCTCTTTTTCTTGATGAGTCTGGCTAAATGTTTATCAATTTTGTTTATCTTCTCAAAGAACCAGCTTTTATTTTTATTGATCTTTGCTGTTGTTTTCTTTGTCTCTATTTCATTTATTTCTGCTCTGATCTTTATGATTTCTTTCCTTCTACTGACTTTGGGTTTTGTTTGTTCTTCTTTCTCTAGTTCCTTTAAGTGTAAGGTTAGATTGTTTATTTGAGAGTTTTCTTGTTTCTTGAGGTAGGATTGTATTGCTATAAACTTCCCTCTTAGAACTGCTTTGCTGCATCCCATAGGTTTTGGATCATCCTGTTTTCATTGTCATTTGTCTCTAGGTATTTTTTTATTTCCTCTTTGATTTCTTCAGTGATCTCTTGGTTATTTAGCAGGGTACTGTTTAGCCTCAATATGTTTGTGTTTTTTATGTTTTTTCCCTGGAATTTATTTCTAATATCATAGTATAGTTGTCAGAAAAGGTGCTTGATATGATTTCAACTTTCTTCAATTTACTAAGCCTTGATTTGTGACCAAAGATATGATCTCTCCTGGAGACTGTTCCGTGTGCACTTGAGAAGAAAGTATAATCTGCTGTTTTCGGATGGAATGTCCTATGAATCTCAATTAAATTTATCTGTTCTGTTGTGTCATTTAAAGCTTGTGTTTCCTTATTAATTTTCTGTCTTGATGATCTGTCCATTGGTGTAAGTGAGGTGTTAAAGTTCCCCACTATTTTTGTGTTACTGTCGATTTCCTCTTTTATAGCTGTTAGCATTTGTCTTATTTATTGAGGTGCTCCTATGTTGGGTACATATATAATTGTTATATCTTCTTCTTGGATTGATCCCTTGATCATTATGTAGTGTCCTTCCTTGTCTCTTGTAACATTCTTTATTTTAAAGTCTATTTTTTCTGATATGAGTATTGCTACTCCAGCTTTCCTTTGATTTCCATTTGCATGGAATATCTTTTTCCATCCCCTCACTTTCATTCTATATGTGTCCCTGTCTGAAGTGGGTCTCTTGTAGACAGCATATATATGGGTTTTGTTTTTGTATCCATTCAGTAAACCTGTGTCTTTTGGTTGGAGCATTTAATCCATTCACATTTAAGGTAATTATCGATATGTATGTTCCTATTACCATTTTCTTAATTGTTTTGGGTTTGTTTTTGTAGGCCCTTTTTTTCTCTTGTGTTTCACACCAAGAGAAGTTCCTTTAGCCTTTGTTATAGAGCTGGTTTGGTCGTGCTGAATTCTCTTAGCTTTTGCTTGTCTGTAAACCTTTTGATTTCTCCGTTGAATCTGAATGAGATCCTTGCTGGGTAGAGTAATCTTGGTTGCAGGTTCTTCCCTTTCATTACTTTAAATATATAGCACCACTCCCTTCTGGCTTGTAGTGTTTCTGCTGAGAAATCAGCTATTAACCTTATGGGAGTTCCCTTGTATGCTATTTGTCGTTTTTCCCTTGTTGCTTTTAATAATTTTTCTTTGTCTTTAATTTTTGTCTTTTTGATTACTATGTGTCTCGGCATGTTTCTCCTCAGGTTTATCCTGCCTGGGACTCTCTGTGCTTCCTGGACTTGGGTAGCTATTTCCTTTCCCATATTAGGGAAGTTTTTGAATATAATCTCTTCAAATATTTTCTCGGATCTTTCTCTCTCTCTTCTCCTTCTGGGACCCCTATAATGCGAATGTTGATGCATTTAATATTGTCCCAGAGGTCTCTTAGGCCGTCTTCATTTCTTTTCATTCTTTTTTCTTTATTCTTTTCCACAGCAGTAAATTCCACCATTCTGTCTTCCAGGTCACTTATCCATTCTTCTGCCTCAGTTATTCTGTTATTGATTCCTTCTAGTGTAGTTTTCATTTCAGTTATTGTATTGTTCATCTCTGTTTGTCCTTTAATTTTTCTGTGTTTATTCTTTAATTCTTCTAGATCTTTGTTAAACATTTCTTGCAACTTCTTGATCTTTGCCTCCATTCTTTTTCCGAGGTCCTGGGTCATCTTCACCACCATTTTTCTGATTTTTTTTTCTAGAAGGTTGCCTATCTCCACTTCATTTAGTTGTTTTTCTGGGGTTTTATCTTGTTCCTTCATCTGGTACATAGTTCTCTGCCTTTTCATCTTGTCTGTCTTTCTGTGAATGTGGTTTTTGTTCCACAGGCTGCAGGGTTGTAGTTCTTCTTGCTTTTGCTATCTGCCCTCTGGTGGATGAGGCTATCTAAGAGGCTTGTGCAAGTTTCCTGATGGGAGAGACTGGTGGTGGGTAGAGCTGACTGTTGCTCTGGTGGGCAGAGCTCAGTAAAACTTTAATCTCCTTGTCTGCTGATGGGTGGGGCTGGGTTCCCTCCCTGTTGGTTGTTTGGCTTGAGGCGACCCAACACTGGAGCCTACCTGGGCTCTTTGGTGGGGCTAATGGCAGACTCTGGGAGGGCTCACACCAAGGGTACTTCCCAGAACTTCTGCTGCCAGTGTCCTTGTCCTCATGGTGAGACACAGCCAACCCCCGCCTCTGCAGGAGACCCTCCAACACTAGCAGGTAGGTCTGGTTCAGTCTCCTCTGGGGTCACTTCTCCTTCCCCTGGGTCCCTATGCACACACTACTTTGTGTGTACCCTCCAAGAGTGGAGTCTCTGTTTCCCCCAGTCCTGCCAAAGTCCTGCAATCAAATCCTGCTAGCCTTCAAAGTCTGATTCTCTGGAAATTCCTCCTCCTGTTGCCGGACGCCCAGGTTGGGAAGCCTGACATGGGGCTCAGAACCTTCACTCCAGTGGGTGGACTTCTGTGGTATAATTTTTCTCCAGTTTGTGGGTCACCCACCCAGCGGTTATGGGATTTGATTTTATTGTGATTGCGCCCCTCCTTGTGGCTTCTCCATTGTCTTTGGATGTGGGGTATCTTTTCTGGTGAGTTCCAGTGTCTTCCTGTCAATGATTGTTCAGCTGTTAGTTGTGATTCCGGTGCTCTAACAAGAGGGAGTGAGCGCACATCCTTCTACTCTGCCATCTTGAACCAATCTCTGTCAATGGTGCACTTTTTAAATGGGTAATTATTGATCAAAAAATCTTTTTAGGGCTTCCCTGATGGTGCAGTGGTTAAGAATCTGCTGGCCAATGCAGGAGACATGGGTTCAAGCCCTGGTCCGGGAAGATCCCACATGCCGCAGAGCAACTAAGCCCATGCACCCCAACTACTGAGCCCGCGTGCCACAACTACTGAAGCCCATGCACCTAGAACCCACGCTCCACAACAAAAGAAGCCACCACAATGAGAAGCCCGTACACCACAAAGAAGAGTAGCCCCCATTCGCTGCAACTAGAGAAAGCCAGAGCACAGCAATGAAGATCCAATGCAGCCAATTAATTAATTAAAAAATCTTTTTAGAACAAACTTTTGTGTACACTTCCAGTTAAATAGTGATAGTCTTCTGCTGTACTTCCATCTTTAATGATGGAAAAAAGGTTTGCCGAAGTGAGAGGAGCACACCTTCATTACCCCCTTTTAGGCTCCCCTGACGTCGTACCTAAACAGCTCTTCTACCTTGACTTACCTGACAGTAAATAATTCCCCTCTGAATTTACCGCTGTTCATTATTTGATGTTCAGAGCTTCTGATATTTGTGGGTATCTCCATTGTCTTCAGTGTTAGGTTTCAATTGTCAGCATCCCCATAAATCTGGCCACTGGGTGTTGGGTTTTGTTGGGGGTTGGGCAGACAACTAAGAGGAACATTTCTACAATCTTTTCTTAAGTACTTTCTTAGGTGGAAGCATCCTTCATTACTGCTGTTCCCAGGCCAGCTCTTTAGTCTCCGCTGCTCTGTCCAGAAAGAATCCTAGGAGAGGGCTGCTGCCCCCTTGCCTCATCCAACCCTGCTTCTGCTTTTTCATTAGAAATCCGTTCCCTTGAATATGTATTAAAAATATCTGACTTTTGGGCTTCCCTGGTGGCACAGTGGTTGAGAGTCCACCTGCCGATGCAGGGGACACGGGTTCATGCCCCAGTCCGGAAAGATCCCACATGCCACGGAGTGGCTGGGCCTGTGAGCCATGGCCGCTGAGCCTGCGCGTCCGGAGCCTGTGCTCCGCAATGGGAGGGGCCACAGCAATGAGAGGGCCACGTACTGCAAAAAAAAAAAAAATCTGACTTTTGCCATGACTTTCCAGAAAGCCAGCTTCTGAAAGCAAGAACATTTTTATTAGTATTAATACACTAGTTCCCAATTGCATTTAGCTGAAACCAAGGGTACAATTCCATTGATTTAAACACAATTTCTTAAGAAGGTACTTGGGGAGAAGGTCAGTAAAACAGGGCTGGGAGAATTTCCCTGTACCCATTATGCCTCTCTTGGCCCACACAGAAGTCAAGAACTTTCAAGTATCAGGACAGAATGTTCAGCATTCCAATAACTAGCTGACCAGAACCTGGAAATGAAAAGGGAAAAAAATAAAACAACTCACTCAGAAAATAGAAATAGTGCATTTAGACTCCTCAGCCCCTCAGCACAGATCCCCAGCTGAACTGCAGTTGAGCTCTACACATTTGGCTGAAAAAAAAGAAATCTGAGATCACATATTAAGTATTTTCAATTAATTACAGTATTTAAAATACAAATATACACTTTTTCTTCTATATTTGAACCTCACTTTTATTTTGCTTTCTAATGTGGATTACTTGGTAACATGCAACTTAAGCATTACATGGCCAATTATTTTTGTTTTGTTCAATTATTTTCCTCAAAATCTTATGTTTTTTCTATCAATTGGAAAATTATATCAATAACTTTATAACATACTTACAAGTTCTTTAATTTTTTAAAAAGATCTTAGTTTAAGAAAAGAAGACCTAGATGTATCTAAATTATAAAAATGATAAAAAGTCTTCCTTTAGTAGGGGGGAAAAAAAACAAGGTGATATAGTGGAAACAGTGAAGTCTGGAATCTATGTACTTAGGGTACCTTGGATTAAAGTCTGTGACAGATCAGTTCTCATTTTTAAATTCTCCTAATGATAAACTCAGATTTTAGTAATTATCTAAGGGTCCCCTAAGGAATGTGAGGAAGATAAAATTCCAATTTCAAGACTGAAATTAAATGAGGATAATTTCATGAGGAATTTGGGATAGCTCTACAAAGATGAGAATATAATATGGAGTTTTAGACTTTTTTTCCTGTAGCTATTTCATTATATTAAACAATCCGTGAAAACTGTAAGTAATGGCAGGAGTGAGACTATTGATTTTTCTCACTTGATTTGTCCTGCATTGGTGTTGACCGAGCATTAGAAGCTCTCTCTCCCTGAGCTACAGCCCCTGACATGCAGGGCGTTTTACTGCTGCGCTCAGGGGAGTTTAACACGCAGACATCCAGCCTGCAGGACCGCTGAACTGTGATAAAATACACCATTACGTGAAACACTGGATGGGGAAGCTGGCTCATTGGGTTGTGGCTATAGTCAAAA
Source organism: Hyperoodon ampullatus (assembly GCF_949752795.1). Lineage (NCBI taxonomy): Eukaryota > Metazoa > Chordata > Mammalia > Artiodactyla > Ziphiidae > Hyperoodon > Hyperoodon ampullatus. Next base: position 196,427,984 of record NC_136915.1, read on the forward strand.
GAAACTCTTTGGGATGCTCATAGATTAAAATGAATGGTTTAAATGTCTAAGATAGACCTCTCGTTGTCATCAACAGCAGAATAAAAGACCCAGGTAACATCTCAGACAGCGTGTGTTGTGATTCTGACCCAGTCTTGGATCTTGGACAATTGTTTGCTTCCCTAGACCTCAGTTTGTTTATCTGGAAATGAAGATGCATCATGGCATCAGCTCAAGAATTTCTTCAGCTCTAACATCCCGGGATTCAGTGGATGATAAATCTACACGTATCATATTACACAACCAGGAAGAAATGAATTCTCAAGGGGAAAACAGAGTATGAAGTAATCCAACCGTTAACGTCTTAATGAGGGTAGAAAGAACAGAATTTAAGTTCACAGAAGTTAAATAGAGAATGGCTAAACATATTAAAAGATGCTCAACTTCATTTCTAATTTTAAGTTGCAATTAAAATCAAGGATATACCCTTTTCGCTGGTCAGATTAACTAAAATGAAACATTTAGATCCCCAGTGGTGACTGGGTGTCGGGAAACACACTCTCAGTGCTCTGGGTACGAATAGAAATTGATGCAGACTTCTCGGAGGTCAACTTATTAACATCTACGCAAAGTTGAAAGGCATATAGCCTTTGAACAAGTTCACTTCTAGGAAATTAGCTTACAGATACACTTGTAAAATTACACTATGTGTACAGCAATGATCATGACAGAATTGTTTGAAATACAACCATGAATATAACATGAATGTCCATGAACAGGAAAATGGTTAAGTAAATTATAGTGCATCCATTTAATGGGATATTATACAGCTGCTAAATGAAACTTTGTGTGCCAATAGGGAAAGATGCTGCGAATATCACTAAGTGAAAAAGCAAGTTGGAGAGCAATATACATAATATGAAACAATTTGTTAATAAAAAAAAATAAAAGGATAGATAGATGGTAGATACATAGATACTTGCATATATGGAGACATTTTCCAGACCTCTACTATTTTGGTCACCTTAGGGACTAGGGGCTGGTGGTTAGGGAATTTTATAATAACTTTCTATTTGAATTTTTTTACTGTGACTGTTTACATTTATATTTATAAAGAACTACTTAAAACAAGAAACAGCCTTAGGAAATAGTAGGGAAGGAATGTCACAGAGCAGCAGTGTGTAGCCTGAAGTTGGGGGATGTAGTGCCAGGGGGCCAGTCTGATGGGGGAGCAGATGCCCGGGGGTTGTTTTCTGATGGGGGGACAGGGGTGTGCTCAGGGGCCAGTCAGGACATCAGCTGTAGGTGCGGAGATGACAGGCTCCTTGGCCTCGAGCACACTGGCACACACCTGTTCTCTTCACCTACCCAGCATCCCTTTCCCCTTCTCTTTGTAACGAGACCCATTTTCCTTTTGGACACCAGGCTCCTTTCACCCTTCATCGAATGTTTCTGGTTGGGGAGCTGGAGTTTCACCTCCATTTCCAAGAGTGAGTCTTGTCCCTGGCCTGGCCACAGCACCACAGAATGGTCACAGTCGCTTCAAGGACGGACACTGACCCCACACGGCCAGTGAGAGCACCCTCATCCTCGTGCTGGAGCTCCTGGACAGAGGTGCCCTCTCTCCCTCTGGGCTCAGAGCGACTGGAATTAACTGTAACTGCAGTGGCCGTTGCAGACACCACCTGGGTAGAAATTTGCCTGAAAATCAAACACAACAGAGGAAAGCAGAACTTCTGTGATGAGAGTCAGCTTCCTGTGAACCCAGAGCTCGTGGACAAGGCAGGCAGAAGCCCTTTCCATTGCTTTTCTGTTCTCTTAGGCTTGGCCTGAGTTGATAAAGTCTCATTCTTTCTTGAGCTGCTTTGAGCTGGGCTCCTATGAGTTTCAACCAAGAGCCCCGACAAACACAAGCACCTTAGGACTTCCTTCAACAGCTGGCAGGGCCATACTGCCTTTTCAAGCCCTTGCCCAGCACGGTGGACCCCCAAGCAGCAGCACGTAGAAATATTTTTGTCCCTCTGCCTATGATTTCTTATCCCCCCACCCCAGCCCGAGACAGGAGGAGAAGCTCAGAGGAAATTCTGCTGCGTGAGGTGTTGACTCTAGTTTTCAGGATCCCAGCAGTGCCTCTGTGTAAGCCATAAGTAGGATTTTGTGTCCATATTTCCTTACATTTTGGGTCTTTTCAGGGGTTAAGACTATGAGATAGAAGAGTTTGAACCACAGATTCCTAAGCCCCAACCCTTGACTATGCAGCCGTGTTTGCAAAACCTAAATGATCAAGCTCAGCCCTCCCCAGCTGAGCTACGTGAAGCCCTCCTGAAATCTGTTTCTCTCATGCTTGGGTTTTTTTTTTTTATATTTATAAATCACAATAATGGCGTGAGCGTTCTAAGGATGGAAGAAGTCTTCTAATTGGTCAGCGCCATTTATTACTTTTTCCACATACTTCTCTCGTTCTTGATTTCTATCTAGATGGATAGCGAATTCATAAAAGACTTTCTCAATATAGAGTTTTAGAAATTGAAACAGATGAAAATGACATATCGTATACAGACAACTGATTCACTTCGTTGTACAGCAGAAACTAACACAACATTGTAAAGCAATTATACTCCAATAAAAAAAAAATAAACATAAAATTCACTTTTACAATTTACCTAAAAAAAAAAAAAGGAAATAACATATCCTCTCAAGGTTCCATTTTGTTTTTCCTAGTTCTAATAGCTGTTCAATATCTTCTTTTAGACACATGACGAATTTGGGGCCAGGCATATGAATTCTGGTTCAACACCCACTGACCAGCCTCATCTGGTCCAGGAACCTGCTGTAGTTGACATGGAAATTCTATAACTTAGGTGCTCATCACTCCCAGTGCATCTGAAGCAACACGGTCACTACCTATCGCTCAAGGTACATTTCACACTCAGGTGTAAACACAGCCGTCCCAGAAACGTGACCACGAGGCACACTTCACAGACCCCTGGAAAATGTCCCCACTTCTGTCCTTCCGGGCGCAGGTCTCCTTAATGGCCAGGAGCTCAGGACACACGGCTCACCGTGCTGGCTCACCAAGATCAGGGCCACCTTGCCGCCCCCTCACGCCACACCTGCGCTATCTCCCACACTCCTCCAGCCAGTTGTAACTCTTGGGAGGTTTGGGGGCCCTGCTAGGGGCCGGCTCCGTTGTCCCCTGCCGCACCTACTGCAGACTCAGAGACACCCAACAAGGCCTGCAGCAGAGAGGGCTGGTCTCCACGAGGCCCCCTGCAAGCTCGGATCAAAGGAACTGGCGAAGAGGCATCTGGTAGTCCCGACGCCTCCTCTGTCACTCTGCGGACAGGGTGAGCAACCGGCTGTGACCCCGTGGCAGCCACAGCTTGTAGCAGCACCCCTGACTGCGTCTGGCTGTCAAGACCCACAGGACTCCTGGGGACCCCGGAGGCTGCCGGCTTCGTGTTTCGCTGTTAGACTTTTTGGTCTCAATAAACTCAAAGGCAGGTGCAAAAATGAGAGAATTGGAAAGGCCCAGAAGAAAAATACCACTGGCATGTTTTACTCAGCTGTTCTTACGACTCCATGACATGTAAGCAAGGCCTCTCCTGGCCCTGGTGACAGCCCCAGGGGTTCTGGTCGTATATGACTAATAATAGCTGGAAAAAACCATTGCAACCCGGGGGTAATGATGAAACGCTGGCCTGAGAGGAAGAGCTGTTGGCAATGCATCTTTTTTTTCAATCTGCTAATCCCGAATTCCAAATGTATCCCTCCCTCCCTTGCCCCGTTGGTAACCATAAGTTTGTTTTCTATGTCTGTGAGTCTATTTCTGTTTTGTAAATAAATTCATTCACATTATTTTTTAGATTCCACATACGAGTGATGCCATATGGTATTTGTCTTTCTCTGACTTACTTCATTTAGTATGATCACCTCTAGGTCCAACCATGTTGCTGCAAATGGCATCATTTCATTCTTTTTTATGGCTGAGGAACATTCCATTTCTGTATATGTACCACATCTTCTTTACCCATGGCAATGCATCTTGATTCTGTTTCGGGTGATTAAAATGCTCCTTAGTTCAGAGGTCTGCTTTTCGCGATTTCCTACCTACACGTACTGTCTTGACTCCGCCTCCCTGATCCTTCTGCCGTCACTTCTGTCTTTCGTCCACCCTGTCCCACTTCCACCTGCACAATCACACTCACCTGAAAACATGGGGCTTGGGACCAGGCAGCCCAGGATTCAATCGTGTTATTCTCCTCCAAAGAATGTGTGTGCTTAGCATGATGGGCAGAGGTGGTGAGAGCACAAAAGAACAATATGTTCATGGTATTTAAATGATTCCTCATTGGCTGCAGGAAAAAAAAAGAGTCTGGAAGCCGCTTAGCCATCCGCTACCTGGGATCCTCCTAGTATTCACGAAATCGACCCTTTCAGGCAAACAGGCTCAGTGACAGCCCCCTTGTACTGCAGCTCTTACTATTCCAGCTCCCTGGGAAACTTCCATTCTTTTTAGTAATATCCCTATTAGGTTGAAAGTATCTTTTTTTTTTTTTTTTTTTTTTTTTGCAGTACGCGGGCCTCTCACCGCTGTGGCCTCTCCCATTGCGGAGCACAGGCTCCGGACGCGCAGGCTCAGCGGCCATGGCTCACGGGCCCAGCTGCTCCGCGGCATGTGGGGTCTTCCCGGACCGAGGCGCTAACCCGTGTCCCCCGCATCGGCAGGTGGACTCTCAACCACTGCGCCACCAGGGAAGCCCTGAATGTATCTTGAATGCAGAAATCATTTTATATTTATCTAGTCTGATGTGAGATGAAATATAAGCATATAGAATAATAGGGGATTAATAACTTCTTGAGTTGACTGATTACTCCTCTTCAGCCTTGAAAGACAGAGTTCAAATCCCATCACTTCCATAAAGCCTCCCGGCCCTTCTGCCCTGCAGGTTCCCTTCCTCCTTTATTCCTCAGCCATAAAAGAGAATGAAATGATGCCATTTGCAGCAACATGGATGGACCTAGAGATGATCATACTACGTGAAGTAAGTCAAACAGAGAAAGACAAACACCATGTGATATCGCTTATATGTGGAATCTAAAAAGATGATACAAATGAACTTATTTACAAAACAGAAATAGACTCACAGACTTCAAAACAAACTTATGTTTACCGGAGGGGAGGGATAAATTAGGAGTTTGGGATTAACATATACATACTACTATATATAAAATAATCAACAAGGACCTACTGTATAGCACAGAGAACTCAATACTCTGTAATAACCTATATGGGAAAAGAATTTGAAAAAGAATAGATATATGTGTATGTATAACTGAGTCACTATGTTGTACGCCTGAAACTAACACAGCACTGTAAATCAACTATACCCCAATATAAAATAAAAATTAAATTAAAAAAAACTACCCTAGTATCTATTATCTGTATAGTTCATTTAGCAACCAACCAAGAGATACAATTCTTTTGCTATTTTTTTGTGCTGTTATTTCTATTTTTCATGAGTTAATGCTTTATCTCCTCAGGCACCATGAAATGTCTTTCCTACTATAATCTCTGAAGTCCTAAATATGTCTTTCAATAAACACAAATAATACTTATCTATTTAATTTGCCAATGTGAATTCTAATTGTGTATGTTAATTATAGACAATTAATATTCATAATTAATTAAAGCCAGATAAGTTTTTTTAAAGCATACTAAAATTTTGTAACCCTGCATTGTTTTATAATAAAGTCAAACTCTCGACATTTTCTAACAGTAGTGAATGACACATAACACATGACCATTTAGTACTAAATTTGGAAGTTGAAGTATGACTCCTATAAACGTAATTTTAAAGGACACGGCTTCTGATTTGAGTCGCCGTTTAACTCCCAACAATTTGCACTTGGAAGACACTCAACAAATCGGTTTATTTAACTTAATAAAGGGCATTTCGGTCCTTGATTTGAGGGCTATCTAAACGCTTCTTGCCTCTCATACCTTCTACGATGTTGTCCTAAATTCCCTCGTTCTCTGTCATCCCTTGAGAAGCCCTCTAACCGCAAATAACACACTAAATGAATAACATCTTAATGTGAGTTAATTTATCCAAAATTAAATAGTCCGTTGCTTTCCAAGACCCCAAGAAAATAAGGCAAGAAACAGATGAGTTGTAAAAAACGAAGAAAGTTCCAGAAACTTCCCTTTTTTCCCCAGGTTCTGAGCTCTGTGTCTGACAAGAGATAGTTATAATAAATTGTAAGACACAATTCCTTCCCATTGTAAAGTGAAAGGATTACTGGACGTTAATTAGTTTTCCACCATCTAGACCAGCAGTCCCCAACCTTTTTGGCACCAGGGGCCAGTTTCTTGGAAGACAATTTTTCCATGGACAGGGGACGGGGGGGGCATGGTTCAGGCAGTGATGCGAGAGATGGGGAGCGATGGGGACCAGCAGGTGAAGCTCTGCTGGCTCACCACCACTCACCTCCTGCCGTGCGGCCCGGTTCCTAACAGACCGTGGACCAGTACTGGTCCGCAGCCCAGGGGTTGGGGACCCCTGATCTAGACTGATCAGGACACCAGTCTACAACCACACTCTTTTTCCCATTCTCATTTTTCCAAAACATGCTTTCAACCAGGGCTGAACCTAGGTTTGGGGGACCTGAAGCTAATACAATTTCGGGGAACTTGCTTACGAAAAATATGTAAAAGTACAAATACAAGTGTCTGTGATCATTATGAATATGAAACACCCGCAGCTTCTCCAACATCAGCCAACATGAGGAAGCATGAAAGGGGTTGTGATTATAATTTCTCACTTTTTCAAGTTTTGCACGAATGTCAGTGTGATCCCACACGACCATGTACACACCTGCACTGTTATGTAAAATCCACCCAATCCTAGTCCAGCTCCGCCTTCCAATTCCTGCAGAAAGGGCCATGTCTTATTTCACGTGGAAATGTCAGCCGTCTCTCTCAGGCCAGCACTGTCCCTTCTTATGAACTCTTTTTCCTTTAGCTCTGCGACAGCTCGATTTTGAAGCTTCTCGTGCACTGTAGTTGTCCCCACCATCAGTCAGTCAATCAACCAACACATCGTCTTTAGTTTTAGTCATTATTAGTGAGCCGCCCCGTGCGCCCGGCTCTGTCTTAAGCCCTGGGACACAGGCAAGAACACGAGAGACCAGGTCTAGGCTTTTGCCACTAGGGTTTCCAGGAGGAAGACAAGAAACAGATCAATAAGCAAGCAATTATCAGGGCGTCATAAGACAGGCACGGCAGGGAAGGGCTGGAAAGAGCGCCCAGGTGATCTGCGACAGCCTCTCTGAGAAGGTGGCGTCTAAGGTGAGACCTTAGAAGTAGCCATTCCAAGCTGGTCAAGGTCATCAATTCATGTAAAAGCCCTTCAGGCAGCAGCGAGCCTGTTCAAGGAGCAGGGGGAAGACCAGCGCAGCCCCACCAAGGGTCGGGGCTTCGGGGACCAGGGTAATGAGTTTGCTTCTACTCTAAGTGCAGTGCAGAGCCTCGAAGGGAATGAAGCAAAATGGCTACATGTTGGGATTTGCAGTTTTAAATAACGGCTCTGGCTGCCGTGTGAAGGATGGATTTGTCGCCGGAGCCAGAGTGGAAGCTTGGAATCCGGGGAGGAGGCTGATCAGTAGACATAAGGGTCAAAGTCGAGCTTCTGGTCCCCAGCTGAGCTGCTCCCCAGGGGCCCCCTCCCTCAACCACAGGTCAGGCCTTTGGCAGGATCCTGAGGAACTAAGACAGCTGCCAGAAGCCTGTAACACTGCCTAAGCTTCCCCAGATCTGTTCCTTCAAATGCCTCCTCTTGATATTGTATACCCAGGAGGTGAAGGGAGAGGAGAGTGGGGAGGAAGATGAGAAGACAACTCATTCTCCATTTTCCCTTTTAAGAGAGGAAAACATCATTCCCCTAAGCTGGGGGCACGAAATCAGAAGGAGCCCGTCCACCCGGCTCTAGAGACAGACAGACACGGGCTCCAGTCCCAGCTCTATCACTCCCGAGCACGTCACCTTGCTTCCCTGCTAGGAACCTCAGGTCCCTGATCTCTGGAATCAGGTGCATAACGTCCAGTGACGTCTCAGCAGGGGTGACTTGAGATAATGGCTGGTGCTGGGCAAAGCGGAGGCGTGTTCCTCCCCCACCTCGTGACAATTTGGCCCTGGGCACAGGTTCTAACGGGGTCAGAGCAGCCATCTCCCTGTCCTTCACCTGCTGCACAGACCCACCTTCCCGGGCTAGCCTTTGAAGCCCATCCAATCTTACAGAACTGACTTGTGGACGAGACATCTCTGAGAAGTTCAATTGTATTTTGGTCCAGAATCATTTGCCATTCTCCTGTCCCTAACACACAGGTCCCTGTGTGCTGATCTAACCAGTTGGTGGTGTTTCGAGTCATACATCATGGGGCCAATGGTGCCTTAACCGCGAATTACATTAATATATCATCAAAGCCATGGCATTGTTATGATGTATGGCTTTAATACATCATTGGAGTGCCGGGCTGCTAATGATATATTACTCAAAACCATAGCAACAGCTAGAAAGATCAAGATAAGTTTTGTATTTTTAAAACTTATTCTCAATAACTACGATTTTTTTTCAGTTTCCACAATAGAATACGTGTTCCAAGGATACTCGAGGATGCAAGTTCACCTGATAAGTATCAAGATGTTTTCTTGGTTGTCCTTCTTTCACTGTTTACTCTATACCCTGCTCCTAAGTTCACTTCTAAATACCATATCCAAGTCTCAGAAAAATAATATCACTGCTGAGGGTACGATTCTCTAAGTTTTCCAGGGATCTCCAGTTCAGTGCCACAACTGCACGTTTGTAGAGCAGTCGTTTCACTAATGGAAGTTCAAGCATTTTCTACCAAACTTTCCGAAGGATCCTAGGTTATGTCGGGGCAGAAGTGCCCTTCAGTCAACTTATGGGCAAGTCTGCTTTATACAACGCGATGTGGGAAACGCCTGCATCTCTTCTTCCTCCCCTCATCATTGTCACCTGAGTGTGGATACTCAGGATACACCTGAGTGTAGGCTCTCCCTAGAGATTTCCAACATGTCAGAGGGATTTAAATCTAAATCTCAAATCTTCCACCCAGCAGCCCGGAGCCGTTGCTATTTTTAGCACAATGAGAATTGGCAAATAAATGAGAATTGTATAATTGCACCCATTGCAGCAATAACTCCATCGCTAACAGGGAAATCTTTTAATCCAGATCCTCACTGCAAATCTCAGTTGTGTGACACGGGTTCTGGTCACTTGGGAATGGTCTGAAGAGCAAATGGGCACTTAGCATGTGCACATACATACAAGCACACACATGCACGCTCACATATACACACCACACACACACACACACTCAGCGGGAGAATGAGACATTAAGGCCAAGAAGCTGACCCCAAAGCAGGCCTTCTTAAGAAGACGCTGATATTCTAATAGCCACAGGCCCTTGGATCGACTTTTAAAATTCAATTCTTGAGAAACTTCAGAATCGGTGTCATTTAGAGAGGGGTCACCCAGTCCTGAGCAGAGGTGGGAGTATATTTCTGAAATTTCTCAAGTAGACGTTTGTACTCTCAGCACTTGGCGTGTTGTGCGATTTAGAAGCATCCCATAGCATCCCGATCTCTGGGTGTGGGTGCCTCTCGTCCTTTTCCCAGGGGGGCAGGAGTCTTTTGCCCCAGATGCCTCTGAACCCCTCTCGGGGCAGGAAAGCCTGTTCTCATTCCAAGTGTCTGACTTGGGAATTGAAGTCTCTCTGCTTCTCTCTCTTCATCTGGGCTGGAGGCTGCAGGGGAACCAGCTGCATGAGGACGGATTAGGGAGAAATGATGATTCAGCACCTACGCTTCCTGCCAGGACCTCAGTGATCAGTTTAGTCTCAATCAGCAGATAGAGAAAGAAAACGCCCGGAGCAGAGACAGGAAGATTCACACCAGAAAAAGGAAGAGTGACAAAGATCCTCGACTCAGAAATGGGAGATTTGTGATGGGCTTGGGCTGAAGAAAGAATCTCCCGGATGTTTTTGTACTTTGTTCTTGAAGGCAACCAGAGAAAGGGAGCCTGGATGCTTATAAACCACAATTCACCACAGAGCTACAAGGGGCCTCAGAGACTGGAGTCCAGACCCCGGTTTTACAAATGAGGCACACGAAGTACCAAGGGTGCCTGCAATTCCTAGACCATTGTTTTTTCCAACATAACAAACTTTTTGTTTTATTTCTTTTTCCTTGCTGGTCATTTATTTTAAATAGAGCAGTCTGTACATGTCAATCCTATCCTGGACCATTTTTGGAGGTATTCAAATAGGAGTGGAAGCTTTTCTCTGCCCAGAATGACCATCCTCCTCATCTTCTGCACTTGGCCTGAGTCCCACTCCCCCTTTAAAAGCCAAGCTCAAGTCCCATCTCCTCCAGGAAGCCTTTCTGACTTGCTCCAGCCTCTGGTGATTCCCCCCCAAGGCTGACTAGCCCTGAGTTTTACCCAGTGGTGCTTTGTATTATCTCTCGCTCTTTCTAAGATATGCCCAGTAAGTTTAACTTCAGAAAGAGCGCCTTTCGAGGACTGACAGACCTGCTTTGGGTGGGGTTGGGAGTGGTGGGAAGGGGAGGGCCAGAGAAACAGGCACCTCTCTCAGAGCAGCTGCCTAATGCAGGGTGTTGATAAAGGCGGGAAACAGACAGTGTGATACGATCTCTTGTAAAGACCGAAGATATTCCTAATGCCATTCTGTATATTTGCCTGCTTCCTGCTTCATGGATAACCTGACTATGTGAGTTATTTGAAAAGAGGAAGGAAGTTCTGTTGCGAGTCCCTTAATCAGGGTGCAAAGTAAAACTTTTGTGCCCTTTTCACCGTTATACAGTAATCACTTCTTTCTAAGGTTTTAAGCTGGATTGCCACAGTGTCATTTTTATGTACAGTTAAATATATGATGATATAGTTATATGGGGGAGAGATATATATGCAATCTGCATTTTTCTACCCTAAAGAATAGTTTGGAACATACACACACATAAACACTACAAAGTATTGGTTAATTTTTGTCTAGATTCTTCAAAGAAAATTAGAAATTTCTGGCTATATCAGAATTCTTATTAAGAAACAGATATTATTATGTGGTTTCCTGAAGATTCTTGTCCTTTTTTTTTTTTTTTTTTTTTGGCCATGCCACACAGCTTGTGGGACCTTAGTTCCCTGACCAGGCATCGAGCCTGCACCCTCGGCAGCGAAAGCAGGGAGTCCTAACCCCTGGACCACCAGGGAATTCCCAGGAGTCTTGTCTTTAATTGCTTCAAGTAAACAAAAGTTGCTCACACTCATCCAAATAAAACGTTTTCTAATTCTTCTAACTTTTCCTGCAAACCATCCAGAGAGCTCTTGGGAATCAACTGAATTTTCAAGATAAGAGAGAGGCACATTCATTGCACAGTATCCATCTTTCAAATTTGTAAAATATGTCCTTATGAGATGACACTTTGGAAAAGGATCTGCCAGCTGCTCAATTAAAATATGCTTTATCTTAATAGAAGACTAAATACCATGGTTTATCACGTAGATACAGAGAACAGAGTAGCGGTTACTAGAGGGGAATGGGGGAAGGGGCAGGGGTGGGAGGGTGAAATGGGTAGAGAGGACCAACTGTATGGTGATGGATGGAAGCTAAATTTTTGGTGGTTGTAGGGTTGTAGGATAAACATGCTGTAGGGTAAACAGAAGTGGACCTATAATGTTTTACACATGAAACATGTAACACTATAAACAAATGTTAGTTCAATAAAAACATAAGTTAAAAATAAACAAATACATATATCTCATGGTTTACCAATCCAGCAAGACAGCACAGTGAATTGGTTTCACTAAATCTAATTCCATGAACCACACCGAGCGCATCCCCTTCTTCCTTTGGAGTATTCAAACGCACTCCACGGTTCAGCAGGAACAACACAAAGCGGGGCTTCCCGTCAGGATCAGGATGTAGCGTTTCTGCTTCACGGACAATGAACAGACTCCTTTCCTTCTTCACTTTCCAGCGATCGTGTGTGTCGGGCAGATACACACAGCACTTCCGCAACCTCCCCATCAAGCCCACGTGACACCCTCCTGAGGCCAAACACTTCTGCCCAGGAAGAAACGTGGCCAGGCTTTATATGTTTCCCCAGTAACTCCAGGCTCTTCTGACCTTCCTTCCTGCTGGCGCTACATCCTTTGTTACCAAGATAACTTGTTTATAAAAGTGCTTGTATCATTTACGGAAAACAAATGACACATGCTCTACCTGGGGCGTGCTGCAAAAGGAAAGGCCAGAATCAAGCAAAAAACCAAAGGCTCTCGTTTCTGAATCTGGGGTTCCATGACAAGGAGAATTTGAACTCACAAAACTGTCATTTGGACACAAGAACTTCCCCAGGGTAAAGGTTTCGCTCTGAAAACTACAAATACTTTACATTTCTTTCCTTTTTATGATTTTCACCTTTCATAATAGTATTCTCTTGTTTCTGAAGTTTAAAAATGCATTTGTGCATTTGGGTATATGCACATAATATGACAGATATTAATCAGACTTTCTGTAGTGGTCGTTTCACGATATATACAAATAGTGAATCATTATGTCCACCTGAAATGAATAGGATGCTACATGTCATCTATACCTCAACTTTTACAATTTTTTTAAAATTTTGATTTCATTGGTGTATGGCTGATTTAAGATGTCGTGTTACTTTCAGGTGTACAGCAAAGTGATTCAGTTATACGTATACGTATCTTCACTCTTTTTTTTTTTTTTTTTTTTTTTTTTTTTTTTTTTTTTTTTTTTTTGCATTACGTGGGCTTCTCACTGCTGTGGCCTCTCCCGTTGCGGAGCACAGGCTCTGGACGCGCAGGCCCAGCAGCCATGGCTCACGGGCCCAGCCGCTCCGCAGCATGTGGGATCTTCCCAGACCGGGGCACGAACCCGTGTCCCCTGCATCGGCAGGCGGACTCTCAACCACTGCGCCACCAGGGAAGCCCTCTTCACTCTTTTTAAGATTCTTTTCTCTTATAGGCTATCACAGAATATTGATACCTCAAGTTTTAAGAATGCATTTGTGCGTTGCTCTATCATGCACAATTTTCACATCTTCGGAACACTGCCCCCCTCACTGTTTGCTGTGTCCACACCGCACTGCCGTCCCCAAACAAGCTTGTTCTCCTGTGACCCCTGACCCTCACTTAGGTAAGTCCCTGCACGTGGAATCCTCTTTCCATCCCTTCCCCCGCCAAAGACTGCTTGTACCCAAGTCTCACATCAGGCTTCCCTTCCCCCAGGAAGACTCCCTTTCCCACGACAGATGCTTTTCTCCGTGTCCTCACAGAGGTTTATCACATGGCATGGCACACGTCCGACACATCCATACCCTCAAGCATCCTCCCGAGACTGAGGTTCCTGGGGACAGGACTCCACCTGTCTCATCACTGTGCACCAACAGCGCCTAATCTTGCTTGACCCTGGTGGATGTACTCACGACATCTTTGGAGAAAGGGTCCGTGAACGTGACCTCTAACTGCCTAAACTAACTGTTTTGGGGCTGTACAAAGAGCAGCGAGGCTATGTTTCTGCACGAAAAGCTGAGTGTGGGTTAAAGCCAGCTCCCTCTCACCTGCTGCCCTGTCTCTCTTCCTTGAACGGGCTCTGCTCTTTCGTCTCTGAAATTCCATCCTCCAGATCTGCATGTGGTGGATGCTGTCATTCACACCATCTCCTCAGAGAGGCCTCCCCTGGACGTTGGGTCTAAATGAGCCACCTAGCCCCTGATATCCTTTCACCTGCTAGAGTTCTCTGCACAGCCCTCTTCCTACCCTGATATTGCATTTCTGTATTTGTGTATCTTGTCACTCTACCACCATCAGAGTGTAAGCCCGTGAGGGTGGAGCCCTCATATGCCTGATTCACAGCCATATCCCCAAGCCTGAAAATTCACTGCACATAGTAGATGATGAATAAATGAATGAGTGATTAAAAGATTTAAAAGTTCTTCCATCTAAGTCGAAAATTATCATAAAATATTCAGAAAATGCTTCTAAATCAGCTAGAAAAACCACTAGATTTACATACTAATTATTGACAGTAAAACCATCATTTTGTGTTTGTATCTGAGTCACCTGGTGTGAACACAGACAAGACGCTCGGAAAGGAGGGAGTCGGTGACCCTCAGCGCCTGGTTGAGGAGCTGACCTGGTGGAAGGGGTGCCCTCCTCGGGGAAAGTCTCTCTTGCCTGTATGTAAAGACCGGAAAGCCTGCCTAGGTTGATGTGAAGGAATCTCAACTATCCGGAGGACCAATGCCTAGAATAGGCGAGGCTCTTGACAAAAAGAGCTACAGAGAAGAAGTTGAGTTCTTTGAGGACCCATAGGGATTTGAGTCTTACCAGGGTGTCTCAAATCAACCAACAAGTTCAGATATTGGCACCCCTAGGCATTTCCTAGATATTACAAGGCATAGACCCAAGATCTGGATAAATATGCTTCCCTCTAGGGAGACATGAGGGATCCCAGGAGGATCTATAGGTTCCAAGACCTGGAGCAGCCCCCAGGGACTCACTGGTGTGAAACCCCAGCTCTCAGGACAATCTGTAGTCAAACTACAAAACACATTCCTTTTGGAGCTCAAGGGCCAACCGCCTCTTTCCTCCAAGAGCATCCAATACCCTCGAGATCTTCAAGGCACAGGAAGATTCAGTCACACAGGGCCCCAGAACTAGGAATGGCCCAATTAGCCATCCCCAACTAAGATGAGCAATACTGCACAGGCTAAGCTGGCTTTGAATCCAGGCTGCCCCACTTATTAACTGTGTAATCTTGGGCAAATCCCTTAACCTCTCTGAGCTACCATTTTCCATCTGTTATAAGATAATGGAATAATACTCTCTCAGGGTTATTGGCAGGACTAAATGAGCTAGGGCATATAAACCACTTAGCAAAGAGGAAAGGTTCAATAATTTTTGGCTATGGTAATTATTATTGTCATTAATAAATAAAAGTGGTTGTTATAGAGAAACAAATGTTACAGAGTAGAGGATTGTGACTCAGAATTTTGAGTTATGTGCCTCCGTTTACAAAAGAGCCACCAAAGAATAATTCAACGTCCAAAGCTCAGATTACTACCTGCTGGTTCTTTGTCATATGTACCCTTTTAAAGAAACCTCTTTGAAATTGGGGGGATATAAGCTAATATGGCCTGGTATTAACAACATGTCTTTGCTTCTCTAAAAGGAATTATATTGTATATCCGCAGGATGAGACTCACCACTCTGGGGCTATAATTAGTCCATGTCTGTTAAATAGCAGTTGCACAACTTCCTAGCAATTTACTGGAATCCTAAATTATAAGGCTGCTTTTTTGAAAATGTTTTTGCCTGCATCATCTTAACCTTCCAGTCTCAATTAGGCTTAGGTCTCTTAAACCAGAACGCGAACTAGCTGCTTTTTGCATAGCAGAGAAATTCTAAAAGCATCCATCTAACTCTATCCTAAATTTCACCAGCAAGGGAGAGAGAAAGTTTGTGTCAACTGAGAAAGTAGTACGGCAAAGGGAGCCAGCAAGTCGATCTTTCCCGTATCTCCACAGAAACACAGTTGTAAGAAACATCATTCATGTGTGTGTGTGATATTTCATGGTGTTAAATTGATATAAACAGATTGATTTTAGGTAGCATGTGCTGTGTTGAGCAAGAAAATTTAAATCAATGACAGACACTATCCAAAGGTCTTTAAAGAGATTATCACTTTTTAATAATAAGAAAAAAGGAATGCACGGATTGGTATCATTTCCAATGCAACTGCAAGAAAACAGACTCTAAAAATCTTTAAGTAAGATACATTATGAATGTGAAAAGCAGAGCCATATTTAGGAAGAGAGAATATCTCATGTCAAAATGAAATAAATTTGCATTCATTTAGAAAATTTAAAGTAAATCAATACAACGTAAATTACAGGTACTGGAAATAGTGCAGCTGGTTTTAAAGGAAGATAACTTACACTAGTCTTTATTATGGTATTAGACAACATAACCAGAAAGCACAACCTGGAAATTAAGTCGGATGCAAAGCATACTGATCGTCCTGTGTAATCGGTACCCCTAGAATGTACCTGATCAATGTAAGTGACATTCAGAGTAAGTGACTGATGGGTAACAGGTGTACTAAGTCATCAGTGATCAGGCCTGAGCCTTGCTCTTGAGGGTCAGCCATGCCACTGCACTGGAACAAGTTTCATTTCCATTTTCTCATTCAATTACATCTTGCTCAGTTCCTCACTAAAATTTATAGCAAACTTTGCAAAGCTTTTGACCTGTAGCATCTTATTAAACTTTTATGAAAAATCAATGGAGTTCCATCCTACGGAGGCACTGTTCCTCATGCCGTTGTCAGGGGTGAGTGAAGCCTATTTACCCCCAAATCTGATGAGAGAGATTGAAACTGCAAGAAGTTTTCATCTCACAGGCCAGGTCGCCATAAATAGGAAATGCTCATATTTTTCTAAAATATGGCATTTCAAGAAAGGCCACCTTGTGAAAATGAGTCTGAAAAGGTAAGCGAAAGAGTACGTCTTTAATCATTTGTCTTTTTTGTTGTTGTTCTCATCTCATCACTCTTCCCCGGAATAATGCATCCGTCTCTGGGCCACAGAGGACCCGGGGAGCCGACGAGCCCTCAGAGCTTTTCCGAGAAAGGGAAGAAACCGTGCTGGGCTGGGGGGACACAGTGGTGAGGCGCCCAGAACCCCACCACCTGCCCTGTGGGGCTTTCCTTCGGTTCACATGTTTAAAGAACTGTCAGATTGCCTGTCACCACTTCACCAAGCAGCACCCCATCCCTCCTCTTCCTCTGCTGACCCCCCAAAGGTTTTGACCCCCCAAGCCTGTAGCAGAACAGGTTCCAGAGACTGTCAAGAGGCAAAGTCTAGCCCAAGTCAAGAACTGGGTAAGGAACCAGCATCAGAGGGCAGGCTTGTCACCCCGCCCCGACTCACTGTATAGAATGTACCACGCAGAGTGCTTTGCTTGGACCTCTCCCCGGAGTCCTGGATCTGTCCGTCCAGCCACCTACAGGACACCTCCCCTCGCTGCCCTCTGGGTTCCTCATAGGGGACACACCCGACCCTCCTGGACAAGCCGGATCCCACGGTCCTCATGCCCTAGAGCTATCTCACCACTGGTCACCCGGTCACTTGGACCAGAAACCTGTGAACCAGACTAGAATCACCTTACCTCCTAAATACTTCTTGAATCTGTACCCATGCCCTCTACCCACCCCTCAATCCCAACTTTGTCTTTACATCCAACACAGTATCCCTCAAATCTCTCTCCTAGACTCTCATGAGTAGCTTCCCAACCATGCTCTCTTTCTCCCGTCTAGGCCACATAAATCCATGATAAGCTCTGACTCATAATGACCTCCCCCGGCCTCCGGTCCTGGCCACACACTCCCTGCCCTGAAGCCTTCTGGGTCTCCATCAGTCACCTCCAGCATGAGGTCCAGACACTCCGTGATGGGGGCCTGACCTCCCGCCTCAGCCCCGGGCTTGGCCGCCATTTCCCAAGCACTCCATATGTGCAAGGCCACAGGGCTTGGGGTCTTTTCCACATAAAATGTTTGTCAGAACTATGGGTTCACAGGCCCCTTACAAAAATGCATCTCTCTTGAGGCCTAGGACCCAGTGACTTGGGTTTGGTTTCTGTGGAGATTGAAAATTTAACAAATCACAAGAGAGTGTGAAACCCATACTCCATCCTTCTTTGGCCAGTGGTTTCTCTCAAGTTTTCTGAGTGAGAAACATCTTCAGTAAAAAAAAAAAAAAAAAAAAAAAAAAACAGCTAGTGACCACCTAGAGGGGTGGGATAGGGAGGGTGGGAGGGAGATGCAAGAGGGAGGAGATATGGGGATATATGTATATGTATAGCTGACTCACTTTGTTATACAGCAGAAACTAACACACCATTGTCAGGCAATTATACTCCAATAAAGCTGTTAAAAAAAAAGTCCACCAACAGGACTTCCCTGGTGGTCCAGTGGTTAAGATGCTGGGCTTCCACTGCAGGGGGCATGGGTTTGATCCCTGGTTGGGGAACTAAGATGCTACAGGCCATGCACCGTGGCCAAAATTTTTTTAAAACTTTACAAGAAAAAAAAAAAAACGTGTTTCAAAACAACCCAAGACCCTTCTTTCTCTTCACCTTCCCGAAGCCTGACTTTCCCCAGGATTTCGTCCCAGACTTGCTTTGTTCTCCTTCACAGTTCCTTCGGGAAGTTCATGTGCTCCTCTGGGAGAGTGAGCCTGCTTGGTTCTCCACCTGGCAGAATACTGATTCCCACTCAAGTCCCGATCTCCTGCCTGTCTAGACCACTGACCCCACCTGTGCCCAAACTCTACAGGTGGGTGGACTGAGAGCTCTGGGAAAGCCTCTGTGCCTCGTCCTTCCAAGAGACACACTTCAGACCCAACATCTCTTCTTTGGGACATTGTCAAATGTGTCCATGAATGAGGCTGGTGGAGCCCTTGGCCACCAGCCAGAGGAGGAGGGGCATAGTAGCCCCAGGGAGAGAAATAAGACTACAGCCCCAGAGAAGTAAGGCTACAGCCCCAGATGAAACAAGCCTGACTGTCAGCCTACCTCTGGGCTCTTTCATTCTTCTGAGCTAACAATCTCATTTTTGAGTCAGTTTGAGTTGGATTTCTGCAGTTCCTTGCAGCCCAAAGTATTCTGATTGATGCACGTGGCTTCGATCACCACCATACACTCAGATGGACATCTCCGGCAAGAACCTTCTTCCTGAGCTCCTGCCCAGATGTCTGGATGCTAACTGGCTCACCTCCAACACTTCACAGGTGACATAACCCACTGCCCCCCCATTCCATTCTCTCTCTCCCTTGATTAATACCACTATCCACCCAAATACCCCAGCTAGAATCCTGGGGACCCCCGACCCCTCCCCCTCTTCCAATAGGTCCTTCCCCTACCCCCACCATGTTCAGTGGATCACCAGATCCTGTTGCTTTACCTTCTAAATCCCCCATAATTTATACCTCTTTCTCCCCACCTCCATGCCTTAGTTCATCATTTATCCCCTGGATTAATACAAAAGGGTAGTTAGTTACCTGGCCCCAGGGCCTCATCAGCCACTCCAGAGTTAGGACGATAACAACAGCATTTACTGAGCACAAGTGTTAAGAACTATTAAAGCATTTCACATGTATCACCTCATTCGATCCTCAGAATACCGTCTTGAGTCAGGTGAGTTCCCAGACAGGAAAAGAGAGGCATTTAAAGTGACAGGGATGTTGGGGGGGATAAATTAGGAATTTGGGACTAACAGATACACACTACTATATATAAAACAGATAAACAACAAGGACCTACAGTACAGCACAGGGAACTATAGTCAGTATCTTGTAATAACCTATAATGGAAAAGAATCTGAGAAAGAATAGATGGATATGGATAAGTGAATCACTTTGCTGTACGCTTGAAACATTGTAAATCAACTATACTTCAAAAAAGCAATACAATAAAGCAAATACAATCTGCAATAATAAATACATCTGCAATAGATGCTAAATATCATTAAATTATTACATAATTTAGACAGTAAATATGCTCTATTTTTGCGTCTTTCCAATAGAATACATTTGATTACTTTTTTTTATACAGCAGATTCTTATTAGTCATCAATTTTATACACATCAGTGAATACATGTCAATCCCAATCTCCCAATTCATCCCACCACCACCACCTTCCCAACAGTTTTCCCCCTTTGGTGTCCATACATTTGTTCTTTACATCTGTGTCTCAATGTCTGCCCTGAAAACTGGTTCATCTGTACCATTTTTCTAGGTTCCACATATATGCATTAATATACAATATTTGTTTTTCTCTTTCTGACTTACTTCACTCTGTATGACAGTCTCTAGATCCATCCACGTCTCTACAAATGACCCAGTTTCGTTCCTTTTTATGGCTGAGTAATATTCCATTGTATATATGTTCCACATCTTCTTTATCTATTCGTCTGTCAGTGGGCATTTAGGTTGCTTCCATAACCTGGCTATTGTAAATAGTGCTGCAATGAACATTGGGGTGCATGTGTCTTTTTGAATTGTGGTTTTCTCTGGGTATATACCCAGTAGTGGGATTGCTAGGTCATATGGTAATTCTATTTTCAGTTTTTTAGGGAACCTCCATACTGTTCTCCATAGTGGTTGTATCAGTTTGCATTCCCACCAACAGTGCAAGAGGGTTCCCTTTTCTCCACACCCTCCCCAGAATTTGTTGTTTGTAGATTTTCTGATGATGCCGATTCTAACAGGTGTGAGGTGATACCTCATTGTAGTTCTGATTTGCATTTGTCTAATAATTAGTGAGGTTGAGCAGCTTTTCATGTGCTTCGTGGCCATCTGAATGTCTTCTTTGGAGAAATGTCTATTTAGGCCTTCTGCCCATTTTTGGGTTGGATTTTTTTTTTTAATATTGAGCTGCATGAGCTGTTTATATATTTTGGAGATTAATCCTTTGTCTGTTGATTCATTTGCAAATATTTTCTCCCATTCTGAGGGTTGTCTTTTCATCTTGTTTATGGTTTCCTTTGCTGTGCAAAGCTTTTAAGTTTCATTAGGTCCCATGTGTTTATTTTTGTTTTTATTTCCATTACTCTAGGAGGTGGATCAAAAAATATCTTGCTGTGATTTATGTGAAAGAGTGTCCTTCCTATGTTTTCCTCTAAGAGTTTTATAGTGTCTGGTCTTACATTTAGGTCTGTAATCCATTTTGAGTTTATTTTTGTGTATGGTGTTAGGGAGTGTTCTAATTTCATTCTTTTACATGTAGCTGTCCAGTTTTCCCAACACCACTTATTGAAGAGGCTGCCTTTTCTCCATTGTATATCCTTGCCTCCTGTGTCATAGATTAGTTGACCATAGGTGCATGGGTTTACCTCTGGGCTCTCTATCTTGTTCCATTGATCTATGTTTCTATTTTTATGCCAATACCATATTGTCGTGATTACTGTAGATTTGCAGTATAGTCTGAAATTAAAATTAAAAATTAAAAAAATTAAATGACAGGGATGGGATTTGAACCCACCTAGTACAGCCCTTAACCATCAAACTGTCCTCTCTTATCATGTCACTTGATCACCTAAAATCCTCCAGGGCCTCCCATTTTACCTAAAGAGCCTTCACGTCCAAGCTCCTGTGTGGACCCTGAACCCTCCTCACCCACATGCACTGTGGTTATTTCCTGAAGTTGCCCTCTAACCTTCACACTTTCTACAGTCTGTTCCCTCCACCGGGAACTTTTATTCCATCATGAGCACGTTCAGATGACTAACTCCTATTCCGACTCAGCCCAGGTTTGCTTTCTCCCCAACTCTCCCAGGTATTAAAAGCCAGCCCCTACATCTTGCTTTTCACACTGTAAGGTGAATGTTGGTTGTCTCCCCTATTAAACACTAGGCTCTCTGGACTGTGACTTACTCCACCGTGTCAACAGCGAATGGCATATAGGAGGTCTAAATAAATATCTGTGGACTGAATGAATTCGTTATACTTGCAGCTGTCCAAAGGACAGGAGTGCCTTGTATTAGAAACAAGATTAGGAGGCCTGACCATTCTTAAGAATTGACCTGTGAATACTAAAATTATTTTACAGCTTCAAACACATTACTAAGTTACTAAAATTCTGTTGAAACTGTGAGCACTGAACCAAACAAATCTTATAGCAATCTTTATAACAAGCAATTGAAGAAAGATAACATATAATAATAAAAGAAACAGTATACTCCTGCCTTCAGGCAAAAGGTATTAGAAGTCAAGATTTTTTCAAGAAAAAAGTCAACAAACATCTTGGCAGTGAAATGGAAAAGTCAAATTTAGTCAAGATGATATCATGGAAAGAACTTGACCCAGTAGGCTAGTCTTCTAAAACTGTTCAACTCATCTTGATGTAGTCTCTGGAGGGAATATAATTTTTCTCTGACTTTAACCTTGATTACCATGGGGAAAAGCTTTAAGTGGGATGCTCTTTTGGTGATAGATAAAACGTGTGCTGATGCATCACCGAACATGAGCGCGATTCTCCAAGGATGTAAGTGTTTAGTCATTGTACGGCCAACAGAATATCATGGCCTATTTTTATGAAGCTATGTTTATAAATATGGCTGATTATGGAGCACTTGCTGAGATGCTGAATTTTTGCTGCCTTTTAATCAATTAGCTATATAACACAGAAATAAGACAGTTCATGAAAATTTTCTTTAAGAAAAAAAAAGGGAGGAGCATAGGTAAGCAATATTGTCCAGTACTCTAAATATAAACCGTTCCAAGCTGTTGATAATAGGAAACCATGGTAGAAAAAGGACATTTGGGGAAAGACTGTGTGTATCTAAAAATGAGGGGGAAGTAATTTGAGAAAGTAGCCAAATCATACTATGTTAGAACAAAAAGACTCCTTACAGAGCACAAGACCTTGATTATTAACTACATTCCCAAGGCCCAGTAAAATCAACAACCACGTGCAATAGTATTCCAGCTACAAGCTTTTCAATCCCGTAGAATCTTATATCTAGACCTGGATGTATTTCAGCCTTAATCAGATAAATAATTGCTGTATTTTTAATTCTTTGCAAAGCCACTAAGTCTTTGGTATTTCTTTTGAAATTATACTGGGATAAAATCCCTTGACTTTTTACTGCATGTTTACTGGTATCACACCATATATCAGATATGTTATCGGGAAACCTAGTGTCAGATTAATCCAATCTTTCCAACTTTAATCTTGTGCTCTTTTATAAATCAGAGTGCAATGTGTTGAAACATTTCCCCATCAATTACTACAAAGCAAAAATATTCCTCTTAGTGTAATAATTAAGGCAGAAGCTACAAATAAATATTGCAAATGTTATAGAATCAAAGCAACAATCTTCAATCAGAATGTTCATTTTATCAGCTTTTTGATAAAAGCCTATCACCATTTATTTTACACATTTTATACTTTCATCCCCCAAATACTTGAGTGACATTTGATGCCCAGGATACCTATGGCCAACTTATAGGGGTAGGTGAACAGGGGAAAACTGGAAGCTGGGACAGCACTTAAGTTTTTGTTTAAAAATAGGTACTTTTTAAAAAGTCAATAAAAGAATGTAACATTCTTAAAAATGATTTTATGGAATTCAAAAATGTTTGAAAGGATGGTATATTTTAGGAGAAATAAGGAAACGAAAACAAGGTTTCCTTTCTGTTGAGAGAAAATTAAGAAATAAGGTCATCAGATGATTTTGGGTGGGGGGGAAACATAGACATCTCAAGTGTGTAACTTCTCACTACATAAGAGTAAACTTGGACTGTATGTGAATTGAAATTTTTTTAAAAAAGCATACTACACCATCTAATAAATATAAGAGAGTACAGCATAGATCTGGGTTTAAAGAAACAAATTTTTAGTTGATATGATTACAGGGGTGCTGAGAAGTCTCGTCATGCACCCAAAATACCCCTCCTACCAAGTTAACTGAAGCCTAAAATTTCAAATTTTTATTTTCTTAGCTTAGAATTGTATCTTATTTTAAAGTACAAAGAGCCCTAGAAAAGGTCGACTACTCAGCAAACTGTCATTTATACTTGAGTGTAAACTAGGTTGTCATAATCTCTCCAAGTGTTGCTAAGAGACAGGCAAAAATGATGGAGAATCTTGATACAGACAGGTAGACAGAGGCAGATAGGATGAGGACCACACAGAGTGAACTTCAGCTCACTCGATATTTGGCTGGAGCTAAAGAGGTTTCTAAATTTTGACCACGTTAGTCAAGACAAATGAAAGAACTTCTTCCAATAACTAGACAGGCTTTAACTGTTGTTCATGTCAGGTTATAGACCCAAAGTCTTGGAAGGGAATCAACTTGACCTCCATCTTCACTGTTTCCTAAACTCCCTGATCAGGTTTGTTTTGAAAATGTCACTTTTATTACTCTGGGTAACAGTTATAAGTTAACATTATGCATTTTGCATGTGCTAAGTCAAACAGGAATTAACAAAATTCCGATGGCTTACTTCAATGATAAATAATGAGCCACTTTAAGGAAGCGATCTCCTGCAGTGTGTGGAAAAGCCTGCCACTGAAGCAGGCTCCTAGGTGTGGAAAACAGGAAATGGAGCAGCCCACGCTTGGAAGGACAGGCAGCTCAGCGTGGGTCACCCAAAGTGGGCACAAGCCCGTGCTCTGGCTTTGTTACATTTTCTTTTTTTTTTCTTTTTTGTGCTATCCATATTTTTTTTAATCCAGTCACTCTGAGACATCTACAAAAATACCACACATACCAAGAGCCAATAAAATGATCTCCCTAATCCAAATTATAAAGGCTCATATCGTGTCCACTGCTCCCACGCTGCCTTCCTGAAATAACATTTGACAAAATGATCATCAGCGAAAAATTTCAAACTCTTAAAAGCCTGTAGGGAGGGTCTCCATGTTCCTGTTTTAGTAGCATGACATACAGGAAATATACTGTTCTAGATTAAATTTTTATGGACAATACCTTTTTCTTTCATCTTAAACCTGGGAGCTTAAAGCTTTCAATTTCATGTGATAATGTAAAGAAGGTCTATAACCTATAAAAATATAGGAGATCAAAACCTATTCCTGGGGCTTCCCTGGTGACGCAGTGGTTGAGAGACCACCTGCCAATGCAGGGGACACGGGTTCATGCCCCGGTCTGGGAGGATCCCACATGCCGCAGAGAGGCTGGGCCCGCGAGCCATGGCCTCTGAGCCTGCGCATCCAGAGCCTGTGCTCCGCAACGGGAGGGGCAACAACAGTGAGAGGCCCGCGTACCGCAAAAAAACAAACAAACAAAAACCTATTCCTTATCAAATCTATTGAAATGATCTGATTCTCCAGGACAATTGTGAAGATGAGAATGTTCCCAAGCAATAGAGGGGAGCTGCCTTTACTGTTTCCCTAACAGCCTCACATCAATCTTGCTTTGAGGACATTACATACCATCAGTAAAATTCAGTTCTCTATCACATCACATGACATTGTTCCATACCCATCTTGATCTTAACTTAAATGTCGTTTCTGGAGAAAATGGGCCAACAAATCATATTTTCTTAAACATTTTACTTTAATCATTTATGAGCTCACCCATCTTGAAAAACTACGTCAGAAAACTTGAAACATGGTAACTTAGAAATGACACAACAATTAATGCCTATTTTTTTTAATGTTTATTTATTTGGCTGCGCCGGGTCTTAGTTGTGGCACGCAGGATCTTCGTTGCAGCTTGCGGGATCTTTAGTTGCAGCGTTCAGGATCTAGTTCCCTGACCAGGGATTGAACCCGGGCCCCCTGCATTGGGAGCATGGAGTCTTAACCGCTGGACCACCAGGGAAGTCCGAATGCCTATTTTTTAAATGCATAAAATTTAAGCCAAAGATGATATAAATTGGTTTAAATTATCTATTTATATAGAAAATAATTATTCAAATTATTCTGTGGAGGGTCTTCCTGTTCTTGTAATAGTTTGAATTTCAGGGCAAATTAATATACAATATGCTTTTCGTATTTACTCATTTTCCAAGTATGTTACAATGAGAGGAATTGGTACTGATTACAAATCTGACTGTGGGGACAGTTCTTCCAGATTCTTCTTTAACAAGAAACTAGCTGGACATCTTCCCCAGCGGTATTGCTATGAACAGCAGTACAACACACCTTGAACTACATCGGCAGTGCATCTGGAATTTGTAAGGGAGGTGCCATGAACAGGTCGAGGGAAGAAGAATGTAGGTCCGTCCCTCATGCAGACAGGGCCTGATAGCGGAGCGTCTCGGAGGAAGAGGACAAACCCTTCACAGCGCAAACATCCCCAGCGAGGGGCTGAGGAGACCCCTGTCTGCAGAGGCAGATAGCGGGGCCTCCGCCCGTCCACCCCTGACGCCCACCCACTGGAGGCGAGGGTCCGCTGTGCGTTCATCGGGTCCAGGGCCGAGGCTGCAATCAACGGTCAGTAAAACGGAATTAGGGGGAGTTCCCTGGTTGCCTAGTGGTTAGGACTCGGGGCTTTCACTGCCACAGCCCCGGCTCAATCCCTTGTCGGGGAACTGAGATCTCGCAAGCCTCGCAGCGCAGCCAAAAAACAACAGAATTGGGGCCAAGCCACTTAGGACGTCTGCAGCGGAAGGTCTAGTTACCACTATTCCATCTCCTGCGTCACTGTCCCACTCCCCTCCGCTAGAGTGCAGGGACACCAGCAACAGGACTTTTTAAAAGGCCGGTCCTGGCTGCGGACAGGGCTAAGCACCTCGGTGGTGACACAACATAAACTTCACTGCATGACATCCTGGAAGTTGATGTAAACAGCTTTTAATAGCAGTGAACATTTGTCGGCTTTGTTTAGACCATCTGGATGTTCCATTGTGTTCGGCTGAACGCCGACTGCCTCTGGGTGACAGTTGATGTATGTTAAGTACAAGCAAAGTGCCTCTCCCGCTCTGGGACCCTGAGAGAGAACTTTCAGGGTTTTGTGGAATATTCTGTCAGATCGCAGCCGAGTCGCCTGCATCCTTCATGGCTCCGTGCCAAAGTCCTCCGGCTTTTTTTTTTTAATCAAAGGAGAGGTTTGCTTTTACTGTTTAAAAAGGTTAGGAAAACTATGCCAAAGTTCTTCCAGGCAGCTTGGAGAGCTCAGGCTGACAGGAACGATTTTCAATATGGAGGAAAGAATAAAGAGACCCTGGAAGGATGCAGGCTCTGCTTGTCTCGCATGCAGTACGTCTGAGGAACAAGCCATTACAGCGCCACCAAGGAAACCTCGCCAATAAACACAAGGCCGCTGATGATGCAAAGAGGAGAGATCGTCCCTTCAAAGCACAGCCTATTCCGCCTGCACAAGCCAGCACGGGATGTGCAAGGGGCACGTAGGTGCCCCTTCTAACCCTAAGCGGCTTCTCCTCTTGGCCCTGATGCTGCACAAGTGAGAAACGCCACGACAAAAAAGAGCGGGAGAGCTAAGCTCGTGACCCAGCATAAAATTTACACAAGAACAGCTGGAGACCCGCAGAGCAAAGGAAGGGCTTAGAAGTCTTCCCGACTCACTCCCCAGCCTGCTGGCCTTATTGGAACATCTGTGAGATGCTCCACATCCCCTTCTGTCGCGCCCACTGCTGGCGCTGCCGCCTGTGTGAAACTAGGGGATGTGGGCCCCGGAGCCGGGAGTGCTGGAGATGAAAACACTGCTCTGCTTTTTTTTTTTTTTTTTTCTTTTCACTACATCAGTTTAAAAACGGTTTGATAAGTGGGATTTCATTTTACTGTACAAGACGGAGAAACTAGATGATGGATATGTAATGACTTGATCTCAGATTGTTCACGTGGGAAACACACTGATACCCCCCTGTGTTTGGAGCATTGCCAAATCTCGATGGACAGTAGAAATAAGGGGCAGAAGTTCTACACCTAAGTGAATTCTATGATTTATGTAACCCTGGATGCATGATTCAGACAACACGTGGTTCTTACAAGGACCACAATTGCTGTGCTGCCCTTCTTTATCTTGGGGGGCATGCTATAAGTCCGGAGAAGCCTGCAGGAAAAGAAGAAATGGTGAGAACCAGATAGGCTAATCTGTGAAATGGGTATAATGCACCATCATACAGTCCTTCTGAGGACTAAGGAGACAGTGCATGTAAAGATGTCATGTACAATACAACGTAATGTATTCCAACAAAAGGCTGAAAAATTATCATTATTATTAGAAAATCGGTACTGAAAATTTGATCATGTAAAATTGTTACATGGGCAAATAAGGACACACAAAATACCATTTTTAAAAAATACACTAATAAACAGGTAAAGAAGTTATTTTTTTGAGAGAGAGCTCTATGTTCTTTGGAATAATTTATATCAAACATTCTAAGTTACACTATGGATTAACTATGTACCAAGAGCAAAATAAACTTTCCAAGGGCTTCTAAAAATTGCCCTTATCTCCTAATTCTTTTCACGATTACAAATTAAACAAAGAAACCCTACACAGTAGTTCAGAAGAAAGGAGCACAGAGAAATGTGTTACAACCATTAAATAAAATTTATACGTACATTATTGTGTACATTGAAAGTACCACTCTGGGAATCATTTTCGAAGGGCCTAGAACAGTGGCTGGCACAGGATAGAAGCACAAGTATTCACTGAATAAATGAGAGAACTCTTAAAGATTCCAGATACATAACGCTACAGTGCAGTCATTGACTGTCAGCAAACATCCAACGTGATTGCCACAGCAAATGAGTTTCTAATGTAACAACATACAAAACAACAAAAACTGACAAAAGAGTTAGGATTTTTGGAAACAGCGTGGCTTCTTTTCATCAGAACCTAACTGATTTTCAAAGGATGGTGAAGTAGATATTGACTAAACAATTGATATGATTTTTTTTAATTCACAGTTTTTATTTCCCATTGAATCTTACATTATAGATTACAGATTTCAAAGTGCTTTCACACTCATTATCTCATTAGGAATGACCTGTCTTGAAATTAACACAACATTGTAAATCAACGCTACTTCAATAAAATTAAAAATAATAAAAATTTAAAAAGAATGACCTGTCTTTATGCCCTTCTCTCTGAAACAAAACACAGCTTAAAGTATGTTGTTTAAAGAATAGCTATAGTTGAATTATTAGAATCTTGTTTGATTTTCCATTCACTTCTACCTCTCTCAAATTAAATCACACCCAAAATATGTGTTATGCAAAGGGATTGGACAAATGGTTTCTGTGACAAATGGTGTCACCCAAAGATGGCTTCAGCATCTCTCAATCCACAAGCTCTTCTGAAACCTGACCTTGATACTCCCCTCTCCTCGAACCTGAGTAGACCTTTACGCCTGCTTCAACCAAGAGTATGGCAGGGGCTTCCCTGGTGGCGCAGTGGTTGAGGGTCCGCCTGCCGACGCTGGGGACACAGGTTCGTGCCCCGGTCCGGGAAGATCCCACGTGCTGCGGAGCGGCTGGGCCCGTGAGCCATGGCCGCTGAGCCTGCGCGTCCGGAGCCTGTGCTACGCAGCGGGAGAGGCCACAGCAGTGAGAGGCCTGCGTACCACAAAAAAAAAAAAAAAAAAAAAGAGTATGGCAGAAGTGATGCTGGGACTTCTGAGGCTAGAGTTTTTAAATGCTGTGTACTTTGCCTTGTTCTCTTGGGACACTCGGTCTTGGAACCTGGCCATCGAGCTGGAAGGTAACCCTCGGGGAGGCCCACGTGGGGAGGCTCCCGACCCACAGACCTAGCTGAGTTCCTAGCTGACAACCAGCACCAATTTGCCGACCATCTGAATGAGCCGCCTTGAAGGTGGAGCCTCAGCCCCTGGTCCATCAGATGAACCAGCCCTAGCTGAAAATACATGAGCAAAATAGATGGTTTCTTTGTTTCAGATGACTAAGTTTTTATGCAGAAGAATACAAGCAAGCATTCTAACACTAGAATTCTAAGATCCTGCCAAAACTATTCTATGTTTTTTATTTATAATATTTTGCTTACGTGGTTGATAGAGTACAATGACTATTTATGGGACTTAGAAATAGTGAGTTCGATTTTAGTACTAAACAGACTATACTGAAGCTTTTATCTGAACTTCCTATTTCCCTTCACCTACAAAACACAAGTAACAGTGTGGGTTTCCCTTATGCTTTCCAGAAGCTGTTCATGACAGAGGCTGTGAAACTACAACATAGCTTCAAATTATAAGAGCTTATAAATATTATTAAGTCAGCTGAATAAACTGAGCCAGAAGTATATTTTTAAAAATTGTAAAACCTTTCTTTAAGGTATAAAGCTTGCTTGTTGATCAAATGAAGGAATGTAAATGGAAAAACACTTCGTAAACTATAAAACATTTTACTAAGAGAAGTTGAGGTTTAAAAAAAAAACTTATCATTTCGAAGTCTAACTGTTAGCTCCAGTTAGATATAAATGATCAAAACATTGTAAATAATACATTTATAAATTCATTAATCCTTTTTAAAATTCCAGACTAGTGAAAAATTGTGCATTTTTAAACAGCTACTTTGGCAACAGGGGATTGGATTAGATGACCTCTCAAAGTTCTTTTCGGGGCCCATGAATCTGAGAAATGCAAGCTGCCTTGCTATCCACAGACACCAGATCACAGAGGATTTTAAATCTAATTTCATTTACTTAAATTCTGTGTGTTCTGCAAAACTGAAGAAGTTCACCTCAATGCCTATATTAATGAAGTAATAATTAAATCAAGTTTCGTAACAAATATCACGAATGTAAAGATCATTCGTTTCTCAAAAACATGAATATTATTTTCCTCTGATTTTATAAATTATCATTGAGTATTTTTAATTTTTAAAATGCAACACTCTTACAATAGCTACAGAGAAAGTGGGATTATAAATCAACAGAATATAGTCTTCAAAAGAGCGTAGTCCTGAATAGTCATATTTCATGCAGGTCCCCAAAACAAGTAGTAAAATATTTCTTAGAATCCTATTGAAGATATTTTACTGAGGGGATTTTGAATGTGTTAAGCGGAATCAAATTAATATTCATGACTTCATCTGCATAAGCACTGGAAGAGCCTTATTTGATTCCTCAGTTATCTGTATAAATATGTGTTTAAATAGTTGCTACCTCGGAAACAAAACCAGCAACTCATTAGATGTTGGAAAAATTAAAGCAAAACCTGAAAAGCAAATTTTGATCCAACGGAGTGGTAGGAGTGAGCCAATGATTCCCAAGCATCTGTACCGTAAAATGTAATGTCTTCTAGTTTTTTAAAAAGTGAAGATGCTAATTCTGCTGATGAAGATATTGTTTCCCCCCTCTTGTGCCCTATTCATTATGCAAGGCTGCAGAATATGAAGTGTGGCGGTGTGATCCGGCCGATCTAATGATCTCCCACACCTGCTCATCTGGTACCATTTTAATTAACACTCCAAGGAGGTTTGTCAAGAGTAATCAAAAACATTGTCGCTTATAAAGCTGTGGCAACAAATCAATAGTTTTCATCAGAAAAGGTAAGGTCTGGCATAACTGAACCATTTAATTGCTTCATTCCAATAAACAAAAACTGCACATTTTAATGACCTGATTCGGGAGATCAATATCGAACCGCAGATCGCATAATACAGCAACACGTGGTGGGGTATTCGCAGCCCTTTCCCTTCCGAAAGCCGCATTCCTCTTTTTTATTTCATCCCCGAGTGGCAGTGGGTGGCTGCACCCATGCGGGGCTGTGATTTATATCCGAGGGGTGACCTCTAGGGCCGTAAGACTGGGACGGGTGACTAGTTCTCAATGGTAAGCTACTGGCACTTGACAAAGTGCCTGAAGCAGAATGAATTTATTTCTCTTTTCCGCAGTCATCAACAGGCTCTGCCCTGACCCCTGCTCTGACTCCTATAACAAGATCTCCTGTCGCCGCCGGAAAAATTTACTGTCGTGTCTCCTCTCATTGAGCCCGAGTGAGGACTGCTGTCACCTTCAGTGAACTGAGTCCGCAGGAGATTTAACTGAACACCAGTCCTCGTTGAAAAGCTAAGGAAGCGCATTTCCTATAAAGCAGGCGGCGTTCAAAGGCATCTGTTTGCCAACGGCATGATTTTCTAAAACGTGAAAACTCTCTTCGGGCTACATTTAAGGCAAAGCAACATTGGGGCCCCCAGACTCACTGATTCATGTGGTGCCGTGAACGCAAAGCTCTCGTGAAAACTACAGACCTTAAGAACTTTCTGTTCATCATCAGTTGCCATAAGAAGATGAACGTCCCCACGGCATTTAAGTCATTTTGAAGGTTACTCGAAAACAGAAATTCTTAGCCGTTGAAAAATATTGTATGTGATATGCATAAACGGAGCCCTGTCAAATTCCGCTGCCATAAATACGCAGATATGCAACAGGAAATAAAGACATCAGGTTAAGCATTTTAAGCAGTCTGATGTGCTCCTGCATCTTTCTTCATGGCGATATTTTTAAATCCATTGTCAGAAAAGACTTTTCAACAGTGACTTCAAAAATACCCAGATATTAAGTCTCAGCCTATTGGAACATTCACTACTGAAACACAAACATGAAGCGTAAACCCACATTTATAAAATGTACACGATCTTAATAATGTGCTTAAAATAATTAAGCAATCAAAATGAACATTTGCAAAGGCTCATGTCAACAACAAGGCAATTAAAAGCCTGATGTTTGATGGTTTCTTCCATCTCACTAAAGCCTTACGCCAAATTTCCACTCCCTCTTTAATTTTCAATTCTTCCACCCTCCCTGCTTCACAGCTCCTGGCTATTGGCTTTTACAATCTGTCCCCAGGGAGTGAGGAGTTATTACCCCTGTCGATGGAAGAGAAAGGGATGTTATTCCCTTGTCACCCTCTGCGGCTCCAGCAGATTCCGAGCGCTGATGGATAGCCTTCATTGGAGAAAGGCGCCAGAGACGCTGTTAGTCCTCAGGCCTGTCAGGTCCATCTACCCGTACCACTGGCATTACTTACTGGAGTCAGAGTGACACTTGGTGTCCCCAGAGTCGACCAAAAAACTCCAGGAGCAAACACTGCACGGGCCATTCTGCTGCCCTGGGGTAAACACCATGACAGATGTCCAAGGATGCTATACCCTTGCATCTTTGGCATGACGGCAAATGCAAAAGTTTCTTGGCAAAATCCTTCAGAATTGCACCAAGTTTATTTTTTTAAGATTTCTTCCTTTTAATTAATTAAGTTATTTATTTATTGGCTGCTTTGGGTCTTCGTTGCTGGGCGCAGGCTTTTTCTACTTGTGGCGAGCAGGGGCTATGCTTCATTGTGATGGCTTCTCTTGTTGCAGAGCATGGGCTCTAGGCGTCCGGGCTTCAGTAGTTGCAGCACGTGGGCTCAGTAGTTGTGGCACACTGGCTTAGTTGCTCCGCAGCATGTGGGATCTTCCAGACCAGGGATCGAACCCGTGTCCCCTGGACTGGCAGGCAGATTCCTATCCACTGTGCCACCAGGGAAGTCCCACGCACCAAGTTTATTTTTTAAGGCACTGAGTATAAAGTAAACATTGTGACAACTTATGAGAAAGCTGAGGGAAGCTAATACAAAACATTTGGGCATGCTGCCGCCCTTGTCAGACTGTTTTCCATCATTTGATTTTTCTTGTTACTGTGATTTCATCATTCCACCATGACAGTTAGGAGACTGGAAATCTCTACTTAAATCGTAACTTTCAGGCCCACATTTCTCTCTTTTTCTCTCGGATTTAAAATATGAATAACTGCTTCCATCAGTTGTGAAAAAGTCATTATTTACAAACTGATTTCTTAAATTTTATTATGACAAATGCAATATTTTACAGGGCAAGAAAAAAAATATTAATTTCTAGAATTCAGCCATGAGTTTCCCATCCCAAGAAATGTCTTGGCAGGCTCTAAGCTGTGAGGATTTTCTTAACCAAGGTACAGGGAACATTTTATTCTTTCTGTCTCTGGTTTGCCCCACACCTGTTCTTCTACCTGCTGTGTTTACCCCAAGGTGAGTGATCAGTGGGGCCTCGGCAGTCACCACACACGGCACCTGAAGACCTGCCCCGTGAGTCAGGAGGCCCCGTCCAGGCGAGGTCAATGTCAGAGGCACCGGCCTGTGTATTGGACTTCAAGATTGTTTGGTCACAAGACTTACCAGGAGCCTGAACCCTGTATACTATTCATTTATAAATATATAATATACAGCTACAGGTCCCAAACCCTCAGCCCAAATCCTCAAAACCAAACATGCTTCAGAATTTTTCCGATTTCAGCAAGTTAATAGGGTGCGTACGCCATACATCACGTTACGTGCCTTGGAAATCAAGGGCACCCCCCAGTCCCCCATGAGGAAACTTCAGGACTTCTGCACAGAAACATATGATTATTCTGATGACTCGCATGAATTGGGCTCAATAAAAGCTATAAAGAGCCACACATCCACACGTTCAGGCTGAGCTGACAACTGAATTAAAAAATAACTTGTGGCTTTGGGAGCTGTTGGACTCCAGGATAAGGGATTGTGAACCTTTACCACTGCATTAGTCAGGCTGTAAAACTTATGCCAAAAAACAGATAAAAGGGAGATGAGATAAAAAATAGAAAGGGAAGGGCTTCCCTGGTGGCGCAGTGGTTGAGAGTCCGCCTGCAGATGCAGGGGACATGGGTTTGTGTCCTGGTCCGGGAAGATCCCACATGCCGCGGAGCGGCTGGGCCCGTGAGCCATGGCCGCTGAGCCTGCGTGTCCAGAGCCTGTGCTCCGCAACGGGAGAGGCCACAACAGTGAGAGACCCGCGTACAGCAAAAAAAAAAAATAGAAAGGGAAGCTCTCACATTTCCCTTTTGTAGGCCTTCACTGCACACACTTCATTTTGGAAACCACTGGATGCCAGTAGACACACTGTCCTCAGGTTACAGGAGGTGTGTGCACAGCTGAAAACTGCTGCAATCAGGAGGACGCAGGGCCATGGAACAGCTCCATGGTTCTCCCTGCCCGCACAGAAAATGCAAAACTTCAAATGTCTACCATTGAAAGCCAGCCGACACGCAAGCCGCCGGTCCAGCCTCTAACTCCTAAGGCTACCCAGTACCTGCCTAGGTAGATTTACCTACAACCAGGAGGGAGGAGGAAAGGTCACAGCTTGAGATTAGCATGGTGACTGGAGAAAAACAAGTCCTTGGCTAAGCTGACTTGTTTATTCATGACTGGGGGATGTACAATCGTTCGCAGTGTGTTTTTACTAGAACTCTTCCAAGTGACGAGGATTAACACCAATTTTACTTCTCTAGAATTGACCCAGCTTTACCAGGTCTCGTAGTAACATTTTAGTAGGAGGAATAATAATCCATTTCCCAGACAGACCTCTGCTCTCCGCCCACCTCCACCCACCGCCACCCCCCGCCAGGGGCCAGGTGAATTGAGGAGGAAAAGAGGCTGAAGCACACAGATAAAAGGTAGGTTTTTGCTTGAAATCTTCAGTGAAGAAAGTTTAAAATTGTAGCATAAAGCACTTTCCGCAAAGAGCTGCCATTCATCATAAGTGGCTCTTCCCGCAACCCTGATGGTCAAGCCCTCGTTAGCTCTTATTCACATTTTCTTTTAAAGAAAAGAACCATAAGGAAACCAGATGAAGGACTGGTGATGTCAGGGAGCACCTAGACTACTCCTAAAGGCGATAATTGTCTTTCCTCTAGATTTTCCCTTTGGCTTATACTTATTTTGCATCTGCTTAGACCACAGGGGCAGTGCTTTTCCCACCACGGATCCCTGCCCCAGGGACAGTACTGGGAACTCTAGCAAAGACTGGACTCCACCCTCCACCCCTCCACCATCACCCCTCACTCCTCCAATCTCCCCCAGGGAGGGCCCTGGGCCTGATGGGACAGAAAAGAATCTTTGTTGATTGATGAAGAAAGTTCTAGAAGTTCACACCAGCTGTGCTCTTTTTATTTTTTTATTTTTTAACAAATTTATTTATTTATTTATTTTTGGCTGTGTTGGGTCTTTGTTGCTGCGGGCTGACTTTCTCTAGTTGTGGCAAGCGGGCTTCTCATTGCAGAGGATTCTCTTGTTGCGGGGTACAGCCTCTAGGCCCACGGGCTTCAGTAGTTGTGGCTCGTGGGCTCTAGAGCGCAGGCTTGTGGGATCTTCCTGGACCAGGGCTCGAACCCGTGTCCCCTCCATTGGTAGGCAGATTCTTAACCATTGCACCACCAGGGAAGTCCCACCAGCTGTGCTCTTATTCACAAGCACCTCGATGTGACCCTCCCAAGTACCAATTAAAGGGGAGATATTACAAAGCTTTTTTAACTCCGGAGTCAATATTACACGCCCAGAGGAATCCATTTGCATATAATTTGTGCTTACTTCACATCAGCATTTATAAAAATGTCTTGAGCCTCTTTTTCTTTTCAACAAAGAGAGGCTTTTTACACCCAGAATTTTGAGATTTCCCCAAAGAGGTCTGATCAATCTCAGACCCAAGTACAGAAACTGCCCTAAATACAAACTCTCCTAAATATCAAGGAACATGGAGATTTAAATTCACCAAGAAAATTTCTCCTGGGAGAAAAGTGAGATTGACATCCTTTGTTACCTGCATTGTGAAATGTGTTTCTTGGTTTATTATATGTTTGTCTCCCATTCATGTCATAGATTCGGCAAAAAAAATTCCCCATTTTGTAAAGACAGAATCTGACTCAAACTGGACAGTCCAGTAGAATCAAGTTCAGGACCTTGTCAAAGTGTCAGAGCGATTTCCACCACATTGCCAGGAGGTAATTCTGTCCCACCATTGATAGAGAGACGTACAAATAAATGTCATTTCATCCATGGTGCTACCTTGAGTTCCAGAGTAGCCCTGCCCAGTAGAAACGCGCCAGCCACATACAAAACTTTACATCTTCTTGTAGCCACATTAAAAAAGGTAAAGAGAAATGCATGAAATTTTACTCAAATATTTTATTTAATTCAAAATACTATTGTCTCAACATGTGATTTACAGAAAAAATTATTAATGAAGTGTTTTATGGTCTTTTGTTCACACTGAGTCTTTAAAATGCAGTGTATATTTTACAGTCACAACCTTTCTCAACTTGAACTATAAATTTTCATCAGAGATAGTAGATATGGATTTCGGTTTCATAAAATTTAAAGTAAAAAATATAGACTCACATACTCAAATTGTTCCGAATCATACTTAAAAGTTTTCCAATAACTGACTCGAGTTAGCAGTTTTTCTTACTTTTCATTTTAATTTGTTACAATTTAAAATTGATTTCCCCGGTTGCAGGAGCCACTTTTCAAGCACCCAGTGGCCTCGTGTGGCCAAGTGGGTCTGAACTGGCCCTGGCAGCTCCTGAGTAAGTGACAGGCTGGGGGTGGGAGCAGGCTTCCCCTCCTCACTGAGGACCCCATAGCAGGGCAGGTGGCCAGTCCATGTTTGCTCGTGTCCTTCGAGGGGATTTCTGGCTACCGCATGTGCTGTGAGGATGGCTTCCGTCCTGCCATCCAATCTCCTTGTAAGAGCCCATCTCACTCAAGCTTTGATCAGGAAGCAGAGCCACGATAAGGATGAGAAACCAGGGGAGTTATTACAGGACCTGGACAGTCCCCAGCCGGGGAGGATATGGAATATCAGGGGGGTGTCAGCACCAGCCCTCCTGAAGCTCTGGCACAGGGGGACACAGGTGGGGAACCAGGCTCAGGGCGGGGGCTGCCAGAGGTGGGCGTGGAGGGGAGCTGAGCTGGCGGAGATGCACAGAAGCGGGGGGGGGGCCAGGCCGCCCCTGTCTTCAGGGCAAGGTGTGGGCAGAAGGGGCAGACGTGCAGGAGAGCAAGCACCAGCGGGCACCTGCCAGCAGCCTCGGGTCTGCCCCCCCTGTGTGCACTCCGCAACCTGCAGACAGTAAAAGCTGCTGGTCCCTCCCGCCTTCTAAGTCAGGCAGCACTTTCTCTCTCTTTCAGCCTGTTCTACCCAGAGCCACCCAGGGAAGCAGATGCTGGGAATCCAAGGTGCCCCTCAGCCACAGTGACATGACAAGACATCACAGATGCCAGGAAGAAGTTTCCTCAACTCCCAGGACAGAGGGAAGTATTTCTCTTAAGAAAATAGTTTGCTTTGATCTCATGGACCCCATGAATCATCTAACTGATCCCTTTTCTCTCTTTGCTTTGGCTGCTAGGAAGCTCCGAACTAAGTCTGTAGACCCTGCTTACAAGGGTACAGATGTTAGGACGTGCATTTTGCAGCTCATCTTCTTCCAGCTTTATTTTCTTTGTCGAGTTGCCCCCTCTTCTCTCCTTGATTTGTCTCATCCTGTTAGGTGTATGTTTATAAGCTGTCCCACATGACTTTTGATGGGAAGGTATATACATCAATGGATGGGTGGACAAATACAGACAGGGACAGGTGAACAGTGGCTCTGGCTGCAGCCGGCCTCTGCAAGCTGTCTTATTCCACTCTCCTCCCTCAGCTACAGCTGTACTGGCCTCATCCCCCGAACTCACCAAGTTCATGACCGTTGACTGTGGCTGTGGCTCGTCCTCTGGGAAGCATGGTGCTCGGGCTGCTGTGGGACTGTGCTATCCAACAGATCGTCCTACCCACCTCCATAGCACAGTGACTGTGTCAGCTGTTTCCTTGTCACGATCTGAGTACCACATTCAACGACTGCCTCCTTAGAAGAATGTCAGCTTCCTGAGGGCAGGGACCTTGTTCACTGCTGAATCTCCAGAACCAGCACATAGTTGGCTCGCAACACCCATGTAATGAAGGAATTAAGGAACGATGTGCAACTGGCCCATCAATGAATACAGAGATACCCACTGTTTATTTTAAAGTAATTTAAATAATTTGATGTTCTACCTCAAATAACTTACCACCTATAATTGTTTAAAAAGGAGTTGGGGTCGGGGGGGAAGGGAGAATAGGACTACTTTTAGTCTATTTCACTTGTTTAAATAGCATAGCCAAAAGGCAAGGACATTTCCCCCGTCTCTCCTGTCACCAGACAAGCAGTTGTCAGAAGTTTCCAGGAACTTGTGTGCTTCTACTATAATTCCATGTTCTACTGAGTGTCAGGAACTGCCACAGTTTGGGTTGATTTTTGGAGCTACTTGTTCTGAACCTGGGCTGTGGCCAACCCCACCCATATCTGATTCTTTTAATAGAGAAATCAAAGCGGAGTATGAGGAATCTAGGAATGTTTTCACAAATAGTGTTTGCCATTCACATCAGTCCTGGCTTTTTAAAGGAAATTTTAATATTCCATCTCTTTATTGGAAGGATAGAAGTCAAGGTCTCCGGCAGATTCTAGCAATTACTCCTGGAAATTCTAACGGCTAAGAAGTTTGGTGCCTATTTTTAACTGCATCTGACTTTCATGTTAGATGTTGCCCTGACCCACATTTACATCACAAATTAAACAGTCTGAGAATATTTGTATTAAGATCAACAAGTTCAAAAAATTGTTCAAAAAGGTATGTCTAAAAGGATAAAAACTGTATGATTCTACTTATATGAAGTCCCTAGAGTAGTCACGTTAATAGACGCGAAGTAGAAGGGTGGTTGCCTGGGGCTGGGGGGAGGGCGGATGGGAGAGAGTGTTTAATGGGGCAGAGCTTCAGTTTGGGAAGATGAGAAAGTTCTGGAGATGGACGGTGGGGATGGCTACACCACAATGTGAACGGACTTAAAGCCACTGAACTCATGACACCTAAAAATGGCTAAAGTGGTAAATCTTTATTCACCACAGTTTTAAAAAGCAGTCGGTTATTGAATCTGCCTCATTCCACAAATATACTGCTCTGTGGAATTGGACAGTGTTGCCTTTATGCTCTGTGGTAAGCTGGATAATGGCCCGAAAAGGCACCCAGGTCCTAATCCCTGGAATGGGAGAATGGTACTGTATATTGGTAAGATGGGCTTTGCAGGTGTGATTAAGATACGGATGCTGGGTGTACCCTAGATGTGATCGCTGTGTCCTTACAGGAGACAGGTAGATGAAGATCTGACAGAGAGGAGAAGAAAGTCATGGGACGAACAAGAAGGAAGCAGAGTCGGAGGGCAGCTGCTACCTGTTGGCTCTGAAGGTGAGGAAAGAGCCCTGAGTCCCGGGATGCAAGAGTGCAGCTTTGGAAGCTGGAAGAGGAAGGAGCTGGGCTCTTCCCTGGAGCCTCGGGAGGACCGCAGCTCTGCTGACACCTTGATTTTGGTTCTGTGAAACTGATTTCAGACTCTGATCTCCAGAAGAGTGAGAGAATAAACGTGTGCTGTTTGTAAGCCCCCCCAGTTTGTAGTAGTAATTTGTTACAGCAGCCATAGGAAATTAATATATATCATATACTTGATATAACAAGTATCTTCTTTTACGGTACAGTATTATTAACTATAGTCACCATGCTGTACATTACATCCCCAAGACTTATTTACATTATAACTGGAAGTTTGTACCTCATATTTTAATAGTAAACTATTTTAATAGTAAAACTATATTTCTGATAAAAAATAACACCTTATATATTAGGTACAGTCCCATTTTTCATCTTAGAAAGCTTTGTATTAAAGGTATTACATTAAATGGTATTGGTATCTCCAAACTATAATCAAATAATTCTATTTGGGGCTTCCCTGGTGGTGCAGTGGTTGAGAGTCCGCCTGCCGATGCAGGCGACACGGGTTCGTGCCCCGGTCCGGGAAGATCCCACATGCCGCGGAGCGGCTGGGCCCGTGAACCATGGCCACTGAGCCTGCGCATCCGGAGACTGTGCTCCGCAACAGGAGAGGCCACAACAGTGAGAGGCCTGAGTACTGCAAAAAAACCCAAACAAACAAACAAATTAAAATAATTCTATTTGAAAATTCAATATTTAAAATACTCAGCATAGACAGAACACTCACATAAATCACAGCAATATTGTTTTGGATCTGTCTCTTAAGGCAAAAGAAATAAAACCAAAAATAAAGAAATGGGACCTAATTAAACTTAAAGGCTTTTGCACAGCAAAGAAAACCATCAACCAAATGAAAAGACATCCTACTGAATGAGAGAAAATATTTGCAAATGCTATGACAGACAAGGGGTTAATATCCAAACAGTTAATATCCAATACAGTTCATACAACTCAACAGCAAAAAAGCAAACAACCCAATTAAAAAATGGGCAGAGACCTGAATAGACATTTTTACAAAGAAGGCATACAGATGGCCAACAGGTACATGAAAATATACTCAATATCGATAACCATCAGAGAAATACAAAGCAAAACCACAATGAGATATCATCTCACACCTGTCAGAATGGCCATCATTAAAAGTCTACAAATAACAAACATTGGATAAGATGTGGAGAGAGGGAACCCTCGTACACTGTTGGTGGGAATGTAAATTGGTGCAGCCACTGTGGAAAACAGTATGGAGGTTTCTCAAAAAACTCAAAATAGAACCACCATATGATCCAGCAATTCAATTCCTAGGTACTTATCTGAAGAAAACAAAAACACTAACTTGAAAAGATTCATGTATCCCAGTGTTCGTAGAACATTATTTACAATAGCCAAGACATGGAAGCAACCCAAGTGCCCAACAACACACGAATAGGCCAAGAAGACGTAGCGTCTATGTACAATGGAATACTACTCAGCCATAAAAAAGAACGAAATTCTGCCGTTTACAACAACATGGATGGACATAGAGGGTATTATGCTTAGTGAAATAAATCATCCAGAGAAGGACAAATACTATATGTTATCGCTTATTTGTGGAACCTAAAAAATAAAACAAACGAATGCATATAACAAAACAGATATAGAAAACAAACTAGTGGTTACCAGTGGGGAGAGGGAAGCAGGGAGGGGCAAGATAGGGGTTAGGGATTAAGAGATACAAACTACCATGTAAAAAATAAATAGGCAAGAAGTATGTATTGTACAGCACAGGGAAATATAGCCATTATTTTGTAATAACTTTAAACGGAATCTATAAAAATATTGAATCCCTATATTGTACACCTGAAACTTCAATAAAATGAATAAAGAAAAATAAAATGCTGAGGCAAAACCCGCCAGAAGCAAACTATTCCTAACCTATTAATCACCTAAAATATTCTAATATGTCTCAAAAGGCATTTAAAGCCAAAATCCGATTTCCTTTAAATGGAAGAGGGAAACAGAATATAAACTCCCTTAAACTTGCATTCATTATAGATTTAATACACATGTAGGTAGGAACAGCTTCTAAGACTGGAGAACATCAAGTGAGCAGACCCTTAGTTCCCAGGGAAGGGCCTAATACCCTCCTAAACTTTGGAAAAGCAACGTAAAATTCATCCCCAGTCACGTCGGGAGGCTTGCAGCCCTGAAGGCATCTTCCTGGCTCATTTGCTATTCTCCGTGCGAGCCACTGAGCCCCTCATGGAAATCTAAAATGATAATATTTCAGAAACAGGTGGAGCTTTCAATGCCCACATTGTGGATTGTTATGCCCTCACATTTGTCCAGTTCCTGTCATTTCCAGATGACGACACAGGTGCAAACACAGAACATGGTCTCTGCAGGCAGTGACTCGTTCACTGCCTTCAACGCACCGGCTCACTGGCTGGGGTCTCCTCCCCAACCTTCAAAGAGGGTCACTGAACCAGAAAACCACTCTTCCCTCCAGGCTGTGGGCCTCCACTGGGAAACCCACCAGGGGGGCTGTGTAGTTACACGTAAAATGTTGATACTCAACCGTGAAGCTAATAAATAATACTAAAGGTCTCTATCCAATCATTAAGCTCTGCAGATTTTCTCTCCTAACACAGCTCAGCCATGCTCGCTTCTCTACACCTCCACACCCATCGCCCCAGCCTAAGTCACCGTGATTTCAGGCCTGGTTTATTGCAAGGCCCCCCGTACCCGTTACTGATTTCCCTTCATCCTCCTTTGGGACCTTCCAACCATTCGCGCACCAGCCTGAAATCTCTGTGCTAAACGTAAACTGGTGGTATCACCCATTCCACGTCCTACTTAAGGCCCTTTGACGGCTTCCCGTCGTTCTCAGTGTAAATACCCTCCAGCTGACCCACCCAGCCTTGGGTCATCTCCGTAGGCGTTCCACCCTCCAGCGACACAGGACGAATGCCTTTCAGCTCCCCGAGGGCACCATGTCCCTACCCATCCAAGGCCCTTCCTGTGCTGCTCCCTCAGCCTGTGGCCTCAGCCACCACCAGCTCTTTGCTGGGCTAGTCGTCAATGAGAGAGGAGTCGTGAGGACCACGCAGGTCCGTGTTGGTGAAGCCCTTAGAGCAGCCTCCAGCAGCACGTGAGATCTACAGGTATGACTGGTGTTAGGGGTGGTCGTATCATTATCTGTCATCCTTAAATCTCAGGCCCACGGATTCCATGGCAGAGCTGCAGACTCCGCTGTCTAAGGCAGATTCCCTTGGTTATGCCCTCACAGAACCGAGTTCAAGGGATTCTATCTCAGTTTGTAAGCATGCAATTTACTTATGTGGTTATTTAAGCCCATCTTCCCCATTAGACTTTAAAGTCCCGGACCCTAACCAAGGTTTAGTACAAACACATAGTACTATAATTTCAAAATGGCTAAATCATTCAAAATATAGTCTTAATATAAGACTCTGTGGCACGTAGAAAATACAGTCAGAGGACCTCTGGGAAAGAACCATCCAGGAGGCCGTTGATTCAGTCAGCTCTCGCCATCAATGTGCTGCAGGACAAACCACGCAGACTCAGGGCCTTTATGACAACGTGTTTCCTGCTTTGAGGGGTCCAGGCTGGGCTCAGTACAGTGACTCTCCTACAGGCAGAGGCCAGGTGGGTGTTGGCTGAGGACAGGCCGGCTCCATGCATCTCACCCTCCCCAGACTACGGCCCCTGGAGCGTGCACTCCTCAGCGTGGGTGCCTGGAGTTCAGGCCCTTGTCTGGCTGGCATGCAAGCACATCTAAGGCCCCAGCTTACAGGACATCAATTACAAGCCCTTTGACCAAAGCAAGTCACGTGGCCAAGTCCAAAATCAACGACACAGAGAAGTAGAGTCTGCCCCTGGCAGGAGACGAGGGGAACGAATGTT
The DNA here is from genome assembly GCF_949752795.1 of Hyperoodon ampullatus. Lineage (NCBI taxonomy): Eukaryota > Metazoa > Chordata > Mammalia > Artiodactyla > Ziphiidae > Hyperoodon > Hyperoodon ampullatus. The sequence continues at coordinate 196,471,645 of NC_136915.1, forward strand.
TGCCAAGAATAATTTAAACTATCGCAGGCGGCCGTGCTCAGAGCAACCGAATCTCAGGTAACATGAGACGCCAGTGTCACCCAGCTGGAGGGGACTTGCAGTTATGAAGCCCCTCCGAGCAGAGAAAACAAACAATGGTATCAGATATGAGCCCAAGTTCTAAGTCACGAATAAAAGCCACCACTGAAAACGGATTTACAGTGGAGATGCTCCTCCGTGGGCAGCAGCTCACATGCTCCGGGGTGGGTAACAGCTGGGGTTTACTTGGCCGTGGTTAATGAACGCCAAGGAAGCCCCACGCTGCCACGGGGACTAAGCCATGAATATGCAAGGAGAAACAGAATGCAAAATAGAAGACATTAAGTATCGTTGAAGGAATAGAACTGTGAGTATTTCCTAAGTCAGCATGTGTTGAAATTTTCTTTATGATGGTTTCAGAGTCGCTCAAGTCAAATGAAAAAGGCTGTTTTGCGGTTTGTTTGGGGGTTTTTTGTTTCACATCACTGCACAGCAACTATCCAATCAATCCTCCTGCCTGCGGCCACAGTGATTATTTGAAAATGTAAATCTGATCATGTCCCCTCCCCACTGAAAACTCTTCAAAGGCTTCCAATTGCCTCTGGTTAGAAGCCAGTCTCCTGTCAGTGGTGTCCCAGAACCTTCTCTACTGGCCCCCCATCTACCTCTCCAGCCTCACCTCCCAGCCATCCTCTCCCTTGGCTCCAGCCGCTAGAGGCTTTTTTGTTTTTAATAAAATGTCACACTGTCATCTCTAGGCCTTCGTTCCCTCTTCCTGAGAAACTCTTACGCTTCCCTGTTTGGCTAATTGCTAAGCATCACTTAGGTTTAAACATCACTTCCTGAGACAAGGCTCCGGTGACCCACGGCTGCTGCGTGACCCCAAAGCATCCTGTCATCCACCTTCACAGCAGGCACCCACTTCGGTTGTTATTTTGTCTTCCTCGAGTCCCCTTACACCCAGGCAGGCAAGGACCACATCTCTGCCCCACTACCCACTATATATCTGTATATACTCAGAAGGCGTGGTTTCCCCTATTTTTGCTGGAATCCTCTCTTGTCTACTTCTCAACAGCTGCTGACTCTAATTCCAGAGGATTTTCTTTCAAAAGAAATACTGTTGAAATTTTTTTGAAAACTGTATCAACTCGGTATATTGTCGGTGACAGGCACTTTATCCCCAACTTCTACGCATCCTTCAAAGTTCAGATTTCCCCCACATCCAGGAAGTCCTCAGAGTTGCTTTCAAGCTAAGCCTAAGGAGCCTCCCCTGGGCTCCCAGGGATGACTGTGTACACCTTATCTCAGCACCGACCACATCTTGCTTATGAAGTTCTCAGTAAATATGTGCTGAATCCGGGGGAGTTGGACACAAGGGGCAGGTGATGCATGTGTGACCTTTGCCAGAATCCCTTTAGCCTGTGCTTCTTCTGATTCGTGGCCGGCTCTTTTTTGAAAGCAGTACGGTTGCCTCAAATCAAGACAAGCATGAAATAGTGTTCCCATAGTTACATACACCCTTTATATCAGTAAAATTATAACAATCTTATGTAAATATATACTGGCATACCCCCCCTCCCCTGGAGAACCGGTTATTAAGTATTTACCAGCACACCACATGGCCACCCCTTAACTTTTTGCTTTCCATTATTACTATTATTATTATTATTATTATTACACAAGTAAAACATAGTACCTAAACACGTACCTGCTTTCTCTCTCCCCACCGAGCCTGAAGCAGTTCGCTTCCTTAGAGAGAATCGCTGTTAACAGTTTGGGGTGAATCCTTTCAGACCTTTTAATACTTTATACATTTACATTTATATGTAGAGAAAGACTGCATGTAAGGAGAATTTATTTTGTTTGTCATTTATAAAATAATACAGATCATTCCATTACTTGCTCTTACTTTTCTTGTTTTCCTAAGATGTAATCTACATTAATAGTTCCTAACCTTCCTTGACGTTCAAACCCATTTCACGGTCTCACACATTCCCTCCAGAATTTTTAAATTGTGTCACTTGTGTGAGGTATACGATTGAGGAATGATTTCGAGAAAGAAAAGATATTTTATTGTAGTTGGAAATTATTAAAGAGTATTTAAATATCACATGTAGGGCTTCCCTGGTGGCGCAGTGGTTGAGAGTCCGCCTGCCGATGCAGGGGACATGGGTTCATGCCCTGGTCCGGGATGATCCCACATGCCACGGAGCGGCTGGGCCCGTGAGCCATGGCCGCTGAGCCTGCTCATCCGGAGCCTGTGCTCCGCAACGGGAGAGGCCACAACAGTGAGAGGCCCGTGTACTGCAAAAAATATATATATATATCATATGTAAAGATGTGCATTACATAACTATAAAATTTGACATTTTCCCATTAATAAGTATCATGCTTAATGTACTTTAAAGTATTTGTATCAAGAAACATGATTTGATGACAAATTTTAAACCTCCATTTTATATTTGCTTTGGGGATGAAATGTACATTAAATATAGTTAATTAATTTAACTGCATCTAATATGGATTAAAAACTGTCTTCAGGACCAGATGTTTGAAACACATTTTACACTAAAAATGTTATCTTTATCATCTGCTTTATTTCTAGATGACAAGGTAAAAAAGAAGGTTTCCCATTACTATTTGCAAAGGCTTTCCTATCGCCCCCATGGGTAGTTTTAATGCTCTATAAATGAAGGGCTAAATTGGATCCTCATCATTCTATTTTCCCTCTCTTGCCCCTGGCTTTTGAAAACTAGAGGCATCTTGATGCTATATTAGAATTCAGATCAGATGAATGCAACTTACAGATCTGATGAAGAGCAACTTTAGGTAAATTGGCAGAATTACTATAATTTGGAGGCTTCATATGAACTTCTTTTTTTTCAAATTCAGTGCTTCTTATGCTTCCCTCTGTGAATGCACAGTCCACTGCAGGCAGAAACCAAGCAAAATGTGACTACATACAAAGCACTGTGCTAACTACCGCAGTTCAGCTCTGGGTGACGGACAGGGCAGCAACAGCTGGTCTGATCACCCCAGTCACCGGGCGTCCTGACAGACCTGAGCCGTGGAGGCTGCTACTCTCACTGTTCCATTTCAAAGGGGAAATTTTTTAAAATTCTTTTCTTTATTGATATTGTAAAACACAGATATTTAAAGCAGCTACAAACATTGTCAGCTACAAAGAACAGTTTAGCATCCCAGCAAGTGCACCTCCAGAGGGAAACGCCCCTCCCCGTGTTACCAGCTGCCTGGTACCCACAGCACAGATGAACAAAAGTGACCTACGCCAGCCCTTGGATCTTTTCCAAAGCCGGATCCTGTGATACCAAAGTGGAGCATGAAACACGGTGGTTAAGTTCAGAGCCTGGAGACTCCAGCCCCATATCCCATTACTGACTTCATTTATCACACGATTTTCTTCTTCTGAGTAAAGACCTGGATGTTGCAAAAGGCTCTATTCCCTTAAACAAACTATTCAATGTCAGTGTGGTGTCCTGACCGATAACAATGACAGAAATAATCATACTTTCACTGGAGGATTTCCAGGCAACCTTGCAATCACTCCACATTCCCCCAGGGGTCTGGGAGACCACAGGTTGCTGATGACATCTAAAAAATGGATAGACAGCAAAGACTTCAGGCACTCCTCCGTAAATATCGTTTCTCTCTGCAGAGCTTTTGAAAGATATTAATGGCAGTGACTTTACAATTATAGTTCCTGTTAAGAACCTGGAAAGCAACTATTCCAGGTAACCAGTTAAAAGCAAAATAGTTAGGGACTTCCCTGGTGGTGCAATGGATAAGATTCTGTGCCCCCAATGCCGGGGGCCTGGGTTCAATCCCTGGTCAGGGAACTAGATCCCACATGCATGCCACAACTAAGGAGCCCAACTGCCACAACTAAGACCCCACGCAACCAAATAAATAAATTAATTTTAAAAGAACTATTTAAGAAAAAGCAAAATAGTTATACGATGAGCATCACCTGATCATGTATGTGTATGTTCATTGGGTAAAAGTATTTTGGAGAGAATTTCTGAATAATAAAGCATGTCCCCCTTTCCTTTCTCAATCATCATAAACACAGTTCTACCTATTAATTTTGCTAATCAGCTAAAATAACCACTCATGTATCACCTACTATAAGGTATGACACGCCACTAAAATGTCACTTTGAAAATTAAATGCACAAACAGTGATAAGTAACGTGAACTCCTATACATTGTAAAATAATAACAGATGGAATTTTGCAGGATTCAAGGCTTGTAGGTCAGACCAATAATTTTATAAGCAGGGGCAATGTTTCACCATGCTATTTGTAAAGGCGCTGATATTTTTTTTGAAGTTGCTCCTTTGGTAGCCAAGAAAACTAGCTTCCAGAGATGGCCGGTCTGCATAGACATAGCGGATCCATTAAGTCAGTATTTGGTTCCTCAGCTGTACTGAGCAGTTAGCACATGCGTGTCCCTGTGCCAGGAGCGGCCCCTCGTCCTTGGTCCACAAGACATTGACTTCTGGGATAGACACAGAGGTGTGAAATGGGATGTGGCACACATGTAGCACAGGAAGGCAAGAAAGGCATGCAGACCATGGCAAGGGGTTTTGTCATAGGCAAAGGGCACTTACCCCCTAACTGAGCCCCTCAAATCCATTCACTTTCTCAGACGATGAGTTAGTCAACTCAAACCTCAATAAAATGGTACCCATGCCTGAGAGGTAAAAACTCCTGTCACCTTCACTGTGAAGAAAGGCCTGTACTGCAGCCCCACTCCAACTTCCCTTTAAAGAAAGATTTCTGCTAAATGTTTCCTTTTGTTTTCTTAATTTACATCCGTTATTTCAAAAGAGAAAACCGAAAGAGTTACTTGTCTCTGAAGAAATAAAATCCTCAGGTAAGCCGGCAACGTCTGTGAACTGCATGATCAATTCCGTGATTAGGCAGAGGGGCCCTGTACATCCACATTGATTTTAAAATGCAAATCTGAACACAGCGAATCTTCACATAAATATAATAGGTACAGCATTGATGTTTCCCTCGTGATCATATGAAAAATTAACTAAAGTGATGGTAGTGAGGTAACATAATGTTATTTGAAGGTAGACCAGGATAAGTTAAAGATGCGTACGGTAATCTCTAATGCAACCACACACACACACACACACACACACACACACACACACACACACACACACAAGAGGTATAGTTAAAAGTCAATAGAGGGCTTCCCTGGTGGCACAGTGGTTGAGACTCCGCCTGCCGATGCAGGGGGCACGGGTTCATGCCCCGGTCCGGGAAGATCCCACATGCCGCGGAGCGGCTGGGCCCGTGAGCCTGCGCGTCCGGAGCCTGTGCTCCGCAACGGGAGAGGCCACAACAGTGAGAGGCCCGCGTACCACACACACAAAAAAAAGTCAATAGAGGAGATAAAATGGAATACTAAAAAATATTCAATTTACCCAAAAAAAAGGCAGGAAAGGAGGAGGAAAAGAACAAAGAATCGTTGGGGCAGATACAAGACAAAGATGGTAGACTTGAGTCCAACCATATTCAAAGCTCCATTTAAAGTGATGGTAGAGGAAATTCCCTGGTGGTCCAGTGGTTAGGGCTCTGCGCTTTCACTGCTGAGGACAGGGGTTCAATCCCTGGTCGGGGAGCTAAGATCCTGCCCAGGGAACTAAGATCCTGCAAGCTGAGGGGGAAGAAAAAAAGTGATGGTGGAAAATCTATGGCAAAAGTATAAGTAATCGTGACACTGGCCTCCATTTCACATGTTCTATTTAAAATAGATGTAGGTTAATATATTTTAATGTGTGTTTGTCTCAGTTTCACACGTGCCAAGTGGTAACTGGCCCCACGTGGAAGGAAAAACTCACTGTATAATTCTCAACTATGGTTCCGTCAGCAAAATCCCTCAGTAGAGACTAACATGGTGGGTGCACCCCCGCTGAGGCTGCTGCCATCATAGAAATGCTTGTTTATTTAACTGATGGCTGCTGCCTTCACTGGGGGGCTAGCTTCTCCTAGAGATGCGCCCTGGACATAGAAAAGGGATAAGTTATGCTCGTATACTCACTCTGCTCCCCTACTAACTGCTCTTGTGAGCCTGAGACATCTACTTGGTGCCTAAAAAAGGCGATTCAACAAAGAAAGGGTAAGATGTTAGTCACACACGCATGAGCGCGCACAAAAGTCTCAGTAAGTTTGACATTAGAAAGAACGTCAGCATGATGTCTGCCCATCTGTAGCTACAGATATTTAAGAATCAGTGTCTGGATCTCCTGAACGCAATAATATAAGAACATTTTTATAGCGAAGCTGGCTGAATTCCTGTGATAAATAACTCCCAGTCCCACACAGGCAGGAGTCTTTACGAATTTCTGCTTTAATAACAAGAGAGTTTAATTACAAATTCCATGAGCTATGATCAACATTCCCAGACTCCCCCACCCTCACTTCCAGCACCACTGCTGCATTCACAGGTAACTACCCTCAGATAGTTCTCCTCATTTGGAAGGGACAGGAGAGGTCAGAGCCTGACAGACTGACGTCCTCGAAACTATCATTTTCGTAGCGGGGGGCCTTTGGCTAGAGAGGTTCTGGCTAACAAGTAGTTACACCCGGATGTGTAAGAGATCCTTTATTAATCATTCAGCAAAACAGAAATGTATTTTCTTCTAGGAGTTGTAACGAGAGGTGTGCCATATTAAGCATCGGTTAGAACTGCAACCTTGCAAAGAAAAGGGACTTTAGAGCTGTGATTTAGCACCAGGGCACCCTTCCCCATCACACCTCCTTGACTGGCCATCTGATCCAAAGCACCACTGTCTTCTACCTGGAGTCTCACGATAATCTTCTAACGGACAGATTAGTCCGCTTCCGCCCCTGCCCCCTTACACTGAATCCTTAACACAGGCGCAGAGTGAGGTTGCGTAAGTGCCAAGTCGGATCATGACCCTCCTCTATTCCATACTTCACTCGGAGTGTTTACGTGGCCTATAAGATGCCACGGGACGTGACCTCCCCTCCCGCAACTGCTCTGACCTCACACCTCCTCCTCCTTTTTGAATGGACGGACTCCCACCTCAGGGCCTTTGCACAGGCTCTCACCACGGGGCTCATGCCCTGGCAGCTTCAAGTGTTTATTTAAATGTCTCCCACTCAGAGGCCTACCCTAGTGACCTTCTTAAAATTGCAAACCAGCCCTCCACCTAAGAACCCCTGAGCCCTCTTACCCTGATCTATTTTTCTTTCCACATGGCAGTTATCACCTACTGATGGCCAAGAATGTTAATATCTACTCTTTTATATAATTTCACATGAATGTATAATTCATTTACACTTTACTTTGTTTTATGCGCTTGCTCACTAGATTGTAAGACCCACAAGAACACAGATTTCTCTCTATTTTGGTTCCAATGTCTAAAACATGGTCATATTCAATAAATGTGTGTCGAGTTTCTGAATGAATGAAGAGAGGGTGCATTTTCATCAGGGGTCAGGCATGAAGAGCCCTAAGGGCCATGTTGAGTCTAGATTTGATCCTGAGGGCAAGGAAAAATGATGGAGAATATGAGTTAAAATAACCTCCAGTAGAGGAAAACTTCATGATGCTGGATTTGGCAATGACTTCTTGAATATGACACCAAATGCACAGGTAACAAAACAAAAAATAGATGAGTTAGACTATATCAAAATTTAATACTTTTGTGCATCAGAGGACACTGTCAAGAGAGTAAAAAGGCAGCACATAGAATGGAAGAAAATATCTACAAATCATATATCAGATAATGAATTGATATCAAGAATATATAAAGAACTCTTACAACTCAGCAATAAAACAAAAAAAAATTTAAAAATGGGCAAACGGGACTTCCCTGGTGGTGCAGTGGTTAAGACTCCATGCTTGCAATGCAAGCGGGGCCTGGGTTCTATCCCTGGTCAGGGAACTAGATCCCACATGCATGCCACAATTAAGGAGCCCACAAGCTACAAGTAAGACCCAGTGCAACCAAATAAATAAATAAAATGTAACCAAATAAATAAAATATTTTTTAAATAAAAATGGACAAAGAACTTGAATAGATATTTCTCCAAAGAAGATATACCTATGGCCCATAAGCACATGAAGAGATGCTCAACATCACTAATCATTAGGGAAATGCAAATCAAAACCAAATTAAGATACCACTAGGATGGCTATTAAGAAAAAACGAACAAACCAAAAAAACAGAAAACAAATGTTGGCAAGGATGTGGAGAAATTGAAACATTTGTGCACTGCTGAAAGGAATGTAAAATTGTGCAGGCTCTGTGAAAAACAGTATGGCGTTTCCTCAAAAAATTAAATGACGTTTCCTCAAAAAATTAAACGGCGTTTCCTCAAAAAATTAAACATAGAATTACTACATCATCCAGCAATTCCACTTCTGGGTATTCCAGCAATTCCACTTCTGGGTATCAGAAGAATTGAAAGCAGGGACTTGAACAGATTCTTGTGCACTCACATTCATAGCAGCATTATTCACAACAGCCAAAAGGTGGAAACAACCCAAATGTCCATTAACAGATGCATGAATCAACAAAATGTGGTCTATACATACAACAGAATATTATTCAGCCCTAAAAAGGAATGAGGGTTTCCCTGGTGGCGCAGTGGTTGAGAGTCCACCTGCCAATGCAGGGGACATGGGTTCGTGCCCCGGTCCGGGGGGATCCCACATGCCGCGGAGCGGCTGGCCCCATGAACCATGGCTGCTGAGTCTGCGCGTCCGGAGCCTGTGCTCCGCAACGGGAGAGGCCACAGCAGTGAGAGGCCCACGTACTGCAAAAAAAAAAAAGGAATGAGATTCTGACACATGCTACAACTTGGATGAACCTCGAAGACATTATTCTACGTGAAATAAGCCAGTCACAAAGGACAAATACTGTATGATTACACTTATATGAAGTATCTAAAGTCGTCAAATTCATAGAGAAGGAAATAGAAGGGTGGCTGTCAAGGGCTCGGGGGGAAGGAAGAATGGGGAGTTGTTATCTAATGGACAGAGTTTTAGTTTAGGAAGATGAGAAAAGTTCTGGAGATGGTTGCACCACAGTGTGAATGCATTTAATGCCACTGATTACACACTAAAACATGGTTAAAATGGCAGGTGTTATGTATGTTTTACCCCAATAAAATATAATAATTAATTTTTTTTTTAAAAAAAAGGACCTCCAGTATGGTCCCCAATGAGCCCCTACCCCTTGCATGTATGGTATCAGGTTAGTCTGTGTGACCAGTGGAATATGGCAGAAGTGATGGTCTTTCATTTCTGCCGTTGGGCTGTAGAAGGCACTGCAGCTTCCATCTTGGTCACTCACTCTAGGGACAGTGGCTGCCTTGTTATAAACAGTCCTATGGAAAGGCCACAAGGCAAGGAACTGAAGCCTCTCACCCTTTGCCATGAGAGTGAACTTGCAAACAGATTCCTAGCCTGTGCAGCCTTCACATAACTGCAGCTCCAGCTGACCCCTTGACTGTCAACTCCAGAGACCTTGAGCCAGACCCTCAGCTGAAAGTTGTTCTCCAGGCCCAGGGCCTGTCGTGCCACATGTGGGTTCCATTACACTGTTGTTCTCATAAACATCTCCAGGAGACAGTCCTTATTTGAGTTTTTAACCTTCTGTGCAGATTGTTGAGTCCCTGAGACGCCTCAGTTCATGGCACACCATCATCACTGGTCCACACACGTGGCCACCCTTTAATTCCTTTAAATCCCCTTTTGATCCCCGACTCACTCTCACCCTCCTGTCTCCCACCCACAGCAGCCAGCTAAGGTGTTGAAGGTTGATTTCGTTCCTTTGGATACTGAGACATTGCTATTTGTGTCCACGTGTTCTTTTTGCTCAGAATCCTCTTACATGGCATTTCTCCTATTCATGTTACAATCTGGTCCGTGTTTGTCTCTCATTATCTACACATTTTAAGTGAGAGCAGAGATGGAATCTTTGTGTTCCCATTTTCTATGGAACATTCCTATCAAGGGGTTTTCTTCCTGGTCTTTGATAGTCTTTTTTTCTTATCTCCCTGCACCCCCAGCAGGTGACCACTGTTAACAGCATGGGCAGGGCCCATCTCCACAACCTCTCCAGGTCATTCACTCCCTTAAACTAGTGGATATATAAAGACGTGTGTGTATGTGTGCACGTGTGCACATGTGTGCATGCACGTGAGGTCTGGTTTAATGAGATTGGATTCGTAAGCCTTATCTCTGCTCCTTGCTTTTCTCACTTAGGCTTATTTCATGGTCATCCTTCTAGGTTAGTAGAAGCATCTCTCATGCATTCTTTTTAATCATTGCATAATATTTCTTGGTACAAATGTTCAACTATTCACTCAGCCATTCCCTTACAGATGGGCATGTGGGTTGTGCTACGTGTTTTATCACCACAAACAAAGCTGCAGTAAATATGTGTGTACGTGAACCCACACATACGGGTGTTTGTATTGCTGTGGGATAGATTCCTAGGACCCTGCATGTATTTTTCACTGATACGATGGTATTAGGTTATATACCACATTCTACTCCTTACTTTCTCCACCGTGCACCATGTCTTTGAGAGCTACAGATGTTGTAATTTGCAGGCCTGATCTGCTGATGCTACGAGGTGCACGATACCCCGTAGTGAGCCCCGCTTCACTGCCCATCACCCCCTGAGCTGATGTAGCATCATAGCAACACAAGGAAGAGCATACAGTTCTTTCAAAATACTGCTGAATGGTCAGTGTGCTTGAAAATAGAGCGCCGAACAGAAAAAAATAATAATTCAAGCTTTTTCAAACTCTCAACAAATTTGACTTTGGAAAATTGTTCTGACGCAGGGCACAGAGAGAAAGGGGAGATTGCAGAGGGGGACTCACATTTGTTGAGAATCTACCATGTGCCTGAACTCTAGAAAAATCTTATTTTGTGCTCGACACTAGCCTTAGAAGTAGCATTTTACCCGCTGACCGGATGAGGAAGCTGAGGGCTGGAGGTTAGTTGAGTGCGTTCCTCGTGCTGAGGTCAGGTGGGGGGTTCCGAGCCACACCCACCTGCCCAGGCTTAGGAGCCACACCCACCTGCCCAGGCTTAGGAGCCACACCCACCTGCTCCAGAGCCTCTACCCTTCCTCTTACTGAGCTTCAACCCACACGAACTTCTCACTTTTCAGAAAAGGGCTCATAAGCAGCGTGGGGAGGCACATAAAGTATCGCAAGGTCTTCAATCAACAGGCTCATCCAAGGATTCTGAGAACACTGAAAATGGATATTCTTCCCCACAAAAATTAATGGGTTTAAATTAATGTCCCGGACTTCCCTGGTGGCGCAGTGGTTAAGAATCCACCTGCCAATGCAGGGGACATGGGTTTGAGCCCTGGTCCGGGAAGATCCCACATGCCGCGGAGCAACTAAGCCCGTGTACCACAGCTACTGAGCCTGCGCTCTAGAGCCCACGAGCCACAACTACTGAAGCCTGTGTGCCACAACTACTGAAGCCCACATGCCTAGAGCCCGTGCTCTGCAACAAGGGAAGCCACCGCAATGAGAAGCCCGCGCACCGCAACGAAGAGTAGCCCCCTCTCGCCGTAACTAGAGAAAGCCCGTGCACAGCAATGAAGACCCAAGGCAGCCATAAATAAATAAATAAATTCAATTTTAAAAAATTAATGTTCCAAGAAGCTCTGAAAGTGTAACAGATTTATCGAGCTTTTGTGGGAAGATGCCAGAGGTAACAGGAACAACATGATTAGGGGTTGAATTCAGAGTTTTCCTGCGTCAGGCAAGAGGCTGGCCTAGTTAGCTAGTTAGCTAGGCCTAGTTAGCTAAGCAGGCCTAACTAGCGAGGAGAAGGGCTCGGGGAGCCGTGTGACACAGGCCCGAAACATGAGGACAATGCTGAGCAAGGAGCAGCGTAAAATGAATGCTCCAGACACAAGGGGACTCCTGCTAGGGTCCTGCGACTGTCACGACGGTCACGGGTCTCTTGTCCAGCACTGGGCTTTCTCTTCCCCATCACATGGGTCCGAGCTGGCCATGTGCTGTGGTCCGTGTGCGTAAGGACCCTAGAAACCGTCACAGCACTGTCAGCAGGATCCAGGCCATGGACACGGAAAAGCCCAAAAGAAGAAGATGACTTGGTCACACTACAAGATGGTAAAGAAAGGAAGGCTAAGGGTTTAAACCATTTTCTACCCCGGGATCCAAAGTCAGAACAGAGGCCCTGAGATCACTGAGATTTTTAAAGTGAACTGAGACCTAGGACCTCATGGGCTCAGAACGTTGTGTGGTGTCATCATCCCTGTGACGCACGGGCCCAAAGGCACAGGACGCCGCAGGTGAGCCGAGGTTCCACCACTGAGCAGGCAAGCGATGTAGCTCCGGTTCCTGAGGAGGAAGAGGAAACAGGGGAGCCCTTGAGGGAGGGGGGCACAGGAAATGCCAAGCATCTGACAAACGGCAGCGAGTCTCCAACCTAAGTAGCTCACGGGCCCCCATGGAAAAAGACAAGCGTGACAAACTGTGCAATGCAGGCAGACGCAAGCTGTACAGCAAAGCTAAATACAGAATTGATTCTGCCTGGGGAGTTGGGGTGGAGGGGCTCACACAAGAGATGGCATCTGGTCGGGGCCTCGAAAGATGACCAGAAACTAACAGACACCCTACTGGCCAACGTTCGTCACGAGGTCCCTGGGGGCCAGGACTGTTCTGGCAGCTCGGCGAGTAATATTTCATCTACTCTTCACAACCGTGATTATAGACGTTGTGTATATGAGATGTGCTATAGGGTTAGGAAAACGAGGTGCAAAGAGGTGAATTAACTTGTAGGCAAAGTCACAGGTAAGCAGTAGAACAAGAAATTGAATCCAGGTCTTTTTTACTCCAGAAATTCTGGGTTCCCTCTATTCCGCTGTGTTCAGCAGTCTTCCAATTTTCCCACAAAAAAGGGGGTGTGTGTAAGGGGAGAGAACTCAGACAAAATGACTTTAAAAAGCCTTGGTTGGGCTTTCCTGGTGGCGCCATGGTTAAGAATCCGCCTGCTAATGCAGGGGACACGGGTTTGAGCCCTGGTCTGGGAAGATCCCACATGCCACGGAGCAACAAAGCCCGTGTGCCACAGCTACTGAGGCTGCGCTCTAGAGCCTGCAGGCCACAACTACTGAGCCCATGTGCCACAACTACTGAAGTCCGCGCGCCTAGAGCCTGTGCACCGCAACAAGAGAAGCCTCCGCAATGAGAAGCCCACACACCACAACGAAAAGCAGCCCCCACTCACCACAACTAGAGAAAGCCCGTGCACAGCAACGAAGACCCAACGCAGCCAAAAATAAATAAAATTAAATTAATTTTTTTAAAAAAAGAGCATGAGGGACCTGAGATTTTTTTTTTAATAAAATAAAACAAATAAAAAGCCTTGGCAACAAGAAGGTGCCTGGAGGTTGGATGGTGGCCACTAGGGGGTGGTAGAGAAGAGGGGAGGCTGGACCCAGGAGGGACGTCGGAGAGGCAGGCCAAGGCGGGTAGGACGCCAGGCCCAGGGTGGGCCTTCTTTCTTTAAGAGTCATCATAAGGTTATTTTACTTTTTCAACTGAGGTGACATTCACATAAGCTAAAATGAACTCTTTCCAAGTGAACAATGCAGTGGCGTTCAGGACGGTCCCCGTGCTGTGCAACCATCCCCTCCATCTAGTTGCAGACCATTTCCATCATCCCCCACATAAATCCACACCTGTTAAGCAGTCTCCCCCTTTCTTCCCACCCAGCCCCTGGCACCACCAATCTGCGTTCTGTCTCTAGGGATTTGCCTAGTCTGGATGTTTCATATGATGGAACCACACAGCATGTGGACTTTGGTGTCTGGCTTCTCTCACTTGACACGGCGTTTTCTAGGTTCACTTTGTAGCAGGTGTCAGTGCTTCATCCCTTCTTGTGGCCAAAGGATATTCCATTGTATGGATAAACCACGATTTCTTTATCCAGTCACCCATTGATGGACACTAGGAACAAAGCAGCTATGAACACCGGTGTACGTCACAGGAGTTTTTAACCTGATCTGTGGGTGAAAAAAACGAGAAAGGGTTACAAGAGTGAAGGAGACCAAACTGGAGACCAGCAATAAGTCTGAGAAAGGGCAAGATCTGAGGGAGTTTGGACGTAGAACTGGCTGGCCGTGCTCTGCGTTACCCGTGCTGGTAGGTGAACATACGGCAGCTGAGGCAGAAGAAGCCATCTCCCTTTGCAGGGAGGTGATAATGGACTCGGGAGGTAAGGCCGTGCAAGGCTAACGCTCAGAAGGTGAATTTAGGGTTGAGTCTGAAGTGCCCCTGGCCACTCAGCTGTATAAGCAGTGGGCACTGAGGAACCCCGTCCAGGAGAGCGTGCTGGGCTGAGACGGCCAAGGAGGAAAAGATGTGCAGAGTGAGAGGTCGGGCCAAAACGCTGGGAACACTGTCGGGGTGGAGGGGGCAGCTTCTGGACCATCCGCTCTTCCTGGAATGCCACCCTGGTCTCCGAGCCTGGATCTCTCAAGATCCGGCTCACATGACACCGGTTTATGGTGAAGGTCTGCTAAGCCCCCCGTCTGAGGCAGGTTCTCCACAGCGCCCCGGTCACAGCCTTGCTCACACCGTGCTGCAGTCCTGGGGTCCTGATGGGTGCGCAGGTGGGGAAGCACAGTATCTCTCAGTGCGGCACCAGCAAGGGCAGTATAAATATTGGCCAGATGGGAGCGTGAACGAACGAAGGGTGTGCGAAGAAGACAGAGAAGGAGCTGCCAGAAGAAGAGTCAGGGGAGGGCTGGTTTCGTGGACTCCAAGGGGAGGGAATTCCAAGGCAGAGCGATAAACCATACAGAACGCTACAACGAAGTGAAGCCCGATGAGAAGGCTCTGGACTGGGAATTGGGGGCTATGGACTTATCTCCACGGGGTCCTGGCGTGGAAGGTCGCAGTGGGCTAAGGAGGGGCCCGGGGGCTGGGGGGCAGCTGTGGCCGAGGACAAGTTGGGGGAGATGCAGGGCAGGAACACGGCGAAGAAGAGCGGGAGGGAAGCGAGAACGAAGAGGAAGGAAGGTCGCTCCTCGCGGACAAGGGACATTTCACTTGTTCACAGGGCGTGAGAGCCAGTGAAGGATGGAGAGTGGGGTGGCGGGGCGAGGAGAACCGGGACGGAGGCCGGGGCTTCAGGGGAGGCGGGCGGCCAGCGGCCCCGTGGCTCAGCAGGAACCCCCAGACGCGGGGTCTCTTTTCCTGCCCCACTGATTTCAGGACACGGTTTGGTTTGGCCGGTGGAATGCGGCAGAAAAGGACGACGTGCCGGCCCCTAGCAGAGGCCTGAGGGGCCCGGCGGGGCCCGCGTCCCTCCTGCGCTCTGGCCGGGGAGCAGGTGCCTCGTGCGCCAGGGCCTCCAAGGCGAGCCCCGGCACACACCTCCACCGGACCTGCCCCCCCGGGACCCTGGAAGGGAAACCAGGCTGTGGTGTGAGCGCCGTGAAAAGCCGACTCCCACCCCGCAGGATGGAGCCGTGTGTCTCGGAGGGTCCAGGGCCGTTGCGTCCTCAGCGATGGGGGGAAACAGAGATGGATGAAGACAGACTCGGCTGCGGAAGTAAAAGAAAGGGAAACTGAGGACCTTCTCACCTGACGCCCTTTCAGCACCTCCAGGTGGGTCACCTACAGAGACGGGTGCAGACTACACTGTGGACCGGGGCCACGGGGGTGCCCAGGACAGGAGGTCGGGGATCCCCCCCTCCACACCAGATGGTTTCAGATACAGAGCAGAAGGCGGGTGAGGGAGGAAGACTCTCCAGGTCCAAGATGAGAAGCAAACGTTTCTGCCGTGTTAGGGGCACATCTCTCGGAGCAAGGTCGATGCCCTGGGCCCGAATTCGGGTACCACTGATGACAGCGAGGAGGAAGAGCCTGGCCATGAACTTACCCTTCACCCTCGCCTGCCACGGCCTGTGCCCCCTGCCCCGAGCGGCGGGCACCTGCCCGCCAGGCTCCCAGGCCTCAAGTTTCCGGTGGTACCCATGCCCTGCCACCTCCCCGGCTCTCTCTGACCTTCGTTGGAAGAGTTTGAGGCAGACCGCAGGCTCTCCGAAGCTGCTGCTCAGTTCCGACAGTATCAGAAGTGCCGGGATACTCTAGAAACTCCAAAAATAGCCCACTGACAACAATATTTTTTTAAAAAAAAAAAGAAAGAAATTAAAGATTTGCTAACCTATCCAGAGATTCTTTTATCAGTTAGTGTAGCTTGATGGCAGTCACTGAACGGCCAACTTAAAATTAGAAACGCTTTTCATTGTACCATGTCATTTCTCAATCCTTTATTTTATTTAACAAAGTTAATATGTGATTTTAAATATACGATTTCATATACATTTAAAAACATAAATTTTGGGGGGGACTTCCCTGGCTGTCCAGTGGTTAAGACTTTGCCTTCCAATGCAGGGGGTGCGGGTTCAATCCCTTGTCGGGGAGCTAAGATCCCACATGCCTTGCGGCCAAAAAACCAAACATAAAAAAACAGAAGAAATATTGTAACAAATTCAGTAAAGACTTTAAAATAAATAAATATTTATTTTTTAAAAATATTTATTTTATTTACTTATTTATTTGGTTGCACAGGGTCCTAGTTGTGGCAGGCGGGCTCCTTAGTTGTGGCTCTCGGGTTCCTTAGTTGTGGCATGCGAACTCAGTTGTGGCATGCATGCAGGATCTAGTTCCCTGAACAGGGATGGAACCCGAGCCCCCTGCATTGGGAGCGCGGAGTCCTAACACGGCACCACCAGGGAAGTCCCTAAAAGCATAAATTTTTAATGTGATAGTGGAACTGAAAACATATTACTTTCCCAAGAGAGAAGGAAACTACATAAGTTCCAAGTCCAAATCCTAAATAAATAAATCCAATGAATGAATTAATTTATTAATTCCCTTATTCAAACCACATGCATCATTCATCTTCTTAATTAAAGAACACAGCACTGGGTGGGGGACAGAAAGATGAATAAGAAGAAAATCATTGTCCTCAGTGATCATTAAAAAAGAAAAAACAGGGCTTCCCTGGTGGCGCAGTGGTTGAGAGTCCGCCTGCCGATGCAGAGGACACGGGTTCGTGCCCCGGTCCGGGAAGATCCCACATGCCGCGGAGCGGCTGCACCCGTGAGCCATGGCTGATGAGCCTGCGCGTCCGGAGCCTGTGCTCCACAACGGGAGAGGCCACAACAATGAGAGGCCCGTGTACCACACAAAAAAAAAAAAAGAAGAAAGAAAGAAAAAACATACATAACTATAAGAGAGTATATTATGTGCACCAAAAGAATTAAAAGAAACTAGGACCTAAATTCAGAGGAGAGAAATCACAGTCGGTCGAAGGCTTCGTAAAGAAAGCAGTACTCAGACTGGGCCATTTAGGATGCAAGGGAATTGAACAGATGGGTATGGAGTGCTCTTTGGACATAAACCATAGGGTTTAGAGACCCTGAAGCTGGGCATTCGGGTGACAGCATGGCCACATCCCATGAAGAAGGAGTAGCAGAGGAAATGGGTAGGAAGGTCACTGACACCAAAGTAAAAAGGGACTTCAATGTCAGGTTAAGAAATGTGAAGTTTAATTCTGACGGCAAAGTGCATGCATTAAACCATGCTAGGTGTTTGCTTTAAAACAGCTTTACAGGAACTTCCCTGGTGGTGCAGTGGTTAAGAATCCGCCTGCCAATGCAGGGGACACGGCTTCAAGCCCTGGTCCGGGAAGATCCCACATGCCGCGGAGCAACTAAGCCCGCGAGCCACAACTACTGAGCCCACGTGCCACAACTAGAGAAAGCCCGCACGCAGCAACGAAGACCCAACGTGGCCAAAAATAAATAAATAAATAAATAAATAACCAGATATAAGACAATCAACTGAATTCCCCACAATTCACACCTAGAAACGGCTCTTTAAAAATAAAAAATAAAACAACTTTACACAACAATGTCAAGTATGTGATTTCAAGCGCTGAGTGGACATTTGGATTCCACCCAATTGCTTGGAAAAGGCATTTTAATTATGCGAAACTTTTGCATTATTTCGCATTGTTGTTCTAAGCTTTGTCCTTTCAGTTCCACTGCAGCCGCCATGTGCACGTTCAAGAAAAATGAGAGGCTTCCAACAGTCCTTCTGCATCCCTCACCCCGTCCCGCTCTCAGTGAGCCCTGAGTGTGAGACCGTTCATGCACGTGAAATTACCTGTGTGTAATGCCGCCAAGCACAGCTGTGCAGGAGGACAGTGGACAGAGCTCTCTGTGACCAGTTGTGTCACCTGCCAGGAGCCGCAGGAAGGGCTCACGGTCCCGACCGGGGCAACGTCAGAGCCCATCCTCCAAACCCGCCCTGAGGGCTGTGTGTGCCCACAGGGGTCACCTTTCCCACATCACTTAGAGCCGCCCCATTTGAAGCAGAGCCCCTGCTTGCCCCTTTCCAGGCTTTAAACAGGGACCTTAGTCCCTTTTGCTGGAAGATCCTCACATATGCCTCCCAGCTCCAGCAAAGGCTTTATTTATCCACTATAGGTGCTCAACAGCTGTTCTTTGATTGATGGAACCAGAGTCCAGACCAGGGTTAAGGAGAGGTCATTTTGATGATGGCACCGAGAAGCCTTCAACAGAAATAAAATAGAACCCGTGGCAGCCTAGCTTCATCTGACCAGGGACTATTTTTTCTCACCAGTACACCCCAAGGAGCCATAATTCTCTGTCTAGTGAAAACGTCAGCCCCTTTTACATACTCATTAAAAATAATTTTTTCATTATTATAAAATGCTTTTAATTTTTTATTACTTAGTTAATAATAAACATGAATCACCAACAATGAGATAAGTATTCTCAAGAAACAGTCAAGAAAGAGACTCAGTATTCCAGTACTTACGTATTCTTAAATTATCCAACAACAATCTAAGATGTTTATAATTATTATTAATGTTCACAATCAGAAAGCTTGATGATGTAACCCAGGCCAATAGCTCTTGTTCTTCTAGATCCTTGTGCCAGAGCAGAAATCACAGGAGGGCTTATTCCCTAAGCATCCTGCCTATCACAGCACATGAAAACTGCTGGTGCAGTAATATTGTTTTAAAGCTATAGATGAAAAGAGTGACAGGCAATGTTGTAAGCCCTCCCGTGTGCATATAGGAACGAACCAGACTTCATTTTGTTTCATGAGGCAAACATTATCATCTGACTCATAAAATGACTCCTTGCATTCTAAATAAATTAATCTTGGTTATTCACCTTAATAACATATATTGGTGCACATATAAACCAAGACAAGATTTGCTAAAGTATTGTTGATAGCTGTGGGCAAAAGAGCCGTACCAAAAGAGGCACATTCCATGGCTTTACCAGGAGCTCATATTGTTTTACTTTTTAAAATGTCTGGTTTCTCCACTCCAGTAGCCAGAGAGCTTCAACTGTAGACCTGGGTTATTTAAGTCAGGCACCATTCACTGTTATTTCCAGCCAAGTGAGACAAATGAATCCTTTCCATGTGATAATCTTCTCCAAGTATAGCTCCCTTTGCCCTCTTCACACAGATTGCTTCACCTCCTGAGCAGGACAAGTCTGGGCATCACTCAGCAGCAATAACAGAGTTCCAATTCCCAAAAGCAAATGACAATGTAAGGGAATCGTCTAAGGATCCCCCCAGAATAGAAGTCACAGATCCTAAGAACCTGCTTTCACAGAGGCCCATAGTAGTTATCAGTTAATCTCCCCGGTCTGTTGTAAAATCAATTCCACAACAAAGGAAAACATTGAGAAATTGTTTAAAATGCTGCATGCATTTTAAAAGTAAATAAATACGATCATCTTCAAAACAACAACACTAGAAAATTATTAACATCTAACCACTAAATTAGAATTGCTCGGCCAGAAGTACAGTATAACGCATCTAAGCCATTGTTGGGTTTACGTGGAGGACGGAGAAGAGAACCACATCGGTGGGCAAGGTCCCCGCAGGCAGGGCCAGGGCGGGACCCCCAGAACCTTTCCACCTCCTGTTCAGGTTATACCACCATTACCTACAAGCGGGTAGTTCTTGAGCTAAAAGTACCCTCCAAGCTGGTAAACTGGAAGACAACTAAATCTGCTCAATATTTACCAGCAATGACTCCTCTTCCCTGACAAATATTCTATTGAATTTGGTCGCTTTGCTAAGAGGCAGTGAAAGATTGGACATTCCAGAGCATCTGAGCCATAAAGACACCAACACAAATTGGTGGTCAGTCATGTACAGATTAAAGTTATTGTGTCCTCAAGAGACCGGGAGTAAAACTGATAGGAAAGAATGCTAACAGCAGCAGGAAATAGGAATATACTGCCCTAAAGGGAAAGCTGTGCACACTGGGAGGTCGAGTCTATATCAACAATTCATAAAACAGGAGTTAATAAAATGAACAGATACCATTTAATATCAACAATTAACCTATAATTAACACCGATGACTAAAACTGAGATATCCTACATCACCATCTTTAAAATTGGCAACTCAACTCCTGGTAGAGATTAACTAATGATTTTCTAACTTGGATTTTGCCATATATTTTTTTAAAAGCTTAAGAATAAAATTGTACCCGCAGAACCTTTTCTTCGCTGGCCCTCACCCTGCCATTCAGCTGGCTACTCTCAGCTCCTTGACCTCCGGGACACCAAGCCCCCCAGGCTGTGTTTCCTACCCACTGTATTTCACCCAACAGAAGAGCCACTGATTATTAGACGCACTGTTATCTTTTGGGCCTCAAAGAAAGAAAAAGAAAAAGGCCAAATCTAAGCCTTATCACAATTCATTGTCATTAACAGGGTCTACCTTAACTTGTAGTTCCTTCGGATCCCAATGTCACCGCCCTCCTCTGGGTCCCCGCATAGCTCACCTGGACTCAGCAGACCACCCAGCTCGCCCCCTTCCTCTCTCGCCCCTCCAGCCTCTTCTCTATCCCACTGCCAAAGCGACAGGTTTTTCAATACAAGTCTGATCATACCATGCAAACCTGATCACTCTGGGCTTAAAGACCCAACTCCTTCGGGGAGGCTCCAAGACCCCGAATGATCTGACCTCTATGACCCCCTTGCCTCACCCCTCAGCAGCTTCTTAGTCAACTTCTCACCCCCGATCCCATCCCACACCTCTCGGTTCTTCACACACCACGCTCTCCCCACCTCCAGCCTCCACACGCTCTGCTTCCTCCGTCAGCTACCCCCGCTTCTCCTCCTTGTCCCCTTTGTCTGTATTCACCCCTCACCCCCACGAGCACTCTCCCCAAGGACAGAGCCCCTGTGACACATCCCCACCGCCTTCTGCACTATGCCTGCATAGCCCGTTGTATACCTGGAACCACTGACCTAATTATCAGCTTAATTATGTGTCTTTTCCCCTTGAAGTTCTACGAGGACAGGGATTCGTTTTCATCAGAGCGGATTCCCCAGTGTCTAGCACAGGATCTGGTATGTGTAGGTGCTCTGTGTTGGGTGACAGACCAAAACTTGTGGATGATGGGCAACGCAGTTCTACCAAACATTATTTGGCAAAAATCAGTTTTTGCTGCAAAATATTAATAGGTGTTCTAAGGAAGAGGTTCTCTTAATGTGGTGCTGGGCACGCATTAAGCATTTAATAAATCTTAGGTGTGCTGCTGCTGCTGATTATGATGACAACCACAAACTCAACAATAACGTAACAAAATGTCGTAAGAGGATTCACTTTTTAAATACTCCATGACTGAGGTCTCTGCGGTTTTCATCCAGACAAGTGTCTAAGAGCAACCTCTCATAACCATATTAACCGTTGATTCTAAAACCCCAGGACAGGAAGACAATCCCGGGGCCAGTTTAAAAGGCCGATGATCAAGAACTGATACTGACAACAAATGCTGTCAGTGAAGTGTATTTTCCTCTCACTTGTAAGGATTAAAATGGATTATCTGCAAGTGTGATAGAAGAACAACATTTGCTGTCTTTTAAATGTTAAAGAACGTAATATATGAGCTACAGCAAAGAAATTACTTTTCTCATTTGCCAACTCCAGTGATATCTGGTCATTTGTAATAGGACAGGTATTCTCCAGGGAAACGTGCCCTGGACACATGGTGTAACCATTTCACATCAGAAAGTCCCCAGCTGGCCATCATGTTCCTAGCTGATTACTTGGAATTTGCAATGAATTTTCCCACAGACATTAAATTCGAAGACACAGTCTTAGTAATTTTCAGACCAATAGTACCGTGGTATGCGTGACACACTGCGGATTAATAGGCTTTATGTACTATGTCATGATGCAAAACACTGTGGATTAAACAGGCTTTATGAGTCCACTCGGGAACCTAGACACATTTATTAGAATAAGGTTTGTATGAGAAAATAGGTCCCAGGGCCCAGGAAGACCAGAAGCAATGAAAACGCAAGCCTCCCCTCACTTTCACCCCTTCACTCCTTCACCTCCACCCCAGGATGGTGGCCAGAGCCCCAGGTAGGAAGGCAGCCCAGGGACCCAGGTGCACCCCATTCTCACCCCAGCGTGTCATTCACCACCCATAGCCGAGGCCCCCCAACCTCCTTACCTTCCAGCTCTGGCAATCTTAACAAAACATGAAGGAAACTGCTCATCAGACGCCGGGAGACGTGCCCTCTTCCAGGTCCCCCCTACTCACCACTCACCTGGCCCAGCCCCCAGCCCTTAGCCCCCAGCCCCAGCCCAGGCTTCCAGCCTGGTTTCCAGACCCCCTTCCTAGCCACAGGTCGGCCCAGGCAACGGCCCTTCTCCCCTCGGCGGCGTTCTCAGACCCACACCCCAGAGAGGGAGTCCACGCGGCCAAGCCCCCTCAGGCCCCACTGCGATCCCCCAAACAGACACCCCCAAACAGCCCGGTGAGCTCCTCACTCGGCCTCCATCTCCAACACATATCGCCTTTCCTCCTGGACTCCTGGAGTCCTGGAGCACAGGCACCACCTCGGATCCCAATCCTGATCCAACCCTGGGGCCCGGGCGCGTGCGTGCATGCACCACACACATCATACACACACGCACAGCCACACACATCATATGCACACTCACTGCAACACACACCACACAGATCATACACACACAGCCACACGCACACCACACACATCATACGCACACTCACTGCAACACACACACCACACAGATCATACACACACACACCAACACACCACACAGATCATACACACACAGCAACACACACACCAACACGCCACACACATTATACGCACACTCACAGCAACACACACACCACGCACATCATACACACCACACACATACAACACACGCACACCACACACACACACGCAGCAGCGGGCTCAGGCAGACACTGGGCGGCGAGTGAGTGCCGGGGTCAGGGGGGCGGGGACACACAGGACAGTACCGGGACCCACGAGAAGAGGCGCGGTGGAGCCGGGCGTGAGGGCGTCGTGGGGCCGGTCGGCAGCTCCCTGGGAACCGCGAGCTGGAACCGCTGGGGAGAAGGCGCTGCGGCCGCGGGGAAACCCAGGCCGGCCAGTGACCTTGACCCCGGCCTGAGCGCTCCCGACCCTCCTCGGCATCCCGCCCGCGGCGCCCATGCGGCGCCCATGCGGCCCCCGCGAGAGCCGGCCTTGCCCCCCGCCCCGGGCCGAGCCGCTCACAGCCACGCGCTTGGGGACCCGCTCCAGAGCCCCAACGGCCACGACCCGGCGCCCGCGCCACACAACCGGGGCCCGGTGCCCCGCCGCCACCTCCCCGCGGCGACACCCCTGCCCACGGGGTGGGGGGGGGCACGGGAAGAGATTCAGGGCGGCGGTTGTCGGGGTCGGCCCTCCACTCCGAGTTCAGGGCCTCCCTCGCACCCACGTGGTCAGCCTTGACCAGGGTTTCCTGCAAGGGGCGCGGACGCCTGCAAGGCGCGGGGGAAGGATCGCCGAGGGGAGCCGAGAAGCCCCGTCCTCTGCGCTGGCCGCCCCCCTCCCCCCCACACACTGTCCCCACGAAGGATTCCCACCAGAGTGACAGCCCGCAGGACCGGACACACAGCAGGTCGCCGCGGACGCTGCGAGCCGCCGGGCTCCTGTCGCCCGACGCCCCGCGGCCGTCCTGGGCCGGTTCCCCACGTCGCCGCCCGGCGAGTCCCCTGCGGGCGCCCCCGGACCTCAGCCGTCGCGCTGCGGCCACAGCTGCCTGGGGGGAAACCGCTTCCCCGCCGGAGGTTAAAGCCGACGGTGTTCGACGACACCCGCGCAGCCCGCGCGCTCCCGCCCGCCCCGCTCCCCGGCCCGCAGCCCTGCCCACAGCCCCGCGCGCTCCCGGCCCCGCGCCCGCGCCAGCTCCGCGCGCCCCCGCCTCCCCCAGCCAGCTCCGCGCGCTCCCGGCCCCGCCCACAGCCCCGCGCGCCCCCGTCGGCAGCCCAGCCAGCGTTGCCGGGAGCGCGGGGCCGCGGGGCTCCCCGGGGTACGGGGCGGGGGGCGAGCTTTCGCCAAAGGAAAACCGAAAATGAGCACAGGCTTCTCCGAGCCTCCCTCGCCTAGAAGAATTGCATTCACACGGCGAAGAGCCGCGAGGTACACAGCCGCGGCGGCAGCGCTATTTTGAGGGCGATTTTCATTTACACCTTCCAAGAATGACCATCCTGACCATGGCGCCTGTTAGAAAGGTTGTGCCTGCTCCAGAGGAGGTTCAAGGTAGAGTCCACCAGCGAGTCCACCCGGCATCCCGGGCTCGGAGCAGAGAAAGGGGCTTGAGTGGGTCCCCAGCGGGTTCCCAGTACCTTCTGCCCCGGGCAGACGCCCCTCGCCCGCGGGGGGTCTGGGTTAGAACTTCAGTGTCCTTTATACTGTGACCCTCATCGGTTAAAATTCTTATATTTTGGAGACACTTGCTGTTCTTAGTTCGGTTTTATTTTTTAATCGATGGTCCCATATGGACTTCTATTAATAAGCCCCCAAATCAGAGGCCCGCTGGGAACCCCCAGACCCCTCCGGCTGGAGCCTCAGAGCAGGGAGCAAGGGGGAAGTGGCCTTCCTTCCAACAGTCCGGCCCCGCCCAGGCTGCGGGGTGGGGACGTGTAGGTGGGCCTTGGTCCCCACACGCGCACCTGCTTCACGTCGGGGACGAGCACGCTGCCAGTTTCCCTGCACGCTCCCATTCCTGGGTGAAACCGAGGGGAACGGCCTTTCCAGCAGTCTTTTCTACCAGGAGAAGGGCCATTTCTCTCTAAGTAAGCACCTCACGGGGATTCCCATTAAATAAAACTGCTTGACGATGACCTAATTTGTTCATTCAAGAGGATAAACTCGTCCTATCCATACATTATTTTTGTTATGGTTTCCGTTGTTAAATTATACATAAAAGGCCACCAAGCCTACTTTAGAAATGCAACGTTTTCAGAACATGAATCTTAATGAGATCCTTATTTTAAATGAGAATGTGCGTTATTTTAGATGCCTCTTTATATTTTCACCAATTTGTAATCCTAAAGGCACTTTCTAAAAATTGTTGTAAAATGCATTTTCTTAGACTATGTTCATTCACTACCTTAGACCGACCTGTGCCTTTTTGGTTTTAGGTTATTTTGGGGTGAACGAAAGATAAAATGTATAATTAAAAGGTTTTCCAAAATGACGCACCCTTTCATGCCCATCACCTGCAAATTAAGCCCCTTTACAGTTTCGCCTTTCCTAGCTCCACTCTTCTTCTGTAGACCTTTCCCACTTTTCCTCTGATAAAGTCTTTTCAAACGTGAACAAATACATAAACGCTTGTTTCCCGAGGTGTGGTTCTTCGGACGCCAGTCCTGCAAGATCATAGGTGGAAAGAAAATTGGCCAGCGCACCTGGGAAACCCTGCTCCTTGGCCCCTTGGGATGTTTACAGATCACATTACGGCTCTCAGTCAAGACACCTGCAGAACTTGGTGTAGCCCAGCATTTCTCAAATTTGCATGTGGAACCTGTATCCAAACAAGGCTTATTAACATGCTGTGGAACTTTTATTTCTAGGATTACATGTTGGGAATTAGTGATTGAAACCATCTAATATACAGAATAGGTCACCTAAAACTGGGATAAGTCAAGATGCAGCATAAGAATTTTTTTCAGAGAATGAAGAGGAAGCGGACCCTAACTGCCATTTGTGAATTTTGTAAATCCACTGAGTTAAAAAAAAATGCTTTAAATATCTAGGTGAACAATCAATAGATGAATAGATAAAGAAGATGTGAGATAGATATATGTACACACACACACACAATGGAATATTACTCAGCCATAAAAAGGAATGAAATTGCCATTTGCAGCAACATAGATGGACCTAGAGGGTATTATGCTAAGTGAAATACATCAGACAAAGACAAATACTGTATGATTTCACTTATATGTGGAATCTTAAAAACAAAACAAATAAACATAACAAAACAGAAACAGCGTTACAGATACAGAGAACAAACAAGTGGTTGCCAGAATGGAGGGGAGGAGAGAAATAGGTGAGGGAGATTAAGAGGTACAGACTTCCAGCTGCAAAATAAATGAGTCACAGGGATGAAACGTACAGGGTGGGGAACATAGAACTATGTAATATCTTTGTACAGTGACAGATAGTAACTAGATTTATCATGGTGATCGATTTGAAATGTATAGAAATATTGAATCACTATGTTGTGTAACAGGAACTCACATAGTGTTGTAGGTCAATTATACTTCAAAGACAAACACACAAACAAACTCATAGAAAAAGAGATCAGATTTGTGGTTACCAGAGGCAGGGGGTGGGAAAAGGGGGATTGGATGAAGGGGGTCAAAAGGTACAAACTTCCACAAGAAGGACCTACCATATAGTACAGGGAACTATACTCAATATTTTGTAATAAGCGATAAAAGAATCTGAAAAAAAAGATACGTATGTATAGTTATACTTTGTTGTACACTTGAAACTAACACAGCATTATATATCAACTCTACTTCAATTAAAAATAAATGAATAGGGACTTCCCTGGTGGTGCAGTGGTTAAGAAGCCGCCTGCCAATGCAGGGGACACAGGTTTGAGCCCTGGTCCAGGAAGATCCCACGTGCCGTGGAGCAACTAAGCCCGAGAGCCACAACTACTGAGCCCATGTGCCACAACTACTGAAGCCCGTGTGCCTAGAGCTCATGCTCCGCAACAAGAGAAGCCGCCGCAATAAGAAGCCCGTGCACCACAACAAAGAGTAGCCCCCGCTCGCCTCAACTAGAGAAAGCCCGCGAGTGGCAACAAAGACCCAACGCAGCCAAGAATAAATAAATAAATAAATAAAATTTAAAATAAATAAATACATTTTTAAATAATAAATAAATAAGTACATTTTAAAATAATAAATAAATAAAAAGATCTCTGGAATTTGGAGGAAACAGAACATTTTAAAATATATCAATTATTATGAAAGTAATCTGATTTATTATAGATCATTTGAAAGCAAAAGGCCAGTGGGAAAAAAAAGGAATAAAAAATCTCCTATATTCCTACCAAAAAAAAGGAAAGGTACAAACTTCCAGTTATAAGATAAATAAGTACTAGGGATGTAATGTACAATATGATAAATGTAGTTAACACTGCTGTACGTTATAAATGGAAGTTGTTGAGAGTAAATCCTAAGAGATCTCATCACAAAAAAATAATTTTTTTTCTATTTCTTTAATTTTGTATCTATATGTGATGATGGATGTTCACTAACCTTACTGTGGTGATATTTTCGTGATGTATGTAAGTCAAATCATTATGCTGCACACCTTAAACTTATACAGTGCTGTGTGTCAATTACATCCCAATAAAACTGGGAGAATATATATATAAACTATAAACTAAATGTATATATATAAACTATATAAACAGACACTGTGTCAAAACCCTGAAACTACACAGAATAAGAAGTTTCCAGAAATATCTTTTTTCTCCTGCGGGAACTACAACCCAAAGTGTAGTAGATTCCATCTTTGTTGAGTCAGACTTCCTCAGCCCCCATCTCACCTGGAGTATTTAAAACTCATCCCCTAGATATAGACTCCTACAGTGTTCTTGGAAGTGAATGTAATGCTGAGGAGAAGGGCCCCCAGTCCTAACCTGCTCTAGTGCTTGAGCCCCACCTTTGTCCCAAAACACAACCCTGCACCCCAACAGGCTGTGTGCTCCCAGAAGGTCTGCATGGTTGTCAAGTCTTTTTGACACCTTCTTTCCCTTAAGGCAGAGGAAAAAACGCAAACATCACTGTTGAGAACGAGAAAGTCAAACTAGCAGCCTAAGGGCTGCTCAAACCTTGGCCCATCTGGACCAACTTTGACTGAATGAAAAGATTTTATAAAAGGAACTCCAGGTGTCTCAAGCACCTGGCCTCATAGGAAGTGAGGGACAGCCAGATGAAGGGAGTTGCATTTAGTCCTTTTCCATCAGAGATTCTTCAGAAAGTGAGAGAGAACTGTTTACATTAAAACACTTAACAAATTGCTTTTAGATACCCCGTCCCATCCATGGCTCCCACTAGGACCCTTTCTCCTCCACCCTAAACCCCCCACCACACACACACACATTAAGGCACAAAAGGTAACATGAATATAACTAAGAAATTATGCATTAAATTTGTCTCATGTTCCTCTCAACACTTAGCAGAAACACTAAGCAAAAAATAGATGCTCCATAAATACTAATCAATTGGTTACTTAATTGATCAACTAATAGCCCTTCTAAAGTTACTTATTATCAGAGAGAACCTGGACTTACACTGTAAACACTTTGTTCCTGTTTTACCCAGGAGATTATTTTCTATTTCAAGGGAGTCTCACAGTTTAAACTGAACTGTGAAAAATGAACCAAAACAGGCGGGCAGATACTTCTCATATTCTAGTCCACCCACAAAATTTGCATTATGTCTGATGACATTTGTCAGATGCCACCAGGCCCTTCCTATCCGTCATCCTCTCCCACATAGAACAGCCTGAATCTGTGCACGTTTGCTTTCTGTCACCTAATAATTATTAATTTTATGGAAACTTTGAAAAGGAATGAAAATGATAGGAAAAATATATTTCATCTAAAGCCCACTGAATGGTTGCTTCTTAAGACATAAGCACAGGCTTAATTTCATCACTAAGAAATACAGGTATCACATTACATATACCATTAAACACATGAGTTTATCTTGAGAAATTTCATCGTACTCAGCCATATGAAGACCCAGCGTTTGCCACTTAAAACGCTTATATTGGCTAGATATGTTTAAAGTAGAAAAAGTTATCCAGTGAGCATCTGGTTAAGAATTTGCAAGCAAAGATCCATGCTTCTCATAATCTCACAGAAAATGAAAGTGATACTTAATTAGCAAAATAAAAATCCTCTGAATCTACATGTGTAAGACAACTTCCTCTTTTTCCGTTATTTTTAATCCCCCAAGGAGTGGAAGAACTGAAAGAGATTTTTTGGTGTTGATTCAAAGAAACTAAAGTCTTTTTCTGTTTGGAAGAAGTAATTTCTTAAGGCAGCTTATATAGTCTTTAAATAATGATACTTTGTAGTACAATCAAGTATTAGTCATACCTTGGGAAATTATATTCGATTTTATACTATGTAAATGTAAGTGCTTTTGATTCAAGCAGTGATGGAGCGCTGTGCCTTCCTGGCACGGTGCTCAATGCCCTAAGAAAAGGACACCCAACTATTGTCTTTCAATTTTTGTGACCTTAAAGTCCAGGACTGCTCCTTCAGTCTTGCTCTCCTCCTCCAGGGCTATTTTAGGGAGGTTTGATGGGACCCATATCCACAATCTATCCAAGCCAAAGCAAGGTTACTGATGGGATCTCCTATCATTATGTTTACCCTTGAGAGTTCTCACAGGTCAGGAAAATGGGGCAGCTGCAGGCTGGTGTTTATGCTGCCACCTCTCAGCCTTAAAAGGAAAGACATCCCAGGGAGAGGACCGCAGACCTGTGTTACATGCTGTGTCCGTGTGGTATTCATACTTTTTACATGTGGGGAGGGGAGCTCACAGACCCTCCGGAGAGAACATTAGGAAAGCCCTGGACCCTCTTCCTGGAAAAAAAAAACGCATGCACACAAAAATTCTGACTCTGAAACCCGTCCACGTACCCCCGTGTAGACCACACATGCAGCAGATCAATCTCATTTTTTGTGCTATATCACAAAAATCTGTAAAATGGAAGAAAATGAGAGTTCTGGGAGGATGATTAGAATGTGACATTCAGAAAGAAACTTTGATTTTTAGTTCAAAGCTGGTTGTGTATTAAAAGAAAAAAAAACCTTCCATCAACTTTTCCGTGCAGCCGAGAATGTTTGGATTTCATTTCAAAGTTAATCAATGGGAAAGACTCATTGGGAGCTCTGGGTGGTATTTCCAACAGAAACATTATGCTTTGACACCTCCCGGGTTAACCCCTCAAATCCTCCCAGAGCTGAATTTGGGTCAGATGACAATCTGGAGCTTGTAGTCTCTCTCTCTTTTTTTTTTTTTTATTTGGCAGGGGGTGCGTTGGGTCTTCATTGCTGCGCGCCGGCTTTCTCTAGTTGTGGCAAGCAGGGGCTACTCTTCGTTGTGGTGCACGGGCTTCTCATTGTGGTGGCTTCTCTTGTTGTGGAGCATGGGATCTAGGCACGCAGGCTCAGTAGTTGTGGCACATGGGTTCAGTCGTTATGGTTCTTGGGCTTAGTTGCTCTGCGGCATGTGGGATCTTCCCGGACCAGGGCTGGAACCCATGTCCCCTCCATTGGCAGGCAGATTCCTAACCACTGTGCCACCGGGGAAGCCCTGTAGCCTGTAGCCTGTAGTCGCTTCATTGGCTTAGTTTACAGCAATGTCTTCTGTTTCTACCAGCACTTTTGCAGTCCAGGTAGCACAGAATCCTCAGCTGCCTCTACATTGTTTTGAACATATCCCAGCTCTTTCCTGATCTGGAAGCCTCCCTGGTCCAGCTGGAAATGAAGCCACTGCCTCCCATTTCTACCTAGGGAAGGGGACGTGTCCTTAGAGAATCTGAGAAGCTGCTGGAACTAATCCACCCGGTCTTCCTCCCTAATGGGCGATTGGGAGACACCTAAAGAGTTATCGACTGGCCCAGACAGTCCAGCACCCTGGTCATTTTACCTGTCCGTGTGACCAAGGTACTGACCCAGGAACATTTGGGACTCTAAACACATTCCCTCTGTGAAATTAACACTCTCTTTATGAGATCCCCCTTGTACCTGCTGTTTACTGAGGAAGGAAGCTATTTTTTTTTTTTTTTTTTTTTTTTTTTTTTTTGCGGTACGCGGGCCTCTCACTGTTGTGGCCTCTCCCGTTGCGGAGCACAGGCTCCGGATGCGCAGGCTCAGCGGCCATGGCTCACGGGCCCAGCCGCTCCGCGGCATATGGGATCCTCCCAGACCGGGACACGAACCCGTATCCCCTGCATCGGCAGGCGGACTCTCAACCACTGCGCCACCAGGGAGGCCCAAGGAAGCTATTTTTAACATTGTCAGAGACAGAACCTGATTGCTCCATCTGCCTGAAGGACAAGTTCTTCCAATCTGCTTTTTGTTCTCATTGAGTTTGATTTTTATCTCTGCTTTGTTATGCCCATAGCTCTCAGGTAGTGCGTAATTCCATCAACATCCAGTATTTTATCTTGAAAAATAAATCATCATTATTTTATGGGGGGAAACGTTTTCCCAACGCGCTGCGTGCTGGCTACAGCTAACAGCGATTTGACAGACTCAGCTGACGAAGCCATGAGCCCTAATAATATCGCCTCTCCCCGGAGCTGGGCTGCTTCAGGAGTTTTATTAATGTAATAAAATGTAGCTTTTACAGTTATCTACAGTAGGTAATTACAAATGCATATTATTGATTTCATCAGCGTGATGCTTCAGTTTCCTTTTCCATTAATGGAAACTCTGCATTTTATATATTAGTTATACAAAGAATTAATGATGGTTTATACAAGTCTGTCTATACGTAGACATTTTAGAAGCAATTATACTCATACTAGAGCAGTCCTCTCTTGAATAATGGTTTTGTTCCAAAAGATGATTTTAAATGCATTTGTTCATAAATATCACATGGTACTCTACAAGGAGTAAAATGAACACGGTCAGGAAAAGCTCAGTTTTACAAGAGAACAATAGATGTGGAACATGGCAGCAGTTCTTGCGAAATTTCATCCAAAGATATTTTCATTTGACTTTATTCTTTGCATCACTAAAAGTGTTGATAACAGGGGCTTCCCTGGTGGCGCAGTGGTTGAGAGTCCGCCTGCCGATGCAGCGGAAACGGGTTCGTGCCCCGGTCCGGGAAGATCCCACATGCCGCGGAGCGGCTAGGCCCGTGAGCCATGGCCGCTGAGCCTGCGCGTCCGGAGCCTGTGCTCCGCAACGGGAGAGGCCGCAGCGGTGAGAGGTCCACGTACCGCAAAAAAATAAATAAATAAATAAATAAGTGTTGATAACAAGGACTCCAAAGTCAACTTCCACCTTCCAGCCCACGCATCACAGGGGCTTCGAGGCACTGGTTCTGCTCCCAGTTGCCTGGTTAACTGGACTCGTCGTTCAGATACCCAGCTCAAGCTCCATTTGCTCAAGGAAGTTTTCGCTTACTAAGTCAGAGTCTCCTACTGTGAGTTTCTTAGCACCTTGTACGTTTACCCAATATTGCGATTTTATGATTATTAATGTTATTATGATTAATATCTATCTCCCCCATCTCTCCGTTTTGTGACGGCAATGTCTGCTTGTGGTCCTCTCTCTAGTCCCAATGTCTTCAGTAACCAGCGTATAGTAGATAATGAATGACGGATTGAATGAATGAGTGAGTGAATCACAAAACAGTGCCTCACGCCAGGCATTATAAGAGTCATGGGGGCTTCCCTGGTGGCGCAGTGGTTGAGAGTCCACCTGCCGATGCAGGGGACACGGGTTCGTGCCCCGGTCCAGGAAGATCCCACGTGCCGCGGAGCGGCTGGGCCCGTGAGCCATGGCCGCTGAGCCTGCGTGTCCGGAGCCTGTGCTCCGCAACGGGAGAGGCCACAACAGTGAGAGGCCCGCGTACTGGAAAAAAAAAAAAAAAGACCTCTAAAACCATTATGGGGAATTCCCTGGCTGCCCAGTGGTTAGGACTCTGAGCTTTCACTGCTGGGGGCCTGGGTTGGATCCCTCGTTGGGGAACTAAGATGCCACAACCCGCGCAGTGCGGCCCCCTCCCCCAAAAATTATGATGTTAAATCCCTGGAGTTCTTATCCTGACCCTTGTGGCAAATTGAATTTATGACCCAGCTGAGGACCCGTCCCTTGACCAAGTACAGCACATGTCCTTGTTCACCATTTAAAACCATTGTTTCCACTTTTACGTTGCCTCTCCTTTTACTAGAGTTTTAAACTCTCTTTGGCTGGTTCTTCGCTTGCAGGTCGTGAAGAGGTTCATCATGTCTGGATGCCACTTCAGAAGTAAGTCCTGGCTCAGCAAGTGTCCCATAGGCTACAGCTGAATTTACACACCCCAGGCGTGTGACTCACTCTTGCCGCTCATGCCCTGCAGGGGACCCCTCCGGACAGGTACTCAGAACAGCCTTCCCAGCTCTCCTGCTCTTTCCAACCCATTTTTCTTTTCGTTGCGTTTTTAATAAGGTATTTTATTTATTAATTTATTTTATTTATTTAGTTTGGCTGCGTTGGGTCTTCGTTGCTGAGCGCAGGCTTTCTCTAGTTGCAGCGAGGAAGCACTACTCTTCATTGCGGTGCATGGGCTTCTCATTGCGGTGGCTTCTCTCGTTGTGGAGCACAGGCTCTAAGCGCACGGGCTTCAGTAGTTGAAGTACATGGGCTCAGTAGTTGTGGTGCAAGGGCTTAGTTGCTCCAAGGCATGTGGTAGCTTCCCAGACCAGGGATCAAACCCGTGTCCCCTGCAATGGCAGGCGGATTCTTAACCACTACGCCACCAGGGAAGTCCCTCCAACCCATTTTTCTAAGAGGATTGTCCTGCTTTACCAGATTCAGCCTTCCAGTGCTCTGGCCCATTTTTTTAAAAGTTTTTTTATTGAAGTATATTTGATGTACAATATCGTGTAAGTTTCGGGCATACAGCACAGCGATTCAGTTATTCGTGTACATGTATCTATTCCTTTTCAAAGTATTTTCCCATTTAGGTTATTACAGAGTATTGAGCAGAGTTCCCTGTGCTATACAGTAGGTCCTTGTTGGTGATCTGTTTCAGCCCATGATTTTTAAAACAATGTTAACTCCAGCTTGATTACAAAGCCACCACACAGATCATCTCTAAAATTAAACCTCATTAAGGGTTTAGTCTGGACTTCTTAAGCAACCAGAGTTAAATGGAATGGGAATAAGAACTTCTGGTTTACGGAAGGTGAAAAAACTTCTAGAACACGTTTCTTCACAAGAATGGGATGGACCTCATCGGGCTCAAGAAATCCAAGGGTAAGAAAGGGTTGGCATCCTTATTTCAGAACTCAGAAGGAGGAGGGGAGGCCACGGTGTTCCGGGGGCAGTGGGCAGGTGTCAGCCCCCAAGCCGGGCCCTCTGGGGCAGTTACCTCATCTAATTCACAGTGAGCACAGCCGCTGTGGTCTCATCTTCATTCGACAGATTAAAGACTCGATGCTCAGAAGATTCACATCTTATGCTAAAGGTACCACAGATATCAGCTGGCAGAATTAATACCTGAACCCTGGGCTGACACACAAGTGCATGCTTGTCATAAAGCAGGATGGGTGCCCTGTGAAGACTGTCCCCTCATCTGCCTGAATAGGGAGCTCTTCACCATGGAACGACGTCCACACCCCTTTCCTGTCATCCACTACACCTACTGTTACTTTTCTTTTTTTTATTAATTTTTATTGGAGTATAGTTGTTTTCCAATGTTGTGTTAGTTTCTGCTGTGCAGCAAAGTGAATCAGTTATACGTATGCATATATCCCCTCTTTTTTAGAGTTCCTTCCCATTTAGGTCACCACTGAGCACTGAGTAGAGTTCCCTGTGCTAAACAGCAGGTTCTCATTAGTCATCTCTTTTATATATAGTATCAACAGTGTATATATGTCAGTCCCAATCTCCCAATTCACCCCATCCCCCCCTTCTCTCTTGGTAACCATAAGTTTGTTCTCTACGTCTGTGTCTCTGTTTCCGCTTTGCAAGTAAGTTCATCTGTACCATTTTTCTAGATTCCACATATAAGCGATATTATATATTTGTTTTTCTCCTTCTGACTTACTTCACTCTTTAGGACAGTCTCTAGGTCTATCCATGTCTCTGGAAATGGCACTATTTCATTCGCTACTGTTAATTTTCTATCCATATTTCCCTTCTCACTTATCTTCTAGAATGATACAATTGACCTCACCTCTGGGTTTTGGTACCTCACACAGACACCCTCTTTCCCAGCCTTGTTCTCTTCTCGGTGACCTCCACCCACTAGGGACATGGTGTGACCAGGCATGACCGTCCCCAGCCCTCTGGGAATCTGAGCACACTCGCTGACCCTTCCCAGGATGCTCAGAGATCCTCTTGGATTTTGACATTTGACAGAAAAACCATGAATAAAACACACATGTAAACTTGGTCTTGGTCATTGGTGACTATAAAGTTATCACTCAACAACCTTCCACCCTCAGGAATCAAGCCCGGACCAGTGATGACAAATGACAGCAGCATAATGACCACAGTAATTCACTGTCCTGTTTACAAATATCATTTAGCAAATTCAAGGTTAAAGCCACGTAACGGAACAAACTAAGGGGTGGTATTACGGGACCCTCCACAAGACTTGGCATCCACCTCAACTAAGACGCATAGCTATATTTCATATTCATCTAAAATTTAAAAATTTTTTTCTCTGTAACAGCCTTAAAATACCTCAGGAGAGATTGTTGGAACCCTCGCGAAAACTTTTTTCAGAATTTTTAGCCCATAGAGTCATTACTTTTTCAACTTACTTTAAAAAACCCCTGACTATGGACAATTTAAGATCAGGACAACAGGATCGTTTTTTTCATAACTAACAACAGAATCCCATGAGAGTCTGACCAGTGTTAGCCCGATGCTACCATGTAATTCGCATTTATTATGGGGGAAAAAGTCCGTTTGGATTTTTTTTAAGAAGCCGTAGTGTGAAGGTTCACAGACACGAGCCCTGCCCTGACTTGGCGCAGAGGGAAGGCCGCTGAGCATGGAGAGCCGGCAGAGCAGCCGGGATGTGTGCAGAGACTCTGCATCCTTGGTTTTAAAGGGAAAGATGTGAAAAGGGAAAAGTTCATTCTGAGATGAATGGGGGCGCTGCTTAACCTGCCCCCTTGGTAACCACCCTGTGTACGAAACGAAGGGCAAGAGGGCGCTGCCTTTTCAAGAGCTCCACCTTTGGCGACACAGGATGTTTACAGATCCCTGGAGGGGAGGGTCAGGGTCCTCAGCCCACAGCCTCTGCTGACCGTCAATGCCACAGATCGGCAGTGACTTCACCTGATTAATAAATAACCACGGAGGTGAAAGAAACCATTTCACAATCTGCAAGTTGCCTCAATTTTCAAATTCCTCCAGGTCAAAAGCACTCACCAGCCAGGCTTTCTCCCCACCCTGGAAATATTTATTCTTCCTCTTCAGATGCAAAACATTCCAGAAGGTGAACAAAAACTACAGCAAGCGCAGCCTGCTTGTCTACAGCATTTACATGCCTTATGTACCCTAAAAGTATGTAGCTTATTAATGAACTGAGTTTCCAGCCACTTCAATAAGCCTTTTTATTAGCATGACACTGCTTCACTTACAAGTGTCAAGCCATCTCGCCCTGTGTGAGCTTCCTTTCTGGTACTTAATATAAAGACAGAACAGTATTTATATCCCTCACAATGAGAGAACGGATTGTTTTCAGGTTATACAGCCATGGTGTGATAAAGAAAGAAGGAACCTTACAAAATGATATTTTCATTAAAAAACTTTAAAACTAAAAGTTCAAAGATATGTTCTCCTCTCTTATTTCTTGTCAAAACATGACTTAAGACCCAAAACTAATCTACTTTCAATTTTATTCCATATTTCAGTGCTGTCATAGTACTCAGCAGAGAGTATTGGAATACGATCATTTTTTATTTTGTTGATGTTACCGACAGCTTTATTTCACAAAGCAATCTTATACTATGTCTACCAGTAGCAGGGCACAGAGGTCAAATAGTCTATCCTTACAGGTAGAGAGCTTATTAAACGGCACGTCTATTAAACCCGATGGACAACATAAAGAAACATTCCAGCAAAATACTTGAAACATAGTTCAATGAAGAGATGGCTCCAAAGGGTAGTAAATAATTTAAACGGAGACCAATAAGGAATTTGTTATATTTTTTACTAGCGTCTTCAAAATTACATTTCAAACAAAGTGGTTAGAATAGACAGAAACACAAAAGCTGCAGCGAAAGGCCCAGGTTTTATGGCAAATGTTCAAGAGTGTGGCTACTTCGATGCAAATGCCAACATTAATTAATCAACAGTTCTATTACCAAGTTCATTTAAAATAATCTAGGCGTAAATATTACATAATCGTGAGCTGAGATAACCGCTTTTAAAAAATCATCTTCCTGACTGTCATTTTTATTCTTGTTTTGGAAAACGGTTGATTTTTAAGTTCGATGTAAGATAACATTTATTCATGACACAACTTCACTTCTAAGAGAAAAAAACTGCGTCAGAAGAGTACAGTCAAAATAATGTGAAAAATATTTTCTTAATTATTACATATTAAAATATTACATAATATTTTACATACACATCAAGTATTACATAATACCTGGTGTGAAAATCTAAATATGATTACAAAGGATTAGAAAAAAAGTTTTGATAATACAGGATTTTCTTTTTCTCCCCTGGTATCTCTGGTAACTCTCCGATGATCAAAAAATTGAATCTATTGTCCTTCTAATCACAGTGTTCCCCCCGTATTTGATTAACCACATTTACCAAAAAGAAAAAAGGGAATCCATGAAAGTGAACACAATTTCTTGTCCTCCTATGCAAGCTGTGGGTTTTCTACCAAAATGACAAACTGAATCAGTGTCTTTTGTTAAGTTTACCATAAGTAAGGGTATTTATGACATAAATAAGAGACAGAGCCTCTTCATGTTTTTTAAATAAATTTATTTATTTTATTTTATTTATTTATTTTTGGCTGCGTTGGGTCTTCGTTGCTGCGTGTGGGTTTTCTCTAGGTGCGGTGAGCAGGGGCTACTCTTCATTGTGGTGTGCAGGCTTCTCATTGCGGTGGCTTCTCTTGTTGTGGAGCACAGGCTCTAGGCGCACGGGCTTCAGTAGTTGTAGCATGCAGGCTCAGTAGTTGTGGCACGCAGGCTCAGTAGTTGTGGCTCATGGGCTCTAGAGCATAGGCTCAGTAGTTGTGGCGCACAGGCTTAGTTGCCCCCGCAGCATGTGGGATCTTCCCGAACCAGGGCTTGAACCCATGTCCCCTGCATTGGCAGATGGATTCCCAACCACTGCGCCACCAGGGAAGTCCTGAGTCTCTTCATCTTGATGTTGGTTACCTGGTGCCTGACCAGGCAGCTGGGTCCCTGATCTCTTACCAAGAATATAGACGACTTGATCAAGGGTCACTAGTAGATTCTCCTGGCAGGACAATTAATAAGATACAGAAATGTAAAACATGAGTTGTTAAAGTTAACAATTACCTTCCCACCCAGCATCACTCCAAAGGCACCGTCCCTGCTTCAGCACCCAGTAAATCATCTACCTAAATGCATTTGCACCCAATCATTTTTTAAAGTCACAATCTTTGCAGTGTCAACTTGTCAAGGGTCAAAGGGAAGAGCAGGCAAGATTCCCACATCAATCTGCTTGTAGAAACCGTCTCATTTCATTTCAAATCACCTGCTGTGCTTGAAGCCGACGATGGACAAACCGTCTTCCTCCATAAAACCGTGACAGCCCAGGTCGAACTTGGGCCATCATTCATCGGGGCAAGTCAGGCCGCTTCTGTCATTAACTACTTTTAAACGGCTGTGCAGGGTTAAGTGATCTTGCAGGGCAGCCACAGATATAAATACTGTTTGGACAGTTTAATGTCGAGACCATTCCTCTGAGATTAAAACTGTGTAACCCAATAGAATAGTTGTCGATACAAGGATTAAGGTGCCTGTATTGTTACTGGGAGCCGTGCCTTTACATGGGTTTTGTGTACATGACTCCATAGGAGACTCTGAATGTTGTCCATCCACCTGACACAGCTCCTAGACAGTGTTCTGAGAATATTAAAAATGACTTCAGGCATTCAGAGGGCCACCCTTCGGTAGGCGTTCTTAGAGGGTTTACATTTGTCCTTGAGAGGCTGATGGGAAAATGAGGGCGCCCTGCTGCTGTGGGCGGCTCCAGAGCCTCACGGTCAACTGGAATCTCAAAGGTCTGCAGCTGGCCATAAAATCAGTGTGGGCAGTCGGTAACTTGTGCACAAAAGAGTCACAATCGAAAAAATAAGGCTGAAATGATGATTCCCATCTCCTTTCGAGAGCTCTTTCCTGGAGGCAAACACTGTAATATCTAAAGGTGACAATATTTACCCAGTACTTAGCATACATGGGGCATGCACTAAGTGCTTTGCATGCATGACCTCATTTAAATCTCACAACCCAATGAGAAATCTATTTTTAGTTCCACTTTACAGGTGAGAAAGCTGTGGACCAGAACTGGTAAAAATCTGCCCCCAGGTTGCACAGCTGGTAATGATGGAGAATAGAACAAATGTTGTGTCTGACTCAGGAACTAGTACAATCAACTACGGCGCTAGACCACCTCTGCTCTAATGATGCTCCCTGTGAGAAATTCCACTTGCTGGTCTTATAAAGTATTTATAATACACACTGGCTTAGGTCTCTTTAACATGCTTTAGCTGTGTGCAGAAACAGACTGAATCATTAAAAGAAGAGAGTTGCTAAGTTACTCGGAGACCTCGAGTGAGTTAAATCCAACCAATATACAAATAACATCAAGACTTGCCAGGGGGTGTGTGGGCATGGACAGCTCTGAGAAAATCCATTTCGAAATCCTCAGTGTCAGTATGTTTTCTTTCCTAAAATTGGTCTACCTGAGTAAACATCGTACACATCCTAAATTTCTACCCCATTCACAACTGCAATTCTCCAACCTTACTTCAAAGGCACCCTCTCCACCCCCAGAGTCTTACCCGGCCCCCAAGGTGAAAATCTCCACGTCGCCAAAGACTATCTACCAGGTCCCTGAAGATTCCTCCACAATTTATCCTGTGAAGAAATGAATTTCAACCAAGAGGTTTCTGTGTTTAAAACTCATCTATCAGTACTTCCCTGGTGGCTCAGTGGTTAAGAATCCACCTGCCAATGCAGGAGACAGGGGTTCGAGCCCCGGTCCGGGAAGATCCCACATGCCGTGGAGCAACTAAGCCCGAGAGCCACAACTACTGAGCCCGCACGCCTAGAGCCCATGCTCCGCAACAAGAGAAGCCACCTCAATGTGAAGCCCGCTCGCCGCAACTAGAGAAAAGCCCGCGCGCAGCAACGAAGACCCAACGCAGCCAAAAATAAATACATAAAACAAATAATCTTTAGGGCTTCCCTGGTGGCGCAGTGGTTGAGAGTCTGCCTGCCAATGCAGGGGACACGGGTTCGTGCCCTGGTCCGGGAAGATCCCACATGCCGCAGAGCGGCTGGGCCCGTGAGCCATGGCCACTGAGCCTGCGTGTCCAGAGCCTGTGCTCCGCAACGGGAGAGGCCACAACGGTGAGAGGCCCGCGTACCGCAAAAAAAACACACCCCCCCCAAAAAAAAACACAAATAAACTTTAAAAATAAATAAATAAAACTCATCTGTCGAATGTTGTAATATATGCTTACGGTGTTTGATCGATTTCTAACGCTACCTCAATATGGGAGGAAAGTGCTAACCTTTAGAACCTCACAGTTGTAGGAACTGAAAACAAATTCAATTCACATGCAGAGTTTTGTAGCAGAGAATTACATGGTAACTAGTAAGGCTTTCAAACATAAAGGTATTTCATCAGGATAAAATTCTGTGGGGAGTAAGAATGGAAATACAATTTCAGGAAGAAAAAAGAACAATGTTATAGAAGATGATGATGTTTTTTGAATGGATGCTGCTGAATATAAAAGCACCATGCTATTCATATTCCTTAGGGTACATTCAAATCAAAGTTTCTCAAACCTCAACACCGTCGACATTTTGCCCTGATAATTCTGTCTTGCACATTGCATTATAGGATGTTGATCAGTATCCCTGATCTACACACGCACACACGCATGCACACATGCACACACACATGCATGCACAGACACACACGCATGCACACACACACAAGCACACACACACAGAGTTGTGACCACCACAAATGCCTCCAGATGTTGCCCAAATGTTTCCCTGGGAGGCAAAACGGTCTCTGGTTGAGAATCCTTAAACAAGGGACCTAACATTTATTACACGTTTTCAAAATTTAGTATTTAAACTTATGATGAAAAATGTTAAATGTTCACTAGGAATTATGCAAGAGAGAACACAATTTTTCAAAATTATTTTTAGAGGAGTACATGGACAAACATATTTCAAGACCATTGAGTTCAATAGAAACATTCGTGGCCGATGTGGGGTGAGCAGAAAGAAAGTCGGCCGAGCCTGGGACCCCAGGGGACCTCGGCTGGGGCTCATCCCTCTCAACCTTAACTGCCAGGTGACCCAGACCCACAGAATTTGAAGAGTAGCTGGACCATCCTAAAGGCAGGAGCAATGTCATATTGGAACATGGCGACTTAGAATAATGAGCAATCTAAAAGAAGCAGAAATAGCAACGAGTGTGCACTATTCTTCAACAATTTCAAAGTGACGTCTTTTGAAAAATAAATTGAGAAGGCCAGGTTCGGGAGAACATGAAGAATTTCCCAGAAGTGTTAAGACCAAAAGGTCACAGATGACATGGAATTTCTGTGACTCTGCTGTAGTCCTGTGTATCATAGGTATCCATGCTTACAGTGAACTTGCAAAATTGTTTCACTATAATCATCTGGATACA
The DNA here is from genome assembly GCF_949752795.1 of Hyperoodon ampullatus. Taxonomy (NCBI): domain Eukaryota; kingdom Metazoa; phylum Chordata; class Mammalia; order Artiodactyla; family Ziphiidae; genus Hyperoodon; species Hyperoodon ampullatus. The sequence goes on from NC_136915.1 coordinate 196,513,772, forward strand.
AACTTGGGAGCCAAGTGGGTAGAGCCTAGGGGACCTTAGTTTCTCGTAGGCCTGATGAACAAGCCACACACTAGAGGCCAGGCCGGATGAGGCACCAAACCACCTATCAGACTGTGGCAGGAAAACCACAACCCCTAAAAAAAAAAAAAAAAAAAAAAATCAATGGAAACCATCCTGTTATTTTATATTAGTTATACCATCCTAGCTACATCTATTGTACAGTATCAGATAGTTACAGTAATGATCCTCAAGTAACAGCTAAATATCAAAGTGTAAGTACAACCTTCTTCCTGGATATCTTTAATGACTTGTTTTTTAATGACTCAACTAAGTTAAAAAAAAAAAGCTCATAAGAGCAGAACTAGGAAACGCAGATAGGCAAAACCGAGAAGATGAAATTACCCGTAAGCTCATCAGTCAGAGAAAACAAAAGTAGAATCTCGGGCATATTGTTTTGAAACTCTGTGTTAGAACTGGCACCTTGGGCTCTAGCTCTAAACCCTGTTTTTTGCTAATAAACTCTCCAGATGCCCCCTTTTATTTTCATGGTCCTCTGCAATGATAGTGCCCTTATGACGGGTCGTCTCTCCTGACCTTGGGGAGAGCATCGCTCCGGCTTTATAAGTGAGGAAGCAGAGGCCCGGGAAGCTCAGGGTCTCAAACCCGCATCCTGTGCTCTGTCCTCTGAGCCACGAGCCTCCAAAAACGAAAGTAGCAACAGTCCTGGAAGCGGGCCGCATGTTCACTTCCAGGTGAGCTGCCAACGTGAAAACACTTTCATACATTTGAGCCTAGTTAAGAAGGATCAAAGCAGAAACAGACTCAGAGACATAGAGAACAGACTTGTGGCTGCCAAGGAGGAGGGAGGTTGGAGGAGGGACGGACTGGGAGGTTGGGGTCAGCAGGGGCAAACCACGACCTATAGCACGATGGACAACAAGGCCCTACTGTAGAGCACAGGGAACTATATTGAATACCCTGTGATAAACCATAATGGCAAAGAATATGAAAAAGAATGTAGGTATGTGTATAAGTGAATCACTTTGCTGTACACCAGAAACTAACACAACGCTGTAAATCAACTCTACTTCAATAGAACAAGAAGAGGATCAGCCAGCTAAGGGTGCATTTGGTACCTGAATCTTTAAAAGCAAAGAAAGTCAGGACGCTTCATCCTTGGATGATCAGAGCAATCTTTCTGGAAAGTGCTACCTGGATTCTAACAGGCTGGACCTCCACTGCTGCATATGTGAATACATCCATCCAGCCCCGGGGGTGGGGATTGGCAACACACAAACAAAGGCTTCGGGCTTCCCTGGTGGCGCAGTGGTTGAGAGTCCACCTGCCGATGCAGGGGACACGGGTTCATGCCCCGGTCCAGGAAGATCCCACATGCCGCGGAGCGGCTGGGCCTGTGAACCGTGGCCGCTGAGCCTGCGTGTCCGGAGCCTGTGCTCCGCAACGGGAGACGCCACAACAGTGAGAGGCCCGTGTACCGCAAAAAATAAATAAATAAATAAACCCACAAAGGCTTAACATCAAGAAGGTTAGTACTGATGAGAGGGGTGTGGTATCACGCAAGCCAAATACTGCAGCGCCCAGCAAACAAAGGAACCGACAGGGTCAGGAGACTAGCGTTCACACCCTCAGCCTATGTGCCAGGCAGTGTCCTGGGCTCTGGGGACACAGTGACGGTACAGACCAGGCAGCCAGGTGCATTGGGTCAAGCCAGGCACTGCGAGCATAAACCCTTTTGCCCCTCCCTCGGCCAACAAGGCAAACTCTGTTCTCGCTGAGCCACAGCTTCCTCGACGACAAAATGAAGGGAATGCCTAGTCCATTGTATGAAATCAGGCAGTATATCTAAACTACATGGTACATAGCAGGAGAATATTTGTTGGCAGCAGACACTCTCACCTTGACGGAGAGCTGACCGGGTCCGAGGGGCTGTGCCGTCACATCACACGCATTAGCGCACGTAACCTTGTAATTTAGCCTCATCCTGCGGTGCAGGCTCGGAGGCATGGTAACTGGTCCAAGCACGTCAGGCACTGAGGGTAAGGTCAGTATTCAAATCCAGAGGACCTGGCTCCAGAGCTGGTGCTCAGGGATGCTCAAAGTACATTAAATGAACAGCAAATCTCTAGGGATAACAACCCGCAAAGAGCTGGCATTATCCAAGAATCTTCAAACATGAATGTAATAACTACAATTAATGAGACCAACTTGGGAATTCCCTGGTGGTCCAGTAGTTACGACTCCAAGCTTTCACTGCCGAGGGCACAGGTTCAGTCCCTGGTTGGGGAACTAAAATCCTGCAAGCCGCATGGCTCAGCCAAAAAGAAGAAGAAGAAAAAAAGAGACCGATTCTATGGGACTTCTACAGAAGTAGTATTTTTCACATGGAATTAGTACAGTGTGTTTTATAGAATAGATCAACAAAATAGTGATAATGCTGATTTTATTATTTTATTATTATGAGTTCAATGTTTGCCTGCCAGGGTTAGCACAGGGTCACTACCTGCCGGGTGCACATCCCCTGGGGGTGAGGCCAGAGGGCTGCACTCCGCCCTTCTTGTCTAAGGGCTGGGCAGGAGCTGAGCTTTCACCTGGGGGACTGGAAACCCAAGGCTGGAAACTGAGAGGAGCCCCATCCTCTTGCCACCTGGATCCCTCACCGTGGGTGGCCAAGTCTTCCCACCCTGGCAGCTGCACCTGGAGGAGACACGCCCCTTCACCCCCATCCCACGGATGTAGGCTCTGCTTTCCTGGTCCCCAACCTCGGAGGGCCTTCTGTGCAGCGCGGCTGCTTCTCCCTCCTCCTCTCCCTCCTCCCTCAGTGGTCCCCCTGCCACCCCACCTGCAGCTCCCTCCCCAAGCCCCCACCCCTGCCTCCTGCATCTTCAGTACATGGTCTTGCCTCCTTGCCTGTGAACACAGACAGAGCCAGAACTCTCAGCTCTCGGGGCTCTGCCTGCATCTCCCCACCTGCCCCCCAAGACCTCACCCTCTGTGGGCCAGGCACCGCTGCACGGTGAGAACACGTGGAAGACACACTATGGGCTTGCAGGAAGTTCGCTTGCCTCCGCAGGCCCCTCCTCTGTCCACGGTGAGGTCCTGGATCTGGCCTTCAGAGCATCCCCTCCTGAATCCCCCGGGGCCCTGTTCCATGAAGCATCCCCTCAGCAGGCACTTCTGTTTCTAATCTCTCCTTTTCAACTGCCTCTCCAGCTTAAACATGGGCTGCAGAATTCTCCTTCTGTTTAGTTTCAAAGCATTCTTTTCATACACACACTACTCTATATAAGATAGATAACCAACGAGGACCTACTGTCTAGCACAGGGAACTCTACTCAGTGTTCTGTGATAACCTATATGAGAAAAGAATTGGAAAAAGAATGAATATATGCATAGGTATAACTGAATCACTGTGCTGTACACCTGAAACACACAACACTGTAAATCAACCACACTCCAAAACAAAATTTTTTTTTTTTTTTGGTGGTACGTGGGCCTCTCATTGTTGTGGCCTCTCCCGTTGCGGAGCACAGACTCCGGACGCGCAGGCCCAGCAGCCATGGCTCACGGGCCCAGCCGCTCCGCGGCATGTGGGATCTTCCTGGACAGGGACACGAACCCGTGTCCTCTGCATCGGCAGGCGGACTCTCAACCACTACGCCACCAGGGAAGCCCCTAAAATTTTTTTAAATTAAATAATAAAGCGTTCTCTTAGCCCTCACTCTCCTTCTAGCAACCTTCCACATTCTCCCAACTCTCTACACTATTGAAAAAGTGAGTCTCGCCTCCCCAGGTCCCCTCCTTGCAGTCTGGCCTCTACCCACAGTGCATTCTGGCAAAAGTCCACTCTGGAGAAGGTAACTCAGAGGACGCCCTCCAGCCTCATCTGACTTCATTACGACGGGGAGGCCTCTGTCTATGGTATCGGGCCCTTTTCACCACTCTCTTTTCCCTGACACTATTTTCCTTGGCTGGGCCCCTTTCAGATTCCCTCCCGGACTCTCCTCCTCCTGACCCATAAGCAGCCGTGTCCACCTGGGCACGCTTAGGTCTCCGGCTCTCACTCTGGACACACATTCCCCTTGACCTATGAACTGTCATCCCTCAGACACAGCCCCAGACTAGATTCTTCTGCCAGTCCTTTTTATAAGAGGAAAGGAAAACAATATAGGGGACTTCCCTGATGGTCCAGTGGTTAGGACTCGGCGTTTTCACTGCCGGGGCTCCGGGTACAATCCCTGGTTGGGGAACTAAGATCCTGCAAGGCCCAAGGCGCAGCCAAAAAAAGAGAAAACAATATAAATAGCCCAGGCCATTCCACAAAACGAGCACCCGTGACTCTGGTTCCCTCGGCATCTCTTTCCCTAAATGTCTCTGGACAGTGAGTCTCATGTTTCCAGACACTCCTGCCTGGCTCCGAATGCAAGCCACGGCTTCCTCCCAGGTTCAGCTCAAACTCTGGAGCAAAAGGCGTCATTGTTGGACTTGGACGTCACCCTCCAACCCAGCGCCTTCTCAAGAGTTTTCAAGTATAATATACGCAATTTCACCTCATACCTTAACTTAATCTGAAGAAGGTGTAAAGTCTAAAGTCAGCGAGAAGGTGAAACTGAAATATACTGAAAATTACTCCGTGGAAAGTCCCATGTATGGTCCATAACACACAAAACACTATTCAGATACATATAATCCTATACAATGATTCATATGGAAACAGTGAGGCCCAATCTGTAAAAAGGAGTATGCAAAATACTTTAGAGCTGACCACTAGATGAGAGTTAGCTCACATTCCGAGTTCCTACTGTAGGAGAAATGCAGAGGTCAATTTGCACTTGTAAATTAAGTTATATTTGGAACTTCTCTGGCGGTCCAGTGGTTAAGACTCTGCCCTTCCAGTGCAGGGGATGCGGGTTCGATCCCCGGTCGGGGAGCGAAGATCCCACATGCCTTGCGGCCAAAAAAAAAATCATAAAACAGAAGCAATATTGTAACAACTTCAATAAAGACTTTAAAAATTGTCTACATTGGGGTTTCCCTGGTGGCACAGTGTTTAAGAATCCACCCGCCAATGCAGGGGACACGGGTTCGAGCCCTGGTCCAGGAAGATCCCACGTGCCACAGAGCAACTAAGCCCGCATGCCACAACTACTGAGCCCGCGAGCCACAACTACTGAAGCCTGCACTCCTAGAGCCCGTGCCCCACAACAAGAGAAGCCCGCGCACCACAACAAAGAGTAGCCCCTGCTTGCCACCCCTAGAGAAAGCCCGCATGCGGCAACAAAGACCCAATGCAGACAAAAATATAAATAAATAATTTTTTTTTTAAAGGCTGCGATAAAACATGGAGTAGGGAATTCCTGCAAGTACAAGGAATCACTAGTCATGGTAGTGACCCTCCTGGACTGATCCGGGTAGGATGGGCATCACAGTCAGAGCCTCAGGTAAGTAGGCAAAATAACGCCCTCTCCAGTAGGAAAACGGGTAACTACTTCCTGTGGAAAGACAGTGGGTAAGACAGCAGACTCGTGGTCCTGGAGATTCCTGGTGAAGGCTGGTTGGGGAGGGGCAGTATCAGCATAGTTTCCAGTGATAAATCCTCCAAGCCTGGCAGGACAGCCATGCTAGCTGTTAAAATATTAAAATACTTGTATGTCAGTGGATAAATAGTCAATACCCTAACACTCCCTCCCAGGCCACTCCTCTTCATCTGAACCCCAGGACCCTGAGACCAGCCCATGTTCCAGCAACTACTGCATGAAGTCTGAGCCCTGGGGGGCTTCCAGAACCTTCTGCATCCTCCCCTGGCCCACATCCTCTGTGCTGACTGGCTGATGCCTGCGCCATATTGATTATTGAGTGCTTTGGGTGAGAGCAGACCCCTCGTGGAGAAGCACCCTCGAACTATTTCCCAAAGTCCAGGGAGCTGGAGAGACTGGACCAGGGAGGAGTTGGAGGCTGGGAGCTGCCCCTCCAGGAATGGGCCAGTCCCCTCCTGTGAGCTCACTGTGTCCCAGGCAGGCACACGCCCCAATCTTCCGCTATGTCCATTTCCACCAGGAAGTCGCCAGCCAATGTGATGTTGGGAGATCATCAGTATTATCTGTAATCATGTTATTTCCCATCTACCTGCCCTGGGGAACCGTGACATTTAAGCAGAAGTCAACATAAAATGGAAGATGAGCACTAACTCGCATCTGCCCTGGGATTACTCTGTATCCACCCAAATCACGAAAGAGATTAGAGGGCTGCCATTTGACCCAGAAAGTATAAAACCAAAGTGGACAGTGACAGTATAATCGATTTATAACCATCCTCTTAAGAGATGCTGGATTTTGCAAAAGGCTGAATATTGTAGGAAAAAGCCAACTGGGGCAGGAAGTAAATAAATATAAGTGGTTTGTGTTTGCTTGTTCATTTAGTAAACTATTCTGAGTGCATTTTGGCCCCAAAGAAACCTTAGACTTTTAATATTCAGCCTAGAAATATAACCATTCTTTAACACATCCCATAATTTATTTTGTAATATCAATTGTGTGGTAAATTTTTATTTTAAGAGGGGCATTTAAAAAGCAAGAGAAGGACTTCCCTGGTGGCGCAATGGTTAAGACTCCATGCTCCCAATGCAGGGGTCCCAGGTTCGATCCCTGGTCAGGGAACTAAATCCCACATGCATGCCGCAACTAAGAGTTCACATGCCCCAACTAAGGAGCCCACGTGCCACAAGAAAGAAGCCGGTGAGCCGCAACTAAGGAGCCCGCTTGCTACAACTAAGACCCAGTGCAACCAAATAAATAAATAATTTTTAAAAAAAAATAAGCTATTAAAAGGCAAGAGAAAAGACAGTTTGGTGGTTTCTCGATAAGTTAAACATAGAACTACCACATGATGCAGCAATTCCACTTCTAGGTGTGTACCTGAAAGAATTAAAAACAGGCTTTCAAATAATAACTTGCACATGGATGTTCATAGCAGCATTATTTACAACAGACAAAAGGTGGAAACAACCCAGATGTCCTCAACGGGTGAATGGATGAATGAAATGTGGTCCATCCATACAACTGAATATTATTCAGCCATAAAAAGGCATGAAGCACTGACACACACTACAACAGGGGTGAACCTAGGAAGCACATGCTGTGTGAAAGAAGCCAGATCAAAAGCCACATACTGCATGATTCCGCTTGTGGGAAACGCCCAGAAGAGGCGAATCCGAATCCATAGATGGAAGGCGGGCGCGGGGCAGGGAGAGATGGGGAAGGACTTAACGGGGCGGGTCTTCTGCCGGGGTGGAAATGCTCTGGAATTAGATCATGGTGATGGTCGCACGACATGGCGAACGTGCTAGATGCCACTGAATTTGAACACTTTAAAACGGTTAAATTGGTGAATTGTGTCATATATACTGTACCACAATTTAACAAAAGGGGGGGGGGCGGGGGAAGAGAAGACCACGGGGTTGTGAGGTCCTGAATACCTGGTCTGGTGCCTCACAGCTCTGAGAGAGCCTTGGCATCAACTCCCCACTCCATCCCCTGCCCCCCTCCCCGCCCCCCCACCACCCCCGTCCCCCACCCCCGCCAAAAAGCATCAGCTTCCCCTCCCCCAGAGCGGCAGTCTCTCACTCCCCGTTCCACAAACAGCAGTGCTTCCTCCCCGGTTGGCCTTTTTTTTCCTTTTTTTAAGAACGCTCTGATTAGGTTTTGAGCCTTCAGTATTTAACTTCTCTAATGGCACTGCAAAGACTTTTGCAAACTATTTATTTTCCTGACACTTTATGTAAAGAAACTAAGGACAGACTACCTCTTCCTTAAAAGAATAAGGCATGGCTCGAGCAAACCAGAAATGGTTAGCTCTGTTTTTAAGTGCAAGCTTGTCCTGAGGTCCAAGCCAGAGAAGCTTCAAGTTAAAAAACCGTTTGACGGCCACAGATTATAACCTCAAAGCTGCTGGGCTGACCAGCTCTCAGGACTGGGGCTCACAGAATAAGAAGGATGGCTTCTGTACCTGTAACCCGTCACCAAAATCAACACGGAGTTTCCCTCCTTCTAATGCCAGGGCGTCTGCACACGTGCATGTAGAAAATACAAACATCATCGCATTGTTCGCTACCAGGAATAGAACCTGCTCATTTCTTGTCTGTGGAAAATACGGAAAATTCTTCCACACACACACAAGCACACACATAAAAAGAAAAAAAAAAGATACAATTTTAGATTTCCTATGCATTTCTGAGTCAAAAACAACAGCTAAGGCTGCTATTTTAAAACCAAATTAGAGAATTTTTTTACCACAGGAAACCGTCCTAACAATGACACCTTATTTCCTGAAAACAACAAGAAAATTCCACATATTCCCATGTTGAGTGTGCCACAGTGCGGGTGCTGCAATTCCCATATTGGAGTTGCACAAATGTGTATTTTGCATCTATCATTTGAATCAAAGCATGCTTTATATTCTGGGGTCCTGATATTTTGAGCACTATGTAGAGGATTGGACAAACTAAAATAAAGAAAACATTGACACTTGAAAAAGGTTTATATGATCCAGTTTACTTTGATTTTTACTGAGACATCACTGTAACTGTAACCGAAAAATTCTTGGGAAACTCCAAGCTAATTCTGTATTATTAATATTGTGTCTGATTATTAATTTCTAGAAAACTCTCCTAACAAAGTGTTTACAGAGCCAGGAAACATGGTGTTACCCTCATCCCCTCCCAGACTAGAAATAGCAGCGAACTGACCCAAGACGCAGACTTTTCTGTAGTCACTCAAGTGTTTGGGACTTCTTTTTGTTGTTGTTCTTTTCTGAATACTATAATTTTATTTAATCTTAAAAAACAAATTATTAATAAAAGTTAAAAGAATAAAAATAAATAGATAAAAATAAAAACTCAAAAAACCAAATTATTAAAGAAGAATGTATATATGTGTAGAACTGAGTCACTTTGCTGTACAGCAGTAATTAACATTGTCAATCAACTATACTTCAGTAAAAAATAAATAAATAAAATTATCTTCTTTTACTAATTCTTATTTTTTTTAATTTATTTTTTTTGCGGTACGCGGGCCTCTCACCGTTGCGGCCTCTCCCATTGCGGAGCACAGGCTCCGGACGCGCAGGCTCAGCGGCCATGGCTCACGGGCCCAGACACTCCACAGCATGTGGGATCTTCCCGGACCGGGGCACGAACCCGTGTCCCCTGCATCGGCAGGCGGACTCTCAACCACTGCGCCACCAGGGAAGCCCTTCTTTTACTAATTCTTAAAAATTAAAGAATATTTAATTTTTCTTCTAAAACCTTCGAGGGCTGGCCTATATTAGTTTGTTTGTTTGTTTTAAATGAAGTATAGTTGATGCACAATGTTTCAGGTGTACCACAAAGTGATTCAGTTTTATATATATTCTTTTTCATATTCTTTTCCATGATGTTATTGCAAGATATTGACTATAGTTCCCCGTGCTATGCAGTAGGTCCTTGTTTATCTATTTTACACTTAGTGGTGTGGATCTGTTAATCCCAAATTCCCAATTTATCCCTCCTCCCTGTTTGGGGCTTAAACTGAAATGGAAAGAACGTGTCCCAAGGCAGCGTCACCCAGGAGCACGTGTCCTGAGGCAGCATCACCCAGGAGCACGTGTCCCGAGGCAGCGTCACCCAGGAGCACATGTCCCGAGGCAGCGTCACCCAGGAGCACGTGTCCCGAGGCAGCAATACCCAGGAGCACCTGTCCCGAGGCAGCATTACCCAGGAGCACCTGTCCTGTCCCCTGAGGTGGGCAGGGACGTGGCTGAGTCTGGTCACCGCTGTGTACAGCATCCCCTGTCCCCGCCTGAGGGCCACGGGAGTCTCTGTCAAGAATCCTGCCTGGCTTTGCCGGCCTCCACATTCCCCATCCTTATCTGACCACTCCCCGTTTTCTGGAAATGTGATTAACATTCCACAGACACCTCGGGCATTGCTGGGCTGGTCGGTTCTACTAAAGGTATGGTCCCTGATATTCTGGACAATCAGGGTTCGAGTCGAGAAACATCCTGGGTTGTCGCGATGTTTTAACTTTACAAAGTGATGACAACCCCACCCCAGCAGAAAGCACGTCTGTCAGTCCTTCCATCCTTCATCCAGTTTCTGGCCTGTTAGGACTTTCAAGTCCATTTGGTAGATGATGGTCAGCCTGAGCGACCAATTTTCTCCTTGGCATGTACCTGAGGGCGTGACCAAAAATGCCATTACAGAAAAAAGAGCCACAGTTTCTACCCACACAGCTTTCAGGTCACAGGATATGCCCACATGCTCTGCCTGTCCCCACGAGATCAAACCACCTGTGTTCAAATTCCAGGCTCCCTGCTTCACAGTCATGTTCCCTTCGGCCAATTCCTTCACCTCTCTGAGCCTCAGTTTTGTCACCTGTAAAATAGGAGAACAATAAAAGTACCTACCATTTAAAGAAAAGATTTTAATGAAAAGAATAAAAATGGCAGTGCCTGTAAAAGCACTGAGGATGCTTGTCCTGGGCACCTAGCTGACTGCTATTATTTCTTGTTCCTCCAAGCTTCTCCTTAGCTAATGTAGTTTTAACAGCTGGGACAGGGGACAGGAAATGGAAACCATGGCGGAAGAGGAAAAAGGGGCCTCTGCGGCTCCTTCAGATGTAGTTACAACCCCAGGTGGAGACAGAGAGGCACAGGCAGAGAGCAGGGCTTCTGAGCCTCGCCAAGTGACAGGTGAGCCCAAACTGAGAAGGATTAGAAAATCCTCATCTCAGGAGCAGAGCCTGCCCACCTGCTTCAGGGCCGATCCTGCCCAAGGTGTAGGGTCAACCCCATGGTTGCACGAGCCTTCTTCCTATCGACAGCGACCACGTGCCCCCTTGACAGAGAGGTGTGGGGCTGAGAGGACCGTTCAGCCACTGGGGCCCCTTGTCCCCAATGCTCTGGCCACCCCTCCACCAGCTTAGGGGGACAGTCAGGGCTGAGCCCCTTGACCTATTTGGTGGAAGAAGTAGATGCTCAATAAATATTTGTTGAATAAATAAATGTTTGAGTGAAGTGGAGTCAAATACGCACATGAATAGTTGAGGATGAGGAAGCAGAGAGGTTTATCAATGTCCAAGCATCTTCTGTCCATCCTGGAGGACAGGAGTGGGCAAACTTTTTCTGTAAAGAGCCTGAGAGTGAATATTCTAGACTTGGCTGTCCAAACGGTCTCCCTGCAACGAGTCGAGTCTGCAATGTTGCAGGAAAGCAGCCGGAGACAACGTGTACATGTGCGTGTGGCTGTCCTCCAATAAAGCTTTGTCTGGACGGGAAGTGTGCATCATTTGCACATGTCACGAATTCTTCTTTTAATTTTTTCCAACCGTTTAAAAATGTAAACACCGGGCTCCCCTGGTGGCGCAGTGGTTGAGAGTCCACCTGCCGATGCAGGGGACACGGATTCGTGCCCCGGTCCGGGAAGATCCCACATGTCGCGGAGCGGCTGGGCCCGTGAGCCATGGCCGCTGGGCCTGTGCTCCGCAGCGGGAGAGGCCACAGCAGTGAGAGGCCCGCGTACCAAAAAAGAAAAAAAAAAAAACGTAAACACCACTTTTAGTTCACAGGCTCCATAAAAACAGGTGATGGTGGATCCCACCCTTGAGCTGTAGTCGCCAGCCCCTGCTTTAGGAAACACAAGAGCCGAGTAGGTGAGGAACTACGGAGGTGACAAAATTCTTCTTCCTTGGTGGCCACACTACCTCTTCCTCTGTGTCTTCTCCTCTGTCTCAAATCTCCCTCTGCCAAGGACACTGGTCATTGGATTTCAGGCCCACCTGAATAATCTCCTCATCTCAAGGCCCTTCACTTAATTATATCAGCAAAGACCCTTTTCCCAAATAAGGTTAACAGTCACAGGTTCAGAAAATTCCTGAATTATCTTTACTTGGTTATACAGTCACAGGCCACCAACAAATAAATGTAGATCTACTGGAAAACCACCACTGGAACAATTGACTCGGGCAAGGATCAGCTTAGATGCTAAGGCCATGGGGTGAAACGTCCCTGGAAGAAAGGATAATCACACAAACTCTACAAATCATCCAACAGATTACTTATTAGTTACAAAGGAGACTGCTACCTGGCCAGTGAAGAAGCCAGGTGGGCACCCCTGGGCCAGGTGACCAGGTCTTGCACTGACATCACCTGATGTGTTGATCAGAGAGGACCCAGATCACCCGTGTAGGATGTCAGCTGTCCCCCTGACTCTACCCACGAGGACCTGGCCGCAGCCAGATCAATGCATATTCTGCAGAATAACTGATCTGGATTTTTCAAAAATGTCAATATCCGAAGTCTAAAATAAAGGCAGGGGAGGGGTGTTCTTGATGAAAGGAGACTAAAGGCATGGCCACCAGATGCAATGCCTAAACTTCAGTTACATCCTGGATTTTTTTTTTTTTTAAGGCATGAAGAGCATTAACAAGAAAATTGGGGGAAATGAATATAGACTGTATACTCCATCATAGTATTGTATCAATGTTAGATTCTTTAGTGGGACGATTGTATTACGGTTATGTGGAAAATTATGCTTATTTTTAGGAGTTACTAAAATGTAAGTGTCATGATGTCGGCATCTTACTTTCAAATGGTTTAGAAAAGAGAGATTCAGAGACAGCACAGGGAACTCTACTCAGTACTCTGTAATGACCTATATGGGAAAAGAATCTAAAAAAGAGTGGATATATGTACATGTATAACTGATCCACTTTGCTGTACAGCAGAAACGAACACAACATTGTAAATCAACTATACTCCAATAAAAATTAATTACAAAAAAAAGAAAAGAAAGGTAACGTGCCAAAATGTTAACAATTGCTCAGTCTAGATAAAAAGAATACTAAAGTTCATTGTATTATTCCTTCAACTTTTCTCTAGACTTGAAATTTTTCACAATAACAAGTGGGGTAGGTACAACTTAAACTAATACAATGTTATATGTTAACTATAGCTCAATAAAACTGGGGGTGGGGGGAGGGATAATGAAGGGTATCAGAAAAATGACCCCAGGGCCATTCTTAAATAACAGAAACAAACCAAAAAGAGAATTTTTGAAAAACATCTGAATGATGGAAGCCTTGTTTGACAAAGTTTCAGGTAATAAAAAGAGAAAATGGGTTGAAAGAGTCTGCATATATAGCAGTGGGCTGGCCACAAACTATGGTGGAGACGGAATAGCCTCTAGCCAAGGACGGCCATTTCTAGTCCTTGCCTTGTTATGTGAGACCCGGAACCTTCGTGTTCCAGGCCTTGGTTTCTTCACATTTGTAATGATAGAGTCACGCTAGGTGTGCTCTAAGTTCTGTTCTGTGCACAAAATTACATGGTGTAGGTAAACAAAAGGGAGACTGCTTCTGGCCTGGCCTATACACTATGTAATGCACACAAAGCTAGAAGACATGAAACCATAGCTGTATTCTGTTGCAAAATACGAAAAAAAAAAGAAAAAAATAACAAGCTGGGGGAGGCATGAAGTCACAGCACGTGAATACCTTTTCTTTATCAGGGAGCTTCACCAGGGCTGGAAAACGGATGCTGCTGCGCTCAATCCACTTTACCCACGCTGCCCTCTCCCAGCTGCCAAAGCCACCCTGATACCCCCCACCCCCAGTACCCTTCCCACCCTCGGCAACAGAAACACAGAGAACATTCACACCGGAGGTGCCCAACCGGGCCTGCCAGTCACTTTTCTCAAAAACATTGTAGTTCTGCAAATCATTTTGTTCATATAAACCACTGGTTCTCAACCTTAGCTGAGCCTCAGAATCACCCTGGGAGCTTCTGGAAATGCAAACACCCCAGAGCCAATGGTGAAGATTCCAACTTACTTGGTCTGGGGCTGGGCTAATGTGTCTGCATGTAAATGTTTAAAGATGTAAAGATAAATCTGAAGAGCTGTCATGACGTGAGCCCCAGAACAAACATCCCCACCTGAGTTTCTGTCTGTTTATCCACTTTTTTTCTGGCTAAGAATTACCAGTTTACAGTTAAGAAATTATAAAATTGAGGGGCATTTCCGTGGTTGCTTTACCACACTTGATCACCTGTACTCTATACAAACCTGGACATAAATCTTGTTGTAAGAGGTAGTAGAATTAAATCAGACATATACATTTAATAGAAGGAATACCAGTCATTTACAGAAATCCATCATACAAAATATTCAATTGCCAACTAATTCAGGAAAAAGAATACTGAACTATCTGAGAAAAAAATGAATTTCCATGTATTCCTCTTTCCATTATTACAAGATAAGTTGAGTCAGAGAGCTATGGGTTGCAGGCAGACGAGCTCTGGGGTCTGAGGGTACCAGGTACCTGTCTATGGTCTGGCAACTGCTTAGGCCCTGGGTACCTTCAGTGGAAAAATAGGGATAACAGAACCTATCTTTGGTGATAATCAGAATGACATATACTGACAAGTGTTGGCGAGGATGTGAACAAATCAGAATTCTTAGACAGCTGATGGGAATGTAAAACGGTGTGGCCACTTCGGAAAATAGTCTGGCAGTTCCTCAAAAGAAGAGAGATGACGTATGACCCAGCAATTCCTTTCCTGCGGATCCATCCAAGAGACGTGAAAACACACATCCACACAGAAACTTGGACACAAATGTTCACAGCAGCATTATTTATAATAGCCCTAAAGTGGAAACAACTCAGATGTCCATCCACTGATGAATGGATAAATAAAATGTGCTATATACGTGCAATTGAATATTATTCGGCCATAAAAAGTATGGGGTACTGATACTTGCTATGATATGGATGAACCTTCAGATTGTGTTATGTGAAAGATGCCAGTCACAAAAGACCACATACTGTATGATCCCATTTATATGAAATGCCCAGAATAGGCACAGGTGGTTGCCTCGGGTTGGGTGAGTTGTGAAGAAATGGAGACAGGCTGCTGATGGGTGGGTACAGAGTTCCTTGGTGGCGTAGTAAATGTGTTCTCAAATTGACTGTGGTGATGGTTGCACAATCCTGTGAATATACTACAAACCACTGAGTTGTACACCTTAAATGGGTGAATTACAATGGATGTGAATTATTTCTCAATAAAATTTATTTATTTAAAATAAAATTTAAAATAAACTTATCTTGCGTCTTGCTTGTAAACTTTAGATAATTTATGTAAAGTGCTTGGTACAGTACCTGCTAAGTAACTGAAATTCAGTAAATAGTGTTAGTATTAGTGGTTATTAATTATGAAAGGCAGGTCCACCAGGAAGTGACACGGAATAAACCTGGATCTTGGATGAGCCAATGTTTGCCAAGCTCACTTGACTGTAGTGTTAAACAAGGTTTTTTTTTTTTTTTTATTGGACACAGCTCGCAGCATGTGGGATTCTAGCTCCCCGACCAGGGATTGAACCCACGTCCCCTGCATTGGAAGGGCAGAGTCTTAACCACTGGACCGCAAGGGAAGTCCCCTTAAACAAGGTATTCTTTATAGTGATTCCTAAATTGTTTTATACTTTTTCACATGTGTTCTTGTACTAGACAATCAACTCCTAAAGAACAACGTCCATGTTCACTCATATGCGAATCCCTGCACCAGGAATAGGATATTACTGAAATAATATAAAGCATGTACAGGGCTTCCCTGGTGGTGCAGTGGTTGAGAATCTGCCTGCTAATGCAGGGGACACGGGTTCAAGCCCTGGTCTGGGAGGATCCCACATGCCGCGGAGCAGCTGGGCCCGTGAGCCACAACTACTGAGCCTGCGCGCCTGGAGCCTGTGCTCCTCAACAAGAGAGGCCACGATAGTGAGAGGCCCGCGTACCGCGATGAAGAGTGGCCCCCGCTTGCCACAACTAGAGAAAGCCCTCGCACAGAAACAAAGACCCAACACAGCAAAAATAAATTAATTAATTAATAAACTCCTACCCCCAACATCAAAAAAAAATATATATATATATATAAAGCATGTACAATAGATACTCTTGAGCTGTTTAAAAAAACATGGAAGTGCTTCCCTGGTGGCACAGTGGTTAAGAATCTGCCTGCTACTGCAGGGGACACGGGTTCGACCCCTGGTCCGGAAGATCTCACATGCCACAGAGCAATGAAGCCCGTGTGCCACAACTACTGAGCCTGCGCTCTAGAGCCCGCGTGCCACAACTACTGAGCCCACAGGCCATAACTACTGAAGCCCATGTACCTAGAGCCCATGCTCTGCAACAAGAGAAGCCACCGCAGTGAGAAACCCACTCACTGCAACCAAGAGTAGCCCCCGCTCACCGCAACTAGAGAAAGCCCATGAGCAGCAACAAAGACCCAATGCAGCCAAAAATACATAAATAAAATAAATAAATTTATTAAAAAAATAAACATGGAAGATTAGTTAATAACTTGAAAATATGATCAGGATATATTAAATGAAAAAAGCAGTTCATACAAGAGTATGATCATTTGTGGTGTGTTTTCAAGAAAAAAGTGAAAGGATTTTCATGAAAATGTTAGCAGTCATGTCTGGGTGGGAGGATTGTCAGTATTTTCTTTGCTTCTTGTTGATCTTCTGTATTGTCTACATTTTCTAGAGTAGGCATTGCTTTTGTAATTATGATGTCTAATCATTGACCACACCCGTCTAGCCTAAGAAGTAAAAGAGGCAGCAACTCCTGCCATCCCAAGTTAACCAAAACACATTATTGCACCTACATGCACACTAACATTTTATAAAGCAGGGGTACCTCTCAGATCATGTGTGCTTTTTCAAAATACAAATGCCTGGGCCCCACCTAAGACCTAAGGAGTGACGATCTTCAGGGAAACACCTGGGCATATGTCCTGGATAAAAGTGCCAGTGTTGCTTGTTTGCTGTGTCATTCCTGAATGAAGAACCAATGTTAAGGATTTCGCTGGTGGTGCAGTGGTTAAGAATCCGCCTGCCAATGCAGGGGACACGGGTTCAAACCCTGGGCTGGGAAGATCCCACATGTTGCAGAGCAACTAAGCCCGTGCACCACAACTACTGAGTCTGCGCGCTAGAGCCTGCGAGCCACAACTACTGAGCCTGTGTGTGTGTGCCGCAACTACTGAAGCCCGCGTGCCTAGAGCCTGTGCTCTGCAACTAGAGAAGCCACCACAATGAGAAGCCCGCGCACCACAACGAAGAGTAGCCCCTGCTCACCGCAACTAGAGAAAGCCCGCGTGCAGCAACGAATACCCAACGCAGCCAAAAATAAATAAAATAAATAAATAAACTTATTAAAAAAAAAGAACCCATGTTAAAAATCTAGGCTTCAAAGGAAGGAGGGAAGGAAGGGAGGGGGGAAGGGGGGAAGGGAGGAAGGGGGAAGGGAAGGGGAGGGGAGGGAGGGGAAGGGAGGAGGGAGGGGGAGGAGGGAGGGGAGGGGGAGGGGAGGGAGGGGAGGGAGAGGGGAGGGAGGGGGAGGGGGGAGAGGGGAGGGAGGGGAAGGGGGGAGAGGGGAGGGAGGGGAAGGGGGAGAGGGGAGGGAGGGGGAGGGGAGAGGGGAGGGAGGGGAGAGGGGAGGGAGGGGAGGGGAGAGGGGGAGGGAGGGGGAGGGGAGAGGGGGGAGGGAGGGGGAGGGGAGAGGGGGAGGGAGGGGGAGGGGAGAGAGGGAGGGGGAGGGGAGGGGAGGGAGAGGAGAGGGAGGGGGAGGGGAGAGGGGAGGGGGAGGGGAGAGGGGAGGGGGAGGGAGAGAGGAACGGGGGAAGGGATTTAAAAAAAACCCCGAGGCTCCATTGCATAACCTGCAAAACTTCATCCGTGCGTGTTTCCAGGACCGTCCTCAAGACTCTCCCTCCCTGACACCGACTGAGCTCCTGGAGGTGGGAGCTTTGCCTGACTCATCTTCATGTCACACAGGCTGACGTGTCAGCTTTAGTGGGAAAATGCAAAAATGATAAACACCGTCCACCTGACTCCTTATTCCAGTCACTGTTCTGTAATCCAAATCCAGCTTGCTTATCTGTAAAATCATCAAGTTAGGCAGCTTGAATTGTAACCCCACCAATGAAAAGCAAACAACTTTAGAAAAATGAAGTAATTCTAGTCGGTAGATGTTTTCCTTAGAAATGACAATGAAGCATGAAGATATGGAGAGGCTTCGTGCATGAGGTATTCTTAAAATGCAAACGAAACCTCTGTAGCTTTTTTTTTTTTTTCCTGGTACGTGGGCCTCTCACTGTTGTGGCCTCTCCCGTTGCGGAGCACAGGCTCCGGACGCGCAGGCTCAGCGGCCATGGCTCATGGGCCCAGCCGCTCCGCGGCATGTGGGATCTTCCCAGACCGGGGCACGAATCCGTGTCCCCTGCGTCGGCAGGTGGACTCTCAACCACTGCGCCACCAGGGAAGCCCCGGGAAGCCCCCTCTGTAGCTTTTTATGCACCCCAGGCAATAGCCCAATAATACTAGGCTTTGGTCATCTGTTTTAATTAATTTAATTCTACATTGAATTCAGTATTCTTCAAGAACTCCCTTTTCCAAAAATGCATTTGAGCTACTGATGTTGACATTTTATTAACAGCTCTGCAATAGCTGAGCTCTACATAACACTAATATCAAAGATCCAAAAATAAGATGACCTGGAAAGAGAAGGTCAGTTTTTTCTACACGTGCTTTGACCCTGTTTGCAAAATAAATATAATACATATACATATGTATGAGTGGCCAATAATTTATCCAAAAATCCAAATTTCTGTTAAGTGCCTAATATCTATCAGATACTGTGGAATTCCATTACCAGTGAGGTAGTTTGTAAAAATGACCACAAGTTGTTTTGCCTACATCCATATTCTTGCAGTCATAGCAAGGTCCTTCCCATCAAAAGGCAGAGAGTCTCTTTCCCCATCCCTTGCGTCTCTGTTGGTCCTGTGACTCGTGAAGCAAATGGGATGCAAGCAGTGGCTTTAATCCCCTTCACTCCTGGGGGGGGGGGTGGTTACTGCACCTGGGGCCCTAACACCACCATGTGAATGAGCCCAAGCTAGCCTGCTGGAGGAGAGACACATGCCTATTGCCAGGCACATCAGCAGGGCCCTCCTGGGTTATCTGGCCACCATCTAACCTACTGCTGGCCCTAGATCAGCCGCCCGCCCAGAAGAGATCAGCTGAGTTGCCCAGAACAGTCTGACCGCAGAATCACAAGCTAGAAACTTGGTTGCTTGAAGCCACTAAACTGGGGAAGAGGGGGAGAGATTGTGTTCCTAGCAAAAGCTATCTGATTACAATGGGGCAATAGTTTAACAATTCAGAACACTATATTGAAACGAATTCTAACTCACGGACTTAACGTGGTACATTCTTATAACATCAGAGATGCAAAGTCTGAAGCCCACTTGCTCCGTGTGGCAGACAGAGCAGCTATCCTACGAAGCCCACGGAAGCTTGGGGACAACACCGCGGTTCCCACCCATCTGTCAAGTCCACGGGAACACGAAGATTATTGAGTGAGTCAGGCTCCGCCCTCAAAATCCTTGCTCGGGGAAATGGGGAAGCACAATAGGAATCAGATGAGGAGAATACAATGTGGTCATCACTGGAGGTGGTAGGGAGAGAGGGGAAGAGAAGGGACTAAGACCTCCCGGTCCTGACACCCTAGAGTCAGCCGAGAAACTGGGGTGGGAGTTTACAGGACAGAGAAGCAGAGAGACCTAGTCGGGATCCCATTCTTTACAACTTCAAGTCGTCCCTGGGATTGGAACCCAGGAGGCAAACAGAGAAAGCAGCAGGGTGAGTGGAGCTGAGGGACAGGGGAGAAGGGATGGCGATCAGGGCACATGGATACGTCATGCTAAGAAACCTGCGTTGCGTTCCCAAGGTAAAGGGGGGCCACTGGCAGTTTTTAAGGTGGGGAGAGGACAGGACAAGTTCCAGTGAGCACAGCGAGAGGGAAATCAGCTGAAGGCAGGGGGACCACGTGGAGGTGCAGCCACTCTGACAGACCAGGCAGGGGATGCCTTCAGATAGCGGTATCTCCTCGAGGCTGGAGGATGGAGACCAACACCAAACTTAGGCACAAAGCCGGGTGGGGTGGATCAGGAGGGTCAAGACATCATCAAGGGTGACCTATGGGCTCAGTGATGTCATGGGGGCAGGCTGGAGGTCAGAGTTGTTAGGTGAGTGTGGACAGACTCAGTTTGGTGTCCATGGAAACCCCAAGTGGAATCTACGCTGGTGACGTGATGGCTGCCCTGGAGCTGGGTGGAGAGAGGGAAGCTACGGATGCAGACCTGGGGAGACAGACCCAGAGACGTCCCCTTGGGAAAGCAGCTTTCGGCTCTGAGTCCACATCTGTGAAAGGAAGATATAAATCCTTATGCAACGGGGGTGTGGTGAAAATTATGTGTAATATTGTTAAACACAATGCTTGGTGCATGACAGG
This sequence comes from Hyperoodon ampullatus, assembly GCF_949752795.1. Lineage (NCBI taxonomy): Eukaryota > Metazoa > Chordata > Mammalia > Artiodactyla > Ziphiidae > Hyperoodon > Hyperoodon ampullatus. The sequence continues at coordinate 196,534,180 of NC_136915.1, forward strand.
CAGTCAACACAGGCTGCCTGATCATCAAGGAAAATCAGGAAGAGAATGGATCAGTGTAAAGGCCCAGGAGCGGCGGGGGTTTGGGGGGCTCCAGTATTTAAGAAATGGGCTAAGGAGCAGACACAGGACACCAAGAGGAAAAAAATAAATAAGCAAAATAAACGGAACAAAATCCAATAGCAGGTAGCCAACCCCCCAAAAAGCTACTGACTCAGGCTTCTACAGAAGTTTATATACATTGACCCAATAATTCCCCCTCTAAGCATCTATCCTAAGAAATAGTAAATGTTTTAAAAATTAAGAAATATCTGGGTCTTCCCTGGCGGTCCAGTGGTTACGAATCTGCCTTCCAATGCAGGGGACATGGATTCCATCTCTGGTCGGGGAACTAAGATCCCACATGCCGCAGAGCAGCTAAGCCCACGTGCTACAGCTACTGAGCCCACGCGCCTCCACTAGAGAGAAGCCTGCACACCACGAAAAAGAGCCCGTGCACCACGACTAAGACCCGATGCAGCCAAATAATAAAATAAAATGAAAAAATTAAGAAAAATCCTTGGATATGATGTTGAGCCTTAAATAAACGTGAAGAACATCGACAGACAAGTTATCTAAATTGTGATAAATTCACAGGATTTATTTTCTAACTGGGGTGGCGGCTCAGAGCTGGGAGAGGTAAGAATGTTCGCAGACTAGAACAAACTACGTCAGCTATTAATAGAGATCAGATTATAGTATACGAGAATTTCTGATTTTTGTCAACATCCTTAATTTGTGACAATAAATATGTATTATGCACCTATATACACCCCAAACCTCCACCTGAAAAATAAATAAATAGATAAAAGTCATGGTAAAGCAATTATACTCCAATAAAGATGTTAAATAAATAAATAAATAAAAGGAATTACAGAATATTTTATGGGGAGCTGGGGTGGGGGGGAGAAGTACTCACCTTGCTTTCTATTTCACCCACAATATGACCTCTCCCTCCCTTTCTATGGTTGTTTCTGACGATTCTATAATCTTCCTCCAGCCAAACTGGGCATGTCAGCTCCCTGAAGCTTTCCTACTTCCACTGTCCCCCTCCCCCACCCCCAGACATCCCCCTCTGCCTGGAATCGTGCCTCCCAGAGACTAGCACCCTACCCCAACTGGGTATTAGTTGGGGGTGGGTGGGTGTGTATTAGACCTATTTGATAGAGAGGGCTGTCTATCCAAACACTACCCAGCCCACCAGTCCCACCCAGCCTTTATCTGTAATCGCTGTCTCATCAGTGACTATGGCTTTGTGTTTCCCTGAAGGGATGACTATTTCACTTCAGGCCAAAACTACTCACCCCGAGGTCATTCCTACAGACCAGCCCTGGGGAGTCTAAACACTCTGAAATCATTGCAAAATCGTGTGCGTGCACATCTGTGCATTTTTCTGGGAAAGAGGACCCACAATTTCACTAGATTCTCAAATCTTCCATGACCCAGAAGAGGGTAAGACACACCCTTTAATTCTCATTTGGTCCTTCCGTCCTACCCACTCCAGGGAAACCTCCAGGATTTACCCAGCGCGGCATCCCCCTGATGTTTGGAAAAGAGCCTCACCCCACTCAGGCACTGGGCTGTGGAATCCTCGACACAAGCTGGCCCTAACCCAGTGGAAAGGGGAAAGTTTTAAGAAGAAAGGGGGAAGAGAAAACCTTAACTCCTCCAGTTTAAAGATCCTATCACAACTCCAACAAGAACAAAAGTGAAAGTGAAATTATTGCACTTTTCTTTCCAACGTGAGCCAAGCTGAGCCACCAGCAGGGCTGGGATTGGGGAGCAGGCAGCCCAGTCAGCCCCTAACTCACTTCTGTCTTGAGTAACTATCCTCACACATTCACTGAACCTCATTTCCTACTTGTGCAACATGGAAAATAGCTCTTGCCCCATATCTACCGAATGAGGAGGGTGTGAGGACAGCAGAAGACACACGGACTGCTTCTTGGACGATCCATCAGGCAGTGTCTTCACTAACCCTCTCATCAGAGAGCCTGTGGTTGCAGAGACAGCTGAGTGCTTGTTTCCATGTCCTGCGGGGCTGCCTTCTTGCAGGTCTAAAATATTTCCAAATGTGCTCAAATTTAGCAATGGTGGTAAGAGGACCCGGGGCTGAAATTCACTCTGACCACACTCCAGCACAGCGTTTCTCAATAATCTTAAACCCACGTTCCCGTTTGATAAGGATTAGGAACGTTGCTCCCTTTATACATTTTGTTATGAAAACAAGGGTTTGGGTTTTTCCCTTTTTTAAAGCACACAATTACTCGGCAGCAAGAAGGAATGAACTGGTGATTTACAACAGCCTGGCTGAATCTCAAACATGTTACACCGAGTGCAAGAAGCCAGGCCAGAAAGAGGATGTGGGTTGTGAGTCCATCACATAAAACTCTAGAAAAGCAGACAGGTCTCCATGACACAAGTGAATGAGCAAGTGCTGGGGATGGGAGGCCAGGGGGGCTGCAGGACACTCTGTGGGGGAAGGCATGATGGAGGCATTCCTTACCTCGACTGTGATGTTTTCACAATGGATACCTACGTCAGAACTTACCACATATGTGCACTGATTGCATGTGAATTACACGTCAGTGATGCTGTTCTGAAAAATTTTATTAAGCCATTGAATTTCTCCAAGAAAAGTGAACACTGTCCATACTGCCCCATTAAAAATGGTTCTAAAAATGAGCTTAGGACTTCCCTGGTGGAGCAATGGTTAAGAATCCGCCTGCCACTGCAGGGGACACGGGTTCGAGCCCTGGTCCAGAAAGATCCCACATGCCGCAGAGCAACTAAGCTCGTGAGCCACGATTACTGAGCCTGCACTCTGGAGCCCATGTGCCACAACTACTGAGCCCGTGAGCCACAACTACTGAAGCCCGCGCGCCTAGAGCCCGTGCTCCGCAACAAGAGAAGCCACTGCAATGAGAAGCCCATGCACCGCAACGAAGACCCAAAGCAGCCAAAAATTAATTAATTTTTTTTAAGTGAGCTTACCGACCCCCTCGGCTGTGTCTGAGTCATTCCGTAGCCTCCGGGACTCAGCACAGTACTCAGCACTTAGCCCCAGTACTCCTCACTTCCCCAGAGGCCCCGCCCCCGATCTGCTCCCTCCCTGGAAACAACCTCCTGCGTCTCTCTCTCCTCTTCACTCCTCCTTCCAGGTGCAGCTCAGAGCTCTCCAGAAGGGGCCCCTGAGGCTGAGCACAGTCCCTCCTCGGGTCCCCGTGGCTCCTGGGTATTTTTCTCACCGCCACTCACCACTGCTTACGACTTTATCTGTTCAGGCTTCTGGTCCCCCAGCCGCTGCCCCAAACTGTACACCTAAAGGGGTTCTTAACCTTTTCTGTGCCCTGGTTTCCTTCGGCAGCCTTGTGAAACCTCCTCGGAATCAAGTAAAGGGAGTTCCCTGGTGCTCGAGTGGTTAGGACTCGTCACTCTCACTGCCAAGGTCCTGGGTTCAATCCCTGGTCGGGGAACTAACTGACATCCCACAAGCCGCACGGTTCGGCCAAAAAAAGAAAAAAAAAGAATCAGGTAAAATACACAGGCATATGCAGAAAGTTGATTATGAAATAGTTATCAAAACATTAAAATACATATTTGATGTAATACATAACATATGTGCCTTTTTATTCAATGCCAAGGTCTAGTGGTAGGTCAAATAACTACCATTATTTCAAAGTGATGCGTTTGCACAATATTTCAAGAGAACTGCAAACAGCTCTAATGCGACATGAAAATACGTGTGATTTCCTGGTGACAGTCACAGGGACAGCCGATACTACTGTGGTTTTCCATCACCATTCATCTCTGAAGGAAATACTACATTGCAGCTGGAGGTTACTAAACATGTAATCTTTTCTCCATCCAAGTTCACAAAGCCCCTGAATTCCAACCAAGGAGAAGGATCCATGGCCGCCTGGATAAGAACTGCTGTTTAGAGAGGCCATGTACAATTTATCTTTGTGTTCTCAAGGCTCCTAACACACAGAGGGAACTTAATATCCAGCTACAAAACACTGTAACAATAACAATGAAAATACTAAGTATAAATTCAAAAACAAAGATAAGGGACTTCCCTGGTGGTCCAGTGGTTAAGAATCCGTCTTCCAAATGCAGGGGACGCAGGTTCAACCCTGGTAGGGAAACTAAGATCCCACATGCCGCAGGGCAACTAAGCCGGCGGGTCCTAGAGCCCACACGCCACAACTGGAGAGAAGCCCACGCGCTGCAGCTAAAGATCCCACGTGCCTCAACTAAGACCTGATACAAACAAATAAACAAATATTTAAAAAAACAAAGATAAATAATTTCTCCTGCTAATAATTGTTACCATTACTACTAGGATGCTTACACCCAAGTAGAGCCTGGAAGACTGTTCACGGACTGCCAAGGGGCTTCAAATACATCTACCTGGAATCACATCATTCCCTGGCCACCTTACAACACAGTCTTCAATTCTCCAAGCATTAACACAAAACCATGAAAAGAGAATAGAGAAGATTCAGGGCACATACGGGGAGGACGTCAGTTCCCTTGCCATGACCTTTCCATGTGCAGTGTGACCTTCAAATGGGCCGTGCGGCTCCAGATACGTGAGTGACAAGAGATTCCCTTTGCTCGGTCTCTTTCCTCGCACTGCTGCCGATACTAAAGCGAGATGCTTCGTCCCGACCCCACCTCTCTCTTCCTGTTACTAAACAAACACCTCCTTTCTTCTCTCTTGTTGGGGCAGTTATTGTCGAGAGCATTTTCTAAGAGTGTAAAAATGCTGCAAGGGGGTCAAGTTGAAATAGAGGGACAAAGCAGCACCGCGAGGGGCCCTGTGTGTCTTCACAGGACGCCTAGTCTCGGGCGGCACGCTGGACCATGATTCGTGTGGCCAGAGGGTTGGGGGATGGGGGGGCGGGCTTGGACGAGAGCAGCTCCCATGCCTCCACCCTTGGACCATTGCCTTTAGCACTGGAGGTGGATCCGCTTCTAACTTCCAGCATCATTCAAATGAGCTAAGGGAGTAAAAGTGTTCACCGGAGCACTTCTGTTCCCTCCAAGCCAAGATACTGAGGAACCGCTCTTACCCGCAGTCAAATTCAAGACTGCAGAGCAAGCGTATCACTCCTCACGCCCCATCCGCATCCTATCGTAACCTAAACACCCGCCCATTGAACGTGGGCTGTGTGGAGACAGGCCATTTGGGGAGTGGGGTGTCTGGAGTAGCGGAGACCAGGTAGATTCCCACGGGGCTCCCTTAGAGCCATGGCGCCCCAGCTGCTGGGAGCTCTGCGGTCACGGGAGGCGTCCCCTCCGTCTGGCTGATCTGCAGGACGCCCTGCACGTTGCGGGGATGAACATCTCTCCTGCACCTCACTCTCTCTCACCAGCTTCTCACCTTCCATCCGCAAACATGCTCAAATTGACTGCATCCTTAGAGCAGCAGCAACTACCTTTACCCCATTTCTCCCCAGTTACCAAATTTCTGCCCCGTTATCTGTTCCAGCTTCTGAAGAGCGAGGTCCCAGGTCGAGGTCTTCACTTCCTCCATCTTTCTACCTCCTCTCACCTCCCTAAACTCTGCTCCCAGCCACCAGCTCTGCGCTGGACTGCAACGAGTTTATTAAAACGGATGGTGCCAGGTCGATGACCTCATCATTGCCGACTGGTCCCCGAGGATGGCTTTGCATCTTTAGCCGGAATAATCCCAAGGGGTGTCTGACACCCACCTCCACCTGGAAACTGCCCCCCCCCACTCTCCTTCCCCCTCTTAGTTTCTCCTGCATGCGTCGTTTGTGGGATCTTAGTTCCCCAACCAGGGACTGAACCCCGGCTCCAGTAGTGAAAGCACCGAGTCCTAACAGCTGCACCGCCAAGGGAATTCCCAAGGCTGGTGTTTCTAATTCTCCTTCTTCAGTCTTTGATCTCACTCAATCTAGCCATTGTCTTTAGGAGATCTAATCCATTGGGCTTCAAGCTCTTTTGCTTGTGAATCCCCTAAAATACAAACTGCACGCCCCTAGGCAATGTCTACTTTTGGCATCACATTGTTTTAACCCAAGTTTAAATGGCTGCAAAGCATCTTGTTAACTGTGTTTTGCACATGCACAAATCTTTTTAGTAAAGCTAGAAATGGCACATCATTCTTTTCTTCTGTTTTAACTTCCATTTCCACTCCACTTACCCCACAGATTTTTTTAACAGCTTTATTGACAGATAAGTCACGTATTATACAATTATCCATTTGAAGTGTACAATTTCATGGTTGTTAGCGTAATCACAGAGCTGTGCATCTATCACCACAATCACTTTTAAAACACTTTCATTACCCCCAAAGAAATCCCGTCCCCATTGGCAGTCACTCCCCATCCCCCACTCCCTGCCACAGTCCTGAGCAACCACTAATCTATTTTCTGTCTATAGGTTTGCTTACTCTGGACATTTCATACACATGCGATTATACAATATGTGGTCTTTTGTGACTGGCTTCTTTCATGTAGCATAATGTTTCCAAGACTCATCCTTGTTGTAGCATGATCCATGCTTATTCCTTTTTATTTTCCAATAATATTCCACTAGACAGATAGACCACATTTTGTTTAGTCATTCGTCAGTTGGTGGACATTTGGCTTGTTTCTATGTTTTGGCTATTATGAATAATGCTGCTATAGACATTCTTTTACAAGGTTTTGTGTTACTCACAGATTTTAAACCAAATTTATTTTTATGCTTCAACATCTTTTATCGATAACCTTTTCATGTATCTCATCCACAAACTGTGTACACAATTCAAAATTAAAATTTACGAGCGCCACAACTACTGAAGCCTGCATGCCTAGAGCCCGTGCTCTGCAACAAGAGAAGCCAACACAGTGAGAAGTCCGTGCACCACAACGAAGAGTAGCCCCCGCTCGCCGCAACTAGAGAAAGCCTGCACGTAGCAACCAAGACCCAATGCAGCCAAAAATACATAAATAAATATTTTAAAAATAAATAAATAAAAAGTTTCTGTGACCATAATTCATTAAGTACACACAAAAAATTCTTCTGGATTGAGCAGCAGTAAAGTCCAATTAATCAAATCATAAGTATATTGCAAACTTGGACAATTATTAAACATAAAAGGTAAAATCTTATTGGAAATACGTCTCTTAATGAGAGGAACAGGGTTTATTTTCCAGTGATTACTCATGGGTCTGTGGATGCCTCATTATTACAATGAAACATTTTGGCATAACCTGGCATCACTGCTTTTCTTTTTATAGACACAATCCCTGAGAAACTCTTTTCAAATAAGTAAGTGAAGTAGGAATTCCCTGGTGGTCCAGTGGTTAGTTAGGACGCTGCGCTTTCACTGCCGGTGCTCCGGTTCAGTCCCTGATTGGGAAACTAAGATCCCAAAAGCCGCATGGTGCAGCCAAAATAATAATAATAAGTGAAATAATGAAGTATTCTACTCAGAGCAGTGTTAGTCATATCTTTGAAATCTGTGCAAGTCACAGCCCCAGAATCACTTTGTCATCTCTACTCAAAAATCACATTTAGGGGGGCTTCCCTGGTGGCGCAGTGGTTGAGAACCTGCCTGCCAGTGCAGGGGACACGGGTTCGAGCCCTGGTCTGGGAGGATCCTACATGCTGTGGAGCAGCTGGGCCCATGAGCCACAACTGCTGAGCCTGTGCGTCTGGAGCCTGTGGTCCCAAGAAGAAAGGCCGCGATAGTGAGAGGCCCGCGCACCACAATGAAGAGTGGACCCTGCTTGCCGCAGCTAGAGAAAGCCCTTGCACAGAAACGGAGACCCAACACAGCCAAAAAATAAATAAATAAATAAAATTAAAAAAAAAAAAAATCACATTTAGGGAATTCCCTGGCAGTCCAGTGGTAAGACTCTGTGCTTCCACTGCAGGAGCCATGGGTTCGATCCCTGGTCAGGGAAATAAGATTCCACAGGCTGCACGGTGCAGCCAAAAAAAATAAAAATTACATTTCAGTCCCCCCAACGTGGTAAAAGCAAGCAGCCCAAACCACCTGACTTGCAAGGAAGCGTCTCCAGCTCCTCATGCATCACTCCTTTGTATGGAGCCCAGGGGTTTTTTACACATGCCCCAGAACACGCCAGGCAAACAGATGTGCCCTTTTCCTGCAAAGTGGGAGACGGACTTGTTCTCAGGGGATCCATTTCAGAAAAGGGTATATACATGGGTGATGAAAATCTGAAATTGCTTCCCTCGCCCGGACCGCTGACCCCATTTCCTTCACCGACTGCTGCACGGCTCCGTCAGCCCTCAGGCCCCTCAAGAGCTGAGCTGACCTGCCCCAAATTTATCTCCCTCCCCAGCTCTCAAGCATCCTCATCCTCTCTCCCCACGCTGCTGCCGCCAGATCAATATGCATCAAAGCAAATCCCATCAAGCCACCTCCCTACTTGATACCCTTTCCTCTGCCTGTAAAGCATGTCCTCTGGGGGACAGAAGCTAGGTGTCTCCAGGCAAAGGATGCAAGCCTCAGCTTCTGACCCTCTGACCTCTGGCTGAGAAGGGTCAGACCCAGGAGAAGACAGGCCAGTGGTTAAAAGGAGGGACCCTGGAATAGGACCACCTGGGCAGTTACTGGAAGATAACCTTGAGTGACATCTCTGACCCCTCTGAGCCAGTTCCCTCAACTACAGAAGATAAGGACACTCCCTTTCTTACAGGGCATGTATAAAGGTTGAGTGATTAAAGGTATGTCATGTGCTTAGCGAAGTGCCCCGCACATGGCAAATGAGAGCAAGGTCTCAGTACACCCAGCCGCCATCACCTTGGAATAAACAACCAAAGTCTTACATTGAGCATCCACATCCACTGCAAGTTGAGGACGCCCGTCCTCCAGCCTCACGTCCAGTCTCCCCCACTCCTCTTCCCCGCGAGCTCCCTGGGAGCCCCGTCTCAAGTCTCCTCTGCTGACCCCACTCTTCTTGCAGGACTCTCAGGGTTGGCGTGCCCCAAAGCCCAGCCCTTTGACCCCTTCTCTTCTCCATCCACACCCCCTTAGAGGTCTCTGTTAAGTCTCCAGGTTTTAAACATTTATATGTTGACAATTTCCAAATGTGTGTCACCAGACAGACCCCTCCCTTCCCACCTGGATACCCAGGGGACATCTCAATGTGGACAAAGACAACGAAGTCTTGGTCTCCCCCCAGATCTGTTCCATCTACATCTCCTTCCCCATTCCACGTGTTGGCAAACTCCATCCCCACAGATGCTCATGCCTGAAACATCCCATGTCTAGCCCCTGAGAAATCCCGCTGGGTCTACCTTCAAAACATACCCAGGACCTGATCACTTCTCACTCCCTCTGCTGTCACGAACCCCAGTCAGATCCCTCCCCCTCTCCTGTCTGCATTACTGCCCCGGCCCCTAACGGGGCCTCCCTGCTTCAAGCTTGATTCTCAACACAGCCATCAGAGTGATCTTTGTAAAACCTCATCACCTCCTCGGCTCAAAGCCCAGCAGAGACTCCGTATTGCTCTCGTAGTAAAAGTCCTGGAGAGGATGCTGAGCGGTCTGACCCCTGGCCTCTCTGACCTCACCCTCTACTACTTTCCCCCTCACTCCCTCTGTTCCAGCCACACTGAGTCCCTTGTTCTTCTTAAATCTTGCCAGTAGGCAATTTCCTGTTTTGCCTCAGCTGTTTCCTCTGCCTGGAAACCTCTCCCACCGAGACCCCCGCACGGGTAACTCACTCCACGACTTCAGATCTTTGCTCACATCTCATCTTCTCAAGGAGCTCCGCCCTGAGCTGACCACGAACTCAGATACAGGCACCTGACTCAGAGCATCCCTCTCCTCCAAGGGTCTCCCGGGATGCTCTGTCACAGGACTGGTCATACCTGAGCCTCTGAGGATGTGAGAGGAAAACATCCACCTTGCTGCGTGTCTCCTCCAGCCCACGCTAGGACCTGTGAAGAAACCATCCAAATTTCACAGGCATCAAATCAACTGTCCCAGCTCACCAGGCTCCTAACCACTGAGACTCAGAGCCGTGTCTGCCTGACACCCGTCTGCACCGGGTCAGGCCCGACTGACCACTGGCACTCGGCGTCCTTGCCCTGCCTGCGGCAATAACTGCCCACCTCCGGTTCCAGACAGAGTCAAATGAAAGGCAGGTAGCCTAGGGTTTTTGTTTGTTTGTTCTCTTAATGCCAAGTCATTGTATTATGGCCATCAATCTAAGCTGGGGAAAAAACACAGCAGATTTTCAATACAGTTCACGTCTTCAGCCCTGTGAATTACACACTAGCTCTGAGCAGAAAGCGCACTAAGTTAGAATCTTTCTCTGAGCCCCTCCGGCCTCCTGGGTGGTTATTTGCAGCTCTTCTGCCGTTTCCCCCTAAACTGCTCACTGAGAGAAAGCAAGGATTCCAACCCACTGATGACGTTTTTCCCATATTTAACATTACTGGCCGGTGAGTAGTCACGTTTACGAGCTAGAGGCGCTCTCCACGGGGACATCAGGGCTTAGGGTCCTGTCTGGGTGCAAACTCTCACTCTACCACGGCAAGGAGTCCTGTGGGTATGATTTAATCTCTGAGTTTTCGTACACTCGGCTTGAAGGTATTAAAAGTACAAGCTGCTCGGGACTTCCCTGGTCAGTGGTTAAGACTCCACGCTCCCAATGCAGGGGGCAAGGGTTCGATCCCCGGTTGGGGAACTAAGATCCTGCATGCCACAGGGTGCAGCCAAAAAAAAAAAAAAAAACAGGAAAAAAATGTACAAGTTGCACCTCTGTAGGTGACTGAGGCCGGGATGGAGAAGGCAGTAGAGGCACCTGGCACCGTGGCCAGCTTAGGAAGCAGGCACACAGGGCAGCGCCTGTGTCACTTCACAGATGGGTTCAGGGACACTGGTCACCAGGGCTCAGCCACGCAGAGACCAGCGGCCGCTCCCCACTCGTGACGCAAACACGCTGGAGCCTGACCACGTAAACTGGCCCCACAGTACATTTCCACCTTGTGAAATGACTTTAGGATGTTGGCTAATACCGGTGAACAGACATTTCTGACTTCCTGGAATGTCTGCATTCTCTTTAGTCCCAGATACTAACTTGAAAGGAACCACCTTTATAGTGTAAAAATAAAATAGCAGTTACAAATACAAATTAATCCGACTTTTATCTCCATCTGCAGTCCACATTCCCATCAGGAGTTCTATAAACTTTCTTTCTGGTTCGAAGGAAACTGCAGCTTCCTGCCACTTCCTCTTTTAATACAGTTGTAGTCATACCTGCTCACGGGCTATCCAGCTACATGATCAAAATAGGAAAACAGACTTCCGAAAAGCTCAACTACAGTTAGACATCAACTATCAATATCTGGTTCACTACCATATTTTGTTTGTTATTACTTATTTAAAACTAATTCAAGAAGCTTAATTATGCAAAACTTCAGAATAATGGCCAAGACTAATTTTCTCCTGTTCTCTAAACCACACAAGACAACTGCGATACCATTTATATTTGTTTTCCCTTTCTAAGAACGGGAAGAAATATTTAAAGAATTTCACCAACACATTACCCATCAGAAAGATCACTTACCAGGCTATTAGAAATCTCCAAAAACAAGTTTTAAAGTTAATACCAAGTTACTCTCTATCGATGCATTAGCCCTTTCCAGTTTTCTTACTGGCATTTAAATTAGCCACATACCAGCTCACAGTTTGATTTGTCTGCAGTACTTTTCCTGGGTGCAAAACATTTGACTCAGCAAAGACCAGGTGACTCAGCACATTCAAACTGCAGACCTCAGGTTTACAGGGTGGATCCCTTCCTGTCCTCTTGCAAATACTGCTGAGAAGATATCAGGATGGGATCTTTTGTTTTTTAATTTAAGGTTTGAAATGTCAAAGAATCGAAACATACGCCTCTCTAGCAAAAAAATAGAGTAAAATAAAATAAATATAGAATGGAGAAAAGAGAAATAAGATTTTCATAAAAAAACATTCTAATCTGATTGCTAAAACGATTGTTGGACTTAACTGCATTAGCATTTAAATTGCCCCAGTAGGATGCGGGGGAAATGGCCCCCCTGGTGCTAAAAATGTTGGGAAGACGGTGAGGTTTGCACCTTTCCTTCTCCTATTGTTGAAGTGGAGCCAGTTTTTTCCACCAGCAGGATAAACAGTTAAGATAAAACAGGCCTGGAGAGATTGAATCTTGTTTACAAAAAGGCAAATAAACTAGTTTTTTTTTTAATTACAAAGACTATAAAGCTGAGAATATTGAGCCCTAGGCTCTTCTAGTGGCATATGTGCTAGTGGTTCCCAAACCTTGCAGATGATCAAAACCACAAAGGAGGTTTTTATAAATGTAGATTTACGGTCCCCTTCCGGCTCCCTGTTCTGATTCAGTAGGTGTGGGGTAGGGCCCAGGAATCTCTAAAACACTCGCCTAAGTGACCCCTATGCCCGGCTGGGTCTGCGATCAAACAGAGCTGATAAAACACAAAAGTGCAGCAAAACAAGCGATGGATCACACTCGCCACCCCCAGCCCAACTGCTAATTGTATGGTGAAAAGTCAAAGAGTACTTTAAGATGTAGTTGAATGCATCTTCTTAGGTGAAAGCTGTTGTAAATATTAGTGACGTTCTTAACTGTCTTAACTTTTAAAATTCCCAATGAAATTCTAACTTTAAAAAGTTATTTTAGGACATGATCTTGTCTCCCAGTTTCCTGTTTAGAGTGATGAGCTACACATATCTTTGTCTGAAACAAAGACTCCTTAGCCAGGCCCCGTGCTGGCTAATTTCCTTCCATTAGCTCCTATAATCTTCTCAGCCACCCCTGGACGTGGTTACAATCAACCCCATTTTACAGATGAGGAAGTGGAGGCTAAGAGAAGCAAATTGTTCTAGTGATAAAGCCACGATTTCGACCAAGGGCTTCTACTGGTCTGTTGGTTGGTTGGTTGGTTGGAGGAGTTTACACCTGAGATTTGGATCCATTCAAATCTTAGGCTCTCTGGTCTGGTGTCATCCTTATACATTTGGCAAACACTGGTTGCGTTGGGCATCGGGCCAGCCTGGGCAGACCCGGAGAAGGCCGACAACTCCCTGCCTGGGAAGGGCCTTCCTGGCTCCTTCACGGGGCAGAGAGGGGCAAAAAGGAACGATCTCCTGTGGTTCTCCTGGGCCTGGTCCAAGCTTCTGTCTCCGGGGGCTGTGGGAACTGCCCTTCTGATTGAGAAACGGGTTCCCCCAGATGATGGGCCCCCGGCGCCTTGGTGAGACGGGCTGCTGGGAGCCCTCTTTGAAAGGCTTCTCAGAGGATGTGGCTTGTGAGCTGAATGTTGAAGGACGAAAGATGTCAGTAGGCAAAGGGGAGGGAGGGTGCTCTAGGCCCGCGTGGCCTGTGCTGCGTCCGCCTCTTCACCTGGTCTAGCAGGAGACCTGGGGGCAGAGATGCAGCCGGTGGGAGGGGGTACAGAAGGAAAAGACCGAGGAGGGGCTTCATGCGACGTGCGGAGTTGGGACTAAAAGATGCAAAGGGAACCAACCATGGTTTCTAAGAGCGGAGTCATAGGACTAAAGCTGTATTTCAGGAAGATACGCAAGACTTGTCACAGGGTGGAGAAGAAGGGGCTGCGTGAGAGGCACAGGGTCTGAGACATCAGGTGGAAGTTTGTTGCGACTACTGGGGCCAGATCAGCCCAAACTGGGGTCGTGACCCTGAGGCTGGAGAAAAATGTCTGAGGTCAGGGTGTGAGCTCAGGAGTCAGGCGGCCGGCCAAAAGCTGGCTCCAGACCTCCAGCCTGCATCCCGGGCATGCCTGCGTGGCTGACGGGCTGAGGGTGGGTGACGGAGGAGGGAAGGGGTCCAGGTTTTCTCCCAGGCTTCTCCATGGGTGGGTGAAGACCCACGTGGTCAGCCAGGCTGGGGATGGCCTGAAACAGAAGGCGGGGTGGGGGGCGGGGTGAGGGGCTTGGTTTAGAACAGGCTGAGCTGGGGAGGCCTACAGGATTTTGCTTTATTAATGGTTAGCTGGAAAGACAGGGGGAAAGTCAGGGCTAGAAGACGAGGCTCACAAGTCGTTTGGGATCATATCTGAAGCTTTGGGAATGGAGTTTCGGGGACCAGGATTTCCTAGGGCCTGTGGACGGGAAACCAACACAGCAGACAGAGAGCCACTCAACAAGCATGTGCTGAGGGCCAGCTGCATGCCAGGTGCTGCCCTGGAGCCCAAGGCCCGAAGGAGCAGACAAGCCCCAGGTGCAGGGGTGGGGGGACCTCCAAGCAGCAGGAAGGTGGGGTGCAGGCACAGGGCAGGGGCGTCCGGTGCCCCGGGGGAGGCTCCTGCACCAGGAAAGGCCTGGATGTGTGAGCTGAGACCCGAGATACACAAACATCGCCTGAGAGCTCCCCAAATTCAAGGCTCCTTCTAGGCCCTTTGTGTATTATGCCCTTTAATCCTTACAAGAACCCAAGGACGTCGATACTGTTATTATCCCCACCTTAAAAATAAGGAAACCCAACCACAGATGTGATGAGTAACCTGCCCACACAGCCAGTGAGCTGGTACGGAAGACCTTGACCCAGGCAGTCGAGCTCCAGACAGAGCCCGTGCTCTCATCTCCTGCACAAATTGCCTCTCACTGTCTGACAAACGGTCAGAGAAAAGGAGAGTTCAAGAAGGAAGAAGCGACCAGCAGTGTATCTTAGTGGTCAAGAGCACAAAGGCTGTGTCTAGAAATAGTAGTGGTCGATGTTTGCTATGTTACTATGTAAAGCGTGGCAGCTTCACAGAGCCCTGGGTCAGAAGCCCCAGATTTAAAGGCAGGCTCACTTGTTCACTAATTCTGTAACCTGGGGACAAGTAACGACCTCTGTGAAGCTCAGTTTTTTCATCTGTAAGAGAAATCTAACACACAACTCAAAGATATTCCTGAAGATAAAGGGACTTTACTCATAGGAAAATGTATTTCTTTCTCTCTACACAGTGTTATCTTCATAGCTGGTGATGCTGGAGAAAGGGCCCCACGACAGTTAACACACCGTCACTTCTTCATAACAGGCTAAAGCTCGGAGTGGACACAGCATCGAAAACAAGATTGTTGATTTCTATTAAGTATTAATCACTAATTGTTATTCTGAGAAATACCCTGGATGGGGTGGAAAAAGTCCCGTTGAGACCTACAACTGGTCTTACCAATTATTAAGGAAAATTAAATTTCTTTTATTTATCACTTTATTTGAAAGTCAGCTTGGACCCACCAAAGGAAAGTTGGTTTCACTGAAACTCAGTTCATTCCAAAGTGACTTCAGGGACTGCCCTGGTGGTCCAGTGGTTAAGTCCAGTGCACTTGCACTGCAGGGGGCGCAGGTTCCATCCCTGGTCAGGGAACAAACATCCCACATGCCGCATGATGCGACCAAAAAAGAAAAGAAGAAAAAACACAAAGTGACTCCATCAGAAAATCAGAAAGGACAGGCTTCCTCTGCATTGTACCTTTTGCCTCTCTACCGACTCATTCTAGGTAGACACAAAACAGCAAAATGAAAGCACGTTAGCTCTTGGGAAGAACGGACACCAAGATCCCAAAGCACTTTGCAAAGTGCCATGAGAGGCACCCTCCTGGGCTGTGGACATCCAGAAAGATCCTCTGGGCCAGCACACTCAGGGATGGCTATGCAGAGGGTTGGATCACCGCTTGAAAGGGCGCTGCCTCTCCCGGCAGCTGCCACCCTCCTAGCCCTTCCAGGCACCCAGCCCTGAGGGCAGCCCTGGGCTTCCGTGCACCTGGCCTAGCTCCGCAGAGACTCGGCCCGTGAGTGAGGCTCACGCCACATCTCAGGAGGAACAGCACCCCCCTGAGTACCTGCCCTTCTAAGGCTCCCACCTGGGTGGATATGGCCGCGACCCCCGACACCACGCCCCCAACACACCATACAAAATCACACTGACCTTCTTCTATTTTACTTTCTTCACGCACTTAAAACTATGAAAAGTTATCTTGTTCCTATTTTTACTGGTTTCGTTTCTGCCCCTCCCCACCCTCTGCTCCATCACAGCCTAAATATTGTCTTTCTTGTTCGCCCTTATACCCCCAGCACCTGGCAGGAAGCAGTGAACTCAATAAATATTTATTGAATCAATAAAGAAACGCAGAAGAGCATGATCAAGTTGCAGAGGTAGAAAAGGAAAAGCTGAGTCTGGGAACGTGGTGAGTGCCTCGCTCTGGAGCAGCTGCCCAGGGACCTGGCTGCCCTTGGACCTGGAAGGAGTGCAGGGCCCCCGACAGAGCTTGACCAGGAGCACCCTGGAATAGAGTGGATGGAAGTGAAGCTAGAAAACCCAAGAGAACACCACGTCCCCCCCTAAAATCAGCAACAATTAAGAAGTCTGCCAGGGATGCCACGTACAGCAGAGCATTGACAGTATGCTGTCCTGCATGTCTGAAAGTTGTTAAGAGATTAGATCTTGAAAGTTCTCATTACAAGAAAAAAACTTTTTTTTTAATAAATAAAAATAATTCGACCAGCATTGGAGAACACTGGGGAAAGAGCTGAACATCAATTTGGTACTATCTCTTAAACGTGAAATTGGGCATATTCACAAGGTAGCAATTCTAGATGTAGACATCAAGCCTAAGGAAACTATTCCCTATATCTGACTTAGGGAAAAGTAATACAAGCATTATTATTATTACTTTTTTTTTGTTTTTTGGCAGTGCCACGCAGCATGCAGGATCTTAGTTCCCTGACCGGGAATCGAACTTGTGTCCCTTGCACTGGAAACTCGGAGTCCTAACCAGTGGACCACCAGTGAAGTCCCAACCATTATTTATATTAGTGAAAAAACTTTAACAATCTGCATATCCACTAACGAAATAATTAATAAAATGTGATATTATGCATATCACGAAATACCAGATGGCAATTAAAAACAAGTGTGTAGGGCTTCCCTGGTGGCACAGTGGTTGGGAGTCCCCCTGCCGATGCAGGGGACATGGGTTCGTGCCCCGGTCCGGGAAGATCCCACATGCCACGGAGTGGCTGGGCCCGTGAGCCATGGCCGCTGAGCCTGTGCGTCTGGAGCCTGTGCTTCGCAGCGGGAGAGGCCACAACAGTGAGAGGCCCGCGTAGAGCAAAAAAAAAAAAAAAAAGTGTGTACATACAATATATGTGTATATATAGAGATAGATCTCAAAAACCATGTTCAGTGAAAGTAAGCAAATCATAGAACAATAGGTAGGTATGGATCCATGTATATAAATATATATATACACTCATGAAACAATGCAACGTACTAATTATGAATACACGTAAACATATATAAGATACTTTAAAAGCACATATCAAACTGAACACGGGCTCTCGAGGTGAGGACAGAGGAGGGAATGGGATTAGTATTTAAAGGGAACTTGACCTTATCTCCAACATTTCATTCATTTAAAGAACTGAAACAAATGTAACAAAAAAGATAACAGTTGTTAGTTATGGATGATGGGAATATAGTACAGTTTTTACTGGGAATAAGAAGAGAGATGCTGGACACAGATGGAAAAACTAAAAGGATTTCAGGAGTAGCTGGATCAGTAGAGTAGAAAGAAGGCTGAAAGAAGGAGAGTTAAATATTATACTTTTTTTTTTTAATGATGAGAGGCTGGCTGCACCATTAAAAGAACTTAAAAACATTGAGCTCCATATTAGAAAGGTTTGCTCTATTAATGAGATATCCAGGTGATGTCCAACAAGAAGTCAGAATTCAAAAACCCAAGCTGTACTGAACAGTTTTCCAGGGAAAGTGAGAAATAAAATGGTTGCCTTCATCGCTTTCCTTAACACACACTCTCTCTCTCTCTCTCACACACACACAGAGACAATTTTGTAAGGTCCCTAGAGAAACCCAAGGACCGTGTCCTGTACTCAACCAATGTTAGTCTCCCTCTTGGAAAGTCAGGTTCCTAAATTTTAATGTACTTTTCAAAAACGCCTGGGGGTCTGATCTCTGCTAATCAATTACCTACTCTAGTAAGGCAACTTGGCAACAGTTTCCTTTTAGTAAACAACACAATTACTAGGGCAAATAAGGACCCAAATTCACACTGTTTAAATAAAAAATGTCAAACATAAAACTCTTTTTGAAACCAAACTCCTTAGTCTTTCATAAAGATAAACTTCCACTTATCCAAAGAATGCATTTATCTTTATTCAAGGGTGTCCCCTCCAATGTTTCATATTTACATGTTTGCACAGTGACTTTCTACCCTTTTGTAATGTGTTTTGCAACCCCTGAAAAAGTCAATAGTCTCAGCTCTTCTGTAAAGAGGGATACACAAGACAGTGGTCAGGATGACTCACGGACAGAGTCAGTATTGGAGCCTGGAGCCTGGCATTCCCAGTTCCAAAAGCCACTGGCTTCCGCTAACCCCATAGAATCTATGCCTTCACGGGACTAGGATTCTTGGAGGCCTCGGGGACTGGAATGTTAGTTTCCAAAGCTTTCTCCTTGAAAAGCAGTCAGCAGTCAGAAATAAGAGCTGGCCTGCAGGTTGGAGTCCTTAATCATTTAAGAGCATCTGAATGGAAGGGATTCCACTGTTCAACCTTTGCTTTTTAATAAGGCGTAACTAAACTTCACCGTTAGATACAACCTAACAATCTCCTTAATTCATGTAACATTGCTGGTGAGTTTTTTTAAGAGTCCTCTGTTCAGACTGGGTCACATTCAAATCAGGGGTACTGTTAAAACTCTCCACGCTGTGCATTTGCTGGAGTTGGTGCTATCTTGGACTTGATGAGCTCCTCACAGCCTGGAGGCTGGTCAGCTAGGACTGACCTTATAAAGCCAACAGTTAGGGGCGGAGTATAAAAGGACTTAAGGGATTATTTTACCGGAATAAAGTTGCTATGTAGCCATCCTGGGTAAATGGCATTTCTTTCCATTAACAAATTGAAGAGTTCATAAAGCACCTGAAATTAAATCATGGTCTAAAAAAATAAACTAACATACTAAAATTGAGGTCTACCGACAAGATCGGGTGTTTTCACTTAAAAAAAAAAAAAAAACAACCCGCTGTGGTTTCTGACTGTGCCTTTTTCATGGGATTTTAAAACACTTTTACAGATTTTTTTCACTATCACATATTTCTCATTCGAGTTTTATAAGTTAAAAAAAAAGAGAGAGCTAAATAACTTACCCAAAGTCACATAGCTAGATCATAGCAGAAATCAAATAAAAGCCCAAGTTTATTTAAGGATCTGATAAAGTGTATACTTTTTGCTAGGCTGTATTACCTCCTTATTTTATGTCCCTTAAAAAATAATTGTTTCCATATCAGTAAGTGGTAACATTGACATAGAAAAGGGAGCCATCGTTAATTATCAGCAGGTCCTTTCTTGAAGCAACAAAAACAATCCAAAATAAGCTATAAAAATAATGTTGTCTTATAATTTTACCTACAAGTTCAAGCCTTCATCGTATTCATTAATTAAAACACCATAAATCTTCCTTTCCTTTTGCTAAAATATTCTCAACCTGGCGTACAAAGCACCAAAATGCACATCAGCCACAGCACACACAGATCCATCACTCAAACTCGGTCCATTAGCCTTGCCAAGGTCAGTATCGAGTATTCCTGAAATTTTCACTTGTAGAATGAATAGATGTTTTGTAAGGATTATCTATTCAGGCAGAAAAAAAGGGGGGGGAGGGAATGAAAACAAGAAACAATTAGCTATTCAACTGGCACTGAGCAAATTCCAAGTATGAAATCCTTTGTTTGTTTTTATTTTGTTTTTGTTTTTCTTACCTACCTCGGGACTCCAGCGCGTGAAAAGAAATACATCTTGTGAGATTTTTCTAGAGCCTTTCCACAGACCTCTGTGGGGACATTGATGTCAGCTTTGGCTTTATTTTGCAGCCGGGGACTGGAACCCAGAGTGGTCTATTTGCATTTCAACACCCTTCTTTTGTTTCCTGTGCCTCCAGAGGCTCACCCCATTCAAATAACAGGTAAGGCAGTTAGATCATTCTAATGACCCCAGAAAACTCAAAGGAGGAAACGTGCAAACAAAGCGGTTATTTTAGCTAAAAACGACCTCTTACTTCATCAGTCAAGCCTACGAAGCCCAAACTGGACCATCTTGTTAAAAATTTACCTAAGATTGTTCTTAATTCTCTCCCTGCCTCAGAGAAGGAAGAGTGATGGAGGGGCAGGGGGGGAGGGGGAGGTGGCAGGGCCCAGCTCTGCCTTCCTGGAATCCCCCCTCAATAAATATCAATGAGATGTTCAAATGCTCATAGGCACTCACAGGTCACAGCATCGCATCTGATTCTGAGAGGAACAGCCTCTGTCCTTCTGCTGAAGGAGCTCTCCTATAGAGCAGGAGCAAGATGAAAAGAAAAATCCATGTTAGGCGGAAGCAGTTAGAGAAATCAGGTAAAGACCCAGCCATCCCAGGACCTGAAGGACATTTAACCTAGATGCTGCTGGTATACCATTCCCGTCACACCCCATCACATGACCGCATGGTCATGTGATCCGGAAGGCAGCTTTCCAAGAGTTTACTCTTCTGAGAGGTATTGGCAGATAAATATTTACAAAATTGCAGATTTTAACAGGCAAATGCCTCAGGGTCCATGTTGAAGGTCAGTGTTTGGGAAAAGACTACAATCGTAATGAAGCCACAGAGTTACAGATTAGAGACGGGAGGGACATGAAAGTTCATTTCCTCAAGGCCCTTCGTTATGCAGCCAGTCTGTGCCGGGCTGGGAAACTCGGGGTAGGTCTCTGGGCTCCCAATCCCATGCTCTGTGGATTCTGGTTACCAAACCTGCTTAGGTAGGATCCTAGGACTTAGGGCGAGTATAGTATATGGATTCCAGGACTTGGCAAGTCAGCCTAGGATGAAGATGTATCTGCCTGGATTTCAAAGGCCCGACCCCTCACCACCACTGAGTTGGACATCCAGCTATTTGATAAGCATCTCTCCTTCCAACCTGCCTGACCTCCAGCGGCACCCGTTCTCAGGACTGATGGAGCCCCCCGTCTGCTTTCTCCCTATTCGTCAGCGCTCTGCGTCTTTCACTTTCCTCCTTCTTCCCTTTAGATTCCGCAGTCTGTTAGCACATCCTTCTCGACAAACCCGTGAACTCCCTTCCCCCTTGTATTTCCTGCAAATCCATCCAGGAAGCCATCAGCCCTGGAGGACTGTGGGCATCTCCTTTCCCTTTACCTGCAGGTGAGCAGTCCAAACTCTGCTGGAGAACCTCCAAAGGAAGGGGGGTTCATGGCCACCAAGTTCAAATGGGCCCCAGCACTGCCCAGCACCTGTATTGTTTCTCCCTTCAGCTCACTCACCACCGTCCTTCAACTTCCAACACACCGGTCTTGCCTCTCACCTCTTCCGGTGAGGAGGGCTTGCAGACCTCCTTCCAGACACGGCCCTGCCTTCTCTCCTGGTTCAAGATGCCTGGGACCCCCCTCCGCCTGGGCTTCGCATTCTCTCCTCACCATCACCCATGGCACTTCATCAAATCACACGTCCATTCCATCCAAAAAGCCTATTGGTTCTGCCTTCAAAATATATTCGAACCAACCATTTCTCATCATCACCAGCAGGACTATCTCATCCAAGACTCAATCATGTCTCATCCAGACGAGTAACGGCCCCCCAGCTTTCACCACTGCCCTGTCACAGTCTATTCTCAGCACGGCGGCCCCAGTGATCATAACTTGGAGCACGTTCATCCTCTGCTTGACACCTTCCAGGGGGTAAACCTTTCCATTTACCCAGAGCAAACCCAAAGTCCCTACAAGGCCTGTAGGACTCTCTCAGCACTGTCCAATAGAACCTCTGTGGTCATGGAGATGATCTATATCCCACTGTCAACGCAGTAGCCACCAGCGATGCTACGTGTGGGAAGTGAGCCCCGGAAACGTGGGTATTACAATTGAGGATATAACTTTGGGGGGTGGGGGGTGCCCGAGCTGCACGGCTTGCAGGATCTTAGTTCCCCGATCAGGGACTGAACCCACGCCCTCGATGGTAAAAGCACCGAGTCCCAACCACTGGACCACCGGGGAATTCCTGAGGCTATAAATTTTTTTCTTTTTTGGTCCCTCTGTGCGGCATGCGGGATCTTAGTTCCCCGACCCAGGATCGAACCCCGGCCCCCTGCAGTGGAAGCATGGAGTCTTCACCACTGGACCGCCAGAGAAGTCCCTACATTTTTAATGAAAAACGAACTTAATTAACTTTCATTAAAATAGTCACCTGTGGCTACCATACTGGAGAACACAGCTCTATGTGGTCTCCCCCTTCCACCTGGACCCCCCTCCCTGACTCTACATCACGCCATAAAACCCCCTTGAAGTCAGGCAACGCCACGCCTCTGCTCAAAGTCTCCGTGGCTTCCCTTCTGACTCAAAATAAAAGCCAACGAATGTCCTTATCGTAACCTAGAGGCTCTCTGAGGCCTGGCCACCCCACACCCTCCCTGGTCAGTCCCCACCCATTCTCCTCCTCGTCTGCTCCAGCCACAAACAACACTGGCCTCTGCGGGTGACGGTACCAAGGACACTGCTCCTGCTGCAGCTGCCTCAGGGCCTTTGCTCATGCTCTTCTCTCTCTGGGACGTCTTCCCCCAATATTCTCGTCACCAGTTCAGAGCCCCCGCACTTCCTGCAGGACAGGCCAACGTTCTTTGACCTGAAGGCCCTACCCCAAACCCACCCTGCGCTCTTCCGATCCCTGCCTCCATGCCTTTTCTTTAGAGATCTTATCTCCATCTGATAAATACATCATGTTTGTTTACTTGTTTATTGTCTCTCTCCCCCAGCAGGGCAGGGCCTTTGTCTGTTTTGTTCACAGCAGTATTCCTATTACCTGAAACTGCCTGACAGTCAAAAAAAAAAAAAAGCTGAATTTGAGGAAAGAATGTGGATGGCTTTATGGTGCTAAAAACTACTTCCAACTGTCTCGGTCCTTCAGGCCACCCTCCCGCAGCTATTCCCTGGGGAGAGCTGAGAACTGGGTTTCTCTCCAAATATAGTATCCTCACTTGCAAGAGGGCAGCTGGGTGCTTTAACTGCATTGGTTCTAATCTACACAACAAGCAGAACCAGAGAGGTGAGGTAGGCTGCTGAGGTTTAGCGGGAGTGAGCCTCACCTTGCCTCTCCAGGTGGGGTTTCCATAATCAACAGAAAATCCTTCTGTGGGCAGCTACAAAGATAAACGTGTTACAGTGACCACACAGCCTCGTGCTTAAATCTCTCTTCTTACTCTATGCCTTCTTAGGAAGAAATGAGAATAATTACTTTTCTTTTTTTTTTTTTTTTTTGCGGTTCGCGGGCCTCTCACTGTTGTGGACTCTCCTGTTGCGGCCTCTCCTGTTGCGGAGCACAGGCTCCGGACGCGCAGGCTTAGCGGCCATGGCTCACGGGCCCAGCCGCTCCGCGGCATGTGGGATCTTCCCGGACTGGGGCACGAACCCGTGTCCCCTGCATCGGCAGGCGGACTCTCAACCACTGCGCCACCAGGGAAGCCCAAGAGAATAATTACTTTTATAACAGACCAAATGAAAAATAATTCAGTATTGCTAACAGGAAGTGAACCCTGAGCGAACCCACTTTCACCCTTTATCCCTCCCCTAAATGGCCCAAGTCTCTCTTATTAAACTGCCTTTAGATTTTCAAAATACTATGCTAAATAAAATATTATTGGCCTTCATGTCTGAAGATGTTGCTGCTGAGATGGCTATTTTTTATGCTAAAATGTTTGCAGTCAGCAAACAAAGTCATGGCCAGTAAATTCCAGACCAGTCCCACAGACTGGGTCAACTTCCTGTCAACCTGCTGGACAGGAGTGAATGCTCTTTTTTTTTTCTTTCTCCCTGGGTTTTATGTTTAACGTATTAATGCGGAGCAGGGATGACCTAAGTAAATTCAAGCTACAGGGAGTTAAAATAGTTTTCGCTATTGGTCCTAATGCTATAGGCTGTGAAGCCTCACGGAGGAAATGGAAAACTGTAAACATAGGTTTATGTCTCACGTCCTGTTCTTCTCTGCTGTTGCCTGACAGCAGCACCAGGGAATGGGGAAATTACATCTTTGGCTACAGAAATGCAGACACGACTGGTGTCACCCACTGGACAGAAAACCTAAAACTTCTTAAGGACTTTGGGACTCCTGTTTCCAACATGCTTGTTTGCCAGAGGGGGAAACCCAGGTCAAGCAGTTTGCTGCAAAGCACAGGCACTGTGATGCATGCAGGCATCTTGATTTCCCTGCAATCTATGCGTTTTCACTGAAACCTAATGATTATACTACGACTGATATGGGGGGCGGGGTGGGGAGAGAGAGAGAGAGAGAAAGAGACAAAGAGAGAGAGAGAAGTTCCACGGAAGGCCTGCATATGACTCTTCTGATGCTATTCGCAGTTATGAATTGAAAATTACTTCTCAAAACTACTTCTCTCAAAATACCCAGACACCTGGCCCCAGGCTGCCAACCTAATGCTAAAATAGGCACCTTGACCCGCTCACCCCGGGACTTCAACCACTCAGCTGGCTTTGACCACAGCGCCAGGTGATTCTTGCCAAGAGAAATATGAACAACTCTGGGAACCGATTACAAAATTGGGATTGATCCAAACTTTCCAAAAGTGATGGCTCTGTTGTTTGGAATGTCCTGCAGCCAGAACATTTTTCTCAACAAGTCAGCTCTGTGTAATGAAAGCAATTAGAAGAAATTCGGACGTGCACACATCTCTCTCTGCCTAATGTGGGAATAATAATTAACTGCCCCAGAACCTAAGCACCGGCTCACGGCTGATGATTCACCTTTAAGGTTGCGCAAAGGAAAAGGTCAAACCTTTTGTAAAGCGATTTACCAGTGTGGATCGAGAGTCATAAAAATGTCAATTCCCTTTGACACAGTAATCTTATTGCTGGAAACTGATCTTCAGAGATGATCCAAAAGAAAAAAAGATGTACACTACAAAATCTGAAGCAACCTAAAAGCCCGATGATAGGAAATATGTTAATTACGTACAGTACACCTTCCTAGTGAAATATTACACAGCCGTTAACAGGAATTATGAAGAGCGTCACAATATGGGGACGATGCCAGGGTTGGCATTACTGTCAGACACGGTGAGATCATACAGGCATGTGGCTCCGCCTCTGGAAGACCCCTGACTCACGCCCTTGGTCGGAGAATCTGTATCCCAGGCCCCTCCTGTTGCCAGAGAGGACATGGTTTGTGAAAAGCTGTGGGTCCACCCCCTGCAGCCCCCTCATGCTCTGGAAGGCAAGTGAGCCTTTCCTAGACTAGACTTTGGATACTGGACCCAAAGGTGGGAAAGTCTCCATCTGTGAGACCTTTGTTTTGATGTTTGTTTCTCAGAAGCAGACTTTCCACCCCCTGAGAGGAGCAGCACCCTCCTGGACACATCTACAGCTCTCCTCGTGTGGATGGAGGGGACGGGGGGCTGCCCCTGGCGCTGGGGGCTGCTTCCAGAAGGGGTTAATCATCCCCACAGACAGTACAGGGGAGGACCCCCGCCTACACAGCTGTTCATACAGATACTGGTCCTATGTTTACACGTGAAAGGAGACACAGAGTGTGTCTGTTATAAAAAGCATTAAGTGTATGGGGGGAAATCTACTAAATTCTACAGTTTTGTTTCATTGTTTTGAGATCAAAATGTTCCTAAGAACTCAGGAATCTGCCTAGAGAAGAAGAGCTTTTCCTCGGCTAATGCTTAGTAAACTCAGACACAGTCATCTTGGTGCGTCTGTAAACAAGAAGAAATGAAAACAGTCCGCATTGTCACTACTGATATATGTGACTTACAGTGTTTCAAATGAGTGCTTTTGTCGATAGTTCTTCAAAGGGAACATTTTAAACTCTACAGGATTTGTTCTTATCTGTGGAGCTTTTCCTAAACCGTTGTGCCTCTGTTGCTCAAAAACTGCTGTGACCTTGGGTCAAGGAGACACTGGCGCTGGTGCTCAACAGAAAATGTGCTTCTCACACTAAAATGGCCACTTAAGCAAGAATGTGGAAATGATTTATCTCGCAGTGTTTGGAGTTGGATCTTCCCTCCAGATATGTCAGGACCGCATAATCCGTCAGGGACAACTGGTTATATGCTCCCAAACAAAGAAGAACGCTCTAATGGCCAAAATAGTTGAGTATCTAGCATACCAAAATCACCTTAATAAAAGTTAAATTACCCACATCCCAGAGAACACAATCACCGACAATACAAATAATGTTTGTTCGTTTTTTTAGCCATGCCACGTGGCATGTGGGATCTTAGTTCCCTGACCAGAGATCAAACCCGGGCCCCCGGCAGTGGAAGCTCGGAGTCCTAACCACTGGACCACCAGGGAATTCCCTAAATATGTTTAAGGGTTAAGAGCAGCAGAACATATTGTAAACTACATCTATTTACGTCACATAAAGATTGTCTTCCAAATATGACATGAAGCAGTGACATTCACAGAATATTAGGATAAGGTCAGAAGGAAAAAGAAAAGGAATCAAGTGTCATAACCAGAGGCTCTTTATTTTGTTCACTTCAGTATCTCCAGGACCTAGTAGGTTCTCAAATAAATATGTGTTGAATAACAAATGGATAAATGCACAAATAAAGAAACAGAGCTCATCAAAATAGAAACACAGTTTGTAATGTGAAGTTATAGAGGCACACGTACGTCCCTTCACAAGTCAGAGGAGAGGCTCTATCCAAAAATGGATGTTGGCTACATACATACTATATTTAAAAATTGGGCGCTAAAATTTAGGTACAGAGGCTACATTTAAAAGATGGCTAAAATATGAATAGAACAAAATTGGGGTGAAAAAGGCTGTCTCAGTAGACTCAGTCATGGTCGAGTTACAGAGATTCTTGGTCAAATTGCCTAGCAGGTTTTGAGCACCTCAACCCCACCCCACATTAATCTCCTCCACCCCTAATTCACCATTTCAGTTTTGCACACTAATGGGCTCAGAGGCTGGGGCTGTTAGGATGAGACACCCACTGCCCAAGATGCATCTTCACTCTTCTAGAGTCCCGTCTAAAGCACCCCCATCCACACCCTACCCTGGGTCGGGGTCCCGGGTCCTTCTGCGCAGCACTTATCAAAATCCAGTTATCTTGTTTGCTCCTCTCCATCTGTTACTCCCACTACAATGCTACTCCCAGGAGAGCAGAACCTGCACTGTCCTAGCTTATCAGTGTCTTCCAGAACCTAACACAGTGCCTGGTACCTGGTAGATATTCAAATTCTTAAGAATGAATGAAGGACTAAAAGAATACTAGATCCAAGGGCGAGGTAAATACCTTATCAGTGACCACAGGAAGAGCCCTGTAAACATGTTCTCAGACTGCTTACGCCAGGCTGCTATAGGACAATACAGAATTCTGTTTTTAAGTAAGATTTGGTAATAGGCTTTCTAAGTAATTGACTTTATTCTCCATGGATGAACGATCCAAGCCTCCCCATTGCAGATAGAGTCTAAGAAAGATCTTAACAGTTCAAAGTTCAAACTGCTCTCAAATTTATGGTATGGCCTATGTTCCTAAGAGTAAATTTTTTTAATTGACATATTAACACCTGCAGGATTCCAGCTATAGCATCACCTGCAAGTCTATTCAACTTAACAAGCAACTATAAATGTCCTGTCACATTTCTTAATTATCACCGGTATAGTAAAAATACTCAATTCACTAACTCAACAGTGAATCTGTAGAGACCCCAAATTTCTTCATTTTGCCCTAACCTAGTAACTTTAGGATACTTTAGTTTTTCATTATATCTGGATTCTCAGGAAAAGACGTTACTTAAGGGGACCTTTTCTGATCAGAGGTATGAAATTGGATCTA
This sequence comes from Hyperoodon ampullatus, assembly GCF_949752795.1. Taxonomy (NCBI): domain Eukaryota; kingdom Metazoa; phylum Chordata; class Mammalia; order Artiodactyla; family Ziphiidae; genus Hyperoodon; species Hyperoodon ampullatus. The sequence goes on from NC_136915.1 coordinate 196,562,079, forward strand.
GACCTGTCTCTAACTTTACTGCTGGTTCAATTCTAGCGTCACTAATTGCAGTGCATTCACTTTGTGTTCCCTGAATTATTGATTGATTTTACAATATGGTCAGGTTCCTTGGGTGTCTTAGGTTCATGGTCTGAGTCTACTTTGAGTCATCTTGGGGACAAAAGATTGTATTGACACGATCCACACAATTTGTCGAACGTGGGATCCAACAACCTAGATGAACACACAGCAGATCAACCTCCTCGCGGTACATTCAGACGTGTTACCCACTGAGGTTTCATGGTATCACCATGGTAGTTCAAAGTCTAGCTAAAAGTTAAGAAGATTGAACATTCACTTTCAGCTGTTTCTTTTGCTTTCATCACCTTCTCCATATACTGGGTTTGATATAATAGATAAGATTTCTGCCTACGACAATAATCATTCCTAAATCAGGTATAGCATAGGTGTTTGAACTCATCTGGCTCTGTTTTACTTTTGCACAGCAACATTAATGGAAATATAGCAACATTAATGGAAAATCGGTATAAAAGAAGAAAAGAAGTATGGATGGCATAATACTGCCATTGCACCAAACCAAGTACATCATTCCTGATCCATACGCAAACATAATCTTAAATTGCATTCATAGTATACATGCTATTTGGGGTTTTGTCTTTTTTGCTTTATTTCCATGTTGCCAGATGCTTCACATTTATAATTTTCAGTGGTAAATATTCCATCTGATAAAATTCCATAATTTTTTTTTTAATGCTCCTTCTGTGGGACATATCTCTTGTGTAGGGGAGACCATCAAAAATAACACCACAGGTACATCTGACTGGATTCTAAAAAAAATTCTTGGACTGGGATTACCAAGTCAAAGAATATGAACATCTCACATCTTGCTTACATACATTTCAACCCAGATTTCACTCTGTTCTCAGAAAGAAGCATGAGTAATCTGGGTGTTCCGTGAAACACAGAATGATTATGAAAATACTACGGTTTTTGTTTATGTCAAGAAAAGCAGTGGAGAAACAGGAAAGAAGTCATACCAGGAACTGGTCCATCCAGCCCAGGAGTTTATGGGAAGTCATGGTCCCCTGAGACAGCTTAAGAGATGTGCCCTCTGGGCTTCTCTGGTGGGACAGTGGTTGGGAGTCAGCCTGCCGATGCAGGGGACACGGGTTCGTGCCCCGGTCTGAGAAGATCCCACATGCCGCGGAGCGGCTGGGCCCATGAGCCATGGACGCTGAGCCTGCGTGTCCGGAGCCTGTGCTCCGCAACAGGAGAGGCCACAGCAGTGAGAGGCCCGCGTACTGAAAAAAAAAAAAAAAAAAAAGAGATGTGTCCCCAAAACATCTTAGGTTTCCTTAGCACCATTTTGGAGTAATTATGCATGAAACTATCTAAATACACATTCTAGAAGGGAATTCCCTGGTGGTCCAGTGGTTAAGACTCAGCGCTTTCACTGCCAGTGCCCAGGTTCAATCCCTGGGCAGGGTACTAATATCCCCTAAGCCATGCGGTGAGGCCATAAATAAATAAATGAATAAATAAATAAATACATGTTCTGTTCAGAAAACAGCTTAAAGATGCTGGCTATCCACCCTGATGGCCGGGACATTACCTGTTCTGTTCATCACTGTCCCCCCAGGATCTCAAACAGTGCCGGGCGGGCACTACGCACCACTTGTCCACCAGCTCTGCTGTATCAATGCTAAGAACACTGAACAAAGTCTGAACTCACTACGTACGTGTAAGTTGGGCAAAATTCTTTCTTTTCCACTCAGGGAATCTGAACTTACTGACCTACCTGTTATTTGACAGATCTCTTGGTCAGAATCCATATCACGGAAGGCAGGTAACAGAAGAGGTGAGCCTCTCAGGGAAGGTCGGGTTCAGATCCTAACCCCTCCCTGAGGTCCAGCCATTCTAGCCACACTCAACTTGATAAGGTGTGTCCCGCACAGCCCAGTACCCTGACACATGGCCACACTCTTTGCTGAACGTCTTATATTTTTCTGTTCCCTAAAGGAACAATCTCTATATGAGGATATCATACAAATTTAATAGGAAGAAAAAAGCAAGAAACAGCCATGGCGCCAATCAGAAGTAGCCCTCTTTCAAGGAGATGGAGGAAGGGAATCACAGAATGAAAAGACCAAACCAGGGGCTTCCCTGGTGGTGCAGTGGATAAGACTCTGTGCTCCCAATGCAGGGGGCCCAGGTTCGAGTCCTGGCCAGGGACCTAGATCCCACACGCATGTCGCAACTAAGAGTACGCATGCCACAACCAAGGAGCCCGCCTGCTGCAACTAAGACCTGGCACAACCAAACAATAAATATTAAAAAAAAAAAAAAAAAAAAAAAAAGACCAAACCACACATCCTGGGGGAAACAGCAGGGGCCCTTCTGCAAACCTTACCACGTGCAGCTCTGCAGGGTCACCAGGGAATCAGAACTAAGGGAGAGTGGAAAAGAAAGCCCAACAAAGAAGAGGCTACACAACAAACAAAAAGCTTTACTCAATTGCCTTACAATTTGTTTGTGACTTCTAGTTACTAGAAGTTGGTCGGTAGTGGAGTTCAGCACAAGCCATCTTTGCAATAGTGCACTGAGATTTCCTAGAACGGTTCCTCCCGAAGCATTCTTCAGGATGTAAGCAGACTCCACACTTCTCTCAGCTCCATGGACAACCCTGCCCAGTCACTCATCACCAGGTTCGGGGCCCCCTGTCTCCAACCACGCTGCAGTCTCCACATTCGCGCTACCCACGTGGCTCTTGGTAAGTAGCCGATGCTAATAGCTGCGCAAGGGAAAAAAGAAATGGGATGCCGCAGCTCCAGCGATGACAAAAACTAGAGCGAAACTCCTCACCATGGGAGGAGTTAAAGAATGTAACAGATCACCTCTGTTAAAGACACAGGTTATAAACAACTAGAATGAGTTTCCGTCACAGTCATCAATATTCATGTAGTTAAAGAGAAACCCGCTCAATATCATGTAGCAAAACCTAAATGGGAAAAGAATTTGAAAAAGAATAGAAAAAGAAATAGAATTTGAAAAGAATAGAAATGTATATGTATAACTCAATTACTTTGCTGTACACCTCAAACTATCACAACATCGTTGCTTTTTTAAAAAATTTTATTTATTTTTGGCTGCGTTGGGTCTTCGTTGCTGCATGCAGACTTTCTCTAGTTGTGGCGAGCGGGGGCTACTCTTCATTGCGGTGCGTGGGCTTCTCATGGCGGTGGCTTCTCTTGTTGCGGAGCACCGGTTCCAGGCGCTTGGGCTTCAGTAGTTGTGGCATGTGGGCTCAGTAGTTGTGGCTCTTGGGCTCTAGAGTGCAGGCTCAGTAGTTGTGGCTCACGGGCTTCTCATTGCGGTGGCTTCTCTTGTTGTGGAGCACCAGCTCTAGGTGTGCAGGCTACGTAGTTGTGGCCTGTGGGCTCTAGAGCGCAGGCTCAGTACATGTGGCGCACAGGCTTAGTTGCTCCGAAGCATGTGGGATCTTCTGGACCAGGGCTTGAACCCGTGTCCCCTGAATTGGCAGGAGGATTCTTAACCACTGCACTGCCAGGGAAGTCCTCACAACATTGTTAATCAAAATTTTGCTTCAAAAAGGTATAGGATTTATTTGCCAAACACAGAACCATCCTAGAACCATTCTAGACTTTAGAAAAACTCTGAACACATCCTAAGGACACAGGATTAAGGTGTCTTCTCTGCACGGGAAAGGCAGCATCTCGGCCAACTGACAACACAAGTCAGAGTAGGGCCAGAAGTTGTCATATTAGCATTTTAACAAAGATCTACCGAAAATCATGAAGGTGAATTTATATTTCACATTAATTCAAGATGGAGCAAATAGTATTTCAATTAAATGATGAGAGTAAGTTTAAAGACACTTTGCATTAGCTTATTTTAAAACACATAGTAATATTCCAACTAAAGCAACCATGTATCAATATACTCAATAACTCTGTGTCAAGTGTGATTTTTGTTTTGGATAACACTGACACTTTATGAAATTTAGGCCACCTCGTTTTTGTCTTTTGCAGAGCTTTAATTTTTACACATATGTGTACCACTGTAGACAAATTAGAATACGCAGATAAGCAAAGACTTAGGGAGAAAACCACCCACAATCCCATCACCCAGACATAACACATTGTTAACCATTCTAGACTTTTCCCTATGCATTTATTCTTATAAAAAGAAAATAGGAGGCATCCTATATTTTACAGCTTTTTTTTTTAATTGAATCAATATTGAGCATCTTTCCATTTTTATAAATTACCTTATTTGTTTTGGTCGTGCCATGCCAGGGATTGAACCTGGGCCACAGCAGCGAAAGTGCCGAGTCCTAACCACTGGACTGCCAGGGAACTCCCCATCAAATCACTTTTAATGATTGCACTCTAGAAATAGAATGGGTTAGTCAGCTTGTCTGGACATCTAGAATGTTTCCATTTTTCACTTATAAACAGTGCTGGAATGAACATCATTGTTCATCTTGGTACACATCCACAATATTCCCATAGAAAACACCCCTAGAATTGTAACTGGGAGCTCAAATGCTCTATGAATATTTTAAGGCTTTTGACATAAACTGCCCTCCAGCAAAGCTGTACTTAAACTACCAACTGGCAGTATAGGAAAGTTTAGTCCATTTCAAAGGGAGGTTACATTAACAGTGTCTTTAACTTACGTGATGAATTAAATCAAAACATAGGCAATATCCATTAACAAAAGAAAAACGGCCAATAAACATTAAGAAATAATCACAAAAACGCAAAGTAAAACGACTGCATTTCCCATCTAGATGGCAACATTTCTTAGAACCACCTGGAGTTGGCAAAGAGTGGGCATCATGGGGCTTCCCTGGTGGTGCAGTGGTTAAGAATCCGCCTGCCAACGCAGGGACACGGGTTTGAGCCCTGGTCCCGGAAGATCCCATATGCCGCGGAGCAACTAAGCCCGTGCGCCACAACTACAGAGCCCGCATGTCACAACTACTGAAGCCCGTGCGCCTGGAGCCCGTGCTCCACAACAAGAGAGGCCGCCACAATGAGAAGGCTGCACACTGCAACGAAGAGCAGCCCCCGCTCGCCACAACTAGAGAAAGCCCGCGTGCAGCAACGAAGACCCAATGTGACCAAAAATAAATAAAATAAATAAATTTAAAAAAAAAAGAGTGGGCATCATCTGGGCACTTTCATACACTGTAGCTGAGTGAGCACACATGCACACATTTCTGGCGGTGAATTTAGCAGTATCAAAGCCTTGAGAATATTCAAACTCTTTAACGAATATTCTACTTACAGACTTAATCGTAGTAAAATTATCAGAGACAGGTACAAAGAATTATACACAAAGTCATTCAGAGCTTCATATATTTCATCATCACAGCAGTGAAAAATTACTAACAACCAGTAACAGGGAAGCAACAAACTAGATTTTTTAAATTACACAGAAATATCCTAAAAAGGACAAAAATGATACGTGCATAGGGAAAACTGAAAGGAAATACGACAAAATGTTAATTACATGGTTTTCTACGTGTTGAATGCTTTTTCATTTTTGGTTTCTTAGCAATAAACACCATAGTCTTGATAATCAGGAAAAAAACAAAAGAAACATAAAAATATATGCAGTCATTGAACTTTCTTTCAGTAAAGTAAAAATGCTACCAAGTCCTCTACCTTCTGGAGTTTATCTTCAGCATCTTGGCTCATACTGTTAACGGACTTTGTTCACCTAAAGAGCTGTAACTTAAAATATGTTTGCTTCTAAATGTTGTCCCATAATTTCTGCAGGCTTCATGAAAGCGTTTAAAATTTGCCTTTCTTTAGGATGATTTATATGAGCTTTTAACAGCATAGTAACTTTGCAATTAAGGCATACCTATGGCACGTTTGGCAATAAAAGATTTTTCCCTTGAATAAAAACAATTAAGAGTGACAGAAGGTGGATAAAAGGAAAAGAATTAGTCACTTGTTCTCCATTTCATTGCCTGTGCAACAGACATTTGGAAATAGAGCAAGGAAAAGGGGACAGGATGGGGCCTTCCGAGTTATTTGCTTATTCATTCAGAAATACTCAGAACCTGACCTAAATATTGATGTAAAACCTAGAGTCACAAACAGAAGCCTATTTTCCTCCCTTTCCATCTCTCTCCCTCATTCCCCCGAAGGGGACAAAATCAAGACAGACGTGTAAGCCACTCCATCATTCAGGGGAAAGGACACTCTTCACTTTCTAGAACAGTGTTTTCTTCAAGTTATAGATTGGTTTTTAGTGGGTCCCTTCCAGCACTTTTTAAAAGATGAAATCGAATGAAATATATCAGAGGGCAATAACAAAGTTGGTTTTTTTTTAGTATTACGGTTATTATTTTTTTTTGAAGAATGAGACTGTTCCTTTATTTATTTATTTATTTATTTATTTATTTATTTGGTTGTGCTGGGTCTTAGTTGCGGCAGGTGGGCTCCTTAGTTGCGGCTGGTGGGCTCCTTAGTTGTGGCATGCATACTCTTAGTTGCAGCATGCACGTGGGATCTAGATTCCTGACTGGGGATTGAACCCAGGCCCCCTACAATGGGAGCGTGGAGTCTTAACCACTGCACCACCAGGGAAGTCCCAACAAAGATATTTCATGTGAAAACTTTGTATCTATTACACGATTTGTATCATAGGTGATGTAAAATGCATTTTTATTTATTTATTTATTTTGGCCACACCACGCGGCATGCGGGGATCGGCGTTCCCCAACCAGGGATGGAACCTGCGCCCCCTGGCATTGGAAGTGCCGTGTCCTAACCACTGGACCACCAGGGAAGTCCCTAAAATGCATTTTTGACTGTGGGGTCGCAGGCAAAGTTTGAAAGCTTCTCTTCTAATGCAATGGAGAAACAATGAAACCAACAACAAACTGTTCTTCCCCACTCCCGATCAAAATCAAATCCCCAAATCAAGTATTCCTGGAACGTATGAAAAACTAACGTGGGGCAGGATTCCATAGTCATGCCCTAATCCAAGCCCTAAACCTGCAGAACTTTTGAGCTGCCTGAAGTCAAGTGAAGTGTTGGCAGCTTGGCCACACTGAGTCCTGGTCCATTTGTTGACACCGAGTTTCCCTGTGACACCGGGATTACACAGCCTGTTACACCACAAACCCCAAGCTCTCTGCGCTCCCACTCTCCTCGCCAGACTGCTCCCTTCAAAGCCTGCCTCTGTAACCTCGGCAACTCACACCCCAGATGAAACGCTCCTACCCCAAGCTGCCGTTCACTTCCACCTGTCTCCCCACAGCCTCTCAAGAGGAGGCGGCCCCTCACTCACTTAACAAATACTCAGTGAGCACCTTCCAAGGGCCCAGCTGCGTCCAGCACCATGAGGCAGTGATGGAGTGACCAGTTCGGGGTCCGGCCCTGACCTACGCCCGCCTCCTGCAGGGACAAGCGGGGGCGGAGCCCGTGGGACAGAATCTGAGAAAGGTGACCGCCACGTGGCTGGGCGGGGTCTCGCTGGAAGTTTGGATTTTATCCAGAGGAAACGGATGGTGCAGGGGCAAAATGACAAAGGGAGGAGGGTAAGGAAGTTCAAAGGGTCTGATCGAGAGGCCAGGGGGGCTCAAACCGGGTCGGGGGGCTGACAGAGAACATGCTCAGGGGAATCCGTCCACCTACTGAAATGGGGAGAATTCAGGAGCACCGGGGCTTGGAGCCGGCCGGGGCTGTGCCCTCCCCAGCCCGCTCACCTCCTCTCAACACTTCCTGAAAGCTCTCCCCTCCTGTAAGACTCTTCTTGGGCCTCAGGGCACTGGCTCCATCCTGCCCACACGTCCCTTGGTGGACAACTCTTAGCCACGTCCCAGGTCCTAAGAGGAACGCTTTGGAGATGGCTCCCCACCTCGCCAAGTCCTGCCATCTTTCTGGAAACCTTCCAGACCCAAGTGGCCTGCCACCCATCTCCTCGCCCCTCGTGTCCCCAACGGCCTCTCTGCACCAGTCCGGCGCATCCGCACAGCTGCACCCACACCGCTGAGGCCCGGGCCTGCTCGGCCTCTGGACTAAAGCCCGCTGGACTTCCAGGGACCTCCTCCTCATCTCACCCCACCCCCGCTGCTCTCCAGCCCCCAGCGTCCTTCCTCCCACCACCCCACCCCCATCCCGGCCCCTGTGTCCGACGCTCCCTGCCCACTGCCGCCCCATCCTGCTGCCTGTCCGGGGGCACCACCTGCTCTGCGGTCACGGCCATCCTCAGGCCAGCCCAGCTCCTCCTCAGCCCTCCCGTCCCGAGACCCCGACCCTGGGGTGCGTTCCCAACTACAGGACCTGCAGGACGCCCACGTCCCTCTCATGACTCCCTGCCTCGGCCCTTCTCTGCCACTAGACCTTAATGAAGGTCAAGACGAAGGACCACGTCTCGTTCTGAGCTTCACCGTCAGCAGCTAGTCGCGCCTGGCACGCGGTAATACTGTTACGAAGTGATACCATATCTTTAAAACTGAAATACTACAAGTGGAGTGATTTTTGAGTTGAAAACGGAAATCATTACATTACAGCTTACGCTAAACTCACCTAGTTTGTTACTGTTTGTATGCAAAGGAAACACCGTCCCACTAGGAAAGTGATATAAAACTGGCTCACCACCAGCAGGGATTGATTTTACATTGATCCACTCTTTTGATCTCCCCTGCGACCAGTGACATAAATCTGCAACATACCTGGCTGATGTTAGGATCTATTCAATAGCACAGAATATCTGAAACTTGGACTGTTAGAAATGCTCATGTATTTATTCTTTTTTGGCAACTTTTTATTTAAAAAGCGAACACCGAAAATCACCTTTTTAAAAGTTTATGGCATTAAACCTGCTACAGAAGACTGATTAGTGTATAACAGCATGTTAAAATGTGAAGTCTCAGCAATGAAGCAAATCTGTTACACATAACTATGATACTATTATTCATCTTATAGGGGTATCTTAAGCAATTTGTTTTGCTAAAAATCCCGAAGTGTACTAGTCAAGTTAAATCCTTAAAATGAGCTGCCTCTTAATGAGATAATAACAAAATACTGGTTTGCACTGGCTACATAGTGAGAAGTCCCAGAAAAACCAGTCATCAGATTATAAACACATGCAATAGAAAACCACGTGACATTTTTGTTTTTAAAAAATTTCAAACTATTCTCAAATTATCTTCAATTTCTCAGTTCAGCCTCTAAATAAGTTCTAAATTAAACAGCTTCAGAAAAGATTCCTCAATAGACTATAATTCAGAAAATAGTTGATCTGTATAAACACTAGAATTTTTACTCTTGAATATATCATTTTTTATTTTTTTCTCTAAATTAGTTATTCTGAAAACAAAACAAATCAAATGCATGGTAACATAAACAACCCTCAGGACCTCCCTGGTGGCCAGTGGTTAAGAATCCGCCTGCCAGTGCAGGAGACACGGGTTTGAGCCCTGGTCCTGGAAGATCCCACATACCATGAAGCAACTAAGCCCGTGCGCCACAACTACTGAGCCGGCGCTCTAGAGCCCGCGAGCCACAACTACTGAGCCCACGTGCCACAACTACTGAAGCCCGCGCGCCTAGAGCCTGTGCTCCGCAACAAGAGAAGCCACCGCAATGAGAAGCCTGCGCACCACAACGAAGAGTAGCCCCCGCTCTCCGCAACTAGAGAAAGCTGCACACAGCAACGAAGACCCAAAGCAGCCAAAATAATAAAATAAATGAATAAATAAATTTAAAAAACACAACCCTGATATCATTATACAATTCCCATTTCTGAGCAAATTATATTTCCTTTTATCTACTTATTCATATTTATTAAGTAAGAATGCTGTGACAGGATAACAAGAATAGTCAAGTGTTTCTATAAATTGTTACATTTTGGGGAAACAAAATGAGGAAGGTGGTGATATTTATACTAAATTTCCTTTATATTCATCACGCCAATGGAAACTACAAAAATAATATGAACATCACAGACAGAAAACAATTTACTTTTTCATGTTATAAAATTTGCTTTCCTCAAAAAACCTTTTCCAGTGTACAAATTGCAAATATTAGCACTATACACGATACACACTGAAAATTGCCAGCCAATAGCTGACCACAGCAGCAACACCACCTAACTGCAGAATCACAAATAGGACATGGACAGTCCGTAAAAAAGAATGGGTAAAAATAGAAACCCTCCACTCCTATACATCCAGCCAGCCCAGTTCTGCCAGTCAACCTCTTCTAAGTAAGGCCACAGGCCCTACCTGTCACAGAGCAATTTCCTGTCCCCGCTACGACAGTCACAGCACTCCTGAGACCCAAGCAGACATCTATTTTTATATTTATGGGAAGAAGTAATCTAGAATGGTTTAACAGTAGGTCAGAAGCCCTGGAGCCAGGAGCTGCTTTGAGAACTCAAGTCTCTGGATCCCTGGGCTCGAGCTCTTTCTGTCCGTTATCCTGAAACTCAGTGCCAGGCTGGGCGTTGAGCTCTGTGGAAGGTGGAAGGGGTCTGAGCTGAGCTACGCTCGCATTCCTGGTCCGCCATTCCTGGTGTTTCTCTGGTGGAAGGGTCCTAGCCCTATCTGTTCACCTGTAAAATGAGATTATTATTATCCTGCCTTCCAGGCTTGTCAGGAGAATTAAATGAGGCAAAGTATGCCAGATTTCGCACAAAGTAGATGTTCAATAAATGATAACACCCAACCACCACAAAAGCCAGTGGAACTGCATGAACCAGGTTCTTCAGGACATGTGCTTGGGGTGTTAGCACATACAATCCCACCATGACAGGGCACGTGACAGTCAGGCTCCCTCGGGTTTATGCAGCTCCAAAAACAGACATTCTGACCTGTGGTCCAGCGTTCCAGGTCACGTGTAAACCGCTTCTCCTACTGAGATAACGGGTCTCCTCCCTCTTCCATCTGCATCCATGGCTGCCACTGATCTGAAACAATTACTGCTTCCTCAGCCCCAACTGGAGGCCACACAAAGGTATTATCAGATAACACATACAACATAAGACTTATCTTTCTTACGCGGGCCTCTCAGTGTTGTGGCCTCTCCCGTTGCAGTTGCGGAACACAGGCTCCAGACGCGCAGGCTCAGCGGCCATGGCTCACGGGCCCAGCCGCTCCACCGCATTTGGGATCTTCCCGGACCGGGGCACGAACCCGTGTCCCCTGTATTGGCAGGCAGACTCTCAACCACTGCGCCACCAGGGAAGCCCAAGACTTGTCTTTAAGGGAGATTACTTTTTTAAAGAAAAGAGAGTCTTGGAATAAAAGAGAGATTAGATATCTCTTCCTTCAGTGTTTTGATGTTTTAAATATAAACATGAGGGCTTCCCTGGTGGCGCAGTGGTTAAGAATCCGCCTGCCAATGCAGGGGACACAGGTTTGAGCCCTGGTCCGGGAAGATCCCACATGCCGTGGAGCAACTGAGCCCGTGCACCACAACTACTGAGCCTGTGCTCTAGAGTCCGCGAGCCACAACTACTGAAGCCCACGCGCCTAGAGCCCGTGATCTGCAATGGGAGAGGCCACCAGTGAGAAGCCCACGCACCGCAACGAGGAGTGGCGCCCACTCGCCGCACCTAGGGGAAGCCCACGCGCAGCAACAAAGACCCAGCTCAGCCATAAGTAAATAAAATTAAAAATATAAAATAAATTAAAAAAATAAATAAATCATTGAATCAGGTAGGCCCAAGGAGGTTTTTTAGGAAAGCTTCTTGCTAAAATCGCCCCATCTTTAATCACACTAAGCCCTGGACTCATCTCTTAAATAGCGATTGGTCAGGGCATCGAGGTATTCCGGAAGCTCCCACCATCTGTTCCCGAATCACCGCAATAGTGGCGCCATTTGGATCAGCTTCCCCCCGACAGCACGGGGGACATGTTCTGTGCTGGGTAATCCTTTGTTGTAGGGGGCTGTCTAGCAACATCCCTGGTCTCTCCCCATTAGACGCCAGTGGCAGACACCCTGGTTCCAAGCTGTGACCACCAAAACTGTCACCAGAAATTACCCATCGTCCCCTGGAGGGCAAAACTGCTTCCGGTTGAGAACCACTTTTTCCATCTTTCCCCCGGTGTGACAGAGCACGTGCGCTGCCTGGCAGGTTAAAGACGGTCACAAGCCCCAGCCCCTGGGGTGGGTGCTGCATGCACTGCTTCACAGATGAGGAAATTCAGGTCCAGGAAGATGAAGTAACTTTACTTCTATTCGCTGTGGAGCCCAGACGTTAACATCTGACATAGTAGGGTATTAGAGTTAAAAGCAAAACAAACCCACAAGACTTAGACCCACGGGGGGTTTCACCACTTCTCCCAAAGGTGTAACCTTGCCCCGGGGCTCTGTTCATCACCGGTGCCGTGAAAACACTCCCACTTCCAGCACACAGGGGACCTGTGGACTGGCACACCGGTGTACTCACCACCGTGATCCTTTTTTATACTCATGGCTCAACAGCAGCACCCTAGGTCTCTTCCCCAGGCTCATCTCCCGCCTCCCTGGGGAACTGGTTCCAACGTCACCCCTTCCAGGCCTTCCCACCTCTCACTTTCTGGTCCCTTCATTCTTCCCAGCAGTTCTCTACCCCACAACCTATGGTGTATTTCTTCACCCAGCTCCCCCTCCAGGACTTCAGGGCACTTAACCTGTCCTCTTTTCACCTCTACCACCCAGAACAGTGCCTGGCACCCAGGTATTTGCTCGGTGGATTGATTTTTAAAAACTAGTGACTGTAACAATGTGTGGTGAGGGATGTATAAGAAGTAAACTCACTGTGGTGATCATTCTGCAGTATATACACATGTATATCAAATCACTATGTTGTACATCAAAAGCTAATACAATGTTACATGTCAATTAGATCTCAATTTTTAAAAAAAAAGTAGAGAGAGAAAAAAAACTAAACAAGAGAAATTCCAATTAAGGACCTGTGGGAATCAGATGGATTTTGATTTTCTCATCAAAGGAAAGCCAAGGAAGAAGTGTGGGAGCCTTGGTGGAAGTTTTAGGACAGTGCTTCTCCGACTGTAACATCCCTGGAGGCTCTGCTGCTGCTTCTGACGGGCAGGCCCATGGTCAGTGGGGCTGAGATTCTGCAGGTCTAACGTGCTCCCAGGTGATGCCCACGTGGCAGGTCCACTTTGCACTGCCCGGCCCCAGACAGCCAGACAGTGCACTTGGTCAGGATCTAAAACAACTTTGCCCCAAGACGAGAATCAGGGCTGAAGAAGACTAATTAGAAGTTATTTGCCAGTGAAAAATACACGCCATGTACCTCTGTACTGCCGCGAAGGTTGGGGAGATGCACAGAGAGTCTGCAAACCCCAGTACTAAATAATCTCAGATTTATATGGCATTTTGTTCATAATGTGATGATTGTTCATATACATTTTGGTCTTGTTTGGCAAGTAATACACTGAAATGTTTAATATTTAAAAATATTAAGCTTAATTCCTGACTACAAGTAATAAATACAAAATACTAATGACGAACTTATCTGATCTCAGTAACGGATTAGCAAAAGCTTTCTTTTCCACAGTCATTCTGCTTCAACATTACTTAATGCAACACATACACATCACCTCTGAATTTAGTAGCCGGTAGACTACAAGCAGCTGAAAATTATGAGGTTACCAGTAGCTGAATGGAGGAGGGGACACTGCAAGTTCAAGAGCAGGCAGCTCTCCCTCCAGTTTCGATGTGGATGACAATGTAATTGGGACCAAGATGAAGAGGAGCACTGGTCATTGCCGTTTCCAACTTACAAAAGTATGTTTGCTCACGAGAGCAGCTGGCAACAGGAAAACGCTCGATTTAGTTTTATTACAAAAGGCAACTTTAAATCAGGAAAGTGCAATGATCAAAACACCTTTTTAAAAATCTATTCCTAATGTAAAATCAAGTGATGCTGTATTTATAAAAGAGAAAAAAGTGACTAATACTTAGATTATTTATAAATTAATAAGTGAATAAGCTTCAGCTAACCTAACAGTTTCATCCAAAAAATGGCAGAAAAGAATCTCAGAATTTTTGACAACCATTTCCAAAGTGTAAACTAAGTTTTTGATTTCTTTCTTGTAATCAAATACCCTATAGTGATCATTTTTAAAAGATAAATCATTTCACATGTTACTCAATGTCTTCAAAGTGTTTAATTTTCACCTTCCAACAGACATTTCTAGAAATGCACTGTAATTTTATAACAAGTGAAAACTTTCAGTTTTCTTCAAAAAAAGATCTTTGACTCACATTTTACTATAAGCCTGAACTGGTGTCACCCAACACATGAAGGCCCCGTGAAAGGTCTGCAGTGGGTCTTCTTGAAACACAGGGAGAAACAGTATGTGAACAAAGAATTTCAAAAATAGTATCTGTCCTGTGAAGCTCAATTTTCTAGGCACATTGATCAGAAAAGGGTTTTTTCAAAACCCAAGTCAAGTTGCGTTCAGGCAGTGGTTGCTTCCTATTGACAGGCTAAACTTTCTCCCTTCTCTTCAGAATCTTAATAGCTCTAAACACATTTATCTTGTTTATTGCTGAGCAATGTCCCCACCATATGTTCTTGCTAGTATGTCATCAGAAAATATAATTCTTTTTTTTTTTAGAAATATATTCAGCCCCAGTAACTTGTGTTCTGAATATTTTGTTACAAAGCAAGTACATGGGCGGAGGGAAGTAGTGAGAATAAATTGGATCATCTAAATAATTATTTACAGCTGGCTTATAAACAAAATCACTGAATCATGAAAGGCAATTCTACAAATATTTTTAATTTCTGTTCTCACATTCAGTTGCCAAAATTCCAACTGATATTTCAGTACTGAACATTTTTAACAAACAGTACTTTCAGACCGTTCAAAATGTTTTTGTATTTTAGTTCCAGATGGAATACTGGTTCAGTGGGGTGGATGACTGAATATAATCCAGAGTGATCATTTCTTGTTAAATAATAAAACACGTATACAACCTGCCCTTCCTTTTATAGGTCATTTACACTAGCGTCATCAGCAAAAATACTCTGTAGCCTTCATTAATATTCCTCTGGTCTTCTGGCCAAATATCCATTTGTTTTAGAGGTTTAATAAAATCAGAATAAACAGAGTGAAAAGCTGTAATTTTTTGCTCATTCTACCAGTCTTCTCTAGAAATTTCCCTTAATCATATTTTAATTTTGTCTTCATAATACACTCCTGTGTTTCACCAGCAGTAACCCAAAGGAACCCACATCAGTTTACCACTATTGCCAGTCTTCCAAACGGATCTCATTCAGACCTTTAAGGCCCTTTAATGACATGACCAGAATAAACACACCCATAAATATTAATCTCCTTAGATTCCTTTTCCCTCTTTCCTTTACACAATAGTCCTTCCTTCGCTTTCAAAGACAAATCTGTCACAACAGTTCTAATACTTTGTTTTGAACAAGTTACACTATGTTCAACATTTATAGTTTTTTTATATTCAAATAAATCTGGAACAAACTATGTTAAAGCTAGTCATAACCTAATTCTTTTCCTTACTAAAAATTAAGCAATGTAAAATGTTAGAGTGTAATTAATGGTTTCAGATTTTCTAAACTAAACCTTTAAGAGATCAACTAAATTACCAACATGAACACCTAGAAGAAAAATACACAGCTTACTATTCCAAATATGACTGAATATAGAAACACCTATGATATCTTAGTGGAGTTCATTAAAAAACAGACAAACATAAAAACTAAACGTTTGTAACTTCTACGGGACTGTCTCCCAAATCCAGAGGAATAAAATTTCACAGTAACTTACCTTACAAACAACACAACCCTTAACATTAACCCGATTTTCAGACGTTCACTGAAGGTCTACTTACAGCAAAAGTGGAAAGTAGTACAATATCAAGTTTTTTAATGTGATCACTTGCAGGCACTTTTGTTGTTTGGGCCACAAAGTAAGAGACGGCTCCGTCAGAAAGGATTTTTCCAGTCCCCACTCTCAGGGTCACAGCCGTCTACCACAGAGACCCACAAGGATACCCATTATCCTCTCAAAAAGAGGAAGCTCTCTTTCACATGTTTGTACTTGGCTCCCTTGTAGGAAGAGCCCAGTTTATGCACAACGCAACATAAAACAGTTATATTGCTGATCTTGTCATTCAATTTTGCAATCCACTCTTTAAAAAAAAAAAAATCTATCTAAAACGTCACTTAAAAATCTGCATCCCAAAAATCAAGATTAAAACTTTAGCTCCTAACTAAAACTTTTAACTTTCCAATAGACAATGCTTATAAAACAAGATTTTTATTTAAACTAGAAAGAACAGATGAGCCAGTCACAAGTTAAAATTAAACATTTTGCAATGCAAACCTTAAAAAATAATTAATTAGGGAGTTTCCAACTTTTTACAATCACACTTTTCCTTTGTCATAACCAAGTATGCCTTTATACACTGTACTTGTTAATTTCATTCTTTTTTTTTTTTTTTTTTTTGGTAGGTAGGGCACATAGATTCAGAGCTTTTGTTTTAATTCCTAAATTCTGTGCATATTCACTTAATCACATAAAACAATAACTTTGACTCAAATCGTTTTTGAGTTATTTAAAATTCTCACCAACCAATGGAAGCTGTGTGATTGAGTTACTAAAGATATAATATATAAACACAAAGATTAGCCATCTTTTTCCTAGGTTGGGAATGTAAACAGAAGTTCACCACAGTTGTCTGTTAAGAGTTATTTATTAATTGTTCCACAATAGTCCTAAAGTTCATACCAAACCAAAGAACCAAAGGAAGTCTGAACTGAAAGAATGACAAAATAAGAACTGAGTTTTTCAATCACAGATCTCCTTTACCCTTCTGATCATTTAAACTCTTCAGGACCCCTGCCAATATTGGACCAAGTTTTATATTCCCTATTTTTCTTCAAAACCTATTCCTTTTCTTCTCCATTCTAAGACATCCCCACCTCTCTCCCTCAACACACAACCTCTGCCCACCATTCCAAAACAGGGAGCAAATTTTCTCCTTTGGAGTATAAGGTCCAAATCATTACATTTTTCTCTGGCTATTTATCTACATTTCCCAAGAGATACCTATTTCAACACAAAACATGCTTTATTTACAAGGCTTATCTTGCACAGTGTATTTCAACCCAGCTAGTTACTCAGGCTACCTGAGGTATAGGCTTCATGTTATTAAGAACTCACAATGATTCCTTCTTGACAAAAAGGCTGTGGCCTTTCATTTTGGCCCATACACTTATGGGGGAAGCTACTTCCGTGCAACTGAAGAGCCACAGTAGTTGACTGTAGTTATTATGCACTGTTAACACATTTCTTTGTTGATGGAAAAGAGCGAACTATTGTCAAGTCTAGCATCTCGATGGTACTTATCAGATGAGAAACTGCCAAGAATTATAAATTCTATTCATTATTTGACCAGCTTATCATAAAACTACGGCTTTATGTAAGCTGAACGTATTCCATAAACGTTAATAGCAGATAAAGAAATTTCAATATTAAAAATTAATATTTCATGCTTTTTAAGTTTAGGTATTGGCTTTCTAAGTTATCTGTACAATAAAAGTTCAATGTTTAGGCAGCCTTCCAAAGCAAGTATTCTCAGCCTGGGGTCCATAGGTTAGGAACTTTGTATCAGGTTGCGGGGAGGCTGGTTCTTGCAAGCATATACATGGGCTTCTAAATTTTCATGTGCAAATATATTTCTGCTAATGTATGGGGATGGGGAGATATCCATTCCATCATCAGCTGCCCAAAGAGTCCAGGACCCTAAAAAGGCGATGCAGCTCTTCCCTAGAGTGGGCCCAAAGGTTCACGAAGAATTTAAATAGAATCTACTTAAGTTACACTCACATACTGTCATGACTTCTTTAAAAAGCAAAACAGGTACGAACAAAGCAGAAATAATTTTAAAAGTGCATGCCTTCTTTACGGTAATAGTCTCTTTTAAAACTAATAGTAATCTCACAGAGGATTTTCTTTTGTTACGTTTTTTTGATTGAGGGTAAGAACAGAATAACCAGATGCTGTCTTCATGCTAATGTTCATTTTAATTAATAAATTATTAAGGACATAAAAAAGTAACAAGTGGAACACAACATTGTTGCTCAAAATCTATCAGAAACTCTTTATCATCTCATAGAAGGTACAAGCAGACTGGCCCCAGACCTTGCCTCCTAAATACCAGGAGGGACGCTTAACATTTGTGGACCATTACTGCGTAATCTTGTACAACATGACGCACGGATGGTGCCAGAGCACTACTTACATCGCACTTCAGCAACGAAATCCTGTCATTATGTGTCATAGAACACACAAAGACCATAAAACTCTGAAAATGATAGTCTTCAGATGCAGTTCACTCCAAAAATATAACTTTGAAGTTCAGAAGCTAATTCTTTTCTGAGGGACGTTTTCCAGTTCAGCAAGAACTTATGAATTTGGAAGCTAAGAACTGTGTGTGTCCTCACGAGGCCATACTGCTCACACTGTCACCCGGTTCAGGCTTAAATGCTACTAATGACAGGTGACTACAAAATGAGAGATACCAAGGATGTACAGAAAGTTACGCCCCTCTCATCTGATGAGTGTAATACAGAAAACTAAATTTGAGGTAGAAATATTAGTAAACTGTCTGTACCTTTTAAAAAACATTAAAAATCCTACAGATTTTTTTTTCACATTTTTTGTTTTCATTATTGAATAAGGTTACCTCTCAAATTACTAACAGGCAACTGCTAAATTATGGTAGACCTTATCTTGAATTTACAGCAGCAAAATAGAAATTCAAAGCATAGTTTCCTACTTCATACCCTAATACCTCAGAAGTAAAAACCTTAATTTTAAAATTATCATATTCAGGTATAGACATTCCACACAAAGAAAAAAAAAAAGGTGGGGGTCAGTAGATAAAATTAATGTTAGCATTAATCTAGAACAGAGAAATAAGTCATCTGTGCAGAGGTATCAAGAGTTGGATTTCAATGCAGAATCAGTGAGATTCTGCTTAGCACGCTTTTTCAAGAAAAATGACTACATCTAGGGAATAACCTTGGCAAAGAGAAAACAAATTTACTTTTCCTAATCATATGGGACCACGAGTAGATACTTCTCTACAGAGAAATCCATGTTTATGCTGAATACAAATAATTTATCACTTCTGCACATAGTATCATATACGAAAAAGGCAAAGCCTCGACCTATTCTACCCTTTGATATTTTTATTGATTTTTCAACGTTTGCAGTCACTAAATTTCAAAGCACAATTTTCTCATAGATTTTACACAGACCTACAACTTTTCCCCTTTATCTTTAAAACTTAACATATTTACTAAGTTTCAGACATCTTGTCTGCACCTTCAGTATTCCATGTCTTGGCTCTCTTCTAATATCTATACTTACAGCCTTTTGAAACACTGTTAAACTTAGACTAAGCAATACTTTTTTCCCCCCTACTAAGAATGCTCAGGACCACTTTCATTTGTCATACTGGTATTTTATTACAACCCTTTGGAGTCAAAAAGGATGCACCTAGAACCAAAAGAAACTGGAATCTGATTTAAAATGAAACCTCAATAAATAATCTCTCTGGAATAATATTTAGGATGGCTAACCCCATTTCAATAAAACACGTTCTAATTTCCATACTATTAAATTCCTGTTCTTCCAGATAGTGTGCCTCAAACTGAAGAAAATATTCAACCAATTTTCAAATATAATAAACCAAGAAACATGAAACACTTAAAACACGCGCGCACGCACGCACACACACACACACACACACACACACACACTCCAGTCCCTAAACTGCAGGTTATACCACCGACATGAATATTTTATGAAATGTAGTTAACAGAAAAATCTGAAAAATGTAACTGGATATTAAGTGATATCTCCTTTCTTCAATTTTGTGATTAACAGGTCTTTTATTGGTAGTAAACTAGAGCAAACAATCAGAATAGTACATATGCAGTATTCAGTACACACAATAAAAGTTAAAGAAATTCAAAACCTGTATAAAACAAAACACTGGAGAAAAATCATACAGCTCAAGAGATACAGTGGTAAAGGTCCTCTCCATCCTTTGATTACAGCTTGTACTCTGTACCCAACAGAACTTACCGCACTTAGCAAAATAAGAAATACATACTTTTTAGTACTGAGTGTATTTAAGAGGATTAAACACATTTTCTAAGGTCCTTGCAATGACAATAAGTGACCCTTTAGCTGGTAAAGCAGACTGAAGGGAGGAAAGTGGGGAAAGGAAATTAACTAGTATGTTGTAACCATTTTAAATAATTTCTCATTTTCCAAACACTGCTTTCATAACAGAAGTGTTTTACACTTGCACAATATTAATTACTTTATTATACATGGAAGCCTGTGGTAGGCTGATTACACAATAAGACTGCAAACAACCAGTGGTACTTTTCTGACGTCAGAAGAGTACATAAGACTGAAACATCACCAAAAGTACATAAAAAACTCATCAGCATAAACATCAAAGTACATTAAAAATATAATCAGGAAAAAAATACAATTGCTAAAAAGTGGTTTAGAGCAGAGCCACTGTCTACCAGTGGCTTCAAATGGCAAATTAGCGTTCATAGCAAGTTTGGATGACTTTACAAGACCCCTGTACAATACTGACTAATGCACCCTTTTAAAATGTACATTACACAGGCTGCAATTTCACAAAGAGGTTCTGATGTCATTACTAAATAAGCCACTCTTACCCCTCCCATCGGCTTTGTCACCAGTTGGAATTACCACCTTATTAATATCCACAGCTCTGAGCATGTGGGGCTTTATTATACATGGACATCTGTGTGGGTTCTGTTTTTAAAAGGGGGGAGGGTGGATGTTTATTCTACTGTTTGGATGCCGGAAGGCATAGGAAATGCATAACAAATCACCTACTGGAATGTGAATCATTCTAAAATTGAAACTGTCCAGATAGGGAGAAGAGGGAACAAGGAAGGCCCAGAACTCTGAGAGGCCAGGTTAAGAACAAAAATAACATAAAATACCCCTAGAAGTGTGGGTGACATGTAATAACAGAAACAGAGAACAATGTTTTTAGGCCATGTATAATAAATAACACACACCCCCAAATTTCAAAGGATTATGTAATTCCAACTTGGGTTCTAATACTGCAACCAACCAACCACTTGGGCTTCAACACTGTTCCCATCAACTCTTGATGGGCGTCACACAGCCTTGTTACAGTTGAGATAAGGAGCGGGTGCCTTTTTTTTTTTCCTATTATTAAAGCTATCATTCCAGGCTTTGATCAAAGATTCAAGAATATTTGTTCTACCAGGCTGGAATGAATGTGGTTTGGAAGTTCAGAGTACACTTAAAAGCTGCAACAAAATATAGGTAGCCAACATCTCAGAATTTTGGATCAGCCCAGATGGAGACAGCAATTTGAAATGTTTTCGATCCCTAACTTAAATGATGACACATGTATCGTATCAGCCCAGATAGAGCAATTTGAAATGTTTTCGATCCCTTACTTAAGTGATGAAATGTATTATCATACTATCTGTAAATTGGATATTCCATTACAGTGATAACGTACAGAATTCCCATGCGTTATTACACTTTCCTGAGAGTAAAGCAATTAGAATAACCTTAATCCTAGCAACAAAGTTTTTTTTTTGTTTTTTTGTTTTTGTGTGTTTTTTTGTTTTTTGTTTTTTTTGTACGGTTTTTTTTTTGTTTTTTTTGTTTGTTTTTTTTTGCATTTAAAACTTTTGGGCTATTCCCTGACCATCTATACATGTAAATTTCATTGCTAAACATTGTCACTTCGAATGTCAAACTATTTTAATCTATTGATATTGATTAAAAATCATAATACAAACAGAGCTAAAATCACACTAACAAAATAAACTAAATATGAAAAGTTGCATTGAAAGGGCATTACATTATTCTTAATAGGATCGTGTAGAAACATTCCAATGGCAGTGTTCTCAAAATAAAACAAAATTACATTAGAAGACCTCCAGCCTGGTCACTGTTGGGACCTTACCTGTAACTCTGGCTGGTGGGGGTCTTTCCTCTGGTACTACATGGCTCACTAACATCAGACATCATGTTTGTATACCCTGAGAAATCTGACACTGAAGTCCTTGCTCTATGGTCCACTTCTCCATTAGAGTTCGTGATAAAGGTCATTGGCACCCTGCTGCCCGACTTGAACTGAGAACCGAACGCTTGTGCAAAGTTCTCAATCTGGTACGTTGTTCTGGGCTCTACGTCCTTCTGAGGATCCATCTGGCCAGCTAACTCCTGAGATGGGATCTGAAAGCTCGTTGAGGACTCTAAGTTTTTCTGTTGTTCCTTCTGGCTAGTCAGTTTCTGAGATGAGGACTGGAAGGCTGATGAAGTCTCTAGATTCTTCTGAGAATCTATCAGGTCATCCAGCTCCTGGGAAGGTGTCAACTGCTGATGTGTGGCATCCAAAGCAGACAAGTAAAGACCTGGCTGAGACCCAAACAACATCCCAAAAGGAGGCTTTGGCAACGAAGATGGCAACACTGAGGTAACAGACTGGCCGAAACCACACTCCAAAGGAGATGTAGTGTATATCTGTTTTTCTGGAAATAAAGTGTGGTTGTGGAGAGGTGAAGACAGACTGACAAATTGGAAACCGTGTCCCAGAGTAAAACCTGCATTCGTGGATTTTTCGAAAGCCTGTTGGAGGTATTTGGAGTATTCTTGCAACATGCTCGCCTTGTCATTTGAAGCAGTCTGGGTGCCGGGGCTCAAATTTTCTTCTTGAACCAGTTCTGAGTGTTCTCCTGAGGCGTGCAGATCCACTCGTGGTTCTGTTATGTTGAAAGGATCCTCCTTCTGGCTCTCTGACTTGTTGGAGTACTGATCCAAAATACTTTGTAAAACCTCGTCAGGAATTCCCGACTTGTCATGACAAGACTTAATATCTGCATTCAGGGCCGAGGAGTCAATAAGGGACAATGGAGCCTCATTGTCCAAAACACCAACGCCCGCCGACTGAATGACGGACTGCTGGGAGACCATGTGTCCCACGTTCACGGAAAAGGCACTGTTGCTGCTGGCGGTGGGTAGGTATCTTCTTTTCTTTGAGAACTGCATGGCATCGTCATAATTACTGCTTATTTGACCTTGTTTGCCACTTGTACTTTGGAGAAGACTAATGGTCTCCACGCTACTGTTTGACACGATGCCATGGGAGCCACTCGGTTTCCCAGACAAGGACTTCTGTCCAACTATGTCTGGTAACGGTGACACAAAGTTCAGGTAGTTTTTATCCATGCTCTTCCGGCTTCCTTTCTTAAAGATCAATTTTGGCACCCTCTTCTGGAGTTCTTCTATGCCAGTGCCGATGATGCCCCCACTGGAAGACACAGTAGGCATTTCTACTGAGTAACTCTGCATGTTTATGCTGTTTGACATATGGGATTCATTTGCTTTCCCAGTCTTGGGCTCCTTGTTTTCAACAGCTATGCTTCTCGACTTCGCTTTTCTCCTTGAAGAACTTGTACTTCCCTGAGACAACACAGCCAGGTTACCCACGGTGCTATGGTTGCTGGATGACCCAGGCTCTGCACTGGGCGCCCCCTTCGCCAGGGCTTCGCCGCACGTGCGCCTGTGCTTCAACAGTCTATCAGTCCTTGAGAAATACTGCTGGCAAGTGTCACATTTGTATGGCTTTTCTCCACTGTGCGTCCGCTTGTGTCTCTCCATATGGTACTTCTGGATGAACTTCATGCTGCACTGATCACACCCGAAGGGCTTCTCCCGGCTGTGGATCTTCTCGTGCCTCTGCAGCAGGTACTTCTGGATGAAGCCCATGCTGCACTGGCTGCACTGGAAGGGCCGCTCCCCGGTGTGGATGAGGACGTGCCTCCGCAGGTGGTAGGAGCTGCGGAAAGCGGCGCTGCAGTGGTCGCAGATGTGAGGTTTCTGGCTTGGGGACAGGACGGCGCCTTCTCCGTCTCCCGCCAGCGACGGCTTGGAAGATGCGCCCGGCTTCCTCTTGGCTTTGATTCCCTGAGATTCTGGCTTTGGCCTCTTGGCCTTCTTGACGATCGCGTCCGGCTTGGGCTCCTCGGGGCCGCGGGGGTCGTCAGTCCGGCCGAGCAGCACGTCGCGGGGGTGGGGGGCGGGCGGCGGCGGGTGCAAGACGCTCAGGTCCTGGATGACGCCCGGGCCGCCCGCGTCCCCAGAGCCCAGCCCCGGCGCCCGCTCGTCGGCCCCCGCGAACAGCCCCCCGTAGTGGGGATGGGGGGCGCCCGGCGGCTCCTCGGGGTCTGCCGGCTTCTCCTGCTTGATGCTGACCAGCGACTGCAGGAAGCCCCAGGAGGTCCTCTGCGCCGGGAAGGCCGCGCCGGGCGCCGCCGGCTCCTTCTTGAAAGTCACGTCCGGGGCGGGCGCCGGGGGGGGCTCGGCGGCCGGGGCCGCGGCCGGGGCGGCGGCCAGCACGCACTGCGGGGGAGGGGCGGCCGCGCCCGCCGGCCGCGCGAAGCTGGCGACCGGGGGCAGCCGGTGGTTGAACATCACCATGCCCGGCGGGAAGCTGGGCTCCATCTCCGCCCGCCCGCCGCTGCCCGCGCCGCCGCCGCCGCCGCTCAGGAACGCGCTGCCGACTTTCATGCCCCGGAGCAGGCCTGGCTGAGGAGAGGAAGGAGGAGTGGGCCGGCCGCCGGCCGCGGCGCCCCCACCCGCCCCCCCGGCCCGCGCCCGCCCGCCCACCGCCGCCCGCGGCCCGCACTTACGGGTCCCGCCGCCGCCGCCGCCGCCTCCGGTTAATAAAAATAACGCCGTCCTCTCCACAATGGAATTAAAAGCCTGCGCGGCACTGCGCAGCCGCGGCGCGGGGCCTGCCGGGAGCTCGGCGACCCGGCCCGAGGGCCGCTGCGCCGGCCAGCGCGCCTGCGCCGCGGCTTCCGCCCGGCCGCCTGTCAATCACTCGGGTGGTTGGGCGGAGGGAGCCCCCGGGAGGGGAGGGCCCGGGCGGCCAGACGCGATTGGTGGGCCGCGCACCGGGCGTCGGGGGGCGGGGCCCGGGGCGGGCTGCTGCGCGGCGGCGGAGAAAGGCCGGAGGGAGGGGGATGCTGCGGGGCTGCGGAGTGGGCGGGGCGGGGCGGGGCGGGGCGGGCCCGGCCAGCCTGGCCCCGTCGGCTTTGCGGCTTGCAGGCCGGGTGTTGCAGCCGAACCCTGCCCCGGAGGGGGAGGCTTGGGGCGCTGTGGGTTCTGCCTGTGTGCCCTGAACCTCCAGTGCTCAGCATCTACTGGGACAGGTTGCTTCCGGTACCCCTCCTTGTCTGGCACACACTTTAATAATGGGCGCTTTTCCTCTGCATTTGTGGGAGGGGCCTGCTTTGAAACCGCAGCAGAGGTACCGTTGCAAAAAAAAAGGTTTTTACTGCCAACCTAC
Source organism: Hyperoodon ampullatus (assembly GCF_949752795.1). Classification (NCBI taxonomy): domain Eukaryota; kingdom Metazoa; phylum Chordata; class Mammalia; order Artiodactyla; family Ziphiidae; genus Hyperoodon; species Hyperoodon ampullatus. The sequence goes on from NC_136915.1 coordinate 196,587,521, forward strand.
CTGAAGGCTACTGAAAGAGGAAGCCTCGTGTAATCCAGGTGCGGCAGCCTTGTAAAACACGCCCACACGCATACTTATCATCATCAGATGTTCTTTAAATGCTCACAGGCCTTCTCAGTCTGGCTAATGAGTCCGCTGGCCCTGTTGTATTGCTGCCTGGCCCTCTATGTTATTTATGAAAAATCGACTGCCAGGCCCTTCTAAGAGCGCTACTCAGATCCACTCTGCCCTCCCCAGTACAGAATACTGAGCAACGCAGGCAAAATCACTAATTGTTCTCTTAAGGAAACTTAGAAAGTAAAACCTTGAAATCAAAGAGCAACAAAAATCAAATATTTATTCAGTGCCTAATGTACACACAAGGCACCCACTTTCATGTTAAGCGAAAATCTAAACCAGCAACTCTCCTAGCCAAGAGTGTATGTAAAGCACAGGATTATTTTTCATAAAAGAACCAGCAATATGACAATAATTTCTTTCCATGGTACGTTTTCATAATGAAATTACAAGTCAATTGTCTCACAATATTTTTAGCCAAATAACTTCTCATAGTTAAATAATAAATGACTTCTCTGAGAAATTTTGCAACTGGAATCATAAAGATTATCAACTAATCCTTATGGGCCTCTCTGAGCCTGCTCAAAAACTTAAAAGACAATATGTAATGAGTATTTTGAGACAAGAAATATTAGTATTTTTCTAACTCCATGCAACTACATAGAAGTATTCTGCCACTTAAACTGTGAAACTCTAATACTGTCAAGTATATTTCAGTGTTGAAAGACTGAAAACTCAAAAACTTAAGGCAGTAGTAAAATATTAGTCAACGCCTATGAGAAATGAGGCTGTCCCTTGGCTCAGGGTGGCAGTGTTTAATGGTAAGCTGGGATGCATATAAACTAGTCCAAGCATGAAGAGCAGCAGGACACTCATATGAAAAAGCCAACTTTGTTCCTCAGTTATCAACATAAGAAACCTGTCATTTCTCTCATTCACTCTGTCAGCCTTGAGATACTCCAAGCAGACTTACCTCTGTGTTGTACACCCCATATATCAGGAAGATGAAGAGACCCTGTAAAATAAAATGGAGGGAAAAAGCTGTTAACGCTAATCATTTCAGCAGTAGGAATACCTGAAATAAACTTTCCTAGGAACAGACAAAAGAAGGCACACTTCATCAAGGTCAATTTATTTTTCTATTTTTCAATGTTAGAAGCTGTACCTTGAGCATTTGTAAGATAACATACCAGCACATCACTTATAGTGCTTGTGCTATTCACTTCTTTAGAAATAAAAAAATAAAAATACCATCCCAGTTACATAGAATATTAATTAGAAAAATGAATATGCCAGTCTCTGAAAGATAGCTGGGTAATGAAACAAACTCAGTAAATGTCATCAAAGGAATCAGAGAAATAGCACTAAGCATCAGTATTTATAAGCAAAGTTTTAGACTACAGCAAGTAGGAAAAATTTGTTACAGTCTTCAACAGGGTAGAAAAAAAATTTTAATATTAAAGTATAAAAGAGCTAACAGGATAAACCTTAAAGGGTAATAAGTGTGAATAGTTTTTAAATAATATTTAAAATTCCAGTTCAAGTTAAGATAAAATTTCACATTATCAGCTGTTGTGAAACTGCATGCATTTTTGTTTGCTATGTATAATAAAATTCTAAATATCTGCTATTTACTAGTTGTTAGCATTAGAAAATACTTAATTGTAAAATATAAATTAAATCTCTTAAACCTAAAATCTTAAATTTTTAAAATAAATAAAACCGTTACGATTTAAACTTTGTAGAGATAATAGGGAACAAGAAATTTCCCATGTGTTTTTGTCTTACAGAGGAAAGAAAAATCTATACTGTACTAGTCTTGTTAGGTACTAATAAACCAAATATTAAGTAGGGATCTGGACTAAAATCTGGATATGATTCAAATAGTTAAGTAATATGGCATTTTCAAAAGGAAAATATTACAGGAAAATTTAAATATTTGTTTTACCTCTGAATACTTACACATTACAGATTATGGAAAACATCCTAGAACAAGGAAACTGAATAAAACAGAAATGAGTTTTGTTCTTGTTAGTTTCTTTTTTTAACAGACTTTATTTTTTAAGAACAGCTTTAGATTTACAGAAAAATTGAGAAGATAGTACTGAGGGTTTGCATATATCTGCACCCAGATTCCCCTATTATCAACATTTTACAATAGTATGGTACATTTTTTACAATTAATCTTTTTAGTTTTCAATACTCCTATATATAATTTCAGAAACTAAAACTATTGTAGTACATGTATTTGTATTAGTAAGAAAGACATAGTTTTGAACAATCAAAAATTTCCATGTGGGTCATAAACTTTTAAAAATTTAATGACAGAGTTTTTCACTGTGTATATATGATTTTCCAAAGCTCAGTATCGACATGCAATCCCATCTTTCAGGTTGCCTTTGTCAAGATCTACAGAGTGCAGAGTGAATTCAAGCTGCTTAGATAATACTCATTTTCTAGGCTGTTTGCCCATATTCTAGATCATTCAAGAAAAAAAATATAATTCTTTCTCTGATTTATAAAAAAGGCTAGAAGATAATTGACAGTCCTCCTTCCCTTAGTAATTGCTAATTCTTATTTCGTATTGTGTTATATACATATAAAATTAAGTCATTCAAACTTTAATTCTATTTGTGAGATAGGACTATTTTGCTTTGTACAATAGATGGGGTGTGTTTTTAGAATTTAACATTAACATTTTATTATATTTGCTTAATTGCCTATTCATCAATCTGTCCATTCCTCTATCACCCATCAACCCATCTTACTTTTTGGTGCATTTCACAAGTAAGTTGCAGAAATCAGTACACTTTTCCTAAACTCAATATTGTTTACAGTAATAGATGAGTTCTTGATAAATACGATTTCCTGAATATTGAACAATATGCACTGTGATTTCCGTACGTTAAAAATTCAGCTGTTTGCATGAATCTATATGATGCTTTGAAAAATCAAAGAGCCATTCTATAATGTGTATAATCACTTGTATAATTTATCTATCCTGTAAATTCAATTTTCTCCAAGAGAAAAGAGTAAAAAAAAAAAAAAAAAATCACATTTTTCCCCATGTCTTGGTAAAGTGAGGAGAATATTTGTATTTACTACACTTCTGTGTTCTTGTTACACATTTTAAATTTTAATACACTTAATCCTTAAAGTAATGTAAAATGATCAACCACAAAAATCTCCCTGTTAAAAAAAGGATTTAGGGCCTCCCTGGTGGCGCAGTGGTTGAGAGTCCGCCTGCCGATGCAGGGGATACGGGTTCGTGCCCCGGTCTGGGAGGATCCCATATGCCGCGGAGCGGCTGGGCCCGTGAGCCATGGCTGCTGAGCCTGTGCATCCGGAGCCTGTGCTCCGCAACGGGAGAGGCCACAACAGTGAGAGGCCCGCGTACCACAAAAAAAAAAAAAAAAAAAAAAAAAAAAGGATTTAGACTGAAAAGGGATTTTAAGTAAAGGCAGCTTGTCTCAAAAGTTTTTTCTCTTTCTCCTTTTTCTTCAACAGAAGCACTGAAGAGCATGATTGAGCAAACCCCCAAATGATGACTTCCCAAGACCCCGAAAGAGTCTGAAACTCCAAGTCACTCCAAGGAACATCTGCCTTTCTTTCTCCTGGGCTATCCACCCGATACCACCACAACCAGGTGAAAGGTCAAACGTTAGGAATGATAATTAATTAATTTAATTGCATGCTTCACACGTGATGCCTTTTTCCCCACTGATGTTACCAGCTGTTGACAGTTGTGATAGTTTAGACCTAACTCTGCAGAACTTCATAAACCCTTCACTACTGGATACACATCCCATTTCCTCTATTTCCCAACGAGAAAAATCAAATCAGAAACAGCGAAACATAAAAATCTTAAGCCATAACTATGAGCCACTTTTTAATCCCTGCAGAGAATACCTTTAAAAACAGCTGGAAGGAACCAACTGCCAAACTTCAGCCGGCACTGAGGTTTCTGGAACTCCTACCAACATTCTGTCCTACCAAAGAGTGACTATTGAAGTATGCCACATCTCTGAAATGAATGACCCCTCACGTCTGTTAGGAAGTTTCTGCGATTCCATCCATAGACATACCCGTCCATCATATATTTGGAGTATTTATCTATAGAGGTACCAATTTCTCAATATTTTAGTCCCGGTAAAAATAACACTTATTGAGCAGGAATCTCCCAAGGGTGGCTGGATTCCTGTAGCCTGTGTGTGTTTCATGGGCAAGAGCCAGGACTAGGGAAAGAACACCAGGGTGTTACACTTAACGCTGTACAGGAGTTACAAATAGAAACTTAAGGGGGCGGGAATCTTCCTCTATTTCTTTATTCTCATTTATCTATGAAACATTCAAAACTGAGGCAGCTTTGTAAATACCTTCATTGTTACAGAAGTCCATGGAACAGTATCCGCCGATGGATTCAAGGGCCAACATCTAGTCTGTTATTTTTATATTGATTAGCCTTGAGCTTTCAGAGGGCACTTCATGACTGCAACAAAATAATCTTCTTTTAAGTGATAATATGTTCTTTCCTGGCGACACAAAGAACAGGAAAGATGCCACCCTACACAGTACATTACCTACTCAGGAATCTGAATAAGATTAACAATGCTAATATATGTATAGCCCCTCAAAGCACTTCATTTACATAATTCCGTTTGGTCCTCACTACAATACTGCCAAGTAGGCGACGTGCGTATTATTAGCTTTATTTTAGATATGGGGATTTGGAGGCTTGCTCAAAGTGCCACGACGCTGACAGGTTGGCAAAGCCAAGGACTTATGTTCTCACTCCTCACACGATGCTTTTTCACACACACTGCCTTCAATAGACCCTTTCATAACTTAAGTCACCAGCTTCAAGATAATGCAATTGGTAAGATCTTTGAAAGCTGAGGTTTGTCGAAAGCATTTTGCAGTTTGATTAGCTCGAGGTCAGGGACTCGGTATCCAGTAATAACCCTGCTCCTCTGCCAGTCTAAGAGGGCCTGGCGAGTGCGGCAGGAAATCGTCTTCACGACAGAGACCCTCAGTTGCTATGTGCCAGGCTCTGTCTTTTGTCCTTTCCTACAAAATTCTCATTCAGTGATGTATACTTGCTAGTTGCCGGGAAACATATCTTTTCCCATCAAAAGGCTGCTAGGTAACCGCATAGTCAGACATCCTTATCATTATCAGCATCTACTGAACTTCTTTGAATGTATGGCCCTAAACTGTGTGCTTTTATTCATTTATAAAGCACGCTCCAACCTACCTGCTATAAACAATTCCTGTTTAGGGGGGGGCAAAATCCCATAGAAACAAAGCATCAGTGGACAATGGTATGTATGCTCCAGGTTGCTCCTGGCAGCACTGGGTAAGGTGGCAAAGACCTGGAAACAACTGCAGGCCCTTCAAGCCAGGAATAGCTGAGTAAATTGTGGTATCTTCAGCCCCTAGGATATTAGACAGCCGAAGGAGGGAGTTAGAGCTATGTTTATTAGCCTGGAGAGACTCCCATGCATTGTTAAATGAGAAAAGGAAGAGGAAAAGACCTGTGCATTATATATTCTCATTTTGGCCAAAAGGACGGCAAAACCTTCCCTTCCTCCTCCCCAAATATAACTGATTAAACAGGAGAAAAGGGTGGAAAGATTCACACCAAACCTTTGTCACTGGTTTCCTACGGGGAAGGATGGGAGGGAGAAGACGTAAGTCAGAAACAGGGGGGACAGAAACTAACTAGAAAAACAGGCATGACTTTGTCAACAGAAGAGGTGAAAGGTAAAATTCCACAGAGCATATTGCCGTAAATATAGCAAACAGAATCTGCTCCTGGATAAGGATCTAAATATAAGATGAACAAATAAAATATTGATTTGAGGTTAAGACTGTGAGGGATTTTTTTTTATTCCTATTATTTTAATATAAAGATGACAGTAAATTTGAACCAACAACATGTAAGTGGGTTTATTGAAAGTGAACTTATGTTAAAATGGGTTTATATTTTTAAAGTAAATGTGTATTCATTGTGATTAATGGACTAAAAGAAACATAAGCAGTTTAAACAGTAGAACAAACACTTCGTTTTGCCAGGGAAAGAGGGTGGACCGTGCGTGGAAGGGGAGCTAGCGTCTATTAAGGAATGGCCTCTTCTGTGTTATGCATTTGATTTGATGCTGTTCTCAAGATCTGGTTCTTTTTTTTTTTAACAACTTTATTGGAGTATAATTGCTTTACAATGGTGTGTTCGTTTCTGCTTTATAACAAAGTGAATCAGTTATACATATACACACGTTCCCATATCTCTTCCCTCCCAAGATCTGGTTCTTGAAGGAGTAGGAAGGGTGATCAGGGAGATGGCTGGAAGAGAGAGTCTGGGTGAGACAAGGAAAAGCCCAGCTTGGCGAGAGCATAGAGCTCTCCAGGGGACCTGCCTCAGTTCACAGTTGTTAGACCAAGCGGTTTTCAAGTGAGAGGGGAAACTGATGAAACCAGAGAGTGGACAGGGCCAGCTGTAAGTCATATGAGTCATGCCAAGGAATTCAGCCACTCTTCTCTCTTCTCTAGGAAAGGGGGATCCTTAAAGATTGTGAATCAGGAAAGTGATGTCATGAGTTTTCTGTTTTGTTTTGTTTTCAGGTAACACTAGCAGCAATAAGGGAGATGGGTTGAAGCAGCACAGGGTACAGGCAGGGCAACCAGTTAGGAGGTAAGAGAAACCAGGGTAAGAGAACCAAGACAAAGGAAATGGTTATGAGGATTCAGAGATGCTCAGGAGGTACCATCAAACGGACATGGATGCTGACTGCACATGGAGGGTACAGGGGCAAGCTGAGTTACAGATGATTCTTGGGTTTCTGGCTTTGGGGATGGGGTGGGGGGTTACCATTTCCTAAGATAGAGAATTAAATGTAAAAAAATGCATGTTTGTTGGGGAAAATAATAAATTTATTATTTTATTTTATTTATTTATTTTTGGCTGCATTGGGTCTTCGTTGCTGCACGCGGGCTTTCTCTAGTTGCAGCGAGCAGGGGCTACTCCTCATTGCGGTGCGTGGGCTTCTCATTGCGGTGGCTTCTCTTGTTGCGGAGCACGGGCTCTAGGCGCACGGGCTTCAGTAGTTGTGGCGCGTGGGCTTCAGTAGTTGTGGCGCACGAGCTCTAGAGCGCAGGCTCAGTAGTTGTGGCGCGTGGGCTTAGCTGCTCCATGGCATGTGGGATCTTCCCAAACCAGGGCTCAAACCCGTATCCTCTAGCATTGGCAGGCAGATTCTTAACCTCTGAGCCACCAGGGAAGCCCAAATTTATTATTTTATATATGTTGAATGCGAGTGTGGTCTGGTGAGTGATTGGACACAGAAGTTTGAGCCTTAGGAAGGATACCTGGGATAGAGATATGGATTCGGGGGTCATCAGAGTACAGGTGGAAACTGAAACCATCAACTAGGTAAATATGTTAGCATGTAAATGGAGGTGATGGCTTTGCACAGGGTTCTGGGAAATGTCATCTCTGCTCTAGAGATGAGCAGAAAGAGAAGAACCAATGATAAACAACAAGGTACTGCTGTTTGGCACAGGGAACTGTATTCAATATCCTGAGATAAACCACAATGGAAAAGAACATGCATATATGCATAACTGAGTCACTTTGCTGTACAGCAGAAATTAAACACAACATTGTAAATCAACTATACGTCAATAAATTTTTTTTTTTTTTTTGGCGGTACGCGGGCCTCTCACTGCTGTGGCCTCTCCCATTGCAGAGCACAGGCTCCAGACGCGCAGCCTCAGCGGCCATGGCTCACGGGCCCAGCCGCTCCGCGGCATGTGGGATCCTCCCGGACCGGGGCACAAACCCATGTCCACTGCATCAGCAGGCGGACTCTCAACCACTGTGCCACCAGGGAAGCCCTTCAATAAAATTTTGTAAAAAAAGAAAAAGAACCAATGAAGGAGGAGTCAGGTTAAAAGAGGGTGTTTTCATTGGAAGCAAAGGGAAGCGAGTTTCAAGAAGGAAGAAACGATTAACAGCACACGTAGGTTAAAGGGTTCCAGTCCTAGCCCTGCCACTTACTAGCTGTGTGAGGTCGGGCAAAGTAGTAAACATCTCTGTCCCTCACGTTCATCTTGTCTAAAAGGCACACAATCCTTGTACCTGTCTCATCGGATTGTTACAGGAATTAAATGGGTTAAGAGTGCTTGTAAAGTGCTTACAACAGATCCTGGCATCAGGTAACTGCTGTTGAGTGCTTGATCACTTGTCACAGTAAGATCAAATAAGAGGCCCCCAAATGCCCCTGGACTTGGGAGTTATTACTCATTCCACTTAACATTTGTGTCCCTACTGTATGTCAGAAACTGAGGACATAGTCATGAACAAAACATCGAACTTGCCTTGATGGAACTCATACTCTGGTGAAGAGCATTTATTGGATGTGGACTATGTGTGCTGTTCTCATCACCTGACAAGCATTACCCTCTCATTCCTCACAGTTACCCTATGATGTGGGTACCATGATTATCCCCATTTTACAGATAAGAACACTGAGTAGCACGGGGTGGGGGGCTCAGCAAAGTCCCAGTGGCAGAAGCAATCTTTGAACTGAACTGGACTGGCTCCGGAGAACACCTCTTAACCTCTACATGTGTCCTCTCCAGGTGGCTGCTGTTGACCTCAGAAACAGTGGCTGTAGAAGCATGGGGATGGGGATGGGGGTGGCACAATACACAGACTGCAGTTAAGTTGACTATTGAATGGCACCTCGTTAACCGAGAGAGAGATTGAAAGTATTTCCACAGAGAAGCAAACTAACAAAGTCCAAGCTTGTGGGTTTGTGGTGAATGTATTTTGCTTGCATGATAGAAATGCTAAAGTGTGCAATAGTAAGCCTGTCCTTTGCTCAAGTCTGTCTCAAATATCTGTTTCCACTATTCCTTTGCAATGAGCTGGAGGGGCACAAGACTAAGGTGTCTAGTGAATGCCTGAAGGGCATATATTTGGTCCTATTTATTGAAGCAAGTTCAGTATAATTGAAATATCGGATCCACATGTGGCAGAATCTCATTCTATTACAAAAATCAAAGAAGATGAAATGTATTCTCCACCAAATTTGAGATCGCTAAAGCTTGCAGAGGAGAGATCAGAATTTTTTGGTCGATGTAAAAAAATCTAAAGAGTAGTCTCACCTTTTCTTGCTCTGGTTCTGAATAAGTAGGTCTCAGGAATCTGCATGGTTAACACACATCTCATTTGTTCTGATGCATAATAAACTTTAAGAATTTATTCCAGCTCCACCGTGCACTAGCTCTGTGACCTAGAGCAAATTACTCCATCTCTCTGTGCTTCAATTACCTCATTATATATGGCGATAATAATAGTACCTACCTTGGAGATTTGTTGGGAGAATCAAATGAGCTAAATTTTTAGCACACACCTGGCTCAAAATAAGCATTGTGTACATGTTTGTTATGTACAATAAACAAATCACTGGCTTTTTTTAGGTATAGTTGATTTACAATATATTAGTTTTAGGTGTACAACATAGTGATTCAAAATTTTATAGATATACTCCATTTATAGTTATTGTAAAATATTGGTATATTCCCTGTGCCGTAAAATACATCCTTGTACCTTATTTTATACACAGTAGTTCGTGTTTTAAGGGATAATCAGCAAATATAAGAGTCTGTTTAACTTTAGGGAGGTTGGAGTTTGCCTTATTTGAAGACCGAATGAATTCTGTCTTGCAACGGTTTTCAGGTGGTGTAACCAAAAGGCTGTAGGGAGTAAACAAATTAGGAAGAATTTCAGGACAGAATGTAAAGAATTTTGGCAACAAAAATTTTCTTCTAAAGCTTTTTTGAAGTTAAGATGATTGTCCAGATATGCTCTAAGGCTTGCATTATATGAGGGTTAGCATTTTACAGCTCTATGCTACAAGGACTTCGAAATATAGTTTAAATATTATATGAGTCAGGACCCTTTTGTTTGCAAATGACAGAAACCCAACTCAAACCAGATGAAACACATAAAATGAGAGGAGATTTATTGAAAGGATACTGGTGTAGCTATCAGAATGGAATAAATAGTTGAATAATTAAATCTCAGAACGGCAAAAATAGGGACGTAAAGCCTTCTCTGCCTGTTTCTCGACCACCCTCCCAGATCCTTCTCCTCTGGTGGGAGATGTTGTGTTCCATAGGACCAGGCTCTCATTCTTGTAGCTCTATAGACAACAGCAAAAATGGCTTTTCTCTCTGAAGTCCTGAGATAGGATTCTGCTCCATTTGAGTCACATGTCCCTCAGTGGACCAATCACGGTGGTCTGAGGAGTGGACTGCTGTGACTGGTTCACACTGGTTTACAGTCTTACCCCTTAACCAATCCTGTGACCAGAAAAACAAGATCATAAGAGAAGGTGGTCTCTTCCATTCGGACTACTGGGATAGAGCCATGGGGGAGGGATAAGACAGGAATGTCGGCTCCCCAGAAAGTGTTACTGCAGACGTGGTCACAGTCCCCAGGACTCACAACCTAGTGGGAGAGCAAAACAAATAAGTCTGTATATAAGAAATAAAGACACACATAAATTGAAAAAATTAATAAATGCAAAATAAATAATGAACTCCTATCAATGAACAGAAGAAATAATATTGCTTTGAATCTGACCAATTTTGTGTTCTGCTTTAATAATGTTTCCAATGAGTTAAGTCTGCTTCAAAATGTTGATTTGAATACTAAATAAGTCTATCGAGCATTTTTTAAAAACTGCAGAAAGGCTAATACATGTGGATTATGGAATTAAGAGAAGGCAAAGTTAAATATTAAAGGAGCCCTGGTGAATTGGGATTCTGAGTCTTAAAAGAGGAGAGAATATCATAGTGACCAATGAGACATCTCCTGCCCGAGAGACAAAGATTATGTGGAAAAAACCTGCTTGGATGGAAAATCCTGATTAGAATCTTTGTAGTTTTCCGTTAAGTCCAAAGTAGTTATTTACTCTGGAAAATGGCAGAGTTATTAAAGGAATTCTAAGAAGTAAGTCACCGTAGAGGCTAATAATGTAAAGGTACATAAAAATAATTAGAAGGGGGAGTGGAGGAAAGGAAGCAGAGAACCACATGAGGAAGATATTGGAAAACCCCAAGTGAGAGTTTACCAGAATGAAGGCGAGGAGTGAGAACAGAGGTGAATGAAAAATCTGAACGTGTTCTTCAGAAAATAAAGTTGTGAAGTTTGATTGACTAGATGCAAGAAACCAAAGAAACATCAGTGTCAAAGAAACGTGAATATTTTAAACTTGAAGGTGGAACAGCAAAGGGGGATTTGTGATAATAATGTGGACAGTAGGGTCATTGGGTGGAGACTGAAAGGGGCTTAGCCAGACTGTTTTGCCGGAAAAGTACATGAGTGGATGTAGGGAAAAAAGGAAAGAGAAGGTTGATTTTCCGACAAAGTATACAATTTAAAAAAACAGGGCTTTGGGCTTTGCCGGTGGTGCAGTGGTTGAGAGCCTGCCTGCCGATGCAGGGGACACGGGTTCGTGCCCCGGTCTGGGAAGATCCCACATGCCGTGGAGCGGCTAGGCCCGTGAGCCATGGCCGCTGAGCCTGCGCGTCCGGAGCCTGTGCCCCGCAGTGGGAGAGGCCACAACAGTGAGAGGCCCGCGTACAGCAAAAATAATAATAATAATAATAATAATAATAATAATAATTTTTATGAAAAGTTTTTAATAATGTGGGAAACTATTTAAGATACATGAGTAAAGAAAAATAAGATAGAAAATGTATTATCTCAGCTATGGAAAAGAAAATGCATTTAAAGAGAAAAGAAGGAAATATGGCAAAGTATTAATGATGATTACTTTGAGTTATAGGATTATGGGTAATTTTTATTTTCCATATACTACTATATATTTTTCAAATTTTCTACTTCTCTTATTATCAGAAATATATTTTCTAAAAATAGATTTTAAAAGATTTCTTTTTTTTTTTTTTTGGTCACAAGGCTTGCCGGATCTTAGTTCCTCCACCAGGGATTGAAACTGGGCCCTCGGCAGTGAAAGTGCCGAGTCCTAACCACTGGACTGCCAGGGAATTCCCTTAAAAGATTTTTTAATAGTATAGGGCAATAAATATTCTAGGCTGTTAAATGACAAAAATCTGCATACAAATTTGTATCACAATATAATCACAATGATACAATAATATGCATAGAAAAAAGTGGACAAAAATATACCTAAATGTTGCTACTACATGGTAAAATTTAAGGAAATGTCCTTTTCATGCATTTTTTTTCTTTCTCTTATTTCTCCAGTGGGTTTGTGTTTCTTTTGTAGTCAGAGCTGCCAATCCAAATAATATAAAAAAGGACCCCATGGACATAAAAACCTAATAAATCTAAAGTATCCAGAGTTGCTGCTCCAATAATTATTTGTGATCTATATCTGTCATAAACGTAGACTTCCACTTGCATTTTAAAAAGATGTCACTACACATTTGCAGGAGAGTTTTGCAAAAGTAGCTTAACATTTTAGCAGAAACTGACAACCTGTTAAGTTTCCTAGAACATCCCAGAAGATCAGAGCTAATGACAACCTCCACACTTCCTGTTGTGTCTGGAAGATAATGACATGGCATGGACAGTCTAAGGACAACAGGGACATCGTGCTATTTTGCCATCTGGAAACAGAACATGGGGGAGACAAGTTGTTGCTACAAACCCAGAAAAGGCTGCAGTAGCCTCTTCTGTGGAATTCGGGTAAATTGTTCCAGGCAAACAAATTCACTGAGTGATTACAATGGTCTGTTGAAAATTTCTAAAAACAAAGAAAACCTAAAAATATTGGCATGTTGAATCGAGTTGTATCTTCTTCCAAAAGCCAACTATGTTTCTTGGAACACGTAACATTTGAACTTAGAGTATATAGTTCAGTGGTTTCTCAGGTCAAGGTGCTAAACTGGCCTGATGTACCCTTCAGGTAGAACTTCATTAGGACCTACATTCCCTGAACAAATACTGTTGAGCTCATACTGTGAGCATGTGTTGCTGAACGCTTCAATTGCCCAAATATTCAACTTTCAAATTTCTAGTCTCCAGACCGTCTCATCAAATTCAAGGGCCCCTCTATTACACATATACCAGTTGGTGTAAAATTTGGTGGTGTTATTATATGTATGTCCCCCCAAAAAAACTTTTTGAAAGGAGAAATAAGTATGAAATTTTTAAAATCAACAATAACATGGCACAAGTCCAAAATGTTTGGAAATTCCCCCTTAAATCTAACCCTGGTCATTGTACTTATAAGAGCCAGAACTCCCGAGGCTAGCCCATGCAAGTTCCCTTTTCCAGCTCCTGATATTTAATTTATTCCTTGTAAACATTTGCATAGTACCTTATACTTTGTAAATTACTTTTATGGAGCATGATCTTATTTTGGCCTCACTAATTCCCATTCTAAAAATTAAAAAATAAGTCATTTTCCCAATGTTACAAAACAAAGTAGCAGAGTGAAGACAGAACCTAGATTTCGTGGCTCCTAGCTGGCATTTTTCTGCTGTAGCATTCTTCTACTTAACAAATAAAATGGCTTGTTCACATTTGCTTCTCTTTCTTTTACACTTACAGTTTTCATCTTCGCCTACTTTGTATGGTAGACCAAAAATTAATGGGTGAATTTCTTACAGAAGATAGTGTATAATCACAAATTCCTAAACTGGATTCAAAACCTCATCTATCCCATCTTTCAAAGGTGAAGCTGACTAAATCTACTATTTCTGCCAAATATCTTGAAGTTTTTAGTTAACAAATTTTTGGACTCAACCTAAAATCTCGTGAGAAGACTAAGCAGCTTTCAAGAGCAGTGAGTCCACGACAGCTGACATTCTGTTTTATTTCACCGTGAGTAGCTGAGGATAGCGTGGATCTCTGTGGCATGACCAGACTTCCAGTTCTTGGCTCTGTAAACAGTAACTCAATTGTCCCCAAATCCTGGACTAGTAGTCATTCTTTTTTCAAAATTTGTTCGTATAATATTACTGCTGAAATCAGGGCCAAGCACCTTCACTCCTAAAGAGTATAAAATAAGGCTTCGTTGTAGGCTCCTCATTCTTTTACTCTCTAGTTAAATTAAATAACAGTTATTCTATGAATTGAGGAAGCTCCGACTGCTCAGCCAATGGCCTGGAGAGCTCTCTCTCACGTGGGAGCTGACCTCAAAAGCAGCTGATCCCATTGACAGGAGAGTAGGAAGCAGCAACCGTGAGAGTGTTGCATCCAGTAGAATGACTTTAACATGAAAGCAGCTGTAAAATCATTTTGTCAGTGACACTCAGATCCTCGGGACGCCTCTGTGTGACATCTTGAGAGCTCTATTAGGTTGCCTTCTTCAGGCCAGAGTTCTTCAGGCTGAAATAATGGCTTCTGTGCTACTGCAGCAAGATTCTGGGCTCCTAGAGAGCTCTGAAAATGTCCAGAAGCATACCTGCATGTACCCCGCCTCTCACACCCATGTACAAGCATGTTGACACACAGCCCACAAGAGAACGCAAAGCTTGGTGTAGCCAGAGAAAGACAGCTCCGCCTTATGTTTTTGGCTTCTGAGCCCCTTGGCAGCCCTTCCACTGACAGCACAGAATACTGGCCCTTCAGGCACTTGATGGGGTTTCAAGCATCCATTGACTGCAGCCCAACACTTGCCAAAGGCCTCTGGGACAACTGATAGTTGTGAGACGGGGCCTAGGACATCTGTCAAGTATTCCTAGATTCTCTGAGTGCTATTTCTGTATGAAGTTAGATCATCAGAAAGCAATATATTCAAATCGTATTAGCATGGCACCCTTCAGCGAGTAACGATATTATCTACATGAATTTTTTTTTTAATAAATTTATTTATTTATTTTTGGCTGCGTTGGGTCTTTGTTCCTGAGCGCAGGCTTTCTCTAGTTGTGGCGAGCGGGGGCTACTCTTCGTTGAGGTGTGCGGGCTTCTCATTGCGGTGGCTTCTTCTGTTGCGGAGCACAGGCTCTAGGTGCATGGGCTTCAGTAGTTGTGGCACACAGGCTCAGTAGTTGTGGCTTGTGGGCTCTAGAGCACAGGCTCAGTAGTTGTGGCACACAGGCTTCGTTGCTCTGCAGCATGTGGGATCTTCCCGGACCAGGGCTCGAACCCGTGTCCCCTGCATTGGCAGGCGGATTCTTAACCACTGCACCACCAGGGAAGCCCCCACATGAATTTTTAAATTGAGGTTTTACTCTTTTCAAAGTTATACATGCACAGCGTTTATACAGTCAAATGGTTCTCCAAGACCTGTAATAAAAAACATTGACCTCCACCTCCAGTTTTCCATTCCCCAGGGGCAACCAATTTTCACTCTTCTAGCTCATTATTTTCATACTTAATATGTCTAACTAATATGCTTATATTACTACTTCCTAGTTTCCAGTTTTCATTTCACAGTGGAAAATGTGGACCTGGCTCTCCTTAGCCCCACTCTACTCAGTGATCCTTGCTTTCCTCTCTCTGGGTTTACTCCTTTTTTTTTGGTGGAGCACATCCTTCAGTAGCTTCCTGAGAAAGGGTGAACGGGAAGCAAAGCTGTTACCACACACATCTGAAAATGTCTGTTTTTCCCTCATGCTCAGTGGATAGTTCTGAATTCTAGTTTAGAAATGATTTTCCCTCAGAAGTTTGAAGGCCTTTATCAGTTATCTTCCAGTTTCTAGGGCTGCTGTTAAGGGCTGGATGCCATTCTTATTCTTGGGCCTTTTTATGAAAACTACTTTGTTCTATCTGAAAGCTTGTTCCTCATTATTCCCAGTGTTGGCTGATATTCTTTCTATTTGTTTATTTTTCTAAACTTAATTTTTTTACTTTTTAAGATTTTTTGATGTGGACCTTTTTTTTTTTTTTTTTTTTTTTTTTTTTTGTACGGAACGCAGGCCTCTCACTGTTGTGGCCTCTCCCGTTGCAGAGCACAGGCTCTGGACGCGCAGGCTCAGCGGCCATGGCTCACGGGCCCAACCGCTCCGCGGCATGTGGGATCCTCCTGGACTGGGGCACGAACCCGTGTCCCCTGCATCAGCAGGCAGACTCTCAACCACTGCGCCACCAGGGAAGCCCTGATCGGGACCATTTTAAAAGTCTTTATTGAATTTGTTACAATATTGCTTCTGTTTCATGTTTTGGTTTTCTATCATTTTGTTTTGTTTTGTTTTGTTTTTTGGCTTCAAGGCATGTGGGATCCTAGCTCCCCGACCAGGAATCGAACCCACACCCCTTGCATTGGAAGAGACAAAGTCCCAACCACTGGACCACCAGGGAAGTCCCTAAACTTTATTTTATTTATTTTTATTGAGGTATAGTTGATTTACAGTATTATATTAGTTTCAGGTATTGATGATGTTCTTGGTGTGGGTGAAGTCTCACTCACTGAGCTGGCACTTGGGGGCCCTTTCAGTTTGAAAACTCTTATCTTTCATGTCTGGGAAATTACCTTAAATTATTTCTTTGATCATTTCCTCTTTTTCCCCTAATTTCTCTCTCCCCCACCCCACTTTAAACACTCTATTATTTAAATGTTGGATATCTTGGATAGAATCATTAATTTTCATTTTTCTTCTCACATTCCATCTTTTTATCTTTTTATTCTGCTTTCTGGGGTATTTTCTCAACTTCATCTTCTTACCTTTTATTGAGTTTTTAATTTGCCACGCCATGTTATTTTAATTTTCAATAACTCTGTTTTGTTCTCTGAATTTTTTCTTTTAAGAGTATCTTATTCTCATTTCATGGATACCGGTGATATTAATTATACAATTTGCAGTTGTCTTTTTTTTTAAGTTTTCTCATATATATTTAAGAGTAGGACACAAAAAAAGTTGTCTGGAAGCTCTGTACCTGGGATTGGGGGCTTATCAACTGTTGGCTTCTCCAAATGATTATCTGGCTGGAGTGTTTTATTGGCTTAAAATACTAAATCATGAGCATTTTGCTAGGTCTTTAAAAATTCCTCAAAATAGCCACGTTTAAGGACAGCAAAATAGGATATAATATCGTTTATTTCACTATTTCTCTAACTTACACGTTTCACTTTTGCATGCTTCTGTATTTATTTTTGTTTGCATTCTGATGATTTTCTTCGACGGGAGGTAAATTCCTAGAAGGTAGGATCTGACAAGTTGGTGAGAGGTTTTGCTTTGAGGCAAACTCCTGGAAAGCAACTTGACAATATTTTTCAGGAGTCTTAATGTTCCAATTCTCTGCCCCACGAATCCATGGCCTGGAGTTTCTAGTCGACAGGGTTCGGTTTGGCTTCAAAGTCATCACGTACAGCTTCCTTAAGCTTTCGGGCTTCGTTCAGTGCCTGCCTGTAGGCAAGTACTCAATAAGTGATGACTCTTGTTACTATCTTACTCCTCTGCAGCAGCATTAAACAGTTAATGAAAATTTGATGAGGTTTGTTGTCTTTAATTCCAATTTCTTTGATTCAGAATGTGGTCTGGGGACTTCCCTGGTGGTCCAGTGAGTAAGACTCCATGCTCCCAATGCAGGGGGCCCAGGTTCGGTCTCTGGTCGGGAAACTAGATCCCACATGCCACTACTAAGAGTTTGCATGCCGCAACTAAGAGTCTGCATGCCACAACTAAAAAAAAAGATCCCTCATGCCACAACTAAAGATCCCTCATTCTGCAGCGAAGATCCCTCATGCCACAACTAAGAACCGGCACAGCCTAAATAAATAAAAATTAAAAAAAAAAAGAACACTGGAAAAGGTATATATGTGGTTAAGTATAAAATATATTAAAAAAAAAAAAAGAATAAGGTCTAGTTTTTTTATACCTGTGCTGGACATTGAAATTTCTTCTTTTGTGAACTATTTGTTCGGACCCTTTATAAATGTTTCTACTGAGGCACTTGAGGTCTTCTGATTTGTAAGAGCTCTTTGCATATAAATAACATTAACATCATTGTCCATCCAGCTTATTATTTTAAAAGTCAGATTTTAAAAAATATTTTAAATATTATATTTTACATTATATCTTATATGATAAAATATATTTATTATATTATATTAATAATATAAATAATATATTTTATACTAAATTAGAACATATTTTAAATATATCTTTAAAAATAACTGGGTTTTTTTTCACCCTCTGTTAAATAAGGGACACATGCCCATTTTAGACTACCTGTCAGGTGATTCATAAATTAAAATTTAGAAAAAAAAAACTGGAGTAATTGGTAATTTTACAACCTAGGGATAACCACTGCTATCTGTTTGATACGTACCTTTCTAGTCTTTTTTTCATACCTAAATATGTACATACATTCTATTTAAAAAGGAAGGGGAGCTCATTCTGTACTTTCTGATTTTTTCATACAATAACTGCTGTATCACATAATAACATACCACAAACACATTGTCATTAAATTTCAGTTAAATTGTTTTCCTTTCAGAGTTTTGTCTACATTGTACATAATGTATTAGTCAGCCTCCCTTTAATAGCTTGGAAAAATTTAGGGAAAAACCACTAAGAATGAACTTACAAAAACATTTATAAGGAAACAGTCTGATAAACTGATTTTGAAACAAGGAACCTTTATTAGACAAACATGAACTTTCACAATATTACTTGCTGAGAAACATAACATAAGCAGATCTACAGAGAACTTGAACTTCTACCAAAAATGATAATCCATAAATTTCAGTATTTGAGTTTGAAGGAATGCAGAATATGATTTTGACAAGATTGTGATTTGTATTCTGAACGGCATTTGTCAACGTACATGGCAAAAGTTGAATCAACATTGCAAAGTCAGCTGAGCGAGGAAGTTACTTAGAGGGAAACTGGCCTCTGTTGACCCAAAGAAACACACAGTGTCCAGTCCTGGCACCCACAGTGGGGTACTGGGACCCCAATCCAGGTGTAACGCAGGTTGTTCTTTTTTTTTTTTTTTTTTTTTTTGCGTTACGCAGGCCTCTCACTGTTGTGGCCTCTCCCGTTGCGGAGCACAGGTTCCGGACGCTTAGGCTCAGCAGCCATGGCTCACGGGCCCAGCCGCTCCGCGGCATGTGGGATCCTCCCGGACCGGGGCACGAACCCGTGTCCCCTGCATCGGCAGGCGGACTCTCAACCACTGCACCACCAGGGAAGCCCTACGCAGGTTGTTCTGAATGTGACCACAGCTCCTGGGTTGAAGTATTCAGGAATTTGGAAGCCAGAATTTTAAACCTGTTGTCTATTCCTTTTTTAAAATTTATTTTTATCAGGTTTTGGCTTAGTTTGGTTTGATTTTTTTTTTTTTTTTTTTTTTTTTTTTTTTGTCTTCACCACACAATTTGCAGGATCCTAGTTCCTGGACCAGGGATCAAACCCAAGCCCTTAGCAGTGAAAGTGCAGAGGCCTAACCACTGGACCACCAGGGAAGTCCTGGTTTGGTTTTATACAGTGATCATTTTAGTATCTCCCAGGAGCTGAGAAAAACAGAAGAGGACCTAGCATATATGCAGTGCCTATGGTGTCTGCTAGACACGTTATGTACTTAATCACATTTATTCCCCCAAATAACCCTTTTGTAGAAAAGCAAAGAGGCTCAGAGAAGTCAACCAACTTGCCCAAGTTCATAGGTTAGTAGGTAACAGAGCCAGGAATTCAAACCCAGGTCGAAGTGCATTCCCCTTCTCACAGAATTAGATGGAAGAATGATGGGCACTGTGCTTCTATTAACCACTGTAGTACTTTTTAAAGAGTAGAGCACGTGTTCAACATGCAGGGAACTGTACCCAGGGAGGAGAGAGTGAGACCCAGTGACACTATGTCCCGATTTCTGCCTCATCCCGTATCTCCCTCTGCAACTGAACATGAGCTCTGATTTTCAGTTTATAAAAACCTCATCAGCATCAGTATAGGTTACCTGGAATAACAGACTTCATGATAAGGACTCCTTTTTCTAGCTCAGGACAGTAAATGAGGTGCAGAGGACGGGCTCTCTAAACACAGGGATTCCACTCTGCGGTGCTCTGAACAAAGGACACACGTGTGCAGAAATGACTGATTTACAGTCAGCTGTTCCCATAAAGAAGAAATCCTATATGGGAGCTGGGAATGGAAGAGAGACAATGCTGAGCTTTAAGAAAATGAAAATAACTGTCCCTTAATGTAGAAAGGTTTCCTCTAAGGTTCTCTTCTCTTGCTACTCAGCAAGTCTGAGCACATGGTATCTAGACAGTTTGTGGAGAGATATCTGAACAGAGAGGCAGCTCCAGCACCACTTCTGGAGATGTTCATCACAGACCAACTATGTTCCCAGCTCGCTCCCAGGTGCCGGGGTGCAGTAATGTGAAAATCCAGTCCCTCCTTGCGGGATTAACTATCTGGAAGAGGAGAAGGAAAGATAAACAATAAAGCACCCAAGTTGTCCAGGGGATTATTCGTTATCCTACAGCAACAGGACAAACCAGGGAACATGTACTGGATAAGATCCCAGGCGCTATCCTAAGTGTCTTACATAAGTTTCAAAGGATGAATAGGAGTTTCCCAGAGAGCTGCTGTCTTCATAAAAACCCACTTTTTTAAGATTGGCCTTTGGAAGAGAATTGCTAGTAGAGATCACAGCATTACTGTCCTGAGTTTGACCTTAAAGTTTCAAGGGCATCAAGGATGGAGATCCCGCCCAGTTTGCAGTGTGGGCATCTGGGAGGCAGGTCTGCATCTTGTTCTGTCTCATGTTCCTGCTACTGAACCTGATGTTCAGTAAGTGTGCGATGGATCAGTGAATGAATGATTAAAGAAATCAACAAATCAATAAGTGAATCAGTTATGATCCTCCACTGGAAATAAAACTCCTAAGCAAGACCAAATAAATGTTTTCTCATTATGGAATATAATAGAAAGGAAACAAACAGAGATTAAGAGCAAGCAATAAATAATCTCGCTTGAAAAATTATCTTCCCATCAGGAATTTGTAGACTGTATCCCATCCTAGCCAATGGCTTGCCTTCACATGGGGGCACTATTTTAGCATCTTCCTTTACTCCTTCTTCATTTGACACCTTGCCTTTCAGATTTTTGTATGTAAGAAAGGGGACCCAGAGGGAGAAGAGAGATTATTTTCCCACCTACTGCATTCTGAGTTCAGTCTCCTGAAGAACCACACCCTTTTCTCAATGGGAGAGGGTTAGGAGGGGCTCGAAATGTCACAGAATAGGAATAAGGGGGTGGGTAAGGTTTTATGATGGGGCCAGACTCAGGGATGGGACAAAAGGTGAGTACATGTTAGAATTAAGGTTCAGGACCAAGAAGAAATAGAAAATAGGAGCAGACCAATCATAAGCACTGAAATTGAAACTGTGATTAAAAATCTTCCAACAAACAAAAGCCCAGGACAAGATGGCTTCACAGGCAAATTCTATCAAACATTTAGAGAAGAGCTAACACCCATCCTTCCCAAACTCTTCCAAAATACAGCAGAGGGAGGAACACTCCCAAACTCATTCTACAAGGCCACCATCACCCTGATACCAAAACCAGACAAAGATGCCACAAAAAAAGAAAACTATAGACCAATATTACTGATGAACATAGATGCAAAAATCCTCAACAAGATACTAGCAAACAGAATGCAACAGCACATTAAAAGGATCATACACCATGATCAAGTGGGGTTTATCCCAGGAATGCAAGGATTCTTCAATATACACAAATCAATCAATGTGATACACCATATTAACAAATTGAAGGAGAAAAACCATATAATAATCTCAATAAATGCAGAAAAAGATTTCAACAAAATTGAACACCCACTTATGATAAAAACTCTCCAGAAAGTGGGCATAGAGGGAACCTACCTCAACATAATAAAGCTCATATATGACAAACCCACAGCCAGCATGGTTCTCAATGGTGAAAAACTGAAACCATTTCCTCTAAGATCAGGAACAAGATAAGGTTACCCACTCTCACCACTATTATTCAACATAGTTTTGGAGGTTTTAGCCACAGCAATCAGAGAAGAAAAAGAAATAAAAGGAATCCAAATCAGAAAAGAAGAAGTAAAGATGACACTGTTTGCAGATGACATGATACTGTACATAGAGAATCCTAAAGATGCTACCAGAAAACTACTAGAACTAATCAATGAATTTGGTAAAGTAACAGGATACAAAATTAATACACAGAAATGTCTTGCATTCCTATACACGAATGATGAAAAATCTGAAACAGAAATTAAGGAAACACTCCATTTACCATTGCAACAAAAAGAATAAAATATCTAGGAATAAACCTACCTAAGGAGACAAAAGACCTGTATGCAGAAAACTATGACACTGATGAAGGAAATTAAAGACAATACAAACAGATGGAGAGATAGATATACCATGTTCTTGGATTGGAAGAATAAACACTGTAAAAATAACTATACCACCCAAAGCAATCTACAGATTCAGTGCAATCCTTATCAAACTACCAATGGCATTTTTCACAGAACTAGAAATTTTTTTTCACAATTTATATGGAAACACAAAAGACCCCGAATAGCCAAAGCAATCTTGAGAAAGAAAAATAGAGCTGTAGGAATCAGGCTCCCTGACTTCAGACTATACTACAAAGCTACAGTAATCAAGACAGTATGGTACTGGCACAAAAACAGAAATATAGGTCAATGGAACAGGATAGAAAGCCCAGAGATAAACCCACGCATGTATGGTCACCTTATCTTTGATAAAGGAGGCAAGAACATACAATGGAGAAAAGATAGCCTCTTCAATAAGTGGTACCGGGAAAACTGGACAGCTACATGTAAAAGAATGAAATTAGAACACTCCCTAACACCATACACAAAAATAAACTCAAAATGGATCAAAGACCTAAATGTAAGACCAGACACTATAAAACTCTTAGAGGAAAACATAGGAAGAACACTCTTTGACATAAATCACAGTAAGATCCTTTTTGACCCACCTCCTAGAGAAATGGAAATAAAAACAAAAATAAACAAATGGGACCTAATGAAACTTAAAAGCTTTGCACAGCAAAGGAAACCATAAACAAGATGAAAAGACAACACTGAGAATGGGAGAAAATATTTGCAAATGAAGAAACTGACAAAGGATTAATCTCCAAAATATACAAGCAGCTCATGCAGCTCAATATCAAAAAAATGAATAACCCAATCCAAAAATTGGCAGAAGACCTAAATAGACATTTCTCCAAAGAAGATATACAGATTGCCAACAAACACAGGAAAGGATGCTCAACATCACTGATCATTAGAGAAATGCAAATCAAAACTACAATGAGATATCACCTCACACCAGTCAGAATGGCCATTGTCAAAAAATCTACAAACAGTAAATGCTGGAGAGGGTGTGGAGAAAAGGGAACCCTCTTGCACTGTTGGTGGGAATGTAAATTGATACAGCCGCTATGGAGAACAGTATGGAGGTTCCTTAACAATCTACAAATAGAACTACCATATGACCCAGCAATCTCACTACTGAGTGTATACCCTGAGAAAACCATAATTCAAAAAGAGTCATGTACCACAATGTTCACTGCAGCACTATTTACAATAGGACATGGAAGCAACCTAAATGCCCATCGACAGATGAATGGATAAAGAAGATGTGGCACATATATACAATGGAATATTACTCAGCCATAAAAAGAAACAAAATTGAGTTATTTGCAGTGAGGTGGTTGGACCTAGAGTCTGTCGTACAGAGTGAAGTAAGTCAGAAAGAGAAAAACACATACCGTATGTTAACACATATATATGGAATCTAAAAAAAAAAAAAAAGGTTCTGATGAACCTAGGGACAGGACAGCAATAAAGACACAGATGTAGAGAATGGACCTGAGAACACAGGGAGGGGGAATGGTAAGCTGGGACGAAGTGAGAAAGTGGCATGGACATATATACACTACCAAATGTAAAATAGATAGCTAGCGGGAAGCAGCTGCATAGCACAAGGAGATCAGCTCGGTGCTTTGTGACCACCTAGAGGGGTGGGATAGGGAGGGTGGGAGGGAGGGAGACACAAGAGGGAGGGGATATGGGGATATATGTATACATATAGCTGATTCACTTTGTTATATAGCAGAAACTAACACAACATTGTAAAGCAATTATACTCCAATAAAGGTGTTAAAAAAAATTTTTTTAATTAAAAAAAAAAGAATTAAGGTTCAGGGATGGCCTTAAGGGGTTAGAATGTCTCTTGCACTGAATACTTTGTCAAAATGGCCATCTTTAAGTAGCTGTGTTAAAGTAATATTATTAATAACATATTAACCTTATTGTAACTGTTGTAGACACCAGTGGTTCACAGAAAAGTATCCTGGCCAAGAGAGGGTGCTACAATCAATAGGAGACCTGCTGAGTGATTCTGATGGGTCGTCAGGGGAAGGGAATTGAATTGTCATTGCCCATTTCAGTCAGCACTGTGTGTCTATTATTAACGAAACTTTCCTTCATTGAGACAAATCCTGTAAGTGGGAAGACATGAGATTGTTAAGCAAGATATATTTCCCGGTTTCTTTGGCATGAGCTCCTAAATGTGGGACATAGGCTACTCCAACTAAGGATTATGAGATTGTAGTAGTTTTTTTTTTATTTTATTGGTGTATAGTTGATTTATAATGTTGTGTTAGTTTCAGGTGTACAGAATAGTGACTCAGTTATACATATACATATATTCATTGTTTTTCAGATTCTTTTCCCATATAGGTTATTACAGAATATTGAATAGAGTTCCCTGTGCTATATAGTAGGTCTTTGTTGGTTATCTATCTTACATATAATAGTGTGTGTATATTAATCCCAAGCTCCTAATTTATCCCTCCCCTATGAAATCATAGTTTAAAATAACTGATAAAACGGAGATGTAGTCAGAAGTGCACAGAATATGGGGTCACTGAGGATGCACCTTTACGAGGGAAAAATATACCAATAATCTTAAAATTAGAAGGGAGCTTGGCTGTCATCTGGGACAATTCCCCAGCACTGTAACTTCCTTGTAAGCGATCACTTACCCGCTTTGAACACTTAGAGCGGTGGGAAACTTACTACACTTACTGCTTTGTGGGTAGCCAGCTCTGATTCACAGCGTGATATTGGGCTGAACTCTGCCTCTGTGTGAATCCCACTCCTTTGCCCTAGTTTTGCTCTTTGGGGCAACACAGAACTCCATCCTGCTTTCCATGGACAGCTCGTGAAATATTTGAGGACATCAGGCACGTGCCCTCTTGCATCATCTCTTTTCCAGGCTAATTGTTGGGAGTTTTCTCAATACTGATCTGTGACAGTGTCTCTGATCTCTGTCCTCTGGCCAAACACTCCCTGGATTGTAAGGTCTCTGTGTACAGTGCAGAAGTGAAACTAAATCCATGAGGGGCTGGACAAGCTCACATCCAAGGTCGGCATGCTATAATTCTGTTAATGTCACCTAAAATTGCATTAGAATTTTAGCAGCAACAGCATTCTGCATCGTGGGTGAGATGCATGACATGACTGAAAACCCCAGATCTTGTTCACGTAGACTATCAAGTTACCCCTCCTCTCTCTTGTCTGCTTCATTTGGAGGATATGAAAACAGAGTTTCATCTTCTTTGTTTTGGTAGGTAGAGCAGCTGTTTATGATTTTAAAAGTGCTTTACTGTTTTTTTTTAAAAATATTTGTTCATTGTAAAAAAAAATCAGATGGTAAAAGTATAAAGAGGAAAGGAAAAAATCACCCCAAATTCTTCTCCCTAGGAGTGATTACATTTTTTTTTTTTAATTTATTTATTTATTTATTTATTTAGGGCTGTGTTGGGTCTTCGTTTCTGTGTGAGGGCTTTCTCTAGTTGTGGCAAGCGGGGGCCACTCTTCATCGCGGTGCGCGGGCCTCTCACCATCACGGCCTCTCTTGTTGTGGAGCACAGGCTCCAGACGCGCAGGCTCAGTAGTTGTGGCTCATGGGCCTACTTGCTCCGCGGCATGTGGGATCTTCCCAGACCAGGGCTCGAACCTGTGTCCCCTGCATTGGCAGGCAGATTCTCAACCACTGCGCCACCAGGGAAGCCCGATTACATTTTTTTTTTTTTTTTTTTTTTTTTTTTTTGCGTTATGTGGGCCTCTCACTGTTGTGGCCTCTCCCGTTGCGGAGCACAGGCTCCGGACGCACAGGCCCAGCGGCCATGGCTCACGGGCCCAGCCGCTCCGCGGCATGCGGGATCCTCCCAGACCGGGGCACGAACCCGTGTCCCCTGCATCGGCAGGCGGACTCCCAACCACTGCGCCACCAGGGAAGCCCCCGATTACATTTTTAAAAGCATACAAATTTATTTTTATAATGGCATCAAAGAAAACAAACATCATTTATTAGTAAGTTTACAGTTGCATGGATAATTATGTTTTGTCATTTTTAAGTATAGAAAGAGGTCTATGGCATAATACATAAAAACGAATGTTACCAAACTGTATAATCCCACTTTTGTTAGTTAAAAAAGGAAACTCTGGGGACTTCCCTGGTAGCACAGTGGTTAAGAATCCACCTGCCAATACAGGGGACACGGGTTTGATCCCTGGTCCTGGAAGATCCCACATGCCGCGGAGCAACTAAGCCCGTGAGCCACAACTACTGAGCCTACACTCTAGAGCCTGTGCTCTGCAACAAGAGAAGCCACCGCAATGAGAAGCCTGCGCACCGCAACGAAGAGCAGCCCCCGCTCGCCGCAATTAGAGAAAGCCCGTGTGCAGCAACGAAGACCCAACACAGCCAAAAATTTTAAAAATAAAAAAATTTTTAAAAAAGGAAACTCTGGGAGTTCCCTGGTGGTCTGGTGGTTAGGACTTGGCCCTTTCACTGCCATGGCCCAGGTTCAATCACTGGTCAGAGAACTGAGATCCCACAATCTGTGCAGCGCGGCCAAAAAAAAAGGAAACTCAATGCATATTGATATGAATGAACATTTTTTTAATATAGGACTACACTATATTCTGTTTTGAAACATGCTATTTTCTCTCACCATCTATATCTTTTCAGGGAATAAATACAGAACTACAACATTAATTTTAATGGTTATGTAGTAGTCTGTTGCATTCGTGAAGCCAAATTTAATGAACAAGTTTCCAAATTACACTCTTATACGCAGAGTATTGATAAACAGTCTTTTTGTACTTGTGCAATTGTCTCCTTTATATAAATTCCTAAAAGTATTACTATCACAATTTTTTTTCTAATTCCTGAGTTTGTCACCTGACATGTCTCTCCAAGTTTTGTATTTTCTGTAAAGGCGATAAGCATACCTTCTTCCCCAATCTGAGTAGTTGATACAAATGTCAAGCTCAGGTCAAGTGTTACCTCATCTTCCCAACACCTCCGCTCCTCCGGCTAGGATTAACTGCTCTTTTCTTTGTGTCAACAGTTTACTGCATTCAGATTTCCAGAGCAAAGCATTGTAATTCTCTATCATTCCTTTTTTATTTACTTCTTTGCTTTCCTGTAGAGTCTGCTAGACAGCAAAGACCAGGGCTTCTGAGGTTTGCTAATCTGCTCCCACGCCACGCAGTTCCTAGCACACAGTAGGACATTATGAACAAGAGAATTAATGAATGATTGAAGGATTCAGCCCAGGATCAAGGACACCTTCCCACGGCACGCTGCTAAATCCTAAGTTTTAGGCTTATTTGAACTCTTAGGCAAAGTGTATCAAAGAACTCTGGTTGTATAGTCATCCCTGGGTACCTGAGGGGGATTCGTTCAGGACCCACCTTGGATACCAGTCTGCAGATACTTCACACACCCTTTTTTTTTTTCTGGCTGCGTTGTGTCTTCATTGCTGTGCGCGGGCTTTCTCTGGTTGCAGAGAACAGGGGCTACTCTTCGTCGCAGTATGGTTCAGGCAGTAATGCTAGCCATGGGGAGCGACGGGGAGCAGCAGATTTAGCTTCACTCGCTCACCTGCCACTCACCTCCTTCTGTGCGGCCCGGTTCCTAACAGGCGCAGACTTCTCATTGCGTTGGCTTCTCTTGTTGTGGAGCACAGGCTCTAAGCACGCGGGCTTCAGTAGTTGCAGCACGCGGGCTTCAGTAGTTGTGGCTCACGGGCTCAGTAGTTGTGGTGCATGGGCTTAGTGGCTCCGTGACATGTGGGATCTTCCTGGACCAGGGATAGAACCCATGTCCCCTGCATTGGCAGGCGGATTCATAACCACTGCGCCATCAAGGAAGTCCCGGCACACACCCTTTTGTATACTTTAAATCATCTCAAGACTACCTGTAATACCTACTACAATGTAAATGCTACGTAAATAGTTGTAAATACAATACAACCTGAACCGTGCCCATGCCCCCGCCCCCCATCCCTGGAAAAATTGTTTCCCACGAAACTGGACCCTGGTGCCAAAAAGTTTGGGGACCGCTGCTATAAAGGAATAGCAGTTGAAACAGTTTGGCACTGGGATGGATACACGACAGATGGACGAAATAGAACCCAGAAATAGAGCAATATATGGGGGGTGGGTGTAGAATATAAACTAAGATGGTTCAAAGAAAGATACGCTAATGAATGAGATGGTGCCACTGGCTAGCTCTTTGAGGAAACATGGAATTGAACCTCTGTCTCACTGCTTATGACCAGCTCTGAATGACTCTCCTTCCCTCCATCCCCCCCCACCCCCCCACCTGTTTCCCACACGACCTCCAGAGTAATCTTAAGACCCATGGTCCTGAGACTTCCCTGGTGGTTCAGTGGTTAAGAATCCACCTTCCAATGCAGAGGACGCGGGTTTGATTCCTGGTCAGGGAACTAAGACCCCACATGCCACAGAGCAACTGAGCTCTCGCACCCCAACTAGAGAGAAGCCCAAGTGCCACAACGAAAGGTCCCACGTGCCACAACTAAAATGCTACAGAGCCCCAAATTAATTAATTAATTTTTAAAAAAACCCACAGTCTGGCCCTGCCCCTCTCCTCTGAAACCCTTCAGTGGCTGTCATTGCTGAGTCAAGTCCAGACTCCTGGCCGTATTTCCAGGCTCTCTCTCAGCCTCCTGCAGGCCCCACTCACTCCGCTCCCTATTCTGTGGGTCCGGAACACCCCGAGCCTCTCCACACTGGGGACTCTGTGTCCACTTCCCACTGCGTCGTCCTCTCAAGGCCAGCCTCCTCCGGCCCTCGGGTCTCAGGTTCCGTGTAACCTCCTGAGCTGACTCTCTAGGTCGGTCCCCATCCCACACACATGATTCTCCGCCCCTGCATCCCCCAGACAGCCTGCTCACTCCTGTAGGAATTCTTAACATATGGATTATTATTATAAGTATCCATTTGTTTATTATTTTATTGCCCATCTCTCCTAAGCATGTCATTCTGGCCCCTGCTATAGTCTTAGGATCTAGTACATAGTAGTTGCTCAATAAATATTCATGAGTCATTTATGAGGTGGAATCTGACCTGAAATATGAGAGAGTCAGCAGGTGCTTTGTTCTATCAGCAGAACCCTGCAGGAGCTGTGGACAGCTGTAGCCTTAGGCAGGGGCTGGGAGAGAGCACTTATCCATATAAAGACTCCTACTCAGCCAGGGTGGGTTCCTCCCCCCGTTAGGAGCTGTATCCCCAGGGTTAGGGTCAGGGTCCTAAGGTGAACTTTTTGCTGAAGCTCTGACATCCAAAGTAGGCATCAAATCCTTCTTAGCCCTTCTTTGCAGTGGAAAGCACACTCTCTTTCCTGGAGACAAAATTCTGCATTCCATCACAATTCTGATTTCTCCCTATATCTGTTGATTAAGATCAGTTAAGATAGTTATAAATGTTAAAGCTAGAAAATGCCTTAAATACCATCTCCTAGTGACTATAAAATTATCCTGCCTTTTAATCTTACAGATGAGGAAATCAGGCCCAGGGAGATTTAGTGGCCCTCGTGGTGACTAGCAGGGGCGGGGTCTATGTGTCGCCCCACCTGGACGTGCAATTCGGAGCCTCTGCTGGCATTATATGATAATGCGACTCTCCTTCACGTGGCACAAAAATCACTTTGAAAACAACTCATTTTGAAACCTTAAATGCATTATTATGATCCACTCACCTTACACATCTTCTGCAAGCAGTAGGCAATCAAGTTGTATTTGCTTGCTTTTAGAAGCCTTAAAAATCATTGATTTGGGGAGGGGTCCCAAACCTGAGATGAGGATTCTCTGCAGGATACACTGGCAGAGAGGTGGGCCTCCGAGGTGACAGAGGTGGGCTGGAGTGGTCTCCTCCAGTGTGACCCTGGAAACAGCACCCAGAGCAGGCCAGCACTTGAGAACAGAGGCCGGGTTCCACGTAAGGGCAGTGCTGACAGCTGCAAACGTGGGCTCTCTGAACGGGCGAGACGGTCTTGCTCATCTCCTGGTCACCTCTCCTGAGCCGCTTCTAACCAGAAGGATGGGTCAAGGAGAAGACTTACCTAAGGTTGTGGTACCTAGAACAAGACGACCTTTGGCCTTTCCCCCCCTTATATTGTAGTTATTTTTGACGGAGCAACTATAATGACGTTTGGACTCCACACATCACACAAAATAGCATGAAGCCCCCGCAGATAACGGTGACTCACACAGAGCTTATGGCAGACAGTCTCCTTGGACACCTGTCTTCAAAAAGAATTTTTTTTTTTAGTTCCTGTAGCTTTTTTTACTTAAGAACTTTGAGAAAACCAGAACAGATACAACTTTTTTTTTTATTTATAGCGTTTTAGTCCATTGTGGTACTTGAGACCACATCCAGTTTAATGGTTAAAGTTCATTCTGCATTGTGAACAGTTATTCTGACTGTTGACTCAAACCTATCTTCAGTACTGAGCTGTCACCAAAAGACCTCAAAGCAGGGCTTCCCTGGTGGCACAGTGGTTGAGAGTCCACCTGCCGTTGCAGGGGACGCGGGTTCGTGCCCCGGTCTGGGAGGATCCCACATGACGCGGAGCGGCTGGGCCCATGAGCCATGGCCGCTGAGCCTGCGCGTCCGGAGCCTGTGCTCCGCAACGGGAGAGGCCACAGCAGTGAGAGGCCCGCGTACCGCCAAAAAAAAAAAAAAAAAAAAAAAGACCTCAAAGCATTCGCAATAGAATATATCTAAACTTTCAGGCCCTGTGAAAGAATTCTAATTTGCCAAAGTATCTGAATTTATCCTTAATCATCAAAAAATAATTGCATTTTAGGATCCTGCCAGAAAGCGTAACTTGAACTCTCTGGTACACCTTTCTTATCAGAGCCCACTTATGAGAAATGGTATTAATAGATGAGTTCCAGAAAGATATACAGCTTGTCTTTTGCTAGATATTCTCGACTTGTCTGGGACCAAGCCAGACCATCAGAGGGCCGCACTTGACTGCTATGTTTCAAACTCTCCTAGGATTGTTTGTTTTTTGTGGATTTTTTTGCAAACATCCTTATTGAGATATAAATGTTCACTCACTTAAAGTGTACAATTCAGTCGTTTTGGTTTTTAGAGTGCTCACAGAGCTGTGCATTCATCAATACAATCAATTTTAAAACGTTTTAATCACCTAACCAAAAAAGATAAAAAACCACCCTTCAATTATGACCTCTTCCTAGTCTCTCTCTCCCCAAGTTCTAAGCAAACATTAATCTGCTTTTTTAAAAAACTATTTATTTATTTATTTGGTTGCACCAGATCTTAGTTGCAGCACGTGGGCTCCTTAGTTGTGGCTCACCAGCTCCTTAGTTGGGGCATGCGAACTCTTAGTTGCAGCATGCATGTGGGATTTAGTTCCCTCACCAGGGATCGAATCCAGGGCCCCTGCACTGGGAGCTCTGAGCCTTATCCACTGCGCCATCAGAGAAGTCCCTTAATCTGCTTTCTGTCTCTACAGATATGTCTGTTCTGGATAGTTCATATAAGTGGAATTATATAATATGTGGTCTTTTTTGACTCACTTCTTTCACCATTTAACATAATATTTTCAAGCTTCATCCATGTTGTAGTTTGTATCTATACTTCATTCCTCTTTATGGCTGAAGAACATTCCATTGTATGGATGTTCCACATTTTATTTATCTGTTTATCAGTTGATGGACATTCAGGTGTCTCCACCTTTTGGATATTATGTACAGTTACGGACATTCACCTACACGTTTTCATGTGGACATATGTTTTCATTTCTCTTGGGTATATGCCTAAGAGTGGAATTGCAAATAATCATTATGTTTAGATTTTTGAGAAACTGCAGACTGTTTTCCACAGTAACTGTATCTTCTCCCCAGTAGTCTATGAGGCTCTGATTTCTCCACATCCTAACACCTGTTATTATCTGATTTTTTTTATTGCAGCCATCCTACTCAGAGTGAATTACTATCTCATTGTGGTTTCAATATGCATTTCCCTGATGACTAGTGATGATGAGCATCTATTCATGAGCTATTGGCTATTTGTATGTCTATTTCGATCCTTTGCACATTATTTAAATTGGATTATTTGTCTTTTTAATAGTGAGTTGCAGAAGTCTTTTAAATAAATTCTAGAAGGAAGTTTCTTATATTTGCAAATATTTTCTCCCACTCTACGGATGGTCTTTTCATCCTTTGTTGTGTCCTTTAAAGCACAAAACATTTCAATGTTGACGAAGTCCCATTTATCTGTTGTTGTTATTGTTTGTGCTTTCAATGTCATGTAGAATCCATTGTCAAATCCAAGGTCACCAAGATTTACTGTTGGCATGCAGGATCTTAGTTCCACAACAAGGGATCGAACCCGTGCCCCCTGCAGTGGAAGCGCAGAGTCTTAACCACAGAGTTTTCTAGTGTTAGCTCTTACTTTTAGGTCTTTGATCCATTTTGAGTTAATTTTTTTATATGGTGTGAGGTAAGGGTCCAACTTCATTCTTTTGCAGATGGCTATCCTAGGACTGCTTTCACCAAAGAGCATTTTATCATTAAAATAGACAGCTCTGTGAAACACAACTTTGTATGTTTGCAAGGGACGTGGTTGGGAACAGTGTCCACTACATCACAAAAGTATCCTAAATGAAGACCCACAGAAGAGACTTTTCTCAGGCCTTGATTCCTGGAAATTTTATATCTTATGGATACAGTAAACTTACCACAGAGTGGCACGACTCTTTCCTTCAGCAGCTGAGAAAGCTCAGACCCAAGAGTGTGGCCCACCTCTACTCATATGTGTGCTTAATTTAAGATGGACATTTTGTGTGTGGTGTTGACTCTAATTTCATCCTCTTTTTCTACCATTATGTTCCTCTAATTTCCTCATCTGTTTTACTTTCATTCTGTTGTATTACATGTATCCCTGGAGCCACCCCAAATCATTTTTTGAAAGCAAATGAGGTAGAAATAAGTTTTTTTTTAAACTGCCATAAAACCTTGATATCCTTTGGTATTTCTTGAATTTTCTCTCATACTGCAGTTGCTTGTTAATGTACCCAAATTCCATACTAGGATTCATGGGCAAATATAGAGTCTTTTCCATCTTGGGTGCTCCCTACCCCCCACTCCCCAGAGTTCAATAAAAGTTTATATTTAAGATGCATCTGTTAAACGATTGATTGAATGAGTGAGTGAATGAATGAGTGAGTAAGTGACTGAGTGAGAATGGCTGAGTGAATGAATGAATTTGTGAGTGAGTGAGTGAATGAATGAGTGAGTGAGTGAATGAATGAGTGAATGAGTGAGTGAGTGAATGAATGAATGAGTGGGTGAATGAATGAGTGGGTGAATGAATGAATGAGTGAATAGTTGAGGAATAAATGAGGTCCAGCTGGAGGCAGATTATGGGTCTCCTCCCTGCTTCCATTTTAAGAAGGACAGGAAAAAGCCTAATATTCAACACAATTCAACCACCCACTGGTAGTATTTATAATCCCACCCATCTGCTCTTTTTCCCATTATATATCTATCACCTGCTTCAGAATCACCTAATGTACTTATTAATAATGGAGATTCCTGATTTTCATGTACGGAAAAGAAAGAACATGTAAGGACCCCCAAGACTCAATGCAAAAATATCCAAAGACGCATTTTTGTCTTTTTCAAAAATTTGCCTAGGGTTAGTTTTGCAGGGAAATGAACACAATCTGGTTAAAATTCGATAAGCTTGAAGATTCAGGTGAGCTAGCTTATATTTATTATAAATTCCATGAAGTTGTTGGCTTATAATCAGGGATAGCTATACTGGAAAAATATGACACAAGAACAATAATTTTCATAAACAAAAGTTACTTTTAGCAATCCTCTAAATACAGATTTAAGATGGCTAGTTTCCTTTGAAAAGTGGGTGAAAGGGTTATTTTGGCAGCTTTGTTGTTTGATACCAGTCCGGGTGTCTGCCCACAGGCCATTCCAAAGTGTAAAATTGAAGAGAAATACCAGGCAGGTGGCCAAAGTTTCAGAGATCGTACAGAAAGTAATTATTTTCCTTTTGAATTGGGACAGTGGAGCCTAATTATCTCTTCTGCATTTGAAGACATGTTTTTGGCATACTTTTACAGTACTAGTGAATAACACTTTGTAACTGGAAAAATTCCAAAACAATCATATAGAAACCAAACCTCTCACTCTTTATTCTTTCCTTATGTCAGCATGGGTCATTCATGTTTTGAAAGCAGCTTCAGCAAACCCCCCTGGTTTCGATTTTATTGATAACTATTTCATTCATTTATTTCTGACAATATAATTTAAGCAAGGTTCATTACCCAACCCCTGATTGTTCATCCAGGGAGATCCATTCCCTTGGGCCCCAGCTAGATAGACATGCACCTCAGGATGCAAAGTACTAAAAAATACTTGGATTATATATCTTTCAGAACCTCTGTAGTGAAACTTGCTTGAATTTTCTAAGAGACATAAGAAAAAGATCAGTTAACTTAATAAAGCTGAATTTTAAATAATAAAAGCTGTATTTGATATACTGAATATAATAGGGAAAAAATAGAAACTTAAACATCCAACAATGAAAAACATCATTGAATAAGTCATTTCATCCAAATGATAATACCCTAACATTAATTTTTTAAAGAATTTTTAGCAACTTGAAAGTTTGCTTATGATAGATACAATGTCAGGAGAAAAGAGTATAGAGAATGTGACTCCAATTATATAAATATATTGAGATTTGAATAGTGAAAAAAGACTGAAAGGAGATAGCCAAAACAGTAGTGGGGTTTTTCTCTAGTTGTAGAACTTTCTGTGATTTTCATTACCTTCTTTATATTTTCCTAAGTTTCCTAATTTTTTTCCAAAAATAATCCCACTAAACTATCAGTAATTGTATTTTTTTGGTTTTTTGTTTGCAAATTATTTTAGTATATGTGCTACCAAAGCAAACACTGAGAGTACATTTCGAAGACCGAACTGGAAAGATTAATTATCATGTCTTTCCATTATGATTTCCTGTCTTAGCACTCACCCCCACCCCAACATCTTGGCTCTTACCCTAAATTAGGAGTTTTTGCATCTTAGTGTGCACACGTGTCACCCCGCAGGCCCCACCCTCCTCTGATCCAAGATTCACCAGAGGGGGTCTGGAGCACGTCCAGGAATCTGCATTCTTTACAGGCATGCCTGGTGATCCGGTGTGGGTGACGAGTGGCTTGCAGACATGCACCACCCTAAAATCTCCTCACCTCATCCCCGCATCTCTGTTTTCTCTCTACTTACTGTGCCAGTTGTAAATTTTTCTTGGAGTGGGGTATGATTTTATACCAGCTTCTTACCTCGTTTAGCGGTGGTGTTAGAAACTCTTGATGGGAATCTGGGTCACAGCAGTCCCGAGAGGATGTCGCATGTCAAGAAATCGCTTTCCCTCCCTGTCCTCTTTGTCCAGCCATTCCTACCCTTCCCACCACTCTTCACCCCATTTAGGAAGTAGGTTCCTCTTTGGAAGTTGTGTATGGGGTTCCTTTTCTGTAATTGAGCCACTAGTTAAATAGCTGAACCAAGTAATCTACTCTTGCTAAGCCTCAACTTCCTC
Organism: Hyperoodon ampullatus; assembly: GCF_949752795.1. Taxonomy (NCBI): domain Eukaryota; kingdom Metazoa; phylum Chordata; class Mammalia; order Artiodactyla; family Ziphiidae; genus Hyperoodon; species Hyperoodon ampullatus. The sequence goes on from NC_136915.1 coordinate 196,623,525, forward strand.
ATCCGAACAGGGAGAATAACATCTTCTTGTATGGAGGTAGTGAAGATTAGAAATAATATAAGAAAAATCCTATCAAAGACAACAGTTATTATTATTCACAGGGCTACAGTTTGTTGAGATGCCAAACAAATAAACTCAAATTATAGCTTAATGTTGCTTTCTCCAGCCCACCTAAAAAACATACTGTCTGGATATACAAACAAGAATTACTCTGAGTATTGGACTCTCTGTATCGAAAAACTTATAATTGTCACTTTATTTAACAAAAATAAATGAACTCCATCGAGCTAAATCAAAATATATTTAAGAAATAACATTCATGGCGGCAGAGTATAAAATGTAATGAACTGCTTTTTTGGGTAATTAAACACCCGAGCGAAGCTGAGACATGTGGGGAGCCTCAGATGTCATGATTGGGAGGCCCTGCCAATGCCAGAAGCATGTTAATAATAGTGGCAAGGGAGAGACCACAAACCACACCAGGAGAAGGGGTGTCATGCTTCTATCTCTATGACAGTAGGGACAGGGGTTGTGGATGGAACACACGTACACACTCACACACTAATGTGACCTCAGGTGACGAATTCCGAAACACATGCAAGTGTTTCAGTGTCCTGCTGGGTCACCATGGTGCTGACTAGACTTTGTTAATCAAGCCATTGACACGGTGGGTCTTTACAACAGAAGAGGCTACTTTGCCTCATTTAAGACAGTCGGACAGCAAAATACGAAGGGACTAATACCAAAATATGCTTGAAAAAGGCAAATACGAAAGGACTAATACCAAAAATACACAGGAAAAGGCAAGGGGAGAGAAATTGACCTAAATAAGGGGAGGGGAAAAGGCAGGTGGAAGAAAGAACAAAAATTAAGGAAAGAAAATGAATGAAGGGCAATACTACTAGTTAAAGACAAACTCAGTACTAATTACAGCATAATATTATGCACCATCAACACACACTGATGGAAGAGCTACTGCGTGCTTGGCAACATCAGAGATGGAAGGATGTGCTGGACATAGCGCCCGCCATAGCATTGTCGTTGAAAGGCAGGTGTAGACATGAAGATGTCTTATTGGGAGGCTCACTTGCTCAGTCAACAATCACTGAGCACCTCTGATAAGCTAGGCTCCATGCCAAGCATTGATACAAATGCATGAAAACAGGGGGACACAACAATGATTTGAGTTCAGAAGAGACAGAGCATTTATGCGATTAAATACAGGATAACGAGTTAATATCAATATAAATAGATATGAATGAATATTCTAATGATGTCATTCCATAGTGACTCAGAGGGGCTTCCCTGGTGGCGCAGTGGTTGAGAGTCCACCTGCTGATGCAGGGGACACGGGTTCGTGCCCCGGTCCGGAAAGATCCCACATGCCGCGGAGCAACTAAGCCCGTGCGCCACAACTACTGAAGCCCGCACGCCTAGAGCCCGTGCTCTGCAACAAGAGAAGCCCGTGCACCGCAGCGAAGAGTAGCGCCTGCTCGCCGCAACTAGAGAAAGCCTGCGCACAGCAACGAAGACACAATGCAGCCAAAACTAAATAAATAAATAAAAAGAAAAGAAAGAGTGGGGCTTTTATCAATTCAGTTCACCACGCATGTATTGTTCATTTTGGAGCAAAAATAATTAGGGCAGAGGCTTTTCATTTCCATGAACTCACAATACAAGGGGAGACATTTTTACCCATTTCTTTTTCTTCTTTTTTTTTCTGGCTACACCACACAGCTTGCAGTATCTTAGTTCCTAACCAGGAATTGAACCCAGGTCCTCGGCAGTGAAAGCGCAGAGTCCTAACCACTGTACCTTCAGGGATCTCCTTTACCCGGTTTTTAAACTACTTCAGTTGCCTCCTTTGCAAGGTCAGAAGACCCAGTGCCTATTTTAAGGGCATCTTTGCAGTTTCTTGAACCCGCCTGCACCTCCCTCTCCTCCTGCCCCTCAAAGCCAGGGCCCCAGGGCCCTTAATCCCATTCTCATCTTCTCAGGAATGTTACTTCTGAATTCTCTTCCTTACACCTTTTCTCATAGGAGTAATCTCACACTCTCCACTGGATCCTTGCCAAAGAGATTTAAATATGCTCGCTTCTCTCATCTCAATAAAAATAAAAAACCAAAAACCTTCCTTAGACCTCCCTTCTTCTCCCATCCTCCCTTTCTTCCTCTTTACATCAAATGTACAAGAGTCATCTAACCTCCTGTATATGTCTTCACTTCCCTCCCACTCCACTCACTTTAAAACACCTTCACCCCCAAACAGCTCCCACGGAAAATGATCTCCTCAACCTCATGGACACATTTGAGCTCATGTCTTGCTTGGCTTTTCCTTGAACTATCTTCCTTGACTTTGATGACACCAAGGCCCCCTCCTTTGCTTCAGTACAAAGGCAAACCCACAAAGGCATCCTGGGGTGTTTCCTTCCCACATACATGGTCACCACCCCTTCCACCCTGCATCCCCAGACGATATTCCATCCGAATAGCCCAGAGTCCAGGCTGTCCTTGCAGCTTGAGTCTCTCCCCAGGTGAGGTGATTGTTTCTATTTACCTGGAATTATTCCAGGTAAACCACGGTCAGACCCCCCAAAATGGGAGCAGAGGGAGGAGAGGTTTTGCTGGGAAAGGGGCCTGGAAACTTGTCTTCCCTGTCCTCCTCTCCCCTACCCCCGCCCCAAGTTTTAAAGTGCTTCCCATCTACCTATTTATATAAGAAAAGGAAAAGGTGACCAACCTCACTGTAACTCAGGAAATGGGAGACAAAATAGCACTATTTTAATTTTGGAAGGATTTTGAACAAGAGAGAGATGTGGTCTAAATGCATCACAAATCAACACATCTTTGTTCAATTAAAGATTCTAGAACCATGTGTAACCAGCTAGATTTTTCTCAAGATACAAATGACGCAGATCAGAGTTTGTAGAATATGAGCTCATTTTTTTCCATAAAAAGAACTCATGCAGTATCCTGGGGTACCAGAAGTCAGGGCGTAGGAGCTGGGGCCCAGACTCTGTCTCCTTCTCAGCCTCATTCTCCCTTCTCCAAGCTCTAAATGCTAGAATTCCTCAAGACTAGTCCCAAGCACTGTACTTGTCTCACACTAACCTCTCTTGAGTCCGTCTGATTTGTGACCACAGCCCAAGGACCCTCACATTATCATCTCTAGCCCTGGTCACTTACTTGAGCTCCAGACACAGATATCCAGCTGCCTGCTCGACATCTCTACTTGCTTGTCTCAAAGCCACATCCAGCTGGTCCTCTTTCAGGTTTCCCTCTGTTGGGAAATGACACCACCACCCACCCAGTTCTATGAACCAGGAACTTTGTCCCAGTCCTGACAACTTTACCTCCTAACTGTATGCCTAGTTTGTCTGCTTCTTTCCATCTTCACCATCACCATCATCATCATCCCCACCACCATCACTACCACCACCACCAACATCACAACCACCACCAACAACAACAACATCACCATCACCACCATCGCCATCACCACCATCATCATCACAACCAACAACACCATCACCATCACCATCATCACCACAACCATACCACCACCATCATCATCACAACCACCACCACCAACAACAACATCATCACCATCACCACCATCATCACCACCACAACCATCACCATCCCCACCACCACCACCATCACCACCACCATCACCATCATCACCATCACCATCACCACAACCATACCACCACCATCATCATCACAACCAACACCAACACCATCACCACCACCACCACCACCACCATCACCACCACCATCATCACCACCACCACCACCATGAGCACCACCAACACCAACATCACCATCACCACCACCACCCCGTTAGCTCACACTTCCTTGATCACTTGACTAGGCTACTGCAATAGCATCCCAGCTGGTCTTCCTGAATCCATTCAAGCCCTTCTTCAGTGTGTTCTTCTCAAGCAACAGTAATGGTCTTTACAAAACTCAGATTATAACACATTATTTAGAGTTCTTTAATACAGCCCCATTGGTCTTGGGTCTACTAAGCCCTGTCAATCCTGACTCCTCTGTACCCTCCAATCTCACTGACTACACTCCTTCCTCCTGTCAGCTGTAGCCATACTGAACGTCTTTTAGTTTCTCCAAGGCCTCATGCTCTTTCAGCCCCAGGGCCTCTGTGCATGGTATTCCCTCTCCCTGGAACGCCCCTTCCCCACTAGTGAACCCTTATACTTTTTCTCCACCTTTCAACCCAGATACCACTTCCTTAATGCCCTGGGGCCTGGACCAGGTGGGGTTCCCCTGCAGCATTCTCTTCCAGGGCTGTGCATACATTTCCTTCATAGCACTAGTCCAAAGATTCCAGTTGAATCCAATTTTAATTATACATTTCTTCCTATGACTTATTTTGTGATTTATAGACTGCAAACTCCATGAAAACAGGAATAAGGTCTGTTCACCCTTGTATTCCTAGAACAAATCATATTACCTAGCACATTTAGGGCACTCGATTGAATATTAACCACAGAAAAATAGTACATTAATTTGAATAACAATAAATTGTCCCACATAACTTGAAATGTTATCATATACTCCCCCTTTCTCCGTTCACTTCTTTTCCAAATTTTCCTTAAACCTCTCTTATAGTTTCTCACCCCCTTAACCTCTTTTAAATCTCCTCACCTTTGCCTCTGTTATCACAGACCTCACCTGGTAACATTTGAAGTAAGCCCAATACCACCTTTACACTATTCCCTGTGTATTCCCGAGTCTATGGAAAAGTCCAAGTTGTGATTCTCTCCTTTGTGCCTTTCATACTGAGTGAATTTCCTCTTGTTCCTCCCCCTACCACCACTGGCAATTAGATCACCCATCAGCTGGGGAGGACAGTGGTCCTGTAGACTCGTCCTCACCGTAGACTCTTTCCTTCTTCTTTAGGGAGAAGGTGTTCACATCTTTAGGAGAAGTTGGATCTGGTAGGTGATGAGTTGATTGATGGTGTCTGGGTTGTGAGTTCATCTCCAAAATACCCACCAACCAGCTTTCCATCTGGGGCCCTGACATGTACCATCTGAGCCCCCTGTACGTCTCCTTTGAAGCACTCCTTACAGTTGTATTTAAGCATTTATTTTGTACCTGGTTCCTTAGCATCTGTCTCTCCCAGAATTAAGCCCCACAGCCGGTTGATATCCACAGTGCCTGGCACAAAGTAGACGTTCAATAAATAATATTGAATGAATGAATATAATTAGCTGAGGTACAGATTTGGCTGACTTTCCTACTTGGTTACACTTTTCTCCAGGCAGCTAAATAATCTCACTAAATGCTGTCAGTGCTATACATTAAATACTATCATTAAATATCAGCAATACTAACACTGTCTTTAAGAAATTACGTAAAGTGGGCTTCCCTGGTGGCGCAGTGGTTGAGAGTCTGCCTGCCGATGCAGGGGACACGGGTTCGTGCCCCGGTCCGGGAAGATCCCACATGCCACGGAGCGGCTGGGCCCGTGAGCCATGGCCGCTGAGCCTGCGCGTCCGGAGCCTGTTCTCTGCAACGGGAGAGGCCACAACAGTGAGAGACCCGCGTATCGCAAAAAAAAAAAAGAAAGAAAGAAATTATGTAGAGTAATTACACTTAAATAGAAACTACAAAATTTAGAACAACATTTAGGGAAATGCAAAAATGTAGGCCCAATTACCTTTCACGAGCATCCTTACTGATTTGATGGCTACTCCTCTCCCCCACTTTCCCCTCAGGCTTGAGTAGAAAGCACACACTCAGGATCTCCTCCAGGTTTAGAACCTCAAGTGATACCGAGTTTTCTTAAGCATCTTCCCTGAGATTCAAACGCAACAAGGATTTGTGTACTTTCTACACACAAGGCACAGGGTCAAATAATTTTCCCTCTACTATTTTATTTAGTTCTTGTTATACCTCTGCAGAGTGGGGATTATCTTTCTAAACCCAGCTAGTTTTTCTTTGGCTTGATTTCTGCAATGAGTTAAATTGCCTTCTTAAAATGTCCAAGCAGATCTTTAAACCTGCCAGTTTCCCTATTTTGTGTGTATCCAGAAAAGTGAGGTTTAAAAGTCTCTTTAGGACTTCCCTGATGGCGCAGTGGTTAAGAATCCACCTGCCAATGCAGGGGACACGGGTTCGAGCCCTGGTCCGGGAAGATCCCACATGCCGCGGAGCAGCTAAGCCCATGCACCACAACTACTGAGCCTGTGCTCTAGAGCCCGTGAGCCACAACTACTGAGCCCGCACACCACAACTACAGAAACCCGCACGCTCTAGAGCCTGTGCTCCTCAAGAAGAGAAGCCACCGCAATTAGAAGCCCACACACCGAAACAAAGAGTAGCCCCCGCTCGCCGCAACTAGAACAAGCCTGTGCATAGCAACAATGATACAAAGCAGCCAAAAATAAATTTATAAAAAAAATAATAATCTTAAAAAATAAAAGTCTTTTTAACAACACTTGGATTAAAGAGTTAAATATTAATCAAATCTTGAAAAACTCGTGTATTTATCACTTCTTTGAAAGAATGATAGTTTCCAAAGATTTGGCAAAATATATATATATTTTTAAAAATCACAAAAGATAATAGATTCCAGTGAAAGAGAATAGACGTTTAAAACACATTAAAAACAACAAAAATGAAAGGAAATTAGGAAAATATGTCTCGAAGATTATATGAGAGATCTTACCTACTATTAATGAAATCCCTCACGGATAACAAAATACTCCATCGTCTGTGGTAAGTCGTTTGACCTTGGTGGGGTCTGCACGGTCCACCAGGTCAGACTTCATGTCTAATTTATCCTTCCCTTAACAACATCCTCCCAGATATAGGTGCACATTCATGCACCCATACCTATGTGTGGTGCATACACATACACACACACCCCTAGCAAAAGACCTGGCAGAGTAGACTTTCAAAAATTATATTAAGCTGAACTAAATTATCTTAGTCTCTAATGTTAAAAGGTACAGCTAGACATTTCACATGAAAAAAATGATGAAAAATTAATGTTTTATACATATAGATGTGACAATAGCTGTTTGGAAAGGCAAGGGGGTGTGCCTTGGTGCTAGAGCTGCTGTACCACACAGAACTGCCCCAAGGTTGTTTTTGTCGACTAACTTGTGATTTTCTGTTATCACTAACACAAATATTTAAGTTTATTTCTACATCTTAGACTAGTAGGAAGATAAATGTATTTAGCAAACGGTTAAAAATTACTTCAAACGGGAAGGCTTTGGGCATATTTTATCCATCCTATTTTGCTATAGTTCTGTATTGTCTTGTCCTGAGATAAAATGCTCCATTTTCTAGAATGGAGATGATGTGCCACAGCGAGCCTGGCAAAGTGGGACACAGTCCTCATCCCCTTCATTTTCCCGCTTTGATCCCATCAACATCAAATCCGGTACTGCCACACCTCGCAGGGGTTTTCACAATGGCTTGTTTTGATGGGGGGCTGACTGCCCAGTTTTGTTATAAGTCTCAGACAGCTAAGCGCTCCTGGAAGGTGTTCCATCTTCTATTTTCTCGAGTTCATTTTGTACCCACTGCAGTGCTAAAAAAGTAGGAACTAGTGTTGCTTTTTACTGAAGAGTACGTCATAAGCTGTACAGAATGAAGACTTAAAATTAACTACAAAGGAGAAAAACAGAATATGACATTTAACAGTTAGACTCATGATATTTTAAAATTAATTTCATAAAAGAAAAATAAAACCAATATACCACTGTTTTATAGTGCCTAAAATAGCTTTAGCTCTTATTTTTGAGGTCACCAGTATATAAAAATCCTAATGTTGTATGCATACCTATATCAGACAATTTTTTTAGTGGTGGTAGTTAAGTTCAATGATTATTTGATTTGCGTCTAGTGTGAGACATACTACCAGAGCAAAAGGAGCTCAGAGATGAAGATGACTGCCCTTGCTTTTACAATTTTAAAGTATACAAAATAATTACACAAAATAACAGAACATAGAATTTTATAATTATAAGTAAGAAATAGTGTAATGGAATACAAGGGGTAGACCCTTTAACTGGACCTTGAAGAATTAGCAAGACTTTGACAGACAAAGGGGGGGATATCCCAGGCACCAGGAACTAAACATCCATGGAAAAATCAGTAAAGCCCACAACTGCGCTGACATTTCTGTTCTCAACTGAACAGTCACTTCAGATACCTGAAGACTGTTTTTCTTTGAGTTGTTAATCTAAGGTTGTACTTTCGAACAGGGCTACTTTTATTTCCAGAAGTATCACCTCCGAAAGCAGAGATCAGTCACTGTCACTGAATTAGAGCCTAACGACTTCACATGGGACCAACACTAGATGAGCTGAAGATCTATGGAGAATTTAAGAGGTTGTAAATTCCCAGAAATTAAAAAATTTAGAAAATCTAATCCATCCCGCTGAGGATAGAGGGGGATATTGCCCCAGTGCAAAGGTTCTTGAGGAGATGTCTGGGACTCAGCTATGTACTCACATTTAACCTCATTCAAGTTCATTACCCTTTCAGAAATTTCCATCAACTCTTCTTAATGCAATGGGCTCCAACAGTGCTTGACACATAGTAGGTGCTCCGTACATATTAGCTAAATGATAGACCTTTTTTACATGGCCTTTGTGCCCACATTGTCATAAAAGCTGTTCAAATAGTATATAAAATGTATCTGCTCTGAACACTCAGTTCTACGTTTATTTTGTCTTTTATGTCCAAAGCATGGATAGTTCATGTACCTCTTAGGTCTGCAAAGGCTTTATAAGATATTATATGAAAATAATATCTTATTTGATCCTTACAGCAATCCAGAAGGATTAGTAAGGCAAGTGCCATTACTCACTTTTTTTTTTTTTTTGGTTCCCAGCATGTGGGATCTTAGTTCCCTGACCAGGGTTGGAACCCGCACCCCTGCAGTGGAAGCACAGAGTCTTAACCACTGGACCGCCAGGGAAGTCTGCCATTACTCCTATTTTACAGATGGAGCTACTGAGATTTACCAAGGTCAGGAGATTTGTCCAAGGTCGGAGAACTAAACTTGGCTTTTTTTTTTTTTAATTTATCTATTTATTTCTGGCTTCATTGGGTCTTCGTTGCTGCACACGGGCTTTCTCTTTCTCTTGTTGCTGCAAGAGGGGGCTACTCTTCATTGCGGTGTGCGGGCTTCTCATTGCGGTGGCTTCTCGTTGCAGAGTGCAGGCTCTAGGTGCACGGGCTTCAGTAGTTGTGACACAGAGGCTCAGTAGTTGTGGCTCGCGGGCTCTAGAGCGCAGGCTCAGTAGTTGTGGTGCACGGGCTTAGTTGCTCCGTGGCATGTGGGATCTTCCGGAACCAGGGCTCGAACCTGTGACCCCTGCATTGGCATTCGGATACTCAACCACTGCAATATCAGGGAAGTCCCCTAAACTTGGTTTTGATGTAGATTTACCCTCAGTCTAGTTTCCACAGTGTCCCACAGCCCCCAAACACGAGTACCATTTTTTCACTAGTCTGGATTAATACTGTTTGGATCAGCCGATCAGTGTGGCTTGATTTATGTAGCAACTAATTATCACTCTCTATATCTAACTATCTTTCTATCTACTGATCTATCTATCAAAAGAGAAGCGTGTATAAACCAAGTATAACAGCAGTTCCTTTTAGTTTTCAAATGTAAAAACAAAACCTTTTTATAGAAAATTCTAATGAGAAGGCAACAGTTCAAGCTTACAAATTACTATCCGTAAAATAGGTAAGCAACAAGGATTGACCGTGTAGCACAAGAAATAATACCCATTATCTTGTAATAACCTATAATGGAATCTAATCTGCAAAAATACTGAATCACTATGCTGTACACCTAAAACTACCACTATATTATATATCAACTATACTTCAATTTAAAAAACAAGCTTGGGCTTCCCTGATGGCGCAGTGGTTGAAAGTCCGTCTGCCGATGCAGGGGACACGGGTTCATGCCCCGGTCCGGGAAGATCCCACATGCCACGGAGCGGCTGGGCCCGTGAGCCATGGCCGCTGAGCCTGCGCGTCCGGAGCCTGTGCTCCGCAACGGGAGAGGCCACAATAATGAGAGGCCCGCGTACCGCAAAAAAAAAAAAAAAAAAAAAAAAAAACAAGCTTAATATTATGGTAATGTTCATGAATATATTATAGAACAGTCAGATAACATCTCTAGCTAAATACCTTAAGGTTCTTCAGAAATCACTTCTAATCATTGCTCAGATTGGATCGTGCAGTGCTAATTGTATTCATGACATGAAATGCTCTCAAGTTTTCTTTGGCCAATGAACTGCGAATGAGGATCCTGACTTACATTTCACAGCTCTAAATAATAATCTGATGGTTAGCTCATTACAGGGAATGTGGTAGCGTAAAACAACCGTAGTCCATCTATTCTGGGATTTTATGGTTCTTCAGAACCCTTCCATGATTTGTTTATGATGTAGAGATGATTGACTCTGTCAGTTACTAATAAATGGTAAATAAAAAAGTAACCTGTGATATTAAAGTACTACATTAGTTACATTGTGATTAAATTACAGTAACACCGCCAGCTATAAACCTTTATAGAATCTCCTCAACCATGCAGTAATTCTCCTAACTATACTATTATGTAGAGCACAAATATTTCTTTGTAAGTCCAAAGCAATACATCAGGGAAGCGTTTACTGCCGAAGCTAGATTGAGAGTAAATGCATCTTGGGTTGCTATGAATAAAAGCTCTAGCTTCTCATTACTTTATGACAAGACACAGAAATTCACTTTACTTTTCATTTAAGCTTTTCGGCTTCCGTTTATAGATGTATGCCTTCACGCTTTTATTCCCTCCTTGCTTCAGCCATACGTAATAAATGATTATAAATTTTCACATTTGACCACCTCTCTGCTGGCCTCATGCTTAATGCACAAAGTTAGAAAGCTGCAGGTAAAATTTCACAAACACTTTTATTTATGATGTTGTCCTTGGTAACGGAAATTTCAATGTACTGAAATGAAAAGTATGATTAAAGGGATACAACGTCCTGACAAGGATAGTAGAGGGCAGCCTTCTATTTCCCACTGAAAATATATAATACTTTTTTGACATCAATTTCATAGAGAATAGACATGGGTTAGTCACGGAAAAAAAGACACTAACATGGGTTTCTAACTTCAGTATTTCTGAATTTTCACTTTTATAACATATTAGAAAGATCTTATCGGCACTGCTGAGCTTGTGACTTGAAAAGTATCTCATCTCAATTAAAATTTAATATCAAGGACTGAACAGAAATTGAGGAAAAAATATAACTTGGAATGAAGGAATTCTTTTTTCTGGAAAACAACATAAGTGGAAAAACACTGGTTTGTCCTGTTTTCATTATTTCAAGAGCTCATTTTATTATTTTAGATCTCTATGTGCTGGGAAAGATACAGTCGAGAAAAACTGGAAAAGGTAGACACATTCATAAAGAAACATAGTTAGTTAACTTCCTGTGTATTTCCCCCCAATCACCATAAAGCAAACAAAACACAATGCAAGTGTGTCTACTATTATAACATTAAATGTATCTGAGAGCTTGAGGCTGTGAGTTGCCCTTTTCCTATAATTTATGGGAAAAAAGAAATTAAATAATTGGTTGAACTTCCCCTAGTAAAGCCATTGCTCAAACAAAAGTACAGTTCCTATGCCTGGAAATTAGAATTGCTTGCGACATGCTGGTTCCCCCCACAAGTCTTGTTCTGGTCCCCAAGCAGTTAATAAAATGTGTTATCAGTAGATCTGAGTCCAAGGATTATTATAACTCCTTCAGCCTTGTACTGCCACCGCAGGGCGTGAGAGCTATTTCCTACTCCATGAAGGAAGATAGAACATCTTGATTTCAAATCTCTGGAAATAGGATACTGTGGAAATTTAAAAATATACACCCCCTTGATTTCATGTCTATGGAAATAAGATACTGGAATTTTACTTTGAATAGCTGCAGATTTAGCCAGGGACGTGGCCAATCCGGGCATTCCTAATTATCTTTAGGATATTCCGGGTCTCTACTGAATTTCCACGTTGTGCAGAACGCCATGCTGAGCTCAGGGAACGAGAACAGACACACAAAAAGCATCAGTCATCGTTCCTGTGGTCCAGGAGCTTACAGTGGGGCGAGGAAGATCAGACTTGCACGCAAAGAACTGAAATTACAAGTCAGCAAATAATCAGAGCCATATGAGCAGAGAGGTCAATTCCACGAAATTACGTTGCATGGGAAGGGCCAAGTGTAACTGCCATCTGGTAGTTGCGGGCAGTTTGGGTGGTCTGTTCATCGGTCTCAGTTCATGGCTCGGGCAGAGGTCAGTAAATTCAGTTGATTTGAGGGCTGCCAGTTAAGGACCACAATCTAAAGACTCTGCAGTGTCCTTGGAGACACAGAGAGAGCTCCAGAGTGAGGAAGGGGGAGCGGGGCGGGTCCAGAGAACAGGAGGTGAGATGACCAGCACCCACAGCATCAAATGCCCAGTGATGTCTACATTACGACACAGGACACGTTGAAAGATCCTGAAAGAGACCTTGTGGGTTTCACGTTAATGAAAATCAGAGAATTTTTAAAGCCTAGGCAGAGGACTTGCTGTACGACACATGTCCACAGTCATTCCATTTTTAGGAAAGCATTCCACTGATGTATGGGCTAAAAAAAAACTCAGCCTGTGCATTGTTTCGACAACCTCGCAACTTTCTTCAATAACTGTTCCTACAAATACTTTCTGACAGCTTTCATTTGTTGCTTAGCTGTTGCAGAACCCTGAAAATATATTATGTCTCATGTCAGTTATAAAAATAACACCACAAATTATAACCAAAACAAAATTACCCAGTAATTATCATTTAGATGTCCATTTGAATCCTTTTCAGAGTTACTGTTACTTTCGTCTGCCATTATGAGCCAGACAATTTAATGCAGGGCGCGCTAGAGGGGTTTATTTAAATTTTTCCCCTTTACCATGTGCTACAATAATATCTGAAATCTACCTTTCTGAGCACTCTGTGAGAACCCTGATCTCAAGAGCACTTCTAAATACATACAATACTTACAGCCTTAACTTTGACCAAAATAGGCGTAGTAAACATGTGGTGTCAATTATGGGAAAAAACTGAACAAAGGTTCGAAGAATAAGAACAGAGCTCACGCTTTCTTTTAACTTGTTAATGTCTCTGACCCTTTTGTACAAAAATCACTTTAATCAACCGTATATACATTTCATTGTGGCCTCACCATTTAACAGCCTGTAAAACATGTTTGGCCATCAATTACACACATCAAGTTGAGATGCTGCAGGACTGGGGGTCATTCGTGCTCGCAATTAAATCAGAGGGGGCTTGAGGAGACCCACATGCTTCACAGTCCTTCCCCTCTCCACCCCACTCGGGCTTTTTGAAGCTGCAAGAGGTGAGGAAGCTTAATTAAACCTATCCGAGCTCTCTTTTTTCACTTTAGGAACTGAAAAGCCATAATCTTAGGTATAGTGAGTTTCAAGTCTTATACTGTCCCCTCTCTCACTGTGTTCATATAGCGATAATTACACATGTATACACACACAGATTTTAGTCAAATTTGGGAAAAATCGATTCTTTTTTTAAAAATTTTGATCAGAGTATAGTTGATTTACAATATTGTGTTAGTTTCTCCTGTACAGCAAAGTGGACATGTACATATACATATATCCACTCTTTTTTAGATTCCTTTCCCATATAGACCATTACAAAGTATTGTGTAGGGTTCCCTGTGCTATACGGTAGGTCCTTATTAGTTATCTGTCTTATATACAGTAGTGTGTATATGTCAATCCCAATCTCCCACTTCATCCCTCCTTCCCTCCCCCCCCCAGTAACCATAAGTTTGTTTTCTACAGCTGTGACTCTATTTCTGCTTTGTAAATAAGTTCATTTGTACCATTTTTTTAGATTCCACATATAAGCAATGTCATATATTTGTCTTTCTGTCTGACTTACTTCACTCAGTATGACTTGCTTCGAATCTCATCTGAAGCCAAAACAGCCATCCAAGACCAAGTCTGGCCACTGATGTCTGTCCACAGTGCTGGCGTAAGGTATGGGTCAGCGCAATAAGTGTCCCATCTGTAATCACAAACCAGATGATGATGCAGCAGCGGCCGCATCACTGCTCACATCCTTCCTGAATCTTATATGAAAGTTGATGGGATGAGCAGTTTAAAATAAGAAGAGATTCTCGGGCTTCCCTGGTGGCGCAGTGGTTGAGAGTCCGCCTGCCGATGCAGGGGACACGGGTTCGTGCCCCGGTCCAGGAAGATCCCACATGCCGCGGAGCGGCTGGGCCCGTGAGCCATGGCCGCTGAGCCTGCGCGTCCGGAGCCTGTGCTCCGCAACGGGAGAGGCCACAGCAGTGAGAGGCCCGTGTACCGCAAAAAATAAATTAATTAATTAATTTAATAAAATAAAATAAGAAGAGATTCTCAGCTGAGTGCTCTTGAACGGGTGTGGCTCCAGACCCAACTCAACCACCCAAGTCTACTTTAAAACTCCACGTAGAGAAGGAAAACAATCTGATGTCTAGCAGTGTGCAGATAGATGTGTTAAATGGTGTTCTGTGTGCATCTGAAGGCGAGGCTAGGGCTCCAAAACAGATATATATTTGGCTTCTCGTATTTAACTTCATGGATTCTTTCCTCCTCTTTCTTCCCTCCAGCCTCCTACTCTCAGATAAGAGGACCCGGCCGCGGGATTTCAAAAACCACTCCTTCAACCTTCGTTCATTCATTCAGCAAAGGTTTATTGAGTGACTGCCACATGTGAAACATTTTGCTAAGTGTTGGCTTCAAGTTGTTACTAATTATTTTGAATATATACAGTGTGTTGGAGGCAAATTCTTCTCTGTTTGACATAGTACCAAATCCCCAAAGAACCCCCTAATCGAAGGACTGAACAGTCCTAGGAAGCAGGAAAAAATAGCTCCCAATGCCAACTGGGGGCAGCTGTCCAGTCTCCAACTTGGCAGGAGGTGGTGGGGGGCAGGAGTAGATTTTTATATTCGCAGGCACGTTAAGGTACAATCTTCAGACACCATGGTTTCACTGATCGCAGAACATTAAGACTATTTTGAGACTGTCTTGTTGTGTGCAAGGAGCCTCTATTTTAATTGATGCCTTCTGAGTGTAACAGGGGACTCTCTGGCCTCTTCCTCTGCGTGTTGCTTGTTATAGTAGATAGTGGTGTGTAGCAAGGAAAGGAGAGAAAACATATAGAGATATCTTTCTTAATATCACACTATTTTAGGATTTTAGTACCTTTGGCTTTCCTCCTGAAAGCATCTTTTCTTCTCATGCTTGTTTTGGAGGCAGTTTTCAAGATACCAAACTAATGAATAAACCATTTTTATTGGAAGACTTTGTATAGATGAATTAGAAACATCACTCTCCCTCTGAAAGTCTAATTGTGTATATCCTGTGAAGGTAAATGTCCACATAAATCAATTGTCTATTAAAAGTGGGTGTTTTGTTAGCTTTAAGGAAGTTTTTTAAAAAATCATTGGCTGTTATAGACCCAATTGTTTTTAAGTATTTTTTAAAATGTCAACATAGAGGAATGTAACAGTCTCACACAGCTGTAGTCTCCTATATGAGCTTAAAATATGTCCATGCATCCCCAAAGCTACTGAAGTAAATGGCAGAAACTAACTGGTAAATAAATTAACAAGTCTCTTGTCCAACTTAATACCAATTATTTTTTGATGTTCAGTATAGTTGAGATTATATAAAAGTTTAACCTCCAAACAAAATGCAGATATATCAGAAGGCAGCTATGCAGAAATTCATATTTCATATGAATATGATTAGGTTTTATTACATATTCATTGATTAGATTTTATTACAAGCAAAACTCCATGGTTTTATACAAAACATTATTACAAACTGCCTACAAATGAACTTGGAATATTTCATTTGGTTTAAAAAGAGCCAAAAGGAATAAAGCCCAGATTAGCTTCAAAAACCTGAAAATATGTGGTCATGGAAACAAAGAGGGAGAAAAAAAAAGAAACAAAGAGGAAAAGGAAGTTTCTTGGTTCTTCTTTCCCCTCCAGGAGAAGTAAAGCACATGCCTGAGTTATTACAGTGCATTGATCTGACTCCATCCCGAAGTTACCAAGGGTTTATAAGGCTGCAATAAAGCTTTCTTTGCATTAACCAGCCAAGCACATAAACATTTTAATGAACTGTTTTTACATGGTTCATTGGGCAGCTACCAGGCTACTATAATACAAATGACCACGCCGCCACATCCAGCTTGCTCCCAGTGGCTGTACTTTTTCAGTTTACCAAATGCACATTGAATCTCACGGCTAAGGAGCTTCATCAAATACTTGACTATTCAAGCATGGGAAATTCTTAGCCTGGAATCTACTGTATTCTGGGATAGTCTATTCAAAGGATTGAATCTCAGAGAATTTCAGCTCTCAAGCTCCCAAACCAAAAGTGAAGCCGTTGAGACCACAAAAACATAAGCCCACCACTTCTAAGTCTCCACTTACAAGTCCCAGCCCAGTGTTGAAATGGTTTGGGGCAATGAATGACAGTGTCACCCTGAGGGTCCCGTAGCTGGATCCCCATCCATCATGAGGAGATGGTGTCCGCAAACTGACATTTCTCTTAGTGACCTGAAGGCTGGGGTGAATCACTGAGCTCAACCCCAATGCAGGTCAAATCTCCTGGGAATAATTAAGTATCGTGACTGACAAACATTTGTGTGCATTCTAGTCAACACTTAAAGTAACACTAAGTTATGAAATATTATATATTCTGAGAGCTTTATGACACTGTATGTATGTTTAAGATTAAAGATCAGCCCAACACATAATTTAATAATGAATGCAAATTATAAGTGAATATTTAACAAACCATATAAGCTTTTCTGTCTTAACATCTCTTCTGCCAGGGATATGACTGAATGAGAAATGGCTGCATGATGTATTTCCTACTGCCTGATGCCCCAGTGAAAACAAGGAGTTTTCACCTTGATGTAGCCTTTAAAATAAACTTGTTAACATTTAAAAATGCAGTGTAGGGGCTTCCCTGGTGGCGCAGTTGTTGAGAGTCCCCCTGACAATGCAGGGGACACGGGTTCGTGCCCCGGTCTGGGAGGATCCCACATGCCGCAGAGCGGCTGGGCCCGTGAGCCATGGCCGCTGAGCCTGCATGTCCGGAGCCTGTGTTCCACAACGGGAGAGGCCACAACAGTGAGAGGCCCGTGTACTGAAAAAAAAAAAAAAAAAAAATGCAGTGTAACAAGATGACATAAAACATTTCCTGATTTTTTTTTTTTTTTTTTTTGGCTGCACCATGCGGCATGCGGGATCTTAGTTCCCCAAACAGGGATTGAACCGGTGCCTCCTGCAGTGGAAGCACGGAGTCCTAACCACTGGACTGCCAGGGAAGTCCCAACATAAAACATTTATAAGACAGTTTGTGACCCAACCAACCATGTTCTCATTCAATAATATTTATTAAAACATTTTATTTGGCTAATCATTTCAGGGTCAAGATTGGGAAATGTTTGTTTTTCAAGCTGAGTCAAGGATTTAAATGCTGCTAATGGTACCATAAAGATGTTATATGGTGTTAAGATAACCTGAGTGTGAAAAATATAATGAATTTGCTATTTATGAACCATTAAGTTTTACCTCACCCCCAGAATAAATTTATATCATTACAGAGCTATTAACACACCCTCTCTGTTTTTGCATCCCCTAATTCCATCTTCCTTCCCTAAGATATATTCACAAGCCACATTTATAGATGTGTGAAGATAAATCAGAACTTTTGTTCTTCGGGAAATTTGTATTGAACATGCTTTTTTCACTTTACGTTTTCTTTATGGTTATCACCTTAGTGGTTCTGAATAAGCCAGGAACCACTCCATGTATTAATAAGATGTGGGTCAGATAAGCAAATTCACCATAGTAGAAATTTTAGCTCCTCTGCTAAACTAAAACATTAAAAGAGAGCTTTCTTTCTGTTATTGAAAAGCAAAAGAATCTCAGATTTCTCCAACTATATACACTATTTAACTCAGTGATTCTGCGACTATAATATAGAGAAAATCCAAGTTATTAAAATGTTTGTACATACAAAAATATTTTCCACTAAAACATTGGAAGCAACTTCAAAATATGAGCTATGGGGTAACTCTGGACCACCTACTGGATGGAATATTATACAGCCATCAAAAATCTTGTCTCTGAATAATACTTAAGACCATAGCAAATGCTATGCTTAAGATATAATGCTAAGGGGGAAAAAAGTAGGATATAAAATTGAATTGGTGCCTGAAAAGAACTGTGTCAAAGTAAAACAAAGTCCTAAAATAAGAAGAAAATGACAATAAAAACAGAAAGTTATGACCAGTTACTCTTATTTATTGCCCATGAGATAATATATGTAGTATATGAAATCATTTAAAACAAAATATTTTTAATGAAATACGGAGTTTGAATTAATCTTGCTTATAGTATGCACCCCCCACACACCCTTCTCACAGTATTTGGAAATAGTCTGGATTGATCATGGTGTTTACATGTTACTGTTCTTAGGGGGATTCTTTCATTATTATTATATATAAATGCACCTGTCCCAAAATGAAAGGGAGAAAGTCACTGTGATATAGAGGGTGATAGGTCAGAGTGACGTCACAAGACATCCTGCTTAATCGTTTTGAAGTTGGTAAATTCCCAGTCACAGTTGTTGCCCATTTGGTCTTCCTTTCCCATCACCGCTCTCTGCTGCCCTCTTCCTCTCTCCTGATTTTTTCGTTTCTTCTGCAAAGAAACCACAGTTCCAGGTGATTTTCCACTTACGTTCTCTTCTCCAAGGTTGTTCTCAGGTTCACCGTATACCTGTCCGACCGAAGTTCCCCTCAGCCCCCGAGGGCACACGGATGGAGTGAGGGCTGCGGGGGGAGGGACCAGGCATTTCTCAGATTTTTCTTCAGCAGGAGAAGGTGCATTGCACTCTTTTAGCTCAGTGAACATAAAGGCAACAGAGACCTCGTGAGCTTCTTGTGAGACTTCAGGGAAATAATGCAGTGAGGCACTCAGTATAAGCCTGGTTGCCTAGTAAACATTTGGCAGGAATTAGCCAGCATCTTCTGCATAAGCGCTGGTGTCATTAGCTGCTGGGTGTTTTATTTGTTTGCTTTTACCAGCAAGGGCAAAAGGGAAATCACAGGCTCACCCCCAAATGCTAGAATTTTCCACTGATTTTGTGTGTGTGTGTGTGTGGGGGGGTGTACATTGGGTCTTCATTGCCACACGCGGGCTTTCTCTAGTTGTGGTGAGCAGGGGCAACTCTTCATTGCGGTGCACGGGCTTTGCTTGCTGTGGAGCATGGGTTCTGGGCGGGCAGGTTTCAGTAGTTGTGGTTCACGGGCTCTAGAGCACAGGCTCAGTAGTTGTGGCGCACGGGCTCAGCCGCTCCGCGGCATGTGGGATCTTCCCGGACCAGGGCTCGAACCCGTGTCCCCTGCATCAGCAGGTGGATTCTTAACCACTGTGCCACCAGGGAAGCCCCTCCACTGATTCTTTATGTCATCAATTTATTTTCTCTTTAAAGTTCAAACCACTTTAACAATGTAATTCTGTGCTTCTAACAACCAAGCTAATGAGCAGATTTTCACAACTAGAATTCCTAAAGTTGAATTCTTTTTTGGAAGTCCTCGTAAAATGGGTATGCAAAGGAGATGGGTAAAATCAGAACAAAAGGTCCGTTATTATCAAATTTAGTAAGATCCAGGGGTAGGTTTACTCATGGCTTCAGCGGTCAGAAATCTGGATAATATCTGTCTCCCCCCCTCCCCAAAAAAGGACCAACAGGTGTGTCAGAGAAGCCGTGCACCCTGATCCCATTTCTGATGCTACAGTAACTGCACCTGATCACTCTGGGGTGATTCCTTACCCAGGATCTGTTTTCCATCTTGCAATAGATCCACACAGGAGACCAGGGCCAGGTTTGGCCACAGAGAGAATTCCCTGTGAGACGCCTACCCCAGAGAGAGGACACTCGAGGTTCAAAGCCAGTGCAGGGTTTGGCAAAGGGAGCTCATTTCTATCAATGCTGAGCTGCAGAAGTCACACCAGGATGGTGTCAACGCCAGGGACCAGGGCCAGGTGAAACCCAAATTTCTTTGCTGTCTCAGCAGCCAACTAGACAGTAGAAGTGGGAAGCAAATTCAACACGTCCCCCTGGCCAGTTAGAAACCTCCTAAGTGCTTTTCATCTACCCTTGAATTTGGACGTCCCCTCTTATATGGTCAGCCTGGAACACGTGTAAAGTAGAATCGTGTAAAGGCCTTTATGAGCATCTTTACAATTGTCGTCTCCTTCCAACCCCAGCCCCAGCCCGCTTCCTGGGATGTGGGCTCCCCTCCTGCTACCCCGTGAACGACAAATCTTTTCTACTTGTGATTTTCATGCCAAATCATAACCACGATTCAGAACACTCAAGTCCTGGTTCACTTTAAAAGTCACGTAGCTCCCTTTAAAAGCGTATTCAGGGATAGATCCTGTGGGGGAAGCAAGAAAGGAATCGTCATGCACAGGTGATACCAGGAGTTCTTTCGGAGAGAACGTGGCGAGTTTGTGTGTGACCCTTGGTTCCTTTGACTAGACAGGGTGGGGGGAAACAGGCACCCCACAGAAGCAACAATGGGCTCTGTCTTCTCACATGGGGCTCCGGGAACAGTGGGAACAAGACCGGTTCCCCCCAGAGGTGCAGACAAAGAAGAGCTCCCTCCCCGAGAAGCCGATGACAAGTGGCTGCGGAAAGCATCGCTGTGATCAGTCAGAAAGGCAGGCAAGTTATTAGCTTAGCCCTGAACCCCCTCCTTAATGCGGGACCAGTGGCGATGGTTAACAGAGCCTGGCCGCAGTGACAGGCCTGGGACCTGTGCGAGGAAATCCAATTGAAACGCAGCGAAGAGGAACAAAAGTGAGAAACAGATGTTCCAGCTCCCGGAATGCACACACTTCACATGAATATGTGTGTGTTGGGGGGCAGGGGGGCACACTGGTTTCTAAATATAGTGATTTCCCCTCTTCCCCCATATAGACATTGTCAAGTTCAGTTATAGCTATCCACACTCGTTTTGTCAGATTTTCAGCAATTTCTTTAAAATAAGAAGATGTCAAAATCATAATGGCTATTAAGGGAATTCAGGGTGTTTGATTTATCTACCGAGTTCTACTAAACTATTGCAGCTAAATCATACACTGTGAAACTCCAGTCTCATAGCAATTGAAAATTATCTTTAAAAAAACTGCCCAAATGAAATTTAAGCGGTTCATGTTGTTACTAGATTATAATATTACCACATTGGTGAAATATCAAGAGAGTTCTGTTTGGATTAGTCTTTTTTTAGCCGCATCTGGTTACTAACTAGGGGAGTTTATGTCGATAGTGGTGTGATCACAGTGCAGACTGGGACTAGCACTGGCATTCAAGCTTGACAAAATCAGATAATTAGATTTGAAAGAGAGTTGAGTTTTCTGAACCACGGCGGTATGTCACGTACATTAGGAAGTGTTCTCCTTTATGTCAACACAATTCTGTTTTTCTCTAATGGCCTTTGTAAGAAGAGAGAGACCATCTCACTGTGTAGATTTTTCTTAAAAAAAAAATCAATACTCTCAATAGATTTTAAGTAGATCTAATGTAGTACAGCAGTATGCTCCTAAGAAGATAAACATATGTAAAAGAGTTTTTTAAGTGAATTAATGCATGCCACGCTGAGACCGGATCTTACCCCAAGTCCGTGGTGTTGTTCTGTGTATCTAAAGCAAAGAACAGCTGCAGAGTATTTTCTCTGGTACCACGTCATTTTTTATTGGTAGGTTTTAATCTGATACATTTTTGGGGGTCACCGAATTCTTATTTGCTTTAGAATGCCCGATTATATAACACCCTGTAAAGGAGAAAAGAGCTTGAGCTGTCATTCTGTGCTGAAATCTATTGAAGGTATTTATGAAGAGGGTGATCTTGAGCAATGAAAGCTTTTAAAATACAGGAAGAGCAGCAAAAATAAATTAATCAGGAATCCATCACTAATTTATAGGAATCACTTACAAGGAAGGTAAAACGGTTCAGTAAATTATGGATTTACAAATAAACTTGATTCTAGGACCTTGTAAAATACTTTAATTGGAATATAGATCCATTTTTCCTAAAAACAATTTTTACTTCAACTTCAGAGAGAAGGGACATGAAACCAAACCCCCTCTATGAAAATTCCAGGCAACTCTCTTCTGGTCACATAAGGAATCTATGGTGATGGTTCAAAGGATTCATCTGCTCACCACAAACTCAGGAGTGGGACCCAGCTAGCATTTCTCAAACTCATTCCCGTGAATTCTAAATTGTCAACACCTAAGGCTAATGATACCTGTCTTTTCTCTGTCATCAACAGTTAGGGTGGTTTAGCAAGAGATAAATCATCCTCACACACACAGGCGCTGTGCTATTGTTTTCTTCAAACAAAGGACCAAGCTTGTTTCTACATAAATTTTAAACATTGTTATAAGAGAATAGACTTTTTTTTTCTTTTGTGCTCAGATGAAATGAGTCTACGACATGTTTCTTCATTTGGAACATTTTTTTAAAGTTTTTAGAGTAATAGTGAAGACCCTATGCCTGATGGATCACTCTCATTCTCAAAATATGCACTGATTTTTAAGGACCACGTAGTAAGAAAAATCAACCGTCCTTTTGATGGTTAGATAACCAGCGCCTGGATCTGAAACATCCTGCCCTCAGTTGAGGAGGATACGTTTTGCTACTAAATAAACAGTGGTAAAGTAGGGAGGTGGACTTGCAGTAAGAACATTACAAGTTCATCTTGCAATAACTGCATTGGAACAAAAATGTCTTTTCATGAAAAACATTTTTATAAAAGAAAATACAAACTACTTTTTTTCACCCGTCCAAATCTTAGTTTGTTTCTTTCCTGAAAACATTCTTTATGAGATTCAAGAAGCATGCTCCCCATTTTAGAACACAGGGCCATTAATGCTAAAGTTGGAGATATTTAATATTCTGTGCTTTTAATACACACGAGGCCCGCATTAAATACAGTATCAGTGTAATAGTGAAACATATTAGGTACTTCATTAGATCCCTTGAAAATGAAATAAGGCCAAGAGTTCAGCAACATAATAACGTAATATGCTTAGAGATAATTTTACAATTTTAATACAGACTGTCCCGGGCCTAGGAACAACTGTGAGTCCATGGGAAATGGTGGCAGCCATCAGCCAAGCATAATACAAATATGTTGCAGTGGGAAGTATATTGCAGTCTAAGAAAATTACCAAAAATAGCAAAGGAAAATTCACCTATGAGTCGATAAATGGCTTTTCCCTTACCAGCCCTCCACTCGGCTTCTCCACACACACACACCCACACGCACACACTTTCTGTGGTTCTGTTTATCGTTACCATGACTCACAGGTGTAACCGGCTCCGTGTAGCAGTGGTGTGTGCCCCCTCGGCCCCCGCCTCGGCCCCCGCGCGCAGACACTGACCACGCAGACTCAGCCACGCACACGGCACAGGTCCTGCCATTTCACATCTTTGATTTCAACGTCTTTATTCTTGCCAGCCATTGTGATGGAAGGGCTTTGGCTGCCTAATCTTCACCATCGCTCTGGGCGCTGCCTAAGCCTGTGTTGCAGGCTCCGCCGGTTTTTGGGTTTCCGGTCAACTGCTTCTGCAGGGCCGCGAGCTGTGTACCCAGCGCCGCGCTGGCGGGGCCGAGGCTGGCCTGGAATCCAGGCCTTTGCACACCCCATGCCCCGCCCCACCCAGCCTTCCTTCTCTGACCTCAAGGAGGTGTCCTGGGGGAGGGAAGCAGTTATGAAGTTTTAATCGATTTTAATAGATTTTTTGAAATAGATTTCTTCCGTGGACACAAAATCCACACCCAGTGATACCTCGTGGGGCAGTTTTCAGCCGAAATTGGCAAGTCCGTGGCGCAAACCTGCCTCAAGCAGCCCGTGTCTCCCGGGTTTTCTTCCTTCTGTTCTTTCTCTCTCAAGCTCTGGTTTCCTTACATAAAAGGCAAACGCGAAACTGTTGCCTTACATTCTGCAAGGACTCAATAGCGACGCTCGCCTGTTCAGCCAACAGGTGAGATTGATCGAACCCCCAGCAGTGCCAGGAGCCGTGCCAGGGGCTGGGAGGTGGAGGGGTGCAGTGACCAACCAGCCCCGGCCACCGGCTCAGCCAGAAGCGTCCACTGACCGCCAGTCAACCGCCACGGGAGCTCAGACTGGGGGCACCCCGGCTCACCCAGACTGGGGGTCTCCTGGAGGGAGTGCTGTACCAGCAGATCTGAAGGGTGTGTGGGGATCGGCCATGGAATCTTACTGTAAGTCCTTTGTGTTCACCACTGCATTTTATGCCCCTAATACTCCTGAGAGGTGAGCAGGGCAAGCATTGATTTCTCTTTAAAACAAACAAATAAACAAAAAAACAAGGTAAGAATAAACTTAAGGCCGGCCAGTGTGAAGCCGGGCTCACACCGGGATGCTGGTGAGCTCCCAGCAGCGTGCTTCCCACGAGACCAAAAGAGCCAAGTCGGGGGGGACCCACCCCCTCCCCACGGCCCTCGCGTTACCCTGCCTGGGTCTCCTTGGGTGGACGGTGTCCCAGTCGGTGCAAAGGAGCTGTGACTTATGGCCGAGACGGTCCCGCCAGGCCACAGAGAAGGCCACCCTGAACGTGAGGGGCTGATGTAGGACCTCAGTGCCTGCAAGACCCCCCGAGGGGCAGACTCTGGTCCCCCAGGACCCTGCAGGGGCACCTCTGTAGGCTCCACGGCCCCTCACTCCCTTCTCCCTCCCCTTGGCGTTCTCCCCTCTGAGTGTTTGTGGAAGAAGTCCCCCTCTCCTTCCCCATCCACTCCGCAAACACAGACACGCACACGCGCACGCACGCACACACGCACGCACGCGCGCACACACGCACGTGCATGCACACGCACGCACACACACTGCTGCCCTTCACCCTTCTCCCCATCTCTTGTGGTGACTCTGAGTCTCCCACGGTCACCCTCCTGGTCAGGAGTTACCCTGGCATTTCCAGCAGCCGATGCCAAGAGGCTGCAATGTGCTCCTTTCAGGCCCCCCTTTTTTCTCCAGCTTGTGGGATCTCAGTTCCCCAACCAGGGACTGAACACGGGCCACAGCAGTGAAAGCCCAGAATCCTAGCCACTAAGCCACCAGGGAACTCCCCTAGGGGGACGTGCCTATCTTGTTTTTTTTTTCTTTGGGGTTTTTCAACCAGCCTGACACTTTCGTTTCCCATGTATGTCGTAGTGAAATACTCTTTCTATACAAACCTTTCTATATTATGACCTATTTCTCTCTCTGCTTCTTTACAGTTTTCTTCCTTTTCCAAAATTTCTATGATGAAGATGTATGGCTTTTATAACCATGAGCAAAAGTTTTAAAATTTCAAGGTATTCCCACACAGGAAGATAAAAAATACTGACTTTTCTCTGAGTGGTAGAACTATGGGTGACTTTTTCTTGAGTCCATATATTTTCAGATTATCTAGAATTAGATATAAATATACCTCATGTAAAATATGAAAATATCTAATTTAAAGATATGAAAATGGGAGACAAAGCCTGTGTTATGTCCAAACATATCTGTCTGCATGACAGCCGGTTTACTTCATGCCGTGTAGACCTGCCATGAAGCATGTTCCCGAGCTGAGAGGAAAGAGACACACAGACAGAGAGAAATTACGGTCCAATTGTGGACCCACACCATTAATGGACAGAGATTGGAGCTGCCCGTGTGCGATTAGAACTTTCCATACGATCTGCACTTTTCATCTTCTTGTAAAAGCCTGGGAATTTACTGCTGAGCCTGTGTCCTGCAGAGAAAATTACTTCTTTGAGAGGACCTGCTTGCACAAGCGTAAAATCCCTGCCACTCTCTGGACAGCGAGGCAACCAGTGCAGACTTGGATGTGCTGATCTGTCTCTTTTGAGTTACCTGTTCCAGAGAACTTGGGGCACAGACCTCCCAGCGTGTCACTTTCTTTATATTTTTGTCCCTTCCCAGCCTTGAGTGTCTTACTGAGGACCTCCTCCACACAGCTGACCTTACTGGGTGCGGTGGGGATGTACCAATGGCCGGCCCAGGGTCCCGGCGTGACAGAGGCGGGTCATCTCATGGGGGACGCAGAAAAACACCCACTGATCATCTGGGGAAGGGCCGGACCAAGCAGAGGGAATGGCAGGTGCAGGGCCCAGAGGAAGAGAGAAGCCGAGGCTCCAGGGCTGGAGGGAGAGGAGCCGGGGGAGGACGGACAGGTGGGTACGGGTGAGGCCTTGGAGAGCTTGAGGGGCTGGAGTTTAATTCTGAGTCTGATGAGAAGCCACTTGGAAACTTTGAGGAAGGGAATGTTGGCATATTTTTTGGTTTGTTTTTTGGTTTGGGGTTTTTTTGTCGTTGTTGTTTAGTGATCCCTCTAGCTGTGAGGAGGGCAGGTTGTGAAAGGCTAAGAGGAGAAGCAAGTAGACAGCTTCCGAGGCCAGGCTGGAGACGATGCAGACCTGGGTCAGGGTGGTCCCAGGAAGGCCCCTGGGGCTCGTGGAGACCGAGGTGCAGAGCTCAGAGCACCAGGCCTCTGGTTCTTACGAGGCACTTCGAAGGTGCCCAGGAATCCGTATGAAGGAGAGTGGGAAGAGCATCTCTCCCAAACTGGAGGCAGGGAACTCACTCTGGGCTCCAGATTCTCTGAGAGGCCATGCTGCTTTCAGACGTACCTGGTCCAGCCCCACCTGGTACCCTCCCCTTCCACCACGAGATTCTCATGGGTCCCAACAGATGTGCTCCAGGACCCCAAAATAGAACGACCTCTGGCCAAGAGAGACACTAGCAGGCAAAGTAATACTGCAGTCAAAATCCCTTATTCTCTAGCACCCGTTAAAAGGAGCAATAATTGGGGCTCAGAAGCACTTCTGGGAAAGTTCTACAGGGCATCCAAAGACCACCACCATGGTTTGTCTTGAGAATGTAGGTTGAAATATAAAAACTGTGGCTCGGGCTTCCCTGGTGGCGCAGTGGTTGAGAGTCCGCCTGCCGATGCGGGGGACACGGGTTCGTGCCCCGGTCTGGGAGGATCCCACATGCCGCGGAGCGGCTGGGCCCGTGAGCCACGGCCGCTGAGCCTGCACGTCCGGAGCCTGTGCTCCGCAACGGGGGAGGCCACGGCAGTGAGAGGCCCGCGTACCGCAAAAAACAAACAAACAAACAAACAAAAAAACTGTGGCTCTACATTGGTAGTTCCCAGCCCTGGCTGCATAAAAAGTCCCTGTAGAGCCTTTAATATACACCTGTACCCAGGCCCCAGCCCAGACCGTGTCCATCAGGGTCCTGGCGTGAGGCCCTGGCATCGGTGGTATTTAAAAGCTTCCCAGTGATTCTCGCGTGTGGCCGGGAGGAGAAGCTCAGCCAGAGGTGAGGTGAGTCACTCTGCTACATGTCCTTCCCCCCAGGATGTGAGTCATCCCAAAAGCAGGCTGCAGCTCATGACATGATTGATGTTGAGCCTTCCCTGGGGAGCCCAGACACACGCCCCTCTTAATTAATCACTTGTGAGAATTACTCAGAAAACTTAAAATACAAATATATTCATCAATTTTAGGCTTAGCAGTGAGCAGCCTCCAAAAGGCAGGTCAACCCTCTCTTCCCCCTGCCTTAGCGCCCTGTCTTCTTTCGTCCTTCCTCTTCCTGTACTTTTCTCCTTACCCTGGTCACCCACTCCACTCTCTTCCACGGGCCTCCTGGACACTCACCCCAGGCAGCTGGGTAGCCAGCCACCCTGGAGCCTTCAGGCTGCAGAGCTGAGCTCCGAGGAGAAGGTCTGGATGAAACGTAGAACTTGCTGGAAGGCCGTAACATTGGTACCATGTTTTGCTTTGCTACAGACATGTGTGCTTCACTACTATGAAAAACAGTCTGGCAATTCTTTAAAGGTTTAAACATGGTGCCGTCATAGGGTCCATTGATTCCACTTCTAAATATATACCTAAGAGAAAGAAAAACATATATTTGCACAGAAACTTGGACACCAATGTGCACAGCAGCAATATTCATAATCCAAATGCCCATCAACTGATGAATGGATAAACAAAATGTGGTATAACCATATGGTGGAATAGGATTCATCCCTAAAAAAGAGTGAACTACTGATTCATGCTACAACTTGGATAAGCCTTGAAGACATCTGCAAAGTGAAAGAAATCAGTCACAAAAGCCCACATGTTGTAGAATCCCACTTACATGAAATGTCCAGAATAGGAAAATCTGGAGACAGAAAGGAGATTAGAGATTGCCAGGGGCAGGGAGGAGTGGAAAGTGACTACCTGTGGGTACAGTGCTTCCGGGGTGAAAAATATGTTCTGAATCTGACCGTGGTAATGGTTGCACAACTCTGCAAATACACTAAAAACCACTGAATTGTTCAGTTTAAATCAGTGAATTATGTGTATGTGAATTATATCTAAATAACGCTATTAAAAATAAAATAGGGCTTCCCTGGTGGCGCAGTGGTTGAGAGCCCGCCTGCCGATGCAGGGGACACGGGTTCGTGCCCCAGTCCGGGAAGATCCCACATGCTGCGGAGCGGCTGGGCCCGTGAGCCATGGTCGCTGAGCCTGCGCATCCGAAGCCTGTGCTCCGCAACGGGAGAGGCCACGACAGTGAGAGGCCCGCGTACCGCAAAAAAAATAATAAAATAAAATAAAATGTGTACTTCAACAACAGACAATGACAAATGCTGAAATTGAGCATATTTTTTAAAAATTGTGAGGACCCTAAGAAAGTGTTACCTGGAACATTATAGTCAGGGCAGTCGGCATATAACACAGAGATACACGACCCATCACCTCCAAAAACGTTTTCCTTAATCACGGGAAGGTCAGGACCTTTGCACGCACTGGATGGGCATCTAATAAACTCTTCCCCATCTTCCGCTTTTCCCATTTAGTCTAATGGCACAACTTCCTTTTCAACAGTGAGTAGCTTTCTGTACTCGTCTCACTAGTTTTCATGCATCCACATCCAGGTACTGGTGGGAGTTTTAGTCCTTCCCATGGAGGAGACCAGGGGTTTGGGTTTTAAAGACCCTTTAAAGATGGGGTTTAAAGAGGAACCCCCACAGCTTTGTAAGCTCTCTCCCACTAAATGTCCCCACACTCACCCCCCCAGCCCCCAAGATGCTTTTCAAGTTCGCTCCCCAGTGTCAAGTTTCCTGAAATTTCTCCAGAAGCTTCTGATCTCCTTCAGTTCACCTGCCCACAGGTCCTCCTAGAACTGAGGGTCCCCCACCCCGAGCAGCGTCGAAAAGGATTCTTTTTGGCCAGGTCCCCTCCCAGAGCCCTTCTGAGAGATTTGAGGGACGAGCGCCTCCTCTGAGCACCGCCCAAGGTCGTGTCGTGAAGAAGAGGCAGGTCAGATGGTCACCACCTCTGGGGCGCCCACCAGGAGGTCACCGCCGGGTCTCCTTCCAGAGATGGTGGATGAGGCCTTCCCCCCGGGGGCCCATCACCACCCGCCATACCGGACCAGGCTGGGCCGCCTTGCTCCCGTGTGTTCTCGGCTCTCACCTCGGGGTCCCCGTCAGAAATAGCAAAGCCTCAATGAAGGCCGGTCTGACAAAGCTGACCCCCTCGTGCTCAGTCTGGGGATTTGGAAATGCTCCTTTATTCAAAAAGTTTACTAGACCGTGTTCCCGACTTAGCTCCAGGAACTGGGACCACGTACAATATGAGTGGCAGGACGAACAGAGCCCACCTGCTCAGGTGAGCCGGACCCCAGACGCAGCATCCGCGATGCCCGGGCTACAGGGTCCCCCAGGCTGCCGTGAAGGGAGGGGTCCCGCCGGGCGCACGCTGGGGCTGCGGCTTCTGGAAGCACAGAGCGGGTCCGAGGAGGTGCTTTGACCGAGACTGGAGCGGGGAACCGCAGGGCAAAGGTCGGGCGGGTGGAGGGGCCCGGCCCAGAGGTGGGGGAGGGGCAGGAGGGACGGCGGGGACGGGCTCAGGTGGCGCTAGCACCCGGGGCACAGGAGCGCTGGGGGGCGAGGGTTGAGGGGTCGGGGGCGGCCGCCCCGCGGTCCCTCCGGCTCCTGTAGGGAGGGAGGGTCCCCGAAGCCCCCGCACCGGCTGAGGACCTGGGTCGGGGCTCCCAGCCTCTGGAGGAAGGTTGCTGCGGAGGGCTCGCTCGGTCCCCCTACACACACTCCCCTCCCCCCGCACCCCCCCACCCCCGCACCTCCATCCTCTCTCTCTATCCCTGACCACCCCCTGCTGGAGGTAACTGGCTACTCACCAAGCAGACAAGGAACCTGCCCGCCGCAGGCTGGATGCTGGCGTCGGACCAGTTCTGCCGCTTTCCCCTCTTTGCTTCCTGGACCATCTTTGGGGCACCTCATCGATCCCGTTATCCCCGGGGGCTGAGCACGCGGCAGGGCGGGTGGGCGGTAAGTGCGGGGCTGTCGGGGGGCGCCTGTCACAGGCGACAAAGGACATAGACTGTCAGCCATCCACCTGCTAAAGTTGAGGACACTTTCGTGGCATGTTCTCTACTTTGGCCACAGAGTCCTGGCCCAAGGGAGGTCCGATCCAACCCAGAAAGTTATAGCACAGGGTCCCCTTCCAATATGACAGCAGCAGAGTGAGTGTGTTTCCAAATTTACATCCCTAGGGATCAGTGGTTGTTAAAATTAATGTGAATGTATTGTTTCGTTGCAGAAATTCAGGAAGCAGTGTTCTTTATTGTAAAACGATTCGTTCACACTAGTGCATGAATTAGTGATCTATTAAACCTACTCTGTAGACATAATTCTCTGGAGCTGTCATGCACTTTATAAAGTTATCAAGTGCAAACCAGGGTGAACTGATATATTCAGAAAATGACAGAAACATGTTTCTAATACAGCGTCTCTGTACCTACATGCTCATCTTCAAGCACACATGTGCCTCTAGGAAATAGAAATGCATTTTCTTGCAAATTCCTGGTATGTTTAAAGTTCAAAGTTGATTGACACATGCTTTCACTTAATGAAGGTAATTACAAAGAATAACAACTCCAAACAGATCTGTTCAGTGTAACAATCTCGTCCTGCCATGTAGATTACATTGAGACCCGTCAGATACGCGGTTTTGCCACCAATCACGCCGACGCACGTTTGTAAGACGAGAAACAGATTAATAAGCATCAACACTTTCCTCTAAACACTTGCCGAAAAGAATAAAAGCTGCTGGCTCTGAAGGAAATGATACAGCGGTAGGCGTTTCTCTATCTAGCCTCCAAAAAATAACCCTGCAGACCTCTCAGGAAGGACAGAAGAGCACATAGACCTCTTGTGACGGTTGCTGTCTGCCGGGCACACGAGCCACACAGACCCACTTTTACTAGTGCTGTTTTGCCTAATATAGTGGGCATGTTTCACCGCTTTCACTAAAAATCTCTACTGGACCGTTTGGATAAGTAACAGCCCAAACAGAAGGTTTGTTTCTGCTCCAAATGGTTGGTACTTGTTGAGTATCTAATACCTGGTAAAGACCCATCTAGCTGAAAATCAGGGGGTATCGGGGATGATTGATTGAATATTTAGAGGTAGATCATTACCCAAGCCTTTGGGAAACACAAATACATATGGAAAAGGTCTGTGATTACAATTACACCGCCAGGCGAGTGTAGTTCTAACTTCAAACACCAGGATTATAAAAGAGGGTTCCACTGCATTTAGTTTTATCCTGCAAACATGCCGGGTAAATGAATATTGCACCTAACATACCAAAGAGTGGATTTTCCACTTGACTTTTTACTGCCACGTATAAATAGCAGGTAAAATGAAAATGGATGGGCAGAGTATTGAAACAATCACATTGTATACAACATGAACTTTGTTACTATATCATAATTGTGGGGCCTTTTATTCCAAACTGGTTAAGATTTAGGGTCATGTTTTTTATAGCAAAGGGGGCATAGAATTGTAGCCAGTCAGCTGTCTGGTCTCAGCCTGGTCGTGAGTGTACCGTGACTGTGTTTGCTTTTCTGTGACACGGGGCATTACGGGGCCCCGCTGACATGCCAGATGATGGCAAAATAAATAAATAGCACACGTTTAAGACCAAAGCCCCTCAGTCATGTCGCTTTCAGGAATCTGCACTTTACATTTAAAAATAAAGGGAAGCTTCTTAGTCTGTATTTAGAAGTCAAAAAAGGTCTATTTAAAACTTAACTTTCTCCCATGGGAAATACATTTCTGTGATCCCATGTTAATGGGAGTGGGTTTATGGGTCTCGCAACATCTCTCAGAAAAAGACACCCGCTGGTTCTGTGTGGAGGAGCCTCAGGGCCGCATGGAGTTTGGATGTGCCTTCAGTAATGTCCTGTTTCAGCAGCACGAAACTCAACTGTCAAGAATTTCTTCAAAAAAATTTTTTTTGTCCACGTGGCATGTGGGATTTTAGTTCCCCTATCAGGGATCGAACCCATGCCCCTTGCAGTCGAAGCCCGCAGCCCTAACCACTGGACCTCCAGGGAATTCCCTCTTCCAAAATGTTTTGCCCATATCCTGAAACTTCTCTAAGAAGGATCGAGACCTCTAACTGCCTGTAAATGCTCCGTGTACTGTTCCCACTGTTTACTTGGAGACGCCTTATTAAGACACATTTAGATGTGATCATAACAAACAATGTGAAATCATCTCATTCTGTTTCTGACTTCAAAGGTACAACTCACTGTCTCTGAATGAACACATCTGCATGGCGGGCTGCAGCCCTGAAACCGCCCTGACTAGACAGTCGTCTGGGTGCAAAAAGCCAGCTTTCATATTTCGGAATCATAACGACCTAGTTACACTTGGTATATAATGTCATTTCTGCTGCCTAGCAAGTGAAAAGGTAAGTGATCACACTAACCTGTATTGTATTCATCAGTTAGTTACAGGAGGAAAGAAAGATGCTGGGAAAGGTCTTGGTCTGTCTACTCCTTATATTAACAGGACAATGGGAACAAACCTTGTTTGAGAAAAGGACCAAAAAAAACCCAATGATGCCTGAAAAACCCTTCTGATCTCACCTTTCACCTTCCAGCAGCTTTTAGTGTCTTACTGATGGCCCTGAACAGAGAGATTATTAGCTAGTAATTTGTCATTAAAACCTTACAAATACTGTATTTCAACAAATCCAAGATGCCACGGTAAGACACCTCGCCATTCTGTGCACCTCTAAGAAAGATCAAAACCTGACAGTTAACTTGGGTTGTGCCCCAACTGTCTGAAGCATCCTGAATCCACAGATGTGAAAATGTTAAGACACATGCGTCTTAGAACCAATAAAATACGATATCTCTAAACTTACCATGCAAAAACCAGTCTTCTGTCTTAATCGGAAGTGGCATTATCACATGTGTGCACACCTCACTTGCCCGCTACTTTTCGTCAAGCCCTGGCATCCTTGCCTCGTGAACGCATTTGCCTTCTGCCTTTCCCATCCTTCAGTACAGACCCTCGGGACTTCCCACCCATCAATGTCACAGCTGTGTCACAGCTGTCCATGGAAACCGCCTTCTAATCGGTCCCCAGGTCTCCACACCCTGACCCCTCTGTGTGTAACCCAGCCATGGGGGTACATCACACTGACCTTTACCCAGGCCACCCCCTCCAGGGTCAGCCCTTCGGGAGTCACTCCTTCTCCTTGGCCACCCCCATCCTTTTCAGACTACGGTGAGAGGACCACCGTGGTGTGTGGCAAGATCCTCAAAACAGCTGGATGTACAATGGACTGTTACTCAGCCTTTAAAAAGAGAGAAATCATGCCATTTATAGCAACGTGGATGGACCTAGAGATTGACATACTAAGTGAAGTAAGTCAGACAAGGATAAATATCATATGATATCACTCATATGTGGAATCTTAAAAAAAGACACAAATGAACTTATTTCCAAAACAGAAAGAGACTCACAGACATAGAAAACAAATTTATGGTTACCAAAGGGGAGGGGGTGGGATAAATTAGGAGATTGGGATTGACATGTACATACTACTGTACATAAAATAGATAAACAACAAGGATCTACTGTGGAACACAGGGAACTCTACTCAATATTTTGTAATAGAGACTTCCCTGGTGGTGCAGTGGTTAAGAATCCACCTGCCAATGCAGGGGACACGGGTTCAATCCCTGGTCCGGGAAGATCCCACATGCCGCGGATCAGCTAAGCCCGTGTGCCATAACTATTGAGCCTGGACTCTAGAGCCCGTGAGCTACAATTACTGAAGCCCATGTGCCACAACTACTGAAGCCCGCACACCTAGACCCCGTGCTCTGCAACAAGAGAAGCCACTGCAATGAGAAGCCCATGCACCGCAATGAAGAGTAGCCCCCGCTCGCCACAACTAGAGAAAGCCCACGTGCAGCAACGAAGACCCAACACAGCCAAAAATAAATAAATAAATGTATACTAAGCATGGTATAAAAAAAATATTTTGTAATAACCAAAGGGAAAAGAATCTGATAAAGAATGGATATATGTATATGTATAACAATCACTTTGCTGTACACCCAAAACTGACACAATATTATAAATCAACTACACTTCAATTAAAAAAATTGAAAAACATAAATAAAGATAAAATATCATTTTAAACTAACCAAAACAACTGCTGGATGAGTAGAACACATTTTCCTACAACATTAATTCCGTGCAATAGTAGGCAATTCGTGACATTTGTTGTTTTCACTAAAATAAACTTTATAGAGCAGAATGATAAATTGCCTTAATTTTTACAATAAAACAGTTCATAGAAACAGCCTCATTTCAGGTGATCAGGTGACCATCCCTCACTGCTGCATACGTGGAACATTCCGGAAGCTCTAGGCCACAGGATTAGCTCAAAGTTCCCACCACCGATCAGTCTTCATCTCCCTCCCTCTCATCCTGAATGCAAGTTCTTCTCCTGCCGAGGTATCTTCTCAACATTTCCCCCAAATATCCAGCGCAGATTGTTGCTTATAACAGTCATCGGACATCAATGATCCCTCTTCCTGCCATGTGCTATCCAGATCTGACCATGCCTTCGAGCCCAGGTCAGCCCCACCTACCCCCTCAGAGCTGTCCTCCTGCCCACAGGGACCTGGCTGCCTTCCCATCATCCAAAGACATTTACTGAAGTCCCCTATCAGGGATTGACAACTACCTCCTGGGGGCCCAAGTACCACCTGCTGCCTGCTGGCGGCCACAGCCTTGAGTGCTTGCAGCAGAGACTACGTGGCTGGCAAAACCTCATGCATTTACTGTCTGGCCTTTTATAGACAAAGTTTGCCAACACCTAGTCTAGCTCCTTATTATACCTTCTGACACAAGTTTCCATTATCTTATTATATGCTATCTTAATATATGTATTATTATATATATGCTTGTATATATTATTGTATATATGCTTACATACATATATATAAAGTTAGTTAGCATTTCCTTTTTCTCGTCTCCCACAGCTCCTTGCGGTCAGGGACCATCTTACCCACCCAGCCTCCTCTGGAATGCTGAGGACTGTTCTACCTTTGAGGAATGTGCCCCCGGCTTCGTCTGATACATTAACAAATGACGCATTGCCAAAGCACGACTTCAGTGAAAGTTGAAACAAACATGTTCTCCTGCTGACGGTGTGACCGACCGGTACACGAGATGTCCGTCCATCCATAGCTCAATCATCAGTTGCTTATTTGGCATCCTCACTGTACTGGGTCCCGGGCAGCGAGAGGAGAGTCACAGAAGAAAAACATAAGCCCTCCCCACACCTAAATTCGACCGTCTCCTTGAGACAAGATGAACACGTGTGTAAGAGGGGTCAGCAGGAAATGCACTCGGGTGAACCCGTTATGTGATGCCCAGCATTACAGGGAAAGGAGAAATTGTCGCAGTCTGCGGGCGAGGGTGACAGCTGCTCAATAAACATAGTGTGTGGCTCCATGAAAGGGAACGAGGAGTACAGTTTGGAGGCTGGTGTGTAAGGACTGTGTAAAGAGACCTGCCCACAGGAACTACAGTCAGTGCACTGCTGGGCCCGGTGAGCTAACACCTCGGGGCAGGGGAGGGCTGTACAGGTGCGTACAGGAGGGAAAAGTCCCCTCGTTCTCAATTATGTTTGATGTCTGTGTTGATTTGAATATCTTTGACTCCCCTTTCTTGTGGAACCAGACAGAATTTGCAGTAGCCTGAAACAAGTGTGTTCATTAAAGATGCAATGAATGTTTATCGGGGGCCTCTTCCAGTCCCTAGGGAAACAGAGGTGACCGAGACCAGACCCTGAAGTCTCGTTCTTTCAAGATCAGTACTGACCACGGGACGGCTCTGAAGGAAATGAACTGGGGACCTGGGGCAGGGTGAGCAGCGCTGGGCACCAGGCAGGGCAAGGTCAAGGAGAGCCCCTGCTGGCCTGGGTTGGCCCGAGGGTGGGAGGGAGCAGAGAGCCGGGCAGAGCCTGCAGCGCGTTTGCAGAAAGCAGGTGGCGGTCAGAGCGAGTGCTGGATGGCTCAGGAGGCTGGGAGGCTGGTCTGCAGCCAGGCCACGGAGAGTCCCAACATCTGTAGAGCTTTGGCTTGGATTCCATGGGTAAGAGACACGGCAATGTAATAGAAGCAGAACTGGAAAATCTGGAAAGAGAACACCCAGCGGCAACAGACCTGCTCCCTCTGAGGGCTGGTACATGTCACCTGTGACCCCAGCTTTGCTCTCTGACCCAGGCTGGAACCACAAAGGGGCCCCTAGGTTGCGAGGTGCCAGTTATCTGAAAGTTATCTGAAAGGAGGAACTGTGGGTTTCTTGGAGTGACTGACCAAGTCCTACCACTCGATTCTACAGATATTTCCCCGGAATCTTATACCCAGGACCTTGAGGAAGATAAAGGTCGATTTTCTAGAAAACAGTGTTACAGCAAATGAGTACTGGCCTTCACAGGCCTGTCTTGTCACTGTGGCTCCGTGGCTGAACTTTGGCCCGGTAGGGATTCAAATCGAT
This sequence comes from Hyperoodon ampullatus, assembly GCF_949752795.1. NCBI lineage: Eukaryota > Metazoa > Chordata > Mammalia > Artiodactyla > Ziphiidae > Hyperoodon > Hyperoodon ampullatus. The sequence goes on from NC_136915.1 coordinate 196,660,635, forward strand.
TCCTAAGTTTCTAGAGCAGTATCTTAATTTTCAACTGCACTTAGATTGATCCCAGGCAAAATGTGAGACAGGAGAAGTTTGTCGCTATGTCCTTGTCTCCAGTATCGTTCTTGGGTGACTGAGGGTCCCCTGGTGTGGCCTCAGAGTCCCCATTTCTGTCTGGTGGGCTGTGTCCGCAGGGCTCTGACCTCCTCTGCCCTGAAACAACAGGGCTCATGGTCTTTGAAACCAGACAAGTCTTTCAACATGCAGCAAAGTTACTCAGCTTCTAGAAGCTTCCACTGCCCCATCTGGCAAGCTTGAATGACGTAACCAACGCAGAGGTCTCCCACGTCCCATTAGTTACAATAGTTAGGAAATGGGAACTGCTTCGCTAACGAGGAATACGACACTTTTGTCCAGTTAAAAAATGCTTGTATCTCTAAAGGCTTTTACCAATATTGAATTAGTTTAATTGTAAGGACTTCCCTAAGTAGTCTGTGAAAATTGGAAGCATTTCTACGCATACTGAAAAGTATAAGAGGAAGGGGGAAAATCTCCCCTCCCCACCCCCTTGATACCCCGCTCTGCAGCGTATGAAGAAAATCTATTACTATTTATTTGTTATGTATTATTAAGTGCTCTGTGCTGTGGTTGACCCAATAGATTTGTGCAGTCCTGTTAGCAGCTTTCCAGACCTTTCCATGACAGAGCAGCTGTGTGTTTCTGTATTAATGTGGTTCCCAGGGCACTTTTCACGCACCACAGATTCCTCCTCTCCTGCTTGTGTCTTATCATATCCTGCTTATACACACACTCATTTGCTCATTTAACACATGTGTACCAAGTGCCTGTGATGTATATTTAAGTTGTCTATAGAAATATAATTTTTTACTCTTATGATAAATCCATACCTTTATACATGTATTCTTGTACACTTGTGTGTGATTATCTCTGGAGAATAGATTCCCCAAAGTGGAATTTCTGGGTTTAAATGTCCATGTCTGCTAAAGTTTGAGAGATACTGACAAATTGCCCCCCAAAAAGGAGGCATCAGGTCATACTCCCATCAGCCAGTTTCCTGATCTGATAGGTAAAAAATATTTTCTTAGTCTAATCTGTCTTCCCCGGGTCACTAGTGGAGATGAGATTTTTTTCCTGCATGTTTATGAGTCAATCCAATGAATTTTCATGTCCTTGACCCATCTTCTAGAAGTTTTAAGAGACCTCTAATCTTATCGACTGCAAGTTGGTTCAGAGGCAATTAGCCTTTTGGCGTCACCCACGAAGGCTGCTGTCTGTGTTGAAGGCTGACCCAGGGCACATCATGCAGCTTCGGAAAAGTGAGGAGTTATTTTACCCACTCCAGTTTCTCTTATTAGGACACGAGTCATCTGCAGATATTCCAGAGTTCCACCCTGTCCATGTTAGTGGCTCGACAATCTTGGAGTCGAGGAAGGAAATAGACAAAAGGTCTGGGTACAGGGGCTTCCCTGGTGGCACAGTGGTTGAGAGTCCGCCTGCCGATGCAGGGGACACGGGTTCATGACCCAGACCGGGAGGATCCCACATTCCACGGAGCGGCTGGGTCCGTGAGCCATGGCCGCTGAGCCTGTGCGTCTGGAGCCTGTGCTCCGCAACGGGAGAGGCCACAACAGTGAGAGGCCCGCGTACCAAAAAAAAAAAAAAAAAAGGTCTGGGTACATTGGTCATTTTCTTCTCTCAGACCTTCCCAGTGGTCATAGCAGGTGGCTCATTACTTCCTATCAATACCGTAATGATAACGAATAGTTACCGGGTCTCCTGGAGAGTCTTTTCTGAACATCCCATCTGAAACATCTTCACCCTCTGCAAGCACTCCTCCACCCCCCGTCCTGCCTAGTTTTTCTCTACAGCACTTCCCACCCTGGGCCTCCGTTCGTATTTCCTTGTTTACTTCTGTCTGTCTCAGGGCAGCCTGAGCCCCAGTGAAGAGGCTTGAACCAGAATAGAACTCCACAGTCGTAAGAGAACTTCTATGTATGCTATCTCATCTAATCCCTCCAGTGACCCTGCGGCAGAGGTATTACTATTACCTCCATTTCACAGAAGAGGAAAACTAATCCAAGATAAATTAAGGGACATGGTCAAGGTTGTGTAGCTGGTACGTGGGAGGGTCTGTGAGCTCTACCTTGTGATGCTGCTGCTTCTAAAGAGAAACAAAATTGATGCCTCTCCCCCTTCCCCCCAACGGCCCAAATGTTAGTAGAAATGTAGCCATTTCCAGCATGGTCGTGGGATGGCTCTAAAGCTAGTACTTTATTTGTTAATAGTTTTTGATTTCCATATATCTACATACTCCATCCTGCATATTTAACTGGTTCCCAGAAATGACGATTTTGATGCTAGTCTATTTGGGAAAAGAGGGGCCCTGCAGTCCAGCGTTGATGATCCTTCTCGCTAAATCGTACAAAGCAGAGAGCTGTTTCATTCTTTTTTTTTTTTTTTGAAATCATATTTTAATATTGATGTGCTATACTATTAGTAATGGCTTTTTTTTTACATCCTTATTGGAGTATAATTGCTTTACAATGGTGTGTTAGTTTCTGCTATATAACAAAGTGAATCAGTTATACATATACATTCAGTCTTTTTTGACATACAAATTCCAGAGCAATTAGCATTTTGTGGGCACTCAACAAATATGTGTTGAAAGGAATCATGTTCCCAGTGGAATTGGCTATCGCAACTAAAACCTTAATTTCAAAATAGCAGAGGGAGGTTCTCCCTTCGTAAACCAAACTTTCACAATAGAATCACCTGGGTCCCACATTCACAGGTTCTATTCAATGGGCCTGGGGTGAGACCCGGCCGTTGGGATTTATAAAAACTCCCTGTGATTCAAAGGACAGCCAGGGAGGAGAAGCATGGAATGACAGCTTCCTCCAGTGAAGAGTGTGTGCCCATCAAAAGGTAACATTTAGGCAAAAATATTCACTGAGCAGAATTCTTCAAGAATCACCCAATTTGAAAGCCCCTTGGAGGAAAATTAGACCAGACCAGCTCAGAAGGGACCATGGAAGCAGCTCTCCTGAACACGAAGGAGCCCTCAAGCCTTGGGGACTTGCAGAAATTACTTGTGAACAGAGAGGTATCCTTTTGTTTTTCTAGAGCAGGGATCTGCAAACGTTTTCTGCCAAGAGCCAGTGAATGACTATTTTAGGCTTCACAGGCGATGACCCCGCTCCCCAGGGCAGCCCCAGTGGAGGCTGGACCCACGTGGATGGGGAAGTGTGACCTGTTCCAGTAAAACTCTGTCTGCGGACATTAAAATGTGAATTTCACACAATTTTCACGTCACAAAATATTATCCTCTTGATTCTTTCCAACCTTTTAAAAACATAAATCCATCCTCAGTGTGAGGGCCAGACAAAAACAAGCAGTGAGGCCAAATCTGGCCCACAGGCCATGATTTGGTAACCTTGCTCTAGAAGACCGTAGTAAGAAACAAAGACAGGAACACATCAGAGCTGTTAATAAATGGATTGTCCAGCAAAAGACACATTCGGGTAGAACTGATTACATCCATCCCATCCTTCATTCCTGCCCCGCCCAGGATGCCCGAACTAGGATTCCTTCTCAAACTGCAGGTGAACTTGAGATGCTGGTGTTATCTCGGGTCGAGCCCGCTTGTCTTTTAGTCCCATCCTTACTAGCGAAATTATAGGCTGCAGGAGGCGTGCAGAACCTCAGGACAGGGATGGCTCTATCAAGGGCTTTCACAACTCAGTCACAGAACCTGCGGCTGCCCTACGTGGAGGCGGCCTTTACTGCCCTTTGGGTCATAAAAAACGTCAGCTTCAGGTCCCCAAGTGAACGGTTTATAGGCGTGGACTTAGGCAAACACAGGCCTATTAAATACGAGCTCCAAGATTTGGTGAAATCAGAGACGTGAGAACTGGAGGGTGATAAAGTGAGTCCCACACCCAGTGGCAGGAGGGCAGTTTCCCTAAGGGGACGCCGGTGGCGGGGGAGGTGCTCTGGCGACAGAGGGTCACTTTACCATGAAGTAGGGATGTGCAGGAGGGGAAGCTGCTGGCAGAAACTGAAGCACTTGCCTTGCTTCATAAGGGAATCTCTCCCGCTTATTTAATGTATCAGCGCACGGGGCTTCTGCACATCCCACACGGCCCTTGGTAACAGAAACACTAAAACGTGAAATGAATTTCCTTTGGAGAATTCTCCAAAATAAATAGTGAGGCTCGTGGAGAAGAGAGATGTGCTTATGGTGGACAAAAAAAGAGAGACTCACGGCAACATGGATGGACCTAGAGATTATCCTACTGAGTGCAGTAAACCAGCCAGAGAAAGACAAATGTCATGTGATCTCACTGACACGTGGAATCTAAAAAAAAAAAACTGATACAAATGAACTTATTTACAAAACAGAAACAGACTTACAGACATAGAAAACAAACTTTTGGTTACCAAAGGGGAAAGATGGGGGGAAGGATAAATTGAGAGTTTGGGATTGACATATACACACGACTACATGTAAAACAGATAACCAACGAGGACCTACTGTATAGCACAGGGAACTCTACTCAGTATTCTGTAATAACCTAAATGAGAGAAGAATGTGAAAACGAATAGATACATGTATATGTAGAACTGAATCACCTTGCTGTACGCCTGAAACTAGCACAACATTGTAAATCAAGTATATTGCCATATAAAATTTAAAATTTTAAAATAATTAGTAAAAGAATTTTGTCTTGGACTTCCCTGGTGGCGCAATGGTTAAGAATCCACCTGCAGTGGTTGAGAGTCTGCCTGCCAATGCAGGGGACATGGGTTCGAGCCCTGGTCTGGGAAGGTCCCACATGCCCCGGAGCAACTAGGCCCATGAGCCACAACTACTGAGCCTGCGCGTCTGGAGCCTGTGCTCCACAACAAGAGAGGCCACGAGAGTGAGAGGCCCACACACCGCGATGAAGAGTGGCTCCCGCTCGCCACAACTAGAGAAAGCCCTCGCACAGAAACGAAGACCCAACACAGCCAAAAATAAATAAATAAATAAATAAATTTATTTTAAAAAAAAAAAAAAGAATCTGCCTGTCAATGCAGGGGACACGGGTTCGAGCCCTGGTCCGGGAAGATCCCACATGCCGTGGAGCAACTAAGCCCGTGCGCCACACCTACTGAGCCTGCGCTCTAGAGCCCGCAAGCCACAACTACTGAGCCCACGCACCACAACTCCTGAAGCCACGCTCCTAGAGCCCGTGCTCCGCAACAAGAGAAGCCACTGCAATGAGAAGCCTGCGCACCGCAACAAAGAGTGGCCCCGGCTCGCCGCAGCTAGAGAAAGCCTGCGCACAGCAACGAAGACCCAACGCAGCCAAAAATAAAATAATAAATGAATTAATTTTTCAAAAAAAGAATTTTGTCTTCATCCATGTTAAAAAAGAGAGAGCAAGAATCCACTTAGAGATGGTTTCTTCTTTTCTTTGGAGAAGAAAGGAAGATAAAGGAGACAGAGTGGGTAGGGGTAAGGAGATGTGGAAGAGGAAAAATCCAAGAGGTGGCGTTTGCACGGAGGGGCCCCGTGGGGACTTGCAGGGGTGGCCCTCGGGCACGGCCCAGAGCTGCTTCTGTTCCCCCAAATCCCAGCCACCAACAGGCCCTGCCACCAAGGGCGTCGTAAACGTGTTTTACGAGCCATGCTGCTCCTGCGTCCTCATCTTCCCCAGAACAAAGGCCAATGTCCAACCAGAGCAACAGCGAAATTACCAGCCTGACCCTCACCTCTCCAATGGGCTTCGCACGCAAAAGCTCACCCGATCCGATAGGTGGGACCCGGGGCCCCTTTTTGTAGCGACATTGATGCTTTTCCCCAGGCTCACGGGGGAATTTTCCAATTACACACACAAAAATAAAACCCGCAAACATGACAGCAGTGAGAGAGGCCCCAGAACTATTGCTGAAACACCAAAAGCTGCTTCTCATTAAAGCAGAGATTTAGTGGAAAAGTTTAAACAGAGAACTTAGGGGAGAAAGTAGATGCTGAAAACTGTGGAAATCATTCTACCTGAGGAAAAGCAGAGCGGTCAGCCAAACCCCTCTTTGCTGACCTGGTCAAAGGCCCGACTTCCCAGCTGGGCGGCCACCCTTCGGACAGCAGCCCTGGCTTCCCCACTGATTTCAGTGATTCAAACATCCTTGATTATGTTGATTTCCTATGAGTAATAAAAAAAATGTGATGGAATATTTTTAGCATTACATGACTTCATATAAAAAAATGCACAAGTCAGGGGAGAAAGCCTTTCCTCAATCATGTCACTTTATTTTTATTCAGAAAACATGCTTCCATGGGGCTTCTCTGGTGGCGCAGTTTTTGAGAGTCCGCCTGCCGATGCAGGGGACACAGGTTCGTGCCCTGGTCCGGGAAGATTCCACGTGCCACGGAGCGGCTGGGCCCGTGAGCCATGGCCGCTGAGCCTGTGCGTCCGGAGCCTATGCTCCACAACGGGAGAGGCCACAACAGTGAGAGGCCCGCGCACCGCAAAAAAAAATAAAAATAAAATAAATAAATGCTTCCTGTCAGTTTACCCAGTCCTGCTGGACCACCTGCCGTGGACTCGGGCCCTCTGGGTGTGATGGACCAAACAGACACCTCAGGGCCGCCCTGATGGGGCTCACAGCCTCCTCGGGGAGACAATCAAACAACAGTACAAAGGGGTCATTACAAACTCAGAGACTTTCCATGAAGGTCAGAGGGGACACGGCAAATTCAGTGTCATTGCAGCAGGGAAACGTCAGGAGGCTGGCGGAGACGAGGTTGGGGTGAGAGGTGCCCTGATCACCCAGCAACCTGTTCACTGTCCTGCTGGGTCTTGGGCGTCTGAGGACCAGGAGGCCCTGGAAGGGTTAAGTGGTTGGGCCTGACACCGTGATGTGGAGTCTCCACCTCATGGGGGGAAGACGCCCCCAATTTCATTGTTTCTCTTCCTTCAGGCTGTGGATCAAGATTTTTTAAAACATTAGCTGGATTCTTGGGTGAATACAGAAATTCAGTTTTATTGGGGATGGGGGGCGGTAGGCAGTTAATAGGGATGCCGACGTCCAGACAAAGCCTAGCGTTTAACAGGGGAATCGGATGTGACATAGAAGACAAACAAGGGTTTGTTTGTTGTTAACTGGCTTTGGAGTCAGATAAACCAATATTCAAGTCCTGCATCTACACTAGCTGTGAGGCCTGGAACAAGTTACCTTTCTTTGCCTGTTTCCTCACCTGTAAATTTACCATAAGAGTATCCTTCTTCCATAGGTGGCTCACATGAGGAGTAAATGAAACCATAGACGCGAAGCCCTGAGGACAGCGCCTGACTACCGTAGAGTGATGTCTCGATAAATGACAGCTTCTGTGATTGTGTCATCATCAGGGAAGTTTTCTTCTCAGGCATCATCACCTTCCCAGTCTCCTGGATTCCCACTCAATACTCAGTTCTCTGGAAAACCCACGCAGATACTAAACAGCAAGAAAACATTCCCTGGCTTCCGTTCCAGGCTGAACAGTCTTTTACAATCACCACAAGGATAAAAAAAATCTGCCAGAAATTCCCCAGTGGCTTTCAGAGTCTCTGGATGTCTCCTTATGACTGTCTCATTCTGTTTTGTGTCTCTAGGAAAAAATGAGGCTTCCTATCAGCAGCCCTGGAGGAGACCAGCTCCCACGTGTGCATGGAAGTCAAGAACAGAGGTCAGACTCAGAGGGCCTTGGAAAGTGACTCAGAATCCTCCACGAGGTGCGTGTATACACACACAGCATTCGTAAAATACAGCAGCTGCATTATTCCTGTTGGCCTCCAGGTATAAAGCGTGGATATAAAATGTCACAGGAGGAGTCTTTGAGAGCGTTTGGAGATTATTTCTTTTCACAATATTAAGAACAAAAACATGTTGACATTTTGTACTGCTCCTTTCAGCTTTCCTTATTTTGAAGTCAGGGCTTCAAGTCCAAGACCAAGGAGCCAGTCGGGGAGGAGGGGGTTGGGGGGGCGGGGGCGTTGTGGGGGCGAGTTCACATAGTCCTGTGAGATGCTGCCATCTAGTGGCCAAAGTGAGCACTACAGCGGGAGGCTGACAGCCCTTTGTCCCTCAAGTTCTAGGTTATTTGGCAAACCTGTGACCTGCCCTTCCCCAACACTCCCACTAATCATACTGACTCCTCGGGGCTTAAATGAATCTTGTCTTTCCTCCATAGGAATAGTACAAATGAGCCATAATAAAACCCATAAACTATTTTGGTTGAAGGATTAAGGAGCTTTGTTTGTCTGTTTTGGATAAATGTTTGGGTAGAAAGTAAATCCAGGCTTTTAATCTGTAAACATTGCAAGTATTGATAGAAGTACAAATCCAGTCTTTTAAGATATGAGAGGAAAGTGTATATTGTATGAATTCTGTGACTTCACAGGAAGAGAAACACAAATCTTTCTTTCACAACAAATCTTGAAGACACATTATGTGATCCACACATCGCAGGTCATTTACTCCATGTATGGAAAGCGTGATGGGGGCTTTGCACGTGGCGTCCCGCAGTCCTCACAACAGCACTGCAAGCTCTGTTCACGCCCACGCAGCGGCTTAAACAGCTCAAGTCACAAGGCTACTAGGTGAGAACTCAGAAACGAGGGTACAGTCCCCCGAAGGCAGACTCCCCTGCAGTCCTGTGGGCTGCGTCCTCTTAGCTGCAGACAGCATCTGGCACGTCACAGCTATTCAACACGTGTCCATGAGTGAATGAACGAATGGATGAATGAATGTGTCACGCAGTGAAGCTCTTCCTCCCGGGCACACAACCAGAGCGCAGTTGTTATCGTGATCCTGCAACCAAATTCTGGCCCTTGGACGCATTACCTCCAGGCCTGGCCGATGAAAACCTCCCCCTCTGCCGGCTGAAAGGAGGGGACTCCCAGAACCTAAGGAGCGTGGGGCTCCTACAGGGGCTGGGATCCCTGAGTGGCTTCATGAAGCAGAGCCCCTGCCCCCGCCCACCCGCTGGATTGTGACCCAGTGAGAAATCAAGGGCTCTTGTGGAAGCCACAGAATCTGAGTCCTCCCGGACCAGTAAGACTCCAAGGCAGTGCTTTTGAAGTTATAAACACTGCTTTTTTCTGTACAAGAAAGACAGCCTACATTGCCGTCATTTTAACTTAAAGCTCTCACGCCTGAATAAAGCACTCTAGCTCTATGTTTATAATTAATTCACTCCCTCACGGGAGAGTTAAGATAGCATGTTTCATGAACTCAAGCACAATCCGTTATTTTTAAGATCCGGGCTCTGACCGTGACTCAGCAGAGGAAATCACTTCTTTGACGACACATCAACCCACAGGATGGGGGAGGAGACAAAGCACAAGGGGGGTATCTGTGTTCACACCGACAGAGCCCCCCAACCCTGAGGTGGGGAGCCCCGCTGGTTACCTTGGACACGCAGGCACACACGGGGCGGGGCATTGTATTTACATCAAGGCCACTTCCTCTCTGTAACATACGTGTACGTGGAGCTTCTCCTTTTGCATTTGCCCACTTACCTCCCTGGTAGGTTTCAAAGCATCCACTGATATGTTTTTCCCTTTCTAATGGTTCTGACAAGGAAATAGGTTCTGTTCCATATCAGTCACCAAGAGAGCTGTAATTTGCCTCTAATGTTCCTGTGTCATCTGCCAGCAACTTTCAGGGGCCTCCCTGTGTTGGATTCGAATTAGAAATGCACCCGAACCAAGCAGGGAAAGCGGCGGGGTGGTGGTGGTGGTGGTATGAATTGGGAGATTGGGATTGACATGGATACACTGATGTGTATAAAATGGATGACTAATAAGGAAAAATATTTAAAAAAGAAAATTATACCATTGGAATTTCTCTGTTTTCAAAATCATATACCTGGGGATCATTCTTAAATAAGGAATCGGACCAAAACAAGAATAACAACAGGAATTCATCAGTGAGCGGAGGGTGTTAGGCATCCCATCGCCCACACTCACCAGCTGACCACACTGTGGCATCCCAAAACATGTGGCCTCTCTCTGACCTCAGAAACCTTCTGGGGCTTCCTCATTAAACTCTGTTTAGTGTCCTCACCATTCAGCCATCCACCTGTCACATGTGGACAGAATCTGTTGGCCGCTCTTGGATTCAGTGCAGCTTCTGCTTTCTGTCTCCCACGCGAGCCATGGAGCTGGCCAAATAGGTCCCTTCTGCGTGTGCTTTTGAGGGAAAATTTCACAAGAGATTGATTCACACCACCGTGAACAGACCTCCAAACCTCAGCACTATAATCAGTTACCCAACAGCCCTTGGAAACTTTGTTTTGGAAGTCGGAAATTTTCAACTATTCATTATCAGTAGAAATGAAAGAAGAGAAATGGCATTAGTGTTGAGAGAGAACGCTATCAACCTGTGAATGGATGAGGACTGAAAACTTCAGAAGAGTCCACCTAGAATCAGTGCTGTCAGGGTTAAAAGATAAGTCCCGAAAGGCTTTCACCAGGTCCTTAAGAATAAAATTACAAAAAGTGAAAAAAAAAAGAAATGCACCCGAGAAGAGAAATTTCATGGAGAAAGACTGTATTTCCATTAAGGCACAGGAATATGAAATTCAAATACAATACCATTCTTTAACATTTGACAAAATTATTTTAACATTTACCTGAGAAAATAGACAGTTGAGAATAGTTAGGAAATTTTGGCAGAGAAGAAAAGTGAAGGAGGATTTGCCTAATTAAAATCAATTTAAAGACATTAATTAAAACACTGTGGTGATGACATGAGAATAAATACATAGATCACTGGAACAGGAAAAAATAGTTATAAAATGGGCCCTCAAATATTTAAGATATTAGTGTATTATACTTATTTTTTTAATTTATTTCATTTTTGGCTGCGTTGGGTCTTTGTTGTGGTGCACAGGCTTCTCATTGCAGTGGCTTCTCTTGTTGTGGAGCACGGGTTCTAGGCACGTGGGCTTCAGTAGCTGTGGCACGTGGGCTCAGTAGTTGTGGCTCATGGGCTCTAGAGCACAGGCTCAGTAGTTGTGGTGCATGGGCTTAGTTGCTCCGCGGCATGTGGGATCTTCCCGGAGCAGGGTTTGAACCCGTGTCCCTGCATTGGCAGGTGGATTCTTAACCACTGCACCACCAAAGAAGCCCCTATTATATTTATTTATTTATTTATTTTTGTTTGTTTGTTTTTCGGGTTTTTTTGGCGGTACGCGGGCCTCTCACTGCTGTGGCCTCTCCCGTTGCGGAGCACAGGCTCCGGACGCGCAGGCTCAGCTGCCATGGCTCACGGGCCCAGCCGCTCCGCGGCACGTGGGATCCTCCCCAGACCAGGCCACGAACCCGCGTCCCCTGCATCGGCAGGCGGACTCCCAACCACTGCGCCACCAGGGAAGCCCTATTTTTTAAATCACAGATCAATGAGGAGGAGATGGAGTGTGTGACAAATAATATTTTTTTAAATGGTCAATTATTTGGGGAAAAATTCTTCTTACCTCTTCTCGTACAGCAAAATAAACCCCAAATTCATTGAAGAATTTAAAGTGAAAGCATTAACAAGAGCTAGAAAAATATAATGGTGACTATTTATACATTCTGAGGATAGGAAAAGATTTTCTAGACATAAAATTTATGGAAAGGAAAAAATGGAATAAAATACTGATCAATTTTGACCTCATAAAATTTTAAGTGACTGTATTTCAAAGATATAATAAGCAAAATTAAAAGGTAAACCAGAAATTGAAAACTATTTGCAATACATATGACAGAAGTTTAATATACTCATAAATCTACTAAACAAACTGGAATAAAAACAAACCAAAATGAAACAAATAAAAACCCACTAATGCCTTAACAGAAAAATGAGCAAAAAGTGTAAACAATTTCTTCACAAAAGAAACAATATAGGGCTTCCCTGGTGGCGCAGTGGTTGAGAGTCTGCCTGCCGATGCAGGGGACACAGGTTCGTGCCCCGGTCCGGGAAGATCCCACATGCCGCGGAGCGGCTGGACCCGTGAGCCATGGCCGCTGAGCCTGCGCGTCCGGAGCCTGTGCTCCACAACGGGAGAGGCCACAACAGTGAGAAGCCCGCATACCGCAAAAAAAAAAAAAAAAAAAAGGAAACAATATAAATGGTTAACGGATGGAAAAAATGTTCAACTTCACTAATAATTGAAACAATAAGTTAAATCACAGGAAGGTGTCATCTTTCACTTATCAAATGACCTAAAATCTTTTAAAAAAAAGAATACTCATTGTTAAGTAAGGCTATGTTGAGCACTTTCCTGTGCTAATGGTGAGAGTACATTTGTCCATAGATATCAAACTGTGTCACAGACTCTATACCCTTGGATACTGTAGTCCCATTACTGTGACTATATCCTAAAGAAATAACCAGAGTTGCAAGTATCCATGTACCAAAATGCTTGTTGAAGCATTATCTGCAATAGTGCAAAATCTGAAAAAACACAAGTCTCCCATACTAGAAGAATGGTTACATAAATTCTGGTGCAGTCACACAAGTGGATTTACAGGGTCATTAAAAATAATGTAAAATAATGTTGAATTCTATGAGAAAACTCTGATAATATATTAAGTAAAGAAAAGTAGGGTATATATTTAATGTTTATGCACATATATACACATACATGTGCACATATACGGGTAGACCTCGGATATATTGTGGGTTCGGTTCCAGACCACCATGGTAAAGCGAGTACCACAATAAAGGGAATCACATGAAGTTTTTGGTTTCCCAGTACATATGAACGTTAGGTGTACTCTATACTGTATGTACTTTATTACGTGTACAATAACCTTATGTCTAAAAAAAGCCAATGTGCATAACTTAATTTAAAAATATTTTACTCCTAAAAAGTGCTAACCGGGCTTCCCTGGTGGGGCAGTGGTTGAGAGTCCGCCTGCCGATGCAGGGGACATGGGTTCGTGCCCCGGTCCGGGAGGATCCCACATGCCGCGGAGCGGCTGGGCCCGTGAGCCATGGCCGCTGAACCTGCGTGTCCAGAGCCTGTGCTCCGCAACGGGAGAGGCCACAGCAGTGAGAGGCCCGCGTACCGCAAAAAAAATGCTAACCATCATCTGAGCCTTCAGCGAGTCCTAACATTTTTGCTGATGGAGGGTCTCACCTTGACGTTGACTGATGCTGACGATCGGGGTGCTGGTTGCTGAAGGCTGCTCACACATCTTCTGACCCCTCCCACCCTCAAGACCTACAGTCTTGTCCCCACTCACCTTCCCCTCGTCCGCTCCGTCCCTGCACCGCCTCTGTGCTCCTTGTGGCTGGGGGCACCCCTTGGCCCCTCCTCCTGGAGGGAACGGTGCCTGCTCTCCCGACCTCCATGCTGCCCTGACCTCCTCTTCACCCTCTCACCCGCCTCCCTGGGGGCGTCCACTCCCTACCCCCACCCACAGCCATGCCCACCCCTATAGGTGGGAGGAGCCCCGAGGGCAAGGATGCTGGGCCTGGCACTGCAGGCACGCGGTTCAGGCTGGCTATTGGGTGTTGACGGGAGAAAAGGACGAGGGGGCAGTGGGGGCAGGTGGGGAGAGAGGGAGGAGGGAAAAGGAGGAGCTGGAACCAAAAGGCAGCAGGACGCTCCAGGTTTTCTGCTTGTTTCTTTTTGTTTGTTTCATGGTTTTTTTGGCTTTTAGGTTTTGGGGTGTTTTGTTTGTTTGTTTGTTTTTGCAGCTAAAGACAGAGGACCGATAGACTCTGACCTCCATGTTTGGGATGTTTGATGCCTATTCTTGGTTCTTTAAAAATACAAGATGGACTTTCCTGGCAGTCCAGTGGTTAGGACTCGGCGCTTTCGGTGCAGTGGCCTGGATTCAGTCCCTGGCCGGGGAACTAAGAGGCCGCAAGCCGCGGGGCACGGCACCCCAAAATAAATAAATAAATAATAAATAAAGTAAAACTACATGAAAATGGGACTGGGTGAGGAGAAGCATAAAAGAGGAGGTCTTGGAGATGCAGGTACTTACAGCCAGCCGCTCCTGACCTGCTGAAGGTGCTCAGGGAGAGAGCAGACAGCTCAGCGCTTAGTTCAGCCTCCCTCCCAGGCAGCCGCTACCTACCAGACACACCTGGACAGGCCCCTTGTGTTTGCGGTAGAAGAAGGTCTAACCCACTGGCTTCCTGCTCCCGTTATCACGAAACTACGTTTGCCTCCATCCAGCTCATCCCTTTCAAGTTTTCTAATCAATTTAGTGAGATTCAAAAGCACGTATGATTCCATCAGACGTACAAAGTGACATATTCCACCATTATTCATTGACGCTTCGTTTGTGGTAGCAAGAGATCAAAACCACCCAAATGTCAATTAATGAGGGATTTGTTAGCTAAGTTATGGCTCAAACAAGGAGATTCCATGCAGCCATAAAATGGAACCAGGAAGCTCTGTGGGAACTGACGTGAAGAAGATTTCCAAGATGATGTTACATGAACAAAGCAGAGTGTCCATAGAATGCGCTATTTGATTAAAAAAGAGAAAAATTTTAAATTTAAAATATATTTTAAATTTTTAAATATTAAATTAAATTTTAAAATTAAATAATAATTAAATAATTATTTAAATAATAAATAATTAAATAAATTTAAAAATTAAATTAAATAAATATTAAATTAAAATTTAAAAATATTTAAAATATATTTTAAAATTTTTAAATATATGCATATGCTTTTAAATATCTACTGAAGGACCCATAAGAAACTGCGAATCTGGGTGGCTGGGGTACAGGATGGGAAGAAGGCTTTTTAATCAGATGTTATCGGGCACCTTTTGGATTTCGAACCGGGTGAACGCGTTGCCTCGTCAGGAAATAAATTAGATTAAAACCTTCATTAGCGACAGAGTAAGTGGTTTTGTCCAGGGACTGTGCACAGCGATCACACAGACACAGCCCCCGCCCACTAGGAGCCTGGGACAGAATCAACTCAGTGCCAGGAGGGGACCCCACAAAAGCCACCCCCCTAAAAGGAGCCTCCCAGCAGGTCAGGGTGGCGCCCCAGAGCATGTGGCCTCCACGACCCAGAATGCTGACCTCTGCCTGCCTTGTGGCCCCTCTGGACTTTTGGGTGTTCACGTGTCGCAAATTATTGCAGGTTTATTTTCTTTCAATTACGACCTGCCCTGTTTTGATTCGTACTTGTAAAAGGAATGTATGTAATATGCGGTCTTCAAGCAGGAACTGGATTCGTCTCAGCAGGAATAAGAACAGAAGTGGTGAAGGAAACACCTCGGAGCCGCCTCCCCGTCTGAGTTTTCGTATCTGTTGTCACCAGGCTACCAGGCACCGAAGCTGGGAGACTCTGTGGATTTACAGCGGCAGTTAAAGGAACATTATTGGGGTCTTATTAACACCGGAGCTTTCTTCCCGCCCAGGTGCTCTCAAACGACCCTGCCATCCTCAAACCTTAGGAAAAATCTAAATTAACTAGGATTTTTATTCTACTCCTGCATCGGGGGGAAAGAAGCTCGTTAGTGTGAGAAATGGTTTATTAAATGATGCATTAAAATACACTCAGTTTTTTGTTTGGGTTCTGCTGACACTTCATCCTCTGCCAGCTCACCTACCTCTGTTACACCACCAGTGAAAATTAATATTCCGGGTGATGCTGAGCCGCCGAAGAAAGACCTGCTTGTGTACCTCCGTATGAAGACACTGAAGTCGTATTTTTAAAAATGCTTAATGCCAGACACAGAAGGACAAATATCACGTGATATCGCTTACATCGCTTATATCTTAAAAAAGGGCACAAATGAACTCATTTACAAAACAGAAGTAGAGTCATCGATGTAGAAAACAAACTTATGGCTACCAGGGGATAAGGCGGGGGGGGATAAATTGGGAGATTGGGATTGACATATACACACGACTATATATGAAATAGATAACTAATAAGGACCTGCTGTACAGCACAGGGAACTCTACTGAATACTCTGTAGTGGCCTACATGGGAAAGGAATCTAAAAAAGAGTAGATATATGTATACGTATAACAATCACTTTGCTGCACACCTGAAACTAACACAACATTGTAAGTCAACTATATTCCAATAAAATTTTTTTAAGTAATAAAATTTAGGTGTGTTTATTACATAAAAAACTTAATAAACAGGAAAGAATTCATGAAATATAAAATATTAAATGAGAAAAGCAAGATGCAGCATGCTGCTAAAACCTTGTGTGTGTGTGTCTGTGTGCGTGTACCAAAAAAATTAAAATTAAGGGCTTCCCTGGTGGCGCAGTGGTTGAGAATCCGCCTGCCAATGCAGGGAACACGGGTTCGAGCCCTGGTCCGGGAAGATCCCACATGCCGCGGAGCAAATAAGCCCCTGCGCCACTACTGAGCCCGCGCTCTAGAGCCTGCGAGCCACAACTGCCGAAGCCCGCACTCCTAGAGCTCGTGCTCCGCAACAAGAGAAGCCACCGCAGTGAGAAGCTCGCGCTCGGCAACGAAGAGTAGCCCCCGCTCACCCCAACTAGAGAAAAAGCCCGCGCGCAGCAACGAAGACCCAACGCAGCCATTAAAAAAAAAAAAATTAAAACTTTAGAGCAGTTATTATTTCGGTGCAGTAAGGACTATGGGTGATATTTATTTTCTTTACTTTCTCAATTTTTCTTACATTTTTACAAATGAGCTTTATAATATTTTCATAAGCAGATCCAAAAAATCTGAGCTTTAGAGAAATGTACTTCATTCAGCATACTCTACGAAGGCACGACATGGGGGCCATAAGTTTAGCAAGACTTCCAGCAGCTCCAGAAGGTGACTCCGAAATATTCAATTTGCTAGACCCCTGGTCTCCCGGCTCACCTGTGAGTGAGGGTCCCCGTGCTCTCAACAACGTTTCTGTCACGAGCACGGTCCACTCTAGGGATTTCCTGAGCAGCTCCAGGGAGTGGATGCCCAACACACCCTGTCCCGTGGTGGTGGAGGTGGGGAAGAGGGGCCGGGCCTCTTACCCAGGGAGGAGGTCATGTGGCCGTTCTGGACACCTGACCCCTCTCGGTGGACTGAGACCTGCCGGGGGGACCATTAAGAGGATAAAGTTAATGAATAATGAACAGCATATTTATACAGCTCTCGTGGTCCCTGAAGCCCTTGTGGTGCGTTATGAATGCACAGATGAATTACATATTGGGAACACATCCTTTGCCACCGAGATGCCGCCCCTCCTGGGTGAAAAGGGACCTTTGTTACCTGGAGCGCCATCCAAATGGACAGGAAGCCCAGAGGAAAGCGGAGGGAAAACAGCTCATCCCTGGACAGTTGAGGAAAAGCGCTTGGCAACGGAAGGAACGGAGAAAACAGTTCTGCTGCTGCAGAAAGACCCCAATCCCCTTGCACCCACCCTGCCACCTGCTGAGAGCCTGCAGCTGAGGACGCATAGTCCTGGTCAACTGACGAGCACTAACCCCGGCCGGGACGTCCCCGCACCGCGCCAGCCTCAGTTTCCTCATCTGCAGAACGGAGGTGGTGATAACAAAACTTCGGCTGAGTCACTAAAGCTGTGAGGGTTAAATACGGTAAAATAGACACAGGCTGCTCTTGGGACCCCTCTCAGATGTTAACAAACTGTAGCCTTTAAGGTTAAGTAGGCTCTATGTTTGTTAGACCTTAGAGCAACAGCAACGAGAGCGATAGCTAACATCCATTGAACGTACCCATATGCCCATCACTTGAAAAACAGTATCTCACTTAATCCTCATAAGAGGCTCTTAAGGGAGTGCTGTTAGTATCTCCATGGTACAGACGAGGAAACCAACATACAGAGAAGTTAAGCCATTTTCGCAAAGTCCACATGATGAAGAACTGATGGAACTAGTAGTCTTTCTCCAGAATCAATACCCCACATCACTATGCTCTACTGGTACTTGGTAATTCCCAAGTGGAAAAGCCTGAGTCTGTACACCTCTTAAGCTTACCAGTTGCCGTCTGACCTGAGAGTAACAGATTCTTTCAGCTGACCTGATAATTCTTACCTCGAATAAACTCACTGGCTCAAGATTGCTGTTGGTAGATAAGCTGATCCACCATTTGAACTTCAGCCTCATGTATTTTCAGATTGACTAGAGTTGCACCTAACCCTTTGTATCTCCACCTGAGCCCAGTTTGCACTGCAGCTATGACCAGATCTTAGCTGATCAACCTAGACACCCCTACGCATTACAAGTCAAAGCAAAGGAGAGATGTTTGCCCTAAACTCTCTCACTTATAGAGTTTGGCCAACATTTACGGAATCCAAACATGATATAATTTTGTGCCTGGGGAATTTTGGATAATATTGTCTCAAAAAATAAAGATGGTGGAAGTCCTTGACTAAAAAAGAAGCAGACACAGCCCAGGCCACGTGGGCTCTGCCCCCTGCCAATTCTCAGGTGCCTGCGAAGCTCAGTGTAAATACGCAGGGAACTTTGTTTTTAAAACATTCAGTAAAGGTCAGAGAGGAAGACACCTGGAGATTCTCTGACTGCCTGGGGTTACCAGCGCTGCATGTGTTTCTTGCTCTGGGTCAGAGTGGGTGGAACCCACACTTTCCAGAGCAATGTGGCACGGACTATGGAAATCTAGGGGGGATCTTAAAGAAAATTCACATCTCCTCCTGTCTCAACAGGTCTCCGTTAACTAACCAGTAGAAATGGTGAATTCGTGCCTCCTCGGGACAAGAGGAGGATGACCCTAAGCTCTCAGGCCGGGCAGAAAGTCAGATCTTTTTCCTATTTATTTTATTTAAGTATAGTTGATTTACAATATCGTGGTAGTTTCAGGTGTACAGCTTCAGATTCCTTTCCATCATAGGTTATTACAAGATATTGAGTACAGTTTCCCCGTGCTGTACAGTAGGTCTTTGTTGGTTATCTACTTTATATAGAGTGGTGTGTATCGGTTAATCCCAAACTCCTAATTTATCCCTCCCCTCCCCTTTGGGAACCATAAGTTTGTTTTCTATGTCTGTGAGTCTGTTTCTGTTTTGTTAATAAGTTCATTTGCATTATTTTTTATTTTTTAATTTTTATTTATTTTTTAATTTTATTTTTTTGTTGAAATATAGTTGATTTACAATGTTGTGTTAATTTCTGCTGCACAGAAACGTGATTCGGTTATACATATATATGCATTCTTCTTTTTCTATTCTTTTCCATCATGGTTTATCACAAGATACTGAATATAGTTCCCTGTGCTATGCAGTAGGACCTTGTGGTTTATCCATTCTACATGTACTAGTTTGCATCTGCTCATCCCAAACTCCCAGTTCTTCCTTCCCCCTCCCTCCCTCCCCCTTGTCCATCACAAGTCTGTTTTCTATGTCTGTGAGTCTGCTTTTGTTTTGTAAATAAGTTGATTTGTATTCTTTTTTAGATTCCACATATAAGTGATATCATACGGTATTTGCCTTTGTCTGACTTACTTCACTTAGTACGATCATCTCTATGTTGAGATCATCATTCATCCATGTTGCTGCAAATGGCATCATTTCATTCCTTTTTACATGCACCCCAGTGTTTATAGCAGCACTCTTCACAATAGCGAAGACACGAAAGCAACCTAAGTGCCCATCAACAGAGGAATGCATAGAGAAGATGTAGCACATACACAATGGAATATAACTCAGAAAGTCTGGTTTTAGCAAGACCCCTGGCGATTCGTGCAGCCCTGCAGCTCACAAGCACTGGTCTCCGCAAGCAAGCGGCCTCCACAGCCCCATCTGCGAGGTCCTTGCAATGAGGGTGGAGTTTGCAGAGCCAAGAGGACCAGTGATTTGCCCGGGATCACACGGAAAGACGCAGAGCTGGAGCCAAAACTCAGGTGACCGACACCTTCCCTCTCTTACACCGTCTCTGATGACTGATGCCCCGACCTGCTTTTTCCCTTTGCCCCTTCACCCTGCCTCTCCAGAGCCGAGTGCAAGGCTGAGGGAGCCTCTGCTGGTTCACAGCCAGGTTCCGGGTCCCTGGAGCAAGCACAACAGACACTAACGCTCAGAGAAACTTGAAAGCTTGCGGCTGTGGGGGGGTGGGAGGGGGAGGGGGTCGCCATTAAGAAGCAAAAGGTTTGGGGAGGATAGAGACGGAATAGGACAAAATTGAAGAAAAGCTTAGACTTTGGATTCTGGCATCTGCCTATTTACCCTTCTCTTCTGTGCAAAACTTGACAACTTAGAAAGCTCTCGGATTCTATCAAATAAGATAAAACAAGAATAAATCCCGTCCTGGATGCCTGAGTCTTTTCACTTTAGGGCTTCGCCTAAGCTCTGAGCCAAAGGCGTCACTGATGGTGGGAATGCCAGCACTAGGTGAGGCCACTTAGAGAGAGATTTGCGGAGCCGCCCCCCTCCCACCACCGTGATCACAGTGCCTGGGGGCACAGTCTCTCTTCAGAAGCCAGCACCAGCCAAGGAGCTGCGGTGTTTGAACTTGGGAAGCTGGAGGGGGCACTTCTTGAAGAACCACTTCAGGAGCCAGGAAGTGTCAGGGAAGAGACGGCCGGGCACTCCAGGCCTCCACCGGAAACAGCACCGGTTACCCTAAAGCTGCCTCATTAACTGGGGCCCTGCCTTTCCTCTACACAAATCTATTCTGAAGTTAGCTTTATAGACCAAAAAGCAAAGGCAAACCTCCGCAGTTCTCCGGTTCCCCCTGTGTGCGCTTTCGTGTAAAGGGCTTCTTTTGTGCCAAAAATCCCTGCAAAGATCTCTTCCCCAGACCTCTTCCCCAAATGCTTCCATAAGACCGCGTGCTTATGGCTCAAGGGGCATCCAGGAGCCAAGGCTTTTTGCATAAATCACTAGGAACTTTAAAGGAGACCATTCCTGCTGTGAGGATTTAGAAAATACCTAGTGAGTAAAAAAAATCTATTACGTCACAGTGTGTGCATTTTCCAACAATTACTACTAGGATTATGTTTGGGGGCTGGCAGATTAAAAAGTGTCAGCCCCAATACTTCAAGTTCTTCTAAAGAGAAAGGCAAGGAAACCAGTCACTGAGACGTCAGCCTCCTATCTGTTGAGTCAACTGCATAAGCGCCATTGTGCTTATTCTAAATCCTTCCGTGATGAGATGCAAAGCAAAAACAAAACAAAACAAGAAAGGCAGAAACATGAACCGTTACTGTTACAGAAACCAGTGAACTTTCTGATAATTGCATGTATACTTTGGAGGCAAAGAGGCTAAACTAGAAAATTCTAAGCATATGTAAAATAGGGCATGAACCTTTGGGAAGGGCTCATGTGTTTCTGGCTCTGCCAGTCAACTGGTCACGAGACCAAGGTCCAAATGTATCCAGGTGTCACCAGACACATGGTAGCTTCGCTCACTGACAGTGTTTCTTGGAAATATCACATGAACTTTAATTAGACTTGACACTTTGTATGTATTTCCCGGCAGCATTTGCTGAGCATCAGGCCATGGGCATAAAACATATGAAAGTACAACAACCCTTCAATGCCCAAGTAGCAATGCATTTGCAAGGGGCATGTGGTCAAGGTTTTAGACCTGGATGGGAGTAATTCCTATAAACCTGAAAACGTCCTTATCATGATCTAAAGCAAGTGAGTGGAAAAGCATTCCTCCTAATGAGGGGCTGCAGGAGGCCCAGCCCTGTTGCAGGACAAAGACCAAGGGCCAAGGAGCACGTTTGCATCTCAGCAGACGTCGAGGGGAGGAGGTGAAGGTGTATCTTGCAACAGACAGGGTAACGGAAACTTCCTCTGTCCTCCCAGAGCCCGGGAGGTGGTCTCGTCCCCACCAGCCGAGTGCCGGTCAGCTGGTCACCTGCCGGAGCTGGTGGAAGCCATACTTACGCCAATCAGCCTGGGGGGCTCGGGACGCCCTGCACCCCCACGGCCCTGACCAACGGCACCTCCGGGCTGACCTGGACATAGGGAAGCCAGGCCTGGAGAGGTCAAGGCCTGCATGTGGCCCTGGGTTCCACTGTGGCTGAGGGGGGCGCTAGAGGTCAGAAGGGACCCCCCGGCCCCCGCAGAGCGCTCCCCAACCTAAACCCCTTCCGGAGACGGGATGCAGTCCCCTTCCTGTCCCACGCTGACCTGGCCACCGTGCTGACTGTCCAGGACCCGAGGAAGACACTGCTTTGCCCGCAGCCCTCTCCTTCCTGGGATGATGGCTCAGGCATCAGGGGACAGTTCAGAGACGAGACCCCCAAACTGCCAGAGCCCCACGCCGGAGGCTGATAGAGCCCAGCTGTGGCGCCGTGCGTGGGGGCAGGGCTGGGGGCCGCTCGATTCCGGGGCCGCACACCTCTCTGCCCAGCCTGATGGCCACGCACGTCCGCCAGGTTGGGCCTCCTTGGCTGCCCACCTGCCCCCGAGAGGTTTGTTAGGGCCCTTTGGGTTATGAGTGACGGAAGCACAATTGCCTCGCGGAACTGAGAAGTCCAGAGGAGCGAACCCTGTTCAGACACAGCTGGACCTGAGAGCCTCGGGCCTCCGCCCTTTCCTTCTCTCTCCCGCCACCCCCGGCCCCTTGGGCAGGCACAGGTCACATGACCATCCCTGTGGTCACTACAACGGGCCACCCATCCGAACCACACGGTCTAGAGCCGGAAGGAAGCAGTTCAGCACACGCGCCATGGATGCTGGACAGACAGGAAAACAACTAACACGGGGGAGGCTGAGACCGAGGGCTCCCTTGCCTCGGCCACCTGACCGGCCCCCATCAGACTCCGAGGGGAAAAGTCCCCCATGGATGCCAGGTCGTAAACAGGTTTGCTGGGAGGCAGCTTGACGGCTATGAAGCTCGTTCAGAGCTGCCATGAGGTGGTTTTAGATTTTTAAAACTTGAAGGGTGACAATCGTTCTGTTTTATTTTGTCCACGTTGGTTCACATCTGACGTTCCCAAGCCTCCTGACGGGTGGACGGGCCCCGTCGGTCACCGTTCCAACCGCAGTGAAAACAGGCAAAAGCGAGTAGCGACTCCCGGGGGTGGAGGTAGCCGGGAGGCGGCTGTGTGTCACTTCCATGCAGTATTTCTTCCGAATCCTGCTACGTGGCATCTCCACCCCCGAGGCAGGGTTGCACGGGGGCTTCCCACAGGAGCACGGGGTTCAAATCCCGGCCCTGCCCGGTGGCAGCCACGGGGCCTGTCCGCCTTCTCGTGTAGGAGGAGGTGAGGTCGATGGGACCCTCGTGACGAGGGACGGCCGGGGTCTGCCTGGTTTAAGGGCTGTGAGCGGTGGGCCCTCTGTGAGCAGGGCTGTCAGAGGCGGTGAGAGGCTAAGAAGAGGCCCCGTCATTTCTGCGGGCAGCCTCGCCAGGCTCTCAGGCCCTGGGTCCCCCTTATGTCTCTCCTGGACCTGGTCAAGCGCTGCCCTCTGGGGTTTGCGACAGGAAATTCAGGCTTCTTGCATGATGGGGAAAAAGAGCAGGGGCCGGAAGGTCACCTGGGTACCCAGCCCCGAGAGGTGACTGGTTTAGTGTGAAGGGAGCTGTGCTCTCCGGCCTGTCAGCAAGCCTGTGAATCGAGATAAAGACCCCGTAGCCGAGGGCTCTGCTCTGCCCGGGGTGGTGACCCTGCGGTCTCACCGCCCTGAGCCGGGGGACCAGAGGCCTCTGTGTCCACGCCCGGCCCCGGTCACTTCCCCGAGGATGGAGGCCCCACACATGCCAAGGAGCGCGGGGCGCCCCTCGGGGGACAGACAACGGCCCCGCGCTCGGGGGATGGGGGCAGAAAGAGCACAGGAGAAGGACAGCCCTGCTCGCCTCCGCCGCCCCGCCCCGCAAGCGCCGGCCACCTCTGCCATGGCCACTCCCGATGGCAACCGGAGGCCCTGCTCAGCCAAGGGGCCAGGACCCCCTCCACGCGCCCCCTCCACCCCCAAGCCCCCGGTCTGCTCTGGAACGGGATTCGGAAGCATCCGAGGCTCCACGGGCTGAGGGAGTCCAGAAAGTCACAGATGAGACCCTCCCCCGCCCGCGTGCCCGGTCTGCAGATCCAGCTCCTCCGCGAGCCGCAGGGCAGAGGGCTGCTCCGGGAGCTCCCCGGGGTGGGGGTGGGGGCGGGCAGCCCTGGGGCCCCGCTGCCCCACGGCTCTTGGCGGGGACCCGCCCGGGAGGCAGCCACGTGATGGGGTACCCGCAGCGGAAGCTGCGCGTGTGTGCACGTGCGCACGCGCGTGTGTGTGCGCGCATGTCCGTGTGTCTGTGTGTGTCTGCGTGTGCAGGGCAGTGGAAAGCAAGCGCTGGTGGCGGTAGCACACGTCTGCTGGTGCTGACGGCGCCCCGGCGCTGGGCACCGTGACTTTCCCACGGCCTCTCTCCGTCCTGCAAGCGGACCAAAGGGCCTCTCTCCACCCCTCGGGGCGGCGCGGGGACAGGGGGCTCTCTCCCCACGTCCCGTCTCCTTCCTCCCTCCCTTCCTCCCTCCGCAGACCCTGCCCTTCCCCTAACGGACCACACTCTTCTCTCCCGCCCCGCCTGGGATCACTCAACCTCGAGTCCCCAGGGCCCCTCACTGCCCCGGGACTTGCTCGGCTTCGGCATGCCCTGGGGTTTCTGCTCACACATCTCCACCCCAGTGAGGCCTTCCTTAACCACCTGGCAGAGAGCACAACCCCTCTCCCACCAGGCCAGCACTTTCCACCCCCTTTAATCGATTTGATTTTCTCCACAGCCCCATCATTTTCTGATACAATATACACAGATCTGTGATATAAAATGTATAACAAACAGCTTGCTGTTGTGAAATTCGGATTCATTTTAGATTTATTCAATCACATTTTTAAAAGCTTATTGGTTTCAGTTTCTAAAATTATACATATAAATTTTATAGTCCCATTCAGCATTTAAATGTTATTAGGGTCAAAAGCTTTGGGCTAAAATCAAGTGGTATTCAGAACCATCTACAACTGTATTAGCACTGAACAGTTTCATGGTCAGTTTCAGATGATTTCACGTGCTTGAACTACATTAGAAACATTAATAGACTCCAAAGAATGTGCAATATTGGGATGTCCATTTGTATTCTCGTTCTGCGCTAAATAGAAAACCCTCGGAGGAATGGATGTTTCCTGATTTTCTTTGCATGAGCTGGCCGTATGCCATCTTGCATTTGGCCCGAGGTGCGGATTTGAGGCCTCAGCCAGCAAGAGCCAGGCCAGGAGCAGCATCACGACTCCCTGCGCAGGGGCCGATGGGCGGGGCCCCAGAGGGGAGGGAGCCTCACAGGGGTGGCCCAGCCCAAGAGCCTGTCCCAGCTGCCTGAGATGACAGAGCACAGGATCCGGCCATCAGGACTGGAAGGAATGTGGATGTCATCTCAGTTGCAACAAGAAACCCACTGCCTTCGAGATAAGGAGTAATTTTTTAAATCTCTCTAAAAAGATTGGTGTGAGGTTTATTATTTCTTTTCCAGCCAGGCTGCACACGTGTGGGATCTTAGTTCCCCGACTAGGGATCAAACCTGTGCCCCCTGCCGTGGAAGCGGCGAGTCCTAACCACTGGACTGCCAGGGAAGTGCCGGTGTGAGGTTCAAAAGTAAGCCCTTTCTACTTTGAGAAGGGGCCGTGAGTTTCAGGGCCTGTGTGGCCACAGGCCTGACGTCTCCACGGCGACGGTGGTGCTGAGGCTCCTACAGGAAAACTTCACCCGGGGTGTCATCGGGCCAATGAGGGTCCCGCGGCCCAGGTGGTACCTCCTTAGCCCAGGGCCCTCTAACTGCTTTGCTTCCCTAGAGCTCATTGAAAAGTGAGTTCTGCCCTTTTTTGGTGCAGTTGCATTAAAATATCATGATGAAAATAAGGACCATTTATTGAAAGAACCACTGAATTAGTGGTTCTTTACCTGCACAGTAGAAAATATCTACGAAGCTTTAAAAATGTATTCTTGGATGGACTTGGAGGGCATTATGCTAAGTGAAATAAATCAGAGAAGGACAAATACTATATGATACCACTTACATGTGGAATCTAAAAAATGAAACAAACCAGTGACTATAACAAAAAAGCAGCAGAGTCACAGATACGAGAACAAACTAGTGGTTACCGGTGGGGAGAGGGAAGGTGGGGACAACATAGGGGTAGGGGAGTA
Source organism: Hyperoodon ampullatus (assembly GCF_949752795.1). Lineage (NCBI taxonomy): Eukaryota > Metazoa > Chordata > Mammalia > Artiodactyla > Ziphiidae > Hyperoodon > Hyperoodon ampullatus. The sequence goes on from NC_136915.1 coordinate 196,686,715, forward strand.
AGAGGTACAAACTACTGTGTATAAAATAAATAAGCTACAAGGATACAGTGTACAACACGGGGAATATAGCTGATGTTTTAGAATAACTGTAAATAGAGTATAACCTTTAAAATTGTGAATCACTATACTGTACACCTATAACATATAATATTGTACAACTATACCTCAATAAAATTTTGTTTTAAAAAACATTTATGGACGTCCCCACTCCATGCCAATTAAATCAGAATCTCTGGGAGTCAGGGCTCAGGGGTTAATATTTTTTAAAAGGTCCCCAAGTGATGCTGACGTACAACCACAGCTGAGCCTCTCTCAGGGGTGACGGGCAGAATGGCTGCATCCAGATCACTTGTGTTCATCATTTACCAGCTGTGTGACCTTGGGCAAGCCACTCAACCTTTCTGTGCTTTCCTTTTCCCAACTTTAAGATAGATATAATAATAATAGCCTAACTCATAAGGCCGTTGTGAGAACTATGTGCGATAATGGATGAGTATATACTAAGTACTGATCATTGTGGATGACCCCTTTTGAGAGCCACCAGAAAATTCTTTCCGTGTCGAGTCAGAAGCTGTTTGGGGACGCCCATGGGACAGAACAGAGCCTCTTCTCTCCTGAGCAACAAAGGTAGCTACACATCCCCTGAGTTGGGTTCCTGATTTATCTGAACCACTTATTGGTTCCTGTAGTTGGACTTCCTGTACCCTGTTCCTCTGCCTAAACACGACAGTTCTCCTGAAGTCCAAAGTCTTATAGAAACTGTTAACAATTTATGCATTGCAACCGCTGCTTTGTTATCTAAACATGATGTCAAGAGCGAGGCCCTCTGAGGACGCAGCTCCAGCCACCCGAAACAGATGGTGACGGACGGAGCCTTCCAGAGGCCACGCTTGCCCCACATTTATTTACCTGGCGAGCCGCAGAATGAGCCCGTTTTGCTTTATGTGCAAAACTTTCCTCGCAGGCCAATTTTCTGGTGCCCCTGATGACATATTGCAAAATGAAATAAAAGCATCAAGAACAGTAATTTATTCCTGAAATACATCTTCCAAGAGGTATGGATATCTACTGCGGCTGCCTCTCAGCCTGAACCTGAGCTGTCACCCACATTAAATTACTTTCTAAATCAGAGGTAAACTTTGTATCATAAAATACCACTCACAGGCACATCAATCCAACCTGAAATCTGCGTTACGCTCTTGACCTGAACTCCTGGATCCCACAATTCACAGATGGACCAGCTGGGCCCTCTTGTGCGCCTTGCCCTGATGGTGTATTACACTAATAGATGACGGGGCCACAGCTCGCCCTGCGGATCTGTAAGAGCGATGCTTCAGGGAGGCCCCGCTCCCAGGAGGAGGGAGAGTTGGAGGCTCGTCAGGGGACCGCACTGGTGCTGGACGGCCCCAACAAGGGCACCCCCCGGAGAGCACCAGTCCAGGTGGGCTTGGTGGAGCCTGTAGGGGCTAAGAGAAGCCCCACTTGGACTCCAGGGGACCCTGTTCCCACGAGCTTCACCAGGCCTCCCGTCTGCAGAAGAGCAGGCCACACACAGGTAAGGAGCCCATGCTTAACCACCTCTGTTGGGATTGTCTGTGTGTCTGCAGTTAACATTCATCTTTCTAGAGGCTTGAATGAAACCAAAGGCATACAGATGCTACTTTTACTTGGGGGAATATAGTATATTTTCATAACAAAATTGTTCAAGGAAATTGCATGAGGACCTTCCTTCTTTTCAATTTTTATTTATATTTATTTATTTTATTTATTTAGATTTGGCTGCCTTGGGTCTTCGCTGCTGCGCGTGGGCTTTCTCTAGTTGCGGTGAGCAGGGGCTACTCTTCGTGGCAGTGCGCGGGCTTCTCACTGTGGTGGCTTCTCTTGTTGCAGAGCACGTGCTCTAGGTGTACGGGCTCAGTAGTTGTGGTTCGTGGGCTCTAGAGCACAGGCCCAGTAGTTGTAGCGCACGGGCTTAGTTGCTCCGCGGCATGTGGGATCTTCCTGGACCAGGGTTCAAACCCGTGTCCCCTGCATTGGCAGGTGGATTCTTAACCATTGCGCCACCAGGGAAGTCCTCAATTTTAAAACATTGAGCCATTCAGGAAACTGTAGATGTGTGCACCAAAAGACAGGTTCAAGAATGTTCATGTCTGGGACTTCCCTGGGGGTGCAGTGGTTGAGACTCCATACTCCCAATGCAGGGGGCCCGGGTTCGATCCCTGGTCAGGAAACTAGATCCCACATGCATGCCGCAACTGAGAGTGCACATGCCACAACTAAGGAGCCCTCAAGCCACAACTAAGAACCCGGTGCAACCAAATAAATGAATAAAATAAATATTTTTTTTTAATGTCCATGTCACCACTATTGTAATAACCAAAGCCAGGGAATAAGATGTCTATCAACGAGACACAGCATGGGGCACAGAGGAATGCAATGTCAGCTGAGCACGGCGCCCACACAGGCTCTATGGCATCAGCGCCAGCACTTGCTTTTAGCTTACGAATCTATGAGCTGGTCTAGGCTGGATTCTGGGGGTCGGAGCCTCTGCTTCACGCGCCCCTCATCCTTCTCCTAGGACCAGCCTGCATGTACCTGTCTCGTGGTGACAGCGGCAGTACAAGAGCTACTAAGCCCCAACTTCAAAGCATTTTTCCAAGACTGTGTATCACTCCTGCTAATGTCCTCTTAGCCAAAGCCAGTCAGATGGCCAAAGCCATGGCAGGGGGAAGGCACTGAAAGGTTACAGGCCCAAGGGTATGGCAGACGGGTGGGAGGGGGTGGGTGGTCAGCTTGCAACTTACCCACACATATGTTAAGTTGTGATATGGTCACACAGGGGAATACTATACAGCAGTGAAAATGGATGAACGGCTGTTAGTCACAAACATAACACCGAGCAGAAGTCATACACTAAGGAACTCACAGGTATAACGCCACCTGTATGAGGCTCAAACAGGCACAGCTAATGATGGTGTTACAAGTAGGGCAGGGGGTCACCTTTCAGCGGCAATGACAGGAGCGGGTATGAGGAGGGCCACTGGGTGTTTGTAATATTCTGCTCCTTTACCTAGGTCGTGGCTACACTGATGTCTTCACATAGTGAAAATTCTTGTAGGACATGTGATCTGTGCATTTTATATATTTGTCATGCTTCACCTAGAAAGTTGATCTGAAAAAAATTGAGCTTGCCAGGGAGAATGTCACGGCTAGGGCGGATAAAAAATGAGAAGACATTTAAAACGTGAATGCCTTAAAGTTTATGATCCTTATCATGGTATCCAGAATGGCAGCAAGACAGCTCTCAGAGGGGTGAAGAGAGGAAGGGGCTTCCCACAGCAAGTAGGTGTCATCCTGCCCACCTACAGTCTTAAAAAAAATGCTTACTGACTAATTATAGACTCAGATGAAACCAGGGAGGATCTGAATGTTGCAGTGGCATCTACACTCTGAGAGAACTGCATTAATTAGCAGAGAGACTAAAAATTCTGAGACAGGCCTGGGTTCTAACCTAGGCTCTACCCACTTCCTAAACCTATAACCCCAGGAGAATCACCCCCAACCCCAAGCCTCACTTCCTTCGTCTTGGCTTGTAAGGATAACAACAGCATCTCCCTCGCAGAGCTGTCTGATGATTACATGAGCAGCTGCATGTACACTGCTTTAGTTTAGTAATTGCCCACAGTAATTCTCAACAAGTGTGAGCTCTTGTCATTATCCATCCATCCACTCATCCATCCACCCATCCATCCATCCACTTGTCCATCCATCCATCCATCCATCCACCCACCCACTCACCCGTCCATCCATCCACTTGTCCATCCATCCATCCATCCATCCACCCACCCACTCACCCATCCATCCATCCACTTGTCCATCCATCCGTCCACCCATCCATCTTGTCCATCCATCCGTCCACCCATCCATCTTGTCCATCCATCCGTCCACCCATCCACTTGTCCATCCATCCATCCACCCACCCACTCACCCATCCATCCATCAACTTGTCCATCCGTCCATCCGCTCGTCCATCTATTCATCATCCAACCCTCTCTTCCTCCCTCTACCCCTCCATCTACTGAGATTTACAAAGAAGTGTGATATTTGGAGTTTATAAACTTGTATCTGAGGCCTAATTCTAGTTATTTCTCCCTGTGTGATTTTGGACAAATAGTTCAAAGTCTCAAAATTTTTTGTTCATTCTTCTGTAAAATGGGGCTGAGCTTATGTTTACATGATAAAGCCACTGTAAGAATTAAATGATTCACTAAACTCCCATCAGGCAACATACCTACTGATTGGAGCGATGAGGTTTATATGAAAAAGGGAAAGACACACCACAGAATGAAAATATAAAAGGCCCATAAACCCTCTCATGCTTCAGACTCATATTTTCAACTTCCTATTGGACACCATGCCTTGGATGTGCCCAGAGAACTCAGATCAACAGATCTAAAACTAAGTTCATTACAGCTCCTCTTATGGGTTGAGCTGTGTCCCCCCCAACCCCGTCAAATTTATATGTTGAAATCCTAACCTCCAGCACCTGAGAATGTGACCCTATTTGGAGAGAGGGTCCCTACAGAGATAATCAAGTTAAAATGAGAGGATTAAGGGAGGCCCCAATGCAATATGACTGTTGTCCTGATAAAAGGGAGAAATTTGGAGACAGACATGCACAAGCCTGGGGAGGGGACCAGATCCTCCCTTTCAGCCTCAGGAGGAAGCAACCCCGCTGACACCTGAACTTGGACTCTGGCCGCCAGACTGGGAGACGCTAAGTTCCCGCTGTTTCAGCTGCCGGCTGTGGTACCTGTCACAGCAGCTGTGGTGAACGAGCCCACCTCCCCACGCCCCCTCCTCTGGAGTTTCCTACCCCGGTCAACGGTACCCACCCCACCTGGCTGCTCAGGCCGAACGTCTGGACAGCAGGCTTTTCCCTCCGTTCCCTGGTCCTCCCTTCGCCAGGTCACCAAGTTTGGTCCGCTTCCCCTCCACCGCCCCGTGAACGTTTCTAGGACCCACTCACTGTCTCCAGCTGCATCCGTGACCCTGGTCCAGGCGTCCTGGACATCACCTCCCAGCCATTCCAACCTATGCTCTATCCCCCACACAGAGCGATGCTCCTAGAATCCAGATTCGAGATCACTTCCCAGCTTAAAACGATTCAAGGGCCTTGCTATGGGGCCAGGCCTCTGCTGATGTCCTTGTGAGGACGCTCCCGGCCTAGCCCCCTGCTCAGCCCCCCCGCAGCAGCCCAGCCCCACTGGTCACGCCCCAACCCCGCCGTCCTGCAGGCTTGCACATGCGGTTCCCTCTGCTGCCGCCCTGTCCCGGGTCTGACCTTGCTCGTCTCGGCCTTCGGGTGGGGAGCCTCCTGCCCGTCACGTCGGGGCACCGGCCACGCTGTGTCATCGCTGCAGTGACCTGTCGTCCCCCTCCTGAAGGTCCTCTGCTGCTGTCTCCTCAGCATCTCAGGGCCCCACCCGTCACGTCCCCAGCGTTAGTTAATGTGACTGAGAGACTTCCAGAACCTGAGAGATGGGCAGGACTAGACGAGGTGGAGAGGAGGAGGGATGCTTTCCGAGTCGGCCAAAGCCCGGAGGCGGGACGCACGGGCCCCCTGGGCGGCCCGGAGCGGGTGGCGCATTGGGAGGTGTTTATAGGACTAAACGCCACGTGCTGTATCTGGGCATCGCTTGTTCTTGGGGAGAAGGACTCAAGGAGATTAGCTCAGAGGCTGAAGAAGAGTTTCCTGGACGTGGGCGCTGGGCACAACGGAGCCGGGGGCCCGGGGAGGGACGTGGGTCACGAGCGGCCTCCCGGCCGAGCTTCGCCCTCGGGGATGGAGAGGAAGGGGCCGACGGGACTCCACGGAGGAAGGGCAGTGGAGCCAGCGTCCGGCCGGGTGACGGAGGCGTGGGGGAGGCAGGCGAGGAGTGAGCCGGTCTCTGAAACGGTGACGGTGACACATGGCAGGTGGCCCCCGAGGGCGGCCTGTGGGCACAATGACAATGGTCTTGTGACGGGTGATGGGAAAGGATGACAGACACTAACTTTACAAACAGGAGCGAGAACTGAGACCACGAGGCGAGACCTGCTGAAGGCATTTCCTTTATTATAACACGTCTTATCAGCGCACATGATACTAACAGCAAATACGTTTTCCACCCTTGGTTCAAATATCGTGTAACGGTCCAGAGTATAAATATATGTATATACAAAATTTTACAAAGACAATAAAAAAAAGGTTTCTGACCAATGAAGTCATGAGTTTAGAAAGCAAAAGTAAAGATTAAATACTGAAAATTAAGATAAAACCCACCAAACTAATACTTTAAGAAGATCTTCAAAGAGGATCCTTGTCCGCACACCTACTCTTTGTAAAACTTCGTATCAAAGTGCCACTTGGTAGAGCATCAGCTATGACAAAATACGTACGGAACCTCAGAAGGAATACAAGCTCAAATGCCAAAAATAAAAGAAAAAAGAAAACAAAAGCACATTTGTTACACTGCACCATTTTAAAGCACCTGAAAACACACGGTTCATTAACACCGTAAATAAATACTGGTCACTATGTCAGAACAAGCTCTGCCTAATGAGAAAATCATCACACTCAGCCCTGGCACCAACAGCTGGCTCCTAGCAGCCGTGCCAAGCACACAGTGTGTCTGCGAGTGGAAAGGGCAGAGGGAAAGACCTGGTTAGTTAAAATAATTCTTCTCCAAGAAATGCTTGACATCACCCAAGCAAGGTCACTGTGTATCTCTTCAATTTACATACATTTCTGCCGTCAAAAATGTCAGACTATTTCCTTAATGGAAAATGCCTGAAGTACGATATCATCTCTATTACCTGACTGTAGATAAAGGGTTGTTTAAGCTGTGAGATACAGTGAGGATCTTTAATCTTCATCAAATCACATACAAACCCTCATTGCTCGTTTATCAAACAAGGATTATCAAGAAAAGACCCAGCCTCTGGTCTCCCAACCTCATCCAACCGTCAAGTGTGCTTCTGGCAGTATTTAATTGGTTGTAAGTGATACTCGCACAGCCCCTAATATGACTGCCAACAGATAACGAAGTAAACTAGTATGCCAGCAAGCCACATGGTTAATATAAACTCTACTATACTTAGGAAGCTACTTATAATTTGGAAAGAAACAGGAAACTGTGTCCTGAACACACTACTCAAGACAGCAGCCAGTTAATCCTTCAAGAAAAGAGCTTTAGATTTACCAGTGCAAGTTAAGCTGCTCTGGTTAGACTTGTTTTAGCAGTTTCACCATAAAACTCATCGTTGCTATTTGCAGGGGAGCGTAGATACAGGCACAAAAGTTTCCACTCACAGGAAAATAACTTATAATCACCACAATCACCACAAAAACCCTTTACCGACAGGCTAGTGAGCCAACCAGAGACTGCACATCAGCGTCAAGGATGAACACTTAAAATTCAAGGCGATGGAAAACCAGAGGAAGGGCTGCTCACTTGGCTTTGAACTCCTAATTCCATCCTATTGTCACAAAGTTCCAACATGGTAAATACCTGTTTTAAACTGTCTTCTGGGAAACCTCTGGGTGCACACGCAGGCATCTGAAATCAGGATCCACTGCGTTTATATGTCCACACCCAACAGGAGGCCACCCACAGACTAGATGTCTGTGAAGTGGCCACTCTGCTCTCCAGCGGTGGGAGACCCCCGACCGGTGCCCTCCTGGGTGGGCAGCGCACCCTGCTCTGAGCCCCCCGGGGCCGGGCCCGGGAGCTCATACACCCGCTTGGGTACACCTCGGGTCTTCCGGGGGCCGGGCCTGTCTGGCTCAGGCTGCTCTCGTCCTGCTGCTCTGGGATCCCGATCACACGCTTCCCAGGGTCCCAACAAACCAGGTCTTTCTTCAAATTCAAAACCCAAGAGGAGTGAGGTAGCTCGAGATTCCAGCTCCCTGTGGCGGGCTCGGTCGCCGTGGAGACCCCTGGCCGAGCTGCAGAGACTCTGGACACAGTCCTGGAGGAGTGCTACGTGGCCGCGGTGCCCTGTGCAAGGAGAAGGGAAAGGCGGTCACCCTCAGCGTTCCCCACCAGGTGGTGAGCGTCGTGATGGACTCGAGACGCCCTTTAAGCCAAAGTGACCCCTCAAGGCAATTTCAAACCACTTAAGATTATTCAGTTTATCTGTTAAATAAGCAACCTGCCTCTTCGGATCTAGTCATTGAGGCAGAGGAACTTACAGATGCTACGTGGGAATTCAACCCCGCAAGTTCCTACAGGTAATTAATGTCAGTGAAGGAGCACTGAGCAGGCCCCAGTGAATGAACCAGACTAGAAACGAGACGATGTCTGAGATTCCTCAAACTGTCAAATTCTGATTAGCCATAAATTCCATTTGCAGTATATACCTCTCAGCGCAGAAATAATAATTTGAATAGTTTGCTCTAAGCAATGTTTTAACTTCAAGAATTCTGGGGCACAATTAAGCATCTTCTTCAAATCTTGGTATCCAGAATTTTCTTCTTGTACTTGAGTTCTGAAGCTTTTCTGTGTAAATAAAGTTCATAGTTTAAAAAATACACAATAGGCTACATGGCAGTAAGGCTGATTCAAAATGATTTTAATTGCCAGAATTTTATCTTCAAGAAAGACAATGAGTTTAATTTCCTCACCAGTGCTTCGCTTCTACTGATACAAGCAAGACCACAATACAATATTAACAATTACTGTTTTCAAAAGAAATAAAATTTTGAAAATAATTTAAAATCAAAGTCCAATATCCTATTACATGAGAATGAAATAAAACAGCAGTACCTACCATTTATTATCCAACATCATAAAAGATAAATTTATTTAATTTTTAAGAGTTCAACTTTATATCTCCCGTTTATTTTATTTAAACAAATATTTTCAAGCCACAGAAATTTCTCTCCTTTGTAACACATTGATTATATACTCAACTTACAATATTTTTCTATTCACCTGTGACATGAGAATAAAATAATTTATCTAATTTGCCTGTATTTTAAAATCTTTGAGCATATTGATTATTAAACACAATTTTTTAGCCTATGCTGACTATTCAAGCAGAAGCTGACAGTTACTAAACCAGTAGCAGGAAGAAACAGATAAAATACATGACTACTACTCAATTTCTGCACACTATTTTATCCATCGCTAAACCTAGTAAGCTAGGACGCCAAGAGGAAGAAGCTTGAGAACTACTGTACCTGCTTCTACTAAACGTGCACAGAGGAGTCACTGGCTAAAGACAGAAACTGAAATAAACACATCCACGCTGGAACCAAATGAAGTACACTAAACAAAATTAAACCTAAAAACAGTTTAATGCTTTTCTTACTGTTTTCCACTCAGCAAAGAGGTTTTCAAGGGATTCAATCAATCCTATGGCATTAGCTTTCATCTGTTTGGTAACCTATAGAGAAAGTTAAAATACTTTGTTATACAAATAACTATTTAGAAGGATAAAAACCCTGGAACTCCATGGGATCCGCCAGGGAAAAGAGTTCTCGTCTAGTAGTCATGAGACTGGAGTGTCTAATTCATATAAGTGGAATTTCTTTCTAAAGAAATCACACACAGATTCTACATTAAATATGGATACCCTCTGACGTTTGCTATAGTAGCAGCATTTGCCTACTTAAATATTTATAGAAAAGAAATTTCCAAAACATCCTTTGGAAGGGGGTGAGATAACTAATGTGTCCAGAAAAAAATTACACTCTCAGAACTTTATATGCATTCACCAGTCTCACTGAGATAAACTGACATACGACACTGTATTAGTTCCAGGTGTACAGCATGATTCAATACCTGTACGTGCTGTAAAACGATCACCGCAAGTCTAGTTAATATCTGTCGCCTCACAGTTACACGATTTTGTTTCTTGAGAACTTTCAGGATCTATTCTCTCAGCAGCGTTCAAACATAAACCACGGTACTGTCAACCACCACCGTGCACGTCACACCGCCAGGACTCGTTTATCTTACAGCTGCAAGTCTGCACCTCCTGTCCCCCACCACGGCCCACTCTCCCCACCCCCACTCCACCCACCTCTGTTTCAGTGAGCTCGGGTTTTCTAGATTCTACACACACACGAGCTCACACAGCGTGTATCTTTGTCTGAGCCAGTTCACTTTCACGTGCTTCACCACTTGATGCTCAGTTGATTCTCCACCACGGCCCCGTGCTGCAGACGCACCTGTCCTCACTTTACAACATGGAACCAGACCCCGAGGCCTAGGTCAGAACCCGGGTGGGACCCCTCTCCCTCCCCCTCCCCCCCATTCTAAGCTGTTGCTTGTGCTGCTTGGTTCTGTCCCGGAGGCGCTTCCCGCAGCATTTCTGCCACGCGAGCTGCTGAAGCATGTAACTGGCTTTTCCCACAGAGCCCTTCCCTGGGTCTAACTCAAATTTCCTCTCCGTGGTAAACAAAAAAGAACACCTAAATTCTGTTTTTTTCCCCCTTGACTCCAGCTTGAAAATACGACTCCAATGCCTTATGTCTGAGCCTATTTTGTATTTCTTCAAATATTATGTTCTCCTTCTGTGGGTTCTTATGAGTTTAACTTTTAAGGATACGTTAACCTAAACCCCGGCCGTGAGCACACAGCCGTGGCCTCCTGCAGAGAGGAGAGGAGAGGCTGGTGGGAGCACAGGTCCACGTGGACGTGCAGATCCCATCAACTCCGTGACGCGGGGCCTGACCCTTTAGCCGCTGATTTCCTCAAAACAAGACCAGCGCCCCCGTCGACAGACAAATGGATACAGAAGATGTGGCACATATATACAATGGAATATTACCCAGCCATAAACAGGAACGCATTTGGGTCACTTGTTGAGTCGTGGATGGACCTAGAGACTGTCATACAGAGTGAAGTGAGTCAGAAAGAGAAAGACAAATATCTATATTAACGCATATATGTGGAACCTAGAAAAATGGTACGGATGAACCGGTTTGCAGGGCAGAAATTGAGACACAGACGTAGAGAACAAACGTATGGACACCAAGGGGGGAAAGCCGCGGTGGGGGGGCGGGGATGGTGGTGGTGGGATGAATTGGGCAATGGAGATTGACATGTAGACACTGATGTGTATAAAATGGATGACTAATAAGAATCTGCTGTATACAAAAATAAAATACAATTTTAAAAAAAGTATTCATTAAAAAAAAGACCAACGCCAACACCTGCACCTGCTTCAGCACCCGCTAAACACACCCACACGCACTATTCCACCTGCTGCTCATTAACTGACTCTGCACCCTTCTGCACTCCTTGCCAGCGGAAATTCTACTTTGCAAACAGTGATAAGTAAAGTGTTAGTGATGAATGTCGCCGCCACTGCTGCAGGGCACAGCCAGGCTCCGGGGTCAGCTGTGCTGGCGGAGCGCCCTGCCTGCAGAGCCGCATCAAGGAACCCAAATCAGCCTCATGTCCCCTGGACACAATTAGACTCACAGACCCTGAGTCAGTGACAATGTGAGCTCCTTTGGAATGTGTTTATTTTAAAAACAAAACAAGATACAAAGTGAGATAGGAAAGTGCAAGCAGAGTGTCTACGGTTAGGATTTCCCGTACGCCGTTCTTAATCCCGTAGGATGCTCAGAGCAGCTTTAGGAAGTGAGCGTGGTCCGTCCTCACCTTGTAAATGGTACAACCGAGGCTCAGGCGGCTGCTCAAGGCTACACGGGACCTGGGGAAGCAACTCAGCGTTCAGTGTCTCCCAGCTCTGAGCTGCCCTGGGCAGAGATAAAGCCTCATCATCTGACGGAAGGACGGGGAGCCCCTCTGGCTCACACGAGAAGCTTCCCCTCAGCTAAGGGAGCTAGAAATACACCAATGCAAAGGTTTCCCTAAGAGGAAAAAAGAACTCTCACTTTCCCCGCCTTCCTGTAAACAACCACCCAGAGGCATGGGAGCCGACAGTCCTCCACGCAACTGCCTTTCCCAGATCACCAACACGTACGTAAATCTTCACCCACGCGGGTGACCTCAGGAGCCCGAGCGCCCCGGGGAGCTCCTTCAGATGTGGTTCTAACAACAGGTGTTACAACAAGACTCTAGAACAGACCAACCTGAAATCCACCGTCACAAGGTTTGAACTTCTACCTTCCGAATCCCCGACTCACTAACACAAACACTCAACAGAGAAGACTGGTGCGTGATCAGTGACTTCCACGTGGCAGGCTGACTTTGGGAGTCAAGCAGGTAGAACGTAAGACCCCGACTCAGGGAGACTAGGCGCCCCGGCTCAGTGAAGCCACGGGACCGGCAGTAACCACCGCCCTCTGCACGGTGGTGACTGAGGGTCGCCTCTACTCTGTGTACACACCTGGTCCAGTACCTGCTACCAGGAGTTATTTAATAAGTAAACGGCTCACAGCCTGTGCCACGGGGGTCATCACACATGACAGGTGAAGAAACAGGGTCAGAACACTGAGTGGCTCGGTAAACAACTGCTGGAAGGTGACGGAGCCGGGTCACACACGCAGGTCCTCCAGTGGCAAGATCCAGCCTGTCCCCACAGCCCCCCTGTGAGCCAGCACTGGCTTTGTGCTGACATGAACTAGCTGGAGGAGGTAGGGGCAGGGCTGTCCCAGGAGGCCACCCACATCTCCCTTGGTCCTATATCTTGACACGAGACAACTGATGTGACTCCCCTTGTTCAAGACAGTGGATCGATAAATGGTAGTTTCCATTCTCAAGAGGAAGAGCAGAGTCCTGAACAAAGACGAGGAAGAAAAAGAGAAGTGGAAAGTGGCCACTAGGGGTCGCTGACACACTCCGTCCGCTCAGTTTATCCCCAGGCAGCCGTGGCAGGACCCGCAAAGCACGAACCACAAAAGGGGCTGCAGTGACTCAGGTGTAACCTGGGAAATGTCACCATGAGTGATGATGTCAACACCCTTTTCAGTAAAAAACAATCCAACACAAGCTAAAATACATAAGTTTATAAAAACCTCAATCACTGACTGAGTTAAACTGTTTTTAAAAACCAACTTTACATACTGGCTGGTACTACACAGGACATTCCCTTGTCCGTCTTACCTCATCTTGGGGACTCTGACTTCGGAGTTCACGCTCAAGTTCTTTTGCTTTTTCTAGTCCAGAATCTAGGAGACTCTCCATTCCCAGGCCTACACCATCACAAATAGCACCCATGAAATCATCCTAGAAAAAGGTTTTAAGCGTTAACTGGCAAATTCAAGTTCTATATTCTTTTTAAATTACCAAATAATTAAGTTATATTTTCTGCTTATTTTAGGACTGTAATACATTCCAAGTTGATTAATTCAACAAAAGCTAGAATAAGAACTAACGGTGCATAAGGAAAAAAAATTAGCCAGTCTGTAATTTTGTATCCCACATATTATGTTAAAGAATGCTCATCCTCTTAGACAGGACACCGTGTTGCTAGAACGTTTTAATACAATATTATGTTTTCAGTAGCATGAATAATTAAAGCAAGCAAATACACATTTTCTAGAATTAACATGCAAACGTAATTACACTCTTCACACGTTGGCTGGCTGAGCACCCACCCTCCAGAGCAGACGGCTACCACCAAGCCAAAGATCCGGAAGGCACGGTGAGGATCCCCAAATCATCAAGACACATTTAACCACCTAGACTGTAACAGCTTTCAATCTCCTGTTAAACTAGTAAAGTATGTGTTGCTTTGAAAAACAAACACTTATCCTGCTTAGTGACACCACTACCAGAAGCCTCTACTGTTCCCTGAGATGTCTTCCGCCACGAACGCTGCCGAGTTACCTGGAGGCCGGCAGCCCCGCAGTCGCGGCTCTCCAGGGAGCGCAGCTGGTCCCCGCTAAGAGCTGCTAACTGCCCTGCGTACTTGATGGCTTGGTGTACAATTTGGATCACCTGCTTTTGAGCCTCTTTCACCATTGATGAGATATCTGAAGAGCACCCCTGTAAGATAAAAATGGACCAGGGTATCGGATACATGAGATTACCAGGGGAGGTAAGAACAAGAAGACCAATGTGAAGAAAACGGATTCTGCGTTCATCGATACAGTGACCGCGCTTCATCAAGGTCTGATCGGAACCAGACAACGTGCGATCCCGTAGCTTCTGACGGTGACGACACGACTAGGATGCAGGCTGCCCTCAGAGAGCTTCTGCGCTAATAGGAGACGGAAGGGGGGCAGGCGGCAGCCAGACCTGAGACAGCAACGAGCGCCCCCTGTGCTGGGCCGTCTGACGGATGGGTAACCAGGACGCTTCCTATTATGGGGGGCGGGGAGGGGAAGGGAAAAGGGAGGGAAGACCTGAGACGCTGCAGATGAAAGGCTCCGCCACGTCCCCCAGAGGAGCGGGGAGGGCGGCTCAGGCACCCCTCCCGGGTCTGCCTCCTGGAGTATGCTGCCTGCATCACTGCAAGGTAAGGGTGCTCAAGCTACACTTAAGCAGAGCCTGGTTCCCAAATCCAGTTTTGCCGGCTGAACTTCAGCGTCTCCTGAGCTCAGCTGATCTCCCTCCCGGTCACCCGTCCTCTCCGTCCTGATTCCTTATGGAAAGCACTTCTCACAGGGCAACAGGCCACGGCCCTAAGTTACGGTCAAAGTGCTCTTCCTCGAGACGGAAGAGACGGGAGAACGCTCCACCCCAGGTCCTCTGCGGTCCTTTCTTGTAACACCAGCCAACTAACTGGCCGTCACAGCAGCCTCGCCAGGTTGGCACTGCTGCTTCACTTTCTAGGTGGGCAACAGGAGACTCACAGTCTGTGCAAGGACACACGCACACCTAATCCAGCCCTGGTTCACACACCAGACTTCCAAACGCCCGCGGCGGGTTGGGTTGGGTTTTCCCTATCCTGCACCGCCTCCAGGATCTGAGGCTGACCGAGTCACCCAGCCCTCCCGCGACCATGCGGCTGGAGCCCAGGTGACCGGGGGTGACCCTGCGGCCCGCGCTCTCAGGGCCTGTGCTGTCTGAGCCCTCCTGCCTCTGCCCCCCGTCCCCACCAGTCTGCAGCCCACCCTCCTTGTGATGGTCACTCTGTTTCCTCGTGACCTATATCCAAAGTGACCCTTCGTCCAATGTCAGTTTATAATTAATTCAATAACAAGGACCCAACCGAGCATCGGTCACACAACGAGCCCTCGTGAGAAAGGACACCACATTCCGTCCACCTGCCGAGAGCTCACTGCCCACACCGACTCGGTGCATTAAACGGCACAACGGGTAACGTATGGGGTTAGGATCAGAGGAGCTAATAGGAGGAATGTGTGGCCAGGTCTCGGGGAGCCCCACAGAGACTGCCTAGGGGAGAATAATGGACAATGGAAACCACAGGTCCAGTTTCAACACTGGACCCGTAAGTTCAGTCAGTCAACAAAGAGAGCCTCCCAGGAGGCATCTGACACAACTAAGCATCCACTAGGGCAGGAGGACCGGAAAGTCTTGGGAGGCCCTACAGGATCTGTCCAAGTATCTAGAACATTTTGCCACAAAGCCTGTCCCTCTGGGTTTCTGCCTTGGCCCCTCGTACGTGCGGAGCCTCTCGGAGGAGGTCCGGGCGTCAGCAGATACGGGGTCTCTCCAGCACCAGCCCCCATGCCCTCCTCTTCCAGTCCTCCCTGGTCACACGGCTGCCAGAATAAAAATGCACTTCCCAGGGACACCTGCAGCTACGTGTGGTCATGTGATGAGGTTCCGGCCAAAGATACATAAATAGAAATGTCACGTGGCGATTTCCAGAAACCTCCTTAAAAGAAGACCCCTTCTTCCATCCCGTGCACTGACCTTCCCTGGAGCCCTGGACGCGGTAGACACAGAGCCTGGGGCCACGCTCGGGGCCCAGCCGAGAGCTGCACGGAAGGAACCGGGGTCCCGAGGCAGCCACCAAGCTTGCCTCCAGATTTTATGAGAGAAAGGAAGCTTTTACCTTACCTCTTCCTACAGCCAAGCCTCATCTTATCTGACTTAAGGTAAACAGGGAAACAAGATTACTTTCTTTGCCCCTGTGCCAGCAGGCTTGTGACTAACTCACCCCGCGCTGAAGCCCCACCCGTAACCAGAGCGAGACCCGGACCCCCTTCCCGGCAGCCCCTGTGGAGGGCAGTATGGCCGGGGGTGGGTAGGAGCACACGTTGGGTCCATGGCGACCCGGGCCCAAGTCTACGACCTACTGGTTGTGAACAGTGGACACACCCTCCCTGGCCTCCACTTCCTCACTGATATGAGGGTGACACCACCAGTGCCCATGTCCGGGGCTGCTGTGAAGGAGGTAACATTTGCAGTGCCCGGCGCGCAGAAGCCCTGCGAAGTCTGGGTGCCACCCATCAATCATCAATCATCCAACATCCACAGTCTTGGGATTTCAACACAGAAAGTGCTTCTGAAAATCCCAAGGGTCAAATTTTGGGCAAGATGCGAACCGGAGAGAGTCGATAAACACCTGCTGAACAGATGGGTTCTCCTAGAGATAACCCGAGATCACTTTACCTGCAGAAACAACTGTAAACAGCCTCCCAGCTTCCTCACTTCCCGTCTCAGCTCGGCCGGCGAAGCCCCCGTGCCGGCCCTGGGGGGGACGCCGCTCAGCCAGGGTCCCGTCAGCACCACGAGCCGCTCGAAGGTGCTCGCCACCTGCACAGCAAGCGACTGGTTTGCTCGATCAGAGAACACTTCAAAAGAAGAAAAGCGATGAGAAGAAGTGACCTCCAAGCACAAGAGCTCACGTCTGATCTGCATGAAAACACTGTAACGTCGGACACTGCACGACAGAGGTGACAAAGCCACGCACAACGGAGCAGGGAACCGCGGTGCTCGTGAGCGGGCGGGCAGGGGCTGCTTACCGTTACTCTGACTGTCTTCGTCCTGTTCTTCGTGAGCTCTGGACACGGCAAGCACCCCGTCGTGGATTTTAAGGAAATTACTAATCAAGTTGTCCGCGACACTGTTCTCTTCATCATCACTCTGTCCAAGAAGCTCTAATGACGAGCCAATCAATTCCTTGCAAACTCCAGGAAGAAAGGATTCTGCTGCATCTGGGTACACAGGGCTTGATTTCCCCACTAAGCCTGTGTCGACAGAAAACAGCCACCTCAAGCCTCGTTTCCAGGGACAATACTTGCAAACAAACCCATCAGGGCAAGCGGCTACAGTCACACATTCCAAGTAGGCTATTCCTATTTCAAGACACCCTTACCTCCATACACCAAGCGGAAAACACAATTCCACAGAAGAATCAATCAACCTCTCAACAGCATCCATCCATAGCTTAGCAGCTACAGACACAGATTACAGGGAATCCAAATATCCTACATAACCATTGGCTTAACCTCCTTCTTTATTTACTTTTTGGTAACACCTAAGGAACTGTGAATTGGTGAAAACAATGGCAGTTGCATAAAATAATATAAACACATTAAATATAAGTAAAATAAGCTTAATTAATTTATAAGCTGGAAAAGCAGGCAGTAATAGAGCAAACGACATTAGAAGGAAGATCTCTCGGCAGCTCTTCCTGTAGCAGCCCCTGCTCTAGGTATCCTGCAACCAAAAGAGGTGAAAGCCAAACAGCTGTCTACAGTTAATCTATCACATCTTGGGGAGACAGACTCTCAGCATGATTTTCGAAGCACCGTCCAAACCAGAGGTAAACGGAAAAACTTGAAAGAGCTCATTTGGTGCCTCTGGAAATAACTTGACCCCGGCACGCTAACACGTGAGCAGGCTTCTCATTTAATATGCACGGTTAGTTTTCTGCTCTACTCAGTAAGCCATTAGAAACAGCAAACGAAAAAGCAGAGTGAAATACAGGCACCAGGTGGGAACTACTAAGATGCGAGAGCCGATGGGGCTTCCCTGGTGGCGCAGTGGTTGAGAGTCCGCCTGCCGATGCAGGGGTCACGGGTTCATGCCCTGGTCCGGGAAGATCCCACATGCGGCGGAGCGGCTGGGCCCGTGAGCCATGGCCGCTGAGCCTGCGCGTCCGGAGCCTGTGCTCCGCAACGGGAGAGGCCACAGCAGTGAGAGGCCCGCATACCGCAAAAAAAAAAGAATGCATCCCCAAATCCAGCATCAGCATGTCAGAAAGACTTGTAAAAATCTAGTTTCGAAATACGGCCCGTAAAGTGAGAGGTTCAGACACTGGCTCGACTTTCTGAAGCTGGCAGGCCTGTCCTCCCCAACCTCGCAGCCCCCCGGGCAGGTTCGCACTAAATGCACACGTGGGTTTCCAGCTCCCTCTCTGAAAACTGCAAACAAGCAAAGACCTCTTATATGTCTGACTTCCCCTTGTATCTTAATTTTTAAAAAGGGCCTTAAAAAATGACCCTTGAACACCTGAAACTAACACAATGATGTAAATCAACTATATTTCAATTAAAAAAAAAAAAAAGACCCTCAAAACAGGTTTAGTTATCTGGAAAAGGTACCTTTGTAAAACATCTTACTCTCAAATAATACTGAATAAATAAGTTGCTACCACAGATACAGAAACTTTTATTTTGCTGGTAAACATAAAGTCTATATTAAACAAGTAGTAGTAGGATAATAATTATCTTCCTAAAAGATAATTTTATGATTAAAAAAAGAAAGAAACCCTAGTGTCTTTATTTTAAAGGCAAGATGAGATACAGTTTCTTTCATGGCTACTCATATTCCACTGACACCTTTATCGAAATAAGACTATTACATTACAGAGTAATTTTAAAACTCCATTTATTCAGGCACAAGTGACATTCTGTAAAGTGTAATAAGCTGTGCACATCTTAAGTGTGCAGCTTGTCTTTACATACGTGGACCCCGCGTAACTTCCGCTCAGATCAGCACGTGCAACACGCCCATCACCGCTTTCCAGCAGGCTCCCTCCTGACCCACCATTCTACCTGAAGTACTCGGCTTCTGTCACGATAGATTAGTTTTGCCTATTTTTGAACTTCCTATAAATAGAATCATATGGAATGTACTCGTTATCATCTAGTTTCTTTCACTCAACATAGGGTTTTGGGATTCATCTGGGTTGTTGTATGAATCAGTGGTTCTTTTCTATTGCTGTGCAGTAGTCTGCTGTTACCAGGCAGTAATTTTAATTATTACAGGTACTTACACATATAAATTACAGTGTATCCCCTCTTCTTATGAAAATTAACATAGTCAATATTGGCATAAAATAATTATTCAGTGGAATAACACCTATAACTTTTTCTTTTAAACTTTTAAAAATTAAAGTAGCTTTAGACAAATCATGCATATTATATAAAATTCAGAAGAAAACGAAGGATATGCTGTGAAAAGGACGTCTTCCTTCCTGTCCCGTCCCATCCCCCAAGTGCCCTGGACAAACCAGCGCTTTCAGGGAGAGCATATTCATTTATAAGCATGTTTGTATATATCTTTTTTCTCCTCCTCACACATACGATATCCTGTAATACATAATCTTCTACACTTTGCCTTTTTTTCACTTAGAAGAAAACAATATCCTCATACATTTTTGAACAAACACACGTCTTCCACATTTGAACTAGTCACTCAACTAAAGGCTTGGAATACATCACAGAGCACAGAGTTTCAGAAGTGGGAGGGGTCTCCGGTCTGCCCTGTTTACAGAGGAAATAGAAGCTTCCAGGAGATGAAATGATTTGCACAAGAACAGGAAACAAGATAGTGGCAGAGACAAGACTTGGTGCTATTCCCAGTAAACAACAAAGTCTGATGAAAAAAGTACCTGATGAGTGTGAAGAATGCAAATCCTGGACCGTGTGGGCCTCTATGCCGTGCAGACAGCCGGAAACCCTCCTGTTCTTCATCAGAGTCCTGCTCCTGGAAAAACAGAAACCGTAAGGTTGGCAGTTGCACTCCACGTGGGAAAATGCGAAGGACACAGTTTTAAATTCTCCAAAGAGAACGGACATCCACGAGAATGTTTTCCATGGAAATATTTTCATCAAGGGTTAAATTAATTTGGTTCATCGAACAGGAATTTACTATTTTCAGGTACTAGTCTAACCCTACAGTTACTTAACTGAATAGAACAAATGTACAGCTGACCCGTGGACGAGGCGGGGATTAGGGGCGCGGGCATTAGGGGCGCACAGTCAGCCCTCGGCACACGACGTTCCTCCACATCTGCAGGCTCAGCCAACCCCAATCCTGTCGTGTTTACTACTGAAAACCCGTGCTGTTCAAGGGTCAGCTGTCCTACTATTCACAGGCTCCGGACACTGCGGTTAAGACACGGCAAACGGGGCTTCTGGGCTCACGGAGCTTACGGTCCACAGGAAGTCATGAGGGCACGGAGGGCTGCGGAGGCGCTCAGCGGGAAGGACTCGGCCCCAGAGCCGGGAGGGCCCCCGGAGCGAGCCTGGGGCCAACCTCGGATGCCAGCTAAGGGAGCGTGCATTGATCCTGAGCAAGTTATCCTGGGAAGGTTTTTAAGCAGGGAAATGATCCAGGTCAATAAAGTCAAGCAAATATCTGCTGCCCAGGGCGAAGAGCACAGCACCGGGAGGCGCAGCAGTGGCACAAGGCAGGAGGCGACCCCAAGATTCCACCTTCAGCGGCTCTTCCTGCTGCCTCGCCCCTCGGCCCGAGGGTAAAAACACTCACATCTCCCACTGGGGTGTGATGGGAAGGACGGATCACCACCCACGGACCAACTTTCCAAAGCCCAGCTCCAGCCCCCAGACGTCAGGCTGTGGCCCCAGACCTCAGTCCAGCGGGACCTTTGAAGGCTTCTCCTTAACTGGACCCTCTCTACTGGTGGCCACCCACAGAAAAACGCTGTTTGTTGAAAAGATGGTTAAACAAAAGCATTCTATCTGTAGTCGCCTAAATGTTTCAAATATAAAATTTCCCCATGAATTCCTACGAGAGAAACACAGAATTATGACTGACAACAGGGAGAGAAAATATCAATTCTCACAGGTTACAGTTTTTTTACTTAGGTGCGAAAGAAAAGCGTACATTATCCCATTAAGTCTGAACTAGGAAAACGTATTCTTTCAACACGACTGTAGTTAAACAATGTTTAAACTCAAATTAAAAAATGCTTGTCACATTCCTTTCAAAGAATTTTTACTTAACATCGGGGGAAATTTTACTTTTAACTGTCAACAGCACATATCAAAATTTATATGCCAACAAACTGGTCTATTTCACCGCAGAACAAGCGTGGCACATCATTGCCTAGAAGCTCCATAATTAAGAGTCCATTACCTTCAGGCATTCTCAGAGTGTGCAATTCTGTCATAAACATTCTTACAAGGCTGAAACTTCATACACAAGGCTCCTGACCAAGAGCAATCCATGTTTTTTAAAAAATGATACTTTTAAATGACAGAAGTTTTCAAAAACGTCTCTGCCAAAAGAAAACACCTGATTTCGAAACCTTAGAAAATGCTGTTTTGATTTTTCAGTAACGATTTAAGTTTCTGTTGATTCCCTAATTATTAACCTAAAAGTCAGCGGGATTTAAGATGTAAATTACTAACCTTCAATAGGATAAAACTTTCATGTTAATTCTTAATGCTCATATTTGATCCACACGTCTAAGTACACAAAACTTATACGTGTTTATAATAAAACAATAAGAAATCAGCAATTTTTAAATCTAAAGGAATTTATAAACCACACTCTCATGAACCTGTAGGTCTGGTTTGAATTCTGGGAGGCTTATGCCACTCTGGGCTGGTGTAAGTGTCCCAGGCCCCATCCGCCCAATTCCACCCCAGGACGAGTTAGCTCATTTTAGTGCCAGAGCCCACCTCTGTTTTGAAGTCCTCGGGACAAATCACCTGAAGATATCACTTATCTTTTCACTGGAATTGGATCAGAAATCATATCCTCTCTGTATCCCAAGATTTCATGTTATTCAGTACATATTAGGTGCCTGACAACAAGAACTGCCATTTACAGAGCAGCCACGGACAAGGTTGGATCTCAAAGCCTCCCAGCAGCACTGCATCATCAGTGTCGTCGGTCCCGTATCAGAGACCACAGTGGTCACCGGAGAAGCAGCTGCTCCTCAGGGATGACCCTGTCCTGTCTCCAGCTCACAGGTGAGAAAACTGAAGCCCTGAGACATCCTGCCCTGGGCCCCCGGCCACATGGGCCAGGACGAGGCCTCAGGACTCCATGGGACCCTTGACTCTGCACAGCACGAGCCTGCAGCAGATCCACTCAAGGAGCCCAGAGTCTGTTTAAAGCACATGCTCTGTGTTTCCTTCAGCTTCAGATCCGAGCTGCCATGTACCTAACATAACACGAGTGCGACATCTTGGCTGCTTCTTACTCTAGCTTAGCAGCTAGAATGCAGGAAATAAAGCAAAAGTCACAGGTAATTACGTAGTTCCACCTCTTTGAGGAGAGTTTATACAAATGAGTTTAAAATAAGCATGGTCAAAACCAAGAGAGGCCTAAGGAGGTTTAGAAACCCAAACGGACTCTGAGCTGCGCTGAAGGCGATGAAGCTGAGACTACATGTAACCCGAAACTCGCTGTTCCTCCCTCTGCAACAGAGGCTGGTGACTCTGGACAAGATCCTTCTCTAAATCCTTAGTTACTTCGCCTGTAAACTGGGGGTAAGGACAGCAGCAGTTCTGCGGTGAATGAGGCTCTGCCCAGCATGCATTCAGTACATGTTCTATCTATGGTGATGCTTCTGCTGGATGAAACGCCACTGACCTTGACCTCCTGAAAATTCCCGAATCCCTTCTACAGTCTTAGACCTCAGTGTACACCTGGATGACCCCCAGGAACCTCAAACTCACCGCGTCCAAAATAGCCTCCCTACCGTCCACCTCAGGGAACCCCACCCTCCCCTAGTCACTCGGCCAGGACCCGCCTGCAGCCCCGCATCACTGTCACCCCACACCAGCCACCGAGGCCCGTGATCCTGCCGCGCGGATGCCCATAGACCTATCCTCCCCTGCAGCCCCTCCCCAGCCTCGGGTCAGGTCTTCATCAACTTGCCCTGCCCCAACGTTCCTCCACGCCGGGTCTCGGAGGGCAGGGAATATTCTGTACTTATCCCTGTATCCTCAGGACATGGCAGCCAGCAGTCCTGTTCAAAAACCAAACCAAGGGGCTAACCAAGTCCCAGGACGAAGGCCTTCCTACTTCAGCGTTCGCTTCTCTGTAACCTAAGCACAGGGGCGTGAGCAGGGGCAGCGTCCACTGGCGCTGAGTCTTGCATGTTTTAGTTAATAAGCAACATCTATCATGTACAGAAGTCCTTGATCACTGTGATTTAGTGTTCTGAGGTGCTCATACTAACTTAATGGCATTTCAAACTCTGTAACTTACAATAAAATATCATAGGATATGCCAGGTTTTTGAGAAAGGGTAAAGTAATAAACACGGTTCATCTTTATAGGAAATTAGGTTTATGCCAGTCTAAGTTGCTCTTAAAACTTATATGGTAAAATACTGAGGCTATTTCTTTGTATTCTAACTGAATATAAACAATGTAATGCCCTAAGTGCTGTAATTTGATCAGTGACATACTGGGTTCCCTTCCCAGATATCCACCATGACAAGAGACAGTTCTTTTGAGAAGGAAGAAAGCCAGTAACACAAATGTCCTCACCTCCTTCTGGAAAATGAAGACACTGGAACATTTGTGATGTCGGGTTCCCATTCATCTTCAGGGTCGCAAAACACATCTTCACCCTTGTTACTACAGTGGCCCTAAGAAAATTAAATATATAGTTTCTAGTAATTATGGGTTAAAAATGTTTAGCAACTAAGGGAAAAAATGTTTACCTTGTTGCATTTATAAAATTCACAAAATTATAGATTATCTAGATAATGTTAAAAGTAAAAAAATCGCATTCCTGATAAAATTTTTAAAGATCACATGACACTAGGAATTATATTAAAAGAGATCTACTAATAAAAGCAACAGAAATCATTAAATAATTCAGAAATAATAAACGTGATTTAGAAAACATAGAGAAAACAAAAACAATAGCATCCTCAGGAGAAAAAAAAAGGAATAATCTGACAACATTAAGGGGACCTAAATAGACATTTCTCCAGAGAAGATATACAGACGGCCAACAAACATGTGACGGCTCAACATCACTGATCATTAGAGAAATGCAAATCAAAACTGTGTCACCTCACACCGGTCAGAATGGCCACCATCAAAAAGTCTACAAACAATAAATGCTGGAGAGGGTGTGGAGAAAAGGGAATCCTCTTGGGCTGTTGGTGGGAATGTAAATTGATACAGCCGCTATGGAGAACAGTATGGAGGTTCCTTAAAACACTAAAATTAGAATTACCATATGACCCAGCAATCCTGCTGCTGGGCATATACCCTGAGAAAACCATAATTCAAAAAGAGTCTTGTACCCCAATGTTCATTGCAGCTCTATTTACAATAGCCAGGACATGGAAGCAACCTAAGTGTCCATTGATAGATGAATGGATAAAGAAGATGTGGCACATATGTACAATGGAATATTACTCAGCCATAAAAAGAAACGAAATTGAGTTATCTGTCGTGAGGTGGATGGACCTAGAGTCTGTCATACAGAGTGAAGTAAGTCAGAAAGAGAAAAACAAATACCGTTTGCTAACACATATATATGGAATCTAAGATAAAAAAAAATGTCATGAAGAACCTAGGGGTAAGATGGGAATAAAGACACAGACCTACTAGAGAATGGACTTGAGGATATGGGGAGGGGGAAGGGTAAGCTGTGACAAAGTGAGAGAGTGGCATGGACATATATACGCTACCAAACGTAAACTAGATAGCTAGTGGGAAGCAGCCGCATAGCACAGAGAGATCAGCTCGGTGCTTTGTGACCACCTAAAGGGGTGAGATAGGGAGGGTGGGTGGGAGGGAGACACAAGAGGGAAGAGATATGGGAACATATGTATATGTATAACTGATTCACTTTGTTATAAAGCACAAATTAACACACCATTGTAAAGCAATTATAGTCCAATAAAGATGTTAAAAAATATATAATAAAAAAATTTAAGAAAACAAAGACAAATTTGAATTAGCTTTGACACAAAATATTAATTTAATGAATCAGTATTTTTGGAAATGAATACATTAACCAATAACTATAAAATGCTTAAAGCAATATCTGGTCAATATTAACTGTGGAATAAATTATTATGAATTATTTCTCATAAAAGATTCAATCACTTCCTGGTTGAATATATTGATCATGATAATAATCTATATTTTAATTTAAGTATTTAAAGCAATACCAATTAAAGTACTAGCAAAATAAATATAGAGATTGATTCAGGAATAATATAACTAAATGGAAAAATAAATAAAGAATATTGCAACAAACGGTTGAAAGTAGGAATGTACGGTAACTCACCCATCAGATTTTAATGTATATGTCAAGGCAAGAATTATCAAATGACCTCAATACAGTTTTTTGTTTTTCTAATTACACAAGCAATTCACATTCATTGTAGAAAATCTGGAAGTTATTAATACATATAAACACAAAGAAAAAAATTTTAACCACTTGCAAACCCATCGTTTAGAGGTAAACTGTCAGTGCTTTTGTATGATTCCCTTCAGCCTTTCTGTATTTTCTATTGTGAATATACCTTGCATTCCATTCCTGGAATTAACCCTACTTAATCATGGTATAAGTATTCTCTAAATACAACCTTGGGTTTGACTTACTAACATTTCTTTCAGGATTTTTATAGCTGTGTTCATATTAAGATTGGTTTGTAATTCTCTTTTGAATCATCTTTTCAGTTTTTGTGGGTTTTGTTTGTTTTGACTGTAATCAGTTATTCTAGCATCGTAACTGTGACACTTTCTATTCTTTGCTACATTCTAGAATAGTTTAAATGTAACAGGATTTGTCTGTTTTTTGGAGGTTCAAAACTGCTTACCTCTGAAATTGACTGGGATCAGCATCTTTTTTTTTTTTACCAATTTTTTTTTTCAGGTTAGTTCATTGACAAATTTTTCAATTTATTGCTTGGTTAGTCACCTATTAAATCAACTTTCATAATTTCTCTTTTTCTAGAAAAATCTTTACTATCTAGAAAATTATTAAACTTATTAGCTTACTTATTAAACTTATTTACATAAAAATGTCATACAATTTTAAAATGCTTGAGATCTTTATTTAAATGCTATATGTCCGTTCCTAAAATCACATGTTCATCTTTTCAAAGAGCCAAAGCCTGAGTTTATTAATTCTAATTTGTCAATTATTACTTTTATTTTTAATGATTCCTTCATTTATTCTCCTTTGGTTTAGGTTTATTCTTTTCTAGATTGAGTTAACTATTTAGTTGTGTTTTTTTGGGTTTTTTTTGCGCTACGCGGGCCTCTCACTGTTGTGGCCTCTCCCGCCGAGGAGCACAGGCTCCAGACGCGCAGGCTCAGCGGCCATGGCTCACGGGCCCAGCCGCTCCGCGGCATGTGGGATCCTCCCAGACCGGGGCACGAACCCGTGTCCCCTGCATTGGCAGGCGGACTCTCAACCACTGCGCCACCAGGGAAGTCCACTATTTAGTTTATTTTCATTTTTCCATTATACAATTCAAGCATTAACGCTATAATCTGGCAGAATCCTGTAAGTTTTTACATATAATATTTTTATTTCAAAAAGTTTATAGAGATTTTAATAATATTCCAAACCTCGTAAAGTTCTTTCATTGCCGCAAGCTTAGACTCAAACTTTTCCAGACTCCAGACAGTTGAGACCCCTAGTTGCAGGTTACGAACCTGAATACAAGTGTCAGAACTACTTCCTTTATCTGATACATGTCTGAAAGAAAAACCAAAGAAAAAAAATGCTTCTCCTAAAACATACATAACCTAGAGTTTTCCGAATTAGAATGACTCCCATAAAAATTCAGACCACTGATTAAATCTCTCCATAGTTAAGTATTTTTGTTATACTAATAATCATGTCTAGTATATACTATATTAAAATAACTTCTTATATAATAATTTCTTAAAAGTTCTAATATTGTATATTCCTTTTAAAATGCGGAATACTTATAAATTCTCAACTCAAAAGAAAATTAGTGAATTCCTAAAACATCTAAAATTATTCTGTTTATAAAATATATGAGTATGTTAATTGCTGAAAGCCTTTTTCACTCCAGAGTGAGCTCTGAGAGGGGAATCTGGCAGTGCCCCTGGGGATTATGACACCCGCTTGCTCCTGGACAGGCATGTAGGATACCATGTCCTTAGAGAAACTAAAACAGAAAAACATCACATGAAGCGTGAAGCGTGACTAGTTTAAAACAACAAATTACTTTACAAATAAGATAATCACTCACCTGCCAAAAACATAATTCTTTTTTAACTTGTTGCTGATGGTATTGGCTTCCTGAATCATCACGGAGAGTTTCATGGAGCTCCAACTGGGCTGAACTAGCAGAGAGCACACAGAGAAGATTCAGAACACGTATGTGAGCACTAACACACCACCAGGCACAATACGTCCTGAGAAAAAACTGACTTCAAACGAATGGTTTTAACGATACATCACAGAAGGTGAAGGTGATAACTCAGTAACTTTTCTTCAAGCCTCACTGGTGAAATAAAATATTCTTCATACAAAATGAGGTCTTTCACCTGTGGAGGCATGGAAGAAAACTGAAGTTCACAGAGAGAGGATATGGGTTTTGTAAACAAGGAAATGCCAAAGATGCTGATTTTCCTTCTAATATTTTTAAAGATTTTTTTTTCTAATTTCTTTTTTTCCTAACTTCTAATTTATTTAAAGTATTAGGTAAAGTATACTACAGCCTTAACTTAAATAGAATCACAGTCCTTTTTTATTTTGCCTGAAATTTAAAAAATAGATAGATAGATAAAGACAGAAACAGAGATATATTAGGACATAACACTTTCAGTCCACAATTCCACGCTCTTAATTCAAATTTAAGATTTTATCATAAACATTTTCTATATTGTTCAGTCAAACTTATAACCAGCATTCCATTAAAAACATTTTTTTGGAAGAGTGAAATTCATTGTTCATGTGGATAAAAAAAAAATCAAGTATTCATTACACAGTACTGTTTTAGGACCTAAGAGGAATAAAAACATGTATTAATACAATGTTCTTATCTCTCACAACAGATGTAACAGTTTCAAGGTAATTTAAAAACAGAAGTTATGGAAAGTATACGGCACAACTACCAAGTATTCTTGCTAAAACACTGAACCTGGATGACAGGTTCTTTGCAGGGTATGTAGAGGCACAGGAACCAGCTAAGCGACAGCCTGGACATACAGTCAGCAAACCCAGAATCTGCGAAACTCTACAGGTAGAGAACCTGGCTCCTTCAGTACATGAATTACAAGGGGACAGAGAGAGAAGAAGGAAGAGCCAGCTGACAGATTAAAAGAGACTTAAAAGGCACATCTAGCAAACACAGGGTGTGGACCACATTTGTATCCTGATTCAAACAAACTGAATATATTTTAAAAATTATGAAATAGTCCACAAAATTTGAATAGGGACTAGATATTTGATGTGTAAGAAATTATTATTAATATTTTTAGGTGTAATAATAATATCAGAGTTATGCTTCAAAGAGTGACAGAGAAAGAGAGAAAAGAGAGTTCTTATCTAACTTGGAGATACACAGTGAAGTATTTACAGATCAAGTGATAGGACGTCTGGGATTTGCTTCAGAATAGTCCAGGGGGGCGGGGGGACTGAGCATGGCTGGAACAAAACTGAACATGTGTGGGTAACTGTTGAAGATGGATGATGAGTATGGAAGAGTTTACTGTAGTAATCTCTCTGCTTTCATAGTTTATTTGAAACTTTCTATAATTAAAAAAAGAAAGTTTACATTAAACATCCTGTGTTTGGGGAATTCCCTGGTGGTCCAGTGGTTAGGACACTGTGCTTTCACTGCCGGGGCCTGGGTTTGATCCCTGGTTGGGAACTAAGATGGCACAAGCCGCCCGGCACGGCCAAATAAATAAATAAATATTTGGGAAAAAATGCTGTGCTCTACACAGGAATGTAGAAATGTACAAAAAAATAACTTTCAAGTGAGAAAGAAAACGAAGTATGCAATGATTAAGCACAACTCAGATTAATAATTCTTATAAAATAAGAATTAAGGATTAGAGTAAGACATTTTAAAAAGCATAATACACATTAAAATAATACTTGGAATTCTGTTTACTATTTGCTTATATAACTAAATATTCTAAAAAGTGAATATCCTAAAAATAATCATTCATACAAATTTATCTAGAGCCAGAGAAGTCAGCAACATCTAGAAAAAAATTTTTGAATATACAAAGATAATTAACATTTTACTAATTGTATGAAATAACATACATAACTTTAGAAAATACCTGCTAAAATCGTCCTATACTCACTTGTGAAAGTTTTATCCCTATTACTCTGATTTTGCTGTAGAATTTGTACTTCCTTGGCAATCCTTTGTTTCTCGGTTTCTAAAGCTTCCAGAATTCTTGCATGGCGGATCCTGTGGTCTTCTAAAGCCTAATTGACATTCATTCACGTGGAGCCGTACACGAACGTGCAAAGAGAGAAATTAGAAAACCAGACTGACAATGGTAATACACTACATAATTCTCATTTCACAGTACGTGTTTTATTAAGCATAAAGGCTTTTAAAAATGATTTATAAAGTATCTTTATAAAATGATTTTTTTCCCCACAACAAAATCATTAGGAATTTTTGATAACATAGATTAATCTTTTTCTCCCCATGGATAGGAGCATAAAAACCTTCAGAAAAAAAACAAAAAAAGGAAAAACACTACTCAAGAATTTGTTGACTAAATTAAAAAGTTAAATTAAAAATACACCTAAAAACCTCACTTGATACAAATAAGCCTTATAACAGCCCACTAATGATAACTGTTTCAAGGTTTAAACACGTCTGTTTTTCTCTTAAAACCCTCCGGAGTGGTTCACTAGCCCCTCCATGCTCTAGAATCGGCTAATATATGTATTCTCACCATTTTATAGTACCGGTACTCTGGGGTTACTGCAAGTATCTTCCTCTACCCACAACCCCACCATAAACTTAGGAAGAAAAGAAGGAAAACTGCCATTTGAGAGTAAAACTTGAAGATGTTAAGAAGTCGCAGCAGAGATAAAAGCAGGGGCTCTCCCTTCGGGATTCAGGGCCCCCCTCCAGGGCTGGTTAGAAGGGATTCCGGCCCCACCCCAGAGGATGTGATTCAGCAGTTCTGGATGGACCGAGATCTGCACATCTACCAGGCGATGCTGAGGCTGCTGGTCCAGCCCTGGAGAGCCACCGTGAGCTGCCCTGGAAAGATGCCTCCGTGCTCAGAGAGATGAGGGAAGTCAGTGCCTGAGCTCCCAAGGCTGAGGCAGTTCCCTGAGGACTCAGCGGGCACACGGCCTGCTTGCTGCTCTTTCCACCCTGGCACCGGGATGTAACCAGTCCAGGAGCTGAGCCGTCTCTCCTTCTATATACCATGCCCTAGTAGCACCTCACTCCTCACGTCGTTCGGCATGACTGACCACAGGGTCGCTGTGGACACAGGGAAAGAGAACGCTCGACTGGAACTCGCTGGAAACGACAGCTGTGTCCCTTTGAAAAGATCTGTGGGATAACGTGTGAGCACGTCGTGAGGACAGAGGCTTTCAGGCAGGAAGACCCTCCTCACCTGCAGACCCGGATTCGGCCATCGCCCGTCAAGAGACCATAAGCTCTTTCAAAGAAAAGAAAATCCAGCTTTTCCTCAAGATAGCTCAGACTAGCTATAAAATGAAATTACCTGTTTCGTAGCCAAAGTCTCCATTTCTAACCGCTTTTTGTTGACATATATTTCCTGTTCAAAACGCTGCTTTGTCTTTTCTAGTTCCTCAATTTTGTAATTAGCCTTTTGGTTATTTATTTCCTGTATCTTCTTTCTTTCACATTCTTCTTTCTTTGACATACAATAATAAAAAATAAATAGGGCAAAGATACAGAGCAATTCTTCAAAAATGACACCAAAAAGGTACAAAAGTCCCTTTTTAAAAATCAATGCACAAGAAATTGACTCACAGATAGAAAAGGTGCCCCAGTGCTTCTCCACCCCATCCAGGTTGACTAACCCAACTGAAAACAACCATCACTGGCCAAACCTTTCAGAGCGCTGCCCTCCAGATGGGCTTCTGGGAAGCAGGACTGCCAGCAAACAGGAGGGCCATGGCCCGAGGGCTGGGGGCAGAGCCTCTCTGCTTCTCCCCTCCCTCCCCGCCCCGTAGCAGCCTTGATCTCCCCTCTGACGCTCCCTCGGGGCCCTGCACCGGCCGAGAAAGAAAACAGGTCTGCCTCTTACCAGTTCTGCTTCCAGGACTTTTATTTTGCTTTCGTACACAGCTTTTTGAGAGGAAAGCTCTTGCTGAGCCATTTCTTTCACGATCTGGATTCCCTGCATCATTTCTTCCTTTGCTTTCAACTGCGCCTCCTTTATTTCTGCTTCAAGTCTACAAGCAGCAAAATATTCAATAGTTACAGGGTACGCTGTCAAGAATTCTTCATATGCTATAATAGTTCTTAATCATATTAAGATGTTTTAAATTAAACAAAAGTTCAAATCTCAAAACTTCATTTCTGACACTCTGTCAATAGCATTCTGAAATGTTTATTAGCTCTAGAATTGTTTACACAAACAAAACATAAAAGGTTGAAAACTTGCTTATTTCTAACTTAATTACTATTGCAGATGCTCGATATTTAAGCAAATATGTTTTTCTAATGCTTAAACTATATAAAAATGTTTTAACTTACATAAAAATATAAAATATATATTTATAACATAATTATGTTACAGTGAACACTGCAGTAAATATTATAGTTAACATTGTAGTAAACACAAAATATGGGCATTTTATGTTAAACTAACAATGGTTAGGGCAAAAATTATTTCATATCATTATCTTTCAATTCATGTTTAGGTCATAGATTAGGAATACATTGAAATGCCTCTAAAAGCATGATACATGAGCCGATAAAGCAGAGATTGCACCATATTTTTCCAATCATCTATAATAATTTTGTAAGCAGACAGGGTGGGGGGTCCCCCAGAGAGATAACCAGGCGGGGCTTTCTTGACAGAAGAGAACCCATGTTTGGCCTGAGCCGTTTTGTGGTCTGAGCCTGGACACAGTGCTTGCCCTTGAACAGGCCTCAGAAACCAATGATCTCAAGGGAACAAAAGAACAACTGTTGTCAGGCAAGAGAAGCAACAACAGCAAAGGTAAGACACCAGTTGTGAAGACTCGCAGCTCTGAGTCAATGGTGAAGATTAGCCTGAAGCTCAGCGGGAACCTCAGGGATGGAGATGTTGACCCTCTGTGACCCCCGTGACTTCAGTCAACTGAAGCCTGGACTCTGTCTTTGCCCTGATTCTATGCTGACTTCTCCCCTGCTCAGGCCCCTTCATGAACACGCATGTGCCCTTAGCTTAAAACCTCCCCAGTCTTACTGTTGGGGAAGCACGGCTTTGGCAAAGTTTCCCATGTTTTCCTCACTTGATGCAAGTAATAAATCCTTCCTTCTCCTGATCTTTGGCCTGGTTGTGTCTTTTGGCTCGACACCCACCAAGAGGTGAACCCAGTTTTCAGGTAACACTTAGACATTTTGAGAAGTCAAAATATTAAATTACCTTTCACTGTATGGGGGGGAAAGGACTCGTGATTACAGAAAACTAAAAGCTTCTTTCTTCTCAACAAAACTCGACGCTTTAACAATTGTACTGCATAAAATTTCCGTACCCAATTTTACTGAATTAGAATAAGAATGTCAGGGCTTCCCTGGTGGCGCAATGATTGAGAATCCGCCTGCCAAGGCAGGGGACACGGGTTTGAGCCCTGGTCCGGGAGGATCCCACATGCTGCAGAGCCATTAAGCCCATGCGCCACAACTACTGAGCCTGCGCTCTGGAGACCGCAAGCCACAACTACTGAGCCCACGAGCCACAACTACTGAAGCCCATGCGCCTAGAGCCCGTGCTCCGCAACGGGAGAGGCCACTGCAGTGAGAAGCCTGCGCACCGCAGAGAAGAGTGGCCCCTGCTCCCCGCTCACCATGGCTAGAGAAAGCCCGCGCGCAGCAACAAAGACCCAAGGCAGCCATGAATGAATGAATGAATGAATGAATGAATGAATGAATGAATAAATAAATAAATAAATAAATAAATAAATAAGAGTAAGAATGTCAAAAGAAAGAGGACCTAATGGCTACCAGGGCCTGGGTGGAGGGGGTAGCCATTGCTCAGTGGGTACAGAGGCCCAGTTGGGTGATGAGAAAGTTCTGGAGACAGAATATGGTTGAGGCTGCACAACACTGTGAATATACTTAACACCACTGAACTACACACTTAAAAATGGCTAAAGAGGTGAATTTTATGCTATGTATCTTGCACCACAACTTTAAAAAAAAAAGAAAAAGAGGGCAAAGCAAGCTCAGACTTTTGAAAAGGTGACAAAGCAGGGATCGTGTGGCCCACCCCGGTCATCCTTGCCACCCCCGCCTCCACCCTCTGTGCGGATATTTCTCTCCCCGTGACCCCGAGATGCCTGTCTCACCCCACAGCCTCCACTGCACTGCAGCCCAGGACCCGGCTCCACTGCCCTCCACCCTCCAGACCTGGGCCACAGTCACCATTCTGCAAATGGAATCCCCATCATGTCTGTCTCACGTCTCCTTAAAATTCTCTTATGACCCCATAACCTTTAAGATAAAGTCCAAATGCTTTAGCATTTTATTTCTGTGTTACTTGTCATTTATTTTACAGGGATCCTGCTTAAATCAGAACTCCTACAATATTGCCTCAGCTAAAACTGGGGCAAAAGAGGAAAAGTAAATAAGGGTCCATTCCCCAGGCTTCCCCTGGCTGACTCCCTCCCAGGGGACATCTCCTCACGAGACCTTCGCTGACCCCTGGTCAGGGCAGGAGTCACCCCAGGAGCTCCACACGGTGCAGGGCTCTGTCGGGGCACTCTGTCTGTCTGTCCGTCAGCCCCATGAGAAGACGAATTCCTCCAGCGTAGGAGCTAAGTTTGTTTGTTGAGTGAACGCACACAGAAGAGGAAAGATCATGTCACTAAAAATCGGCACCCAAAGAGTTAACGAGTGCAGTCAGGACAACCCGATTAAGGCCCTGCATAGCCCTCTCCCGTGTACTTACTGTTTCACACCAACAAAAATACTTACTGTAATCTCTGTGCCAAGAGCAAGTCATTTTTTGCAGATTCAAAGTCTCTTGGACCCTCACTCACAAGAGTATCTCTACTGGGCGGTCTTTCCCCTTTCTGTACTTCCACTGGATGATTAAATCTAAAATAATGATCGCCACCGAGAACCACCCGATCACCCTAAAGCACACAAAAAATTTACTCCTTGAGGTGAGTCTGAACCAAAAAATTCCGTGGGACAAATCCTCATGTTCAACAATTCAATACAGTCTAGTATCACTAATGATAAGCATAAAAATCACAGCAGCTAACATTTATGAAATGCTTCCTACAGGCCAAGAACTGCATCTGACACTCTACACATATATCATCTCACTGACGTCTCACAACTATGCATGTTATTATCCCAATTTTAGGAATGAGGAAACTAATAGAGCATAGAGCTTAACAGTAACAGTGATAAGCGCACACTGAGCTCACTGTCTGCAGACACTGTATTGAGAACTATGCATGAGTTCTTTCACCTACTCCTCCCTTACCCCTCCTGAAAGACAGGATATATACCAAGTGAACATATGTCTTGCTTTGCCTGTGACAGAATAGTTCACGCCTGTTCTCCTGATGTAATTATTCAAGGGCTCTCAAAAGTGTCCTGACGTGGGTGACATGCAATCACCCCGAGCTTAATAACTTTTCAAAGGTCATATGGCAAGTGGCGGGGCCAGGGCTTCGACCCTGTCTGGCCTGATTCCAAAGCCCAGTTCTTCCCGGGACACATAATGCTGCTGCTGGTGGACAGCTCCTTGGGGGCTGGTCCACCCACCATAACAGAACTGCGGTCTCTGCGCAAAGGCAGGCAATTCGTGAAATAAGAGAGCGTTAGAACCAGAAAGTCCCTCATCCCGTTCACTACTGATCTTACAGAGGACAGAACCGGGCTCAAAAAAACTAGATCACTTGCCCAAAGTCAAACAATTTCTCACATCTTAGCAGCAGCCAACTTACATGATGTAATACCGTGGGTTCCAAAATAAGTCTTCCATTTACATATGTCTTTGCTTCCCCCGCTGGGATGATACTCACTGTCCCATTAAAATTGTTGACGGTGCTGTGAAGACAGGATGCACATTGTTACAACTACAGGACAGACTAACAAGTAAGCAAAAGGCAATGCAGATAATCCTCCTTGGGTTACTCCCTTAGTGCTAAGGTTCATATCGATTTGTGACCATAATGACTTAGAGCTCTCTTATCTTCCTTCAATTAGATTTTGAAGGTTTGGTGAAAAAGCCTGGCTTCTCTAGCAATTCTATCCACCAGTGGTGGGAAAAATTTTCATCGTATGTATTTTGATTAAAACTACTTAAAAGGGGCTTCCCTGGTGGTGCAGTGGTTGAGAGTCCGCCTGCCAATGCAGGGGACATGGGTTCGTGCCCCGGTCCAGGAAGATCCCACATGCCGCTGAGCGGCTGGTCCCGTGAGCCATGGCCG
The DNA here is from genome assembly GCF_949752795.1 of Hyperoodon ampullatus. Taxonomy (NCBI): domain Eukaryota; kingdom Metazoa; phylum Chordata; class Mammalia; order Artiodactyla; family Ziphiidae; genus Hyperoodon; species Hyperoodon ampullatus. The sequence continues at coordinate 196,722,374 of NC_136915.1, forward strand.
CTGAGCCTGCGCATCCAGAGCCTGTGCTCCGCAATGGGAGAGGCCACAAGAGTGAGAGGCCCGTGTACCACCCCCCAAAAAAAAAAAACTACTTAAAAAAAATACCAACCCCTCTTCCCCAGAAATGGAAAAAAAAAAAAAATACACAAACATTAAAGGAAAATACACTAAAATACCGACAGTGGTTTATTTATGAATGGAAGAGTTTTAAGTATTTTTATGTTTTACTTTTCTAACTTCCTGGTTTTATTTATGAGTTTTAATAATGGGACAAACAACATTTTCCTCCCATGAAAAGAGGGGTAATACAGAGGAAGGAAAAGCATGGAGATAAAAGCACACTCCTTGGACATCTAATTAACTCTGACGATAAGATGATACTGCTGAAAATCAGCTATAAATGCTATATATCCTTTTGAGTCTTTTTATTCAGAAAATAGGAAAGAAACTCCAAAATCCAATTACCTTTGGATTAACTGGACAGAAAGAAAGAGAAAACTGTAGCAAAAGCTGAGCCCCAAACAAAACCTCTAGCTCCAGATAAGGCTCCGAGATCTACAGGTAAAGAACGACAGTTGAACTCGAACACCTAGAGGAGGACTTGGGAAGAACAGCTCACCCTCCCGCCAGCCTAGGGTCCTAACCCCGTACAGGTTTAAACAACGTCTGCTTGTTCGGACGCCCCCTCCCTCCCAGTTCGATCTGCTCTGCCATCAAAAGCCCTTGGCCGTAGCATTCTGCCCCCTTCCACCCCCCATCTGGCTTCAACCACCAACCCCCTGATCCACCGCTATTTTCCATAAGAACCCCACCTGGATGTGCCTTAACATCAGCTTCTCTCCTTGACCTGAATCGTTCCGTCAACATAAGACATCCTCTCCCTTATCTCCATCACTCGTCAAGGCCAGAGCCCTCTAAGCAGCTTCTCTTTAGGGCTCAAAGCTAGCGGTGAACTTTCCTTCTCTTTCTTTACTTTTAAGCACTAAGTAGCTAAGACCCACCTGATGTTAATATACACTGATGGGTACAGGGGCTCCTTTGTCCACTGAGCCCCACGTGCCAGGTATGTCATCAGTGAAGACAGACACGAAACCTGCTCTCATGAAGTTCACGGTCCAGAGAGTGAGACAAACACCTATCCGTGTACTAAAAGGGGAAACACCAAGTGCCAGGCGAGTGGGGGACTTCCTGGTCCCCCTGGACTCTCAACTCTTTGGGGGCATGTTCTGTATCTTTGCTACAAGTATAAATAATTCTGGGTTTATTTGTTATAGAAAATAGTTAATTAACAGAAGAGCAAGAGGATCTGAGGATCAAGGAGCCGTGCCACGCTGGGTACAAAGACATCGTGGAGCTCAAGCACCTGAGGATGTGCAATATTAGTGGGAAAACACACTCTGTATATTCGGAAATTTTTTTTACGAACACTGCAGATCACAAAAAAAGTCATATGTTATTTAATATATGGTACTGGTAGAATTGGTTATTCACGTGGAAAATAAATGAATTTAGATCCCTACTTCACACCAAACAAAAAGTTCCATACGACTTAAGGACTTAAATGTGAAGGCAAAATTTCAAAACATTTAGAAGATAATTTAGGTGACTGTCTCTATGACCTCAGTGTAGAAATGATTTCTTAAACAAGACACAAAAATTGACAACCATAAAGGAAAAGACTGACTTATGTACTATGCTAACTAAGAACTTTGATCCATCAAAAGGCACCATAAGAGAGTGAAACGATGAGCCACACACTGGAGAAAAGATATTTACAACACATGAAACTCACAAAAGCTGGGCCACCAAAATATATTAAAAAACTCCTACAAGTTATGAAAAAAAAGCAATACAATCGAAACATGGACAAAAGACATGAACAGGCAAGTTACAGAAGAGCAAACAAAAATGGCCAAATAGGTGAATAGGATTAGTCAAGGAAATGCAAAACGTATCCCCTACGAGATGCCATTTCACATCCACCCGACAGTGCTAAAGGTTGGCAAGGATGTGGGGCGACAGGTACCTCAGTGCCAATGGCGGCAGAATTGCCAGCCATTCTGGAAAACAATCTGAAATTACCTCATAAAGGTGAATATGCACATATGCTACAGCCTGATATCTCTGCTCCTAGACACACAACTTAAGAGTGATTCCCAAACATTAAACTGATCATTATAGGGTAACAGAAAAATCATCAGACTCACACAGCAGTGAGGCAAACAGAAAGGCCTGGCCGCCCAGCTTCCTAGCAGCTGCCCCGAGGGCCCTAACTCAGTTTATGAAACTTGCTCCAGAGAAGCTCCGCCCGTTTGTACCAGGAGACGCATCCAAAAGCGCTCACAGCAGTACTGGGGGAGCAAAACATGAGACACCACCCAAACGTCTACCAGCCAAGCAGACAGGTAAACTCATACAACAGGATACTTAACAGCGGAAAAATGAGAGAGCATCAACAAGGATAAATCATAAAAACACACTGTGGAGCTACAACAGTTTACATGTACTATCACCCTAACAACACAGTATCATTCAATTCATATGAATGAATTTTAAAATTTGTCAATCCAATCAAAAATTCTGCCATAGATGATGGATAGAAGTTTAGATCTATTGGCTGAGGGATAACTTCTGATAGAGCGATACTACATCATATCTCATATTGAGAGTAACTGACCTGCCATCCTTACAAAACACTCAGATTGTCTGTTTTTCCTGGCTAAAAGATGCATTCGAAGACTTACACCAAAGAATCAGTGTGAGTGAATGTCTCACGTGAAGGAAACCACAAGTCATCAAGATCTGGAAAACTACCGGGGAGTAACAAACCAGTGCTCGTCGGCGATCAGCACCCCCGACAGCTGAATGTCATGGCTCGAGCCTGGTTTATACTTTCCGACTGTAGTTGTTCCCTCTTTTATCATATATAACAGTATCTCCGACAGCTGAGGGTCTTCATTGAGATTGACCAGGTTTGGCAAATGGTTGTCCATTTGAAATGTAATTCCTGCTTTCTAGTAGAAGTCAGAAAAAAAATTAACTTTAATCACAAGCATGAAACTGTTAGATCCCCTAAAACATTAAAGTCACGGTACGTGGGACTCAGTTAATTAACGGTCTCTTAAGTCGCGACCCTCTCCTTGCGACTTCCCCATAAGTGTGACCACCATACTTCTTAGACTCCCAGGAAGACGCTGACCCTCTGTCCTGACACCATCCTCAGCCCACTCACGGCTCAACCCAGCATCACCACATGTGCCTGATCTCACCCACCGACGTCCACAGCAGGTCCGGTCCTGCCGCTGCATCTCCACAGCCATCACCTTGGTTCAGACCTGTAGCACCTCCCGCCTGAACCACTGAGGCAGCCTTCTGACCGCCCTGCCAACAGTCCCTCTTGGTTTCAGTCCTGCTTACACCCTACACCAAAGTAATTCTGAACTAATTCTCAAAATGTCGATTCCCTGGTCAAACACTTGCTATGATTTCCCACTTCCCACAGGATAAATCAAATTCCTTGGCCTGGAATGTGAGAAATTACGTCTGTATATTTACTGTCATATTTCTTTGCAAATTTTCAAATCAGTTTAGAGAGTTGAAACGATACCTGTAACTCCTTTGTTACTTGAAGTTTTCTTTTTTCAGCTTGTTCAAGTTTTTCTTTCCACATTCTTACCAAAGACAAACGAGAGATTGAAAGAGTTAAAAATATCCAGATTTATAAGACCGAGAATCAAGAGACAATCAACTGAGATGAGGGAACCACTTGGGAACATTTAAACCGTAACGGTCTGGGGATAAGCTGCTCTATTCACAGGGAAGGCAGGGATACAGGCAGACTCCGGCACCTGCTCGGCCTCCCGTCCCCACCTCCACCCCCTCCCCCCTCCCAACCCGTGCCCCAAGCCAGTCCAGTGATTCCAGGCAACACCCACAGCATCTAAGGTAGTGACCAGAGCCCACCTCTGCATTTCTGCCATGTCTCTCTCCTGCTGATACAGCTTCATTCTCAAGGATGTTATTTCTTGCCGACAGAGCCTATATCGCTCAGGGTCAATGTTCTGACTGTTTCTTTGAGCAGCTTTTAACTTTTCAATTTCTGCTTTCAAGTCTAAATATTTGTAGAAAGATGCATGGTTAATAACATTTGATATATAGTAATTCCCACACTAGATATAACCCTCCAATCTTCTATTTTATTTGAAGTTTTAAATACTAAGTAAAACAGAATACTTGCAGAAATTTTACTTTACCTACAAATCTCTACCTAACCTTTACCTGAAAAACTGCTCCCCTATTAATGAATTTCCCTCCCTCATAAGCAGTGTGGCCACGTAATGTATCGTCCAAAGAGGGACACCTTTGAGAAGGACTGGGGGCACCATTCATCACACTGGGATGACAGCCATGAACCAGGACTGCCCCAGGCAAACCATACTCATAAAGACATGTTAGATAAAGATGACAGGTTTGCCAAGCTGGAATTCAGAATACTTATTTTTAATGAAAATGGTCCCATGTGTAAACGAGAGGGGATCCAAACAGGAAAAGACGGTGCACGAGACGGCACATCCATCCTCCTCTGGCCCACACCTCTGAGGGATCTATTCACCTTCTGCAAGATCCCTGAGCAGGCGGGCAAGAGAAGGAGGACTCGGCGTTGACGAAGGGAGGCCCGGGCTAGAAACCCAGGACCAAACAGCCTTTGGGTCAACGAACTAAGCGGAAGCAGAGGTGAGAGACAGACAACGGCGGAAAGGCCACAAGAGGAAAAGTAAGGACATTATTGTCCCTGTGCTGCAGAGGTGCATGACTCAGTCCCTAGAGGGTTTCCTACGCTGGCTCTTTCCCCTTCACCCACCCCATTTCCCAGCTTTTTCTGACTGTTCCCCATTACTCTCTTTCCCGCCGTCCTTCCATCCGCCTTCCTCATCAGTGTGGAAAGATGGCTAGGAGCTATTACACAGGTATGAGAGAAAAATCTTTAACTTCCTTAAACTGCATATTTTCATCACTGAAATGAATATCTGAGACTAAACTCTCGCAAGATAATCTTTAAGTCTGTAGGGAACTGCTGACCTCTGATCAACTTGGCGCTCACGTCCTCGTTGACCCTGGCGGCGTTGACTATCAGCCGGGCCTGGGTGGCGTACCTCAGCGTGCTCAGGGTCTCCTCCACGCTGCTGGCCGCTGGGCTGACCGTGGCGATCATTGACGTTTTGGAATTTCCACTCAGACTTTCCTTCAGCAGCCTTCAAGGAAAACAGTCACAATTAGACTTTGCTTCTACAACGACCTCATGACAACTACCTAGAGAGCACAACGCAGACCAACCGGGGCACGTGACACAGACGACAACTACCTAGAGAGCACAACGCAGACCACTGGGACACGTGACGCAGTGTTACGCTCCTCATTCAGACACCAGTTAGAATTGTTTGGTATTTGTAGCTATTTTTAGATCTCTGAGCACTTTATTTCATCTCACACTTTTCATTTATTTATTTTGGCTGCACAGCTTGTGGAATTTTAGTTCTCTGACCAGGGATTGAACCCGGGCCCTCAGCAGTGAGAGCGCCGAGTCTTAACCACTGGACTAACAGGGAAAGTCCCTCGTCTCACACTTTTTGTATTGTTTTGTGAAGCGATAGTCTGTGCGAAGATTTTAAAATATGGTTAACTCTCCAATATTTAGTAAAATCCCTCTCCCCATACTAGACTGTGAGCTACTTTAGGGGCGGGACCGTGTGTCTGGTCACCCCTGCATTTCCAGGGTCACCAGAGCCCTTCAAAGCAGCTGCTCAAAAGTGCAGAAAATGATGGATGAACATATAAACACAAATTTTGTTTTCTATTATATGCAAAAGCCTTATTTTAGAAGGAAAAAGATCATGAGACTAAAAACTCTGTATTTATGAATGCAGAGAGAATTATTCCTAACTTTCAAAAGTTACTCTTAATTTTCAAAAGGCATTAAAAAAATCAGATTGTTCCCTTACAGGTTTTGAGGTGGCAATTATAATATAATAAGTCAGATATAACGATACACTGCTGTCAATAGTGATGCAGTCCGTATCAGAATTGGGTATTAAATCAATACAGATGTAATCTGAATGTAATATATCTGAAGTTAAATCCATGTTCATTAATGAAGATACTTTTTGAACACCTACATGCCAGCCAGTGTGTGCTAAACTTCACTTCGCACACATAGTAATGTGTGTGGTGATACCATATATGCTCAAACATCAGGCACTAATAATAGTTCATTCATCATTTAACCCTGGTTACAACCCTAAAAGACAGGTATTGATGTTATCCCCATTTTACAGATGAGGAAACAGGCTGGAGGACTATTAAGTGATTTGCCCAAAGTCACACAGTTCGTAGGAAGCACAGCTGAGATCAAGACCAGGTAGCCTGGCTCTGGAATCCGTACTGCTCACCACTGCTCCGTCCCAGAGTCACATGAAGTCAGTCTATGCGCTTTTCCCCCGCAGTACTCACTCTATTTTGTACAATTCCTTATACTCCAAAAGCTACTTGCCATGTGAGGACAGACTCGCGGTAAGGAATGAACGTTCTCCTCCCGCTGGCCTGCTCGGAGAGCGCGGATATGACCTTTCCCAGGGTCAGCAGGGACTTGTTAATACTCACGCCTTCCTGGGGACAAGATCAAACATTTTAATTGAAAGCAACTGCTCAGCAATAAATGTATTTCACAAAATATATTTCTTCCTTCATATAATTACTGAGGAAATACTTTCTTCCATAAACAACCAACTTTCTTCAGACTCAAAATTTACTAATTGACTCTGAGAAGCAATCATAACCAAGAACTAAGGGTTCCTCTTTAAGTCTCGGCAACACAGTCTATAAAGTGCAGGGACAGAGAGGTTATTCTTGGTTAAGATTACATACTTAGGGACTTCCCTGGTGACGCAGTGGTTAGGAATACCGCCTGCCAGTGCAGGGAACACGGGTCCAAGCCCTGGTCCGGGAAGATCCCACATGCTGCGGAACAACTGAGTCCGTGTGCCACAGCTACTGAGCCTGCACTCTAGAGCCCACAAGCCACAACTACTGAGCCTGCACTCTAGAGCCCACGAGCCACAACTACTGAGCCTGCGAGCCACAACTACTGAGCCTGCACTCTAGAGCCCATGAGCCACAACTACTGAGGCTGCGAGCCACAACTACTGAGGCTGCGTGCCCCAACTACTGAGCCTGTGCTCTGGAGCCTGTGCTCTGCAACAAGAGAAGCCACCGCAGCGAGAAGCCCGTGCACCGCAACGAAGAGTGGCCCCCACTCGCCACAACTAGAGAAAGCCCACGCACAGCAACAAAGACCCAATGCAGCCATAAATAAATAAATAAATTTATATTAAAAAAAAAAAAAAGATTATGTGCTTAGCCAGTAATCTCCTAAAAACAGTGCCCAGGACTGAGCTCCCCAACGTGAGGGCTCACCCTTACCTTCAGCCGCTCCCCGCTCGTCTGGGTCTGGGAACAGCGCTCACTGCCCGCCAGGTCCACCAGGTTTATGCGGCTCCGAATTCTGTGATCCAGCTCTTCCCCTTCCACAAATTCTGTCTGGGACAAAAGGACATTAAAATAACACATCATAAGTTCTTTTACGACTTGCCATCAATATAAGGCTGCAAAACGGAAAGTTAGACAAGATTACAAACCACTCACTTATTTTTGAAAGCTATCCCTTCTTGAATCTGTGACAACTTATAAGAACATATTGAGCAGTGCTCAGACTACGCAAAATAAAAGGAATGACTTTAAAGGGCTAAACCCATAACTATGCAATTATATTAAGGAAACGGCCACAGATAGAAAAAAGGCTTAATGTACAAAGGTGCTGTTCATCCCAGCCCTGAAGTAGCAAAGCATTTAAAAGCAACATAAATGTCCAACAGCAGAGAAAAAATTGAGGAATTTTAACAAAGGAAAATTATGTAGCTGTGAATAATAATATTTTGCAAGTAATTTTAATAGTATAAAATTGTTGCAGATTTTGTAAATTTGTTCTCGTGTGATTGTAAAACAACTGAAAGATTATATACCAAACTCTTTAGAGGGGCTTCATTTGAGCAGTGGAACCCTACGGCTGAATTATTTAAAACCTTTTACTTTCTGATATGTTTTTTCAAATACTGTACAATTATCATGTATTGTTGATAATATATTATCACGTATTGATATGACAATATCAGTATCATGATAAGTTAATAATCACGTTATTGATTTTTAAAACAGTGAGAAAAACATACTCCTGTATATGCCACTCAGCGTTACTGTGTATATGTCCTAAAATCCAATTATGTTATATATTTATATGATTGGACTTTTACCTTTGATTTAAAGAAGTAAGAGAGTGGCATGGACATATATACACTACCAAACGTGAAACAGATAGCTAGTGGGAAGCAGCTGCATAGCACAGGGAGATCAGCTTGGTGCCTTGTGACGACCTAGAGGGGTGGGATAGGGAGGGTGGGAGTGAGGGAGGTGCAAGATGGAAGAGATATGGGGACATATGTATATGTATAACTGATTCACTTTGTTATAAAGCAGAAAGTAACACATCATTGTAAAGCAATTATACTCCAATAAAGATGATAAAAATAAAAAAATAAAGGAGAAAATAAGGAAAGCATGAACCTTGAACATAGTGACCATCTTACCTAAGAGATTACTCAACAGCACAGTACCTTAGTCTGCGTCATCACCAGGGTGAACACGGAGTGCGAGCGGGAGCTCTTATCATTCATGCCGGTGGCTGCAGTTGCCTTCCTCTTATTTCCCAGTTCCAGCCAAATCTAGTGAGAAAGGAGAGGAGGAGGTCAGGCCTGCAGACAGGGGCTCACCGGAGCAAAGTAAAGCGAGCACATATATATATATACACATTTATAACCAGCTTATAAAATAAAAATATTAATACATGCTTATTTAAGAATTGGCATTCCCATTGTCTATTTTTTTTCTGTCATAGAAATTTGAATAAGGAAATAATATCTTTAAAAGGCTATTTCTATAACTCTAAACTGACATGATCGATTTAAATTTTTAGTTTATAAGAGTAATTCTTTTGCTTAAAGTTTACACAAACAAAATCAGTTCCTTATAAATTAACCTTTTATTTATGCAAATAGCAAGTCAGGGGAAATATTCTTATGAATATTTATGACTCTGAGCTTTCTATCTAGTGGAGAGAAGATCAATTACAATGGACCTTACCTGGATATCAGAGTAAGAGCTGACAACATTCCTATTTCACAAAAGCAAAGGACAAAATCAGTTTTACTCATGATCACGCTCCTGTTCTTATAAAACATCAGCTACCTTTCAACCACATAATTACTCCATGAATACCACAGTGGAATAAGCCATAGGTATTATTATACTGATTCTTACAGAATCTTTCATTTTCTCCATTCTAAAAGGTAGGTAATAATATAATGTTTTCATTTTAACAAATTTTAAGAAGTATGATTTTTCTTAATATGATGAAGCACCTTAGCATCTTAACATTGTACTATCCAAGTCTAAATCGTGAGACCAAAAGATAAACTTTAACCAATATGTATAGGCAAAGGCATAGGTATAGGTACCTGTATATATGGGTGTGGTTAGGCGTAGGTAGAGGTACAGGTATATGTATAGGTACACATATATATGGGTGTGGTAGTGCAGGTGTGTATGGGTCTCAGCACAATCCCAGATTTACTAAATGGAGCTGAATTTTTTCTAGCCACTTCTCTTTTCCTTTAAGAAAGCATAAAGCATTTGGGACTTCCCTGGTGGCACAATGGTTAAGAATCCACCTGCCAATGCAGGGGACACGGGTTCGAGCCCTGGTCCGGGAAGATCCCACATGCCGCAGAGCAACTATGCCCGTGCGCCACAACTACTGAGCCCACGTGCCGCAACTTCTGAAGCCCACGTGCCACAACTACTGAAGCCTGTTGCTCCTAGGGCCCGTGCTCCGCAACAAGAGAGGCCACCGCAATGAGAAGCCCGCGCACCGCCACAAAGAGTAGCCCCCACTCACCGCAACTAGAGAAAGCCCACGCTCAGCAACGAAGACCCAATGCAAATAAGTAAAATAAACAAATTTATAAAAAAAAAATATATATATATATATATATACATATAAAAAGAAAGCATTTGGAGTTGAAAACCAAATAAATGACTCTCAGCATATTTCTAACTCTAAACATTGAGCTCAGCACCTTCTCGCCTCCACAGCTTAAAGTAACAGATAAAAAAAGCGGCTCGAGAGGGAAGGCTTAACTTAATGGGTTAGCAGGGGAAAGGGAGGAAAGTCAAATATTTCATACACAGTATAATTAATGCTCTATGCAAGGCACTTCACAGGTGCCGTGAGAGATATAAACAAATATAACAACAAGCAGCTAACACTCTATTTGGAAAGAGGAGGAACATTTAACTGGATAATATTAAGAGGAGAAGACTAAGTAATGACGCAGCGTTTCACGGCTGGGGAGGCCGCCGAGAGCACAGCGGTCATGGGCCCTGGCTGCACACACTCACGTGGACAGGCCCTCGACGTAGGGACCGGAGGCCGGGTGCTCCCGCACTCTCAGCTGTGGGCAAACATGAGCCACATTAACAGCAAGGCAAATACTTCATATAAAAGAGAATTTCAAATGACCCTTTTTTTTCTGTATTTAGAGTCTACGGTAAAGAGATTTGTCTCTACCCAGAAATAAATATAAAGGTCCTCACACAAACACATCTGTAAGGCACTAGGAAACCGCCTCAAGACCACAAACTGTTCACATCTGCACAGTATTTGACAATATACCATAACATCAAATATCTTACTAGTTTTTTATTCGTAAGTCCTGCCGTAGCTATTGTTTATATGCTTTTAAATCGCTTTCTAAAATATGTGCAATAAATTTCAGACAGTTAACATTTTCTTTCGTTTTACATTATACATTTTAAACTTTGTGAGCAGAAATTTAAAAACACGTAGAAGTCAGAGAAGGAAATGCCAAGTTTTGTATGAGTCTCTTGATGTTGCCAAAAGCAAACGGCATGGCCTTGAGCAAGTCAAGTGACCTCTTCAGATTTTAGCTTCTCGCTCTCCACAGCCCTTTTCAAAGTCAGAAATTTTTAATTCTAATAGCGGTTGTTTAAAAAGTTGATGCCTTTGTGAAACTTTCTACTTCACAGAAAATATTAGCTATAAGGTATCAATTTGCTAAATAATCGAGTGAAATACATATTCTACAATAACAAGACAGTTTTTTAAACTTTTATTCTTTTTTGGCTTTGCAGACTTTTAGGGATTTGGTATTTGACATAAGTGGTCCAACTGAATCTTGGAATGTTTTGTCTTTAACTTCTACACAATACTTGCTTAAGTAAAATGAGGTTACAGTTAATAACTAGTTTAATGTCCACCAACAATAATGTTCAGCTTACTTAGTAAATAGCAATGTAGTTAGACTATAGATCTCAAGCATTTGCTATCATATGCATTTTAGTAATTAAGCTATATACCATCTTGAGAACCAATATAATTACATGCATCAATAAAAACAGAAATTAAAAACAAATAAGTTTTTAAATCTTACTGTTTGCTTTCTCTGCCCATTTTCACCTTTACAAACCAGAAGGTCGTGAATTTTTTCATTATATACTTCAAAGAAGCTCATTTCAAGGTGATAGCTGACCTAGCAGGAACAGAAACACAGAATACAATTTATTTGAAAAGTTCTTGCATTTTTTACAAATCATATCTGATAACAGTCTAGTAACCAGAATGTATAAAGAACTCTTACAATTCAACAACAGAAAGACAAACAACCAATTAAAAAATAGGCAAAGGACTGAACAGACATCTCTGCAAAAAAGATACACAAATAGTCCACAAGCACATGGAAAGGTGTCCAACATCACAAGTCAGTAGGGAAATGCAAATCAAAGCCACGGTTAAGAAACCACTTCAGACCCACTAGGATGGCTGTAATCAAGGAAACGGAAAACAACAAATGCTGATGAGGATGTGGAGAAATCGGAACCCTCCAGTGTTGCTGGTGGGAGTGTTAAATGGTGCAAATGTCGTGGAAAACAGTGGGCAGTTCCTCAAAAGGTTAAGCGCAGAATTACTGTATAACCCAGCAATTTCACTCTTATCTACCCAAAAGAATTACAAATAAATTCAAATTAAAAATTATTCAAATAGGGACTTCCCTGGTGGTCCAGTGGTTAAAAATCCGCCTTCCAATGCAGGGGGCATGGGTTCGATCCCTGGTCGGGGAACTAAGATCCCACTTAGTTGCTGCGGGGTAACTAAGCCAACGCCGCAACTACTGAGCCTGTGCGCTCTGGAGCCCACACGCCACACCGAGAGAGAAGCCCGTGCGCACAACAGCGAGTCCACGCACCGCAAGGAAAGATCCTGCATGTTGCAACTAAGACCCGACGTAGCCAAATAAATAAATAAATAGTTTAAAAAATTACTCAAATAAAAATTGTACCCAACTGTACAGCTGTGTATTGTAATAGCAACAGTATTACAAAAGCCAAGAGATGGAAACAGCCTAAATGCCTATCAACTGATAAAGAAGATGTGGCGCGTATATGCAATGGCCTATTACTCAGCCATAAAAAGGAACGAAGTGTCAATACCTGCTGCAACACCGACGAACCTCATGCTGCACGATATTCCACTTACAGGAAACGTCCAGAATACGTAAAGCCACAGAGACAGAAAGTAGGGGCTGAGGGGAGGGAAATCAGTGGTAACGACTTAGTGGTACATGGATGGTCTCCTTTGAGGGTGATGCAAATTTTTTTAGACCCAGATAGAGGTGGTGGTTGCACAACATTATAAATGTACTAAATGCCACTGAATTTTATATTTTAAGATGGTCAATTTTATGTTATGTGAATTTTATCTTAATATAGGAAAATTTCTCATTTCAACAACAAAAGTCCTTGCGTTTCTTACTAACTTCTAGGAAATTCACCTAATTCGATTCACCTTAGTATGTGCATGGCTTTGGACTATATGAGAAGGATATACAGACGTATACGGCAAGGTTCTCGCCCACGAGTTTCCATCTCAGAGAAACATAACATACCCTCCAACAGATAAGACAGAGCAATAGAAAATTAAGAACCAAAATGAGAAATCATGACCATAAATAAAACGGCCTATCAGAAAGGGGAGATGCGGGTGCCAGAGAGGCTGGGGAAGGAGGAGAAAAGGATGGGAGGCATGAGGAACGCGGCGGCTGGACCCTGTGGGCGAACACTTGATCTGCTAAGTGAGGATCTTAAATCAGATTGTGATTCCTGATTGCGGCAAAAAACAATCACCAGACTCAGTAGAGCTGAGCTTCTCCTCCTTTTGACTCTGAAAGACAAGGTATAAAAGCCAAAAAGGGAAAATTTGCTTCCATGTAGCTTTTCTGAGTTAGGGCATGTTTCCTTGTTAGAGAAATAAATTTCATCCACAGGCCCAAAGTGAGTCAGCAAACACCCAGTGCTAACGAAACTAGAAGCTTCAAGGGAGATCAGAGAGATGCAGGCTCAATTCACCAAGTATTTATTGGGCCTACCAGGCACACAGCACTCTTCTAGGTGCCGTGGGAGAACCTGAGGTGAACTGGACAGGCTTCATCCTCAGAGAACTCCCAGTCTAATTGGAGATGCAACACAGCACTTGAGTAACACAGACAGAAGGATACAGTTAGCGTCCCGGGAGAGGAACAAAGCATTTCCGGGTAGAGATCAGGTACAGGTGAACCCATGCAATTACAGGTTATTTACAAGGTATCGGGGCTCAGAATTCAACAAACATGCATTAATGTCTATTATATATCAAACAGTGTACTGTGTTACGGGGCTTCCAGGGGGCCTTGGAGAGGAAGATGCCGTGGGAGGGGAGCTGCGAAAGGTGGGGAGGTCACGTCGCAGAGGATCATACTTGGTCCGCTCCTTCGAGGCGCCTGGCGTCTGTGGCTATACCCCCTCCGTGACCCCCACCCGCATGCTGTTATCTTCTACCACCCTGAGTAATCCAAATGGACAAAACCACAGTCACCTCGCTGGGCTCCCCATGTGCCGGGCGCTGTTCAAAACCTTTCACACAGGCGAGCACATTGCACACTCACAACAAACCTAGGAGAACGTCCCCCTCATCCCCAGGCTCTGCGCTGAAGCGCTCAGAGAAGTGAAGCACGCTGCTCGAGGTCACACTTCCAGCAAAGTGATGGAACCTGGATTCCAGCGCAAGCCGTCTCCGAAGTCCACGCTCTGAACCGTTTCATGTGTTCCTCTCACTGACAAAGTCGTTCCCCACACCTGGAGCGCCCCAGACCCGTGACCACTCCAGAGACCCCTCGCCTTCGCCTGCTCTCCCTCCCTGGCTTCCACCACCTCTAAACGAAACAGATGCTAACAGAGGGGTCTAACCCACGGGCCACGCCTCCTCTAAGGACCCAGTGCCCCCAGCTTACATGTTCCCACAGCCGCCGCCCTCATCCTAACCTAGTATTTACTTCACTTTATTTAGCAACTCACTGACTGTACTCGACTGTGTACTGGCCCGTTTCTCCATCACACTCTCTTCACTACAGGCACTGGGTCTTTCCACTCCGTGCTCCCAAGTACAGCACAACATTTTCCCAAGTCCCCTTATCATAAGAATCACGAGGAAAAGTATGAAAATTATAAACTCCCAGGCTACCCCCTAAACCAACTGAATCAGAATCTCCAGAAGCTTTTCAGCAAGTACACCCACACACACATTCCTAGGGGCTCTTATCCTCAAGCAAGTTTCGGAAAAACTGGTCTAACAGGCTGCCCGGCAAACAGCTGGCCACCCTAGGACCAGGTGAGAGGGCGTGGGCACCCAGCACTGGGGCAGTGCGGGGCACGAGCGAGGCTGTGACCTCCACTCCGGGCTGAATCCGCACGTCACTCCCCTCTCTACCACTGTCGCCGTCCTAATGTTGACGCCTGCCGTCCTTAGGGAAGGCCATGCCGCCGCCCCACCGCAGACACGCACGACGGGGCGTAACTACCGCCACGTGCACCCCACACCCACGGAGGTGACTGGGCAGAGAAGGCGGAAGAGAGGACCCTGCACCCCTGTCCAGCAGGAGGAACCGCCTCTGAGTCTAGAGCCCCCGTCCCCCAAACCACTGTCCGAAAGGAGAGCGACCGGAAGTTACAACATCTCCCACTGAGTAGTTCCTTAGCGGCCACGACTCTGACTTCAACTTGGTTTGACCGTCTTCTAGTCTAATAAGAAGGCTACAGATACTATGAGAACATACCTCCTGGGTTTGTTTTCTGGCTATTTCAGCAAAAAGACCTTCACAGAATCTTGGAATTATTCCTGGTTCTTCACTAAATCCCATCATCCTGGAAAATACATTATAAATAGGGAGGAAGTAAAACTAATTAGGTTTTTAAGTTCTTTGGGGATAAAGTAAACCTCAATTTCCTCTTCTGTAAAATGGGAATAAATAAGAACTATCTAATTCAGAGCCTTTAGCACAGGGCCTGGAATATAGTAAAAACTTAATAAGTGTTAGCTACTATTAAAATTTGAGTATTTCCTTCTAGGACAGGTATTATTACCATACCGTTGATCAGATGACTTGCTTGTAATTCTCACAACAATACTTCCAATTAACCTCTCTGGGCTTCAGTTTACACAAGAAAGAGTCTATAGTAAAATGGGGCCAACGAAACAATATCTCACGCATAAACAGAAACCCAGAGACAAAGTAACTTGCCCAAGTTTGCAGAACTAGTATGTAAAATGGTGAGATTTGCGCCCAGACCTGTGCAGTTGCAAAACTATACTCTTTCTATCAAACTATGCTGCTTCTCACAAAAAATGTAAACATTTCTGGATAATCGGACTTATGATACAACTTACGTATAGGACTTTCCAGAGCCAGTCTGACCATAAGCAAAGAGACAGGTGTTGAAGCCTTCGAAGGCCTGTTCCAGGAGCGGGGCTGCCAGTGCCTTGTACACGGCTGTCTGGCTCGCGAAACGGGGATGACATTCATCAACGGACCAGAAGCAAAGGTCGTAAACAAAACTGTACACCTGTCTCATGCTGGGATGTTCCACAGCTATTTCTTCCCCGTTCAGGAAGACCACCTGGGATATTTCTTCACTCTTCTCTCTTTAAAAAGAAGCGCAGAGAAAAATATCATTACTATAATTATTCTGAGTATTTTTCCCACAGAATATAATAAGGACCTCAAACTAGTTAAATACAACGTTACTCCAGGGCAAGATGATTCTTCAGTTTCATGTGGAAAATGCAGACCAGCACACGTAATAACAGTGGGTTTCCAAAATCTATTTCCTGCAGCTCCAGTGCCACTGCTCAAAGGGAAAATGGAGTTCCAGATTGCTTGTCTGGAAGAATGTCCCCTACTTTTACAGGATTCTCCATCTTTTTCCTTTTCTCTTAGGCTCTCCCTTTTCTCATCCTGCCTACTATAATCTACCTGTCTCAGCAGTTCAAACCTGGAAATTTGTTTGAATATATTATAAAGAAATTTTGGAGGTACAAATCTATATAAAGCTGGTAAGAAACACAATTTCAACAAACTCAGTTAGATACAAGTCTGAACCATAAGCGTCTTTGGGCTACTAGTTATGTTTCTATGAATCTGAAGGTCCCTCCTCCTTTAAATTCTCTCTTTGGGTCCAACCTTCTTCCATCTAAGACTTAGTAGGAAATCTTTCACTGGCTCCAGAGCTGCAGAAGAACATCAGTCCTTGTCTGGCCCCAGATCTCTCCTCTGCCCCCCACTCTGCTTTCGATCAGAAACTACTGCGGAAACCACCTCCCTCATCCTCCCCCGCGGGCCTGCTACAGGCGCGCCTGCTGCGTCTGGAATCAGCACGCGGTCCCTCGCTCCATCCTCTCCAGGGCAGCCACCCACCCTGGGCTTGTCCCCTCTGCCCCTCTTCCCCGCACAGTCTTGAGGCTCTTCGGTACTGAGTTCTCTCGCCTTATCACCGACCCCACATTTTCAGCTAAAAGGCTCACAGCCCTCTGGAACTTGCCTTAACTGCTGGCCGTTTAGGTTCAAACCAGAGGTCCGTGTGCACTGCTGGGTCACCATACCCTCCTCTAACTCACTTAGGTCCACAACTGAGTTAAAAACTACTGACTCTGTGAAGTCTTCACAGTCATCCCTCCAAATATGTAAAGATAACCAGATGCCACATTCACACTGGGCGGGTCGTCTTTTTCAGCGCAACCCGCAATCTGTGAGTATCTCACCCACAAGCACTTTTGGGGAGAGATTTTTTTTTGCCATAAAAATCAAATCTAATAAATGAGTGAGCGTATAACCACCACATAGCAGAGATGATGAGGGGGTGACCACCACTCTGGAAAGGGTTTTGGAAGGACATCTTTGGGTTTTGGGAAACGAGTGACCTGTTGTGTCTCTTTTCAAGGGAAAGGTAGAGATCCCACCATACGTTACAGATCTGAAAGCAGACTGCGTTAGACTGGAGTCATTCAGACTTTTAAAAAGCAGTATATCCAGAGAAACTTATGTCTGCAAAATATGGTGATTTCGATTTTTAATTTTACAGCCAATCATCAAAAATAATCCACATACTACAACTGAACCAAGAAGTTCTATCTATATAAAAGAATCACCAGCCAGTCTGAAAATGCATGAACACACTGACTTCCCAAAGGCACAGAGGAACTGGACACGCTCCACGCCACCAGCCTGGTCTTAGACAGAAAGGGGCACGTACCGCGTGCTGAAAGGCCTGACTCTGACTGCCACCGTCACTTGACTGTTTTCCACTTTTAGGGGGTCTGTTTCTGTAGAGGTTCTCCGAAGTGCAGTTTCTTCTTCAGGAAGGAATACATTTTCTCGTGACCGTTCCCTTTTATCTGTGAGAAGAGAACTTTTCGGCCTTTGTTTAACTTGAAGGGCTGGCATCCTGTTTTTCAGAACTGACGCAGCTGGGCTCTTAGACTGAGGAATGCCACGCTTGGGTGTCGGTCTGTGCTCTGTAACACACTTCGAAGGTGTTCTTTTCTCTAAGCTTTCAAATTTAGGTGCAAGTTTCGCACCATCCTTCCCAGCACTTCTGTGATGTAAGCTTCCTGTTCCTGACACTCTGATATCCAACTTGCTCTGAATAGGTTTTGTTGCCAAGCGTCCTGATCTAACAGCTTCAGTCTGACTCTGGGAACCAGCGGGTGGTCTATCACTTAGGGACTTAAGGGCAACATTTTCGACTGCCCCACTGACAGCGGAAAGCATTTCTTTGTATTTTCCACCAGCCTTCACTTCAGGGTCTTTTGGGTCTGCAGCTAAAGGTACAGAAGGTGTAACAAGAAAGTTTCTATCATTATTTACAGTCTTTACATTTATACTAGTTTCTGGTGAAGCACAATTGTTTTCTCCTTTACCTCCCACATTCTGCGCTGCTTTCCACTTTTCCACAGAATCTGTCTTAGCCCGATGTTGTAACGCAAGACATGTTTCTGCTGTTTTCGCAGTTGTGTCTCCCAACTCACGACCAAGCAGAGAGGATTCTTTGCTCCTTGTCACTCTCCTCTGAAGTGTTAACCTACCCACAGGGTTAGGGGGAAGGGGTGTATCTTCCGGTTTTTTACAGGCAGAGATAACATAAGTCCTATTTATGTCTCTGGTTTTACTTGCGGATATCAATAACGGATCATCATTTTCACATTCCGACATATCCGACTTTGAACGCAGCTTCAGCCTGCTACCATGGGGGAGGACAGGCAGTGATGAACTCTTTGGGGAGGAAGGGATACCAAGGATATTGCTGTCATTTCTACTATGTGCAGTGTAAACTGACATTGTGGCAGCAAGTTATTTTTAGAAAGGATGTTGCTGAAGAAACTTTAAGCTCTTCTTCGGACGTTCACTTAACTTCCAGCCATTCCTGCTGCATCAGTTTCCAAAATTATCTGCTAAAATTAAATAAATAAACAAAATTTAGATGGCACAGACTACGAATAGGCCGTAAAAACATGAGAACCTTCCACGGTGAAAGTAACTGCTCAGAGCAGTACATCAGAGTAGGTCATGATCTCCAGCTCAGATACTGTTCCCATGCAGCTTCAGACAAACCTCTGACCTCAAAGAGCTTACAGTCATTACTTACAATCATTACTCAGCTGAGCTCCCATGAGGTGCCAGGCCCTCTGATGGACACTATGGATTTTCAAAGGCAAGACCCCTGTTTTCATTTCCTTAGTCTAGAAGGAATGCACAGATAACACTTGTATCAGGCCAAATGTGCCAGGTGACTTTAAAGATGTAAAAAGCACATGTCGGGGGCTTCCCTGGTGGTCCAGTGGTTAAGATTTCGCACTTCCACTGCAGGGGGCAGGGGTTCGATCCCTGGTCAGGGAACGAAGATCCCGCATGCTGTGTGGCACAGCCAAAAAAAGAAAAAAGAAAAAAAAAAGCACATGTCAAAGACATAAGAACGGCCAACAAGCACATAAAAAGATGCTCAACATCACTAATCATTAGGGAAAAGCAAATCAAAACTATAATGAGATGCCACATCACTAGCTCATTAGAATGGCTACTATCAAAAAAAACAAGTGTTGACAAGGATGTGAAGAAACTGGTACCCTTGTGTACTGCTGATGCAAAATGGTACAGCCACTATGGAAAACAGTATGGACAGTCCTCCAAAAATTAAAATTACCACATGACCTAGCAATTCCACTTCTGGGTATATACCCAAAAGAAATGAAAGCAGGGTCTCGAAGAGATATTTTTATGCTCATGTTCATAGCAGCATTATCCACAATAGCTAAAATGGGGAAGCAACCCAAGGGTCCAATGACCAATAAATGCGTTACCAAAATGTGATATATTCATACGATGGAATATTATTCATCTTTTAAAAGTAAAGAAATTCTGCAATATGCTACAATATGGATGAACCTCGAGGACATTATGCTAAGTGAAATAAGTCAGTCACAAAAGGACAAATAACATCACTTATATCAAGTACATAGAGTAGTTAAAATCATAAAGACAGAAAGTTGCCAGGATCTGGGGGAGGGGAGAACAGAGAGTTAGTGTTTAATAGGTATAGAGTTTCAGATTTACAAGATGACAAGAGTTATGGGTATGGATGGTAGTGACGACCATGCAACAATATGAATATATTTAAGGATGTACACTTAAAAACGGTTAAGATGGGGCTTCCCTGGTGGCGCAGTGGTTGAGAGTCCGCCTGCTGATGCAGGGGACACGGGTTCGTGCCCCGGTCCGGGAAGATCCCACATGCCGTGGAGCGGCTGGGCCCGTGAGCCATGGCCGCTGAGCCTGCACATCCGGAGCCTGTGCTCCGCAACAGGAGAGGCCACAACAGTGAGAGGCCCGCGTACCGTAATAAAAAAAAAAAAAAACGTTAAGATGGTAAATGTTAGAAAAGAGAACATGTCAGCAAAGGTTTTTTTTTAAGTACCCCCGGCTTGGGGAGCAAGGAGGGGGACTAATGGGGACACTCCAGCACCAAAGTTAAAGACTGGAGTGAAGCACCACTTCTGCATCAGCTGAATGCACGTTACATGCAAGAATGCCTCAGAGATGAGTTTGAGAGGTGTCACAGACAGATTATCCCCAAATAAGTAGCAGAGACAATAAATATGATAAATGCTGTAAATTAATTGCTTGTGCTGAGAAAAATTATGCAAGATTAGTTACAGAGACAGCCTGCCCTTTAGCAGTTAGGCAACAAAGTAGACAGGAATGTATGTAACTGTGTGTCAACAGCAGCGACCCAGCATTCATGTTTAAGAGAAAAGAGAACTGCAGTGACAGCTAAGAGGTCTGGCTTCTAGTCAACGCTGAATCAAACTGGTTATATTGATGTAAACAAGTCTTTACATTTGCATGCCTGATTCGAACTTGTAAAATGACACCTGATCATTGACACATATTTCATTGTGAAATAAAGCAAACCTCATTTAAAATAGAACTGGGGGATCTAAAGAGCAGCTCTCATGCTTTATCCCTTGCTATGTTTTACAGACTCTACAGGAAGAAGCTACTTCACATCCCAGAGCAAAGAGGAAGAAAGGTTTCCTCGTTGCCTATAGCAACCGCCCAGCCAATGAGAAAATGCGCAGCTCAGCCACTAGGAGGCGATCACCACTCGGACTGTCGTTCAATGCCCTCCTTTTCTTCACACAGGCAGACCTGTCTTAGGCCCTTTGCTGCCCCATACAGATACTGCGCTTTTTACAAACTAAAGGTTTGTGGCAACCCTGCATCAGCAAGTCAGAGCCATTTTCCCAAGTGCATCGGCTCACTTCATGTCTGCGTCGCGTTTTGGTAATTCTCACAATATTTCAAACTTTTTCATTAGCGCCCTACTTGTTATGGTGATCTGTGATCAGCGGTCTTTGATGTTACTACTAGGACGCACTGAAGGCTCTGATGATGGTTAGCATTTTTACCATTAAAGTGTTTTAAATGAAGGTATATACATTGTTTTCTTAGACACAATACGATTGCACACTTCATAGGCTACAGTATAGCACAAATATAACTTTTATATGAAACAAAACATTCCTGTGACTCCATGGGTGGTCTCACGGAGCCCACACTACCTGGGAGGTGCCGGGACAGACAAGCCCCTCTCCTCTGCTCTGGGCTGGTCCACCCTTTCTGCTCCAGCGAGCTCGCCCTGAGCTGCAGTTCTCTGCTGCTCCCACACAGACTCTTCCTGCTAATCCAGCAACTGGCTGTTGTGTTTTTAAAGTCGACCCCAGAGATTACGGCTCTGGAGGAACAAAATAACAGAGGTTCACTTTCAAGTAAGCCTTTGAAAGTTCTAAATCACTAACAGTCATTACCGGAAACTTCGCCAGGACCTAAGCATCTCCCGTCACCTTTTTAACTAAAAGCAGGGAATCTTCCTGTTACGGAAGCAAATACAAAGGCAAGAAGAGGTTGCGGACCTTCAACCGCAGCTGAAAACCTGCTGCTACTTACACGGAGCAAGATGGCTCTTTGTTTTGCGGGGTGGGGGGGTCGCTGTGAGACCGGAGGGAAGAGGGGCCCAGACCCCGGGACCGGTTCTCAGCGGTCACGCCGGGACCGGGACAGCGACGCGCCCCGAAGGCGGCCCCGGCGGGGGCAGCGGCGCGAAGGGCGAGGCCCGGTGCCGCCCCTGCCCCTCCTGGGGGACCCCTCCCGTCCCCCTGGGGGACCCCTGCCCCGCTCCGCCCGGACTCCCGAGCCGCTCGGCCGCCCCTCGCCGCATCCCGCACCGACGCGCCGCCCCCAGGCCGCAACACCTACCTCTCGCACCCCACCTAGCAGGCCCCAGACCTTCCCGCGCCGCTCACGCCTCCGCCGCCGGCCAGCGGTTTGAACGCGCGCCCCGCCCTCTGATTGGCTGCCGGGCGCCGCGCAAGCACGTCCTCCCGGAAGCGCACGCCCGTAGCGTGGATCCGAGCTCGCATCTCCTAGGCAACAGGCCCGGCCCCCAGGCTGCGCGCATGGAGCTGGGCGCGGCCATAGCCGCGCAGGGAGCGCCCGCGCTCGGTTGGGCTTGGACTAGGAAGCGGGCAGCGGCGCGCTTGTCCAGCCTCGGTGCACAGTGAGCACAGTCCGTCCGCCTCACAGCAGGACTTCTCGGTGCAGAAATGGCTGTTTGCCCCCAAGTGAACCAGAATCATTCACACTTTTCCAGGATTTCCTGTGCAAAGCCTGGTGATGGGAAGTGCGCTAAATGTCTTACATGGAATTTTTTCAGTTAATCCTGAATATCTTACGAGGTAAATATTAATATGATTCCCCAGTTTACACATGAGGGACTGAGGTTTAGAGTTAAACTTGTGAAAAATCAGACAACTAGCAGGCGGTGTAACTAGAATTCCAAAGCCCACGTCGTGAGATATAACTTACTTTCTATAAATATTACAATAAGATTTTGAAGCATGAAAAAACAATAAAAATACATGCTGAAAAATAACCAGATCTGTGAGAGGGACTCTAGTCCAGAAAATATTATAAAGCAACTATATTTTTTTAAACAGCAAAAAGTGCAGATAATGGAAATGTATTCAGTAGGATAGAGAAACAGAAATGGACTCCAACTCTATAGAAAAATTGAGTGGATGATAAAGTACTCATTCTAAAGCTCACTTTAAAAATCATGCTAAAATTTATTAAGATTAAGTTATAGAGCAACTATCAGAAAAAAAGAATATTGTATTTATCAGATATATGGGAAAATGATCAAGTCTAGAAGCAAAAGAAGATATGGCAAAGGAAGACTGACAAATACATAAAAATTTTAAACTTAAGTATAGTTCAAAATAACAAAAATAAAATGTAGTAAACTAACTAGAAAAATACATTAGGTGTGACAAGATGTAAAGGTCTCTTTCAATGTTATAAGGCAAATAAGTTTATAAAAAGAAAATAAAATGTAAAAATGGGCAAAGGGACTTCACGCAATAAAGAATTCATATACACACAAAAATAATTCAGATAAAAATAGAATGTAAAACCCAGCCATTAAATGCAAGTGTAAAAAAAAAAGAGGTACAAGTGAAAAAAATGTTTTTTAATTTTGGTGCTAGTGATTTTGCATCAGAGTTAAAAGTACACATTTCTAGAGACAGCAACTGGTAAGCTTCTTGAGAGCAAGGACCACACCCATTCACAGTGTATCCCTACTGCTTAGTGTAAGGCCTAATATATAAAAGACGCTAAATAAGTATTTGTTGAGTAAATATCAAACCCCTCTAGAAAGCAATATGATAATGTATTGAAAGAACCGTAAAGAGATTCATGTTCTTTGACCTAGTTACTGCACTACAAAACTTTATTCTTAGAAAATATTTCAATGGCATCCTAAAAGTTTGTAGACCCCAAACTGGAAAGCTCTCAATGGCCAACCATGAGAGAATGATTTTAATGGTTAAAAATGAGGGAAAAAAATAATAAATTCTATTACAACAATTAAGTAGCATTAAAGTTACAATTACGAATTAACTAGAAGCAGACAGTGTGTGGCCTAAAGACCAGACACCGCCCCAGGCTGTGAGCCCAAGATGGAGAAGGGCCTCATCTATGTCACCCTGTCTCCCCAGTGCCTGGCACAGAGAACTTTCACAGGTCGCTAGCCACACTTCCCCCTTCTTCTTGCTCTGTACGAAGCCCCTGATTCAATTCCAACCACGGGGATAATACTCCACAGAATCAAGGGCCACCTGTGAGCCACCTCCGGCTCACAGGGATTTGGGTCTTTTATATATTACACTGACATGGTGCTTCTCTCTTCAGATCCTGCCCACAGCTGACCAGCAGGCAAAGTCACTTCTGGGGACCTCAGCTTCCTCATCTGGGAACTGCAGATGTTAATCGCCCTAAAGAGATGTCATGAGGATTAAATTAGATAGTGCATGCAAAGTGCTTAGCATCGAGCCGGGCACAGGATTACGCTCCATAAATGTAAGCTACTAAATTGCATCACCTAAAACCACTCTCCAAAACGCTGCAGGGCCCTGGCCGGTGTTGACAAACTGCGATCGTACATTTACAGGCTCTCTGTAATGACACATCTTACTTTATGAAGGCTGAGGATTATGATTTAATCCCTAGAAATAACCACAAGATGAAACAGCAAGTCCTTTTGTACTGGACTCACTGGAGTCTATTAAAAATCAGGAGAAAACAGTGACAAATTATTTCCAAGTGGGAGCAGAACTAATCTCCATTTTGCTTTAATATGATTAAAATTTTTTAGAACTTCAGATCATCTATGCTTTTTGATGGAAGACAAGAAAAAGGAATCTATACAACTGAAACTAACATGATATTGCAAATCAACTAAACTTCAATTTAAAAAAATAAAAATAAAATACTATTGAACTAAAAAAAAGAAAAAGGAATGTAGAAAGTTCAGATTCAGTCACACAAGATTCCAGGGCGAGCATCCTGAAGGAATCTCATTTCATCTCAAATGCAATGAAATGAAATGAAATCTCAGGGCCTCTAGTCCTGGCCTGCTGCCCAACTTTGAGGACGTGCAGCCCTTCCAACACCCACACGACACTGGTGATGTCAGAGCTCTGCCCTCCAGTTCAGGCAGAGGGAATGCTTCCTTAATGGTGACACAGCAGCTGTTTAAAATGCCCTATAGTTCAAACCTGTTTTCAGATTTGACTCATTAAAATAACGCCTCCTTTGGGAGTCTAAAGTTACACAGTCTGCTTGCCACTCAGATTACCTCTCTGACCCTTGGCTTCTTGACCTGTAAAATGAGGGGATATCATCAACAATAGCTAGAAAAATCAAACTAGATAATGCACGTGGAACCATCTGAAACATGCGACACATTACTGCATGTAAATTTTAATTGACAGATATATATATATATATATATATATATTTTTTTTTTTTTTTTTTTTTTTGCGGTACATGGGCCTCTCACTGTTGTGGCCTCTCCCGTTGCGGAGCACAGGCTCCAGATGCGCAGGCTCAGCGACCATGGCTCACAGGCCCAGCCACTCCGCGGCATGTGGGATCTTCCCGGACCGGGGCACAAACCCCTGTCCCCTGCATTGGCAGGCAGACTCTCAACCACTACGCCACCAGGGAAGCCCCCTGATATATGTTTCGACTGTATATAGTTAACTTAGATATTTGTGAGAATTAAAAATAGATAATGTGGGGAATTCCCTGGCGGTCCAGTGGTTAGGACCTGACGCTTTCACTGCCATGGGCCCAGGTTTGATCCCTGATCAGAGAACTAAGATCCCATGAAGCCACAAGGCCAAAAAGAAAAAAAAGATAATTTGTATGAAAATTGCACACACATTGCGTGGAACAAAAGGCCTCCTTAAACGGGAACTAAGAAGCAACTGTGGCTTTCGTCATCTAAGGTAGCTCTACTGGTAATATTTTTGGCTTAGTTTGTGACCTCATTTGCCACCAGCTGCAAATGTTTCTTCATTTCAGCCCTTGTTTAGGTCTTGGCCTCAGAGAAACAGGCGTCCTTCCTGCTGCTTAGGGCCAGTGCCACACCTGTATCCTGGACAGCTTCCACATCTCCCCAGGGACCTCCCTGCAGCACATCCCCGACTTCCCTCTACCTTCAGCATCTCTCTCATATGAAAAAGAAATTTTTTAAAGATGCCCCCAGCCCTCCTCTTGGAGGCCTCTGGCTGCTGTTCTATCTCTTCACGTCTAGGTTACCTTACGGGGGGTTGAGTAGGTGTTGGGCAGGGGGGATCCGCACATTGGGTTCATGTGATGGAGACCGCATTGGTCAGGGCTGCCACGAGCTTCAACACTGAACAGGGCTCTGCTCTGCAAAATAAGTGCAGACACATCATCACCAAGGTCACCAGCCTCACTGGCACCTCTAATAAAAGTCAACATGCAGAGCACGTGCAACTTGAGCTCTGTGCAGTATTTAGATGACTGGTCACTGCTCCCCTTTAAATCACTCTTCTGCTGTTTTCTGAACTCTCTCTCCTCAGCTTCAGAGTCTCCTGCACCTCCCTCTCAGCCTCATTTCACTGCTCTTTCCTCTAGTGAAATGGGAAGCTAAAGAACAAAACAGAAGAACTGGTTTGGGGGTAGGAATCAGCGTATTTTCTGGGAAAGTTGAGATTGAAGTGCCAATGTAGATGTCCAATTGGATAAATGCAAGTGATGGCTGGAGCTCTGGCAGCTATTTTGGACCATGAGGACAAAGGCCACACCCTAGGGATGGAGTAGGACTTTTTGGAAGGAGCCTGGATCCCTGATGACAGGGAGCTCTATGTCAAACCCTGGACTGCCTACTTCCTGACTTCTTTTACACAGACAGAAATAACCCTTTTGTTTTGAAAGCTACTTATTTGGGCTTCCTGTTTTTGCAGCCTCATCCTAACTAATGCAACTCCCATTACCTACAAAATAAAATTCAAACATAACTTTAAAAGCCCAATGATTTGGTCCCTGCTCAACCTTCTACTTCATCTCTTACCATCGCCCTTCACCCCTAATCACTTGTACTTTATTCTCAGCCATTCAAACCACACATCATTCTCTGAATACGACTCTGTGTCTTCGCATGAGCTTCTTAGTGTCAGGGAGCAGGTGCCCTCCCCGAATCTGAGCCTCTGCAGAGATTCCCATCCAGGAAAGATAGTTTTCTAGAAGTTCCACAACATGAACCAGGCTGACAACAGACAAACTTTTTTTTTTTTTTCAGACAAACTCTTAACTTGAGCAAAACCTGTTCCAAAAAATCCATGGTTATTCTGAAAATGAAAGGAAGTATTTTTTAATCCACCAGAGGGAGACAAACCAAAAGAAAACATGTAGAAATTGTTCAGAAGTAAAGCAAGCACATCTGAAACCTTCTATTATGTTAAGATTTAAAGAAAAATGATTAACTCATGCTAATTAATGGTCTCTTAGGATACAAATCTACTACAATTTTCCCAATTTCATAATTTTTAAATTATTAAAATGAGGATTATTTTCTGGGTGTGTATGTGTTTGTTGTATCTGGCTGCATTTTGGGGTCCATAACCAAACAGGACTATGGGGATTAATTCCAAAGCCCAGATGGGAAGTGGAGGAGAAGTGATCAGAGCTGAGGTCCGTCCAGGCTCAGTGGGGGGAACTGAGGCGGGGTCTCCGTGTGTAGTTTCCTCACCTGTGAAACTCAATGACTGGATTAAATTATCCAATAAACCAGCAATTCCTGAGTCTCTTCTTTATGTAAGATGCATACCTTATCTCATTTAATTTCCATAACCCTGTAAGGCAGATACTATTATTGTGATTATTGCTGTTTTACAGATGAGGTAAACTGAGTTTCCAAGTTGTTAAATAACTTTCCTGATCTTATTAGCCTATTAAGTCACAGAGCCAAGTTCAGAACTCAGGAAATGGGGCACCGTTGCTGGTGTCCTGCATCACTACCCTGACCTGTTGTTTTTACTAAGATTGTTTCCAATTCTCACATTTTTGTGGCACTGTGATAAGCACAAGAGTTAAACAAACATAAGGGTAGTTTTAAATCTGTCATATTTTCTATTTTCTTTCTAAATTCTAGTGCATGTTAGACCAACAGTCTTGGAAGCAGGCGTATAGCAGGCTTGTATGTTTTGATGAGGCTGATGAAAACCTTTATGATCAGTTTCATAAGCTAAATACATTTAGCAACACTGCCAGGAATTTTAAAAGAAACAATGACATTAAGTGAGTAATCCTTTTTTTTTTTTTTTTTAATACAAAAAGAACTCAGGGATTAGTCCAGCCGCTCTTTTCTCTTTGAATCCTGCTGGTTTCATTCCAGAGAAGATTAGTAAGATTTAGAACCGTTGTCAACCCCAAAGTCTACCAGGTAACCTATTTCTACATAAAGGGAGCTCTGGGGCTCACTTAGGAAGAACATTTTTTTTTTTAAACAGGCCAAGTTTGACCTTCGATCAGGTGTCTTCTCCCCTCTGTGCTTTGCCAACATGGCCCAAGGTCATTTTTGACATCCTGTTAAAAATGGTGCTGACTCTTCCAAGTAGAATTGGAGCTATTTTTCCAAAGTGGAGAATGAAAGATTTTGTGTCACTTAACTTTCAACAAGTTTAAAAAGATGGCCTCAGGAAGGATGTTGAATGTGTATAAATCACTCAGTGGTCCATCTTAAGCCCCAAATAGTTTAGAATCACATAGCTTTTATTGTTAAATTGTAATCCTAGGAGTATCTAGAATTATCTAAACTGATACAAATTTAGCTGTTTTTATAACCCCTTTTCAGTGTGTGTTCATATAAATGAGTTTTCTCATTTAAAAAACAGCATAAAAAAGGTTGTGCCGAGTGACTGCTCCTCTTATCTGTGGTTTTCAAAGGGCAGCTGTCAAATAAGGGGCCACCTGGATGGCTAGAATTATACATCATGCCAGGCTTTTCAGTGGGAGAAAAGGCGGGCTTGTCAGTCTCACAGCTTCATGAATCATTCCATGCCCGTCCACATGCCTTTACCCGTTTGCAGAAGGCTTCATTTTTTTTTTTCTGGTTTTTTTTTTTTTTTTTTTGGTTTAAACCACAGTCTGTTCTCTGACTCACTCAGGAAAAAAAGAGATCCGCCATCAGAAAGAGTTCTGCATTTTTTTCTTTTTTTCGGATCTAATGGTCTGGGGCTCCACAGAGACTGTAGTGTTCTGTTTGGATTAATGTCTCTCAGTTTCCTGCAGGACAGAGTGAATAATGATGGTATTTTCCATCCTCTGTGATAACAGTGTTTCCCCCAAGCCATGGTGAAGGTTTGTGTGCACTTTATGGGTTTCATTCCTATGAAATGATATGAAATAATGCCCACAGAATTAGTCTTCTCCACTGCGTCCTTTATTTCTCCCAGCTGCATGTCTTCAATATTATTAATTAAATTTCTGTACCGCAACTGTTCATTGGCCCCAAACGTCCACTCCAATTGACAACAGTCAGGCCTGAGCAGTTTGAGATCATTTTCCTGAAAAAAGAAAGTGAAAACAAACGATCAGTTTGCACCCAGTCTCCTGAATTTAACAAGGGGGAGTGCAAACTGCCGCCCTAGGAATCTGTTCCACTATTTGAAAGTCTAAAGGAGGGCTGTCCAATATGTCAGCCACGTGAGAACTTTAAATCCTGTAGTAGCCATATTAAGAAAAGGAAAGGAAAAGGTTTATTCATTTTAATAATATATTTTATGTAACCCAACATATCAGAAATATCATTTCAATACATAACAACATAAATTTATTAAACTGAGGTAGAGTTGGTTTACAATATTATATACATTTCAGGTGTACAACATAGTGATTCACAGTTTTTAAAGATAGCTCTCCATTTATTGTTGCTATAAAATATTGGCTACATCCCCTGTGCTGTCCAATACATCCTGTAGCTTATTTATTTTATACATAGTAGTTTGACCTCTTAATCCCCTACCTCTATCTTGCCCCTGACCCTTCCCTCTCTCCACTGGTAATCACTCGTTTGTTCTCTATATCTGTGGGGTCTGTTTCTTTTTTGTTATATTCACTAGTTTGTTGTATTTTTTAGATTCCACATATAAGTGATATAATACACTATTTGTCTTTCTCTGTCTGACTTAGCATAATGCCCTCCAAGTCCATCCATGTTGCTGCAAATGGCAAAATTTCATTCTTTTTTATGGTTGAGTAATATTCCATTGTGTATATATATGTGTATGTACCACATCTTCCTTATCCATTCATCTGTCGATGGACAACATAAAAATTATTAATAAGAGATTTTATGTTCTTTATTCAGAACCCAAGTGTGTACCTTACACTTCCAGGACCAACCGCATTTTAAGTGCCTAAGAGCCATAATATTGGACAGTGCAGGTGTAGGGGATCTCCCTCCCTCTCTCTCTCTCTCTCTCTCTCTCTCTCTCTCTCTCTCTCTCTCTCATTGCATATAGGAATAACAGAGCAGGGTCTTAGGATGTGGGTTCAAAATGTATTTCGTCAATCACAGGGTAATGGCATTCTAGCTAGATGAAGCAGACAGAGTTCCACAGCTCCGATCTCCAGCTGCACACGCCATGGTCTCTCACCTCATCTGTCTGGGCTTTTGTTGATCCTGCTCCCGGCAGGTCTGTAGTTTGAGGCTGTTTCAGATTTCATGAATTTGTATCAATAACTTGCTCACAGCTCATAAGTACCTGACTCTGCTCAATTAATGCTAATTTCAAAATCATTCCATTTCCTTTTTCTTGATTCAAATCCCCAGCTCTCTCCCTGCAATTGATTTAGAAGCTCTGCTGCAAAAACACACAACAGAGAGAAGAACCAAGTCAGCAAAAGACTGAGGACAAAATCATGAAAAGAATTGGGGGAACCCCTCTCAGAAACTCGCGACACCTGAGCTAAGGGGTAAAGGTTCTGTGCTCAGCTCAGGAAGAGGGTGAAAATGCAGGTTCCTGAGCTGCAGGCCAGCCTTCCCTCTCGTTCCTCCTGTTCCCCTTTTAACACAAGACTCCGCCTTGTGTTATGCCCTTTTCTGAGTAGCTGCAAGCCCAGGGTTGCCCCCCACATTCTAAATGAGGCGTGAGAGGTGCCTTTATGGAGAACCCCCAGTGCCTTGGCTGCTCTGGAAGGAAATCCCATTGGCAACTAGACTCTGGATGATATTATTTTGCCCTCGGGCTCTTTCCTCACTATTTTCAGCAGTTCTCCCCGTTAAGGCTCCATTTAAATGTATTATGGATTCTGCTTGAATGGCTGACCTTCCAGTTTTGCGAGACTGAATTTCATTAGCCTCGTTTCTGCCCGTTTCCCTAAACTGTTTGAATCTTTAGTAATCTGGCCCATTCCTGGAATGTGGCAACTGATACTCCTTCCTCGCTGGCTCAGCTGTAAAACTCACCTTCTTACCTGAGGACACCATGAACTCAATTCTCCCTTTGTGTGACAGGTACCCAGCACAGGGCCATCAGGATGGCACAGGGCCCTGACTTGCCAGGGTGGTGGGCGCCAGTCTAAGCGTGGGCGACTGGTCTGGACCCTCTGGGCTGTGCTTCTCTCTCTCCCCGCCCTGCACCTTGGAGGTGGAAGGAGGGGAGATGGATTCCGCATTCACAGACGGAGTTTTCTCTCAGTGCCAGGCTCCCTGCCCTGCTGCCACCCTCGGCTCCAGCTAAAGTTTCATTTCTGCTTCCATTTCCAGGAGGGGAGAGGTTTTTCCTTGAGAAATAAACTAGGCGGTGGAGGGGGGTTCCCTTTCTCTGCACTGTCCCCCCCAACTCCCTGCAGCTGCCTCCCTCTACCCCACCCTGGCTTTAATGATCCGTCAGCACAGATTCTGACCCAGTGGGGCTGCCTGCCGGTCTGGGGGCCCTGAGCTGATGCTTGGCCCCACTCAGTGCCCTGCACTCAGCTTTAACCACCTCCCGTCCCGCCCAAACCTGTTCCGTGTTTAACCACAGCAGTCAGGTCTGCTACTTACAAACACACAAACTCCACACTTCCCCTCCACCTCCAAATCTGAAAGAATTAAAAGGAAATTTAGTAACCATTTACCCATAAATAAATATGAAATCTGTGCATGATTTTATTTATTTTTTGAACACTATGTTTTTAATTCAAGTATAGTTAACGTACAACATCATATTATCAATAGTTTCAAGTGTACAACATAGTGATTCGATATTTTATAGATTATACTCCATATAAAGTTACTAGAGGGCCTCCCTGGTGGTGCAGTGGTTGAGAATCTGCCTGCCAATGCAGGGGACACGGGTTTGAGCCCTGGTCTGGGAAGATCCCACATGCCGCGGAGCAACTAGGCCCGTGAGCCACAACTACTGAGCCTGCGCGTCTAGAACTTGTGCTCCGCAACAAGAGAGGCCGCGACAGTGAGAGGCCCCGACAGTGAGAGGCCCGTGCACCACGATGAAGAGTGGCCCCCACTTGCCGCAACTAGAGAAAGCCCACATGCAGAAACGAAGACCCAACACGGCCAAAAATAAATAAATAAAATAAATAAATAAATAAAATTTTAAAAAGTTACTATAAAATATTGGCTATATTCCATTTGCTGTACATTACTTCCTTGTAACTTATTTTATAGCTTGTTTTCTTTTTTAAAAATTTTTTATTGGAGTATAGTTGATTTACAATGTTGTATTACTTTCTGCTGTACAGCAAAGTGAAGCAGTTACACATATACATATATCCACTCTTTTTCAGATTCCTTTCCCATATTGTGCTTTTTATTTTTTAATTTTTTTTTTTTTTTTTTTGGCTGCACAGCGTGGCATGTGGGATCTTAGTTCCCCCACCAGGGATTGAACCGGCGCCCCCTGCAGTAGCATTGTGGAGTCTTAACCACCGGACCGCCAGGGAAGCCCTGCGCATTATATTAAAAGGACATATAGTGAAAATCTCCCAGCTCTCTCCTCATAGGCTACACATTTCCCTTCTTACTATTCTTCCAAAGGTACTTTCCGTGTGTGTGTGTGTGCGCGCGTGTGCATGCACACACACACATATGTAAGATGCTACTTTCAATTACAAATTTTCTGCATCTTTTATATTTTTGCATTCATAAAAGTCATAAACTACTCTAATTGTGTGAAACATCTCAGAAATCATAACAATTGTTTACAAACGTCTTAATTTCCTCCCCACAAAGCACCACATTCAATTAAATGCACTCAGTTGCCTAACTCAAATCATAGCAGCTTTGTCAGTTGTAAAATACTGCCCTGGTTTCAGAATTCACTTTCTTATTATTTCCTGATTCCAAGCATTTACAGTTGTCTGTAATCCCAATGAAAATATCACCAGGATTCAAGGGAAAAAATGCGAAAACATTCCCTCCCTCATTAAGTTGCCTTTCCGTAGCAGATTCTTGGCTTTCCTTTGCTTGTGCTGGTAGACAGAGCAACGCCAGTGACACATCAGTTCCTGGCGGCCAGCGGCTAATTGTAGCTCCTGGGATGTGTCCCCGTTTCATCTCCAGGCTGTGCTGTTCGGTGCTGTCCCAGTGCAGAACAGCTGATTTGGGCTGGGAGAGGTGGGGAGAATGCTGTACCGTGCCCTCAGGTGGAGGAGCGATCCGGACTCCGGCCAGAAGGACTCAGGTTCGCTGTCACTGTCAAAAGCGTGCCGAAGTTTTCTGAGCAAGGAAACATCAGAGAAGTAGTGAAATTATCCTCTAAAAATATTCTCCTGCTCTGGATTGGAGAGATCCTGAGTGACAGGGGTCCTAGAATTAACAAGCCAGTTTGGAAGCAGCTAGTAGAATTTGAGTTGAGGTGATGGAGTCCTGGGCCTCCGTAGCAGCGTAAGAATCTGGACATTTTGAACGAAAACCAGAAGGACTTGGTAACTAAGCTGATAACGTAGGCTAGGGAGAGAAATGGG
Organism: Hyperoodon ampullatus; assembly: GCF_949752795.1. Classification (NCBI taxonomy): domain Eukaryota; kingdom Metazoa; phylum Chordata; class Mammalia; order Artiodactyla; family Ziphiidae; genus Hyperoodon; species Hyperoodon ampullatus. The sequence continues at coordinate 196,756,324 of NC_136915.1, forward strand.
CTGATGATGACTCCCTGATCTTTCTTTTTAATTGAAGTAGCATTGATTTACAATGTTGTGTTAATTTCTGCTGTACAGAAAAGTGACTCAGTTATATATATATATATATATTCTTTTTTATATTCTTTTCCAATATGGTTTATCCCAGGATATTGAATATAGTTCCATATGCTATACAGTAGGACCTGTTGTCCATCCATTCTATATGTAATAGTTTGCATCTGCTAACCCTAAACTCCCAGTCCATCCCTCCCCCACCCCTGCCCCCTTGGCAACCACAAGTCTGTTCTCTATGGATGGCTCCCTGTTCTTGAGCATAGGAAGCAGCTGCACCACAGGCAACAGGGAAATTGGAAAGGGGGAAACTGGCTTTTTGCAAGGAAGGCGGTCAGTTTGGCTCTAGACGGGTCCAATTTGAGCCAAAGGCTCAGTGGAGAATTGAAGATCTATACCTAGGGCACAAATAAAAGGATAGGATTGCAGATTACATATATATAATGTATGCTTTTGTATATATATGCTTTTATATATATATGTATGCTTTTCTTATGGAATATAGTGTTTCAGACACATCAGATGTAGACCAAATAATAATGAATTTCCATGCCCCCAGCACTGGCTTCAATAATGATCAGTTCCTGGCCAAATGAGTTTCCTCCAGACTCCTCCACCCTGTGCGATTCTGAAGCATATTCCAGACAGGGAGAGACTTAAAAGCAGGAAGCACAGAACATGTAGATTTGGGAAGACCTCAGAGAAGTTTAAAGCAATCCTTTTCTCATCTTACAGATGAGAAAAGCTAAAGATTAGAGATAGAATTAATTTCTTCTAATGAAAAAAATTTGCAGAAGGCTTTGCCAAGTTTTCATCTTTCTGAGATGAAGTGAGAAAAAGAAGGATATGCAAACTTTTTGGAAAGCTAAAATTCAAAATTTTAAATCACTGCTTGTAAACATTTTACAAATGACTGTCAACACACCCAGAAAGTAAACATTTGTCTTATACTGACTTTATTTGTAATTCTGTCCAATAACACCACATGTGCCGTTATAAAATAGGTCCTCCCACCCACAGCAGAACAAGAGAAGTGTGTTTCCTTAATTATCATTGGTTGGTTTTCACACTGTGGCCCTAGTGCCTCTGGGGTCACTCTGAGTGTGCCTGGGAGACACCGAAAGAGTCCTATCTGTCTGGAGTCATTTTACATGTGGCTGCCAGGAAAGTCACCTTGAATGACCTGTCACCTCTGGATACCTACCTGGTTTATCGAGCGAAATTTGTGTTGACTGTGTTAAGCAGAAAATATAACAAGGCAGTAAGGGCTGTGCTGATATTAATTCCAAAGAAGGGCACGACCCGAATAATACTCAGCCTGCCAACAGAAAATAGTATTGTTTTATCAGAAAATATGACAGTCCATGGAGCCAACTTAGATTTATTAAATTCATCAGTGTGAGTCACAGTTTTAGTATGTGGCAATGTTCTTCATAAAGACGTTATGAAACCACACACACACACAAACTTGGGCTTTTGGGAAAAAAATTCTGATTTGAAAAATGTGCTCGGTATTAGAAATATGAATAGAATGCCATTGAAAGTATCTTATAAAATGGCTCTGCATACTGCAGAGTCTAAAAGCCGCTTGTAATTTCATTAAGGTGTTTGACATACAAAAGATGTCTGCTTCCATCTGGCAATAATAAAGCAATTAAAAAGTGAATTCTGTACCTCTGTCATGTAACACAACTAGCAGAAGAGCAAAACAAATGTCTGAGAGCATATATGACTAGTTATTTCAGCTAATTAAAATTTCAAACTGTAGAGTCATTCGTCACAAACATCTATTACTTAAAATTTTATCATATGGGTCATGGGTGTAAGGTTGCCATCTCTCCCTTCTTGGGAAGAAGTGGTTCTCATTCAGAGAGTAGGTCCTTCCTTCTTGTTCTAGATCTCACGTTCTTTCTTTCATGAAATGAGAGACGGTAGCTTTTTTAAAAAATAACATCTTTAATTGGGAAAAAAAAATATTAGCAACACTGGGACCAATGAAAACAAGTTTTAATTTCTGGTCTGTAAATTATTGATATATTAAGGGAGGAAACCACTGCCTTGCAGCCACCTGTCCCCAACAGGAGGGGAGATGGGAGAGGTGGAAGGTGTTGCCAAGATCTCAAGGAGTGAGAGGCTGAGATATGGAGAAGCAGGAAGGACCAGAAAGAGGAGATGGTGGGGGATGAGGAGGGAGGGCAGGGCACGGGTGCCTTCTCTCTTCCCGCTACCCGCCGCCCGCGCCGCGCTCTGCACAGCACTGAGGTCTGGTCCGCATAACAAGCCTGTGAGTCAGGGCTCCCTCCCCACCGCTGTCTCCTCCACCTGCTGCCTTGAGAGGTGAGTCTCCAAGAGTGTGGTCCACATGCCCCATGCAATACAAAACCCGGAACGGAGGGCACGCGTGGCTGGAAGAAGGTGAACACAGACACAGGATCGTGTGCCCAGCGGTGGGAGCAGAAGCCAGGGTGCCCGCGGGTTAAGCTGACCAGGGAGGTGATGTTACAGCCCAACAGTACTTGTTTTTGCTTAAATACGTTCCTCTGCAAATGCTGATTTGCAAAGCTTTCTTGTTTTTCTGGTCATACTGCTTTTATCTATCAACACGTCTGAGTCTCCTGAAAAGCTGCCCTTTCTTTGGTGAGTATTACCAACATGTTGACACCGCCTGGTATGTGTGCAGCCTCGTGCTCACTGCTCCTCTGACAGCGCCCTGGGCCTTAAGGGTTGCCGCAGCCTGGTCCCTTGAAATACCGCTCAACAGTTGGCAGACAAAAATGGGGTGAGAGGGAGTCCTGAGGTTTCGTGCTCTCTGGGGAGACTCGGACCCCACTGTTCCCATTGGGTGGAGACCAAACACTAGGGTTTAGTTACCCACATTGGTCCCTCACCCCCGGGGAGGATGCTGAGGATATAATGCTTGTTTAAGTGTCAACATTTACGTAACATACCATCTAACTAACCCAGCTAAACCAATAGTAATGGTTTTTAAAGAAATGAAAGTATTGCTGCATCAAAGCGAAATGCCCATCCTTCCTCCCAGCGTTTAAAATCATCAGCTGAGAGGTTTGGAAGCCTGAGCCCAGACGGGGCAGCACCTGCCTGTGTTTCTCAGGCCGACCCTGGAGGCCATGTGTTTAAGACGGTGCCACCAAGAGATGGAAGAACTCAGACCCAGAGGAGAGCTGCCAGCCCTGCCATAAGTGAGAAATACATCTGGGTTTTGTTAAATTACCCAGACTTTAAAGTTGGTTTATTATGCAGTCTGTATGCTCTGAGGGCAGGCACGTCCACTTGTGTCCTGAGCACTGAACAAATGTCCAGAACATAGTGTGAGCTCAGGAAAGATGTGTGGAGTACACCAATACATTTTTAAAATGTATTTTTTAAATTAATCAACTGAATTAGCAAAGTGGCATTAACATAAACTATATATTGCCATGCAACATTCACATAACTTGACATTATTTGATGAGCAGCCCACATCAGATGTAAAATAAATTTACGTTTATCCAGCCGAAAGGAAAACGGAGAGAGAAAATAGATATTTAACATTTCTTTCAAAAGGAGCACTGACCATTTCTTCCATTTTTTATCATTTACTTTTCTCCTAATATTCATTGATTCAACAATAATCCAGGTGCCAACGTGCATGCAGCACAGGGGATATAAAACAGAAGAATCACCATCTGAGTCAGGATGTGTGGGTTTCTGGTTCTGATGATAGCTATGAGGAATATTTATTGAAAAAAAAAAAAAAAGGACTTTTTCCAGAGAGAAGAAATTTTTATTTCATTTAGTAATTCACTTTCTGTTGTTTTTAATTTATGAAAATTAAAAAGGAAAATAAATACAATATTGCTGTATAAATTTGATAGTCTATTAAAACTTTTTACATCATGTTAACTTTTTGTTTCATGTGCATGTCACATTCATCAAACCATACAGGAATAATGTACAGAAATTTCACTGACAATATGCAATAAAAATTATTCAACATGGTATCACAAATCATTTTTGAGAATTACTTTTATCATGTTTTCGAATAATGTCCATAAGATTAGCCCCCGTGACCAGATCATTCTGCGTCTGCTTATCCTTCTGCTGCTCCTTTCTCTTCTGGTCGTGAAGGTAAGGGGAATTTAACAACTGGGGGGGGAGAAGGGACCCTGTGGGTTTCACTCGTTTCGCAATATCCCAGAAGAGTCTTTTCGAGTTGTTATTGATGAAAGTAATCGCTGTTCCATTTTGACCTAATCTCCCCACTCTTCCAACCTGAAATGAAATGCGAAGGACGTTTTCAAAATGTTCACATAGAATCTTAATGTCTCTTGAAAGAAAACGAAGACTAGTATTTACAGAAGCTTCACTAAGATGAACATTTGTTCAGAGAGCGTTCTTTGAGTTGTTCACCTCAATATACTTGTGAAATCAATTTAGTGGGCTGCCACTAGCATAGTGTTAAGGAAACAACCCAAATAGAAAATAAGAAAATAAAAACAATAAAAGTGAGTATTGTTTGTGAAACTTGTTTCAGTTATGCACGTGTGTGCGTGTGTGCATATGTGTGCGTGTGTGCATGTTTGTATGTATGTGTAGGGGGTAATGAGACAAAGATATTTCTTATTGTGGGTGGTTTAAGGTAGAAATTTTTTGAAAGCTATTGCATTAAGAGCATCTATCTCCTTTATAGTACTTAAGTGCCTTGAAATGTGAGACTGAAGCAAGTCCATTTTTGCATAAAGTTATTTCTCATTTTGACAGAGTTAAACAGACACAAATTTGTGGAGACCCCGTGAGAAGGAACAAAACGTGTCTCCAAATATACTGAGAAACTCTTCAGAAGGGAGGGAAATACACAATCATGGTCAATTTCTGCTCCTTAATTGAAATGTAGAACTTAAAGTATACTCAGATTATCTAAATGAATAGATAGTTCCCGCCAATATACAGAACATTTTTAACGCTGTAAAAGAAAACTCTAAAAAAGCTGAAAGGGGTGGCCTGCAGAGAATTAGACTGGGGAGAAATAAGGGGGAGATGCTGTTTTTCAGTATCAGCTTTTGTTTTTACCTGATTTATTTACCTTACTGAGTTGTTTCAATAAAACTAAAAATTAATACCTGCAACTCACAGAATGGGAGAAAATATCTGCAAATCATGTTTCTGATAAGGGTCTCTAGAACATATAAAGAACTTTTACAACTCAAAAGGGGCAACCCAATTTAAAAGCAAAGGATTTAAGCAGACATTCCTCCAAAGGTATACAAATGGCCAATGAGTACATGAAATGTGCAACATCACTGTCATTAGGGAAAGGCAAATCAAAAACACTTCCTATCTATGAACCTGGCTATAATAAAAAAAAGAGTGTCAATGTCGATGAGGATATGGAGAAAATGGAACACTTATACTTTGCTGGTGGGAATGTAAAACATGAAGCTACATGGGAAAAGTCTGGTGGTTCCCCAAGATGTTCAACAGGGACCCAGCAATTCCATTCCTACGTTTATGTCCAACAGAAATGAAAACACATGTCCACACAAAAACATGGCCTTGGGCCTTCACAGCATTATTCGTAGTAGCCAGAAAGTGGAAACAACCTAAATGTCTAGCAACCAATGAATGGATGGACAAATACGGTGTATCCTTACAATGGGATATTATTTGTCAATAAAATACTACAACGTGTGGACCTTGAAAACATTATGCTAAGTGAAAGAAACAAGTCACAAAAGACCACATACTGTATGATTCCATTTACATGAAATGTCCAGAAGACATAAATCTACCGTAGTTGCGGTTGCCTGAGAATGAGGGTGTGTGCGTGTGTGATGAGGAACTGGGATGACTGCTGAGGGGCAAGGGGTTTCTTTTGGGGGCGATGAAAATTTTCTAAAATCAATTATACTGATGGCTGCACCACTCTATGAATATACTAAAAACCAATGAACTGTACGCTTTAAATTGGCAAATTGTATAGCAGGTGGATTACATCTGAGATGTAATTTATACTAGATATGTTATACTGAGATAAAAAGCAGTTAAAAATTAACTGCAATGGTCTCCAAATTCTAAAAGATAGCTAGGAAGTTCCCTGGCGGTCCAGTGGTTAGGACTGGGCGCTTTCACTGCTGTGGGCCTGGGTTCAATCCCTGGTTGGGGAACTAACATCCCACAAGCCACGCAGCCCGGCCAAAGACAGCTAATGTTAACAATACAAAATTATTTCTCCAGAAGCTTACCATCCCTGAAATTAAAAATCAGACACGTGGGAATACTGACTATAATTTTAAATACCCATATCATTTAACCCAGCAGTTCTCCCACTAGGAATTTCTCTTACAGATGTACTTGCAGGAGAGGCCCAGGAAGCTGTGTATATAGGTGTTCACTGCAGCATTATTTAATAACACTGGAAACATCTGATTGTCCAGCAGTGAAGGATTTGTTAAATAAATTACAGGACATCCATATAATACATTCCCACGCAGCCACGAAAATAGAACAAGCCAGATTCAACAAGTAAAAACATTTAAAGAGCTTAGAACAGTGCCTGGCATTAGGCTAAGCACTCAATACATATTAACACTTATTAAATGGCACCTAGTGTGTGTGCTGATAAGGAAAAATGTCTAAGGTCTATTTAATAAAGAAAGAAGGCACAGACAGATGAATGCATAAAGAAGATGTGGTATAAATACACAATGGAACACTACTCAGCCATAAAAAAGAATAAAATCATGCCATTTGCAGCAACATGGATGGACCTAGAGAGATTATCATACTAAGTGAAGTCAGTCAGACAGAGAAAGACAACTGTCACATGGTATCACTCATATGTGGAATCTAAAAAGAAAAAACAAAAAAAAAACCAAACGAATTTATTTCTGAAACAGAGACTCACAGACACAGAAAACAAACTTACGGTTACTAAAGGGGAAAGGGGGAGTGGGATGAGGGATAAATTAGCAGTTTGGGATTAACAGATACACACGACTATATATAAAACAGATAAAAAACAAGGACCTACTATATAGCACACAGAACTCTAATCAATATTAGGTAATAACCTATAAGGGAAAAGAATCTGAAGAATATATTTATACACACACACACATAGAGCTGAATCGCTGTGCTGTAGACCTAAACTAACACGATATTGTTAATCAACTATACTTCAATAAAATAAATATAGTTCCTCTTTAAAAAAAAAAAAAAGGAAAAAAGGCACAGAATAGTGGGTATAATAATATGGTCCCATTTATGCGGAAGGTGTGACAGGGCATGCACATCACATCTGTATATATGCACACACGCATGCATTTACCGTTTCTGCAGTGTGAACTGGGGGAACCACTCAAACGTAGGAGGGCTTCCTTGAAAAGACTTACCTTTCATTTTATACTTTCGTTATTTGCGTGATTTATTATCGTGTGTATGTGTACTCTGATGACTGAAACAAACAAAAAACACCCGAATACAGAACTAGAAAAGCAGAAGGATCTGTGGCCCCTCTGAGGAGAGGCACGCAGCTCTGCACCTGTGAGCATCCCCGAGGCACACTGACTGTATTACAGTGGGTGCAGCGTGATAACCGCCAGCCACAGGGCTGACCTGGGGAGAGCAAGAGACAGGTACATAGGTATAAGCAGCATGCTCCATTTAACAAGCAAAGAAGCTTCTTAAGTATCTTAATACTCTAGACAGATTTCTAGCCGAAATTATTATTTTTTTCTTTTTAATTAATTAATTAATTTTTGGCTGCATCGGGTCTTCGTTGCTGCACGCGGGCTTTCTCTAGTTGCAGCGAGGGGGGCTACTCTTCGTTGAGGTGTGCAGGCTTCTCACTGTGGTGGCTTCTCTTGTTGCGGAGCACGGGCTCTAGGCACACGGGCTCAGTAGTTGTGGCACGTGGGCTTAGTTGCTTCGCGGCACGTGGGATCTTCCCAGACCAGGGCTCGAACCCGAGTCTCCTGCACTGGCAGGCGGATTCTTAACCACCGCGCCACCAGGGAAGCCCCATCCAGCCAAAATCATTAAATTGAAAGGTTGGAAGAAAATAAAGTTCAGTTACGTGAACAATCAGTTCCTGTGGAAAAGTCAAATCCCTGAGGCACGGGTAAATGAGGTGGTACCAAAAAAAAAAAAAAAAAAAGAAAGAAAGAAAGGAAAAAAGAGCGAGCAAGAAGGAGGGAGAGAGACAGCAGACTGCTAGATTATTAAGTCTTATGAAAAATAAAGCAACAACTCAGTAAGGGCGCTACAGGCATTTCAGTGGGCGACTCCAGTAAATGTGACATTCAGAGGTGATTCTAAGAACATCAGAGAAAGGCTTTACTTGAAGAGTCTGTAAGTGATGCCGGAGAAGGAAGACAGGTAGCAGTCAGTGAGATAACGTGGCGCTCAGAGAGGCTTTATTTCTGCGAGAAAGAAGAGCTGCTGTTATCTCTGGCAGCAAAGGAAAGGAACCAAACTCTGAAAGGTGAAAGTCTAGAGCGAATAAGGGTATGAAGAGGAGATGAAGACATGATTCCTAAAAAAACAAACACTTCAGCAGATCGATTTTATTTTGGCCAGATGCAGCAACTTAAAACAACCTTTTTAAACAAAGCCCTCTTTTTCTGCTTATAAAAGCCATTTAATATGCTCACCGAAGAAAACAAAAAATATAAAGAAAATTAAACTACACCAAAAACTAATCACTTAAATTTTTTTAATAAACGTTTTAGTTTTATTTCCAACTAATTTTTAATGCATTCTCGGCACCCATATAGTTTTGAAAAACGTAATTTAGTTTATATATTTTAAAAGCAAAAATACATGCAGTTTTATGTCCTGCTTTTTTTTAACTTACCATTGTAACGACAATGCCTTGCATAAGAAAATTCATGAGCAAAATGGTGGTAACATATAAAATCTCTTTACCTGATGCACGTATTCATCCATGCTGGAAGGCATGTCGAAATTGACAACCAGCTTGACACTGACCAAGTCCAGGCCTCTTCCTAAGACCCCCGTGCTCACGACAACTTCGTAGTCTCCTTCAAGTAAACCCTTTCCAAAACAGCAACAAAATTCATTATTGAGGATTTATCTTGAATGGTTTTCTGTCATTCAGATTATCCTTTCTTTTCTCAACACTTTCTTCAATACTGTTGTTGCAATACCTTCACAGTAAGTATAGGTCTTAGTACATCTGAGAGACATATGCAGCTTAAAGGCCTTCCGACCCCAACCCCAAATTTTTTCTAATAATTTATTCAGGCAAACCTTTTCCAAAGGTGAATTACTCTATGCCTCAGTCCAAAGTGACCTGATTTCAGAAATGGCAGATTCTGAATGATTAATCTATTTAGTAGACAATCCCTAGGGGACAGGCTTATTGCTCCCGAAACACAGAAGCCAGAGCAAGAGGAACAATTAACTTCACACCGCTGCGTGCCTGAAGCTCTCAGGGTCATTAATAAAAAGAAAGGTCTGCTTTAAAAAGCAGCAGATAATATGGTATCTCTTGAAAATGAGGCAAAACAGATTTACAGGAAAGAGAAGAAAACAGAACGCTGGGTGTCACCTTCAGTATGTTTTTCCTTTCCGGCTGTGACTTTTCTGAATGCACAGAGGTGCTTTTCAGACCTGTGATTTTCTGAACGGCCTCGCTCAACAGATCTGCTCCTAGTTTGCAGTCCACAAATACTAACACTGGAGGCTTAAAGAGTTTCTTATCCTGAAACATTAAAAACACATATTTAAAATGATTGCCATAACATAATTTACAATGGGACGTTTTTCTGAGAGCATTAGTATAAGCTAGTTATCAATAGGTTTACCAACACTGCTAAGAAGGAAAAAAGGCACATTCTGTTAAAATGAGTGTTTTCTTTAAAATATGCACAAACAGGAGGCAAACGGTGTACGTCCTTCACACTTCTGCATCACCTCATTAAAACTGCAGAAATGATTTTAAGTGTGATTTAAAATTTCCAAAATTGTTCGTAAGTCAAAATAAACCATATTTAACTTAATACTGTATTTTTAACAACTACGCTTGTACATACCACCCACTTAACAAATTTCTGCTTAAACCAGTTACTGTTAAAAAAATTCTATTTCTCAAGGACAGAACAGCCAAGAAAGAACTTGTCTTTACCTTATATTTAAAACTACTAAAAATTTTTGAAACAAAAAAATATTCTTTGGGAATAACCTTGATATTTAAATATCTTTCTATAATAATGGGAAAAAAACCAACCTTGCGTCTATACTGCATGTTTTCACGAATAAAAATTTATCTGAACCCTAAAGAATTCTGAAGTAAGCAAAGCAATTTATTATTAAACATCTACAGCAGGTTCCCCTGAAGCTGCATCTAAAAAGCACTCTCTCAAGAACTGTGGAGACGGCTTCTCTGGTGGCCCAGTGGTTAAGAATCCTCCTGCCAAGGCAGGGGACACGGGTTCGAGCCCTGGTCCGGGAAGATCCCACATGCCGCGGAGTAACTAGGCACATGCGCCACTACTACTGAGCCTGCGCTCTAGAGCCAGCGAGCCACAACTACTGAGCCCGCATGCCACAACTACTGAAGCCCACAGACCTAGAGCCCGTGCTCCAACAAGAGAAGCCACTGCAATGAGAAGCTTGCGCACCGCAACAAAGAGTAGCCTCCGCTCGCTGCAACTAGAGAAAGCCTGCGCACAGCAAGGAAGACGCAATGCAGCCAAAAATAAATAAATAAAATAATAAATAAATTTGTTAAAAAAAAAAAAAAAGAACTGTGGAGACTTCCCTGGCGGTCCAGTGGTTAGGACTCCGTGCTTTCACTGCGGAAGGCCCGGGTTCAATCCCTGGTCGGGGAACTAAGATCCCACAAGCCGTGTGGCCAAAAAAACCAAAAAACTGTGAAAAATGCAAGTGCAATCTACAAAGCAGGGCTGACCGCTTTACCACTCACATTCAAGATTTCAAACAGTTTCTTCTTTTTGGCTGGTTCTTCCACCCATAACACAATCTGGCGCACGCTGGAGCAGGGTAGGTTCTTCTCCCCAGCGATGATTCTCACGGGGTCGCACAGAAGCTGGCTTGCAAGCTGCTCTATGCTGGCTGGAATCGTGGCCGAAGCCAAAAGGGTCTGACAGTCATGAGGCACGTTTTCCAAAACGTCAAGCACTTGCTGTTGAAAGCCCATCTTTAACATGGTATCAGCCTAAACAAAATCATTGTAAAGTTAGTCCTACATGAAAACCCAGAGCCACCCTAGAAAAAAAACGGATACAATTAAGAACGTAAAAAATTTAAAACTCTTGACACGGAAAAATACACCACAATGTCAAAAGCCAAAGGATTAACTGGGAAAAAAATATATTTATATAAAACTACATATTGTGTAATTACGTTTATAATGATATACAAAGATTTTTATTATGGCATTAGTAATAGTGGCCAAAAAACCCCACCATATACAGCCTAAATATCCAACAGGAGGTGACTTGGTAAGTAAATTATGGTAGATCCATACCATACAACACGGTGCTGGCATGAAAAATGACCAGAAAGCTCTTTATCCCTGCTAGGAGGAAAGAAGCAAAATAGAGAACACTATGTATAACATGAGACCATTTGTGTATATACTCAGGGAAGTTAATTGCTAACTCTGGAGAGGAGACTTGTGAGCTGGGGGGAACAATTTTATTCTTCATTTTATAGCTTTTTGCAAAGCTTGATCTTTTTTTTTTGGCCACACCGTGCAGCATGTGGGATCCCAGTTCCCCAACCAGGGATTGAACCTGAGCCCCCTGCATTTGAAGTGTAGAGTCTTAACCACTGGACCGCCTGGGAAGTTCTTGAATTTTTTTTTTTTACCATGAACATATATCTATAATAAAATATGATTTCAAATAAAAAAAATTTAATCCGGGGGTTTTCACTTCTGTATACACCTCTGCATTGCTGGTTTTTAAAAACAATGAGGGACTTCCCTGGTGCTCCAGTGGTTAAGAATCCGCCTTCCAATGCAGGGAATGAGGGTTCAATCCCTGGTCTGGGATCCCAAATGCTGCGGGGGCTCGCATGCCGCAACTACTGAGCCCGTGAACCGCAAGTACAGAGCCCACGTGCTCTGGAGCCCGCACACCGCAACTATGGAGCCCACACGCTCTGGAGCCTGTGTGCCACAACTAGAGAGAAGCCTGTGCGCTACAACGGAAGACCCCGCGTGCCGCAACTAAGACCCAACGCAGCCAAAAATAAATAAACATTAAAAAAAATAAAAACAATGAATGTATTGCTGAAAAAAAGAGAAAAAAATTTTTTAAGTTTTTAATTTTAAAATAAAGGCTATCTTGATTTTCAAATATAATCTGGGTGCCTATAATTTTGGAAAATAAGACATTGAATTTAGTGTCCACTAATGTGCTGTCCATTAGACTGAAGCTTGATCACTTGTTTTAATATTATTCATTCTATGACATTTAAAAAATATGAAATTATCATGATGGTCTGGGTTTCATCCTGGCTCTACCTATGACCTCAAGCAAGTTAATGAAGAGCTTTAAGCCTTAGTTTTTCCCTTTATAAATGGAAATGATAATAGTAACTACCTCCTGGGGCTGTGATGAGGATTAATGAGATAAAGTATATGAAGTACCAGCAAGGTCCTTCTCAGTGTTTCAACAAACTAGCAGACAGAGAGAACACACACCCACAGTGTGCCTGCAAACATCTCCACGTTCCTCAGTAATCCCACGAAGCCCCATTCATCTCAGTAGATGGCCTTGCTTCTCCTGGTTCAGGAGAAATAAATTCCTTCAGTTTCTCTTCTCACCCGAACTTCCTGGAAGAGTCCTCCAGCCCTGCGTGCGGTCTCCCTCCCCCGCCTCCCCGCCCTCCCCCGACTGTCCGGTCCAGGGCTCACCTCCCGCCCCTCACCGAACTTCCTGGAAGAGTCCTCCAGCCCTGCGTGCGGTCTCCCTCCCCCGCCTCCCCGCCCTCCCCCGACTGTCCGGTCCAGGGCTCACCTCCCGCCCCTCACCGGCTCCTTCAGGTCTTCAATCACTCCCCAGGTGCCACATTCAACAGCCATTTTTAAGTCTTTGTCTAACTCTTTTTAAGATGCAATTATTATTATTATTTAAAGAGTATACTTTTTAAAAAATTATTTATTTATTATTTATTTATGGCTGTGTTGGGTCTTCGTTTCTGTGCGAGGGCTTTCTCTAGTTGCGGCAAGCAGGGGCCACTCTTCATCACGATGCGCGGGCCTCTCACTATGGCGGCCTCTCTTGTTGCGGAGCACAGGCTCCAGACGCGCAGGCTCAGTAGCTGTGGCGCACGGGCTTAGTTGCTCCGCGGCATGTGGGATCTTCCCGGACCAGGGCTCAAACCCCCGTCCCCTGCATTGGCAGGTGGATTCTTAACCACTGCGCCACCAGGGAAGCCCTATTATTTTTAAATACTAGAAATAATAACGTGCTCGCTGTAGAAAACTTGGTAAACAAAACAAAGTAGAGAAAGCCACACTCGCCCATCATCCCACTACCCGGACACCAGCACTGCCTCACTCACTTTCCATTTCCTGTGTCTGGAAACCCTCCCCCGCCTCCCTACAACCACCACCCTGGCTCAAGCCCTCCCCTCCCTCCTGGGAACCAGCCTTCTTGCTCAAAGGCTATACTCCACGTGGAGAATATGAGTCTGATTATAATACACTCAGGCTTAAAATCCTTGAAAGTTTCCCAGTGTCTACAGAATAATGTCTGAATTCTCAAGGCCAGGAGAAAATGAAAAAGAAATACAATGACTATGGTTATTTATGGTTATTTCAATGGGAATATGGGTGTTTTTCCTCCTGTTCCTAATTTTTTTTTTTTTTAAAGAATTTTTTTTTTTTTTGGCTGCGTTGGGTCCTTGCAGGCGGACTCCCTCCAGCTGCGGCGAGCGGGGGCCACTCTTTGTCGTGGTGTGCATGCCTCTCATTGCGGTGGCTTCTCTTGTTGTGGAGCATGGGCTCTAGGCGCACGGGCTCAGCAGTTGCGGCTCGTGGGCTCCAGAGCGCAGGCTCAGCAGTTGTGGCGCACAGGCTTAGTTGGTCCGCGGCATGTGGGATCCTCCCGGACCAGGGCTCGAACCCGTGTCCCTCGCATTGCCAGGCGGATTCTTAACCACTGCGCCACCAGGGAAGTCCCTCTTAACTTCTCTTTAATGTACGTGGATTACTCATAGAATACAGTTGTTATTCAAACTGCAGAATGGGCCATGAATAGCATTTTTTTTTAAGTTTTATTTATTTATTTAATTTTTTGCTTTATAACAAATTTAATCAGTTATACATATACATATGTTCCCATATCCCCTCCCTTTTGCGTCTCCCTCCCACCCTCCCTATCCCACCCCTCCAGGCGGTCACAAAGCACCGAGCTGATCTCCCTGTGCTATGCGGTTGCTTCCCACTAGCTATGTACCTTACGTTTGGTAGTGTATATATGTCCATGCCGCTCTTTCACTTTGTCACAGCTTACCCTTCCCCCTCCCCATATCCTCAAGTACATTCTCTAGTAGGTCTGTGTCTTTATTCCTGTCTTACCCCTATGTTCTTCATGACATTTTTTTTTCTTAAATTCCATATATATGTGTCAGCATACAGTATTTGTCTTTCTCTTTCTGACTTTCTTCACTCTGTATGACAGACTCTAGGTCCATCCACCTCATTACAAATAGCTCAATTTCATTTCTTTTTATGGCTGAGTAATATTCCATTGTATATATGTGCCACATCTTCTTTACCCATTCATCCGATGATGGACACTTAGGTTGTTTCCATCTCCGGGCTATTGTAAATAGGGCTGCTATGAACATTTTGGTACATGTCTCTTTTTGAATTATGGTTTTCTCAGGGTATATGCCCAGTAGTGGGATTGCTGGGTCATATGGTAGTTCTATTTGTAGTTTCTTAAGGAACCTCCATACCGTTCTCCATAGTGGCTGTACCAATTCACATTCCCACCAGCAGTGCAAGAGTGTTCCCTTTTTTCCACACCCTCTCCAGCATTTATTGTTTCTAGATTTTTTGATGATGGCCATTCTGACTGGTGTGAGATGATATCTCATTGTAGTTTTGATTTGCATTTCTCTAATGAGTAAAGATGTTGGGCATCCTTTCAAGTGTTTGTTGGCAGTCTGTATATCTTCTGTGGAGAAATGTCTATTTAGGTCTTCTGCCCATTTTTGGATTGGGCTGTTTGTTTTTTTGTTATTGAGCTGCATGAGCTGCTTATAAATTTTGGAGATTAATCCTTTG
The DNA here is from genome assembly GCF_949752795.1 of Hyperoodon ampullatus. Lineage (NCBI taxonomy): Eukaryota > Metazoa > Chordata > Mammalia > Artiodactyla > Ziphiidae > Hyperoodon > Hyperoodon ampullatus. The sequence goes on from NC_136915.1 coordinate 196,771,667, forward strand.
TCAGTTGCATCATTTGCAAATATTTTCTCCCATTCTGAGGGTTGTCTTTTGGTCTTGTTTATGGTTTCCTTTGCTGTGCAAAAGCTTTTAAGTTTCATTAGGTCCCATGTGTTTATTTTTGTCTTTATTTCCATTTCTCTAGGAGGTGGGTCAAAAAGGATCTTGCTGTGATTTATGTCATAGAGTGTTCTGCCTATGTTTTCCTCTAAGAGTTTGATAGTGTCTGGCCTTACATTTAGGTCTTTAATCCATTTTGAGCTTATTTTTGTGTATGGTGTTAGGGAGTGATCTAATCTCATACTTTTACATGTCCCTATCCAGTTTTCCCAGCACCACTTATTGAAGAGACTGTCCTTTCTCCACTGTACATTCCTGCCTCCTTTATCAAAGATAAGGTGACCATATGTCCGTGGGTTTATCTCTGGGCTTTCTATCCTGTTCCATTGATCTATCTTTCTGTTTTGGTGCCAGTGCCATACTGTCTTGATTACTGTAGCTTTGTAGTATAGTCTGAAGTCAGGGAGCCTGATTCCTCCAGCTCCATTTTTCGTTCTCAAGATTGCTTTGGCTATTCGGGGTCTTTCATGTTTCCATACAAATTGTGAAATTTTTTGCTCTAGTTCTGTGAAAAACGCCAGTGGTAGTTTGATAGGGATTGCATTGAATCTGTAGATTGCTTTGGGTAGTAGAGTCATTTTCACAATGTTGATTCTTCCAATCCAAGAACATGGTACATCTCTCCATCTATTTGTATCATCTTTAATTTCTTTCATCAGTGTCTTATAATTTTCTGCATACAGGTCTTTTGTCTCCTTAGGTAGGTTTATTCCTAGATATTTTATTCTTTTTGTTGCAATGGTAAATGGGAGTGTTTCCTTGATTTCACTTTCAGATTTTTCATCATTAGTATATAGGAATGGCAGAGATTTCTGTGCATTAATTTTGTATCCTGCAACTTTACCAAATTCATTGATTAGCTCTAGTAGTTTTCTGGTAGCATCTTTAGGATTCTCTATGTATAGTATCATGTCATCTGCAAACAATGACAGCTTTACTTCTTCTTTTCCGATTTGGATTCCTTTTATTCCCTTTTCTTCTCTGATTGCTGTGGCTAAAACTTCCAAAACTATGTTGAATAAGAGTGGTGAGAGTGGGCAACCTTGTCTTGTTCCTGACCTTAGTGGAAATGGTTTCAGTTTTTCACCATTGAGGACGATGCTGGCTGTGGGTTTTGTCATATATGGCCTTTATTATGTTGAGGAAAGTTCCCGCTATGCCTACTTTCTGCAGGGTTTTTATCATAAATGGGTGTTGAATTTTGTCAAAAGCTTTCTCTGCATCTATTGAGATGATCATATGGTTTTTCTCCTTCAATTTGTTAATATGGTGTATCACGTTGACTGATTTGCGTATATTGAAGAATCCTTGCATTCCTGGAATAAACCCCACTTGATCATGGTGTATGATCCTTTTAATGTGCTGTTGGATTCTGTTTGCTAGTATTTTGTTGAGGATTTTTGCATCTATGTTCATCAGTGATATTGGCCTGTAGTTTTCTTTCTTTGTGAGATCCTTGCCTGGTTTTGGTATCAAGGTGATGGTGGCCTCGTAGAATGAGTTTGGGAGTGTTCCTCCCTCTGCTATATTTTGGAAGAGTTTGAGAAGGATAGGTGTTAGCTCTTCTCTAAATGCTTGATAGAATTCGCCTGTGAAGCCATCTGGTCCTGGGCTTTTGTTTGTTGGAAGATTTTTTATCACAGTTTCAATTTCAGTGCTTGTGATTGGTCTGTTCATATTTTCTATTTCTTCCTGATTCAGTCTTGGCAGGTTGTGCATTTCTAAGAATTTGTCCATTTCTTCCAGGTTGCCCATTTTATTGGCATAGAGTTGCTTATAGTAATCTCTCATGATCTTTTGTATTTCTGCAGTGTCAGTTGTTACTTCTCCTTTTTCATTTCTAATTCTATTGATTTGAGTCTTCTCCTTTTTTTTCTTGATGAGTCTAATGGTTTATCAATTTTATTTATCTTCTCAAAGAACCAGCTTTTAGTTTTATTGATCTTTGCTATCGTTTCCTTCATTTCTTTTTCATTTATTTCTGATCTGATTTTTATGATTTCTTTCCTTCTGCTAACTTTGGGATGTTTTTGTTCTTCTTTCTCTAATTGCTTTAGGTGCAAGGTTAGGTTGTTTATTCGAGATGTTTCCTGTTTCTTAAGGTGGGATTGTATTGCTATAAACTTCCCTCTTAGAACTGCTTTTGCTGCATCCCATAGGTTTTGGGTCGTCGTGTCTCCATTGTCATTTGTTTCTAGGTATTTTTAAATTTCCTCCTTGATTTCTTCAGTGATCACTTCATTATTAAGTAGTGTATTGTTTAGCCTCCATGTGTTTGTATTTTTTACAGTTCTTTTCCTGTAATTGATATCTAGTCTCATAGCATTGTGGTCGGAAAAGATACTTGATACAATTTCAATTTTCTTAAATTTACCAAGGCTTGATTTGTGACCCAAGATATGATCTATCCTGGAGAATGTTCCATGAGCACTTGAGAAAAATGTGCATTCTGTTGTTTTTGGATGGAATGTCCTATAAATATCAATTAAGTCCATCTTGTTTAATGTATCATTTAAAGCTTGTGTTTCCTTATTTATTTTCATTTTGGATGATCTGTCCATTGGTGAAAGTGGGGTGTTAAAGTCCCCTACTATGATTGTGTTACTGTCGATTTCTCCTTTTATGGCTGTTAGTATTTGCCTTATGTACTGAGGTGCTCCTATGTTTGGTGCATAAATATTTACAATTGTTATATCTTCTTCTTGGATCGACCCCTTGATCATTATGTAGTGTCCTTCTTTGTCTCTTCTAGTAGTCTTTATTTTAAAGTCTATTTTGTCTGATATGAGAATTGCTACTCCAGCTTTCTTTTGGTTTCCATTTGCATGGAGTATCTTTTTCCATCCCCTTACTTTCAGTCTGTATGTGTCTCTAGGTCTGAAGTGGGTCTCTTGTAGACAGCATATATATGGGTCTTGTTTTTGTATCCATTCAGCCACTCTGTGTCTTTTGGTGGGAGCATTTAGTCCGTTTACATTTAAGGTAATTATCAATATGTGTGTTCCTATTCCCATTTCCTTAATTGTTTTGGGTTCGTTATTGTAGGTCTTTTCCTTCTGTTGTGTTTCTTGCCTAGAGAAGTTCCTTTAGCATTTGTTGTAAAGCTGGTTTGGTGGTGCTGAACTCTCTCAGCTTTTGCTTGTCTGTAAACGTTTTAATTTCTCCATCAAATCTGAATGAGATCCTTGTTGGGTAGAGTAGTCTTGGTTGCAGGTTTTTATCCTTCATCACTATAATTATGTCCTGCCACTCCCTTCTGGCTTGTAGAGTTTCTGCTGAGAGATCAGCTGTTAACCTGATGGGGATTCCCTTGTGTGTTACTTGTTGTTTTTGCCTTGCTGCTTTTAATATGATTTCTTTGTGTTTAATTTTTGACAGTTTGATTAATATGTGTCTTGGCGTATTTCTCCTTGGATTTATTCTGTATGGGACTCTCTGTGCCTCCTGGACTTGATTAACTATTTCTTTTCCCATATTAGGGAAGTTTTCAACTATAATCTCTTCAAATATTTTCTCAGTCCCTTTCTTTTTCTCTTCTTCTTCTGGAATCCCTATAATTCGAATGTTGGTGCGTTTAATGTTGTCCCAGAGGTCTCTGAGACTGTCCTCTGTTCTTTTCATTCTTTTTTTTCTTTTGCTCTGCAGCAGTTATTTCCACTATTTTATCTTCCACCTCACTTATCCGTTCTTCTGCCTCAGTTATTCTGCTATTGATCCCATCTAGAGTATTTTTTATTTCATTTATTGTGTTTTTAATCGATGCTTGATTCATCTTTAGTTCTTCTAGGTCCTTGTTAACTGTTTCTTGCATTTTGTCTATTCTATTTCCAAGATTTTGGATCTGGGAAATAGAATCTTGGATCATCTTTACCATCATTATTCTGAATTCTTTTTCAGGTAGACTGCCTATTACCTCTTCATTTGTTAGGTCTGGTGGGTTTTTATCTTGCTCCTTCTCCTGCTGTGTGTTTTTCTGTCTTCTCATTTTGCTTATGTTACTGTGTTTGGGGTCTCCTTTTTGCAGGCTGCAGGTTCGTAGTTCCCGTTGTTTTTGGTGTCTGTCCCCAGTGGCTAAGGTTGGTTTAGTGGTTTGTGTAGGTGGAGGGGACTAGTGCCTGTGTTCTGGTGGATGAGGCTGGATCTTGTCTGTCTGATGGTCAGGTCCACGTCTGGTGGTGTGTTTTGGGGTGTCTGCGGACTTTTTATGATTTTAGGCCACCTCTCTGCTAATGGGTGGCGTTGTGTTCCTGTCTTGCTAGTTGTTTGGCATAGGGTGTCCAGCACTGTAGCTTGCTGATCGTTGAGTGAAGCTGGGTGCTGGTGTTGAGATGGAGATCTCTGGAAGATTTTCGCCGTTTGATATTATGTGGAGCTGGGAGGTCTCTTGTGGACCAGTGTCCTGAGGTTGGCTCTCCCACCTCAGAGGCACAGCACTGTCTCCTGGCTCCTCAATTTGGGATGATTTGTTGTCTATTCATGTATTCCACAGATGCAGGGTACATCAAGTTGATTATGGAGCTTTAATCCGCTGATTCTGAGGCTGCTGGGAGAGGTTTCCCTTTCTCTTCTTTGTTCTCACAGCTCCTGGGTCTCAGCTTTGGATTTGGCCCCGCCTCTGCGTGTAGGTCGCCGGAGGGCGTCTGTTCTTCGCTCAGACAGGACAGGGTTAAAGAGCAGCCTCTTCGGGGACTCTGGCTCACTCAGGCCGGGCGGGAGGGAGGGGCACGGAGTGCGGGGCGAGCCTGCAGCGGCAGAGGCCGGCGTGACGTTGCACCAGCCCGAGGCGCGCCGTGCGTCCTCCCAGGGAAGCCGCCCCTGGATCCCGGGACCCCGGCAGTGGCGGGCTGCACAGGCTCCTGGAAGGGCGGTGTGGACAGTGACCTGCGCTCGCACACAGGCTTCTTGGCGGCGGCAGCAGCAGCCCCAGCGTCCCACGCCCGTCACTGGGCTCCGCGCTTTCAGTCGTGACTCGCGCCCGTCTGTGGAGCCCCTTTAAGCAGCGCTCTTAATCCCCTCTCCTCACGCACCAGGAAACCAAGAGGGAAGAAAAAGTCTCTTGCCTCTTCGGCAGCTCCAGAGTTTTCCCGGACTCCCTTCCGGCTAGCTGTGGCACACTAGCCCCCTTCAGGCTGAGTTCTCGCCGCCAGCCCCAGTCCTCTCCCTGCGCTCTGACCAAAGCCCGAGCCTCAGCTTCCAGCGCCGCCCGCCTCGGCGGGAGAGCAGACAAGCCTCTCGGGCTGGTGAGTGCCACTCGGCACCGATCCTCTGTGCGGGAATCTCTCCGCTTTGCCCTACCCAGGTATGTGGGGAGTTTCTTGCCTTTTGGGAGGTCTGGGGTCTTCTGCCAGCGTTCAGTAGGTGTTCTGTAGGAGTTGTTCCACGTGTAGCTGTATTTCTGGTGTATCCGTGGGGAGGAAGGTAATCTCCGCGTCTTACTCTTCCGCCATCTTACCCGGAAGTCGAATAGCATTTTTTAAAACCACAAAATAGGATAGAATAAAACATATGAGAATAGAGAAATCACATATCACAAGGTTAAGTATTGTTTCATGAAAGTTCTGTTTCATTTACACACACACACACACACACACACACACACACACACACACGCCCCTACCTAAACAATATTCATGACTGGTTCCCATCTAAACTGTATTTTTTGAAAGCCGTTATCAATCAGACATTGGGAAAATCTTACTCTTTCTACACACCTCAGTTTCCACTTATAAATCTATTTCCTACCTACCTTAGAGGGATGTTAACAGATTAAAATGTGGGGGAACATGTACTTTAAAAAACCTCTTAGAGGGCTTCCCTGGTGGCGCAGTGGTTGAGAGTCCGCCTGCCAATGCAGGGGACACGGGTTCGTGCCCCAGTCTGGGAAGATCCCACATGCCGCGGAGCGGCTGGGTCCATGAGCCATGGCCGCTGAGCCTGTGCGTCCGGAGCCTGTTCTCCACAACGGGAGAGGCCACAACAGTGAGGGGCCCGCGTACCACAAAAAAAAAAAAACCTCTTAGAATTAAAAGCACTACTTAAATTTAAGGTGATTCAAATAGTAGAGCCACTCACAATGAACACAAGGCTACTCTGAAAATCTCAGAGTCCCCGGGGGGAGACAGCACTTGGATACAGAGTAAGCATTAATAAGGTAAGAGGTGAACGTAGGTGTCCCCTAATTAAACAGCAAATTTGGCCTAATTTTCTGGGAACTGTTCTTGGTGTCGCCTGCATTTCTTCATTGCTCGTGATGTCCTTAATCCCGGACAATCCGACTTCCATCTCTGCCACCAAAACTTCACTCCTGAGGGTCCCCAGGCTAAACATTCACTCCACTCAGCAAACCTTGACTCGTAGCCAACGGTGGCTGACAGTCCCCATTCGATGGGCATTTACTGGACGCTGGGCACCTTTCAAGGGAGCATGGTGGGAGGTGGGCACCATCGTGACCCCGCTTTACAGATGTGGATGAGGCACATGACACAGTGCCCTACGACGTGGTGGAGCTGGTGGACCGGGGACCACTGGCCCCAAACCTACGTCATGAACACCAAGCTCAATGCTGTGTGCTCGACAGCGACCACACGGGAGGAAACCCTACCTTTCCAAAATTCATGGTCCAGAAGGGAAACTTACTATGTTGATATCCTTGAAACACGATACAGTTAAACGACAGCACGACACATCCTGACCAGCCCTCCCTCAAGCCCTGGTTTCCTTCCCTCCCTGGCTCTCCCTTTTCAGACAATTTCTGTACGTCAGTGAGCCCGTGGGCTGCGTCCCAGGCCCCCTCCGTCTCAACCCACGCTCTCCCTCCAGGAAGCTCAACAAGTTCCAGGGCTCTGAGCACCACGGACACGTCAAAGACGCCCCAAACCTCACTCGGGGCCATAACCACCTCCTTGGACTCAAGTGGTGGAGACTCACTGCCCACTCCGTGGCCCCAGCTGGACCTCAAGGCTCCTGGAACTTAACATGTTCAAAACAGACCGTCTCTCCCACTGCCAGACCCAGTCCTACTCCAGCAGCATCTCACGAGACGGCACCGTCAGGCACCTCTGTTTCGTCTCTCATCACCCCACCTCTGATCCATTAGCAGCCCCGCAGATGCTGCTGACGTCTGTGCGGACCCCTGACTCCTGCCTCAGCCGACCGGAACCCGCTCACCTCAGGCAATCAGACAGATGCCCGAGGACATGTCACAGGTGCTCCTCCTCGACCCAAGCCTCCCGAGACCTCCCATCACGCCAGGAGGGCGCCCGCCCCAGCCCGGCCTCCGGCCTGCCCCTCGCCCCTCCTGCAAGCCCATCTCCCTCCCCGGGACCTGCCCTGCTCGCCACTTGTCCTCACCTGTCCCCCTGTGGCCGGCGGCCCTTCTCCCGCTTGGAGCCCTTCCTCCAGACCGATCTCTGCGTGGCAGCTCCTGCTCTTCAGCCCTCAGCCTAGTGGGCCCCCCAGAGGCCCCTCTCACCTGAGGGGCCCCCCTCCTCGGCCGCCTCTGTCCTGTCACCTCGTGTACACGCCTGTGTCACAGCTCACCTTGCTTTCCACCACATCCTCACAACCAAGAGCAAAGGCTAGCACGGGAAAAGCCCTAATGGATCTGATAGAGAGATAAGCATTCGTTACTCTCAGCACGGAGTAAGCACTAGCTGTACGTCAGCACCCCAAGCCTCCATAAAGGCAAGTAGTGCAAATATTCCCGGACTCCACCCCAGGCCCACAGAACCAGAGCATCCAAGCACGAGCTCTGGTTCTCCATCTCAGCCACTGGGGAAACGGCAAACGGTGCGCCTGGTCACCGGGTGGAGCAGGGAACACACTGCCGGAGAAGGACGGTCTGCGCACGGGGCCCCGGAGCAGAGACGAGGGGGCCTGAGGTCTGCAGGGCGGCTCAAGACGGAAGGTTCTGAGCCACGGACACGGAACAAAGGAAGAGCAGGCGGAGGGGGTGGGAGAGAATCCTCGGGACACGGGGGACGCGGAGGGTGACAGCAGATTTTCCTAATCCTAAAGGATTGCCTTAGACTTCCGGCCTGACCATTCCTGTGTCCGGCCCCCTCCCCCTGCCCCCGGAACAGTGGCCTCTCTCCCCAGGGACATCATTTGTTCCCAGTTCCCTCTGGGCTCTCAGACCACTTCTCCGTTCACTGACTTGTCTTCAGCTGCACAAGGCAGAGCCTCAGCCCACTGCTCGTCCCTCTCAGCTTCCTCCTTAGAGAAGCCAGCGCGTCCCACGGACTCTCACGCATGGGTCTGGTACCCGCCCCTTCATCCAGCACCCACGTGAAATTCCACTCTCCAAAACCAACTCGAGTGTGACTACCAGGCCCCAGCCCATCCCCGTGGGCCCTAAATCAAGGTACACCCCACCCACCTTCGTCCTCCCACGTGTCCGGTCATCACACGACCCGTAAGTGATCCACTGTGACCCTCAGGCGAACCCCGACGCCTGCCTCCAGCCCGTCCCCGACCTTCCCCCCTCGCCTGGGCCGCTGGCTGGCTTTCTTCTTCCTCCTCTAATTCCCCCGCATGGGCAGCAGACCCCGTAAACCACCACTTCCCACGTGGCACACCCGCCCAGTAATCTAAGCCTCACCGCCCCCAGGTCACAGCCAAACTCCCCCGCGTCCTCCCTTCCGGGTCCTCTGCAACCCGACCCGCCAGCCACCGGCTTCACCTCCCGTTACTTCTCACGCAGGACCCTCAGGCTGGCCCGTCTCCGACCCGACCGAGACTGCTTGCCTTAGTCTCTTCACCTGGGACACTGGATGCATCCTCTAGTCTTCTAAATCCTCTTCCCTCTTCCGAGGCTCAGATCAAGTCCCGTGACCTCTGAGAAGCCAACGTACTGACCCTCTCATTTCTCCTGAAACCCTGAGCACGTACACGGTCCTACTGACAGCTTGCATCGGGGGAGGGCAAACCTCAGCTCTCGGGACGAATTCAGACCTTCGCCTGCTTTTGTGAACAGGGCACCTTGCGGGCTTGGAGGGTGTTTAAAGCTTCTTTGTGACGCCACCCATCTCGCCCAGGGCTCGTCCCCTGCACCCAAGGAGCACCTCTGTGCCGACTTCAGCTTCAGTATGTGACCGATTCTGCTGTTGAGCAGCGCCTCTCCCCTGACCACACAGGAGCCACGTCCCCAGTTGCCGAGGAGCTGGGCATCGGTGCACTTCTGCCGGACAGCACTCCTCGGGCACCATCACCTTGAGCGCAGCCCTGGGGTGCCCCGGAAACCTTGTTAACATAAGAAAACGAAAATGCTCTGAAGAGAGGGGGGCAGGAATAAATTCTCTACGAGGAGGATCATCCTCAGGCTCATAAGACGGGGAGGGAAACCTAAGGACACTGGGTATCCACAGGGGAAACCCAGCCACATGTTCAGGGTGGCAGGGAGAATGACAATCCAACACAACAGATCAGGTCCCCCAAAGGCCGGGCCAGGGAAACGCGGGCTCAGCAGCGCTTTCTAAAGGACTGGATATTATTTTACATTTATACGGGACTTTTCAGTGGGAGACGTTTTCACAACCACTGCTCTTCCTTGCCACGACTCTGGAAAATGAAATGACCCGCCCAAGGTCTCACAGCAGGCGCAGTAAAGGCTCAAGCCCCCGTCTTCTGGGTCTTGGCTGTGTTGCGGCCACACCCTCTGCTGTCCCAAGGCTACTCCCTGGCACCACAGACGCAGGCCAGGTTGCTGTCACTGGTCAGCACTGATCACTGCTGGGTAACCCCAAGCCTCTGCCCCGTCACAGCCAGCGGGACGAGCGTGCAGGCAGCACAGCCATGCCCCGTCCGGTTGGTACACGGATTATCATCAAATAATAACACATTTACTTCTTATTAAGCAAGGCCAAAGTATAAAAATGCCTATGTGCTCTATGCAACACAGAAAATCACAACCACAGACACCTGTGTCCACATAGAAAAAAATAAAGAAGCTCCTCCAACTAAGCATCATTAGCTACTTCCAAAATTCCCGCTGAGAGTTATTTGCCACTGATTTCTTTCTTTTTTTTTTGGTAGACAAATGACACCCAGCATGTTTAAAAAAACTTACCACTTGAGAATACAGTATACCTGTTAAGTTTACATTTTCAATCAATTAGGACAAGACAGTGCTGGTTTAATTTTAGTTTAGTGGCAGTGCTTACACAGGCACCAGCTTAAGAACCACTATTGCCAATTAAAAAAAAAATCCCTGAATTGTTTTCCTTTGGGAGAGAAAATGCCTGATCATACAATGCAATTACATAACTATAATACGCTTTTCACAGATTATATAAAACTCTGTTTTTAAACACCACTACTTACTTCATCCACTACTACAATTTTTATACCGCCAAGTTCTACAGCACTCTGCTTTATTATATCCAGAAGTCGCCCAGGAGTTGCTATGATAACCTGAACGAAAGAGAAAAGGCAAATTAGAAAGTTCGATCACGTTCATTCACTCACGTATTCCTTCATTCTACACTTTCTGAGTGGCCAATGCATGCCAGACTCTGGTGTAAGTGCTCGGAACTGGATGATGAGTAAGTCAGACTTGGTCTCTGCTCTCCTGGAAGCCACGACACTAAGACACAGAGCAAACACGTGCTCACGAGGATGAGGACAGGACGTGATAAATGGAGGGACGTGCTCAGTGCTGCTAAAGCACAAGCCAACACCCACAGGGGTAGTGAGAGTGAGCAGGACGGGCAGGTCCAGGGAGAGGGAAGGGCCTCATGACCGGTGAGGCTCGGAGGCAGGGAGGCTGGCGTGGGTGGAGGGGGGCCTGAGAACCTGGCAGGGGCCCCACCGGAGGGCCTCACGAGCACGCTCACCGGCTATCTGGCTCCGTGAACAAGTGCAAACCCCTTGCCCTCTCCGGGCCTGCTATTTCACTTTTAAATTACGAGGCTGGGTACAATGAACTCTAAGGTCACTCAAGGGCCTTAAGAGTTTTATAATATATTAGCTGAAATTGTGGTTAAAGGTAGGGGCTCTTTAGTCAAACTTCAGCAGGAATCGTGGCTCCAGCATTTAATAATGGTGTGAGTCTCTCTTCTCCCGTCGTAAGATGGAAATGCTAAAAACTATCGTGAGGATTAAATGAGACAGTGCCGGGATCACTCTGGTGCAGTTACAAATGGCCTCCTACGTTCAGCTGTACCCACTTTTCCAGTCCACACCCGCACAGCGGTAATGTCGCTGCGGATGATAAAAGCTCTGTATCCCCAGAACACAGGGTTTGGCGTGGGTACTTCAGACATCCACAAATACCAAGTCAATTTTAATTACTTTGACTTCAGTTCACTCCTTCTCTTCCATTTTCCCCTCTGATGGTTTGGAAGTTATCAACTTCTTTTTCATTCTTTGAGTGCTTCGCCTTGAATGTCAACAAATCTGTAACTTAATATAAAGTTAATCGACACTTTTAGCTTGTTCTTGAAAGATCCAGGGCGATGCTTTACCACGATCGCATCTCGCCTGCCCTTACATGCTGTGGGATGGTATTCACCCCATTATTTTGAAACCACGGCTTGTTCCTGGTCACTGTTCGCTCGGCCTGTGTTTGTTTAGCTTCGCCCACACACTTACTGCCGACTCCGCACCAGCTTCCTTCCACCCCCCCAACCTTCCTCTCTGGAATCTTCTTTATCTGCAGAAAGCCTTCCTCCAGAAGTTCCTTTAGATGGTCCACTGGCAATACACTCTCTCGGTTTTGTTTATCTGAGTAGGTCTTCGTCTTGTCCTTACTCTTGAAAGACAGCTCTGCCAAGCACACAGACGCTTCAGTTGCTTTTCCTCCCAGAGGGTAGGTGTCTGTGAGTCCTGGCCTGGGTGGCAGGGGGAGCGGCAGCCGGGAGAGGAGGGGTGAGGCCGTGCAGGGCAGAGTCCAGGGAGGAAGGCATTGCTGTGAGGGAGGGACACCGGTGACATGCCGGGAGATGGGGCGGAGAAATAACTACATAAAGGATAAGGGATGGCAGGTTTCTCATCGTCAGAGTTACCAACATGGGAACGGAAAACGTAAAAGGAACCTTGTGATGAACGAGAACTGGAAGTATCAACATGAACTCATGGTCTCGGATAGGCTGAGGTCCCAGAAGCAATGACAGTTCAACAGCAAGGAGCCCAGGGAGAGCCCAGGTCTCGGTTTCTGAATACTATTCTCCACACCGAGGGAGCCAGGGCTCCGTGGAGAGAGCTCCCGGGCTGAGGCCAGGAAAGAACGAGGCGAGTACAGAACATCTTCTTCAGACGGAAAGTAAGAAGGTAGTCAGGGCTTCCCTGGTGGCGCAGTGGTTGCGAGTCCGCCTGCCGATGCAGGGGACACGGGTTCGTGCCCCGGTCCGGGAAGATCCCACATGCCGCGGAGCGGCTGGTCCCGTGAGCCATGGCCGCTGAGCCTGCGCGTCCGGGGCCTGTGCTCCGCGGCAGGAGGGGCCACAGCAGTGAGAGGCCCGCGTACCGCAAAAAAAAAAAGAAGGTAGTCAGAGGATGACCGGGATATAATAAAAGGGCACAGACACCGGCTGGAAGGTGCTCCCGCGGGTCAAACAGATTATAACCCTGTAAAAAAACAGGGAACCACGAGTCCGTACTGATATAAAAAAGTAAATAAGTGGGAAGTTTGGGGAAGCTCAATAAATTTACAACCTGAAAGTACTCCCCTTAACATACTTATTCAACACAAAAGGTACAAACAAACTCTACAGTTTTAACTTGACAGATAAAAGCACCAGTAAAAGGACAAATTGAAACGGTGTGCCATCTAAAAGGATATAATGAAAAGAAAAGCATCTCTTCTGTGATGTTCTGTTAAAGAACTAAATTCAAGACCCGTAACTTGAATCTAATCAGTTGAGGGCTGTTCTTCCAAGTAAGCGGCTTATAATCCTTAAAAAGTGCCAAGATCCTGAGAAAAAAGGAAAGATCGGCTCCAAACTGAAGACACTGAGAGAGACATGACAGCTACAAGCAACGAAAGACTCTGAGCTTGATGGAAAACAGATGATGGGACAACTAGCAAAACCGGAGCGGGGTCGGAGGTGGTGACACCAACGTTAATGCATCCCAACAGACCAGCGTGAATTTCCTGAGTCTATAACTGGATTGTGATGATGAAGGACAATGTCCTTGTTTGTAGGAATCACACTCTAAAGTGTATCAGCCACGATCCTGAGAGAAGGCCCGCCTTTCGGAGATTCATCTTCTCAACCGTGAAAGGGGGGGTACGCCACCCCACCTCCCAAAGCAAATGTAATGATTAAAGGTGGTAGTGGCTGTGAGAACATCCGACGGCATTGGGAAAACAAAAGGCACCTCCCTAACCTGTGCTCCTGTCCTTCCCCACAGAAAACGAACTTTAAAATTAAGGCTCACGTGGCAAGACTTCAAAGGCCACCTAAAATCACACTCTGAAGTTCCTCAGGGGGCGAAAACCCTTAGTTCCTGCATTGCTTAGGTCCTCTGCAAAGGCGTTCGGTCCAGGGAGCCCACCTGAACGCGCTGGCGCAAGCGATGGAGCTGCGGGGGGGCGGGCAGGCCCCCCACCAGGAGCGCGGTCCTCATGCGGGGCAGGCCGCTCATCAGTTCCTTGGCCTGGCGCTCGATCTGGATGGCCAGCTCCCGCGTGGGCGTGAGGACGAGCGCGGATGGCATCCTGCTCTGCAAAGATGTGAAACACACCAGCAATGAGCTCTGCGGCTGTGGACGCAAGCCTCAAGGCAGCCCCAAGAGCACTTTTCTTTGAAAGTGGTCCCATCAGCCCACCGGCCTTCTGCTCAACTGCAGAATTCTCCTCCAAAACCAGCATAAATTGCACCCATTTCTCACATAACACAGACAGACAATGAAAGACCACCATCAGGACCAGGGAGAGGCGTCTGCCTCAATCAAGGCGGGAAAACTGAAGCCTGGCTTCCCATCGACTGGACTGTGCGACCTCCAGCCGGCCTCCTCGGAAGAGAAACCTGCTGGTTGCCCTGAAGATCTGGGTGAAGCCTGGCATCCTACCCTCGATTTCCCCTCAGCGCTCTTGTAGACTCACTTCTTTGCCAGGTGACCTTACTTATACAAACATTCTATTTTGGTCTTCCGGTGAGTTTCGTCTATATTTTGAAAATCTAGTCTTTTATTTTTTTCTCACATTATCTTCTACTACACTTTAGTGTTCCAAAATTTCCCCTATCTCTTCTCCCTTCGCCTACATTTCTCACTCCTTTCCCCCCTTGCCATCCTCCAAACCTCACAAACTCTCTAGTACTTGGCAAATAATTACTCAAAACATCTGTTAAACTATGTGCAGCAGTGCTTATAAAGCAACGAGTAAGGTAAGGTGGTATCATTTTAAGATGAAACGCAGGTCACGCTTAGTAGTACATTTTGAAACTCTACAATAGTGTTCTGACTTTGGTATCAGGTTTTTCGAAACACAAAATCGAAGCAGGCTAGACTGACACAAAAATCACAGCTTACCTGGTCAGCAGGATTTTCGCCCCAAACCCAAAGTCTGTTCCTTGAATAGAAAATTTGTTAAAAAGACAACACTTTGTAAGGAAAGCAATTTTTTAGACTTTCAATGAAGAGACTGGTTCAATATAATAAAATTTAGTCCCAGTGACTAAAGGTACTTGGTTTCAGTTTGCAATTTTAACGTAGTTGAGGATGACACTTGGTAAACACCTTGACTGTTCTTGAGGCTCATACAGGTGAGCTCTACCTTACCTGAAAGAGAGCTCGCATGATGACGGGAAGCAGGAAGGCGGCCGTCTTCCCAGAGCCGGTGTCCGCGCTGGCCAGCACGTCTCGGCCCAGAAGCCCCAGGGGGACCATCTGCATCTGGATGGGGGTGGGGACCTCGTAGCCCGAGGTCTTCAGGTTGAGGTTTAAGGCCTCAGGGAAGCCGCAATGCTCAAAGTCAATGATGGGCCTGGGGACGCCTGACCCTTGAACCACGATTCCCAGCTGCCGTCTGAGGTTTTCAATCTGGTCCTCCCGAAGGTTCGAGATGAAGGCGTGCTCGGTGTAGACATACGAAGCAGGACGTGGAGCCGCTGGCCCAGAACCCGCTTTCTGTGGACCGCCCGGGGCTAACTGATCCTCCGCTCCGCTCACCTGCAGAAGGTGTTTTGCTTTACACTCCAGGCTACACACGTCTTCATCCGTCTCATTGCAGATGTACTCTCCGTACCGCCCGCATACCACGCACACCGGCTCCCCGGGCTCGGCCTGGCGCTGCGTTTTGGAGAAGGACTTCACCGGCTCTTCGAGGAGATCGCTGTCCTGCGCCCGCTGCCCGGGTCCAGCCAGACCCCCCTCAGGCATCTGGCTGGCAGGCCCGGGGAGAGGGCACGGCTGGGCACCGTGATGCGCCGCTAGTGCAGCTTCTTTGGTACCTGAGGCATCATCGGGTGGACCATCCCCGCCTGCACCCAGCTGGGGGTCTTCTGCTTCTGGTTTGACTTTCTTGGCTGCACAACTTCCACCATCATCGTTAGCATTCCGCCTGACTTTCAGGGATCTTGGAACGAACATCCTTCAATATTCTGTGGAAGAAATTATACACTGAGATTTATTTTACCCTCAATAAACTCACAGATAAAGAACCCTAATTTCATCATGTCCCCACGTTTTGCCTCAAAAGAACAAAGAAGGCAATGCTCCCATCAAGCTTCCCTTCCGCCCCTGCCCAAGTCCGCCGGGTGAAGACAGTTCTGTCTGCATACACTGCACACGGCTTCACACCACTGACCTCCGTCTGTGGACTGACTTGCACTTTGACATACCAGACATCACAGAAATTCTGGGGTAAACCCTTCTGTTACACGTTCACAAACGAAAACACAAAAAGAAAAAGGTCTACTTCACAACTGGAGTCTTTAAAACGAAGCCACAAGCATCACTAGTAACACGTGTGCAGCAGTTACTAGGTTCCAAGGTCAGAGCTGAGCGCGAAGTACGCACGCGCGTTCTGTTACGTTGTACCCTGCGTGGGTTCAGTTCTCACGGGGGACTCAGCACCTGGAGGCTGAGGGACTTGAAGCTCACACCTTCTCAGCGTGTGCAAGCCTCCAACCACAGCGCCTCCCATTTACAACAAAACAGGTTTCTGCAAAATGACAGCGTTTGGTAAACAGACTTTTAACCTAATTTGGGGGCTGCCAAATATGCTAAGAAACATTTTTCTCAAAACAAAAATTCTTAGGATATATTGCCAGATTCCATTTTTTCAGAAAAATTCCAACGAAATTACAAGTTAAGGTCTAGGGTTACCACCTCAAGTCTCCGAAAAGGTCAAGGGGGTGGGGGAGGGGCGGCTGCACTCGAGAGGGAGGAGCTCGGAACGCAGGTCCTCGAGACTGAACAGAGCCGGAGCGGGCGGGGCTGAAGACGCGCTGCTCCTGTTCGCGCCAACGCCCCTCCCCTCCCCTGCCCCCGGGCGTCGTCCCTCCCCCCGACGTCAACCCCCTCGTGCGTTGCCCCCCCCACCACGGCTCCGCACGCAGAGGCGCGTGACGTCACGGCGCTGCCATGCCCCGGGCTTGGGGGTAACAGGGAGGGGGAGGGGACTGCGCAGGGCCCGTACCGCCGCCGCGGCTCGGCGCCCGGGTACCGCACGAGAGGAGTAGGACGGGAGGCAGGCCCGAGCCTTGGGGCCGGGGGCACGCTCACCCGCGTGGACTGCGGCCGCGGCCGCTCCCTCTCGGGGCGGCTCCGCCTTGAGGCGCTGGGCCGGGCTTCCGGCCGCTGAGCCCGGGCCACGCGGCCACCCTGCAGCTGGGAGACCGTGCGGAGCGCAGAATCCACTTCTCCGGCTTTTGGGATGCGCCGCGACGCACGGGGAAGGCGGGGCCCGACGGAGAGGCCGGAAGGGAGGGGGCGGGGGCGGGCAGTTCCGCGCGTTTTCCACGCCCCTTTCCCGGCTTCCGGCTGGTTGTAAATCCAGGAGACTGGTTTGAGCGGGCGGGTTGCGTGGGGAGGGGCAGGCGTGGGGATCCTCTTGGAAAAATTCGCGTAATCGAGTGGGCGGGGCTGGAGGAAAAGAGTCAAGGTGCCGGGAAAGGGGCGGGGCGGGGACGAGGGTGAGAGTGGGGGGGTTGGCAAGCTTGGAGGCGGGGGTGGGGGGGGTGTTGCGGGGAGTGGGTGAGGCCCCGTGGGGCTCGAACCCTGATCTGCTTCTAGCTGGCGAATAACTGGAATTAACGGAGCAGGTCTAGTGTGCACGTGAGATACTCTGGACCTTTCCACCCGCCCCACCCGACGGCGGGGATAGTCACACAGTCACGTGCCGGGTGGGTCCCGGGGGGTCGCACTTCGCTGGAACTGGTCCCCGAGCCGCTGGCAGTGAAGTGATGGGGAAAGCGCGGGACCGGAAGGAGGGACTCGGGGCTCCAGGACTTCAGCACTTTCAGGCTAATACTGGATGCCCTCGAAATCACATGTTGAGCAATATGTAAGTTTTAAAGCACACTGAGAAAACGGAAGTCTGTGACTCCACACTATCCACGTGGAGCATATATACGGGTGCTTCCGCCTGGGTTCTACCCCTTGCTTCTTCCCTCGACCACCACTGTCCTGAACTTTGTCTCTCCTTGACATTCTTAGTCGTTTTATTATAGGTAGAGGCATTCCCAAAGGATATATTGTTTGACTTTTCTCTTTTTGAGCTTTATACAAATGATACACAGTCTTGTGGGATTTGCTTTTATCGTTGAACGTTTCTTTGATTCACCCAAGCTGTTAAGTGTAAGCAAGCTGTAGAACATTGATCTTTACTGCTGTAACATTGCGTTTCTGTGAAGTCGTTTATGTCTAGTTGTTTATCCATTTTTCTGTGGACACTTGTCTCCAGTATTTTGTTATTGTTGGAGGCAAACTGACCATGAAGCTAATGAAATTGGAGTTTCAGGGCCCCTCCCATGGGTCTCTCCCATCGACCCGAAAGAGGAGCCTTGGCAGTGTGTTCCCATGGTCATATGTTTTTGTAAAATCTACAGAAGGAAGACATTTAAACCGCGATGGAAGAGGACCACTTTCTCTTTACATTCCTGCGCCCCCTCCTTCAGCCCTTTTCAGCTTGGGTGATACATGGCTGCAGGCATTTGGGCTTGAGCCAAGGTGCGTTTTATCAGGGATGCGTTTGAGTTCAGTGGAGAGTGTGGGTGAGGTTTGCAGTCTTTAATGTCAGGCTCTTGCTTTTCGCCCCAGGGTAGGAGGGTGCATGAACAGATAGTCATATCAGAATAGGAATGTCCCATAGCCTCCAGCACCTGACGTATGTGTGTGTTGGGGCAGAAACCTAGTTTGAAATGTAGGGAGCTGGAAGCTAATCTGAAAAAACTCAGATGTGTAAAATTGTAAGTGGAGGATCCAGTTCTGACCTGGAAGTTCTCTCCTGTCAGGAATGTAGTCGTGCTTATATGTTTATAAATGCATTTTACATGTTTTCTTTAATGATGAGAATCACACAAAGTAAAATTTGTCAGATTCCCTGAGTTTGTAGGTCACAACCCTATAACAGAACTACGGTGAGTCTGTCTGGATGTGAAGACACATGTTTTCTACATCCCAAATATTAATAATAAAAAATGTTCAGTAAACTATGTTAGAAGAAGGGCAAGCTTCTCATTTTCTCTATGGAAAATGATATTATGGAAATCATTGTCATATAAAGAGGGGATTAAGCATGTGCAGCCAAAAGAATGAAGGAAAAGGGTATAGAGGTGTGTGAGACAGTTGATTTAAAAACGAATATGGTACTTTCCTGGGTTTTGTCACATTTGCAATTTGTTGTGATTTTTCTCCAATTACATAAGCTCATGCCCAACAAAACCTGAGCCTGCCTGGGTGATACTCACAAGGCTGGCAAGGGCCTTCCTGTGCACACCTCTTGCACTTGTCTCATTTGAACCTAGGAGTAGCAGAACTGGGTCAGAGGGATGGGGTATACAGCTTTACACGATGACGCCAAAATGTTTTCAAAGTGCTGGTACCAATCTATACTGCCACCAGCACGGATCAGCCCTTTCCTGTCATTCCACATTCTTTCCAATCATTGTTTTGCTCAAACTTCTTAATTTTTGCTAGTCTACTGAGAGTAAATTGGTACAAGATTATGGTCTTAATTTGCATTCTCTAATTACTGATAATGTCGAACATTTTTTCATGTGCTGATTGTTCATTCATGTTTCTTTTCCTCTTCTAAGCGTTTTTATTTTAAAAAACATTCTGGATACCGATCTTCTGTCAATTGTATGTGTTGCAAATATTTTCTCCCTGTTTATAGCATGTGTTTTCAAATATTTTTTAAAATTTTGACTTCTTATTTTGAAAACAAAATATCAAACTTACAGAAAAGTTTCAGGACTAATAAATGAACTCCTGTATACCCTTCACATAGATTCACAGTTTGCTGTATTTGTATGTAAGAGAGACAATATATAAATTATTTTTGCTGAACCATTTGAGAGTAAGTTGCCGCCTGCACCTCTGAAAACAATGATGTTTCCTTATGTTGGCACAGAACAATTTTCAAATATAGGTAATTTAGCACTGATATGATACGTCTAATATACAGTCCACATTGAAATTTCATCAGTTGTTCCAATAATGTCATTTAGACCAGGGGTCCCCAACCCCCAGGCCACACAGCAGGAGGTGAGCGGCGGGTGAGCGAGCAAAGCGGCATCTGCTATCCCCATGGCTGCCGTTACCCCCCACCCCAACCCCCGTCCGTGGAAAAATTGTCTTGCACGAAACCAGTCCCTGGTGCCAAAAAGGTTGGGGAGCAATGATTTAGAGCAATCCCCCACACCCCCAGGCCAGGGTCCAGTCCAAGATCTTTTCACTTTCTTTGTTTCTATACTATCTTTATCTATGCTATCTTTAGATAAATATTAAGTTTAGCATAGTTAACTATGTCTATCCTTCCCTTTCCTTTGTAATTAGCAAGCTTTGAGGTCTTAAAAAACTCCTGGTCTTGCCAGGGGTTGAGGGGAGGGAGGGATGAATGGGCAAAGCGCAGGGAACATTTAGGGCAGTGAAACCATTCTGTGTGACACTGTCATGGGGAACACGTGTCATTATACCTTTGTCCAAACCCGTGGAATGTACAAGCGGAGTGAACCCTAATGTGAACCATGGACTCTGGGTGATGGTGATGCATGTCTGTAGGTTCGTTGAAGCAAACATGCCATCTGGTGGGGGGGGGCGTTGATAATGGGGGGGCTGGGCCTGTGTAGTGGCAGCAGGTAGGCGGGGCATCTCTGTACCTTCTCAGTTTTGCTGTGAACCTAAAGCTGCTGTAGAAAATAAAGTCTATCAAAGAGAAAAAAATATCCTTGTCTACCCTGCTATCTGAAAGGTATTTCTTAGAATTGGGGGAAAATTTTAAAGTTTTGCCTTCTACATTTAAATCATTAATCCATAGGGAATTGGGTTTTGTCTGGTATGAAGTAGGGATCCATTTCCTTTCCTTTCCTGTTTTCCAGATAGCCAGCCAATTGTCCAAACACCATGTGTTGACTAGAACCCTTTCTCCAGTGACCTGTGGTACCACCTCTGGTCATATATCAAGGCCCCAAAGTGTGAACGTCTGTTTCTGGATCCACTATTCTCTTCCTAGTTTTCTGTCCCTGTGCCAGTACCCTTCTGCCTTACTTACTATAGCTTTACACATTTTGCTGTCCGGTTGAGCAAGTTTGCTTCAGGCTTGTCTTGGCTATTCTTGGCCCTTTTTTCTTGCATATACGTTTTAGGATCAACTTGTCAATTTCCACAAAAAAGTCCTGATGTGATTATGATTGGAAATGCATTAATTCTGTACGTCAATTTGGGGGGAGAATTGAAATTCCTATAGTAATATTTTGCTATATATCTCTAGTTATTTAGGTTTTCTTTAATGATTTCTATAGAATTTCTAATTTTCTCTAGAGATACTTGCTCATCTTTGGTCAGATTTATTCTAGATTCATTACAGTTTATGTTATTATCATAAATGGTTTCTTAAACTTATGTTTTTGGTTTTTTTTTAATAAGACTTTTTGGTGACTATTTATTTGTTTATTTTTAATTTTTTTGGCTGTGTTGGGTCTTTGTTGCTGCATACGGGCTTTCTCTAGTTGTGACGAGTGGAGGCTACTCTTAGTTCTCATTGCAGTGGCTTCTCGTTGCAGAGCATGGGCTCTAGGCGTGTGGGCTTCAGTAGTTGTGGCACGTGGACTCAGTAGTTGTGGCACGCAGGCCCTAGAGCGCAGGCTCAGTAGTTGTGACACATGGCCTTAGTTGCTCTGCGGCATGTGGGATCTTCTTCCCGGACCAGGGATCAAACCCTTGTCCCCTGCATTGGCAGGCGGATTCTCAACCACTGCGCCAGCAGGGAAGTCCTTAAACTTATGTTTTTGAATTATTTGCTGGTTTATAAAAATGAAATTGATTTTCACATATTGATATTTTAGCCACCTTGCTAAATGCTCTTCATATTTCCAATAATATGTAGATTATTTTTAGTTTTCTATTTAGAGGGTCACATCTTAAGTAATGACAGTTTTGTTTTTCCTTTCCTTTTCTTTCTCTTACCTTATCATGCTGGCTACCATCTCCAGCATGGGGTTGAATACATGTGATGATAGCAGGCATTCTTGTCTAGTTCCTGGTTTTAAAATACTTTAATTCACACGTTTCCTCATTAGGAATGACGTGTGTTTCAGGTTTTTCAAATACCCTTTATTGAGTTAAGGAAGTTATGTTTCATTCTGAATTTGCTAAAAATTTCACCATGAAAGAGTACTGGATTTTATCAAATGCTTTTTTCCTCTCTTTTTTAATCTGTTGAGATCAGCAAAAGCATTTCCCCCTTATCTAGCAATATGAAGAATTATATTTATAATTTAAAGGTTTTTCAAATGTTAAACACCTTTGCATTCCTGAAATAAGCCTAATTTGGCCATAATGTATTTTATATGTCTGATATTTTATGTTAACATTTTGTTTAGGATTTTTAAGTTTATGTTTATAAGTAAAATTGATCTGTAATTTTCCTTTCTCACACTATCCATGGTTTTACAGGCATCAAAGAATGAATTGGGGAATATTTCTTTTTTTCCCTCCATTATTCTCTGGAATAAATTATATAATATTGAAATGACCTGTCTGCTGACAGTTTGGCAGAACTCCCTATAAATTATCTGAGTGTCGAGTTTTTTTTGTGTGGGTAGAAAGATTTTTACCTTTAGATTTTTTTTTTTTTTTTCGGTACACGGGCCTCTCACTGCCGTGGCCTCTCCTGTTGCAGAGCACAGGCTCCAGACGCACAGGCTCAGCTGCCATGGCTCACGGGCCCAGCCGCTCCGCAGCACATGAGATCCTCCCAGACCAGGGCACGAACCCGCGTCCCCTGCATCAGCAGGCGGACTCCCAACCACTGCACCACCAGGGAAGCCCTACCTTTAGATTCATTGTTTTTCACAGTCACAGAACTATTCAGCCTTTCGTAAGGAATTCTTGGGTCAGTGTTGCTAAGTTATATGTTTTAATGTTCTTTTCAACTGTTTCATATTTACTTTCAGAAAGTTCTTCATTTTATCTTTTTAAAATGTCTTTTATATATAATATTATGTCTCTTTTTCATTAATACTGACTTGATCTTTCTCTCTTGTTTTTCTTAATCCATCTCACCAGAAAGTTTGTCTCACTGTACATTTTCCAAGAATCAACTTTTGACCTTGTTGATCCTCTTTATTGCAAGTTTGTTTTCCATTTCACTGATTTATGTTTTTTTCTCTCTGCTACTGTCTTCAGATTATTCTATTTTTCAGTTAATGACTTTAACATATTCATCTTTAATCTTTCTATTTTTCTAATATAAGCATCTAAGGCTATAAGTTTTCCTCAAATTACTGCTTTTTCTGCATCCCACAAGTTTTGATACATAGTATTTTTATTCAGTTCTGGTATATTAAAATGTCCATTCTTATTTCTTTTTTAAACCATGAGTTATTTAAGGACTTTTCAATTCAAAATATATTTATGTTTTGTACATATATATTTGTTGCATTGTGGCCAGAGAATCAAACATCCTTGAGGCTTGCTGTATGAGCTGGTCCATTTTTAGAAATAGTCTAAACCAAAGAAGAATGTTGATTTCACCAGCAGGTAGATAGGTGCAGGGATGTGTATCAAATAAATCAAACTTGGTAGTTCAGACTGTTTACATCTTTACTAACGCTCATGTTCAGATTTGCCTATCAGTATGCCTATCTATCACCCATTAATAGATAAAATAGGTCAGTCAATCTCTTATTAAAATGGTGGATCTGTCCATTTTTCCCTGTAGTTCCAGCAATTTTAGTTTTGTGTATTTGGGGGCCATTTTATTTTAGAATCCGTGTGTACAAAGAAATTTAAGCATCAATATGTCTTGGAATCTTAGATTTGAATGCATTTACCAGAGTCCAATCATAGTCCCTGCCACTCTCCGTACCCAGACAGGAGGAATTGTTTTACCGCACATGCCCAATTGACTTATTAAGTACTTTTAGAGGCAGTGAACTTCTTACCTTACAGGGAAGCCCAGTTCTGCATTGGAGATCTCTGCTTGATTATAATTACCATTTAATTAGCCAGCATTGTGCAAAGCATTTTACAAACATTATCATGTTTAATTCTCAGTACAGTCTTATAAAGTAGGTATTTTATCCGAATTGCACTAATGAAGAAACAGGTAATTAAGCAAGTTGCCCAGGGTCACACAGGTAGTAGTGGAAGAGCAGGAACTGAAGCTCAGGTCTGTCTCCTAAATCCATTAGACTCCATTCACAAGTGCTTCTTTACGTTGGGCCTAAAACCATGTCCTCTTAACTTTCAACCAAGGGACCTGGTTCTAACCATCCTTTCTAGCATTCCCAGCATTTTCTAATCCGTTGGAAACCTCAGAAATAGTTCAGGCTAATACGTGTTGCATAACCTTGCCCTGCCTGACGCTCATCAGTTTTCTCATAGAAGATTTGGACCCTTGTTGTATACATGCCTATGCTTACTATGACTTTAAGAAAACTAGTCAGTCTTTCTCTTCTGTTTTTTCTTTTTCAAAAACTAGGCAATTTTTACATGTGGGATGTTTCATTCTTAATGTATAGCCTATAGTGAGTTAAACTCATTTCTGCACGTGAGTTAGGCATGCTACATGAAGCCTACTATTAAACATCAAGCCCTTCATCGTTTGGGGTATTATAATAAGTCAACCTCAGAACCACTCAGGCCTCACATGTGGCTCTACCCCACCGTATGCTCCTTAGTCATGAGCTCAGAGTCAGATTTCCTCTTAGGTCTCACCAGAGCACAGTCTAATTAGCCTAAGCTGCGACTCCTGCTTTCTGCACAAAAAGTCTTCACTGACGTGGTTTTCAGGTGGTCTTTTAATTGTGGGACCACAGAAAGCCTTACCTATGGTAGTTCACATGGGAATCACAGATGGCATGATGAATGCATTGTTCTTGTGCGTTATGCTTTATGGCAGGGAGGGACAGGAAACTGTCCAGGGTGACTCAGTTAGACAAGAGTTGTGGAATGCGTACATCCTGCATGACCATGCTAAGAGTTTGCCTTAGGCTGTGTCTTAGAACCGGAAATGCCGCAAGAATGTGAGCTGACCTGTATGTTATCCTCATATGCTGTTCAGACATGTACAGAAATAATAATGCCTATCATTCTTTGATTCCGGGGACCTTCAGTCTCACACCTATTCATTTATAGCTACTCCTTTTTTTTTTTAATTGGGGTATAGTTGATTTACAATGTTGTGTTAGTTTCAGGTGTACAACAAAGTGATTCAGTTATAAATATATGTATTACTCCTTATTCTTTTAGTAAGGGAGGCTTGGAAACCTGTATAACTTACATCGAGGGGAAGACAGGGAAGCAGAGGTTGATAGCATTTGGCTGCCATGGATATTTTTTTCACTTGTATCATCACAATGAATCAGACCACAACTTGGACTCAACTACTTTCTGCCGTCGGTGACTTTTCCCGATAAACACTAGGACAAAATCTTCAAGTTCTAAAAATTGATTTACTCATTCAAGGGATTTCTGGCATCTACCACATGGCAAGCGTAGGAATACAATGATGAACAAGAAAGACATAGTCTCTGTCTTACAGCAGAGGTGGGGCGATAATTACACAGTAAGTGCTGTGACGGGATGTACAGAATGTCAGAGGAGTGTGTAGGATGGGGCCACAAACCAGACATGGGGAAAAAGAGAAGCCCTTCCAGAGGAAGTGACATCTAAGCTGAGATCTGAAAGGCCAAAGATAAATTGGGACAATTGAAACAGGAAAAAGGAGGGAAAGGCCCAAAGTGAGAGTGTGGCACATCCAAGGAACTGAAAGAGGTTAGGTATCATCTGCTTAGGCCAAGTTATGCTGCAGTAACAAGTGACCCCAAGTTTCAGTGGCACACAACAACAACAGTGGTTTATTTCTCATTCATGCTGCAATGTAGAGAAAAGATTGTTGGGGGTAAAACTGAGGGAGGAAGCTGAGGTAGTCATTCAGGCTGGAGCAGACGGTGGCCTGAACGCAGGTAGAGGCCATGGGGATACAGAGGAGTGGACGGAATCAAGAGATGCATAAGAAGTAGAGTTACTAGCTCTCCCTGGTTGACTGGATGTGGAGGGTGAAAGAAAGGAACCATGGTTGACACTCGAGTTGCTTTATTCTAACCACAGAGCAGAGCAGGAAGATTAAAGCTTTTATAGAGATGAATTTAATACACACAATAGCATGATAAATATTTTATTGTTAATCATTTTAGAAACGTCTTCCTACTAATCTTGAACACATCATAGAGTTAATGATCTTGGCAATCATATTATTCCTTCTGCCCAAACTCCTGGCACAGATGTATTCACAGAACTACATAATTCTTGGCAGTGAGGCTTCTGGGATGCCAAATTAGGAGGTGTCTAGTTAAAACTAGGTGTGTGTTACAAATCTAAAACTTCATCCTAAAACTTGAACTTATGGGACTTCCTGGCAGTCCAGTGGTTAAGACTTCGCCTTCCAATGCAGGGGGTGTGGGTTCAATCCCTGGTCAGGGAGCTAAGATCCCACATGCCCAGCGGCCAAAAAACCAAAACATAAAACAGAAGCAATATTGTAACAAATTCAATAAAGACTTAAAAAATGGTCCACATCAAAAAAAAAAAAATTAAAAAAAAAACCCTTGAGCTTACAAAGTCATTGTATGGTTAGAAAAAATAGACTGGTACTGAGCAATTGTCAGGGAGGAAGAAATTTCCCTCTACCCTTCTAGGTTCTTCTGGCTGGTCTAAGAATTAAATTGACATGAAACATTAACAGGAGAAAATCACGCAAAGTTTCATAACATGTCTTCATGGGAGAGATCCACAAAAACTGAATAACTCCCCCAAATGGCCAAAACCCTCACCTTAAATACCGTCTTCAACTAAAGACAAAAGAGGAAGTTGGGCGTAGTGGTTTGGGACCTCAATGGGGAGAAAGGCAATTTACATGGACATGGAAAAGCAAATGCTTGGTGAGCAAGTGTTTGCTGAGCCAGCAGACATAATGGGACAGAGTGGACTCTGGTCTCCAAGCCCTGCCAACTTCCCCACCACACCTAGCCCATATTCTTTGCAGAGATCTCTGGCAGATAGCTCTATTTTGGGAACAGGCCCTCTATCGAAATTCTTTTAGGCAGCTGGGGGAAGGTCAGAGTTTCTCCCTGCGTCTTTTGTCCTTGATTGTTTTCAGCTCAAAATAATCCATATCCCAAAGAGACATTTTGGGGTGGAAAGTTTGCTCCCCTACACTATAAAGTCCGCATATGTAGACCTTAGCGAAGGGAGGTACATACAGTTTTCATTAGATTAAACACTGCAAAGCTGGTATACTCTGAAGACGTTATACACGAGCCATGCCCGTTGGAACACTTAGAAACCTGCTGCCGGTGTGCGTCCATTTTCCAGAGGGAAAGATGCTGCGTGGACTGTCCCTTTCAAGATTAGGCCTGCTTCTGGGACATTATATTCTCAAGAGATCTTTTTTTTTTCTTTTTAAAATATTTATTTATTTTTTTGGCTGTGTTGAGTCTTCATTGCTGCACACGGGCTTTCTCTAGTTGCAGCGAGCAGGGCCTACTCTTCGTCGCGGTGCGCGGGCTTCTCGTTCTGGCTTCTCTTGTTGCGGAGCATGGGCTCTAGGCGCGCGAGCTTCAGTAGTTTCAGCACGCAGTCTCAGTAGTTGTGGCACACGGGCTCTAGGGCGCACGGACTTCAGTACTTGGGGCATGTGGGCTCAGTAGTTGTGGCGCACATGCTTGGTGGCTCCGCGGCATGTCAGATCTTCCCGGACCAGAGATCGAACCTGCGTCCCCTTCATTGGCAGGCAGGTTCTTAACCACTGGACCACCAGCTAAGTCCCCTCGAGATTTTAAGTTTTTCCAAGGCAACTCTAAATTTCTCAGCAGTGGACAAATTGAGAGCGGCAATTCAGATATTCTTTTATCTGGCAATAATCTTCCTTCCTCCCAGCTTTCCCTGCCCTACTTTTCCTGCTGTGATCATTTTTCAACCACACTGGGACCACTAGTCTATTAATTTCTCTATTTTCTCCCAACATGTGTGCCATCTTCTGTCTTCCTTTCCCATCGTATCCAACTTAGATTATGTACTGTGGGGTTAACTTCAGCACACCTGCCACAAACCTTGGTGGTTTCGTTCAGTTGCTTCATTTGAAACGTTCACTTTCAGTGACAGTTTACCTAGTGCAGCAAGACAAATTAGTACTTCATATAGGAGAAGAAAATAACATTAAACTGAGATTTTTAAGACAGGGGGAAGAGTTGGTTATTTGACTTTAAGTCAAGCTATCAAAAACTATTAGTTTTGAGATGTCCCTCTTTGTGTACGTCTATGATAAAATGTGAATTCAGAATTAGTCAAGATTTCACAACAGTAATCTCCGTCTATACTGAGGGACGCTTAAGCTCTTGTATGTATCAAGGACTTAAAAATATTCCCACTCTAGGTTTTTTCCTTATAAACTAATTACTGATACACATAAGGTATATTTTGGGCGTATTTTTTTATTACATCATTTGATGATAATGTTGTTGTGGGAACAGCCTAAATATTCACCAAAAGGGAATTAAATTAATATTGTATATCTGTACAATGGAATAAAAGGCAGCCATTAAAAGTTATGTTGAAAAAAAAAAGTTATGTTGAATATTTAATGACGAGAGGATGTTAGTGATTTCTTAAAAAAATAGGTTAAAAACTGTATTTAGTATGATCAAATTATTTTGAAAAATATTAATAAATACCCAGAAAAAAAGAGGGAGGAGTCGTGGCAAATATTAATAGTAGACATTTAGATCAGTGGAATAAAATTGAAAGTCCAGAAATAAATCCTTACATTTATGGTCAACTGTTTTTCAATAAGGGTGCCAAGAAAATTCAATAGGGGAAAGAATAGTCTTTTCAGCAAATGGTGGTGGGACCCGATAGCCACATGCAAAAAATGAAAGTGGGTCCCTGCCTCACACTATACACAAAAATTCACTCAAAATGGATAGACTCAAATGTAAGAGCTAAGATTTTAAAACTCCTAGAAGAAAACATAGGAGTGATCTTCATGACCTTGGGTTAGGCAAAACCTTCTTAGATATGACACCAAAAGCACAAGGGAAAAAAGAAAAAAATAGATCAGTTTAAAACTTTTGTGCTAGAAATGATGTCAAGAAAGTGAAAAGACAGCTCACAGATTGGGAGAAATGATTTGTAATTCATATATCTGATAAGAGCCTTATATCCAGAGTATATAAAGAAGTCTGACAACCCAGCAATAAAAAGAAAAGTAACCCAGTTTTTAAAAGGGCAAACAGTTTGAATAGACATTTCTCCATAGAAGATATACAAATAGCCAATAAACATAAGAAAAAAACTCTCAATACTATTATTAGGGAAATACAAATCAAAACCACAAGGAGATACCACTTCACACCAACTAGGATTGCTATTTAAAAGAGAAAAATGACAGACAATAAAAAGTGTTATATGGAGAAACTGGAACCTTCTTACACTGCTGATGGGAGTGTAAAGTGGTACACAACCATTCTGGAAAACAGTCTGGCAGTTGCTCAAAATGTTAAGCATAGAGTCACCATGTAACCCAGAAATTCTACTCCTGCACTCCAAGAAACTCAAAAACAGGTGTTCAAACAAAAACTTGTACAGGAATATTCATAGCAGCATTATTCCCGACAATCAGAACCTGGAAACAATCCAATGTGTGTTATAAATGGATCTTTTAAAAGTGGCATATCCATACATTGGAATATTATTCAGCAATAAAAATTTAAGTACTGATACATGCTACAATTTGGATGAATCTTGGAAACATTAAGTTAAGTGAAAGAGGTCAGTCACAAAAGACCACATATTGTGATTCCACTTACATGAAAGGTCCAGAATAAGCAAATTTACAGAGACAGGAAGCAGATCAGTGGTTGTCTAGGGCTGAGTAGGGGGCGCTGTGTGGTAGGGAAAAATGGGAAGTGATGGCTAATGGGTTTCTTTTTGGGGTAATGGAATGTTCTAAAATTATATTGTGGTGATGGTTGTACAACCCAGTACATACATTTTAAAATATTTAATTATACACTTAAAATGGGTGAATTGTACAGTATGTGAATCTCAAGAAAGCTTTCTAAAGTGTTAATAGTAGCTCTTCCTGGAAGGTGAGCTTATGCTGGTTTTTATCTTTTTGTTCATCTGTATCCTCTGCAGTGGACAAACGTTTCTAGTCATAAGAAAAAAGAAAGTTATTCGTTTAAATGGTTTGTCTAAGCAAGGTAACTTCTTAGAATTAAGTATAGAAGTTCTTGGGTTTAAGACCATTCTTAAGTTAAATAACTGTCTTCAGAAGAAAACTGCTCCGTTCTCCCAAGCCATTCCTACATCTTCTAATTGTCCTCTACTGTAAAATAGAGGAACATTTTTGGTTTTTTTTTTTCCATCAAATAATGATATCTGGTGGGTGTTTCTACTTTTCTCATCTTGTGTGGTGATTCATTCCAGGCTGAATGCCTTTCCATTTTTGACTTTTCATTGTTTGCAACATCCCAAGAACCTCTGCACTTTAAAAATCTTAATTTGCAATGGTAATACATTCAGTGTGGTTTCACAAATTGGGTTTAATACTTTAATCCACTTTAGCACATCCTTCCCTTACCCCATGACCAGTTAGCATTTGGTGGTAATCCCTTCACAGTGATAAATACAAGCAACAGTGTTTTGCAAAAGAAAAAAAAAAGAAAGAAAAAATCTTAAATTTCAATTTGACAGTATAATAATATACTGTGGGAATTAAAATGACTGTGTTAAAATAGATTATAAATAGTCTGAAAGATTATATAAAAGTATTTTAAAGAATTGGAGATTTTCTCTTTATTATAGCATATGTTCATATGTTGATTAATTCTTTTTTGCAGGTGGGTGGATCAATCAGTATCAGATGATAACTGGGCTTAAGGAAAATAACTTTCAAGTCATACTTGCTTAAAAGAGATCTACTTAGTCAAAAGGCTACATTGCTTAAACAGTGAGAAAAATCCATGAATAGGTAATAATATCAAATTTTCTTCTTAGACATAGGCCATGAGATTAGAAATAACTACATTAAAAGGGGGGGGGACCAGACCACAAAATCTGGTATAATTCATAGAAAAACACTTCCGAGAGTTAAAAGCACTATAAAATAGAAATTATTATTATTATTATGTGGAGCAAGAAGGTATATGGTCTTAAAGAACATGAACATAAGCCTTTGCGAGAAATTTCAAGTTCAAGGTTTTTGCTTATGTTTTTGAATTTTATCCTTGAAGTCAGTGTTCTGAAAAACAGCCGGAGTTCTGCAGAGGCGCCTGGAAATTGGGAATGTGGGTAGCAGCCTTCAGTTTTCTACCAAGGGGTGATTTCATTTAAATACTGGGTCTGGAGCTTAAAAAAAAATGGAAAAAAGCTTGGAAACCAACGCTGGTTTTCAGTGACCACATACGTAAACGTTTACATCTCTGCAGTTGTGACCTGCCCCTGAATTCTAAGGTGGAAAAGGGAAAGCCCTTATATGGCGATGCAGACAGACCCACAGCTGGGCTAGAACCCGCTGTCAGAAGTGTTTGCTACATAACAGCCCAGATTTGTGTCACAGAGCCGAGGATGCAGTTGTGTGTGTACCCCTTGGAGACTTTGCCTAAGCAAAAGACCAGCGGGTGGGGCGTCGGAGAGATGCTGTCAGGTACAAGATACACGTTTCCACTCAGGATTATCATGTAATACTTATTTTGGAGGAAAAAGAATCACACTGAGGCTTTATCAGAGCCCTTTGCTAAGATTGCCTGCCTGTCTCCGGTCTGCCTCATCTGTTGTAATTCCTTGAGGGCAGAGACCCTGAATTTTCCCCTTTTTGTCACCAACATCTTTGTAGGCCTTGGCACATCAAAAATATTTGAATGATTTACAAGGATGTAATAATCTACCAAGTTACCAACTAAACGATAAGAATTTATTCTCCAGTTTAAGGTAATTGGTGCCTCTCAGAGTAGAGAGAGCTGCTAACAGGAGCTGATTGTAGATTCTCATTGGGTAAGATAACAACCAAAGGGAGTTCCTGGCCCCTAATATGCTCCACCTTAAACATTCTTGTTCCTACACCTAGAGTATCTCCTTTTTATTTATTTTTTAAAATTTTATGTATTTATTTATTTATTTTTGGCTGCGTTGGGTCTTCGTTGCTGTGCACGGGCTTTCTCTAGTTGTGGCGAGTGGGGGCTACTCTTTGTTGCCTCATTGGGGCTTCTCACTGTGGTGGCTTCTCGTTGCGGAGCACGGGCTCTAGGCATGTGGGCTTCAGTAGTTGTGGCACGAGGGCTCAGTAGTGGCTCGCGGGCTCTAGAGTGTAGGCTCAGTAGTTGTGGCACACGGGCTTAGTTGCTCTGCGGCATGTGGGGTCTTCCCGGAGCAGAGATTGAACCCGTGTCCCCTGCATTGGCAGGCAGATTCTTATCCACTGCACCACTAGGGAAGTCCCAGTATCTCCTTTTTATAAGAGTGGGTCGTACAAAAGCTTGCACCACAAGCTTGGTTAGCTTGTTTCTCTGAAAGGTAATAGATTTAGATAAGTGTGCCACTTGGATTATTCCTAAAAAGCATTACAAATATTTCTGGATTAGGATTCAACTTTGAGAAACGTGAAGATGCTACATTTCCTAAGTCAAATAAAATTTCACTATGAATATGGCTGCTGTAACTTTACCTCACTCGCTTTCTATAAATAGCCAAGTATCAATTTGTATGTATATAATTATAATTTTCATCTTGTGAGTAAAAAAATCAGTATTTAGTTTACCTTTCAATTACTTAAAAAAAAAAACCTATGCTATAATCTGAATGTTTGTGTCATCCCAAAATTCATCTGTTGAAATCTTAACTCCCAACATGACAGTCTTAGGAGGTGAGACTTTGGGGAGATGCTTAGGGCATAAAGTTGGAGCCCTCATGAATGGGATTAGTGTTCTCATAAAAGAGACCCCACAGAACTTCCTCGCCCCTTCCATTGTGTGAGGACACGGTGAGAAGGCACCGTCTATGAATGAGGAACTGGACCCTCGCCAGACACCGAATCGCTGGCACGGTGTTGATCTTGGACTTCCCAGCCTCCAGAATTATGAGAAATAAATTTCTTTTGTTTACAGAACAACAGTCTATGGTATTTTGTTAGAGCATCTGGAACAGATTAAGACACCGTAGTAGCTTAAATATGTTATACAGTAGGATGTGGAATCGATTTCCTTTTACAACGTAAGAAATCGGAAAATGAATGTAATAAATCATTTTACTTAGCCTTTCTTATGTTTATCTTTTATGTAGATAGATTTCATAATGACAAAAAAAAAAAGAAGAAGAAAAGAAAAAAAGGAATCATGAGTCACCCACGGAGGATGCCAGGGAACTGTGACATAATAAGGAATATGTATTTGGTGTCTACACTGGCTTCCTGGCACAGAGCTCCTGAAACACTTGGAATTTCTTGAGTGATCGGGTAAAATGAGACCTCTTTGCTTATTTATAACTAGCCTCTTTCAACCACACCTGAATTTATGTTAATGAGGTGACTTAGAAAAGACCCTAAGGATGGGACTGAGGGGAGGCTGGGGTGATTAGAGGGTCAGACTTTTCAGCCCCACCCACTGACCTCGGGGGAGGGGCCAGGGGCTGGAGATGGACTTAATCCCCAATGGCCAATGATATAATTGATCGCGCCTAAGAAATGAAGCCTCCGTAAAAACTCTAAACAACAGGTTTTGGAGAGTATCTGGGTTGGTGAACACGTCAAAGTGCTGGGAGTGGTGGGCATGGATGCTCCACCCCTCCCCCCATACCTGTGCATCTTGTCCCTTTGGCTGTTCCTGAGTTGTATCCTTTATAATAAATGGGTGATAGTCAGTGCTTTCCTAACTTCTGTGAGCAAATGATCAAGCTGAGGAGAGGGTTGTGGGGATCTCCGATTTATAGCTGGTTGGTCAGAAGTACAGGTACCTGGGATTTGCAACTAGCATCTCAAGTTGGGGATGGTCTTTTGGGACTGTGCCTCTTGGGTAGTTAAATGGGACAGAAAATCCCACACATCTGGCCTCAGAAGTTTTATGAGTAGAAGAAATAGTCATATTTTTATTTTAGGAACCAACCTATCATTCTAACAACTTATAAATAAAAAGAGAATCAAACAGTTGTCTGGCCTTCCTGTACAAACTGTACCTGAGGGTAACCATTAGTTGATGAAATGGTTTCCCTTTGTAGAGAGATTCCAGCTAAGAAGCGAAGCAGGCCTCATAGATCCAGAAATACCACAGGGCTGCAGCCTCCAATGAAATAACGGGTGTAAGCAGAGATCACCAACGGCTGCTAAAAGCATTAGGTGAAAAATGGACAGACCTTCATAGTGTTATGAGCCAGCCTGGCAGGGCCTGAGCCCTCTGAACAGTCCCAGCGTCACAGAAACAGACAGATATTCCGTGCTTCCCGTTGGAAGTACGCAAAACCACTTACACCGTATTCACGCCAAAAAAATTGAACCTAAATCTGATTGAGCCTCTAGATGTATGAATTTACAGAAAATAAAAGAGACAGAGGAGGCTTTTAAACAACAGCAGTAGCATGCAATTAGCAAGATTCAGACTGTGGAAAAACTTACAGGAAAAAATGACAAATACATTTCAAGGAAAAGAAAGAAAGTGAGCCTGACCGAAACAGGAGGAACCCATGGCTTAGAAGAGACATAGAAACTGAGTGTAACACGTGACCCTTATTTGGCTCTTAACTTAAACAAACTGGTCGTTAAAAAAAAAAAATTCAAGAGCTACCAAGAAGGCTTTCTCTACTAAAGGCAAAGACAGGGTCACAAACCCCACCCACTGTCTTTGACTTTTCTTGGCGTAAATCCTGTAATTAAAGAGGTGTGCCTTTTAGTTCAGCCTTCTTGTCCAGAGCTCACACCCTTTACAAGTCAGCACATTAAACCTCATCAGTCACAGATTCTCAGACTTTGCTGAATTCCTGAGCTTGTTTCCCAAGGGCGGGCGTCAGTGAAACATCTACAGCTCGAAGGTGATGATTTTTCTAAAAGTCCCTGGAAATGGGGCGATCATACAGAAAAAAGGGAAAACTCAGAAATCAAATATCACTGACTTCATGAGTGTACTGAGCTCCCTGGTCTTTACACATTTGATTCTTCAGAGTTGATTGCAAGTGATACGCTGGTCAAGGGGGATGGAGCAGGCCTGGCGAAGATGGTGATGTTCTGATTTCTTGTT
This sequence comes from Hyperoodon ampullatus, assembly GCF_949752795.1. NCBI lineage: Eukaryota > Metazoa > Chordata > Mammalia > Artiodactyla > Ziphiidae > Hyperoodon > Hyperoodon ampullatus. Next base: position 196,806,676 of record NC_136915.1, read on the forward strand.
TTGTCTTTGGAATTTTTTTTTTTTTCTGTATGTCTTAATAGGAACGAACAAGAGTTTACAAGACTAAATATTTCAAACCAACCAGTGAAGCCCTTTGGTGCAGTTTTGACTCCAAAGCAGCAAGACTGTCTCCTGGTCTCCCAGGGCCATACGCCACGGGGTCACTTTTCAAATTAAGGTGAAATCCAAGTGAAGGTGGAAAGGCAAGGTGTGAGGTCCTTTGACAGCGTCCCTGGTAGGTAACCAACCACTCTCTATAAACACCTCCAATGGCAGGAAATCTCAGCCACATTTTATGACGCTTCACTGTTGTCTCACCAGGAACCAGTCTGCCCCATTTCCCAGGGCAGCACTTCGAGTCTTAGAGACAGTGTTCTCATCCCCACCCCGAGTCAGTGATTCCTACCTGGAGTCTAGGGAATGTGAGGGGACAGCCATCCTATTGGACAATATCAGCTCCTTGGAGCAGCCAAGGCTAGCAGTTGGGGGCTTTTCCTTAGATGCCATGATGCTCTGTTGAGGTTAAAAATTTATTTCAGTGGTTAGAAAGCAAGAACATATGCTAAAGTCTTTAAAAATGGTTTTATTTTATTTTTTTAAAGATTTTTTGGTTTTGACGTGGACCATTTTTAAAGTCTTTATTGAATTTGTTACAATATTGCTTCTGTTTTATGTTTTGGTTTTTTGGCTACAAGGCATGTGGGAGCTTAGCTCCCCCAGTGCAGGGGGTGTGGGATCGAACCCACAGCCCCTGTGTTGGAAGGTGAAGTCTTAACCACTGGACCACCAGGGAAGTCCCTAAAAGTGGTTTTAAAACCACTCTCAAGTTTTCTCTTCCCCAAGGTAAACATTGCTTGCTCTTTGAACTATTGGTAATACAGGTTTATATATTTTTTAAAATATAATAAATAATGAAGTATAAATTATATATAATAAATTACATGTATATTATATTAAAATATATATGTATATTAGAAAAGGGTAGCCTAACCCACACTCACTTTTAGGACAAGACCTAGCAACTGTACACATCACTTGTACTCACATCTCATTGGCTGGAGTGTTGCCACATGGCTGCACCTGCCGTCAGGGAGCTGGGAGAGGTAGTGTGTGTCTGGGGACCAAGGTGCCGGGGTAAAACTTTCCCTACTCTGGAAGGAGGGAAGAAGGCAGCGTGGGGAGGCTCTTGGCATCTCTGCCACGATAACTCTAAATAGAAGCTATGCGACCACATAGCATAATGACAGTGTGTACTGGTTTTGTCACCAGGCCCAGCGGTGAGGCTGCGTAAGGGTCACGGGAGTGGAGACACACAGAACGGAGCCAGTATTCAGTTCAGGAATCATAGGATTTAGTGCACGTGATGAGCACACAGCACAGCTTAGTAAGAGTAGGGAAAACAGAGAAGGGGTACCGACCTCGCCAAGGAGAAGTCCGGGAGGAGGCAGCTCAGCGCCAGCAGGGTCCCTGGTTGGTGATGGTTTCAGGACACCTGTGAGCGGGACTCGCCCTCGGCTGGGACAGGGCCTCGGGCAGCGCCTGGACATCCAGCAGTGTCAGGTCGGGTCCTCCAGCCGAGAGCCTTCAGTGTCTGACTCTGGGGTGCCTGCCTGGAGGTGGGCAGGTGCTGCCCCAGGGCCTCTCGTCTCCAGCAGTTACTCTGTGCCAGCGAGGGTTTCCATGACCTTACAAGGCAAGTCCTTAAATTCATTCTCTAAGTCTGTGAGTCTGTTCCTGTTTTGTAAATAAGTTCATTTGTAGCATTTTTCTTTTTAGATTCCGCATATCGATATCATATATTTGTCTTACTAACACAACATTGTTAATCACCTATGCTTCGATATACAATAAAAATTAAAATTAAACAAACAAAAAACAAAGTCCTCATCTAAAGGAACGCTCTTAGCTCACCATACGGACGCACTCACAGTCCGGCACCTGACGCTTTAGAACAACTAGCCTGCCGGTTGACACTGGCCGTTGGGACTCCACTTTGCTGAACAAAGCTTGAATCCGAGGAGCTTCACACCAGATGAGCAGGAAGCACAAACTGCAGCGTAACCGTCCTAAATGGAGAGTTTCACTGAAATATTCAAATACAAGGAACGTGTGTGAAAGACGTTTGTTCTGGGCTGACGAACACCCGTTCAGTCCACCTCCAGTCACAATTCCGGATTTTGTTTGGGAATCTAGTCTTCCTCTCGGTCCGTCTGGTTGAGGGGGAGTCTGGGGGCGACTTGTGATCTAGCCAGACCTCTCAGAGCCCCACAGTCCCTGGACAAGCGTGACTGGGTCGGGATTGGCACGTGACTCATTCCAGCGACTAGAAAAGCAGGTTCCTTTCATTCTGCTGCCATCTTGCCATGTGGAGCATATGACAATAAAAGAACTTTTTTTTTAGCCCAGGATCCAGCCACGTTTCACGTCTGCTCTCCATTGGGGCTTCTTAGCCACGAGATCCGGGAAATCCTCTATCTCCATCCCTGTTTCGTTTTTCTCCTTACACCAGTTTGTAGTGGGTTTTCTGTAACTTGCAAAAGAAAAAAAATCCCAACTGATACATTTGAGATTATTCCTAACTCTCCTAAATGGAAACGTACACAATAAACAATTAAAATAATTAATTAAATAAGATCATTAAAAACCAAGTAAAATATCTGACTAGTTCATCTGTTTGCATGAATGAGCTGTTATATAGCAGAGACATACAAAGCGTCGCTGTTCTACACCGTCCTGCCGGAATCTGAAGCCCTAGCCTGATCACAGGCTGCAAGGGTTCTTTGTCACACATTGCTCAGTAACGAATATTACTGTAGATTTAAGAGCTTGAAAATTCCGTCATTATCAAGAATTCAGCCTTAAATCTTCCTGGAATGACGTGGGAATATAAATAAGTTTAAAAGGCATCAAGCCATTCCTTCTTCTTTCTAACAGCTTCTTTTCTAGGAAGTCCAACTCTCCTTTTACACAGACCTCTTGTTCTCACCCTGTGGTTCTTAAAAGACGCCAACAATACTTCTTCTTACCACTTACAGTGAATAAATAATTCAGGGTAAAATAATACCCAATGGAACTTAGAACTGATAGACTTCTTCCAAGTCCTTTAAGATGTGTCTTCAAAAGAAAACACTGAAGCACACTATTATGGATTCCTCTATTCTTCTTAATAAGGTCAAAATAATAACAACACTCATACTTCACATTGTCTGTTTGGCAAAGGCCCGTTTGACCGACAGGGTGGTGCTGGTAGCAGGCACGCGAACCCTGCAAGGCTCCTGCCTTGTGCGAGATCAAGGTACGCGGGCAGAGGGGAACGGAAAGGTGTTCTATCACATCTTCTCTAACGAACGACCGCATCAGAGTTACCTTGGAAACAAAGGGCTTATCTCATCTTAAATATGGGCAGGGGCTTCCCTGGTGGTACAGCCGTTAAGAATCCACCTGCCAGTGCAGGGGACACGGGTTTGATCCCTGGTCCAGGAAGATCCCACATGCCATGGAGCAACTAAGCCCGGGCGCTACAACTACTGAGCCTGCGCTCTAGAGCCCGCGAGCCACAACGACTGAGCCCACGCACCACATCTACTGAATCCCTTGCGCCTAGAGCCCGTGCTCCCCAACAAGAGAAGCCACTGCAAAGAGAAGCCCTTGTACTGCAACGAAGAGTGGCCCCCGCTCACCGCAACTAGAGAGAGCCCGCGCGCAGCAACTAAAACCCAACACAGCCAAAATAAGTAAATAAATTAATTAATTTTTTAAAAAGATGGGCAGAGGATGGAGTTCTGGTCCTTTTTATTTTATTTTATTTTGCGGTACGCGGGCCTCTCACTGCTGCAGCCTCTCCCGTTGTGGAGCACAGGTTCTGGACGCGCAGGCCCAGCGGCCATGGCTCACAGGCCCAGCCGCTCCGTGGCATGTGGGATCTTCCCGGACCAGGGCTCGAACCTGTGTCCCCTATATTGGCAGATGGATTCTTAACCACTGCACCACCAGGGAAGTCCTTAATCATTTGAATTTGCTTTGAACCTCTTCTCTAACTTACATTACCCTACTTGGATTTGGAGCTGTGACTTACATGTGAGCCTGTTTGTTACTGAAAACTAAGGACACTGACTTCATAATTGCTTTATAATTCCCTCCATCTGTGATACTTGTTAAAGAATAATTTAGTGACATGTCCTGTATGAAGGTTATAGACACAGAACTGCTCTGGGGATATAAATGACCCACTTCAAATGCCTGTAGGCATTTGGTTGAATTACTAGGGCACCCAAAGTTCTACTCCAATAAGATCATCAGAATATCCGAACCTGATAGAAAAGGAGAGGGGCTCAGGGTGGGGGCCTGGGAGAGGAAGTCTCCCTGAGCTGTAGTCAGAGGAGTAAGAGTGATAGAAACAGAAGGGGGAAGCCCCGCAAGGCTGGCGCTTACAACTCTCTATGTGAGCAACCAAAGAAAGACGTTGGATGAGGCATCCCAGCCTCAGCTACATTTTACTGCGGCCTAAGGACACATATTTAAGATAACTTTTGCTAAGTTCTTAAACTTCTGTGACTTTTCCAACATTTGTTTACTTTTAATTCCCTATTTCTCAATAACGTGGAGCAGTGAAAACGCTTCAAATGAAAAGGCTTGTGTCTGGCTTCAAAAATGGCAGGAGTAGCCCTGTTTGAGGCTAACCTTGGAGAATGGGATTTCTGGAAGAGAAACCAGACTGTTCATAGCCAAGAAGGGGAGCCATCTGGGGAAATCCTGGGATCAGCAAGAAGAAATTTGGGACAGTGAGGGGCTGATGCTGGGGTCGGAAAAAGTGCTTCGAGTCCTCAGAAACGGGTGCTGGGTTCAGCTTTACATAGCGCCTCACTCATGCGAGGGTTTAATGTATGGTTTTCTGATTTTGATTAGCATTTTGCTCCTAACTACTGCTCTTAAATTCAAATTATAGCTTTCCAGAGGATAAAAAAAAAAAGAGAGAGAAGAAATATGCTGAGGTTTGCACGGAGATCAAGTAACCGTTCCTTCTAAAACCATAGACTCTGCCGTTTGTTCCATTTTTGTGCCAGGTCTGACATTTCTCATGCTTGATGTCTACATATAAACATTCACATTGGAGAGTCTGAACAAAAGTCATTTGGTTGGCTGGAGTTCTGTAAGGAGTCTATAAAATGTTCTTGGAATTTTAGTTCCAAGCATGTTTTTATATTTAGATGACTCACAAAAACTTTATTTGCACACTGTCTACTTAGCATGAAAGATGATCTGAATGAATGTGAAAAAATAATTAATTTCAAATTTACGCCAGGGAAAGATTGCAGCTTACTGTCACTCACGTTCCCTCTGCTTCTAACTCCAACTGCATTCCAACTCCTTCTGCTGGGGCCACTCAGTAGGCAAGAGGGGTGGGAATCACAGACCTGTGTGATGCCTTCTTCACTCTGGGCAGGACGGGGGTTGGGGGGCAGGGTAGGATAGAACTGATGTGAAGAACTAAAACCAGTGATGTCTGGTAGACAGACCCCCTGATTGTGCCATAATAGTTGGCCTGCCAGCAGGTTGATATCTGCCCCTTGTACATGGGTATATTTTCGTTGACCCCAAAGAGCTGGAGAAGAATCAAACCAAGGCCGGGAGAATTAAAGGAGATCAGGGAGCAAAAGGGTTTCCTTCCTGAGGACCTGTCTGCTGCTGTGCCATCAGACAATCAGAGACCATTGTCCTTCCATCCTCCCTCTACCACTGATACTTAAGCTTCTCCCAGGAATTCCACAACCAGAAAGAGAAGGAGCAAATCAAACTATCAGATTAGGTCCCTTAGGAAATAGAGCCGCTGGAAGAGACAGACAACAACTTGTAAGAAAAACAGTAAGAAAAAACTAATAACATGAAGGAGATCTATGTGCAGCATAAAAGAGGCTCTCTAGATAAATCAAACCTTTCTTTTCTGACTAAAATTGTAGTAAAATGAAGGCCATTGCTGAGACTCAAATTAGAGGCCTGGAAAATTCAATGGAATAAAATCTCAAATGACAGAGCAAAAGCACAAAGGGAAAAATTGCATAGACAAAAACATAAAGATAAGAGATTTGGAAGATAGACCTTGGAGGATAGATTCTAGAAGGAGGGCAAGGAGCAGGTGGAGAAGAGATAAAAATAGAAGAAAATATTTTTGCGTTGAAGAAAGACCAGAGTCTGCAACTTCAAACGGCTGACTAAGTTCCAGGCATAATTAACGAGAACCATTTCTAGGCATGTATGAGTAAAATTTTTGAACTTCAACATAAAGATAAAATCTTATGAGTTTCCAGGAAAATACATGAGCAAACTATAAAGAAAGAGACTCAGACAGGCATGTGACTTATCTTCAGTTCTGGAGGTTAAAAGACAGTGGAGCAAACTTTGCAAAGTACTAAGAGAAAAGGATTGAAATCCAAGAATTCTATACCCAGGTGAATTATCACTTACCCATCAGTTTGAATGAAAGATACTTGTAAATATACAAGGATTCAGAGAACATATCATAGACAAACCACCAGTTGAGGAAAAAACTTGAGAAAGTGAGCTAAAATAACAAATTAATCTGAACAGAGCTTATATTGTATTAATTATCCATGATAGATAACAAATTACCCCAGAACTTAGGGGCTTGAAGCAATACTAATCTCTCACAATTTTTGTGGATCAAGAGTGGCTTAGCGGGACTTCCCTGGTGGTCCAGTGGTTAAGACTCCACACTCCTAATGCAGGGGGCCCACGTTCGATCCCTGGTCAGGGAACTAGATCCCACATGTCACAACTAAAAAAGATCCTGCAGGCCGCAACGAAGATCCTGCATGCTGCAAATGAGACCCAGCACAGCTAAATAAATTTTTAAAATGTACATTCTTTAAAAAAAAAAAAAAAAAGAGTGGCTTAGCTAGGAGGCTACAAAGATGAACTCACAGTGTGGGCCAGGGCTACAGTCACTTAAAGACTTACCTGGGGCTGCAGAATCTGCACCCAAGATGGGTCACTCATACGACCAGCAAGTTGGATGGCTGTTGACCAGAGGTTCCTCTGCACATGGGGAAATCAAGCAACATAATTCTAAAGAACCCATGGGTCAAAGAGAAAGTCTCAATGGAAATTTTTAAAAAATATAAATAATGGAAAGTAAAAATACAACATATCAAAATATATGTGATGCAGCTAAAGCAGTGCTGAGAGGGAAATTTATAGTATCAAACACTCACATTAGAAGCAAGTAAAGGTCTTAAACCAGTCACCTAAGTGCCTACCTCAAGAAACTAAAAGGAGAGAAACAAAATAAGGCCCCAGCAAGTAGAAGGAGAGTTTAAAAAAAAGAACAAAAATTAATGAAATTGGAAATAGAAAAACATAGAAAATCAATGGTAAAAAAAAGCTGGTTCTTAAAAAAAAATTCACTAAAATTGATCATCTCTAGCAAGACTGACAAAAGTAAAGAGAGCTGACACAAAACAGAATATCAGGGATGCTACTGTAAATTCTTCAAGGAATCCCATGAACAGCTTTATGTTCATAAGTTTGACAACTTAAATGGACAAGTTTCTTAAAAACCACCAACTACCAAAATTCAATCAAGATGAAATAGAGAGGGCTTCCCTGGTGGCACAGTGGTTGAGAGTCCCCCTGCCGATGCAGGGGACACGGGTTTGTGCCCCAGTCCGGGAAGATCCCACATGCCGCGGAGCGGCTGGGCCCGTGAGCCATGACTGCTGAGCCTGCGCGTCTGGAGCCTGTGCTCCGCAATGGGAGAGGCCACAAGAGTGAGAGGCCCGCGTACCACAAAAAAAAAAAAAAAAAAAAAAAGAGTGAGCAGTCCTGCCTGGGATGCGGGCAAAGAGCAACGGGGGCCAGAGGCCGGGGACTGATGAAGGGGTCCCGGGAAGAAGGGACGGAGAGCAAGGCAGGATCAATACACGTGTGATGACAAGTATTTAATTTTCCCAGTGAAAGATTTCTTTGTAAAATTGGAGCGTGTCTTATATTTCCAAATATGGTGGTTTGGAAAAAGAAACCATCACATCCCTCAAACTTGCCTTTAATCTCATGAAACTCCAGCAATAAACCAACTCGAAAATTAATAGTTTCCTTCCTGAGTTTGGTGAATGAAAATAAGAATTCTAAACTTTTTAGATAGTGGTTGAAAAAAATCACTTTACTCCTGAGCCTTGAGCCTAGTTGTTAGATATGACTACCTGAAATTACAGAGTCCTTTCATACATTTTCAGGTTTCTGTTATGATTATACTTGAGAGCCAATGGGGGCAAATGTTTGACTATGAGCACAGGGAAAGAGGTCTGCAGAGAGAAAGAGAGAAATGTGATGAACACAGGAAGCCACAGAGTCCCCAAGTAAGAATGCAGAGGCTTAGTTTTCTAATTTAGTTTTCTTGTTTAGTTGTCTAATTCTTCACATTGCCCCATTCTTGAGGTTCCTTGTGATAACCTAATTACTTATAATAAACCCTTTATAGTATATTTTCAAGATGGCTTGAGTAGATTTCTATTGCCCAAAATCAAAACAGTTCTGATTAAGAAACCCTGCCATGTCATTGTAGCTGAGTATTTAGAAGTTGATTTCACCCAAGCACCACTTAAAGGACTTATGACAGTTTTTATTGCTAGTGTGGATGTACGTCGGCTCTTTCAAGGTTTTTGGTGGGCAAAGTTGCACCTAAATGCCAGTACTGGAAATTGATTATTGAAAAAATGATTATCATTTCAAGTTATCATTTAAAACACTTTCTATAAAATATTTAAAGCAATGTTATTGATTTGTCATCGAAATTTCCCTCTCTGAATATTGAATAAGAGTAGTAATTTCAGGACTTCCCTGGTGGTGCAGTGGTTAAGAATCCTCCTGCCAATGCAGGGGACATGGGTTCGAGCCCTGGTCCAGGAAGATCCCACATGCCGTGTGCGGAACAACTAAGCTGGTGAGCCACAACTACTGAAGCCCTCACTCTGCAACAAAGAGAAGCCACCGCAATGAGAGGCCTGTGCACCACAATGAAGAGTAGCCCCCGCTCACCGCAACTAGAGAAAGCCCAAGCACAGCAATGAAGACCCAATGCAGCCAAAAATAAATAAATAAATAAATGTATTTTTTTAAAAAGAGTAGTAATTCCAAATTTCCTTTAAGAGACACTTTAGAATTTAGGCAAAACAATTATAATTGATATTTAATTTTAAGGAATGAGTTACAGAATACATTAAGATGATCTCCTCATCTACTTTGCTGTATATTATAGATGTTATGCAAGATGAAACCTTTCTTGGCTAACATTAGAGTAATAACAGAATGATTAATGCTTCATGTGATAGTTGACTTAACGCATGCTCAGATTTTCATACCAAATTTATTAGGAGATATTTGACTAAATGTTTCTGATAAATTCTGTAAATTTAAATAAATATAAAAATAACCTTACATCATTTACCTTACCTCTCACTGCTTATACTGGAGTTTTTCTCAAGCCTTTTGTATGGCTGTATTTGGAGGTGAGGTCTTTAAGGAAGAATTAAGGTTAAATGACGTCATAAGGGTGGGGCCCTGATCTGATAGAATTAGTGTTCTTATAAGAAGAGACATCGGGGAGCTTGGTGTGTGTGTGTGTGTGTGTGTGTGTGTGTGCGTGGTGCACATGTGCACACCAAGGAAAGGCCATGTGAAGACACAGCAAGAAAACATCTGTCTGCAAGCCAGGAAGAGAGCTCTCACCACAAACTGAGTCATCTGGAGGCTTGATCATGGACTTTCAGCCTCCAGAACTAGGAGAAAATTAATTTCTGTTGTTTATGCCACCCAGTCTATGGTGTTTGTCCTGGCAGCCTGAGCAGACTAATATATACCACTAGGTACATGTGATGGAAAATTAAAGTGCTGTTTGTTGAGGGAACTTAGAGGCTGAGAACAACAGAGGGCACACGATCTTCCCATCTCTCATTATCCCCCAGAGAAATGTGCTCAAGTGGGGACTTTGTGATGTGTCACAGGATCCAAAAAGAGGCCCCCCCTTTATTGTTCTACATATTTCTCAGGATGTTGGAAGGAGAAGCAAGGAACATCTATTTTACAGCAAAACAGTGGGACCTTCTTGATGGAAGAAATGGACTTATTAGGAAGAGGAAGCTGGCACTACTAGGATGTGGTATCAGCCTGTCCTTCCATCGAGTTAATCTGCTGAGCTACTTTCTCCTTAAGCTACCAAATGTAGGAGGGAATGAGCCTCAAGGACGACCTGTTTGTCTCTCATCAATAAGCAGGAAACTTAAAATGTAAGGACACCAAAAGGGTGAAAAGGTAAGATGGGAAAAGCTATGTTAGGTAAATTCTAACAAAAGAAAGCTCCATGATTAAGCCAAAAAGCATTATCAGGGACAAAGAGGGTAACTATCCAATGATAAGATGAAACAATTTTCCAGAAAAATATAACTCTAAACTTGCAGGCACCTAATAACATAGCTTCAGAGTATACAAAGCCAAAATTGTCCAAAGTACAAGGAGAAACTGAAACATGAACAAGCATATTGTTGAGGTATGACTATTCCTCTCTCAGTAATTGGCACAGAAAGCAGACAAAAATTGGAAAAGATACAGATGTTTGAAAAACACATATATCAACCTTAATCAAATGCACGTATAAGGAACCTTGCAACAAATAATTAGATAAAATCCAATCTGTCCAAGCATGCATGGAACATATATAAAATACATCACACAGGAGCACAATAAAAATCCTAACACATATCAAATAATCAATATCATACATAGAATGTGCTCTCTGAACATCATGCTTTGAAATTTTTCTTAATAAAAACACATAATTATCATGACAAGAAAGAAGTAATGATATAAACTAGACAATTCTTATAACTGAAAAATAATATACATCAACATTTGTGGGTCAAAGACTAAGGAGTTCTTAGAGAGAAATTTATGGCCTTAAACAGTCACATTAAAAAAGGAAAAAAAGTAAAGATTAGTGAGCTAGAATCAACTTTAGAAGTAATAAAGAGAACAGCACTGTAAACCCAAAGAAAATAGAATGAAGGAAATAAAGGTAGGAGCAGAGATTAACAAGATAGGAAACAAAGGGAGACTAGATCAATAAAAGCAAAAGTTAGTTTTTATTTTATTTTTATTTATTTACTTATTTTTTTGGCTGCGCTGAATGGCTTGTGGGGCCTTTGTTTCCTGACCAGGAATCAAACCCAGGCCCTGGCAGTGAGAGTGCTGAGTCCTAACTACTGGACCACCAGGAATTCCCCAAAAGTTACTTTTTAAAACTATTAATGCTGGCTTCCCTGGTGGCACAGTGGTTGAGAGTCCGCCTGCCGATGCAGGGGACACGGGTTTGTGCCCTGGTCTGGGAAGATCCCACATGCCGTGGAGCGGCAGGGCCCGTGAGCCATGGCCGCTGAGCCTGCATGTCCGGAGCCTGTGCTCCGCAATGGGAGAGGCCACAACAGTGAGAGGCCTGCGTACCACAAAAAAAAAAAAAAAGGAACTTCCTTAATCTGGTAAAGGTTATCTACCAAAACCCTATGCAAACGTGGTACTTAGTTGTGAATTGTTAGAAGCATGACTTTTAAAGTCAAGAACAAATCAAAGGTACCTGTTATCACAATTTACATTCATCATTGTATTAGAAGTTTAAGCCTCAGCCATAAGAGATGAAAAAAGAAAAGTGTAAAATTTGGAAAAAAAGAAACTAAACTATAATTCCCAAATGACCAATTATCACAGTTATCATAGAAAATCCAGAGAATCAATAAATTACTAGAACTAAAAATAGAGTTTTAGAAAACCAAATTGCATTTCTACATATCATCAATATAATAGTACCCAAACCCATAAGATTCTTTGGAGTAAATCTAACAAAACATGTTGGGAACCTTTAAAAAAAAAATCTGAGACTAATCAAAATAAATAAAAGGAGACATATAAATGTAGAGCTATATCTTGTTTATTGGAAGATTCAATATTGTAAAAATGTCCATTCTCTTCCAATGAATCTCTGAACTCACAGTATTTCCAACCAAAATCTCTACAGGGTTTTCGCAAATGAATTCTAAAATTTATATGAAGAGATGCTGTCAGAGAAAAAGAACAAGGTAAAAGAATTTTCCCTGCCATGTAAGAAAGCTTATTAGAAGTTATGACTGTGCCTATTATAGTTAATATTGGTTCAGTGATGGGAAAATAGATCAAAAACACCAAACAAAAATTTGCAAAATGAAACCATTCCTACATGGAAACTGCATATGACATTACAAATTTGCGGGGAAAGGACAAACACTTCAATAATTGACGGTGGCAAAACTGATCAATCGTGGGAAAAAATAAAATAACATACCTATCGCACACAATGCACAAAGGAAAAATCTAAATAAAATAAAGACAACTCAAATGCAAAATGAGTAAAGGATGAAAATAGGCAAGTCACAGAAGAAATTCAATTAACATGAAACAAAAATGATCCAACTCACTTGCAATCAGAGAAATGCAAATTCTAATGAAAATGATCTTGCATTTCCATACATCGGATCAGAAAAAATGTAAACATCTGATGATGTCAAGAGCTGGTATGGATGTGGACCAGGAGAAACACACACACTTTTTTACAACCGAGGAGACATCTTTTTTTTTTAAATTAATTAATTAATTAATTAATTTTTGGCTGCGTTGGGTCTGTTGCTGCGTGCGGGCTTTTCTCTAGTTGCGGCGAGCGGTGATTACTCTTCGTTGCAGTGCGTGGGCTTCTCATTGCGGTGGCTTGTCTTGTTGCAGAGCACGGGCTCTAGGCACATAGGATTCAGTAGTCGTGGCACACAGGCTCAGTAGCTGTGGCTCATGGGCTCTAGAGTGCAGGCTCAGTAGTTGTGACACATGGGCTTAGTTGCTCCGAGGCATGTGGGATCTTCCTGGACCAGGGCTCGAACCCGTGTCCCCTGCATTGGCAAGCAGATTCCTAACCACTGCACCCGCCACCAGGGAAGTCCCCTGAAACTCACACACTTTTGAGAGCCATTGAGAAATACATATTTAGGTTGAAAAGGTGCATCTTTGTAACCGCCAGCAACTCTCACACACATGCCCAAGAAAACAGGTACAAGAATATTTACTGTAACACTGTTTGCAATAGCAAATAACTAGAAACCACCTAAATATCCACCAATAGTAAAGTGGATCAATAAACCGTAGTATATTCATATAAAAGGATGCTATACAACAATCAAAATGAATGAACTTGAGTTACGTGGGTCAACATGGGTAAATGTTAACATTGAAAGATGGTCTGATATCATTAATATAAAATTTAAAAGCATATGTCCGTAATGTGTTTTATTTGTTACACATTCATATGTAATAAAATTATAAAAAGAAGGGAAAAAACGTTCAGTGTATAATGTATACATGGGAAGCAGAGGGTGAGGAATGAGATGGGGAAAACATATAGAAGATTTTAACTGTACCTGTAACATTTTATTTTTAAAACTTGGAGCAAATATAGCAAAATATTCAGATTTGACAAAGATCAATGGTCAGTACTTTATGCTATTTTCTGTAACTTTCTGTAATGTTCTTGAAATATTCTAAGCAAGTTTCCTGAAATATTTTAAAACAAAGCAAAGCCAGTCCTGCCTGATTTATACCTTCAAATAGTTGCAGTAGTTGCTGAATACAAGTCCTATTATTCTAACATTTTGAACTTGAGTAGGAATGTCTTATGATACATTGATTTAATACTAGCATTTTCTATGTATAACACAGCAAATGAATAAATAATTTAAAATCAAGCAGTGTTTTCCAAAATTACTTTACTAGGGTGAAAGAGTGAAGACGCAGTCGTATTTAATAAAATTGGGAGAATAATGAAGGAAAAAGTGAACCAGGCTTGGCGGGGAACATAGGGATAGAGAGGAATACAACTGAGCAACCAGGAGGAGAAGGGAACCAGAGGAAAGGAAAATCATTTTTAAAGACGGAGGCCCAAGACCAAAAATAAAGGGAGCAGATTGAAAATAATACGAGTGGGTAAATTTTTTTTTAAAGTTCAGAACCTTGAAAATTTTTTTAATTTTTTCAATTTTAATTTTTTTTTTTTTTGCGGTAGGCGGGCCTCTCACTGCTGTGGCCTCTCCCGTTGCGGAGCACAGGCTCCGGACGCGCAGGCCCAGCGGCCATGGCTCACGGGCCCAGCCGCTCTGCGGCATGTTCGGGATCTTCCCAGACCAGGGCACGAATCCGTGTCCCCTGCATCGGCAGGCGGACTCTCAACCACTGCGCCACCAGGGAAGCCCCTATTTTAATATTTTTTATTGAAGTAGAGTTGATTTACAGTGTTGTGTTAATTTCTGCTGTACAGCAAAGTGATTCAGTTATATGTACATATACTTCTAAAGAAATATTCTTGTCCATTATGGTTTATCATAGAATATTGAATATAGTTTCCTGTGCTCTACAGTAGGACCTTGTTGGTTATCCATTCTATATGTAATAGTTTGCATCTGCTAATCCCAAACTCCCAGTCCATGCCTCCCCAATCCCCTCCCACTTGGCAACCACAAGTCTGTTCTCTATGTCTGTGCATCTGCTTCTGCTTTGTAGATAAGTTCGTTTGTGTCATATTTTAAATTCCACATGTAAGTGATATCATATAACATTTGTCTCTCTCTCTGATTTACTTCACTTAGTATGATAATCTCTAGGTTCATCCATGTTGCTGCAAATGGCATTATTTCATTCTTTTTTGTGGCTGAGTAGTATTTCACTGTGTATATGTATAGAGTGGGTAATTCTTTACGTAATTATAGAAACTATTTTAAAGGGCAGACTTAGATGCCAAATGTGATTTAATTTAACTTAGGCCATTCCTAATGCCTTCTTCAACACCCTACTTCGAAATGGGAAAACTGAGTCCCAGTGAGGTAAGTCACCCTGTGGTCAAGTGCAGAGCTGGAAGAACTCACGGCCCTCAGGGCACCTGGATGCAGTGATTCTTTCTCTTCACAGCACCACCTCATGCACCTGGGTCTCCACCTGCCACAAAGGGGTGCTCGGTGAGGGTGGGGTGCGAGGGCAGTTCAAGGGACACACCCAGGCTGAGAAAAACCCAAAAATGGCAGCAGAGGGACATAGTGAGTTAAACTTTTACACCTGTGTAGTCTTCTTGTATTTTTAAGCCTTCTTTAAAAAGGTTAATTGGGCATGCTTCTTCTGTTTTAGGTATTTAAATTGACAAATGATATAGGGAATTATAAATGGGCAGCTGAGAATAAAAAATGTTGAGAACTGTTACATTAATCCATTCTTATACTATTTTTATTTCTGCTTTTCTGAGAGAACATTCCCTGTAACTCATTCCTTGAAATCCAGTAAAGTATCAAAAAGGAATCTTCTCTAATTAGGCCCTAAAATAAGAGTACAACCTGCAGAGGAGAAGCTGGCCTCTGCACACCTCCAAGATGATTGCAATGATTGCCTTTTTTAAAAAAAGTGACATATCAAATGTAAACAGTAAACTGTGGTTTTTGATGATGGTTTGACGTTGATGGTTAGGAAGTGGTTATGTGCTTTAAGACAGAATGTGAAGTAAAAGGAAAAAAGCAAACAAAAACCAAATTGGGAGCATGATACACTGAGCTTGAAGTGTCTTAGTTTTGCTGAATGGTAAAAGCTCATTATTAGCTAATGAAATAATACATGTGCCAAAGTAATATTTGGTCTATGAGAAGCGCAGTGCGTGGTCAGATGCCAGGCACACTTCAATGTGTTTCTTTCCATGCCTTTGAGTTTTCCAGGCAAACCCCACTAACAGCTCCAGCAGCCTCATGTTTAGCTAGTAACAGACTGGAGCGTGCAGTGGCCTGGAGACTCCTGAATGCTTCTTTGTTCCAGGGGCTCTGCTGACCTGAGGGCTCCGTCCTGCCCAGCACTTGCCATTCAGACCTCCCCGTGCGGAGATGTATAACTTGGCTGGAACACTGTATTCATCATACAACTTTGCTTCAAGGGATTGTTGTGGTGGTAGGTTTTTTCTTTTGTTTTGTTTTGGTTTTTTACAAATTCTGAAAACACACACACCAGGTAAAGCAAACCGAACATGTTATGTAGAGCCTGACTTTCTCCCTTCATTAATTATGTTCTCACTTTTTATTGTAAGAAGTTTGGGGAAAGGATGCAATTAGGAAAGTGTGTGTTTCAATAAGACCTTTGATCAAAACCCAATCATGCTCTTGGCAAACATCTTTTACATAATGTAGTTTTAGTTCCATTTGGGATTTAGAAAGAACTAAGATATTTGCCTGGAAAAAGTGGTAATTTGTTTTCTTTTAGAGAATTCCCTCTGCAAAAAAGTACCTCGGGTCCTACTGAATCACTTTAAAAAAACACCTTGTAGTAAAGACCATGTAATGTTGTTCTAAACTACAATAATTAATAGGTTTTTTTAAAAAGCGTATGACAAAACCATTTTTATTAACTTTCATGAAACTGTGAGAAGCCACTGAAGTGTCACAGAGCTCAAGGGTTGAACAAGCCCTCTGAGGCCACTCTGTCTTTCCACGAGGCTAGACTGTCCCCTTCATGGTTTTATTCAGCATTGTTCTCTAGTCCCCTTGGAATGTCTAAAGCAACACAACACGGTCCTTGGAATTACAATTGTTATTCCAGCATTTCATCCACTGAAGCAGTGCTGAGTGGTTTTCCTAAATTGAATGCAGCTTCTAATCTCCGTTAAGAGATTTAAAATTAAGGCAATGACCCTCTTTTCTTATGTTGTAATTCTGTTTGGGCCTGGATGTTAGGGTGGTATGCAACCTATAGATTAGCACAGTTCAAACATTTACTGTATTTGGTCATTATGTTTCAGAAGAGGTAGTTCTGTGTGGAGTCATACTATAATGTGGTCCTGCTACAACACATCTTTATTTTGAGGTTTTATTGCTTTCCTACATACAGTTATACTGTAAAATGACATACTATCGTTTTGGATGTTTAGTTGGAAGTGTGTGGTGGAAAACAGTTGATTGAAGGAAAGAAGTTACCTCAAGACACAAAACATATGGTAGCTGATGGGCCCCAAAGAATATTTGTCAAGGGACCTATTAAAAAAAGGAAGAGGCAATTAAGGTGCTTCATTTATGTGAGTGACAGGAGTAAACAAATTGAAAATCTGATTATTACGTAAACTACAGAGGCATCTTTTTATAAGCATTGTGGTCTTGGGTCACTTGCTCCAGGCGACTCCTGCTGCCATGTTGTGAGGACACTGAAGCAGCCAACGGAAGAACTGAGGCCAAGAGAGCTCTGCGGGGAATGGACAATTCTGTAAGCAATATCACCACACCAAATGCAAATCTTTCGAAAAGCGGTACACATAGGCTTGACTTTTGAGTTTTCAGCTGTTCATCCCATGTCTGTCAGCAAATTTTCTTCTTGGCAAAAGACATATTAGAACTATGGTTCTATTCTCTTCGTTCTGTTCATCAATAAAAACCAAGTATCTAATTTGACTATTTAAGGGCCCTGTGTTTGTATCACAGTTAATTATGAACATCCCCTGAGCTATAAAGTATCTATTTCCCCAACAGTTCCTTTGACATCCTGCGCTGCCCAGCCACCGTGGACACAAAGTGATGAACGTCTTAGGAGGATGAAAGGGCGTGTGGAGTACCTCTCCATCCCATGGGAATCTGTACCGTGGAAGTGAATGTTTTGAGTGGGGCTAATCCATGATCATCAAAGCTGTTTTCTTCCTACCACAAATCCAGAAGGGTTTATACAACCCTTCCCATTGCTGTGTGATTGGGAAGAGACAGGAGGGGGAGAGAGTGACCAGGGAGGGGAAGAAAGGTAAGGACAGGGAGGTAGGGAGGTGAGGCTGAAAGGAGAGGTGGGTTGGAGGGTGGAGCAGCAGTACAAGAAGGGCATCACCAGCTGCAGCATCCCTGATGGAGAGCAAATGACTGCCCAGGTGCCGCCTCCAGGAAGCCTTTTCTGACCCCTCCCCTCAACTCAGTGTCATCTCCCCTTCACGATGGCTGAGAACAAATTAACCCCAAACTATCTTACATAGTTTCAGAGGGTCAGGGATCCAGGAGCAGTTTGGCTGAGTCCCTGTGGCTTGGCCTCCCAGGAGGCTGCTGGCCTCTTCTGATGGCTTGCTGGGGACTGGGGACCAGAGGATCCGCTTCCAAGGTGGTGCCCACACAGGGCTGTTGACCCGTGGCCTCAGTTCTCCACCGAGGGGGCCTCTCCAGAAACCACGTGAGTGTCCTTATGACACAGCAGCAGGATTTCCAGGAGCAAGTGATCAGAGAGCAGGCCGACAGCTGCCACGCCTTTCGGGACCTAGTCTCCAGGGACTGGGCTGATGGATGCTGCCCCCTGTGCTTCTTCCCTGTTCCTTAGAACTGAGTCCCTTTGTTCAGGCCACACTCGAGGGATGGGAATCAGGCTCCAACTTTTTTTTTTTTTTTTTTTTTGCGGTACACGGGCCTCTCACTCTTGTGGCTTCTCCCGTTGCGAAGCACAGGCTCCGGACCCGCAGGCTCAGCGCCCATGGCTCACGGGCCTAGCCGCTCCGCGGCATGTGGGATCTTCCCGGACCAGGGCACGAACCCATGTCCCCTGCATCGGCAGGCGGACTCTCAACCACTGCGCCACCAGGGAAGCCCAGGCTCCAACTTTTGAAGGGCACGTCACCTGAAGAAGAATTTGTGGACATATTTTATTTTATTTATTTTTTATTTTTTTATTTTTTTGCGGTACGTGGGCCTCTCACTGTTGTGGCCTCTCCTGTTGCGGAGCACAGGCTCCGGACGCGCAGTCTCAGTGGCCATGGCTCACGGGCCCAGCCGCTCCACGGCATGTGGGATCTTCCCGGACTGGGGCACGAACCCGTGTCCCCTGCATCGGCAGGCAGACTCTCAACCACTGTGCCACCAGGGAAGCCCGTGGACATATTTTAAATCACCGCATCACTTACTGTCCCTGGGCTGGCAAAGGGGTCCCACTTTGTTCTCTCGTGTGCTACAGTGAAACATGGCGTTTACAAACGTTGCCACCCATCAGTCTACTATCCAACTCATAATGAAAATCACTGAAAGAAATAATCCACACAAAATGAAAAGGACAACAGCCCAGATTACAGACAGTAAAAGCAGTAATAAATAAACAGCTGCTTGGAGAATCCCATTTTGTAAACAAACTTAGAGGTATAAAAATGTGACTCAGGAAAGCTGAACTTGTTAAATAAAATTGTAGGCCACAAAAGAAAACTTATAATCGCAGGTTGCTGTTAGAATTTGATATGGCCAAAAAGGTCTTACAAAAAAATAAATAAATCTTGTAAATTTACATGGAAAAGAACTAATCCCAGTAAAAATATAACTTGGGTAAAACAGCGAAAGAAAATGAAAAAAGATGAGAGTGGTTTAACTTCACAGTACAGAAAATTGGTCAAAGATTTAGATTAGCCTAATGGCACTCACTGTGAAAATACTATCTTCATAATCAACATTGTTGGTATACTTCTGACTAAAATGCTTGTGTTACTACATAGAGTAAAAATGTTCTCGAGATCAAAACAGTGCAGCCTCAATATCTCTGCAGACAAAATACCTGTGACAATTCATTCATTTGTGTATTTTATTAATTTATATGTGCATTTATATAACCTTTTGGGTGGGCTGGCAGTGGAGGAACAGCTTTTTAAGTTTAACATCTGAGGTAGAAACTGGAAAAGCAAGGATTGACAGAGTTGACTACAGAAAAACAAATACATCATAAAAATGCCGTAAGTGGTGGGCTTTCCCTGGTGGTGCAGTGGTTAAGAATCCGCCTGCTGGGCTTCCCTGGTGGTGCAGTGGTTGAGAGTCCGCCTGCCGATGCAGGGGACACGGGTTCGTGCCCCGGTCTGGGAGGATCCCGCATGCCGCGGAGCGGCTGGGCCCGTGAACCATGGCCGCTGAGCCTGTGCGTCCGGAGCCTGTGCTCCGCAATGGGAGAGGCCACAGCAGTGAAAGGCCCGCGTACCGCAAAAAAAAAAAAAAAGAATCTGCCTGCCAATGCAGGGGACATGGGTTCGATCCTTGGTCCAAGAAGATCCCACATGCCACGGAGCACCTAAGCCCGTGCGCCACAACTACTGAGCCTGCGCTCTAGAGCCCATGAGACAAAACTACTGAGCTCCCGTGCCACAGCTACTGAAGCCTGCGCTCCACAACAAGAGAAGCCACCGCAATGAGAAGCCCTCACACCGCAACGAAGACCCAACACAGCAAAAATAAATTAATTAATAAATTTTAAAAAATACATTTATAAAAAAAAAAAAAGCTATAAGTAGGAATTCCCTGGCGGTCCAGTGGTTAGGAATTGGTGCTTTCACTGCCAAGGGCCGGGGTTCAATCTCTGGCCGGGGAACTAAGATCCCAGAAACTGTGTGGTGTGACCAAAAAAACCCAAAAAAACCAAAAAGCTATAAGTAACATTAAAAGAGAAGTTATACTACCATGTATAAAATAGACAGCTAGTGGGAACCTGCTGTATAGCACAGGGAGCTCAGCTCAGTGTTCTGTAAGGACCCAGATGGCTGGGATGGGGGGGATGGGAGGTCCACGGGGGAGGGAATATAGGTATGCATATAGCTGATTCACTTCGTTGTACAGCAGAAACTAACACAACACTGTAAAGCAATTATTCTCCAATAAAAAGTAAAATAAAACAAATGAGGGCTTCCCTGGTGGCGCAGTGGTTGAGAGTCCGCCTGCTGATGCAGGGGACACGGGTTCGTGGCCCGGTCTGGGAAGATCCCATATGCCGCGGAGCAGCTGGGCCCGTGAGCCATGGCCGCTGGGCCTGTGCATCCGGAGCCTGTGCTCCACAACGGGAGAGGCCACAACAGTGAGAGGCCTGCGTACCCCAAAAAAAAAAAAAAAAAAAAAAAAAAAAAAAAAAAAAAAAAAAAAAAAAAAAAAATAAAACAAATGGTGCACCCATTTGGAATAATTTTTTAAAAAAAGAAGTGATAAATTTGGAAAAATGACTATTTGAGAGACACAGCTAATATATTTAATATATAGTATGCCTCTCACAAATCAATACAAGAAGATGAATACTGTAATAGATAAATGGAAAACTAGTCTTGTAAGAGAAAAAAGGCAAATAAAATTATGAAGAAATGTTTAACATCATTAGTTAGCAATTAAAGAAATATAAATTTTAAAAAACAATGTGTACACTTACCTATTGCTGGTATGCATGAAAATTTGTACAACTCTGAAGAACAGTACAGCATATATATCAAAAGACAACAAAAATGAATGGACAATTCACATTTAAGAACTTATCCATATCTAAGAATAATCAATGAAGTAAGCAAAGATGTATGTTCAAGGGTATTCCTTACAGCTTTATCATAAAAACAAAAATTATCGAAATAACAAAAATATCCTGTAACAGGGGTTTGGTTACAAACAAACAAAAGTAATGCATCCAAACAATGGAATTCTACTATGCATTAAATTGATGTTTTAGATGAATAATTATTAATATCAAGGTATATTAATAATACTATTATGTGAAAGAAGCAAGGTACAAACGGGATATACAATATGATCTCACTTTGGTACAAAATATATGGAAGTATATGCAAAGCATATCTCTGGGTGGTGAAATTACAGGTGTTTCTGTTTTCCATTTGCTTTTCTGTATTTTCTAAATCAAAGAAATAAATGTGGATTGCTTTCACCATGAGAAAAAATTGTGAGTTTTAAGTATAAATAATATACTCAATTGCAATTAGAAGAACGTATTCTAAATTGTTTTTAGTATTAATGTAGGGTTCCTTAAGTTATCTGTACTGTTTTCCCTTTTCCTAATGAAAAAATACATACTTTAAAAAGTGCTGGCCAAGATTTGGGAACAGGCTGTGGTTCTGACCATTTTTTTCCGATCCTACCCACCATGTCTCTGCTCTCATCTCTCGCTTCCATCCTCACTCCCAAAAGTTAACCAGACTAACTAAGTGGCCTGTGGAAGGTAAACAACAAAACTCACTTCAAATGAAATCAAAAGTTAAATGATGTACAAGTATCCAACCTGCTTGAACCAGCCCCGCTCTGTGAATATTCATGTGGACAAACAAGATCAGTGGTGAGAAAATGGTTTGCTTTTCGCACATGGTGGTTCCGAGCATTTCCGATCCTATTTACCTTCAAATAAAAACCTCCTGATACTCTTTACAAATGGTTGTTGTTATTCTGAGTTGTGTCTACTAATGTAACAAAAAATGTTTTAAAATGCAATAAGAAACAGGTTTAAGCAGATTTAAAATGGATTAGCTAGGGCTCCAGAGTCTTTCTTCTGTTTTCAAGGACACCTCTTTAGTTTGGGAATCCTGGAGGACGATCTCTGCACATTTTTAACCCACTGGGCCATTTGTTGCTTTTCCTGACTTTTCACCTCCAGCTTTGATTTTGAAGACCCTAAGTGTTTCTCAAGTGGCAAAAATAATGTTGAGTTACCCAAGTGCCATAAGCAATATCATTGTGGATGCCACAAGCTTTTGCCTTTTCAAATGCTCAAGCTCAAGCTGTAATTTTCCTCTTCCAGTTTTATCCAGAACCTTTAAATCAACAACAGAAGAAACTAAACAGGAAGCTGCATTTCTCTGATGTAGAAAATGAGGAGGAAGATGGGGACAGATGAGAAAACTAAATCCGGAGAAGGAAGCCACCATATTTTGTTTTTGTTCATCAAAATCATATATTCAGCATCCTCCCAGTAGCCTGGCCCAAAAGATCAAACATCAGAGAGAGGGGGCAGTACATTCTTCTAGCTGTCTCTAGGGCATCACGAAAGGAACGACCGTATCCTATCTTCAGCAACAGTTCGAAATCCATTTAGAAAGAGGTCCATAAAAGTTGAAGCATAACTCCTAACAAGAGGTTTAAAGGAAGAATTGATTTATATTTTTAGTGACTGAAAAAGAAGGAAAATTTAGCCCATATGCCATCACTTGTTCAAATAGGAACATGTTTGAAACGACAGTGATAACTGTTTCCATAGCAAATATGATAACACAAAAATAACACAGTTGTGCTTTGTTTTCCTGAATGCTGTTTGGAGCCAGTTTTGTTTAAGAAGCTAGGCAGGACTAATTCACTTAGTTTGGTCGATTAGAGCAGTGACCTCCAGACTGGGATTTCACAGAGCAGCGATAGTTCCCAAATGAATGAATAAGTAAATAAACTGGAGAGGAGAAAATACAGGGTTGTCCACTTTTCATTTCTCTAGATGAGGATACAGAAAGCTCAACCATCGTCAATGATCATGGTTATTCCCTGAGAGAAAGGACATTTTAACAGAAAAAAATCAGGAAGGGAACAATCTCATAATAAAAAATAGTCCTTCAGAGGAAGAAAATTAGTTTATGGAAAAAATCACTACATTTTCTCACTATAAATTCTAATAAAACATAATAGACTAGTATTTAGGAACCAGTGGAAATGACTTAGTATAGTATTAAGGAGATTAACTTTCCACTTTTAATTCCCATATAAGCTAGTTAAGTTATATTGGTCTGTTTCACGGTCTTAGAATGTGTGTTAATGTGTATTTTTTGTTACCTGTTAATTCACTGATTCTTTCTTCTATTCAACAAATACTTGCTGTGGTCTATTATTTATTAGGCACTGATGGAGGTTATGAAGTAGAATAAGATTGTCTCTTCTCTTTTTTTTAAATTTAATTTTATTTATTTTTTATACAGCAGGTTCTTATTAGTTATCCATTTTATACATATTAGTGTATACATGTCAATCCCAATTTCTCAATTCATCAAACCACTGCCCCACGCCCCCGCCACTTTCCCCCCTTGGTGTCCATACATTTGTTCTCTACATCTGTGTCTCTATTTCTGCCTTGTAAACCGGTTCATCTGTACCAGTTTTCTAGATTCCACATATATGCGTTAATGTACGATGTTTGTTTTTCTCTTTCTGACTGACTTCACTCTGTATGACAGTCTCTAGATCCATCCACATCTCTACAAATGACCCAATTTCGTTCCTTTTTATGGCTGAGTAATATTCCATTATATGTATGTACCACATCTTCTGTATCCATTCATCTGTCGATGGGCATTTAGGTTGCTTCCATGACCTGGCTATTGTGAATTGTGCTGCAATGAACAATGGGGTGCATGTGTCTTTCTGAATTATGGTTTCCTCTGGGTATATGCCCAGTAGTGGGATTGCTGGATCAAATGGTAATTCTATTTTTAGTTTTTTGAGGAACCTCCATACTGTTCTCCATAGTGGCTGCATCAGTTTACATTCCCACCAACAGTGCAAGAGGGCTCTCTTCTCTCTACACCCTCTCCAGCATTTGTTGTTTGTAGATTTTCAGATGATGCCCATTCTAACCGGCGTGAGGTGACACCTCATTGCAGTTTTGACTTGCATTTCTCTAATAATTACTGATGTTGAGCATCTTTACATGTGTTAGTTGACCATCTGTATGTCTTCTTTGGAGAAATGTCTCTTTAGGTCTTCTGCCCATTTTTTGATTGGGTTGTTTGTTTTTTCAATATTGAGCTGCATGAGAAGATTGTCTCTTCTCTTACGGTGCACAGAAAGAATTATAATTCAAGACAAAACTTACCATAAAAGGGCACAAATCGATCCGGGAAGCCAAGGGTGGGCAGTAAAGGCTTCACGGAGAAGGTGGCATTTGAGGCAGATATTGAAGGATGAGAGGATTTCGATAGCTCATGTTGGTCTGGTGGAGGGTGTTATGGAAAGAGGTTAAAAAAAAAAATCATCCAAACCAATAAGCCTGGGAAAGGACTGAATATGTGCAAGGTCTTGAGAGCAATTTGGCTCCATATGTACTGGAGAGTCCTGGGGAAATACAAGCATAGCGAAGGCCACTTTGTAGGGATCCTCAGAATCAAGGCAAATGTTTAGACCGCGTCTAGGAAGCCAGGCAGAGCAAGCAAGCAGGTGTGTGCGGGTGGAGAGATTCCTGACCTTGAAATCAGGAGCCGTGACTTTGAGTGTCCGCTCTGTTCTCCCCATGAAACCTTGAGGAATGCTCTTACTCTCTCTGGGCCTCCATTTTCCAGCTGTAAAATGCGATTAATACCTCGATTACATGCTATCTTATTATTCAATCCAATCAGCTGCAGTATGTGAAAGGCCTAGGACAGTATTCGACACATAGTCTGAAACCATGAAAGTTTGCTGGTTGCGGATATTTGTTGAATCACCAAAATTCAGGCTTAGGAAGATTCTCACATTCACCTGTGGGCTCAGAAAGTGAGAAACAGTGGGAGTGGATGAGAGGGAACGGAAGTGAGAGATATTCGGATTGGTTGGGTGCAGGGCTCAAGGACAATGACACATGTTAGCAGCACGTGCGAGTCAGAAGCTGAGACGCGGATTAGGGAACCGCCTGGTCCAGTGATGAGACTTGAAGCCATAAAGACATCCCTGTGATGCCGGGAGCAGGAGTGTAGAGGAAGGAGACCAAGGGCTGAGTTTTGACCATCTCCTCTGCTGGGCTTGGAAGGACAGCAGAGAGAACACGGGTCTCCTGGAGCCCACAGAACCTGAGACAGAAGATGGCCTCAGGAGCAAAGGGGCAGTTGTAAGCACCACACGTCACAGGGCCAAAGAAACAGAAGCACAGGAGTCACAACAGGAGCTCCTGAAGGACTTCTGTGAGCACAGTGTCGGTGGTTCGGGGAGCCGAAGCCACATCGCAGGAAAGAGTGAAGAGGTGAGTTTAAAAGAGATTAAGTTAATATTTGGAATAAGTAAAGATGCCTGTGAATCAAAAGGTACCAAAGAGAAACCTAGGTCTCTCACCTGCTCCTCCAATTTCTTGTTCAAACGTTCAGGAATATCCCTGGAGAGTCAATGAATATGTATTTTGGTTTTTGGGTTTTGGTTTTCGGGTTTTTTTAGTACCGAGAATTTTTTTATTGTTATTTTATGATAGCTTCACAGATTGTTTTTTTTTTTTTTTTTTTTTTTTTTTTGCGGTACGCGGGCCTCTCACTGTTGTGGCCTCACCCGTTGCGGAGCACAGGCTCTGGACACGCAGGTTCAGCGGCCATGGCTCACGGGCCCAGCCGCTCCGCGAGATGTGGGATCTTCTCGGACCGGGGCACGAACCCGTGTCCCCTGCATCAGCAGGCGGACTCTGAACCACTGCGCCACCAGGGAAGCCCCTCACACATTTTAATATATGCCTGATTCTTCATAATCTGAATTTATAGTAACATATCAGGCACGTTTTTGAAATACCAACTAATACCTACTACTCTGCACCCCTCTTTCTACTTGACCATATGATGTCTTGGAGGTCTCTCTATATGATCCCGAAGTACAGTGTAATTTATTTGATGAGTCTTGACACAATCCTCTCCTGGTGGATATGTGGGATGTTTCCATCAAGAACTTGATAAAAAGAACAAAATCTTCATGAGTGACTAGGTGATGTTCTAAAACTCTAGACCTTGATGACTCAAGTAGCAGAACTACTGAATTTACCCACAAACAGCTGCATCCATTCCCTCTTGCTAGACTCCTTCCAGTTTTTTTTTTGGCCAAGTCATGCAGCACGTGGGATCTTCCCCCACCAGGTATTGAACCCGTGTCCCCTTCCCTGCTGCGTTGGGAATGTGGAGTCTTAACCACTGGACCGCCAGGGAAGCCCCCTTCCAGTTTTTATTTGGTCCTTGCCTTCTCTCGAGGACCCCATTTCTTGTCCCGTAACCTCCCCTAGCCTTTTTACATTATCCTATCATAATGCTTTCCGGAAATAAAAAAAAGTAACTTCCGCTCTAGAGATTTAAATCTTGAACGCTAGCCAGCTGACTGATTAAACCTTCAGTTATGACCTGGTAAAGTACAGAGACGTCACCCTCCCATTGTGGACTGTTGGCATTGCGAGTACCTTAGAATTTGCCTAACTCTACCTCCTTTGTTTTACAGAAGTGGAAATCAGAGAGCAGAGAAGTGACATGTGTTCCCTCAAATCACGTGGCCAAACTGTAGTGGACCCCAGGGTCCTCACTCCCTTTTTTTAAAAAAAAATAAATTCATTTATATATTTATTTATGGCTGCATTGGGTCTTTGTTGCTGCGTGCGGGCTTTCTCTGGTTGCGGCAAGCGGGGGCTACTCTTCGTTGCAGTGCGTGGGCTTCTCACTGTGGGTTTCTCACTGCGGTGGCTTCTCTTGTTGCGGAGCACGGGCTCTAGGCGCGTGAGCTTCAGTAGCTGTGGCGCAGGCTTAGTTGCTCCGCGGCATGTGGGATCTTCCCCGACCAGCGCTCGAACCCGTGTCGCCTGCATTGGCCGGTGGATTCTTAACCACTGTGCCACCAGGGAAGCCCTCACTCCCTTTTTTGTTTTTTGTTTTGTTTGTTTGTTTTTTGGCCACGCCATGCAGCTTGTGGGATCTTAGTTCCCCGACCAGGGATTGAACCCGGCCCCGGCAGTGAGAGTGCAGGGCCCGAACCACTGGATCACCAACCAGGGAGTTCCCCCAGACTGGTGTTCTTTCTGTTTCCTCCAACATCCTTACCCGTCTTTTTTTTTTTTTTTTTTTTGCGGTACGCGGGCCTCTCCCTGCTGTGGCCTCTCCCGTTGCGGAGCACAGGCTCCGGACGCGCAGGCTCAGCGGCCATGGCTCACGGGCCCAGCCGCTCCGCGGCATGTGGGATCTTCCCGGACCGGGGCCCGAACCCGTGTCCCCTGCATCGGCAGGCGGACTCGCAACCACTGCGCCACCAGGGAAGCCCCCTTACCCGTCTTCAATGATTCTGAAAGTGGTAGCAGCATTGCCCATTACTGGAGGCTCAGGTGTGAGCAGGGAATAAATTAAGGACAAATGGCGTAGGGATCCGGGAAACGGGAGGGCGGCCCCTGGGAAGCTGAGGGCCAGGCTTCACGGTTGGGTTTAGATACTGACTCACAGGCCCTGCTGGGAGCTTTCGGGGATCCCAGTGTTGCAGCTGCTCCAGCTCCACACTTGGCCTCAGACCACACAGGCCTTGCTGGAGTCGTTGTGAAGGTTGATGAGGTAATCCTTGTGAAACTCTGTTAGCTCTGTGGACAAAAACCACAAGCGTGTCTGGAAATGACGGAGTGCCTGCCATTCGGCCCCCACTCTTCTACGCAGCTTGGTTTATCAGATGCGGCTATACTTCAGCCACTTTAACATCTTATTGTCATCGGTTAGCTTAGCATTCTTGTTTTTTTTAAACCTACCCCAACCCTGCCGGTCATTCTTAACCTGGATGATTCAAAGGTGACTTATTCTAGTTCCTTGAGTTCCAAAATAACATAAGGTCTCCACCACTTCCTTAAGTCCTCTGAACCTTGGTTACTCCATTTGCCAAATGAGGAAAATAGGGCTGTGGTGAAGGTTAAATAAGTTAATGCGTGTGGAACAGGGCCTGATACACAGAAAGTGCTCAATAAGCATTAGCTCCTGTCAGTGTAACTAATTGAAAATAGATGACAGTATGTGAATACATGCATTCAGTTAAAGGAATAACGGGCATTCTTACTGTAGTGCTTAGTGTAGTGTAGTGTTTAGTGTTTCTCTGTTTCCGAGGGGACGCAATGAAGATTTCTGTGGGTGAAGTAACAAGGCTTTGAGCCTGCAAAGATCTAATCATGACAATGGGAGGAGAGCTGGGCTGCCCAGGCCCGGAGATCTCTCAGTTTTCCCATTCAAAATTTGCTTTCTCAGCTGTCTTGTTCGACACTGCAGCCTCAGCACCGGGTACTCAATCAGTATTGGCTTATGAATGAATGAATAAATTTATGAGTCTATCCAAAGACAGAGAAATGGAGGATGGCCCCAAGGAAGGAAGTCTGGCTGACACTGTGGATTTTCCAGGAGAAAGGAGATCAACTTTTAAAACAGAGAGGGGGAGGAATAGACATGTAGGAATAGTGTAACTGTTGCCTGATGGATAGATTCCAAGCCTGGAGATAAAAAATAGAGGGATGGCTGTGCAGTTGGACAAGTTGGCCGAAAGAATCATTGGGTTTTGTTTCTGTTTTTTAATGAAGTCAGATACCTCAAGAAGGCAGCGGAGAGCGTTTCTTTTTGACAGCGGTACTCTGCAGAGATTTCCAGTTGTTAAAGGGATCATTCGGAAGGTATCACAAAGAGCACCCTATTAGAGTGTCTGTCTCCCTGAAAGTAAATCCTTCTTCTTTGTACTCAGGGTGTTTCTCTGTTAATAATAGCCTCCTACTATGACCCCAAGTTTCACAGCCTCCCTGAAAGTAAAAGCTGCTCTTTGTGTAGGCATTTTTTTTTTCCATTCCTACACACACTCCTCCCCAATTGGGGTCATAGTTATGCCATCGCTACTAAATGCATCACCACTAAATCAAAGGACAAGCAGAGCAACTGTCTGTGCTTCCTTCTCTTCCTCATCCTGTTTATTTAGGTTGAAATTGTTTTCCGTAAGATTCAACAAGCATTCACCCAGCACCCTCTGTGAGCGAAGCACTGTGCTAGGTCGCAAACACAGCGCAGAGTTGGTTGGGCATGGTTTCTGGCCTCGAGAATCTTGCATTGGTTTGCAGATGGTCACGGTGACTGGTGAAATGCTTTGGCGTCTCTCTTCAACCTTTCCAGTATATAGGTTTCTCTTAATTTGACGTGTCACTTTAGGATTTCGTTGAAGGTGAACTTGAGTGCATTCGGTTTAACAGAGTCTCTACGAAACCCCCCTGATCCCTCTATCCAGATGTTCCCGCTGCACTTTATGTGCACTTACCTCTTTTACGTCATTGTATTATATTTACTTATGTGCATGTCGGCCTCCATAATCCAGGGAGGGAAAAGGCAACGGGAAAGGAGCCCGGGGAGCGGAGCCAGAAGACCTGTGCTTGTTTTTGAAGCCAGCCCCAGGTATGAATCAACCATGAAACTTGCCCACGCAACTTAAACCCTCAGATCCTCAGTCCTGTATCTAGAACTGGAAGATAGTAATAACATCTATTTCACAGCATGAATGTGAGAATTAAGGTAGTTATCATATGAATGTGCTGTGTCAACTATTATTCATATGCTAGTTTTATTATCCCCTGAATGATCTAGCAAAAGGCCTTGCCCATGAGAAATACTTCATTAATATTCATTCACTTATTGAAAAATGACATCAACCACCCTGTGGTGTATTATTCTTCTCACTCACGTTCTTCTTGTAGCCCATATTGTTAGTAGGTTTATCTGTAATGCCCTACTAGGTTCCCCCGGCGTATCTGTAGGGATCAAAGGGGCCTGCTTGCCAGTGGAGCTGCCCTTTTAGATAGTAGGGTCCAAAGCCCCCTCCCCACCCCCCCGTATTTCATATGTCCTGCTTCTATCTTAAGGGCAGGGAGTACCAGAGAAGCCCTAGTAGTTAAAGCATGGGCTTTGGAGTAAGACAGTCCTGGGTTCAAATCTTGGGTCAACCAGTTTACTAGTTGTGTGATATGGGGTAATTTTCAAATTTTTCTGAGCTTTCCTTTTTTGTATGTGTGTGAAATGAAGATAACACAGGGTTGGACAATGATTAAAATTCGATAATGTATTGAAAGGAGATAATGTGAGGAATTCTGAGTTAAATAAGCTCAACAAGAGTGAACTACAATGATATCCATCCCGAGTCCTTGTACATTAATTGAGCAAGTACTATGGGTTGGGCCCTACATGGGTGCGGGAGATAGACGCTGTCATCAGTGGGAAGACAGACAAGTCCTAGATGATTGCATGTACAGTATGTGCAAGAGCTGGGACGGAACAAGAACACGGTGCTCTGGGAATAGGAGAGCACCTGCCTGGCAGCCCTGACGGGGAGGATCAAGAGCTGTCAGGGAAGGCTTACAGGAGGAGGTGATTCCTGTGAGAGCCTTGCGGGCGGAGTAGGAGTGAGCCAAGGGTACAGAGGGAGCACGGCCGAGCCAGGACACTGACATCTGAGAAGATGCCCCTTCGGGAAAACGGAGCGGCTCTGACAAAATGCAGCCACAAGGGTTTGTGGATGCCAGGTCATGCGGTTGGCTTCGTGCAGGAACTGATGCTTTGTTTGGAGGCGCTGATGGATGTGCCCCCTCCCGAGAGAGGACATTTAAGTGGAGAGCATGGAGTAAAGTATCCTGAAGTCATGAAATCAACACCGGTGCGGAGCTTCCCAGATCCTCGATCCTGGTCAAGCCCCACGTGTGACTTAATTACCCTAGTAACCTCTATACCTTTGTGGTCAACCAGCGATCACACCCACCCCCCTCGGGTTACTTCGAGGACTAGATGAAATTGTTTAGGCACAAGTTGGCAGCAAAGTGTGTGTCACCGAATAAGCATTTTAATAAACATCAGTTCTCTGTGCCTCAGCACTGCGTCGCGAAAACACGAAAGCCACGGCGAGGCCTGTCTCCCCCTCCCTCCCCGCCTCTCCAGCAGGGTCAGCGGCCGCCTCACGCCGGGCCAGGACGCCAGGATGTGCACTTGGCTGACCAGCAGAGCCGCCGCCACCGCGCATGCTCCGCCGGCCGCCTGGACCCCCGCGGGGCGGCGGGCGGGGCGGGCCGCGCGAGGACGCATGCGCAGACCCGCGCCGCCGCTCGGTCCAGTGCGGCAGCTGGAAAACCGCAGCTGCGGCGGCGGAGGCGGCTACCGCGCGGGCGGCCGCAGGGGAAGCGCGGGGCAGGGCTGGCCGGGCGGGGCCCGAGCGCCGGGCTGACGGCGTCCGCAAGGCGGAGGGCGCGGGGCGGCAGCGCGGCGGCGGCGGGGAGCGGGCGCTAGGAGGGACGGCTGCCGGCGCCCGCGCCGCAGGGACTTTGACGTTCTCCGCGGCGGCTCTGGCTGCGCCGGGTGGGGGCCGCCCGAGTACCTCCGCCGCGTCTCCTGCGGGTCCCAGCGGCCCCGCGCTCCGGCCGGCGGGCGCCCCGAGGGCAGGGCCGCGAGCGGAGGGCGGCGCTGCGGGCGGCGCGATGGCGGGACGGCCCCCGCGACGTGACCGCTGAGGACGCCCCCGCCGCGCCCGGGCCCGGCCGCGCCGAGACAAAGGGGAGGCGCCCGCACGCGCGCTCGCGGGAGGCTCGCGGGACGGCCGGACGCGGCGCCGCCTCATCCCGGGCCGGGCGCGCGGGGCCGATGCTCTGAGCGGCCCGGACCCCGGCCCGGACCCAGACCCCGACCCCCACCCCCCAGCGCCTACCCCGCGGCCGGCAGCACCATGTGAAGGGCGGCCCGGCGCCCCGAGCGCGTGAAGATGGGGGATGCTGTGGACCCCCGGGACGGGAGGAGGACGTTCATTGTTCCAGCCATCAAGCCCTTCGACCACTACGACTTCTCCAGGGCCAAAATCGCCTGCAATCTGGCCTGGCTGGTGGCCAAGGCCTTCGGGACAGGTACGTGGTGCCCGCCCCCCATCCCTCCATCCCTCCGTCCCCGCAGGCTACGCGCGTCCCCGTTTTGTTTCCCATCCTCTGGTCCCCTTCGCGCGTGTCTCCGCGCACAGGCTCGGGAACGCGATGGGAGAAGAAAGGGGTGGGGGGATAACGCAGGTTTGCTCTTCAATCAGGAGCCCTTGATTTGGGCAGGTGGGATGCGGCCAGATTTCTTTTATTGGATAGCAAAAGTGGGTGTTTTTTTTTTCCCCTCCCAGTGACCAATTTTGTCCTGTTTTTACATGGGGTGGTTTTAATTTGTGGTATTTTCCTCATTGTGCTGCATTCATTTCCCCCACAGTCATAGTTGTGATTACACCACCGAGAAATCTGAGTTGGTTTCGTTATTATTGGAAGGAGGTGGATGGCACACAGGCTACATTGATTTTGACATTTGTAACCATGGCTGCGATTCAGGATCCGTGGGCTGTACCGTGGCCTCTGTCGGAGCGCAGTGTTAATTTTTGTCGTCATTCTTGAAGCCCGTGTCCTCCCGTACACGTTTCAGGCTCTATTAAACCAGTTATTTAAACCCGATATTTAGCTTGCTGAGTGTCACGTCCTGTTTTTACTTCGTGTTCAGACACATTCCTTTTCCCAAACATTTTGGCTTCATAAATTAAGAAAAACAACAACTCCCTACTGTGGGATTTTTTTTTTTAATAGAAGAGTTTTTTGAGGGCATGTGCTGTTGACACAAATTGTATAGGACAGTAGGCGTCAGACATTCCCGCCTTTACCCAGTCTTTGCAAAATGACAGGAAAAGGGCCTCCTGTTGTAATTCCTTAGCTGTTGCTTTAGGAGCCCATGTTGTGGAGCTCTGAAAACATTACCTTCTCATGTGGAGATGCTCCTGGAAGGTAATTTAATCTGATAACTTCGAGTGATTTTGTAAGATTTCTGTGGCCTAGTTAATAAATATTGGATGTGTAAAATATTTATTGAGAAGTTTCTTAGTATTTACAGACTTTTCTCTCGATGTTAAATACAGGGTTTTTTTTGTTTTGGTTTGGTTTTTTTTTGAGGGGAAGAGGATGGCTTATTTCCAGTTTTAGGACCGTGAAAATTTGTGCGTAAATGTTTTAATTCATTCTTACTGTTTAAACATACACAACTGGATACATACACAGGTGACTATCAGGACTGCATATTTAGTTAACTAGCAAATGAATCTCAGTGTTTAGAAAACTATTTGAATTAGTTTTGAGGGAAACTTCACGTTACCGTGATTTTGTGCTTATGACAGCTTTTTTTTTATTTGAATTATCATGCTTTGATATTGAAGTAGAAAGATGTTAAAGGTTTTATTTATTTTTGGCTGCGTTGGGTCTTCATTGCTGCGTGTGGGGTTTTCTCTAGTTGTGGCGAGCAGGGGCTGCTCTTCGTTGCGGTGCGCGGGCTTCTCATTGCGGTGGCTTCTCTTTGTTGCATGGAGCATGGGCTCTAGGTGCACGGGCTTCAGTAGTTGTGGCTCGCGGGCTCAGTAGTTGTGGCGCATGGGCTTAGTTGCTCCGCAGCATGTGGGATCTTCCTGGACCAGGGCTCAAACCCGTGTCCCCTGCATTGGCAGGCTGATTCTTAACCACTGTGCCACCAGTGAAGTCCTGATATTAAAGGTTTTAAAATTAGCATCAGGAGTATATAATAAAAAATTTAATTTGAAATAATTTAGATTTTGAAGATTTCTTTGGAACTAAATGTGTAGAGTAACACCTCGGAGGAAACACAAAGTGTTAGTATATTTTTGCTTTCTGGCACCACTGATATCGGTGGTGAAAATAATTGATGTATTTTGGTTTTAACTTAAGCAGCATACTGAAGCTAATATCCATTTAGAGGAGAAATGAAAGCTATGTAAGTTTTTTTTTTGATGTGGACCATATTTTAAAGTCTTTATTGAATTTGTTACAATACTGCTTCTGTTTTATGTTTTTAGTTTTTTGGCTGGGCGGCATGTGGGATCTCAGCTCCCCGACCAGGGATTGAACCCGCACCCCCTGCATTGGAAGGTGAAGTCTTAACCAATGGACTGCCAGGGAAGTCCCTATTTAAGTATTTAGAAAAGATGGAAAGACTTAAGTTGATATAGTGACCTCTGTGGAAAAGCAGTGTGTACAAGATGGAAGGCAGAGGGAATAGCAAAAATATTTTCTTTCCTTCTGAAACTGAGGGGAAACTTGTAGTACAGATGTCACAGCGTTGCCCTGGATTCACAAGGGTTCCTAACCAGAAAACGGCCTATTCTCTGGATACCTGTCAGGCAAGCTTACTAGATCCTGGACCACTTGAGAAACAAGTGTTGAACACACTTGGCGAAGAAGAGAAGAGGAAGGCACAGACTATCAGTGGAACGTGTGTTGTGCCTGGGCACTGCACTAGATGCTTTGCATTATGTTGTATATTCGGGACTTACAGCAGCTCTGTGATGTAGGTAGCGTACTCCCCATTTAAAAAAGAGAGGACGCCAGTGCAGAGAGAGGTTAAACAACTTCCCCACGGTCACAGTTTTAGTACGGGCAGACATGAGCTTTGATTTGATTGTCTGACTAAAGGGTATGGCGTTGGTGAGGGCAGGCATGCCCCTTGTATGCCCGATACCTCAAACACATTGCTTTGTTTATTCCCACAGCATCCCTTTAGAAAGATATTGTCCTCGTTTTGCAGGTGAGGGAAGAAGCTCAGATGAATTTGCTCAAGGTTAAACATCTGGCGAGCGGTGGATCCTGCGGGCCAGTGCGGGTCTTTCTGACTCTTAAGTCTGTGCTGTTTACGCTGCTCTGCGGAGTAAGCCTCTTATCTGCCAGTGTGCAGAATGGGCATACAGCACGCGTTAGAAGTCTTATTGATTTATTTTCTTGAAAGGATGGGCAGATCTTAACACACTCTCAGATGGCTTAGATGAACGTTGTTGGTACTTACAGTTGTCTTGGCAACAGTTAGAGTGGATGAAAGTCATATTCAAAATGGAATGAAAATCAAGCTTAGAAGACCTTAAGAGTCACTTAGTAACAAGAAATTATATTATTAAGAATGTTATCTTTGTACATTTTGTTTATTCTTTAATCAACAGTCTTTCAACGTATAAATTTATATGGAGTGAGTTGAAAAAATGTAATGTTTCATTTCTTTTGATGTAAATTTTCTGCATTTGCTGCAGACACTGTTATATGGCAGATGTTAGTAGACAGCATATTTCAGAGGTGTTGCTAGTGGTATTCAGTTAATCATTCAAAACATTAGCCCAAATTTAAGTTATGATTTACTAAAATCACTTCTTTAATGATGACATGTCCGGTCTTCAGGCACCAATTTAGTCTTTTTCCGTGAGAAAGTTTCTAACGTTTGACATATTAAAAAGAAGTCAATTTTAAACTGTATGTTGGAAAATTCATTTAAAATGATAGCTAGAAGTCAATTTTGGGCACAGAATGAAGTTACTGAACTATAAAAAGTAAATAAAGCGCTAGCATTTTAATACCTAGAAAGCAGATAGAGTATTTACTTAATTTGAAGTCTTCTATCAGAGCTTGGAATCATATTCTTTTTCTTTACACTAAAAATATTCCAAATAACTCAAATCTTCATAGTTTATTGTGTGGAAGAAGGCAGGTGCAGTTTTGATCAAATGAAGAATAAGTTTGTTTAGGTGAATTTTAATCTGTAAACCAAATTGCGGAAGAGGGGGAAGTTGAACTGTGCTGTGTCTACTGTATTTGAACAGCTTAACCCGTTTTGCAGTGATATTACTGCGTTTGCTTTAAGTGCTTTGGGGAAAATGGTGGGTGCAAACCCTTTTATAACCTTCTTCCTTACTAAATTCTTGCATTTGGAGGCAGCTCTGTGAGGCTTGCAGGATTGCGGTTCCCCAGTCAGGGATTGAACCCAGGCCATGGCAGTGCGAGCGCTGAGTCCTAACCCCTGGACTGCCAGGGAACTCCCAGCATTTGGAGTTCGTAACGTGGAACTTAAGGCCCAATTCCTAGTGTCACTTTATCATTTCAACTTTATCAACTATCATTCTCCCTTTCATACCGTGTAGTTTGATACAAACTACAAAACATGTAGCAGAATATAAAATCATCTGCTATTTTAAATACCCTTTATTTCATTTCTTTATATATCCCAACATGTTTTCTCAAAATCCTGTTTCACACCTGACTCTCATGCACGTGTGAAGGATGTGCTATCAGCGGAGAGAGACTGATTGCAGAGAGGCCTGTCTGGGAAGTTCTTGTAGGAGTCTGGGCAAGAGATGCTGAGAGCTTGAAGCAGCCGCGCGGAGATGCTGCTAATATTTATTGAGTACTTACTGTGTGTCGGTCACTTTCCATGTATCATCTCATTTTAATCCTCATGACGGCCTTGAGAGGTGGAAACTGTTCATCACTCCAGTGTTACTGATGAGGAAATGAGGCCCAGAGGGTTAGGGACCCACCCAAAGCCACCCAGCTTATGGTGCTGTGTTCTGAACCTGATTTCAGGCTGCCCACTTTACCATGTGCTGTCTGGGGAGAAGTCAAATTAATGGAAAAGAGGCAAAAGATAGAAAAAACATTGCACAGGTATAATCCCTAGTGTTTCTTTTTTTTTTTAAAAAAAATAAATTTGTTTATTTATTTATTTAGTTTTAGCTGCGTTGGGTCTTCGTTGCTGCACGCAGGCTTTCTCTAGTTGCTGCGAGCTGGGGCTACTCTTCGTTGCAGTGCGCAGGCTTCTCATTGCAGTGGCTTCTCTTTGCTGCGGAGCACGGGCTCTAGGCGCGCGGGCTTCAGTAGTTGTGGCGTGTGGGCTCAGTAATTGTGGCTCGCAGGCTCTAGAGTGCAGGCTCAGTAGTTGTGGCACACGGGCTTAGTTGCTCTGTGCATGTGGGATCTTCCTGGACCAGGGCTCAAACCCGTGTCCTCTGCATTGGCAGGCAGATTCTTAACCACTGCGCCACCAGGGAAGTCCCCCTAGTGTTTCTAAATGACTGAATTCAGGGTGCATGGGGGGAGGATGAGGCCCCCTGAGGTTGCAAGGAGAATGAGGTTACTTGAGCTTTCGAGATCTGGTGACTGGGAGGGTGAGTCCAGTGCCATTGGCAGAGACGGAGAGCAGCAAGTTAAACGGCAAGTCAGCTTTGTTCTGGGGAACCTTGAGCTTGATGTGTTGGCCAGATACCTTATCTGAGAAATCTAGTAGGGTAGGTAGCTGTAAAGGTGGGTAGGGAGTAAGATTGACCAGGTGAAGCTACAAAATAGCAATTTGGGAATCTTCTGCGTATGAAGTGTGATTGAAATCAGAAGTAGATGACACCATAGAGCGACAGAAAAGATTTGAGACAGAATCTACGGTGGTGAACACTCAGAATAGTTTTGGGAGGAGGCTGAGGAAAAGGAGGTGGAATTAGAGCAGGGAGTTAGGAAGAGAATTAAGGAAGTGTGAAGATACTGAGGCCCTGGAAGGAGAAAGTTTCCAGGAGGGTGGTCTTATTAACAGTGTCAAAGGCTACAGGTATTTAAACCACCCCTGAGTGGCACATACGGGTGGCGGGTGGAGAACGTGGTCTGTGTGCCAGCACAGAGCTGGGAACCCAGTACCGTTAGTGCAACAACATAGACCAGTAGGACTGGAGGAGGTTTATGTGATGAGTAGTGGGAGATGCAGCTTGAAAGGTAAATTGGGATTGTTTGAAGGGCCACATTAGGGAATTTGGTATTTGTTTAGTAGATAAATAAATTATCCTAAGCACATTGGATTTTTGAAAAAGCTACTATGATTTATTGAGCACATACTTTGTGTTAAGTACAGTTTTGAACATTTTATATGCCTTATTTTAATTCTGAGAACGACCCTATTAAGTAGATATTATTTTATTTCTTCGTCTGCCACTCTAAGGTCGGGTTTCCCACTGCAGAACTACTGGCTGGCTCCTTCCTTGTTGAGGGGGCCGTCCTATGCATTGTAGGATTTTAGCAGCATCCTGGCCTCTACCCACTAGGTGACAGTGGTATTCCCCACTCCTACTTCTTCCCCAGTTGTAACACCCAGAAATGTCTCCAGACATTGCCAGTGTCTCCTGGGGCCAATACGACCCCAGCTTAAGAATCACTGCCATGAAGACTGTGAGATACACCTTCAATTTAAAAAGGTTTTTTGGACATTGAAGTACAAATTTGTTACAACATGTCCTGATTTCACAGATATTCAAATGGAAAATAAGATTTTAGGAAATATGATAGTTTACCCTTTTTATAAAAGAGGAAATGGGTTTAGAGGGGTTAAATAACTTGCCCTTGATCATCCAGCTTGTAAATGGTGGAACAAAAATTAGAGTCAAAACCTTTATGATACTAAAGTTTGTATTTTGACCTGTGTTATACTCTTCCTAGAGTTCATTACAGTTTTGTAGTATAATACTGGAAGTGAAGGCACAAAGAAAGCGTGAAAACCTTTCAAATGTAAGTCTTAAATTTTTTGGTTTTTTGTGGAATTTAAAAGTATATTTAATTTTTCTTCAACAAACCTGTTTGTATTTGATTAGTTAGTACAGAACTAGGAAACATATTTAGCATCCGTCTGTCATTTCAGGGTCGTCCCCCCCCACCCACAGTGGATCTAGTTTTTTAGGTACTAGTTTATGGGCCTTTTCTATTGGTAAATTACAAGTAATGATCTTTAAATTAATATTACACATTTGTTAGTAGTCATAGTGTGGTGCTTCTGCTGAGATAATAATTGTATTTACTGGTCACATTTAGCACTTTCCTTCCTGTGCCTTGCATGGTTTCTCCTTTTCTTTTTCTTTTTATTTATTTGTTTGTTTGTTTATTTATTTATTTATTTATTTATTTATTTATTTATTTTTAATGTTGGGGATAGGAGTTTTTATTTATTTTTGCTGTATTGGGTCTTCGTTTCTGTGCGAGGGCTTTCTCTAGTTGTGGCAAGCGGGGGCCACTCTTCATTGCGGTGCACGGGCCTCTCACTATCGCGGCCTCTCTAGTTGTGGAGCACAGGCTCTGGATGCGCAGGCTCAGCGGCCATGGCTCACGGGCCCAGTTGCTCCGCGGCATGTGGGATCTTCCCGGACCGGGGCACGAACCCGTGTCCCCTGCATTGGCAGGCAGATTCTCAACCACTGCACCACCAGGGAAGCCCCTCCTTTTCTTTTTAAACACGCATTCTGCATCAACATAACGTTTTGGGTTAAAGGGCGACACCCCAACACTGTAGTGTCTTTCCAGCTCTCCTTCTACCACCTGCTCCCTTTCTGGGGGCCTTTTTCCTAAAGTCTTTGTCTCAGTTCCCCTGCTTGCCAAATAGTCATGATGATAAGCATTTGTTTTGCCTTCTTTAGAAGAAAAAGCATATACATTGAAACATGAATTGATCCATCTCACACTTAGGCTACCTTTGGATATTCTGTTTCCCATTGTGGAATGGGATTGTATTTCTTTAATAATTTCAAAGAATTCTTTTTATTCAAAATACTTTTTTCAGGAATGAAATTGGGTCATTTATAGAGACGTGGATATATCTAGAGAGTGTCATACAGAGTGAAGTAAGTCAGAAAGAGAAAAACAAATATCGTATATTAATGCATATATGTGGAACCTAGAAAAATGGTACAGATGAACCATTTTGTAGGGCAGAAATTGAGACACAGATGTAGAGAACAAATGTATGGACACCAAGGCGGGGAAAGCCGCGGCGGGGGCGGGGGTGGTGGTGGTGGGATGAATTGGGTGATTGGGATTGACATGTATACACTGATGTGTATAAAACCGATGACTAATAAGAACCTGCTGTATACAAAAAAAAATAAAATTCAAAAATTAAAAAAAAATAAACTTTTTCAACTATGAACTGGGAAAAATAAAACAGAGGCTGGGAATTCAGCACTAGAGAGAAAACCGAAGTCCCTCTGTAACCCTCACAGTCGCACCCTGAGTGTTAGGCCTAGTCATGTTTATGAAGCACCTGAAAATGTTTCTTGTTTTTTTTAATTTAATTTAACTTATTTATTTTTGGCTGCATTGGGTCTTTGTTGCTGCGAGCAGGAGCCACTCCCCTTAGCGGTGCGCGGGCCTCTCACTGCAGTGGCTTCTTTTGTTGCAGAGCACAGGCTCCAGGCACGCGGGCTTCAGTAGTTGTGGCACGTGGGCTCAGTAGTTGTGGCTCGCGGGCTCTGGAGCACAGGCTCAGTAGCTGTGGCACACGCTCCGCAGCATGTGGGATCCTCCCCGACCGGGGCTCGAACCCGCGTCCCCTGCATTGGCAGGTGGGTTCTCAACCACTGTGCCACCAGGGAAGTCCCGGAAAATGGTTTTTTGAGGTAAAGAAATAGAATTTCAGTTCACTGAAAAAGTGTTCGTCTCCTTACTCCATATTTAACAAATCCAGGTTCCTGGGAACGTGTGTGTATGATCTTGAAAAGTTATTTTGAATCTACCCCCGCTCCCACTCCCAGCCCTCTCCTTCAAACCATTTTCTGTCTCTAAATGGGAATTACAAGGAAATTTTAAGTACTTTAGGCTCTTAGAATAAAAAATATTTGAAATGTTTGAAATACTTTAAAAGACATTTGTCCTCAGCAAAGGAAAGTTTCAAAGTAGATGGTTTTCATTTTTTTCTGCTGGCATTTTACTGCTACTTTCAAGATTCTCTTTCAACTGTCTTCTTGTTTTCCATTTTTTTTGTGTGTGACATTCATATTACGAGGGTGCTGACTTGTAAATTTTTCTCTGATTTACGCGTTTTGTAGAATTTTGTATTGTAACAGATTTTGAAACAGCAGAAATAAACTTTTTTCTTTTTTAGCTACCTCCATTTTTTTTAACATAGATTTTAGAGGTCTTGATTATAAGTTCTTGAAATTTTACTTTTGACACTTAATAGTTTTTGAAGAGGTGAGACAGGCAGGCACTGATTCAAAAGTCCAGAGGTATAAAAGGCTAGGTCTAGTGGAAAGTCTCCTTCCCTCCTGGACCCTGAGCCACTCAGTTTGTGTTTTAAACTTGGTAATGTTGTTGGAAGACTGTTTCTCAGAAGATCTCTGGGAGTGCACTTACAAATGGTGGAAATGGTGATTTTAATGTCACGTGTATTTGACCACAACAAGGAAAAAGATCTCTTGGATACAGAGCAGAAAATGCATCGGAGGGAGACGAAGGGTTGTGAAGGGGGAACAGTTAGGAAGTTGTTATGGTCCAGGTGAGAGGTGGCAGCGGCTTGAAGGCGGATGGATACGGAAGGAAGTGGATGCGCGTCAAAGGTAAGACTTGGTAGTTGGTTGGGCACGGCGAAGGGAAGATGGTATTGTGGGGCGTGTGAAGACTGCTGTTCCTTACTGAGGAACAGAACAGTAGGCGAGGGCCGGGTTGTGTGTGCGAAGGAAAGGACGGGAGAGAGCAGCGCCGAGACGGTGGGCTGTGCGCGGAGCCCTTGGAGAGGCCCGCGTGGGGCTCAGAAGATCTCGGGGATGAGAGACGAGGTGGTGATGGAGACTCACAGGGTGGGTAAGTGCCAGTCACCCCGCGGGAGAGTGTGGGGAGGCCCCCAAGACAGGAGAGCCGCAGAGAGTGACCAGAGGGGAAGTGAGGAAGCGGGACAGGAGGTCCAGCTTGGGGGGGTGAAGGCGTGGCCGGAGGCGCCTCGGGATTTCGCAGCTCGGCGGAAGGTGTGGAGGGGAAGCGGGGAAGCGAAGCGGCCGGGGCGGCCGGGGCGGCCGGGGCGGCCGGGGTGTGTTCACTGCCGCACGGAAAGCGCACCTGGGAAGCGCACCTGGGACCTGGATCGGCAGAGGGCAGCGGTCGGGGTGGCGGGGGCAGGCTCGGGCCTGGCGGGGTGGGGGTGGGCGGAGCCCTCCTCCCGCGCCCCGCCCTCTCTCACGTCCTGTCCCACGGCACCCAGGGCTCTTCAGGGAAACTTCTCTGCCCTTCTCCCGCCTCCTCCTTCCTCTTCAAGCGGACAAATCCGTTTGACGATGGCAAATCCTAAACAGCTACGATGACAGCGAACTCCCTGTACCCCGCGTCTGACCTCCACGGCCAGCGGCTCACCCCCGACCCAGCCGCCGGTTATTTAAAGCAAGTCCCCGACATCGTGTCATTGCATCT
Source organism: Hyperoodon ampullatus (assembly GCF_949752795.1). Classification (NCBI taxonomy): domain Eukaryota; kingdom Metazoa; phylum Chordata; class Mammalia; order Artiodactyla; family Ziphiidae; genus Hyperoodon; species Hyperoodon ampullatus. The sequence goes on from NC_136915.1 coordinate 196,849,276, forward strand.
ATAAACATACTAGTGTCTCCGGCAGCCAGGGGCTCCCTTTTTATTTTTTTAATTTATTTATTGTTTAAGATTTTTTTTTTTAAGATTTTTTGATGTGGACCATTTTTAAGGTCTTTATTGAGTTTGTTACGGTGTTGCTTCAGTTTGACGTTTGGGTTTTTGTTTTGGCCCGGAGGCATGTGGGATCCTAGCTCCCCAGCCAGGAATCGAACCGCACCCCCTGCCTTGGAAGGTGAAGTCTTAACCACTGGACCGACGGGCAAGTCCCCAGGCGCTCCCTTTTTAAACTTTGCCGTGGTCCTGCCATCATCACACCGCTCCACATCACCAGTCATCTTTTTGTTTTCACTTTTCTGTCTTACAGTTCATTTGTTCCAGTCAGTATCTAAACAGGGGCCAGCCTTTGCAATTTGGTATGTCTCTCTAAGTTTTTTAAATATATAGGCTCCCCCTCCATCTAATTTTGTTTTCCTTACAGTTTACTTACTGGAGAAACCGTAGTATTTGTCCTGTCGTTTCCCACGGCCTGGATCGCCACGGGATTGTTTAACACGTTTCTTTTTGTCCCCTGTATTTCTTATACATTGACAGTTAAAGATAGAGAATTGTACAGATTCAAGTTTGATTTTTTTTTTTTTTTTGCATACTCCATAGGCTTGTGTACTTCCACCAGGAGGCACTTGATGTCTCGTTATTTCTCTTTGTGTCGTGACTTCTTTGTTTGTTAGTGGGAATTCTCTTCCCTGTATTAAATGTCGGGTGCCCTGGGGGAGAAATTTCCACAACGAACTGCCAGGCAGCCACCCTGGAGGTCACGGAGCAGGAAGACTCACACACAAACTCAGAGTGCTTCAATCACATGGATTGTTAAATCAGTTCACAGTGCGAAGCGAGGGGAAAGAAAGGTGGGGTGAATGAACACACCCTCTCCGAATCCTGCAGCACACCACACCTCGTTCTTTGTCCGTCTCTTTCTGCTCCATCAGCCTTGCCCACAGATGGTACGGTTGCAACAACCAGCGCTGAGGTTTGAACAAGGAGGCCCACAGTGACACAAGGCTGCACACTTGCTCCATCAGAGACGCAGAGGACATGCATGCCTGTCACAGCTGTGGCTTGTCGGGAAGCCTGATGAATAGCCTTGGGTCTTGTGTGCCTTGGGCAGGCCAGAATGTGTGTCACTGATGGGTGGCCCAGTTGAGCATTCATGAATTTTAAGTGTTCATGTATATTTAGTGTTCATTGCCTGTTGTTTGTTTAGCCTCATGTATATTTACTATATCATGAATATGTATTGCCTGCTGTATCTTGTGTATCATGAATAGTTAGCACCTTGGGACCTCATGAATATTAGGTATCTTCTGGTTTTTCCATTCCTTACTATGTTTAACATACATATGCTGCTAACCACTTACCTTTATTTGGTACATTCTTTGAGTTCTGTCCATGATTAACAACTTTTTGCTTACTAGTACTTCTCTATACTTCAAATATCTTAAAAAGTTTCACATATATTTTACAGACTTAGGCGTCTTTTATAACAGAATTGGATCGCCTCGGAAGTAAAAGTGCATTTTCTGAGGTACAGGAAAGGCAGGATAACTGTTCTGTTCTCTTCCTTTATTGGGGGGAAATTGGGCCAAAGTGAATGGATCACTGGCCCCCAAGAATCTGGAAGGGAGTAAAGAATAGGGAGAAAGAGCATTTAAACAGTGGTGACGAGAATGTGCAAAGGCTTTGCAGGGGAAGGGAGCATGCGTGGTTCCGGGAACTGAATGGGCCAGCAGGGGCAGGGTCCTGTCTTTCTTGTAGGTCAGAGGAAGGCTTTGAGTCCTTAAAGAAGCAGAAGTCATTGAAAACCCTGAGGTTTGGCAGGGTGTGTGACATGCTCAAGTTTGCCTATGGGAAATAAGCAGATTCTGGCTACAGTAGAGAATGGTTTGGAGTGGGGACAGGTGTGAACATGGCAAAGACAAGTTTAGGAGTAATGCAGTAGTGCAGATGCGAAGTTCCGAGAGCCGGGACCAGGAGGTGTGAGTTGAGATGGCGAGAAGGGGAGGGTTGGGCTGGATTTGGTGATGGATCTGGTCTGGGGCTTGAGGGACGCCTAGATGCCGCTGTACTTACGTGATGCAGGGAACACCGGGAGTGATGATGCTTGGGGAGGAGACTGATTTGGGGCATTTTGAGGTGTCATGACTCTCTTCAGCGTAATTTCAAATGTATAAGAATAGTACAAGGAATCCCTGCATACCCTCTCCCCAGGGTTACCAGTTGTTAACCTTTTGTCCCATTTTCTCCCTTTCCCTTCCCCCACACAAATCCGTGTGCGTCTGTATATACACACACACACACGTAATGTTTTCTGAGCTGTCTGAGAAAGAATTAGAGACATTGTACCCTCTACCCCTAAATACTTCAGACTCTCTCCTGATGAGAGATGAACGCTAAGTCTCAGATAATCTCAGTAAAATTATAAAAATAAGGAAATTCAACTTCGACACCGTATTATCTAATCCACATCCCCTATTCAGATTTGCCATTGTCTCAATGTCCTGTGTTGCTGCTTTTTTTTCCCATTCCAAGATGCAGTCCAGGATCGTGCATCACATTTAGTAGACTTGTCTCCGTCGGCTCCTTAACCTGGAACGGCGTTTCCGTCTGTCTGTGTCTCCCATGATACTGACACTGTGAAGCCTCAGCACCCCAGCAGCATGCTGAGCCGGGTGGCAGGCCCCTGCCCTGGGCACTGTCTTTGCCCTGTGCCCCTGGCACAAGCAGGCAGTTCCCTGCAGGCTCCAGCTGGGCCACCTCCTGCCTCGTGGTCCTCTGCCCTCTCTGGAATGCTGGGCCCTCATTCCGCCCCTGGGCTCCACGACTGGGACGACGATGAGATTCTGGCATGGCTGCGGGCAGTGTCCCAACAAGAAAACCTAGCCAGTCTGAAGGCACAGTACACAGACGCCTGCCCCAGACAAGAGGTGATGGAGACCCAGGAACCGGAGACGTTTCCCGACCGCCTCCTCCTCCTGTCCCCTGGTGCCACCCCATCTTCTGTGGCTTTCTTCCTTCTTGTCCTTTGACCACCTACTCTCTACTCTCCCTCCTTCCCTCCCTGCTCGCCTCCAGCTGACCCGCCCACGCACCCCCTCTCATCCCTGCCACCTCCATCACCTGGCTCTCCAGCAGCAGGTGTGCTTTATTGCCCCCTGCCTGGCAGCATCCCTGTGTTCCTCAGGGGGCTTGGGCAGGGATGCCCAGGGGGCACCAGAGATGAACCACTGGGCAGCCACGCAGCCCCAGAGGAGAAATATCTAGACAGAGCTCAGTTTCCTTACCCTCTGTTCCTCCCAGGATCAGACAGCTTGACATCCTCTCCCTCATACACCGAGATGCCAGGGAGGTGGGGGCAGGAAGTAGGAAATCCCAGTTCTCAGCACCCCCAAAATGTCTGAGCCTGCAGTGTCGATTGGTTCCCCTTATTAAAATGTCTTTTTATCTTATGAAAACAGTAGGCCAGTTATTTTATAGAATGTCCCTCATTTGGATCTGTCTAACGTGTCTTCTTGATGGATTCAAGTTATACAAACCTGGCGGGACGACCACAGAAGAGGTGCTGTGTTTTCAGTGTGGGTTGTGTCAGGGGCACACGATGTCCGTTCAGTTGTTGATGCAGACTTTGATCACTTGCTTCAGGCGGTATCTGCCACTTCTTTCCGCTATAAAGTTATTATTTTCCATCTTTAATTAAGAAGCAATTCGTGAGGAGATAATTTGAAATACCCTGTTCATCAAACCCACCAATTTAGCATCCAAAATGATTCTTGCTTGAATCAGTTGTTATCCCATTTATTTTTTCCCATTTTTAGTTGGTCTTCTACTACAAGGAAGAGTTTTCCCTTCTTTTTCTTTCACATACTTTTTCATTTATTTGTTTACATCAGGGTGGACATTCTTGTTTTATTCAGTGGGTTATAATCTTTTATTGTCATTATTTATTTTGATGTTCAGATTGTCTCAGATTTGGTCAATGGGATCTCCTTCCGGCTGAATCCTGTGACCTTTTGATATGGTCCCATCATTTGTTAGCTTTCGCACACACACGCACACACACACACACACACGCACACACACACGTTCTGAGCTGATCTTGCAGTTTTCCTGCTCCAGCCCAGGAGGAAACAGCCATTTCTGGAGGAGTCTTGGTTTGTTTTAATGGGAGGCATATTAGAAACTGAGATATAGGTGCGAGGCTTATTGCCGCTGGGATTTAGCAGACAGAGCTAGGAAACACGCATGTGCAGATGTGACATGCAGCTACAGCTGCTTCTCTCTCGGTCACAGATACATGCCAACCACGATGTGTCCACACTGACACTTCCCATCTCAGTCCAGCCCCACAGAGCTCGCTCTGACCCCGCCTTTCCATGTTTCTTACTGCCCTTGTCTCTGATAAACCAGGCTCTGGTTTGGGGTTTGGGGTTTCTTTGCGATGTAAAGAGTTGTGAGGACCTGGAGCTCAGGAGAGGTCCCTGTGGCTCTCTGGGCAGGGAGAGGAGTGGAGGAGGTGACTTCAGCAGGTCTTGGGTGCGGGGAGGGAGCAGGGGCACTGCCTTAGCTGGTGTCTTCCTTGAAGGCCAGGCTCAGTTGAGGTACTTTACCTTGTACATTCTTAAATATTTGAGTGCCTGCTGTGTTCCAGGCACTGTCCTAGGTGCTGTGACAGAGGACAGGAAAGTATCCCGCTCTCCTCGAGGCTGCGTTGTAGTGGGAGGGGGTCGAAATAGGCTAACCTAAATATTATGGGATAGTAGTAATTGAAACAGGACGCCTGCGTAGGGTCAGGGAAGGTGTATATGGGAGATGACCGCTGACTGAGCTCCCGATGGGAAGGGCCGACCGCAGGAGGAGGGTGAGGGGCCGGGGAGTAGCTAGGGGCCGGGGAGTAGCTGGTGCCCAGGCCCCGAGGGACAGACGTGGCACCCTGTAGTGTCTGCGGTGTGGTGGGCCCAGAGGTGGAGGAACTTGAAGTCAAGGGCAGCCATGGCTGCACACCTGTGCAGGCTGTGGAGCCTGAACTCAGGACAGACGGTTCCTGCGCTCACGGTCCCGGGTCAAGGAAGACACAGCTTTTAAATCCAAAGCCCCAGTTTTCCCCACTCTGTCATGCTGCCTCCTGCTGGTAGTGAATGTCGGTTAACTGAAAAAGGGTTGGTTTTGAGAGGGATACTATTGCAGAAGAGTGGCCTAGTGGGGAAGACTGTCAGGTTTTTCAAAGCAGGTACAGGAGTAAATGAGGATTACTAGTACAGAATCTGGGAGTTGAGGGGAAATTTGAAATCTGGTGGGAGTCCCTTTAGGGCAAGACTAATGACTAAAATTAAAAAAAATAATAGTAACATTTTCATTCATCAAGTATTTATTTCGTGCTCACCGTGTATCAGGTAGTAAGATGCTGCGGTTTGTATTATGGGGAGTAATTATGGTCCTTGCTCTCTGGTCATGTAGTAGGTACTCTTGTTTGTTTAGTTAATCTTTATTGGAGTAGAATTGCTTTACAACGTTGTGTTAGTTTCTGCTCTACAGCAAAGTGAATCAGCTCTACGTGTACATATATCCCCTCTTTTTTGGATTTCTGTGAGATACTCATTTTAATACATCCTTGTCAACAGTGGGTTTAAAAATTATTTGCCATTTTGATAGGCAAAGTCTCATTGTAACTTTCTTTGATTACCGGTACTATGATTTTAAAAAAAAAATGTTAACTGACCATTTTTGTGTCTTTTGGTTAATTTAGAGTTCTAGGTGTAGGGCTTACTTTTACTTGGAGTTTTTGAAACTCACAAATTCTGTCTTAGTAATTGCCTTGGACATAATTTTTAGTTGTGGAAAATAAGGCAGTGTTCCCATGGTTGAGTGGTGATATCTCTGAATTGCGTTCCCCTTGTACCCCCTGACCGTTCACTGTTGTAAGGAAATCTGTGTCATTTGCTGGTGTATGGATGCAACTAGTACTAACTCAGCTTTATAGAAAAGTGCCTTGAGCAAGACTGTTTCTGTGCCCTCTGCGTGTGCCCAAGCATTTCAGGTGATTGTTAATTTCAAAGCTTAGCTCTAGTCAGGATTTATAATAACACGAGTAAGGTAGGTTCTTGCTTACGTCCTGGTGCACAAGAAAAACTTGTCTCATCCTTCGCAATTCTGGGAGCGGAGTTTCAGTTTCTTCAAGTATTAATTTCTTACCTTCTTGTACTCTGGAGATGAGAGGGAGGGTGAAACCTCTTATCTTTGATTTTGCCTGTTTATTTTCTAATATGTGGTTTCAGTTCATTTGTTTTAAAAATGTGATACAACTCCAAACTGTTTTCTAAAAAATGATAGTCTTGTACTGTTGGCAAAATGATAGACATTTTCGAAGTCTTCTTTTAAGCATATTTAGTTCTTGAAGACTTGTTCTTGAAAGTGACCTACTTTACAATACTCAGTATGCAGTTTTGCATTCTTTTGGGGTAGAATAATCTGTCTTTGTCATATTCTTGAAACATTCTTTGACTTGCTGTGGATCCCTTCCCTTTTCCTTGCATTGAGATCTTTTTGAAACTTACATTTTCATCACTTAGATTTGTGGGTTCGCCCCTAAGCCATATGTTTTCCACCTTCCAGCTTGTTGATCCTGGCAAACCATTGTTATTTTTGAATCTGTTTAGCTACAAGGTTTAGAGCTAAGACTCTGCATTTATCAGCTATGTGTCCTTGGGCAAGGTAACCTTTCTTGAGTTCCTTATCTGTAAAATAGGGACAAGAGGGTTGTTAGTGTTGAACGACAGAATGCATGTTTGTGACAGTGCCCGCGCATAAAGGCCCTTACTAAGTATTATACATTCCTAATATTTTTCTGTGTATTGTCTGATTTGACAGTTCCACCAAGTTGTAATAAAGATCATGTGTGAGAATGGATGTAAAAGCCGTAAATAAATGTAAGCGGATGTACAGGTGTGGTGAAGTTTGTAATCCTGATCATGAGCAGTCACTTTTCTTTGCACAGCTGATGTTTAGGTACCAAGTCACCTGCATTAGTCACTTTTTATTGTAATAGGGGAAAAAATCTATTATGTATACATTTTATAATAATTATCTTAAAATCAAATAATTTCCCTTTTAAATTTGCTCTCCGAGTAGCTTCCATTTAGCTCCTGTGATACTAAAATTTAAGTGGGTGCCAGCACCGTGTCCTGTAGATTACAACGGAGCTCGTGGATCACGCTGAGGCAGCTACTGAGTTTAAGGCTGGCTCACTACTGGTTAATGCCGCTATGAAGGAAGGGAAGTGTTTTCAGTTATTAAATGAGGATGATATTTTTAGATGTCTCCAAAATCCCCAATTGGTACATCTACTCTTGACCTCTTTCCGGAGTCCTGTATTCCCAGCTGCTTTTTGGATATTTCCACTTGGATATTTTTGCTGTTGTTTCAAACTCAGCATATGTAAAACTAAGTTTATGATCTTGCTTCTGGAGTTGATGCTTCCTCTGATTTTCTTTTCTCTTTTATTTTTTTAATTTTAAATTTATTTATTTATTTTTGGCTGCGTTGGGTCTTTGTTGCTGCGTGCGGGCTTTCTCTAGTTGCGGCGAGCAGGGGCTACCCTTCATTGCGGTGTGCGGGCTTCTCACTGCGGTGGCTTCTCTTGTTGCGGAGCATGGGCTCTAGGCGCGCGGGCTTCAGTAGTTGTGGCACAGAGGCTCAGTAGTTGTGGCTCGCGGGCTCTAGAGCGCAGGCTCAGTAGTTGTGGTGCACAGGCATAATTGCTCCACGGCATGTGGGATCTTCGCAGACCAGGGCTCGAACCCGTGTTCCCTGCATTGGCAGGCGGATTCTTAACCACTGCGCCACCAGGGAAGCCCCTTGATCATTTATTGCTTAGTGTTGTCTCCAGTTTCTGAATTGCTGTCTGTCTAGATTATTTGTAGACTACTGGCTCCTGGAGGGTAAGGATTATTTCTAAATCCTTGAATTCCCCAGAACCAAACTCATATATAAAGGGAACGTGCAATCATTATGATACTATTATTTGTTGAAAATATTTTTCTAAATGATAGGACCTGTCAAAAACTTTAAGGTAAAATTGCTACGTTGTATATTAATATCGCGAGAACACCTTTTGGGAGGCTGACGTTGCTGAGCGCTGTGGCATCGCCGGGCTCACGCTGAAGCTGCCTGTTCAGGAGGCTCCTCGAAGCCCTGTGGGCGGCGGGTGGCCCCGAACCCTCATTCTCCGGAGCAGGCGGGCGGGGGCCTGGCTGGTGTCGGGCCAGAGCTGCCAGGTTCTGTGACTGTGGCTCTACGCCAGCTTCCTGCTCAGATGCCCGCCTTTCCTCGTGGGGGACGACGCCCGGCCTTGCCTGGCGTTCTTCCCGGGGGATGGCCTGGCCGCCAGAGAGAAACTCAGAGGCCGTCCCGTCGCCCAGCTGCCCTGTCTGTCTCCCTCGAAGGGAGCAGCCGGGTGCCCAAGAAGGCTTTTTGGGGTGGGGGGTGGGGTCGGCGGGAAGGCGGAGGAAACAGGGCTTCCCGGTGTGCGGGACTTGTAAGGGTGGTTCTCCGTGAACCGCAGCTGTAGCTGCCGCTCAGCAGCCTCCGCGGGCCCGCAGGAAGGGAGAGGCCAGCGGCGGGCGGAGGCGGAGGGACGGCTCGCAGTGGGCGGGTTCTAATTGGCAGCCGGCGAGCTGGGCAGCTTTGGGCAAGGGATTTTATACTCCCAGGCGTCGAGGCCTAGCGTTCCCCGGAAATAGCTGTTATCGTGCGTTTCCTGGTTGAGCGCCTGAATGAGCGGATTCGCTGGAATGGGCTTTTCGGAGCCTTTTAGCTGGCTCTCTGTGTTGCAGCGTGCACGTGGGGATACTTTCCGCAGACTCCCCGGACTCAGAAGACGTCTCTCCTTGATCGCTTGGTAGTCGCTTTTTAGAACATACTCGGAACCGTATCCTCTGTAAAGGAAAATTCTATCTCTTTCTCGTTGCAGATTACCTGCCAAGGTCGAATAAATCATCTTTTCAGTTACAGCGTTATTGTTATTTTTAGAAGGAATCTTAACTTTTAAGACATGAATAATTATTAGATAAACTGTGTTTCTTTTATAAAAATCTTGTAAGAATTCGTTTCCCCTTAATCTTTGTAGAAAATGTGCCAGAGGAGCTTCGCGAGCCGTTTTACACAGATCAGTACGACCAGGAGCACATCAAGCCGCCGGTTGTTAACTTGCTTCTCTCGGCTGAACTGTACTGTCGCGCCGGGAGCCTCATTCTCAAGAGCGACGCCGCCAAACCCCTTTTGGGCCATGATGCTGTCATCCAGGCTTTAGCACAGAAAGGTCTTTATGTCACTGACCAAGAAAAATTGGTAACAGAACGAGATCTCCACAAGAAACCCATACAGATGGTGAGTCTTTATACACCCAAGATTATTTTGTTTCAAGCGTGTACGTTTGTGAATTGTATTCTAATACGGAGGGACATAGGTTTTACAATTGCATTGTCATCTCTGCCTAGAGTTTAAAAAATACCTTTTTTTCTTACAAGCCTCATTTTCAGATTAAGGAAGATTTTTAAAAATTGAAGTATAGTTGATTTACAGTGTTGTGTTTCAGGTGTATAGCAAAGTGAACAAATTAAGGAAGATTTTAATAAACTATTTTGGAATGTTTGGTGCTATAATAATACCTGGGAGAAACAATTACATAATTTCCAACTAAAGTAAAGTGATTATTTTTTTTGATTTAAAAACTTTTTTCCATCATAGAGACTAGAAGAGATGTAGAGTGCATCCTTTTATTCTCATTAGGAAAGAGACGGGATTTGTAAGTGTTCATTTACAAGCTTGAATGACCTCTTGGTAAATGTCTGTACATCAGATACTTTAGTTTATTTAACAACTTGAATTCGTTCTTGTGGAAAACACACAACGAAGGGCTCTGCGCTGGCTTGGGACTAACAGGCAGGCCTCTCTCATGATAGTCTCTGGAGACACACAGATGCTGAGGTTCATCGTATGCTGCTTCAGTCTGCGGTACCGCTTTAGCTCAGGTTTACAAAACCCTGGGCATCGTCGAGAATGGCATTAGAACAGCGGATTCGCACATTTAATTAAATCATGCTCTTGTATGGGACATTCCTTACTTCGGAGGAAGGAGAGAGATATACAAGAAGAATATATGAAATTTTGAAATTGAAGAATTTCAAAGAATGAACGAAAAGTAGTTTACCAAAAATAGTGCTGAAAGAGATGATTGACCCACTTCTGCTTTCTGCCTATTTTCCTTCTTAAAAAAAAACACGGTTACTTTCAAGAAATGGAGAATAATGTCTCAAGAAAAATTTAATGAATTTAGTAATAGATTTATAATAGAATTATTAAGGAAAACTAAGAGTGTTTATTATCAGATGTGAGATTTTCACCTCTCACTGACGGCTTCAAGTCCACCTTGAGGGTTCCCCCGATCGTTGTGCACCTGTCCCTGTGCACGTCATACACGTGAATGGCGTGCCAGCACCAGGGCTGAGCAGGCTCTACTCAGGTGTCCCCACAGGTGCTCACCGCCACCTCTCTACAGTCGCTGCGCTAGTGGGATGCTCCTGCTCTGATTATTTTTACTTGCATTGTTCAGGCCAAATGGATGGTTACAAAGCACGTCCGCGACGTTGAGTCTGTGTCTGTGTTTGCTCAGTACCCGTTCTTTCAGGTACCAGAGAGACACGTCACGTGACCTGTCCTTCTAGCATCAGAGGAGGTTATTGATTTTAGATCCTCTTTAATAAGACTGAAACAAACTTCCCACATTTTCTTCATTATTTTTCCTAGCGCAGCTTGTGTGTGTGAAGATACAGGTTTGGCAGACGACTGATCTCATTCCCGTCAGGTTTCTTTCACTCTGTATCGATCCTGCTATTAAATCTGACTCCAGTAGGTGAGGTTTAAGGAACGTGATGTAAATGATATGACCTCTGGTTCTCTGGGTCTGGCTTCTGTCTGTGGGCCTCAGACACTCATCACCTTCACCCTTGCAGTGTCACACCTACTGATCTGTGTTTTAATTGTACACTTTCAGTTTTTCTTACAGTCTGATTTAAAGTTTTCCAGTTGCTGTGAAATTTTGATTGATGATGCTGTACCATAACTATTTTTCTAAGACCTATGTGAGAAAATTTCTCAGAGTACTAGTAAAAACTTTGTTTCCTGAGAAACTGTTTGGTCTGGTTTTAGAGTGGTAAGAATCAGTCTCCTGCCTTGTCCTGCTTTTTGAGAAGTATAATGAAAACTGGTGTGTTTAACTGTACTGAATATATTGACCCCTACCACACTTCCCACCTCTAAATTATCTTGGTATGTTTGAGATCTTTTATTTCTGTATGCTGCCTCACAGCCTTTTGGGGGAAAGAAATGTGTGCTGGTAGCAGAAATATCACTCTAAGGCAAGTTTGACTAACCAGATTTTATTAACTTGGGGTGGGTGAGGATTGAAAGCAGTGCCTTTTTTTAAACATGAGAACACCCGTTGGAGAGCATATACTTTCTATCACAGTGCTTTTAAAGACAGATTTTGAGAGTATAGCCTTTTAAGTGTTTTATTCTATATTTATATCCATGGGCAAGTATTTTCAGGCATTATGTTTCAAAGCCAGTTAATCGTTATGATGTATTAAAGTTTATTCAGCACCTAATCATTATCTGTCAGATTGCTAGAAGGGGTTGTAGAGTTGTGGTCTGCCTGATGGCTGTCACACATATGTGAGTAAAGGACAGATGTGAACCAGGCACAGTTGCAGGGCTGGAAGCACAGGCTCTGAGAGCTGACACTAACACGTGAGTCAGCGTTCAACATACGGCGAGTTGTGTGCGTTAAAACCACAGGGGAGCACCTTCAACCAGAAGTGTGTTCTGACCCAGATCAGGTTAGCTATCAGATTGTTTGTCAGCACAAATACTGGTATGTAGGATGGCTTGAAAAGCGAGGGGCTTGTACAGCAAATGGAGCCAGATGTTAAGAATGATACCTTTTGAACCTTCCTGCACAGCAAAGTGAAGTTGCACGTGGACTGTGTTCGGTATCATCAGGTTGGGCTGGGGGATTTGATCCATGTCATAAAATCTTAAATTCATAGAACTTTAGAGCCAGGAAGAGCATTAGAGATCAGAAACCAGTGTGTAGTAGAAAACTTCCCAATCCGGAGGAGCCTGGGGAACACGAGTCCGTGGGAACTTTGAACACAGACCCCCCCGGCCCCCAAGGCAGAGCTGCTAGCATAGAGCCTTTAGAAGAGGGGTCAGGACATGTATTTCCAAACCAGTGTTCAAGGTGACTTGTATGATAAGAATGGGATCTGGGAAATATGATCTAATCCAGAGTCATTTCAAATATGTAAAACTTAGAATTTAGAGAGGTTAAGTGATTTGCCTAGGGTAGCACTGTTATTTAGTAGCAAAAGTAGAATTATAATCTGAATGAGCTAAAACTGTGACTTTCTAATTTAGAGTGCTGTAATTGGAAGCAGATTTGAGCACTTAAAATATTTGGACTCATACTATCTAAACCGTAGACTGCTTATGAATCAAACTGTTGGTTGTAAATCAGCGTTCCAGCCATGTTTGTATATGTAGGAAATAAGAGTTGATATGTATAAAACGCCACTAAAGTAAATGTATATCGTATGTGTGATATGAAACAAGGAGATCGATTTTCATATTTGATTTATAAAATAACGTTTATTATTTAATCAGATTTTGTTTTGGAACAATCATCATCATATAACAAAAATTTTATTTTGAAGTGCTTTCTTTTAACGAATAATAAAAAGATTTAATACTCTGCTTAATTAATGGAAATTAAAGTGGGCTGATAAATCATTTGATAAGTAAGGTATAAAATGTTCTCTCAGTGAACTGTCAGGATTGGTATAAGGGATGTTTCTGGATATTCAGAAAACATAAGCTAAAAAGTTAGTATGTCTCCCTGCTACTGGCCATTACACTGCTTTGTAGTAGTGGCAGGCCAGTGAAGTGTGTTTAGAACACAGAAAGATGATGGAAATATTTGTTTACCCTCAAGGACATTCCTGTAGGTAAAGAAGTGTTACTTTATTTTATTACGTTTTGTGGTGTGTGCATTCACCTGACCACTGACACCTCCACTTGAATGACGTGGAACTTAGAATCCAGTGAGGAAGAAGATTGGAAAAAATGCTAATTAGCATGAAACAAGTGCTCTAAGTGTGAGTTTAAGCAATAGGCATTGGGAACGTACAGATGGGCGTGATGGTTTCTGCTGGGGAGGATGAGGAAAGGCTTCAGAGGGTGAATGATTAATGGGGTTTCAGTGCTTGGGAAAAGGGGTGCGTGACAGAAGTGACTGGCCTGAAGGAATTCTTGACCCAAGTTTGAACTGAAAGCATATATGTCACTAATAACAGTGTTGCCTGTGTGGAGGCATAAATGTGAGATGAGGCTAAAAGATAGGGTGGGCGTCCTAGATGGTGAGGAGGCTGTGAGCCGAAGTTGAGGGTCTGTAGCTTTTTTTGTGGTTACAGGATCATGGAATAAGTTTTCATACAGTTTTTCTGGGGTTTTTGTCAGTGGTGGTGGTGGTAGTGGTGGTTTGTTGACTTTTTTTTTTCCAACCTGCGTCAAGCAAACAAAACATGGCAAAACACTGTGAAGCACTTTGTGTACTGATTTGCTTATATCCATCTGTATACATGTTCACGTACCATCCCACCTGGAAGCCCTTTTGGTTTAGCTTACTCTGTGCCAGGCAGTGTGCCTCCACGTTTCATCCCCCGTCTCACATGATTTAAATCTTACAACAATCCTTAGAGGAAAGTGTATGGTCCCCGCTGTACGGCTGAGGAAGCTGAGGCTTTGAGAACGCGGCCACCGGCCACGGAGCCAGCGCAGGGAGGGGCGGAGGCGGGATTCAGGCCCGCTCTGCTGCGGCTGGGCTGGCTCTAGTTTCCTCTTTGCCTGGGTCCGGGAAGTCCTGGGGGGTGGGCTGACGGGAGCGGGAGCGGGTGGGAGGAGAGAGGGGCTGTGGGCGGGAGGGAGCAGGCCGTGTGCCTCTGGAAGCCTGCGCAGCCCTCGGCCCCTGCAGCCTCGCGTGAAGGGCTGCGGACGGAAGGCGGGTGCGGCAGAGCTGTGATCAGGTCTTCCTGGGGGGTGGTTTAAGACTGTGCGTGGTGACCCCCCGGTTACCCCCGATTCTGCTGGGCACACGGAAAGCGCGGCGCGGACGAGCCGAGCGGGGGGAGCATCGTGCAGTCCTTCTTCCTCCTGTTTCCTTCCCTGCCTCCCTGCCAACTGCCAGCACACTGGTCTGGTCAGCAGCTGCTCTTGGGATTTCCTTGGCACCTCTGTCCCTGGAACTCGGGGTCCTGTACCCATGTAGAAGCTTTAAAAAATCTTTTCCCGTGTAAGAAGGTTAAAAATTGCACTTTAGAGGAAAAGGATTATATAAACGTAACATTATAGTAGTGGTTGAGAAGGTACTTATTTCTAGTCACCCTTGTGTAAAAATGCCTTACAAACTTATGAGCTGAGCTTGTCTGTGAAAAATTATTTTAAATTCTCAGCCGTTGTTGAGCAGGGTTCTTTCTTCATGCATAGTGCCGCGTCTTTCTGTTTCCCATGGATCATGTACCTAGTTTGGGCTCCATTAGTATTTCGAGGTAACATATACGCCTCAGTTACAAAGTCACAGTATCTTTTGATATCTTAACAACCCGTGTTTATTGTTTTTGAGTTTATTTGTAACAGTTATTTAGAACTCCATATTACTTTCTCTAGAAATAACTTGACGACTGGTGCTTATTTTACCAGATGATCTCACAGTAACCTTTATATTTATAATAAAACTGAAGTCAGTCAGGCCGTTTATTAACTTACTCAGTTTAGTTACGGAGCTTCTGTCGTGTACTCTGTATTACCTGCTGTGATGAAACAGAGTCCCTGTCCTTCAGTGGCTCACTTTCTACTGGAGATTATGGAAACCTAAGCACACTGTAGTACACACGTTTCAGGAGTTCAGAGGCACCAAACTCAGTCCTAATCTTGGTCTGAGTCTTGACGGCTCTGAAGGGGTTGCCAGGTGGGCACAGAAGCGCCTGTTGTAGGTGGTGCGTGAGTGCCAAGGGTGTGAGAGCCGTGTGCACCATCACAGCTTTAGCCCAGGGTACGTGTCGGGGCCGATGAGAACGGAGGCCAGACCGTTGGATGGGGACAGGGCACGGATGAGCTTCTGTGTCCCCCAAGTGTCACTTCATCCGGGAAGTGATGGAGCTTTAAACCAGGGAGGAGGGCATCAGACTTGTGTTACAGTCACTCTGCCGTGGGAGAGACACCACTGGAGGCTGTGGAATTTCAGGAGAAGCGTTTTTGAGGTGGAATTGAGATGATTTTTAAAAAAAATCTGTCCCTACCCCCCACCCTTCCCCCCGGTAACCATAAGTTCCTTCTCTAAGTCTATGAGCCTGTTTCTGTTTTGTAAATAAGGTCATTTGTATCATTTTTTTTTAGATTCCACATGTAAGTGATATCATATGGTATTTGTCTTTCTCTGTCTGACTGACTTCACTTAGTGTGATAATCTTCAGGTCCATCCCTGTTGCTGCAAGTGGCATTATTTCACTTTTTAATGGCTGAGTAATATTCCATTGTATATCTGTACCACATCTTCTTTATCCATTTCTCTGTTGATAGACACTTAGGTTGCTTCCATGTCTTGGCTATTGTAAACAGTGCTGCAGTGAACATTGGGGTGCATGTATCCTTTTGAACCAAGTTTTTCTCCAGATATATGCCCATGAGTGGGATTGCTGGGTCATATGGTAATTCTGTTTTTAGTTTTTTAAGGAACCTCCATACTGTTCTCCATAGTGACTGTATCAATTTACATTCCCACCAACAGTGTAGGAGGGTTCCCTTTTCTCCACATCCTCTCCAGCATTTATTGTTTGTAGATTTTTTTGATGATGGCCATTCTGACCTGTGTGAAGTGATACCTCACTGTAGTTTAAATATGCATTTCTCTAATAATTAGTAATGTTAAGCATCTTTTCATGTGCCTCTTGGCCATCTGTATGTCTTCTTTGGAGAAACGTCTCTTTAGGTCATCTGCCCATTTTTTGATTGGGTATTTGTTTTTTTTGGTATTGAGATGTATGAGTTGTTTGAAATTTTTGAAGACTAATCCCTTATAGGTTGCATTCTTTGCAAATATTTTCTCCCATTCTGTGGGTTGTCTTTTTGCTTTGTTTATGGTTTCCTTTGCTGTGCTAAAGCTTTTGAGTTTAATTGGGTCCCATTTGTTTATTTTTACTTCCATTACTCTGGGAGATGGATCGAAAAATATATTGCTGCGATTTATGTCAGAGAGTGTTTGGCCTATGTTTTCCTCTAACAGTTTTACGGTATCAGGTCTTACGTTTAGGTATTTAATCCATTTTGAGTTTATTTTTGTGTGTGGTGTTAAAGAGCATTCTAATTTCATTTTTTGACATGTAGCTCTTCAGTTTTCCCAGCACTGTTTATTGAAGAGACTCTCTTTCCTCCATTTAATAGTCTTGCCTCGTTTGTTGTAGATTAATTGACCGTAAGTGTATGGGTTTATTTCTGTGCTTTCTGTCCTGTTCTTTCTGTCCATTGATCTATATGTTGATTTTTGTGCCAGTACCACACTGTTTTGATGACTGTAGCTTTGTAATATAGTCTGAAGTCAAGTCCTCAGTTGGGAAATGAAGAAGAGAACCTAGGATAAGGACTGGCCAAAAGATTTTAGCCCTTATATCAACTCCAAGTAATTAATTGTTGGCCAACTGCTAGAAGCTGGGAAAACCAGCTCTCTGGTTGCGCTTCATTCTGGGAGCCTCAGGGTCTAGATTTTAGCTCCCCATCCTCTGTTGCTTCTGGTGGTTTTGAATACTGATACTTTTACCTAATAGGTTAAAAAAACAAAATAAGTAAAGGGACAGCCTTTTAGTTTAAAAATCTTGAGCTGATGGTCTTATGTCTTATTTTTGGTCAGAAAGATAAAGGTTACTCTAAGTCTCGTCTTAAGCTTCTCTTTTCTTCTTAGCACCTATTAAAAAACATAGGGATGTATGTAAGTGAAAGTGGGTCTTTGTTGTACTAAGGAATGGAGTAAGATTGATAAGCATTTTGTTAGAAATGTCTGGTTTTTTAGTTTGTTATGTTACACTTATGTTTTTAGCAAGAAGGTGGATGGGAATTCACTTCTTTAATGTACTTACTGAGTTCCCACTATGTACTCTAGGCTAGGCGTTGGTGATGAAGTCTATGGTCTCTGCCCCAAAGAGACCTGGAGACCTGAGGTGAGGAGTCACATGGATTGAAGGATCTGTAATGTGAAAATGGGATAGGACCGAACGTGGAGAGTTGTGGGGATGAAGTCAGGTATGAGGAGAGTTGAACGTACTTTACAGATGTTAATTATCCATGCAATATGTGATACAAGTGTTAATATCACTGTTTTATAGATGAGGAAACTGATACTCCAGAAGGTGAGTTAACTTGCCCAAGGCCAGACAGGTAAGAAACGCTGATGCTCGGGCTTAGCTTGTATCTGCTGACTCCCAAGCCCATGCTCATCCCGTTTATACGTATGGCCTTCCAAAAACCCTAACACACACACACACAAAACCCTAGTATTTCTGTAGTGCTTAACAGCTTATAAAGCATTTACACTTTTTTTTTTTTTTTTGGTAACAACTAGGAAAAGTAAATAGGGCAGTGATTACCATCTCTTTTTATAACAAGTAAGGAAACTTTATGGATGGATGTTGTTAGTACTTGTTCAGTTCCTACTGGAACCGGTGTGCAAAGAGGCAGTGCACAGATGGTGATTGTGTAGCCAGTTGGTGACAGAACAGTGACAGGCTCGGGCCTCCCTGACTCCTGACCCAGTGCTTGTTCTGCACATACACTGTGCTGCCATCCTTGTTCCTGTCCTTGTGGATTTTATTCTGCATGGATTCTGGGGAGACCGGCAGAGAATGTCAGCATGAAGCAGGATGTACCACAGAGAGAGGGTGTGCAGCAGACACACGGAGTGGTGAGAGGAGTGAGCGAGGAACCCCAAGAGCAGGGCAGGTCGGCGGGAAGGGGAGTTGTTCTGGTCGCCCAAGCGAGGGGCTGTCTTAGTCTCTTCAGGCTGCTGTAACAGAATCCCACAGACTCCGTGGTTTATGAACAAGCGAAATTTATCCCCCCCCCCCGTTCTGGAGGCTGGGAAGGCCAAGGTCAAGGAGTCAGCAAGGTCGGGTTTTGGTGCAGGCCTTTTCTGGGTTGTAGGCTGCCAATTTCTCGCTGTGACCTCACGTGGGGGAACAGGCAGGGAGCTCTCCGGAGCCTCTCTTACAAGGGCACAAATCCTGTTCACAAGGACCCCACCTCAAGACCTGACCACCTCCCAGAGGCCCCGCCTCCTCGTGCCATCACCTGGGGCTTTAGGGTTCAGCATAGGAGTTCTGGGGGAACACAGACATTGAGATCACAGCAGGTACTCTTCTTACATAGGGACGTCTCATTTAGTGACAGCTGACGTATGAAGATACAGACTTTTAAAAATAGAGTGATTCACTTCGCAAAATAATTTTTAAATTCTAAAAATGCTTTACACCAGGATTTATTTTTACAACATTGCTTTGGAGAAATATGACTTTTAATAACCCAAGTTTCTAAGAATACGTGAAATGAAAAATATCGTCCTTATTATAATGTGCAATGTAATGTTCATTATTTTAAAAGACTGGCTCTTACATACAGTCTCCTTTATCTGTTGAAAACATATTTTATACTTTATCCTTTAGCACAGTCTCCTTTATCTGTTGAAAACATATTTTATATTTCTCATTTTTCCCC
This sequence comes from Hyperoodon ampullatus, assembly GCF_949752795.1. NCBI lineage: Eukaryota > Metazoa > Chordata > Mammalia > Artiodactyla > Ziphiidae > Hyperoodon > Hyperoodon ampullatus. The sequence goes on from NC_136915.1 coordinate 196,868,197, forward strand.
AGCTTTATTGATAAAACTTGCATATATTTAAGGTATACAATTTAATGTTTTAATGTACACGTACACTATGTATACTGATCATATCAAACCAAATATTATGCCTAGTACATAGTGCTTAAAAATGAAATGTTAATTTCTGGCCATAAAAATCAGATGTTTTAGACAAGTTGGGATGGTGGAGAGTTTGTTTCCGCAGAGACCATGTCTGCACTCCCTCCCTGCTGTTGCTGGTTTATCCAGGGGTTAGGCTGCCTGATGTAGGAGGGCCGATTGCATTGTGCGGTGAGAAACTCACAGCACTGTGGTGGAAGGCGAGGCCGAGCTTGCAGGTGCCCTGCCAAGGCCCCGGAGCCCTTCCGTTTCTGTCCTTCCTGAGGCCACTGGTCCAGCGCTCCCAGAGTCTGTGCACTGCTTCAGTGTCCCCGTCAGTAAGTCCCAGTTGTTGTTTAAATTAGTGTAATTAATTCAACAGACTCCGTTGCCTGCCATTAAAAGAAACATAGCTAAACATTAAATAAAGAAGCCACTCATTTCCCTTTATTTCCAGGTGAGGACAGATTTAACCGTAAAAGTAAAGTTTTAGAGCGAAAAGAGACCATCACAACCATCTGGCCTGGAGTTTTGAAATTCTCTTGACTAAGACTCACAGTTAGAAATACATTCTGCCTCAGGACCCACGCCTGGTCTAGCTAGATAAACGCATGTGACAGTTATCCTTGTAACTTGATATTTTTCCTGTTCTATTTGGAAAAAATGTGGACTGCAATTGACTGAACCTACTTCACGCGTGACCATGAGTGGGGCATAAACCCACGTTTAAAATTGCTTGTTTAACTAAGTTTTTTTTAATAGGGAAGAATGGTGAAATGAGAGTGTTGGTACTGAAAACTAAATAACCATACTCATGTTTTTCTTAAAAATGTATTCTAATATACAAGTTACCAACGTGTATCTTTTAATGAAAAGAACTGTGGGAATAGAGTTTGTATGTGGACTTGCCTCCTTAAGATTTATGTTACCTAGGGACTTCCCTGGCAGTCCAGGGGTTAGGATGCAGCGTTTTCACTACCGTGGGCCCAGATTCAATCCCTGGTCTGGGAACTAAGATCCCACAAGCCACACAGTAAGGCAAAAAAATATATATCTATATCTGTATCTATCTATCTATCTTATCTAATTTCTTTGGTATACTGCTGCCAGATTAATTTTCCTGAAATAACACTTTGATATCTGTCTTATTTTCCAATTAAAAATTTTTAATCATTTTATTTGACTTGAAATGCAGTATACATTACGGATTCAGATGCGTATTCTTTTAAAAAAATTTGACTTTCAGAGCTAGTGCCTAAAGTGTGGTGTAACAAATTCAAACTTTGTCTGTAAAATAGAGAATTCACTTGTAAATAATGAAAGTTTTATTCTTTCTTTTTGTAATCTCATCTCCATAACATATTCAAAGTAGCAAAAGCTAAGATACTTAGGAAGTTGTCTGATATTACAGACCTGCCAGCAGTACTTTTTTTTTTTTTTTTTTTTTTTTTTTGCGCTATGGACCCAGCTGCTCTGCGGCATGTGGGATCTTCCCGGACCGGGGCACGAACCCATGTCCCCTGCACTGGCAGGCGGACTCTCAACCACTGCGCCACCAGGGAAGGCCCTAGCAGTACTTTTTGATGAGTATTGAAGGTGAAGTAAATGTATATTAACTAGGACTTTTCATCTTTTAAAAAGAGAAGAAAGATAACTATCTATTCATTGTAGGTTACTAAACTTACGTAGGTAGTACTGTAGAGGATGATTTTTCTTTATATGACATACAGCATTAGTATATTATAATTGGAGAACCAAGATTGAGCTGTTTTAGCAGGTTTGGTGTAGAAATGCGGATTTTTCTAATCTGCACGTTTACAGCCCAGTGCTGTCTAGTGGTGCACGGTCCCAGCAGTGGTTCGCAGCCACCGACACCCCAGTCTGTGTGGAACAGATTGATCCCCCATCCCCATCTCCATGATACCGACCCATTTTTGTAGCTTGGTAGATTGTAGTAGTTTAGCTGATTGTTTTTAATTAATGTCAGTAATAAGATTTAAAGAAGGAAAATAGATGATCATTTAAAAACTTTACAGACTGTTCCATTTGAATGCTTGCCTGTGTTTAGACACCTGGATAAATGAGCTTCTGTAATGGGGGAAAAGAAAATCTTTGTAATACTCGGTTTCTTCTGAGCTCGCAGTGTCCTGTGGTTGAAAAGAGGGTTTTAATGAGCTGAGTTACAAAGTGAGCTGTGTTACAAAGCTGTCCCTGGGGCCTGTCTTTTCAGGAAGTTCTTATATACTTTCAGGGATCTAAGAATGCTGATTATTGTTCTCCTGAAGCTAAAATATTTAGTTTGTGGTAAACAATCCAACTAGTAAACAGATTAAAAAGGTAACTTTAGAGAGTGATGAGGACTGTGAAGCAGATAAAAGCGGGATGATGTGATGGAGCGATCGAGGGAATCGTATGCGTGTCCATCCTGGATAGAATGGTTGGGGCAGCCTTGCGTGTGAGGGTGAGCAGAGGTCTCCCTGAGGGTTCAGTTAGGCCGAGATAAGGGGGAGAGCATCGCTGACAGAGGGAGCCTCAAAATAAATCAGCTTCACATCTGGATGGTAAAGTTCCTGCTAAGAGTTTCCCGGATGAAACATGTTCAGGAACTTGAAATTTTAGGGCCACATTTATTTGACTTGTAATTTGTACAGTATGAACTACTTGATTCATTCAGTAATCCTGGTTGAGAATTACTGTGGGCCTAGGCGATAGGAGACAGTGATGAGAAGACAGACCAAGCCTTGCTTTCACAGAGCTAATATTTTAGTAGCAAAGATGAGCAATGAAAAGCCAAACAAATTGTAATAACTGCAGATAGTAGTAAATGCTCTGAAGAAAATGAATCAAAAAGAAAGAGGTAGAGGGAGTGAAGAATGCTCTTTTCATAGGAGGTGGTCAGGGAAGCCTTGTCTAGAGAGTTGACATTTGAACTGAGACCTAAATACAGAAAGAAGCAGCATGTGTGACATCTGGGAAAAGAACAATCCAGGGAAAAGGGACAGCAAGCTAAAGGCCTGGATGTGTGTTTCAGGAACTGAAAGAAGGCCACTGAGGTTGGTCATGAGCAAGATGATGAGTGATGTTGAGCATCTGTTCATGATGCCTCTTGGCCATCTCCCTATGTCTTCTTTGGAAAAATGTCTATTCAGGTCCTCTGCCCATTTTTAAATTTTTGGTTGCTTTTTTTTGGTCTTTTTTTTTTTTTTGGCTTTGTTTTGTTTTTGATTTGAGTTGTATGAGTTCTTTGTATATTTTGGGTATTAGCCCCTTATCATTTGCAGATACCTTTTCCCATTCAGTAGGTGGCCTTTTTGTTTTGTTGACGGTTTCCTTCACTGTGCAAAAGCTTTTAAGTTTGATGAGGTCCCATTGGTTTATTTTTGCTTTTCTTTCCCTTGCCTGAGAAGACAGATCCAGAAAAAGATCGCTAAGACCAGGGTCAAAGAGTTTTCTGCCTGTATTTTCTTCTAGGAGTTCAGGTCTTACATTTTAGGTCTTTAAATGATTTTGAGGTTTATTTTTGTGTATGATGTGAGAAAATGTTGTTCTAATTGTATTCTTTTACACGTAGCTGTCCAGTTTTTCCAGCACCACTCATTGAAGAGACTGTCTTTCCTCCACTGTATTTCTTGCCTCCTTTGTTGTAGATTAATTGACCGTAGGTATGTGGGTTTATTTCTGGACTCTCTGTTCTGTTCCATTGATCTATATGTCTGTTTTTGTGTCAGTACCGTACTGTTTTGATGACAGTATAGTATAGTCTGAAGTCAAGGATCGTGACACCTCCAGTTTTGTTCTTTTTTCTCACAATTGCTTTGGCTGGAGTTCATTTCTTATCAATATTTCTCTTTCCTGGGTATGGACTAAAGGGAAGGATGTGAGGGCTTAGAAGAGAGAGTGTATTTCCTTTTCCTTAAGCCAATTTTATGATTAAAACGGTTTAGATTTTTTTTTTTTTTTTGGTCTGGATGATAAAGCTACTTCAGAAAAACACTTAAAACTAATTGGAAAAGCAGTGGTGGAAAATCTTGGATAATACTTTGGAAGGAAATAGAATATTGTATTTATCTCCTTTTTTTTTTTTTTTTTTGTGGTACGCGGGCCTCTCACTGTTGTGGCCTCTCCCGTTGCGGAGCACAGGCTGCGGACACACAGGCTCAGCAAACATGACTCATGGGCCCAGCCGCTCCGCGGCATGTGGGATCTTCCCGGACCGGGGCACGAACCCGTGTCCCCTGCATCGGCAGGCGGACTCTCAACCACTGCGCCACCAGGGAAGCCCGTATCTCCATTTTTTTCTTACAGTGTTTTATTTTTATTGAGATACAACTGACATAGAACATTGTATTAGTTTTAGGTGTACAGCATAATGATACGTGTTTATATTGCAGTAGGTTCAGTTTTATCCCTACTGTGAAGCTTTTTGTTGTGTCTGTTTGGGAGATGACGATGGAGAGAGAGTACTGATCCTCCACACAACAAACGGCTTTATCTGCTAACGCTTTTTTCTTTTTCTTTCTTTTTTTTTTTTTTTAACTCTATAAGAAGTCATTTTTTTAGAAGAGTGAATCACAGAGTTCAGCTTATTTTTGTATGCTGGAGCCAAAACGAAATTCCTCAGATAAAGTTCTAAATAGGGAAAAGTCGTTTACTACTTCGCAGTTCTCCGTCCAGCCGACAGAGTGCGCTTTTTGTGCAGAATCAGCTCCACAAAATCAGGGCTGTGTTGATCATGTTGTGTTCCCAGCTCCTGGCCCAGAGAAGATGCTGCCTCAGTGAAGGAAGAAGAGATGTTAGTGAATATTTAAATTAAGAATTAAATCTATTTTGAAAGAGAAGTCATTCAGAATTACAACTGAGAGAGTGGTAGAGATGTGGTTTTGGTTTTTGTTTGCCTACAGATTTGAATAGCGTGAGCTGTGATTATTCATGACACGACACGCATGTTTACTGAGCTTCCAGATGAGGTCTTCTGGGGGAGGGAGGCCCTGAGAATCTAATTAAGTGATGAGATTGTTGGCTTTCTACTTCACCATTTTAATATAGTAAGTGCCTGTCTGCTTTCAGATGATCAGCTGATGGTCATGTGTTGACTTCCCTCTCCACCTCTGCTTTCTGTATCCAGCTGTGCTGTTTAAAACTTCACAATTCATATTTCAAATCACCAGGATGTACATTTTAAATGTCTTAACAATTTTATGTCAGCAATACCTCAGTAAAGCTGAAATGTTAAAAAAAATTCACATTAATTAATTCTGTTTATAACACAGAATTAATTAATGCATTTTTACCAGTTTGTTTTCATGAAGTGAAGTATGCTTGAGATATAATTAGGTCTATTAATACCAAGGATATATTTTAGAAACTAAATCCAGTTACAGTAGATTTTAGGTTGTTGCTCAGATTCTTTCATTATATAGTTACATGGTATTTCTCTAGAAATATTTTAATTATAAAGCAACTTCAGAGTTTTATTGCATTTGGCCAGAGCCATTTTTTGGTAAGAGCAGATTAAATCCAAGGAGTCATTGACCCCTAGCTTCTGCCTGGTTGCTTAGCCCAAGATGGTAAATGAAGCCAATGAGAGTCTCTGCTTCAGAAATCTGAACAAACCATGGAAGGAATTTGCTTGTTAGCAGATTGAGAAACTAAGCAGAGAGTCCTGAGGAGGGAGAGTTAGGGCTGGGAAGGCATGGCAGACGGTGGAGTTAGGGGCAGGGAGAGCGCCTGGAAAGGGTCATAACCATCTTTCCACACTGATGAATATAGACCCATGCCATCATTTTTCAAGACTGTACAATACTCTGTGGTGTGAAAAGACCATAATTTATTTGCCCAGTTCCTTGATGGATGTTTAGAACCTCCCTGCACTGAAAGGTTTGTAAGTATAACAATGACATGATCAGAGTTCCATGCTTAAAACATAGAAATAAGAGACTGTGTAACTAAGACCGAGCAGGCTGAGTGCATATTGTAGTGACCTTTACTGAGATAGGGAAAAGGGGAGAGGAGGAATTGCAGTGCAGGAAATGGCCATGCTACAGTGGACAGAGGCTTCACTTTGGGATGGGTTAGGTTTAAGATACCTTCAGGACATCCAGGAAGAGATGCCCGTTGAGGTGTGTGCTGAAAATAGAGATTTGGGAATCACCTGAGTAGTCCTGGATAGTTGAAGCCATGGGATTGAGATGACCAGGGAGGGCATGTTTTAGAGGAAAGAGAGAAGGTTAGGAATGGAATTGTTAGAAGCAACAAATATTTAAGTAATGCACAGAAGACACTGTGGAGAACAGACAAAGGTGTAGGATGAAAAACTGAACATTTCTTGATAGTATCAAGAGTCTTCTTGTTCTGATGACATCTGTTTTTCTTAATGATTTTTATCCTCATTTTGCTCGGTAATTATTTTTTGGTCTTATATCCCAGACTGGGAAAATATTTTAACCTGTCTGTTTAATATGTAGAACATCATGATATATTAAGAATGATCTCATAGATTTTTCTAAAGTAGTTTTGAAAAAAAAACCTTAAAAGTTTCCTTTAAAAAAATGATGAGGCATATAGGTTCAGAAATGCTTTGGGTGTTTTGACATTTTATTAATTGCAGTATGGTGCACTGGTACCACTTGTTTATATTCAGCTTTTCCTTCCCATCTTTGGCAGAATTGATGCCACACCACTAGTTTCCATATAGCTATAAGAACGTTACTGAAGAAAGCCTGAAAATATAAGGAAAACTGATTTTTTTCTATCTTTCTTTCATTAAACAGCATTGTTATTGATAAATAATAGCATTATTTCTTGAATTTTTTAATGATCTAAATTAGAATTTAGATTTGGATAATGTCAGTACTTAATGGGTCATTAAAAATTAATGTTTTCAAGGAGTTACGTTTGTTACAGTCTACCAAAATTATAGTGGTGGCATTTTATGTGGACAGTAAGGTATTGTATTACCAGCTCAGAGGGTTAACAGAAAAACTTGATAGTCTTTTGATCTCTTTACACATTTCTTCACCTTAGAATGAACATAGGGGAGATTTGACAGTTTTATTGTAGGTAGGAGCATTTCTTGAGAGTCACCAGGTTAGTTTGGGGGTCTCGTGACTGCCAGCATCTGTTCTAAGTGCACTGGCTCCTATACATATTTAAATGCCTTTCACGTAAGCTTTCCTGCCAGTTACCTAGTGAGGTACCTCCCAGATCTGCAGCTCTTTACCTCTGGCCAGTATCTATGTGTAGAGGCCGTGATGCCGGCCTCGGTGAAGTTTGGTGTCTTAGTTCTGCCGCTGTGGCATGTTTGTCTCGGCACTGCTTGCCAACAGGCCTTCATCTGGAAGGAAATGGTGACCTCTACTTGGTGGGTTGGAGGAAAGGTGTTCCTACTTCTTACTTTGCTGTTTGAGTTTCTGCCATAGCTGTGTTCAAATCTTGTGAAATTTTGCCCACTGTTATTCAACTTTAACTTGTCTTTGTAGTTTCTAAAAACCTGGGTGGTCACCTTCCACGTCACCAGGGAGAGACATCATGACCTTCCTTTTTCTCTTCCCCATAGACAGTGCTTGGCAGATGAATCCTGACTGCATGGTGGGCACATCAGGGAACAGCTATGATTGTGTCAGAACTTCGTGTGGTTCACTTTCTTTTTTTTTCTGGTAAAGCTAGTACTGTCAGGTGCATTTTTCATACGTTCCCAGCTGAAAGAAATTTGCTGACAAACTTACATTCGGGTAATTTTTTGAGTGTTAACTGGAGCTTTTACTGATGGTTATTTTTTTATGATGAAGCATATTTCAGTGTATTTTATGCAACTTGTTTTAGATTTTGAGATTTGAAGCACAATTTTTGGCTCAGCATCCAGTATGCCTGGAAAGCTTTCCAATCTGGAAAGCTATAAAACGCAAACATACTTTGAAGTACACCATATGTGACTGGTTCAGCTATACTAGGAATGTCGTATTGGTTAGCAAATGAAAGAACATAGCTGTCATTTTACGTTGTTGGCATGAGGTGGCAGCAATTATGTTGAGTGGTGGTGGACGAGCCTGAGCTCATCAGGCTATAAATGGTCAAAAAATAAAACTTGCCCAGGTCACTATGGTTAGGACGTTTGAAAAACACAGACGTTCTGTACTTAAATCTTGACGTGTTGGATATAATCGTCTACTTTCGTGGGTTTTCTGTAAAGCAGCGCACGCTTTGTTGTCCCAGTGGCGGTTGTCTTTTCCTGCTTCCACTGTCTTTGGTGGCTCATTGCAGCCCCACTCTTAGTGGGCCAGGCACACTCCTGATTTCATTCCTTAAAGTAGCAATCCATGTAGCATTTGTTTGGGGAAACATAAAAATAAATGATTACGATGAAGTTTGAAGATTATCTTTAGGTAATAAATTATTCTGCAGGCTAATCCCATAGTCATACACTGACTGTCTAATGCCTGAAGTAATAAAACACTACAAATCATTGTGTCGCATAACAGCTTCTAGAGTACTTTGATGTACTTTGGTCTCATTTGATGCCTTGTGGGGTGAGAAATTAAGTATTACCCACATTTAACAGATGAAGAAGAGGACGCTCAGTGAAGTCTGAGTGAATTTCAGGTCATCTTTCTTTTTAAAAATCAGCTTTGTTGAGGCATAATTTAAATGAAGTGTACCTATTTAAAGTAAATAGTCTGAGTTTTGACAAATGTATACACTCATGTAAATACTACTCCAGTTAAAATATAAAATGTTTTTATTGGCTCCCAGAATCCCTTGGTGCCTCTTTGCTGTCAGCTCCCCATCCGCATCCCATGCTAGATCTCCATCAATCTGCTTTCTGTCCCTGTAGGTGAGTTTTGCCTGTTCTAGAATTTCATATAGACGAAAGCGTAATGTATGAACTTTTATTTTTTTAATTTATTTTTTTTTTAGAAATGTAGAATTTATTTATATTCACCGTAAAACGGTGTCACATTTTGTACATGGTTACCAGAAGAGAACTAACACTTGGATGACACTATATTGCTGTCAACATTGCTTGTGCTGCAGAGTCGGGAAACACTTACTTTCCCCTTTAAAGAAATTAAAAGCTCAGTTTCCAAAAGGTAGTTTTACCACTTATTTTCCTTTTTAAGAAACTGGGAAAATTCTGAAATAAGGGACGAAGGGGTGAAAGGGGAGGAACAGTGCTTCCTTCACTCCTGCCCCTGCTGAAGACGCTCAGTGGGATTTGCAGTTGTTGTCAACGGCTCCTGTTTGAAATGTGTTGGTTCCAAGATCAAGCAAATCAGTAGATGGGAGAGGCCTTAAGTATAGATCTTCAGCGCACAAACAAGGAAGACTAGAAACTATCACCTATTGCTGGCTACCTTATTCACAAGTTGCCTACATATAAATGTGCACACACAGTAACATGGACTCATTTTCTTTGGTAAAGCTCACCAAATAGAAAGTCTCTTCTAACACGCTCGTAAAAAATATTTAATTTCCTTTCCACTTTCAGATCAAGTGGCCACAAATCTGTCCTTTCTCCTAAATACTGTCCTCCATTTTTCTTTTCAACCTTGTAGTAGAACAAAACCATAACAGTAACTCGAGTGATGTGAAATCCATGTTTAAGTGATAGAAGGGAAGGGAGGAGAGGGCGTGAGAAAGCTTATCATGAACACAGTTCGGGGTATTTTCTTGAGAATTACGGTATCAACGAGTTCCAAACACAACTGAGTTCCACAGATGTTTTAGAAGTACTTTTTCCGGTACAAATAATGTCATTCAATTCACAATGACACAGTCGTTTTACAAAAGGCAGAATATGTTGAAACTCAGTAAACTACTTAACAGCTCATGAGGCTAATGCTGTAGCAACAACAGAAGCCAAAAGGGCACCGTGGATTCTACCTCTGGCATAAAGAGGTAGAGACAGTCATCCTGTAGAAAAGATTAACAATGAAAAAACAAAAACGGTAAAACAAAACAGTGCACACCCCCACCCAAAAAGCAAAAAAAAACCCCACCACATTCCATTTCCAAGGGCTACTTCTGGGAAGCCTGGGTGGCGTTCAGTCTGCTTCCGTGTTGAGATACCCACGGCCCACAGTCATCTTGCTGTACTTCCTCTGTTGCTCTTCCTTAGAGACATCCTTCACCTAGGCTCTCCTCAGCCCTCCATCCCACGGAAGCTCAGTCAGCCCTCCTTGTTCAGCAATAGCAGGCTTAGCCCTAGTAGCAAACTGGACTGCATCTTCTCCTTTCTCTCTGGTCATGGGGGGCGTGTACCACACAGCACAGACAGTGGCCCAGCTGGTCATCACTCAAAGCAGGTAGCTCACCGTGTTGTATTTACTGCTGTTCCAAAATGCATCAGCAAACTAAGGATTATACTTAATTGCAGCCGGATGTGTGGTTCCTCCAGTTTTAAAGCTTCCCTTTTAAACATCATGACTGCAGCATCGCTGATGCGAGCTCCTTCAGGACAGATGAGCACACGGGTACTTTTTTCTTATCAGCAATATGTCCTTTTAGTCTGTTGGTAACCAGGTGTCAGTCCTTCATTTCTGAGCGTTCGGACCAGACATGTGGACAGGCCTTGACTATAGCTCTGAATAACTCCCATCCACCATGCATGCACCTGGCCAACCGTGGCATAGCACCCATCCATTGTCAAGATAAAACATCTACAGGGAGGTATGGTTGCAACACAAATGCCTCCCTTCTGGGGTCTGTACTGCGTGTTATGATAGTGAGTAGTACAGAGACGGCATGAACACAGATCCAGCAGTGGACCAGTTCACTCAGCCGGTATTTTTTTTTTTTTTTTTTTTTGCGGTACGCGGGCCTCTCACTGTTGTGGCCTCTCCCGTTGCGGAGCACAGGCTCCGGACGCGCGGGCTCAGCGGCCATGGCTCACGGGCCCAGCCGCTCCGCGGCATGTGGGATCTTCCCAGACCGGGGCACGAACCCGTGTCCCCTGCATCGGCAGGTGGACTCTCAACCACTGCGCCACCAGGGGAGCCCCCTGAACATTGATTTTTGTATGTTGCAACCTTGCATTTGTTCCCGGTAGGTTTTTTGTGGAGTAGTCAGAATTCCCTGTTGTTCATGAATAAACAGGCTTACTTCTTCCTGTCCAGTATGTTTGCCTTCTTCTTCCTTCTCTTATTGAACTTCCTGAGATTTCCAGACAATGTTAAATAAAAGTGGTGAGACCAGACATCCTTGCCTTATTCCTGGTCTTAAGGAGAGTGTATTTGGTTCTCATTGTTAAGCATGATGTTATCTGTAGGAATTTTGGATATCTGTAGGATGTTCTTTATCAAGTTTAGGAGGTTCTCTTCTATTCCTGGTTTGCTAAGAATTCTGTGTATGTGTGTGTTTTACATCATGAATAGGTGCTATATTTTGTCAACTGCCTTTTTTGCCTCTGTTGATATGATCATATGGCTTCCTCATTTATTCTGTTAACATGTGAATTACATTGATTGATTCTCAAATATTATACCAGTCTTGAATTCCTGGAGTTAAATTCATTTGGTCATAATGTATTATCTCTTTTGTATATTGGTGGATTTCATTTGTTAATATTTTCTCAAGGATATTTGCAGCCATTTTTATGAAAGATATTTTTCTTCTAATTTCTTTGTCTGGTTTCAGAATCAGAGTAATACTGACCTTACATGTTGAGTTGCAAAATGTAACTCTTCTGTTTTCTGAAAGACTTTGTCTAAGATTGGCATTGTTTCTTCCTTAAATGTTTGATAGAATTCACCAGTGAACCATCAGGGCTTGATGTTTTCTTTGCGGGAAAGTTTTAAAATTACAACTTCATTAAAAAAAATAGGTTTAAGTGGGTGGTGAATGCTATAAATGCTGTAAATTATATTTACAGCTATAAATTTTTTTTGTTTCTTATGTCAATTTTGGTTATTTTGTGTCTTTTCAAGGACTTTGTTCATTTCAGCTAAATTTGTCAAATTTACTAGCACTAGGTTGTTCATAATATTCCCTTATTATCCTTTTAATATCTGTAGAACCTGTAGTGATGCCCCCTTTTTCTTTTCTGATATTGTTAACTTGTGTAGAGGTTTATCAAGTCTATTAATCTTTTCCAAGAACCAGCTTTCATTTCATTATTTTTTTTTGCTTTTTTACTGTTTCATTAATTTCTGCTCTTAGTTTTATTATTTCCTTTCTTCTCCTTATTTTGATTTAATTTATTCCTCTTTTTCTAGCTTTTTAAGGATGGAATCATAGGTAATTGATTTGAAAGTATTCTTTTCTGTTATAAACACTGAAAGCCATAAGTTGCCCTCTAAGCTCTGGTTTAGCTGCAACCTGCAAATTTTGACATGGAGTCAAAAACCAATGAATGTTGTTCATTACCATTCAGTTCAAAATATTTTCTGAATTCCCTGGTGATTCCTTCTTTGCCTCATAGAAATTCAGATGATTTAATTTCCAAGTACCTAGATGTTTTCCAGATACCTTTTTTTAATTATTGATTTCTAATTTACATCTGTTGTGGTTAGAGAACATACTTTGTATGATTTCAGTCCTTTTAAATATGTTGAGACTGTTTTATGGCTCAGCATTTGAATCTGTCTTGGTGAGTGTTTATGTGTACTTGAAAAGAACTGTTCTTTGGTATCGTGTTCTGTAAACATCAGGTCATTTTGCTTGATGCTTTTCAAGTCTTCCATACCCCTTCTGATTTTCTGTTCAGTTATTCTACTGGTTTTTGAAAAAGAAGTATTAAAAACTTCAACTAATTGTGGATTTCTCTTTTTAATTCTGTTTTTCTTCATATATTAATATTTTGGCTTCTTTCAAGATTTCCCCTTTTTTCAGAAGTTTGACTATGAGATGCCTATGTGCGTTTTTCTTTATATATATTCTGCAAAGGGCTCACTTAAATTTTTGGTTCTATGGGTTGAAATCTTTCATTAATAATGGAAACATCTTGGGGGTTTTTTGGTTGTATGACCAGTTTATTTATCTATTTATCTGTTTGTCATAAAATATATAAAACATAGAACTTACCATTTTAAAGAGTACAGTTCAGTGGCATTAAGTACAGTGTTGTGCAGTCATCGCCATTACTTAGCTCCAGAACTTTCCACCACACACCTGAAAGCCTATGCCCATCAACAGTTACTCCCAAACCTCCCCACTGCATTGCCACAGCCCACAGCAACCATCAGTCTCCTTTCTGTCTCTGTAGATTTGTTCATTCTTGACATTTTATATAAATGGACTCATACAATATGTGGCCTTCTTTTGATTGGCTCCTTTACTTTGCATAATACTTTCAAGGTTCTTCTATGCACATAGCCATACTTCATTCCTTTTTATTGCCAACAAGCATTCTATTGTAGGGATAGAACACATTCTATTTATCCATTCATAAATTGATGGACATTTAGGTGGTTTCTACTTTTTGGTTACTATGAACAATACTGCTGTGGCTATTCATTTGCAAGTTTTTGTTGGAATTCCTGTTTTCAGTTCTCTAGGGTGTGTCCTGAGGGGACTGGTTCTTCCAGTCAGTGTTACACTGTGTGTTTCTTGCACGCTCATTCATTCGGCAGGCACTTCTCTGTCGATCACCTAATGTGTATTAATACAGAGCTACACGATGGGAACACTTAGAGTCCAGCAGGAGGGGCAGACAAGGAAGAGGCAACTGCTTCATGGTACCTGCTGCTGCTAGGTGCTGGGGAGCCTCCCAGAGAGGCACCTAAGCCTAATCCAGTCAGAGGTGGGGGAGTAGTGATCAGGGAAACCTTTCTGGGTGATGCCATGTCAGTCCAAGACCTAAAGAAATGAGTAGAAATTAGCTTAGTTTTTTTTTTTTTTCGGTACGCGGGCCTCTCACTGTTGTGGCCTCTCCCGTTGCAGAGCACAGGCTCCGGACACACAGGCTCAGCGGCCATGGCTCATGGGCCCAGCCGCTCCACGGCACGTGGGATCTTCCCGGACCGGGGCACGAACCCGTGTCCCCTGCATCGGCAGGCGGACTCTCAACCACTGTGCCACCAGGGAAGCCCCATTTATGCTTTCTTATCAAGGCTTGTCTTCCATAGCCTTTAGTTCTGCTCCTGTTTGTTAGGAAATATGATTAATATGTAAACATATATAAGCAGCAGTTTCTAACGGTTGTTCTCGGTTTCTGTTTCCAGAGTGCTCACCTGGCCATGATGGACACCCTCATGATGGCTTACACCGTGGAGATGGTCAGTGTGGAGAAGGTGGCCGCGTGTGCTCAGCAGTACTCGGCTTTCTTCCAAGCCACAGATCTGCCCTATGACATTGAAGATGCCGTCATGTACTGGATAAATAAGGTAGGGATATGCTCCCTCGGGTAAAAAGAGTCTCAGAACCAGAAAACATCATATCCCCACTCTGCTGCACACTGAATGTTTGTGTCCCCCTGCCCCCCAATTCATATGTTGAAGTCATAAGTCCCAATGTGGTGGTGTTAGGAGGTGGTTAGGTCGTGAGGGCCTGGCCCTCATGTGTGAGACCTGTGCCACTGTCTTTATAAAGAGACCCCAGAGAACTCCCTCGCCCCTTCTGCCGTGTGACAAAGCAGGCTCACCAGACACAGTCTGCTGGCGCCTTGATCTCGGACTTCCCAGCCTCCAGAACTCTGAGAAATACATTTCTGTTGCTTACAGACCACCCAGTCTGTGGTATTTTTGTTGTAGCAGCCCGAACGGACTAAGACAGATTCCATTACTCTTCTTGTTTTAAATCAAAGTGAAAACTAAAGTTGTGCGATCTTAGTTGAAATTTCCCATTACCTTTAGACTTAAAAATATATATATACTGTTAAAATGATGGAAATCGATTTTATGTATTCCACAATATCTGTAGTTACATTTAATGATTAATCTAGTTCATATTAGATTATTACAAAATTCAGAGCACTCCAAGCAGGGAACTAACTATACGCTGCGGGTGCTCGGTAAGTATTCTTTGCATCCAGGAATGAAATAAGTTTCTCATTTCCAACTAGATGATTTTTAGGTTTGCTTGACTGACTTGCATAAGACTATACAGATTGTAGATTCCTCCTCTTGGAAATTTTTATAGAACTGTGATTCGTTATTTGTGCTCTGAAGATGCTTAAATTGTCAATTTATCGCTCCCTTTACCAATTTGAATAGTTAATTCCTCTTGATTCTCTTTCGTTTACAACTGTAACCCCAGAGAAAATTAAACCTTATCTGTGAGCAAGACCTGAAGGGATTTAAAAGAAGTTACATCTTCAGGTGCCCTCCCTTGAATGCTTGCGTGGAGCTTGTAACAAGAAGCTAAGTGTGAAGACGCCTGCGTCTGCCGTCGTGGTCCGTAACATCAGCGTCCGTGCCAAAGGCCCGTGTGGCGCTCTGCCCTCCCTCGTAAGCTGTAGGGATCCCGGTCCTATCCTGGACCCACTCATCGTCAGCAACCACGTGGCCTTCACGACCCGCCGCAGACCCCCCGTTCTTGATTAGTTCTTTTCCCTCCCTCCCACACCCCCACTATTAAAAATGCTCGCCTTTATCGTGGGTCCCAAACCACCGAGCCCTTTAATTCTCCCGGTCTCACCTGACTTCACATTTCTCCTCTCTGAACTTAGATTCTTGCCTGGGCGGTCAGTTCTGCATCCTTCTCCTTCCCTTGTGCTCATCTGATAAAACGCCAGCTGAGCCCAGCTACCACCTTACCCCATAGATGCACCTGTGAGGTTAACACTGCTGGAGGAATTCATACGGGGAGGCTAGTGGACATTCCTGAGCACCAGCTTCAGGCGGACCCGCAGCGCTCACTGCCAGTCCGACAGGCGTGTCCCTGAGCAGGTCCCTTTCCCGCACTTCAGCGTGACTGCCCGTCCTGTGCTCCTGGGACCTTCCCCAGCCCTTCCCCCATCGCCGTCAGCCCAGGACATCACGAGTGCTTGTCTCGTAGCGTAGAGACGGGAAGGCATCCGGTGGGAAGTCCCTGTTCTTGCTGCCGAATCTGTAGACCCTTCCTCATCAGCATCATTGTCTTTCTTTTGCGGCTCTCTCAGTACAGAGTGTCCCCTTCCTGTCAAAGGCCAGTCCCCCCTACTTATTGCTCTAGAACTCCTCCTCTCTCTTGCCTTCTTCACGGCCACTGGTCCTCAGCTTCAGTTTTTCTTTAATACACTTTAATGTGTATAAGAATCTCCTGGGATGGGCTTCCCTGGTGGTGCAGTGGTTGGGATGCAGGGGACACGGGTTCGTGCCCCAGTCTGGGAGGATCCCACATGCCGTGGAGCGGCTGGGCCTGTGAGCCATGGCCGCTGAGCCTGCGCATCCGGAGCCTGTGCTCCGCAACGGGAGAGGCCACAACAGTGAGAGGCCCGCGTACAGGAAAAAAAAAAAAAAAAAACCCACAAAACAAAACAATAAATAAATAAATAAAGTAGGCACCTGGCAAGTCTTATTTTCTACTGTGATGCTCTGTTTCCTTTATAGCACTTTTCAGAGTTTAATCATTTAAACAAGCTAGAATAATCGATATGAGGACAAGTACTGTGCCCATCTTTCTTTTTTTTAGTGCTAGTGCCTGGGCTAGTGCAGTGTTTGGCAAAGCGATGGTGTTTAATACATCGAAGAGGGAGTTGAAGCCACAGAATCAGGCTCGGCACTGTAGAACCTTGGGAGTCTACGGAAAGATAAGGAGATCACCTAATTAGGAGCGTCCAACACCTTTAGGCAGCCGTGTCCACCCTCTTCAGTTTTCAGATCATGATTGGAACCAGTTGATTGAACCTGCACCTCAGAGTAGCTCAGAGTAGCTTCTTCTCGCTTGTTCCACCAGCCCCGGCGTCGGCGTCTATTCTCTGGTTGTGACATCGCCCTCCGCTCTCCAGTGGAGTCTGTACTGCTTCTTCTGGCTCTTATTTTGGCTCATCCTGACCTAGTTGCCTTTTCTTCTGGATAATACAAGTATTTTAAAAAAAAACAACAAGCTACCATAGAAAAATGGGAATTACGTGGCTAGAATAGTTATCAGCATTGTTGGCTGTAAATGAGTTTAAACTTAAAAAAAGCGAGATCACGGAGGACAAGATTGTACTGGCCAAGTCAGGCGGGGTGCCCCAGAGTTATGACTACAGGAACCTTATGTTACTTGGTCCTGCCTCTCTCTGTAGTCCCATCTGTAGCTGCCCTTGGGGTCACCAGGCTCCAGCTGTACTGTCTTTCACTCCCCCGAACACACCAGGTTTTCCCACCACAGGGCCTTTGCTTGTGTTTCATCCTCCTCTCTGTGTTGTGGCTGCAGCCTCAGAGGCCACCTCTGGGACAGCGTCCCTGCCAACATAGGTCTCCCCACTCCTGTGATTTTCTACTCACCTCTTTATTGATTTGTACCACTCCTCACAGATTGCTTTTGTGGGGGGGGAGTTTTTTTACCATTTTTTCCTTTTTTGTTGCGTCTCCCTTATTCCGTGAGGACAGGGACTAGACTGCATTTATGCACCATTGCGTCCCTAGCCTCTTAATATAATGTCCGGAGTTCAGTAAATAGCTGTTGACTGTGTGGATGAGTAAGTGAAGGAATAGTGGTTCAGAATGTTCGCGTGTGACCAGTTTGCTTTTCGGAGAGAATCAGGTAAGGACTTTTTAAAAAATCAGGAAGATATTTCCAAACTGACAGATCAGTTACAACTACCTGATACTGAATTCGAAAGTGTTTCTTTTTTAACTTAAAAAAAGAAGAGAAAAGAAAATGCTAAGAAAAAGGACCAAACCAAAAACCCAGAAAAAGTTATAAACTTTCCCAGGTTTGGGCCCGGTCAACCCCTACCCCCCATAATTGGTAAATCCGTCAAAATGCTTCAAGATGCATGGACGTTATGACGCCTTGTAACACGTGTTGCCAGAACAGAACATTTTAGTTATTTTGGCAGCGTGTCAGGTTCAGCGGTAGCCCTTCCTGTTACAGACTCCTGGACATGTTTGATAAAATGCAGTTGGAAAGGTTTATGCTACAGAGCTGAGCATCAGAGACAGAAAAGGAAACTGTCGGGTGCCAGAAACAAAGCGGGGCTGCAGGCTTTGGTGGCCTCTCAGGGGCCGTTGAGCCTCTGCCGGGGCTTGAGAGTCGCTAGATGCCAGATGAGGCCGTGGGTTTTGCCGGTTACAGGAAGTTGGAACCGTGACCTCTACGTAGACCCACCAAGAGCTCGCGCCCTCGGTGGAAACAGCACACCAGCCGCAATGTCTTTGCTCTTAAGTGCCACCTGGAGGTGGGCCGTGTCGGTGTTAGTGTCATCAGGAATGCAGGGGTTCCAGCTTTGCCACAAAGCTACTTCCATGCGTGGTTTTACGATGGCTGCGGTGATTCCAGAGGTCGTACACGTGCAGTCATAACGGTGTCCGGCAAAGATGAGAGTAGGGTCTTCTGGGCGCTGCTATTAGCGAAGGAACCTTCCCCCAGAAGGTCTCCCCCAGGAGAGTGGTTCTCAGGCCCACACCTAAACCACCCTCTGGCAAGAAGACGCGGCCTGTCGGGTCGTCGTGGGCTGACTTTGCGTCTCCCTCCGGGTCTGGGGAGGAGGCCTCCTGGACTGAGCGTGGGGTGGGGGGCAACAGATGACCAGAAAGCCCAGTGCCAGGCCAGTGGTATCTTCCTGGCACCTGGCAGACCAGCAGAGGTAAAGTTACTCTGAAGGTCACTTCTACACCCAAACTGTGAGAGTCCCCAGCAGTGGGGGAGGGATACTCTTCTCGCAGATGCAAAAGTACCAACAACCAGCGTTTAGGAAATGATGAAGATGCCGTCACGTACACGGGAGAGTCAGCAAACCTGACAAACAAGGCCCACATGCCGAGAGCTGCAGAGAGCAGAACAGTCTGAAAAGACAAAAATAAATGCTTGAGTGGCTGAAAATAAAACACGGAATAAAGGCCATAGGAGAGAATAAGGCAGCATGGAAGGTATATTGGAAAAAGAATAAAATATAACTTCAGAAATGGAAAATTTTAGTCATTGAAATAAAAAGATTAAACAGAAGATTAGACGTAGTTGAAGAGGGGAGTTAATTAATGAGAAGAAATTACCCAGAATCAGCCCAGAGAGATGAGATGGGATATATGACATTGAGGTTAACAGACTTGCCTAGAGGCCTGATTGGAATTCCAAAAGGAGTTAACAGGGAGTGGGTAGGCTGGGGAGAGAATAATTGAAGAGACAATGGATAAAAATGTTTTACGGGGCTTCCCTGGTGGCACAGTGGTTGAGAATCTGCCTGCTAATGCAGGGGACACGGGTTCGAGCCCTGGTCTGGGAGGGTCCCACATGCCGCGGAGCAACTGGGCCCATGGGCCACAACTACTGAGCCTGCACGTCTGGAGCCTGTGCTCCGCAACGAGAGAGGCCGTGATGGTGAGAGGCCCGCGCACCGTGATGAAGAGTGGCCCCCACTTGCCGCAGCTAGAGAAAGCCCTCGCACAGAAACGAAGACCTAACACAGCAGAGATAAATAAATAAATTACTAAACTCCTACCCGCAACATCTTCTTTAAAAAAAAAAAAAAAGAAAGAAAAAGAAAATGTTTTACAATAGATGAAAAGTATAGACATTGAAATTCAGGAACCATCGTGAATTTGAAGCAGGATAAATTAAAATAAATCCACGCCTACATATATAGCAATGAAACGGCAGGATCCAAAGATAAAAGACAGTCTCTCTCAAAGGAACACGATAGTAGACATCTCAGCAGTAATAGCTGAGCCAGAAGACAGTGCAGCAAAATCATCAAAGTGCCGAAGAAAAATAACGATGAACCTAGAGTTCTGTACTTTCGCCCAGGACTAAAGTTGTAATCGAGATTTGTTCAGACAGAGGTGGTTTATCACTCAGACCTTTGCAGAAAGAAGTACTGAAAGGTTGTACTTCAGGAAGAAAGAAGTGGAACCTAGAGGAAAAGGTGGGGTGTAGGAAGCAATGATAAAAAGGGGAGTTGGTGTGCACATGGGTAAAGCTAAGCAAGTGTTATTAAAAACTCATCATCGTGCCTAGTTCTGAGGCCCTTGAAAAGGAAGAACTATGTTGCTAGGTTAAAGTAACATGAGGGGTGAGAGGAGGTGATCTGAATTAGAGCCTTTCTAAGGTTTTTGTATTCTTCAGGAGGAAGGAAAAAATATTGACTGACTTTAGACTTACATCAGGGCAAGGATACACGTGACTATTTTGTATTTTTACATGAAAAAAACTAAATAAAAGCTAGTGTACATTTTTACATTAATGGATATGTAAAAATGCATGTGACGTTCTAGCACATTTATTTTTAATTCATGTGCCAGCGCCAGCTGTTTGTTGTATGTTCTCTAGTTCACTGGTCCTCAGTGCTGGTTCCAGTGGTGAACTGCCTCCAAGTCATGGCGGGCTCTCTGGTACACACACATCTTTAACTTTTATCCGTGAGTTGTGCAAAGAATGTCATGACTCAACTTTAGTGCTAGAACTTTCTAACCAGCATCTGGGAACTGGCTTAAGAATTACTAAGCTAATTATCTCCTTTGTCTGTCTTGTGTACCCAGGTAGGTTAAATAACTTGAAGTGACCATGTCTTGTACTTCTTGTGTCGTTTCCCTGTTATGAAAGTTAATGAATTATCAACAGGTAAAATTTTCTTATAATCATGAGTTTGGTATTTTGGATGATTTATGCCATTACATCAACTTAAAGTATTTTGAGTAGGATTTGTTAAAGCCCTTACAGACATTTAACTATCGGGAATTACATTGGGGGTATATTGTTTCTAAGTAATGGCAGTAGTTTCTATTTATGGGGTCTGTGCTCTGTATTATGCAGTTTACTTGGTACATTTTATACATTATCTCTTTTATTCTCTGTATTAGTTGTTTTGCCATAATAATTACCACAAACTTAACTGCTTAAAACTTCTGTTAGCTCAGTTATTTACTTATTATAATCATCTCAGTGTTACCAGTTTCTGTGGGTCAGGGATCCAGACCTTGCTTACCTGCATGCTCCATCTTCAGGGTCTGTCACAAGGTTGGATCAAGGTGTTGCCCAGGCCTGGGGTCTTACTGGAAAGTTTGGGTGTGGAGGGTCCACTCCAAGCCCACGTGGTTGTTGGCAGGGCTTAGGTCCAGCAGTTGGACGGAGAGCCTCGCTTCCTTACTGGCTGCTGGCCGGAGGCTGCCCCCAGCTCCTTACCACGCAGGCCTCTCCGTAGGGCAGCTCGAGGGATGTCTGTGTGCTTCCTCAAAGCCAGCAGGAGAGAGTGGGGCTTAGTGTGCGAGACGTAAGTGCCACAGTGGTATCCCATCCCCTTAGCTGTATTCTGGGGACCGTCTTAGAGCCATAGTCTCCAAACCTCTTGTGAAGTAGGTTTTATTCCAGCTGGCAACGAAGGCTCAGGTATCAGGAAATTATTCAGGTCATGGCTTGGGAGTGGGGGTTTTGAGTCAGAGCCGGGTCGCTTCTGCTTCTGCTGTCTCTTCGGAAGAGTGTTTTACACCGCCAAGTCGGTGCCCTAAGATCTTAGAGCACGGCAGCCTACTTGGCAGTACCAACCAAGATGAATCTGTGTGTTGGTTAAATTCCTTCTAACGCCTCAGAGCGTGTCGTAACTGTTAGTTAAATTTCTCATAAATTCAAATTCTTCAGTCTTTTTTTCTTAGGCACTGAACTGAATTTTAAGCAACAGAAGAGGTTAGAAAATTATTGATTTAGTTTAGAGTTACAGTGGTTGATAATACCATTCAGATTTTCCAGAATGCCATTATTAATTAACTTGAACATTTGCTTATTATTACTAGACTGACCTTAAAGTCAGTAACTCAGAATCCAAAATTGTCTAAACTATTCTGAAGAAATGCCTTTGCACTAGACAGATTGTTTCTTTTCTTTTTTTAAAAAAATAGTTTATTCAAACTTTATATGTATCTTTATTTATTTATATTTATTTTTGGCTGTGTTGGGTCTTCGTTTCTGTGTGAGGGCTTTCTCTAGTTGCGGCGAGCAGGGGCCACTCTTCATCACGGTGCGTGGGCCTCTCACTGTCGCGGCTCTCTTGTTGCGGAGCACAGGCTCCAGACGCGCAGGCTCTGTAGTTGTGGCTCACGGGCCTAGTTGCTCCGCGGCATGTGGGATCTTCCCAGACCAGGGCTCGAACCCGTGTCCCCTGCATTAGCAGGCAGATTCTCAACCACTGCGCCACCAGGGAAGCCCGACAGATTGTTTCTTAATCATCTTGAATTATGGGCTGTTTGAACAATCTGATAGATAAATCAGACCTTCTCCCTAAGAAGTTCCCATATGCAAAAATTTTTTATGTATTTTAACTGTGGCCTTATGACCACACTAAAACCCACTCATGATCCAGGGACAGACCTAAGAATTTGATTCAGTGCTTCCCTGGTGGCGCAGTGGTTAAGAATCCGCCTGCCAATGCAGGGGACACGGGTTCGAGCCCTGCTCCAGCTCAGAGATCCCACATGCCGCGGAGCCACTGAGCCTACGTGCCACAGCTACTGAGCCTGCACTCTAGAGCCCCCAAGCCACGACTACTGAGCCCGCATGCCACAACTACTGAAGCCTGGGCACTTAGAGCCCGTGCTCTGCAACAAGAGAAGCCATTGCAATGAGAAGCCTGCTCACCGCAATGAAGAGTAGCCCCTGCTCACTGCAACTAGAGAAAGCCCACGTACAGCAACGAAGACCCAATGCAGCCAAAAATAAATAAATAAATAAATTTATTTTAAAGAAAAGAATAAAAGACATGGAAGACATTTAAAAAAAAAGAATTTGATTCAGAGTGGTTTTGAGGAAAATAATTTTCACTTAGTAGTACTTTTTTTTTTTTTTTTTTGGTGCGGTACGCGGACCTCTCACTGTTGTGGCCTCTCCCGTTGCGGAGCACAGGCTCCGGACGTGCAGGCTCAGCGGCCATGGCTCACGGGCCCAGCCGCTCCGCGGCATGTGGGATCTTCCCGGACCGGGGCACGAACCCACGTCCCCTGCATCGGCAGGCGGACTCTCAACCACTGCGCCACCAGGGAAGCTCCACTTAGTAGTCCTAAAAGAGATTGTAAACTTTTTACTGAAAATAATTTTATTGTTTCCCAAGCATTATAACGGAAGTTATCAAGTACCTTTTTTTCCCCCTAGCACTCCAACTAGTACCTGACATGTACTAGGTACTCAACAAGTATTTGGTAAAGTCATGAATTTTAGAATTTCAAACAAAACACCTGTAAAATACTTTTTTCTGGTTGGGAAAATGGAATTCTGTTCATTTGCGTGGTACTGGTATTTGACATCAGAGACCTGAACACAGGCATTTTAAGGTACGTGTTATTTTACTGTTATATTTGACTATAAATTCAAATTAATGTTTTTATATTTTAAGGTAAATGAACATTTGAAAGACATAATGGAACAAGAACAGAAATTGAAAGACCACCACACAGTGGAAGCTTCAGGAGGTCAAAAGGTACATGTTCTTAAGAAAAAAAGGTGCCTTTGTGAGACCCTGTGTTTGTACGTGTGTGCTGTTTGGGGAAGCGTTAATAGTGTGTTCATCAAATTATTTTTTGGTGATCTTAACTGTACTCTAGAAGGCCTTTCCATAAATACCAAGTAAGTAGCAGTGCAAAATGAAGGTTAATTGGATGACAGTGTTTAGGAAAAATTGTTAATGACTAGAGCTCAGCTTCTGACATTCTTTTGGCAAAAAATAATGTGTTTGCCTTTGTTTGGTAAAATATATGAAACGGGAAAACAGTTTTCAATGTATCAGCCTTATAATGACTTGTAGTAAGACCAGCCTCTAAAATTACATTCCAGGAATTATAAGTTGTACATATGGTTATTTTGTGAAGGAAGAAGAAACATGAACACGGATTAATTCTTTAAACTTCTTGAACAGGCTTTTAGAGTTTTTTTTCTCCAAACACTTGTGTGTTTGTGTTTGTTATATACTACGACCTAAAGTATATTTCCTACATCTTTTAAAATATAACGAGAGCCCTTTAAGCATGTTGTCTAGCATTTGAATTGAGGTATAAGAAATTACCTTATGCAGAGACTTTATTTTCCATCTGGGTTATTTTAAGTATCTTCATTATTACACAGCCCTTCTGTTCCTTTTGGGCCAATGCTGCTAGTCACTGATACTCTGTAAGAGAGGAGACCAGAGGAGGGAAAGGGGAGAAGCTGGTTTGTGCGTCACCAGCTTCACCAGGCAAGTTGTGCGGAGACCACCTGCACTTCTGTCTGGATCTGGTGCTTGGGGTGACAGTGGCTTCCCTGGGCTTGGTTCTTGTCTCTGCTGACCCCCTTCCCCAGTGGAGATCTGCCCCCGCTTCCCTGCTTCCCCCACCTCTGCCTCCGCCTTGTCCCTCGAGTCCCCCAGCCCTTCCCTTCCAGTTTCCCGCCTTGCTCTTTCCCTCCCTGTAGTAGTAGAAACCCTTGCCTTGGAGATGGATTTACTCCTGCCCCCCCGCCCCCCATTTTGCTCCTGGCTCTCATCAGGAATAAGATTCAGCATCAGCCTAAGTTACAGGATTTCCATGGAAACCTCGTTTATTATATATATGATGTAATGCTGTAGTTTTGCATACACATTATGAACTAAATGGGGGTTTTATATGCTGACATAGGATCCGGTAAACCTTGTTTCTATGGAAAAAAGTGCTATTTGTGTTCCAAACGACTGCAGATTAAGTGACCTTTAAGAAAAACAAACTGTATGGTATCCAGACACTACTGGATCATGTCACTCTGACTTTTTCACGGCACTGGGCCCATGGAATTGTACATACTCACCTCACAACCAGGATTTGCTGAGGGAGTGATTGAGGAAATGAATGAATGCGTGTGCTTCACTTACATATTTGGGCTAGTGCACGTTTTTATTTTAGCACAGACATAGCATTTATACCTTCATTTTCTTTTTTTCCTCTTTTATTATTTTTTTATTTACTTTTTTATTGAAGTATAGTTGATTTATAAACTGTTGTGTTAATTTCTGCTGTACAGCA
Source organism: Hyperoodon ampullatus (assembly GCF_949752795.1). NCBI lineage: Eukaryota > Metazoa > Chordata > Mammalia > Artiodactyla > Ziphiidae > Hyperoodon > Hyperoodon ampullatus. The sequence goes on from NC_136915.1 coordinate 196,893,297, forward strand.
GAGTGACTCAGTCATACACATACATACATTCTTATTCATACTCTTTTCCATACGGTTTATCCCAGGATATTGAATAGAGTTCCCTGCGCTGTACAGTAGGACCTTGCGGTTTATCCATCCTGTATGCAATAGTTTGCATCTGCTAATGGCAAACTCCCAGTCTGTCCTTCCCCCTTGGCAACCACAAGTCTGTTCTCTAAGTCTGTGAATCTCTTTCTGTTTCATAGATAAGCTCATCTGTGCCATGTGTGAGATTCAATACCGTCATTTTCAAATGAATTTTATCCTGTTTCTCATTGTTAAAATCTTTGTGAAAGTAAGTGTTCATCTCACATAGTCTGTAAAGTACAGGGGTCCTCATGAAGAACACACTGCCAAGCACAGAGTAGGTTATGGAGTCTTGCTCTGTTACCCAACCGTGGGATTTTTGGCATTTGACCTATTTGGTTTGGCTAGAAATACAATCATTTTATTCTTGATTTACATTCTTGTAAAAACAAAATTCTTCATTCTAAACTTTCACATTTATGTATATATTTAAACATTTTTTAAATTCAGGGATGGTACCATAACTTTTTTTTCTCGAAGCAATCTTTTATAAAGAGGATTTGGTCTGAAGAAACATATATTAGTTAGATATCCTAGTACTGTGATTTTAATCTTTGCCTGAGAGTACTATAAACATTAGATTTCTTCAGCAGCTTCATAGATCAATAGTCTTGTGCATTTGGATACAAGACCCTACAAAGATTTGGATTGGTATGGATTTAATATAACTTGTTAAGAACATTTATTTTGAAATACTTCGAATTTAACAAAAAGTTGCAAGGATAGTTCAAAGAACCCTTATATGTTCTTTACCCAGATTCATCAGTGTAACATTTTGTGTGCTCTGTGCATTACATGTTGCACATACAGACGTATATATGTGTAAATTTTTCTGAAACATTTGAAAGAAGGTTGCATGTATCATACCCCTTCACCCCTTAATATTTCGATGTATATTTCCTAGGAAGAAAGCTATTCATTTACACGACCACACGATAGGTAACTTAATGTCAATAAAGTGCTTTGATCAGACTTACAGCCTATGTTCCAGTTTTGTCAGTCATCCCAACTGAACTTTATATATTTTTCTAGTCCAGGATCTAGTCCAGGGTCATGTAAGGTATTTAGTTCTTGTGTCTCTCATCTTCTTTAAACTGGAACAGTCCTCAGCTTTTCTTTTTCATTCGTGACCTTGACATGTTTTAAGAATACAGGTCATTTTCATAGAATATCCCTCAATTTCAGTTCTTCTGATATATTTCCTCATAGTTAGATTAAGTTGTGCTTTTTTTAGCCTAGAATACTATGTAAAGTGTGTCCTTTTCACAGTATTGTATCCAGAGGCATGTGATATCCATTTGCCCCTACTAGGTGATACTAATTTTGATCAGTTGGTTAAGATATTGTTTGGGTTTTTTGACTGCATGGTTATTATTTTTCCTTTCGTTATAAGTAATTTGAGAGGAGGCTACTTTGAGACTGTAAACATCCTGTTCCTCTTCAGTGTTTCCCCACCTCCTAGATTTAGCATTTATTGATGATACCTACTTCAGTTGCTTTTTACTATGGTGGTTACAAAATGGCAATTCTCTAACTTTATCATTTCTTCTACGTTTATTAGTTAGGATTCTGTTATAAGCAAATCTGACCTCATCTATTTATCAGTCTACCTATCATCTCTTTATTATCTGTATGAACTGATGGATTCTTATTTTATTTAATGGGTTATAATCTGTTTCTCTCCATCATTGATTCATTCATTCCCAGTTTTATTGAGATCTAATTGACATACAGCCCCGTGTAAATGTAGGGTGTGCACCATAATGATTTGACTTACATACATGATGAAATGATGACCACAATAGGTTTAGTGAACATTCATCATCTTGTATAGATACAGCATTAAAGAAATAGAAAAGCATATTTGTTCCTTGTGATGAGAACCCTTGGGATTTACCCCCTTAGCAGCTTTCCTATATAACATGCAGCAGTGTTGACAGCACGCTGCACATCACATCCCTAGTACTTATTATCTTGTAACTGGAGGTTTGTGCCTTTTGACCACCTTCACCTAATTTCGTGTGTATTTATTTTTGAAATCAACTGTATCGTGGAATAATTTTAGATTTACAGAGAAGCTCCAAAGATAGTACAGCTTCATCCAGTTTCCCCCAATGTTAACATCTTACGTAATCGTGGCCCATTTGGCAACACCAAGAAAATAACACTGGTGCATTATCATTGACAAAACTACAGACTTTATTTAGATTACACCAGTTTGTGTACTGACCAGGTGTTGTACAGTGTCCCTGAATTGGGGTTTGTCTCCTGTGTCCTGTGATGAGATTGGGCCTGTGGGCCTTTTGAGAAGAACATCACAGAGGTGGCTTCACGTCTCATCACATTACATCAGGGAGCATGTGACGTGAACACGATTTGTCACTGATGGTGTCCACCTTGATCACTTGGTTGAAGTGGTCTCCTTCATTGTAAAGTTTCTCTTTCCCTCTCTGATGCTCTTTTCTTCGGAAGTGGGTCACTAAACCCACCCCACGTTCCAGGAGAGGGAAGTTAAGCTCCCTCCCCGAAGGGAAGCGTATATATACCATCTGGAATTCTTCTGTGAGATTTGTACTTTCTCCATTTATTTATATCCTTCAGCCGCTTATTTGTATCAATATGGATGGGTGTGTATGTGCTCTGTACTTGGGGTTACAGTGCAGTCTGTGTTAACTTGTATTGATATGGACTCCTGTGTATGTACTGTATAGTTTGGGTTACAATCCAGTCTGTGGTATTGACTAGTTGCTCAGTTTTTCCAGCTGCAGCCATTGGGAGCTCTTCCAGAGTTGTCTGAATTAGTAAAAAGTTCAAGTATGGAATATTTTGCAAGAAATGCAGACTGATTTGAACCACGAGAGGCTCCTTTGCTCATCTCCTGTTTTGTATAATCCATAGCAATTTCTTATTATCATCAGTTGCTGTGTTATGGATTCTTCTGGTCTCAAAACAAGAAAACTCCTGTTTTTGAAATTTCTGTTATTCATTGGGAGCCCTGACGCATTCACAGGGGCTTCCTGCTCTTTGGTTCTGCTTTTGCACTTTTCATGGCTATTGTAACTGCAGCTGCCAAAAACTTTTGGTTAAACGAGACATTCACATACATGCAAAAAAATTATTAGGGTTATTCTTCCTGATGCAGTAAGAAAAACTTATTGGAAATACTATCTTTTTGTGGGAAGCTGGTATTTTTCTGATTCTTGAGATGACATTTTTCTGATTTTTGAAGTTCTTGAAAAATACCTCATTTATATTATTTTTCCAAATAATGTTATTTTTACTATTAATTTCTATAGGAAAAACTTTCTACATAGATGTTGAATATGAGTTTTAACTCAGACCCCATTTAGTTTGGTTCACTTCAACAAATATTTATTTAGGGCTGCCAAAAAACTGTGCTAGAAAATACAAAGATAAACAGTTACAAATTATTCTCATATTATCTGAAATTATGGGCTTATTGTATATTCATCTTCTTAAAGACATAAAATTATATTCTTTGGAACACCCCTAGATAGTAAAATTAATAACATTTATATTCTCTTTGTGTTAGTAGCTACTTGCCTTAGAGACTCTATAAAAATACTAACTGGTGAGAATTGCCAACTGGTTTTTTATCCCCCATTAATTGAAAGAAATTCTGTATGTCATTAAAAGGAATGATCATTGTGTTCAATTCTACACTGTTATTTGCTTTTATTCATGCACTTATGAAACAGTCTTCTTTTCCTTCTGGGAAGAAGACTACCTTATCAGACTTGGCCTCCTAATGTCTGAGAATTTTAATGATTGCAAGTCCAGCCCTAGAATCTTTCTACTCCCTCTTGTGATATACATTTAGTTTCTAATGTGATGTGTGATCCCAGAACTGGGAGGTAAAATTCTTTGCTGCCGAAGTGCACAGCATGTCCTGGGTACCCTAAAAACGCACATCCATGTTGGGAGAGGAGTGAGGGGAGGAGGGAAGGTGGTGGTCTTTATCGTTAGGAACCTCTATAGTTTAAGCTAAATTGTCAAGTATTAACATTTAAAAAATGTTCTGAGAACGATAAACTGGGAACTCCACTAACAGAAGCTTTACTATACCTTGTTAATTTTAAAAACTTCTGATGAATTTTCCCTTTACCTTTTGCTTCCCCTTTTTTCCTGCTGCTTCCTCCGAAGTCTCCTTCCAAATGGTTTTGGAAATTGGTTCCAGTAAGTTTGCACAGCTTCTTCAACTTGCTCTCCAGAAGTGTAATTGTAGAACGGTATCGTTTATGTCTTGCCGATATGGTCATTACATATAATTCTATTAGTCACAAGTAGAGATTGGATTTTAAGGTGTTTTTGATCATAATGTAAAACAGAAAGATTTAAAAAATCTAGCCAAAATTTGGATTCGAAGCTTTAAAAATAATTTTAAGCTAGTCTGTCAGTACTCCGAGACCATCAGTAACTAGGTAACAAAAAAAGTATGGATATAGATTTGCATTAGTTTTAATAATGTTAATAAAAGTGAATATGAATTGCACATGTAAATTGTTTGTCTTGTAAAGTCATCTTTTTGAAAGGATCATTTCCTTTTGGCCTGAACTGTGGAGGATACTTTTTTGTATAATAAAGAAGTGACGGATTCTGTGTCGCTCCCAGTATTGGACCTGAGCTAGATTCAATTCTGGTTTGACTGGAAGAGTTGATCTTTCATGGTGACATCTGGGGGTTAGACCGCTTAAGTATTGTACACCCTCAGAAACAGAAATGTAACTTAGAAGTGCACCATAATGTTGAAAGATAGAAAGTATGTCCCTTTTAAATGCCAGATTTCTCCATTTGTAGAAAGAGCAGTAAGTTTGTAAAGCATAGAGCACGTTCAAGTATAAAAGACTCTGTAACCTTTGTGAACTGCAGGTGAACTTCCGGGGAGTCCCACATGACTTCAAGATTAAAAGTTGGTTTACCTGAGGCCTCTTCTAGGATAAAATCTTCAGGAAGATGTTTCGGCATGCCACGTATAAATCTCTGATTGGTCTAAGCCGTGGGCCTCTGTGGCTGCAGCCTTATGAAGCTCCGTGTGTATGTCTCTGTGTGTACCTTGTGCAGCAGTGCTCCTTGGCAGGGTGCAGTACAACACAGCACACAATTCAGTTCTTTGTTCCATGACTCTGGGCACTCAGCTCAGCCCAGTTCAGACCGTGGGCTGAAAACAAGGGTAGACCTGGAGATCTGGGAAGTTTGGCCCTGAGCCCAGCCCATGTAGGGGATTCCCAAGAGGTGGCTATTTTGTTTCTAGCTGGCCCTAGAAAGGAGGGGGAGGACCTGGAAGTGTGAGGGGCAGTGTAAGGCCAGAAGAGGCCACTGGCTGAGTTCTTTCTCTCTCTCCCTTCCTCCCCTCCTCTCTCCTCTTTTCTCATGGCTGATTTTTAAACTGTCTGCCAGCAGCAAAATGAGGAAGTTTTCTAAGGATTATGTAAAAGTCAGTAATCAATTAAAGAATTTATGTAGTGTATCTATGTGACTTTTTTCCTGAATATAGGTAGTCTATGAATTTGGAACATACCATTAAACACAGATGTCCAGTCCCCACTGATTCATAAGAACAAGCTCCTCTGAAAATCTTCAGAGGAAAAGATGTTCCATGAATCTTGTTCTTGAGTAGCCAGTGACAGGGAAATAGGGATAAATGTCTCCTTGAATGTGTGCGCTCTTCTGAGGGGCATCATTTAGAGGAAACGTGACATCACCACCACATAGTAAATTTTCTCTTTCAGTAAATCATAATGTTTTTCTCTTATTCTCACGAAAGTATTATATTTCATAATTGTATTTTAATTATGAAATATAATCAGTTTAGATGGAATTAGAAGAAAAATTAGTTTTGATTACTTTAAAAAGACCTGTATTTAAATATCAGTAACCACCATAATTGTAAATTTTGCTAATAAATTACTTCAGTGTGCATCTTCATTAAGCCTTCAGCATTATTTTTCTTGGCCTGAGGAGAGCTGATAGCAGCTGACCTCTGGCGGTTACCCGCTGTGTGCCCGTGCGTGCATCGCACTTTATGTCCATCATCTTCTGTAACCCTCCGTGCTGCTGTGAAGTAGGTACTGTGATTATCCCCATTTCACAGATGGGGAAACCGAGAAATGAGCACTGAAGTACCTTGTCCAACCAAGATCACAGAGCTGAGAAGTGGCAGAACCAGGCTTTGAGCCTAGGTGATCTGACTTAAGAGCTCGTTCTCATAACCTCTGAGTTTTACAGCATGTCTCATTTCTAGAGAACCACCTTACAAGTTTGTATCCACTCACACCAGCCAATGTTTCAAAAACAAGAATTTCATCTGTTTTTCTGAGAGGGAGCAGAAACCCTCATACTTGCTCTGTTACTGGTTAGTGAAACCTCAGCCAGGAGGGTTTTTTTCAGTTTCAAAGTCATTACACTTTATTTGCATTGTCTCAGCATTGAGATGAGAAGCCAGAATATCTTCATGGTATTGAATATTATTCCAGTTCCTCAGAGTGATGTTTCTTATCGCCACATTTCCTTTAAGGACAGTTTCACATTCCTCTGCCTGTTCCCAGCTCTGATGCCTCTCCTCATACTTTCAGCTCGAGTCTCACTGTTTCCATATAAGAACGTGTGGTCTAAGCGAAGTCTAACCTTAAAGTGAACGAATTTCATCATCTGCAAAAGAGCAGAACTAATGATTTGGATAACAAATGTTCAAAATCCATTTTGGGATGCTTTCACATGTAAATTCTTAGGCTAAGTGCATTTCACATAAATGAGCGCTGTAATATTATGTTAAGTACTTAGCTTCAGAACCAAAGTGCTGTTGGTTAAGTGAGGTCTAGTGGTAACGTTTAGAAAAGGAGGATGTTGGTGAGTAGTTCTCATTTCTCGTGACTTATATTTTGTTACTGATACACTGGAATCTACAGGACTGTTTTTTTCCTGTATGTTGCTTGGTACTTATTCATTTTTACCTCTTTTTTTTTAATGTAGGCTCGTTACAGGAAAGAGCAGACGTTGCTTAAGCAACTGCCTTGCATTCCGCTGGTAGAAAATTTGTTGAAAGACGGCTCAGATGGCTGTGCGTTAGCTGCCCTTATTCATTTTTACTGTCCTGGCGTCGTCAGATTAGAAGGTAAGTGTTCCATGGACATGTTTCTAAACTGTGGATAGCTGGTAAGAAATAGTTAAGACAGTAAATTTAATAAGTAATGACAGCTTTTTTTCAGAAGAACATTTATGTATAATTCTAGGAAGTAGCTGAGTAGAGGAGGGCTTGGTCTCTAAGCCCCTGTGTAGTGATCACTGCTGTTATATGTGTGGGTCAGACAGATTCTACATAGTTGTGTATCTGTATTAAGGTAATAATTACAAAATGAATATGAAATGTACATTATCAGAATTAACCCTTGCTCTTTTCCTGTTTGAAGATATTTGCTTGAAAGAAACCATGTCTTTGGCGGATAGCCTCTATAATCTGCAGCTGATTCAAGAATTTTGCCAAGAATATTTGAACCAGTGTTGCCATTTCACCCTGGAAGACATGCTCTACGCTGCTTCCTCCATAAAGGTATTTCGATCACCCTTTTCCCCTTTGTTCAAGTTTGTTGAAAAAACATATAACTTGGTACATAAACAGTATAGCTGCTTTAAGCTTACAAAATTAACTGTAATTTCAGACAAAAGGACTCTTGAAAAAATAGTTTTTGTTTGATTTTTCTGCTGATTTTATTTTATTTTTAAAAAACCTACACTGTTAGCTACAGGTTCCTTGTATAGTACAAAGCTAAAGTTAATGTCATAGTACAGAACTAAACCGTTGTTCTCACGTTGTTAGCAAAATAGAGGATAAGCCAGTAAGCGTTTCTGGGTCCTGGAGGGCTGCTGCCGCTTGTGGGGAGCGTGCAGGAGGTGTGGCCGCTCTGGACACTCAGCAGGACTGTGGACTCTGTCTGGGAAGAAGGGCCCCTCAGGTCCCAGAACCTGAGGCAAAGCCTTGCGAAGGGAAGAGGGAAGGAAACATTACGGTCATCTGGAAATGAACCTTTTAGGAAGGAATCGCATTTATTAGCCATACACTTGTCCCTTGCTTCAGGACGTCACACGACCTCTTAGCTTCGGGCCGTTGCTTAGTGCCTTTCTTTCAAGAAATGTTTATTGAGTGCCTCACAGTGTTCTAGGTGGTTGGGATAAATCAGCAGACAACACAAAGACACCCCCCCCCCCATCCTTTTAGGGTGTTCTTTCTAGTGGTGAAGACAGATGCGTGTCTCAGGCGTGATGGCTTCTGAGCTGCAGGTTCCAGACCTTCATGGTGGGAACGCTGCCTTGTTGTTACCGGCAGCTGCAGCTGCAGAATTCCTTCACGGCTCTTGTACACCTGCTTGAAGTTAACACTTCGGTTTGAAGGCTTTAGGAATACATGATCTTACAATCGATTTGTTTGAAGTCTGAGAGGAACAGCTTTATGTCAGTCCTAATTGTCTTTGCGATGCCCACCTTCATAGAAGCTGCTAAAGGACCCCTCCCAGCATAATGCTAGTGCCTTGTGATGCTTGAAATTCTTGTTCTCTGGTCTCTCTCTTTTTCCTGTACCCCTTTCTCGTTTACCACAAGGCAGATTGACGGAGCCAGGGGTAACGGCGTTTCCAAAATAAGCCACTGCCCCTGTTGACCAGAATAGTGCCCATTCCCCACTGTCCAGCACATCAGAAGAAAAACCTTGACTGATTTTGAATGTTTACACTTTGCCATTTTTACCAAAATGGAAGTTAGGAGATATTTTCATATTTATCTTAATACTTTTTCTGGCGCTTCCTATTAAAAATTTTAAATGCTTTTACTGAGATCTCAAAGAAAAAAAATGACCTCATTAAATGCATTGAGTTGTAAGGTTACATTTGCTTAAGTTGTATACCTTGGACTTCCAATAAATAACATATATCCCTGATGTTTAGATTAGCTTAGTCTGGGCATGATCCAGATACAAAGACATTTTCTTAAATCAGGCACTTTAAAAATAGATAATTATCTGCAGAGAAGACTTTGGTCACTTTCTGGGCTCTCTGTTAAATTTTTAGAACCACAGTTTTGACCTCAAGTGAGTATTTTAAGACTCCAAGCTCGCCAGAGGTTGCTCAGTCCATGGTGCTGGCCACCTTGTCATTTGTTAACTTGAGTAACAACTGTTTGTGGGGAATACGGAGTGAGCCCTCTTTTCCCCTCGTGGTGGACTTGTACACTGGTGTGCTCTTTTTAGAGGGCAGATGGGCATTCTCTAACCACATTTAAAGCGCACAGAAGGACGTATAAGGATTGCTCGTGGTGGTGAAGAGTTGGTGGCAGTTCACCTCGGGAGGGCCGCACTTGAAATGTCTTGTAAAGTAGCTGTTCGAAGGAGGCAGGGGTATCTTACTGATGCGGAAAGCTCGCTAGGAGTTACTAAGGGAAGCGCGCGGGGAGCACACGTTATATACGGCCTGATGCAATTTACGTATATTTTAAAAATCCTTTTTCTGTTTGTATGCACATGTACACACATACAGATGCATGGGAAGAGGTCTGTAGAGAGATAAGCACAGAACTGTTAACAGTGGTTTCTTCTGAGTGCAGTATTAGGATGTGAGGGAGAGGAGTTAAAGTATACTTTTACTTTTTATTCTATGTTCTGTGTATTTGTATTCTTTGATATCGTTTACAGTGTTCAAGAACGTTAATGTATAGCTGCATGACTGTCTTAACTGAAAGAAGGAAAGAAGAAATTAATCTGGTACCATTCCAGGAATATGGTGACAGATTTATTGCTGTTTAATCATCGTAAATTCAGAAAGAAATTCTCTTCATAAACTAGTCACTGGGAAAATTATTTCTTACTATGCTGACATCTAGTGGCCAAACACAGTACAATTATGTTATTAGGACAGTTATCTTACCAAGGTGTTTAAACTAAATTTTTTCCAGCTTTATTGAGATATAATTGACATATAACATTGTATAAGTTTAAGGTGTACAGTGTGTTGATTTGATTCACTTACAGCAGAATGATTATCACCGTAGTGTCAGTCAACACCCTCATCACGTCACATAATTACCATTTTTGTTGTGAACATTTAAGATCTACTCTTTCAGCAATGTTCATGTATATAATACAGTTATCATGAACTATAATTAGTTGATCCCCAGAACGTACTCATTTTATAATTGGGAGTTTGCACCCTTGACCAGTACTCCCGCATCTCCCCTACCCCAGTCCCTGTGAACCACCGCTCTGTTCTCTGTGTCTGTGGGTCTGGCTTTTTCAGATTCCACATACAACTGTGTTTCTCCGTCTGACTTAATTTCACTTCACACAGTGCCTTCAAGATCCGCCTGTGTGGTTGCAAATGGCAGACTTCCCTTGTTTCTCATGGCTGCACGTACACCGCATCTTTATCCATTCATCTGCTGGTGGACACTCGGGTCATTTCCATGTCTTGGCTGCAGTGAACATGGAAGTGCAGATAATCTCTTCAAGAGATCTGTTTTCATTTTCCTTGCTTATGTACCCAGATAGGATTGCTGGATCATATGGTGGTTCTATTTTTAATTTTTTGAGGAATCTGCATACTATTTTCCCTAGCGGCTGCACCATTTTACATCCCCACCAACAATGCACAAGGGTTCCCTTTTCTCCACACCCTCATCAGCGCTTGTTATCGCTTATCTTTTTGACGATGGCCATTCTGACAGGTGTGAGGTGGTCTCTCCTTGTGGTTTTGATTTGCGTTTCCCTGATGATTAGTGATGTTGAGCTCCGGGGTCCTTAAGATAGTAATTAATTTCCTATCAACAGACAATTATGGGGTACTTAAACACTGTTCTTCCAAAAGATATACATAGCTTTCAGTGAACTGTACTAGTAGAGCTGGAACCTAGCACCAATGCTTTAAATATAATTTTATACTTTGGTTTTAGAAAGTATACTGTGAGATAAGTATAAAGAAAAACTATAAATCACAATCATCTTACTGCCCAGAGATATTCCGTATCAACATTTCGACGCTTTGCCAGTGACTGGCCTTTCTTATGATATGTTTATTCATTCATTTATATGTTCGTTCAATAAATATTTATTGGACATCTATTATGTACCAGGCACTGTCTTAAACACTGAAGATGTAGTGGTGAGCACAGCTTTGTCCTTTTGACCATATAGTCTGATGGGTAAGATGAGGAACCCTGGAGAATATGGTATTAGATGAAGCTGGAGAGATTGAAAAGGGACCCAATCAGGTACCCGCTTGTAAGCTATAGTCAGTCTCCCAAGGGCAGGGGCAAGCGGGGGAAGGGGTGTTGCATTTTGAAAAGTTTGGCTTCATAAGCCGAAGAAGAAATGACCGTGTGCTAACCAAGAGGCGGAAACAGTTTGAGTGAGGGTAGTTAGGATGCAGGTGGAGAGAAGTGGGTGGATTCCAGGGCTGCTGAGGCGCAGAACCTGCAGGCCTCGGTGGCAAATCGGGTATGAGGGGAGAAAGAGGCTGGTGTCGCGGTGACTCCCAGGTTTGCTTTGTGCACTGGGAAGGTGGCTGCCGTTCAGGGAAGTAAGGATGGGGTCTGATCAGACTTGCGGGGAAGACGCCTGGCACAGAGAAATAGAAAGTGCATGTGCAAGTGCAGTCGTGCCTTTGGGGGCCGTTTGATAGCTGGTGGGTGTGGGCGGCGGTGTTCAGACATCAGGAGTATTGAATGCTGCTGAGGGCTTGGGGGCGATGAAGACGAAAAAATCTGTTTCATTTAGTGACACAGACATTGGTGACTTAAGCAAATGCTGGCTTAGAGCGAGGGCGCCTGAGTGCCAGACCGGAGTGGATTAGGGAGAGGAGGGCCGAGAGCAGGTTGCTGGGAGAGGCCGGTGTTACAGAAGTCTGAAGCGACGAGCAGGCCGGGTGGACGGAAGCCGGAGGATGAAGGATCGCGTGCCGGCTTCGGCTGCGTTCAGTGGCAGAGGTTTGAGCACGTGTACAAGCCAAGCACGAAGGACTCAGCTGAGGAGAAGAATAAACGTATAGGAGAAAGAAATATAAGTGAGAATGGAAAGCTTCTGAGAAGGAACCCACAGCACAGCCTTAGGGATTATAAGCTTTATCATTTCTTTAAAAAAAAAAAAACCACAGATTTTGATGGGTGAATGCTATATCGAGCTGTGTTTTAATAGGTAACTCTCTGTCATTGCTTTCTGGTCGGGCGTTACCTGCTTTCTCTCCTAACTTCTTGCCTCTCGCACAGAGTAACTACCTGGTGTTCATGGCGGAGCTCTTCTGGTGGTTTGAGGTCGTGAAGCCCTCCTTCGTCCAGCCCCGCGATGCTCGTCCGCAAGGAGGTGATCAGTGTTCCCGTAAACAAGCAGGATGGAGCGTTCAGATAGCCTCACCTGGTTATTCTTTTACAGGAAAGCCTGTTGCTGTTTCCTAGTCTAGCCTTGATAAATTCTCTCTCAACGTTTAAAGCCACTAAATTCTCCGTGACAGACGTGGTGTAGGGGAGGAAAAGGAGGTGGTGAGAACAGCCCTGCATCCCGCGGCTTATGCTGTGGACCTTTTAGCTTTGACTGTTTGCCCACTTTCCTCCCTCTGCATCTTTTACCCCCATCCCTAGCTTTTGTTCCCTGTTAGACTCTGAGTTTTTTTAACATTGTTGCCCAGAAGCCGCTCAAATTATGGCTTGGCTTTAATCTGTAATTTGAACTTGCCCTTAAACCATAAAGGGGCTTGTTATCTTTCTTTTTAAACCTAGTAGGTTTTGTGATTGTTACAGTACCACGATCTATGGATTGCTCATAATAAGGACACTGATAAGAAATACAGGGGTATGTTACTATAAAGATCTCTGGAAATGAAGAACAAAAAAAATCTTTCTCTATTTTCTCTAAAGCAGAACAAATTTTCCACCGGCTTCCATTATAAAACCAGAGTTTTATTTCTGTAGGGGAAAATCAATCCCACATGCTAAGTGAGGGCCCACTAGAGAACCTGCCTCCATCACAACTCTGGGCTCTTCCTGCTGCCAGCGCCCTGCCCAGCACGAAGTGGGATCACTGTGCCTCCCAGCTCGCCAGCTGCTTTCCTTGGTGCCACGTTTTTGTATTTTCCCTCATTTCTCCCCATCCCCACCCCTTCCCTCAAAAAATATTAGAGAAGAGAAAGAGATCAAGAAGGAGGGAAAACTACGTACTGAGGCGGCAGTGGGTAAGGGATGTGGGAGGGCGATACCACTCTGGTGAGTAGAATGAGCTGCCTTCCGTCAGCTGGCCCACTGCGTCCCAGGCCAGATACTGTAAAACATGCGGAAAATGAGTGTTTAACCTGTTGTGTCTCTGAGCTGCTTAGGGCAGAGCTGTCATGTAACGAGGCAGACCTAGAGAGCAGCTGAGGCCTTTCCTGAAGGCCACTCCCTAAAGCCACGTGTCTTCAGTAGTTACCACAAACGATACTGTACAGCTTTGCACCGTTAACCTAGAGTTTTCATGTACGTTGCCTTGTATGATCTCATCTGTGAAGCCCACTGTTCAAAATATTCAACAGCTGTTATATTAGGTCTCCAAAGCAAAAAATAAATGAGCGTTATTTACAAAAATGTAAACTATACCAGTGGTTTTAATTGCTAACCAATGAAATTCTGTCTCTAATTGATTACCAAAATACCAACTATTTCATAGACGTAAAAGTGACCGTGTGTAACTGAAGTTCTGTGAAAGCTTTTAGCAAAATTAGACACTCGTTTATTTTTATTTTAAATACGTGTATTCATCTTATATTATGCCTTTTTTTCTCCCAATTAGCCTTAATCAAGTGGATTTTTTTTTAATTCATTTATTTATTTTTGGCTGCATTGGGTCTTGGTTGCTGCATGCGGGCTTTCTCTAGCTGTGGCGAGCGGGGGCTACTCTTTGTTGCGGTGCGCGGGCTTCTCATTGCGGTGGCTTCTCTTGCTTCAGAGCACAGGCTCTAGAGCACGTGGGCTTCAGTAGTTGTGGCATGTGGGCTCAGTAGTTGTGGCTTGCGGGCTCTAGAGCACAGGCTCAGTAGTTGTGGTGCACGGGCTTACTTGCTCCGTGATGTGTGGGATCTTCCCAGACCAGGGCTGAAACCTGTGTCCCCTGCATTGGCAGGCGGATTCTTAACCGCCGTGCCACCAGGGAAGCCCCAATCACGTGGATTTTTTAAGCCAGAACACTTCCAAGAACAGTTTAAAGAAAATTTGTCCTTTTGAAAATTATTTAAGGAGAAAACTAAATATGCTAAGATTTCTCTATAATAAGGAAAATTGCGGTTAAACTTAAACATTTATTTGTGGCTCATAATTCTTGAAGCAGTGTTGGAAACATGCTAACTATGTAATTCTGAGGTTTTTTTCCTTGCCTGTAGCTGAACCTGTGGACGATCTGCCCTCAGTTCCTGTCTTAACTGCTGACCAGAGAAACGCCTTGGACAGCTCTGACTTCACCCCAAGGTAGAGTCCAGAACATCGATTCCATTCACTAAGGAAATCAAAATTTTATTACATTAGAGTTTTTAAAGTTTCAGTTGGACTTTGAACTAAATAAATTTCAATTAACTTACCCTATTAAAGCCTGTTTTAACATCACCGTAATTGAAATTTACACGGAAATGAATGTTTCATAAATAGGCTTTTATGAATCACACTGAAAAGTGGGGGAATATTATCCGAAGGTCCAAATAATCAGCCTAAAACTAAACTTTTGCTGGATAACTTGTTTATAATTGAGATTATATGATGGTTAAATGATAGGTAACTCTTAGGCCAGGGGGAAATTTTTAATTTTTCAATTTTTTAATAATTTTTTAATCTTTGAGGCAGTTTTCCCTACTGTTTTGTTTGCCGGTTACTGTAGCTATGCATAGAGCACAGTGGAATATTTATTGTACTGTTGAATCTTTATCTAATGCTTTAGTTCTTAGTATTGGGAACTGAATTGGAAGCAAAGTAAACATTTAATAGCAAGATAATCCTGACTTCTGACCCAAGTATGTGATAGAGACATTAATTTGTTTAAAAATGTCTTTCAGCAGATCCTATAAGCACTTTTTTTTTTTTTTTTTTTTTTGCGGTACGCGGGCCTCTCACTGTTGTGGCCTCTCCCGCTGCGGAGCACAGGCTCCGGACGCGCAGGCTCTGCGGCCATGGCTCACGGGCCCAGCCGCTCCGCGGCATGTGGGGTCTTCTCGGACCAGGGCACAAACCCGCGTCCCCTGCATCGGCAGGCGGACTCTCAACCACTGCGCCACCAGGGAAGCCCATATAAGCACTTCTAATGCGTATTTTTTAGAACCTAAAAGGTGTATTGACTCTGGGCTCCCTAACTTACCTGATTTTTATTTTAAGTTTAAAACGGATGTATTGGGGGATTATTTTTTTTTAGAAATTCAAGCAGATCTATTAAAAATACATTTTAAAAATTATGAGTAAGAAATTGAAAGTTCTTTCTGCATGAAGTATGAGCTTGTACTGAAGTTGTCACCCCCTCCTCACATCTAAGAAGTTTCTCTCTCTACTGTGTGCTAATGAGCATAGACAGAACCCTTACAGTACTCTTACTGCCTCTGTAACAGGGCTTCTCAGCGCCGTGAACTTCTGATCTCGCTAAGTGTTTCCTTCATATTAAGAACGCATTTTCCTTCCCTTACCCTCTGATTTACTCCTATAAATTTTCCTACTTCCACTAAGTTTTCTATTTCGTAACCACCCCTGAGATGTACCACAAAGAGATTAGGTTAGACTGTGGCTGATCTAGGAGCGTCTCTGTTTTATCCCGTCGGAAACTTCTTTGTACACGCTATTTCCTCAGTGCTTTCCTGGGTTGGTCAGATAGCGGCACTTCCTTCCCTGAAAATTTAGAAAACACTCAATGTTCTAGGTCGTAACTCTCGTACTGTTAAATCTTTAAAACCTCTGAAACTTTGCAGTTAAAGACTAGGTTATTCCATGATTATTATTTCTAGGAACTTGAGTGGACGATCTTCCACCTTTCTGACGCTGGGAAATGTCTTAAGATCCTCTGGAAGCCTCGTCTCTTCCCTGTCTCTCAGATATCTGAGTGGCTGCCTTTTTCCTTTCTCCCAGCAGAAGAACTTCCTATAACCAGATGGATGTCTGAATCCTTTTCCTTGAAGAGTCATTGTGTAATCCTTTCATTTCTATGAGTTTCCATATGGTCCATTTGTAGTTCTCCCATTGTAGAACTTTTGGGGAAGGATTCAAGGATTTCTACTCTTCCTGAGAATAATGCAGCCACATCTACAAATGTTATCACACCTGAAGGGTGACCTTATGAGGAAAAAAAGCCAAAGGAAGAAGACAGTAAAGCAAGACGTTTGTAGCTGCTACTGCACATGCTTGGCTACTAACCTGTACAGGAATCACCCCACATCAAAATCCTCTATGCAGGCGTGAAGTAAGGCAACTGTAGGAAGGTACAACAGTTTAGCCATTACTTGGGGAAGAAGAAAAGAGTGAACCTATTTTAATAACTGAACTTGCATCTCTTCAGGATTACACTCCTGTTGTAGATGTAGGAAGGGTAGAGGCTGTGGAAAGGCTACTGGAGGAGGGATGAGAGAGACGGACGTGACAGGGAGCAGCGTGGGGTCCTCTCCCTCGGGTTTCCCAGGAAACGACCGGGGACGCGAGTGAGAGGACACTGATGTGCCGTGCAGGGGCGGGGGCTGTGGGAGCTAAGCGACAAGCAAAGGTATACACGTGCTCCGGGTGTTGCTGCTTTTGGAAAGCTCGTGAATTAAGCTTTCATTAAATCATAAGAATGCAGCATTGTGGTTTACCTTTGTATCCTTTAGTTGCTTGTTCATCTTCGCAGTTTGCATTAGCCGAGAGCTAGTGTGGTCGCAGAGAGCTGCAAAGGTCACTGCATCCTGCTCACAGCTTAGTCTCAGCCCTTTGGGGTCAGGATGCTTAGTTTCGCCTGCTACAAGGTAGGCCGTGGTGGACTGAAAACGTAGAAAAAGAAAAACTAAATTGTGGCCAAATGTCATCAGAAACCGAGAAGTAGACTGTGTAATCCGCTGCATTAATTGGAACAGGGTGGAGTTAAATCAGAAAAAATATAAGTGTTAGAGATGTACAGAGTGCCCACGAGCAGGAGGTGCCAGGCTCTTCCACAAGGATTCATCATTCCTATACTTTTAGAGATTGAGATTCGACCAGAATATTGCAAGTTGACAACTTTACTTTCTTTAATTCTCAGTTTCTATTCGTAAAATGAAAATAATGTGCCGTATCTTATCTCACAAGGACATTGAGCTGTATATGAAAGTAGTGTTTCAAGCTCTTGGGCTAAAAGACATAAAATACATAGAGATACATATAATCACTGCCATTCTTTGGTTTAAACACTATATTATGTTTCCTTATTCTTTTTTTTCACTTAGGATGGAGAGTCGGAAGTGACAGTGTTGTTTCCGACTTCAGCTGTTGTATCTAAAATTTATATGCAAGAGCTAGACATTTTATGACATTTGATTGACCAGTATTTTACGTTGCAGTGGGGAAGGAGCTGCGCTTATACACTCTCGTCCTCATTTGCCTTCTAGACACTCACGTCCCCAAGCTCATCCTTCAGCCTCAGGTAATGTATTTGAAAAAGCCTAGGAAAATGCCATTTAAGTGGTTAAGTAGAAAATGATTGAGAATAAATGTAAATAAAAGTATCCAGTTCTTTTTTCTAAAAAGTGTTACATATGACACACTAAAAGGGCTCTGTTTCTCTCTGCTTGCTCTTCTTAACAAAATGATCTTTATTTCTCCACATGTACTTACCTTATGTGAAATCTGTTAAATTGTTGTAAGTTAAATTTTTTTGACATGATTTCAATGACTTTTACTTTTATGCATTTGAAGGAGGAATAAGAAGGTCTTCATCTATGTCCTATGTTGACGGCTTCATAGGGACATGGCCCAAGGAGAAAAGGTACACAGAGACTTATTTTTCGTGTACTCACGTTCTCAAGAACTGCCCATCCTCCGCGCCCCACCCTTGTTAGCCAGATTGCAATTTAAGTAGTACCTGCATTTGAAAAGGGCAACATGGGCTGATGATAGAGTGACCAAAGGGGCCAAATGTGACGGGTGGCCCGACAGCCTTACCCTCGCCTTGAGGACAATGTGACTATGAGAAATGGGAAAGAAAGGAAGCATAATTTCAAATAACTGTTGTTCAGTGATATCAGATTGTTTCCTTTCTGAAAATGTCGAAAAAGAAATTATTTAAAGATTATTATTTAAAGATTTTCTTATTATTTAAAGATTTTCTCTTTAATTTTTTAAAGAGAAATTTTAATTTTATATTATTTAAAGATTTTCTCTTTAATTTTTTTTTTAGATCATCAGTGCATGGCGTTTCATTTGACATTTCTTTTGATAAAGAAAGTAGTTTACAGAGATCTGCTCCAAACCAAGGAATCACTCGGTCCATTAGTAATGAAGGACTCACTCTGAACAACAGCCGTGTATCCAAGAACATCAGGAAAAATCTGTCCTTCAAGCCAGTAAATGGGGAGGAGGGAGCAGGAAGCATTGAAGAGGAACTTCACGTGGGCTCTCAGGGCCACCTGACGGCCTACGTGCCCCTGAACACAAACGAACTAGGCTCTAAGCAGAACGTGCATCCCAGGCTTCCAAATGGAGCTCTGCAGAACAGAGTGCTCTTCGATGAGTTCGGCAGTCAGGTCGGGACCCCCAGCATCGAAGAAGCCTTACAGATAATCCACGACACCGAGAAGCCTGCCCACACCCCTCGGCCGGACCAGCTTGCCAACGGCTTCTTCCTCCACAGCCAGGAGATGGGCGTCCTGAACTCCAGCCTCCCGCGCAGCCAGTCCAGTCCCGAGAGCGTGGCGGACACGAAAGGTGGCTCGAGCCCCGTCACTGACAACACGGAGGTGGACACGGGGATCCACGTCCCTTCAGAGGACATTCCGGAAACTCTGGATGAAGACTCTTCCCTGAGAGACTACACCGTGAGTCTGGACTCTGATGTGGACGACACGTCCAAATTCCTCCAGGACTACAACCCCAGAGATGCCTTGAGTCCCTGTCCCAGCACCGTCAGCACCAAGTCCCAGCCCGGTAGCAGCGCCTCCTCCAGTTCCGGCGTGAAGATGACCAGCTTTGCCGAACAGAAATTCAGGAAGCTGAATCACACCGACGGAAAAAGCAGCGGCAGCAGTTCTCAGAAGACCACGCCGGAGGGCTCGGAGCTCAACATTCCTCACGTGGTGGCCTGGGCACAGACCCCAGAGGACACGGGCCTTCCGCACGGCCGGGACACCACGCAGCTGCTGGCCTCCGAGGTGGTGCATCTCAGGATGAAGCTGGAGGAGAAACGGCGGGCCATCGAGGCCCAGAAGAAGAAGATGGAGGCCGCATTCACCAAGCAGAGGCAGAAGATGGGACGGACGGCCTTTCTCACCGTGGTGAAAAGGAAAGGGGACGGCCCCTCCCCGGCCCGGGAGGAGGCGGCCGGCGCGGAGGACGGGAAAGTGTACACGGAGCGGCCGCCGGAGAAGGAGCCGCACAAGGCAAACGGGCCGAGGAGCGGGTCCCCGGTGGACCCCAAGGAGGGCGCGGAGAGCCCCGTGGGCAGGTGGCCGCCGTCCCCGAGCGCGCCCGGCGACCCCGAGGGGCCGTGGAGCCCGGCCGGCCCCTCGGAGGAGCCGCCGCAGGACGGCGAGCTGCTGGAGCACACGCGCTCCATCGAGAGGCTCAACGCGTCCCTGCTGGTCCTGCAGCGGGAGATGCAGCGCCTGGCGCTGCAGCAGGAGCTGCTGATGCACATGCGCGAGCAGCAGGCCTGGGTCATCTCCCCGCCCCCGCCCTCTCCCCACCGGCAGGCCCGCGCAGGGAAGCCCCACCGGCCGCCGGCCGAAGCCCCCCGCCCCGCCCACCCGTCTCCGCAGCCCGCTGCCAGGAAGAGCACCTCCTTCTCCGTGAAAACTCAGAGGACTCCCAGGCCAAATGAATTAAAACTCACGCCCTTGCACCGAACGCTGACGCCCCCTCGGTCTGTGGACAGCCTCCCTCGGCTCAGGAGGTTCTCCCCGAGTCAGGTCCCCATTCAGACCAGGTCCTTCGTGTGCTTGGGGGGCGGCGGAGAGCCGGAAGCGAAGGAGTGCGGACGCAAGGAGGGAGCGGAGGACGAGGAGGGGGAGGGGGAGGGGTCCACGGGCCCTCGGGAGCAGCGTGGACACATCCCGGAGGACGAGGAGGCGCGGGCCCCGCCCCCTGAGGCTCCCGAGGGCCTGGCGCAGCCCGCCACGGAGACCGCGTGGCCCACCCGGAGTGAGGACTGCGTGAGTCAACCTGCAGAGCCTCCTTGCAGACCTGCTTTCCCACCTGCTGCTCCTAAAAGTGCCAATCTGATTGAAGTCTCCCTCTCGGATTTGAAAGCCCCTGAAAAGGCTGATGTGTCTGTTGAAAAATATGACGGAGAAAGTGATAAAGAACAAGTTGATGACGACCAGAAAGTATGCTGTGGATTCTTCTTTAAGGTAAAGCTAACCCACGTGGTCCTAGGCCTCTTCGCTGGTGGGTGTTTTCTGTCGGCGCGCTTGCTTCTTTAGCAGCAGCCCTTCTCGTTACAGGTCTGCCTTTAATCCTAAAATGTATTCTGGCCCGCCCCTTGTGGACTGCAGTTCTGTTCAGGCACATTGGTTTCTAGAACAGCCCTCCTTTCATCACATCGTGGTACATGTTTAGACGTGCTGTTTTTGTCCCTCTGACTCTCTCTCACTTTCACCAAAGCCTTTTGAAAACCAAGTGATTCACACTCTTCCAAAAGATGTTCAGTGGCCACTTTGTAAAAAGCTCCTAACTTCGCATTGCATGTAAGTCTGTTATAGTTTATTTTCTTAATATTGACCATCTCCCCTTATATGTATTGTTTTTTTAAAAATCTTTTGAAAACTGACCAGACAGACTCTTGCAAGGTGAAACATTTAAAAGTATATAATTGGAGCAGTTGCCCTTAAAATAGCTTCTCTAGAAGCATTGGCGAAGGTGTAGCATATGACCCCTAATCTCAGGATCGGTGTTGGATACGACATGTGTTTAAACAATACTACAGCCAACTAACACGGATACTGAACAGTATCACCTCGTGATGGTAAGATCTTGAAATTTATCATAGATATTAGAACCAGAGAGCCTAATATTATTTAAAAATGTTTCTCCTGTCATCCCTTTTTTCATCTTTATATTTTTCCAAATTTCCTATAGGGAATAATATGGTTTTTTATAATCAGAAACATGTATATGTGTGCTACTCATGTTTATTTTTTTAGTTAAGAGACTAAAGTAGATAGTTTGTGATCCTGAATAGCTCCACAATTAAGAATATAGATAGACAGCACTCAGTGGCAACAGTTTATAATTTCGGGTTTTAAATGAAACGTACAGCAGTCCTATTGGGGTTAAAACCCGCGAATACTGAAGTGGTTACAATCGCTAGTTTTACTTAGGATCATTAAATATTGGAACCTGGTAACTTACTTTGAAGTTGGTCATAGAGAGATGGCCCTCTTGGCCTTTTTTAATGTTTAAAATTTTGAATGTGGATTGTGTTTTGTCTCTTAACCGTGTAAAAGTACTATTTTTTTTAATAGGCTGCTACTATAGACAGTAATAGATGTGTTTAATTTTAGAGACCTTGCTACCTCTGCTCCTGCAGAGAAAGGAGAACAGAGGGGCATCCTTGGGTGTAAAACGTACCGTCCATCTCTACCCTCGTTTCCTCACTTCAGTTTTCACTGCCCAGTACTCCCCCCTTGGACCGTGGTCATAGCTCATTCACGGGGCTCCCTGCCTCTGTCATGGTCCCATTCGTCACACTGCCACTTGGTAGCATAACTCGACGGAGTCTCTTAAAGTTGCCTGTTGGATAAACTTAAACCCCTCAGCATGTGTTCAGGGGCCTTTCACAGACTGATCCAAGCCTGTTGGTCCACCCTCTCCCCCCATTACTCTGTTTGGGATGTTTTGTAAGACTAACTTCAGGCCTCATCTGTTTGCTGCAGCCTTTCATGATTCCTTGGGTAGATGTGAATATGTTCTCTGTGTCTCTTGTATCCTAAACATCCTCATAGTAATGCTGCTGACCCAGAATTTCCAACTACCTTGTGATTTGCTTCTGTTACGATTTCTCTTAGACTGTGAACTCCTAGAGACACTGCATCTCCTTATCCCCAGAGCATAGTTAAGTGCCTGGCAAATTGCAGTGTGTGTAGTTTGTTTGACACAGACGTGTGAATGTTTGGACTGACTGTTTGAATGGTATCTTCTGACTTTCTCCATTCAGAGTTCATCTCTCTCTGGGTTTCTGTGCAAAGCACCTTGTTTGTACCTCTTCCCCGTGGGATCTAGAAGCTCCTTAACCTAAGGTGCCCTAATTTTTTCATATTTTAGTATCTGTAATGTCTGACACTATGTTGTGAGTGTATTAGACACGCAGGAAACACTTGTTGAATTAATAAGCAAGGCATCATTACGACAGGGAACCACTTCTACAGCTGGTTACTTTCCTGACTTTTGAGCTCCCTGAGCGTTCAGGTAGAAGCTGGGGCAGGCTCAGGACACCTACAGGTCATGAACTAGCTCTGGGGTTAGGAGTATAA
Source organism: Hyperoodon ampullatus (assembly GCF_949752795.1). Lineage (NCBI taxonomy): Eukaryota > Metazoa > Chordata > Mammalia > Artiodactyla > Ziphiidae > Hyperoodon > Hyperoodon ampullatus. Next base: position 196,916,081 of record NC_136915.1, read on the forward strand.
GTATGCCCGTCTTCTCTTCAAAGGAAAAACCTGTGGTATAGTTCAGAACCCAGCAAGCAAACTGTCAGGACCTCAACTTTTTAAAAAAAATCATGCAGCAATAGCTTCACTTATGTGATACAGCTTTGGGTAGCTAATTTTTTTTGATGCTTTTGCTTGAGTTTTCTATATTAAGCATGTATTTAAATACAATTTAAATGCAGTTTTAAAAATTGTGGGGAAACTCTCCACTCTATCAGTTATTTATAAGGGCCCAAAAAAACTTTGTCTTTTTTTTCCCCCTTTTTATGTTGTTTTTTGCTAACTTCCTAAGTTTTGAAAACATGTAATCAAAGAAGTTTGTGTCCTTTGTTACTAGATAAAAGTATTACCACTTTAATTCATTTCTTCCCTCATAATTTTGGAATATGTCCATCTATGGTGTGGTTGGAGTGAGCTTCACTAGACAGTTTGGATTTTCAGTTATTAAGAGTGACCCCTCCAAGTGGCCACAAGCATTGAACATGAGGATATTGGTGCCTCAGATGTTTCCTCTTTCTCAATGACATTCACTCTTAGGATGATCAAAAAGCAGAAAATGATATGGCAATGAAACGGGCAGCTTTGTTGGAGAAACGATTAAGAAGGGAGAAAGAGACCCAGCTGCGGAAGCAACAGCTGGAAGCTGAGATGGAGCACAAGAAAGAGGAGACCAGGTGGGGGCCGCTGCGCGGGGTCCATGGGAGGTGGCGTCCCCCTGACTCTTGTTAACGGTGTTTAGGGACCTTTTCAGAATATAGAGACAATGCTGATTTGGGGTGCTTTCTAGAAGTTATTTTCCAAAGTGTTACTTGATTGCATGTTTTTATCTTGAGTTTGAGGCATCTTAAAGTTCTCCAGAAACATTAATTGAAAGTAATTTCCCTGGGTTTTACACACACACACACACACACACACACATTTTTTAAGTAGTTACTTATTAATGGTATATTTAAGTGACCTAAATTATCTCAAGTACATTTTAAATGAACCAGTTTCCCAGGGGCTGAATCATTCTTCCTTCTCACGTAAGCGCACACCTGACAGTGTTGTGCACAAAGAAACGTACCCGCTTGTTTCCTAGGCGTAAAACCGAGGAAGAACGTCAGAAGAAGGAAGATGAGCGAGCCCGCCGGGAGTTCATCCGGCAGGAGTACCTGAGGCGCAAGCAGCTGAAGCTCATGGAAGACATGGACACGGTCATCAAGCCTCGGCCTCAGGGAGCAAAGCAGAAAAAGCAGCGGCCGAAGTCTATCCACAGAGACCACATTGAATCCCCAAAAACACCCATAAAAGGTCCTCCAGGTAACACGTGCATTGTGAGGAGTCTGTTCATAGCCACAGCAGCCTGGGCAGTCACACTGGCTGGGGGTGCTCGGGGCTGAAGTGCACACTCCCTGCGTGCAGAACCAGAACGAGCAGAGGATGCTTCCGGTGACTTGAGTGTATTATGAGTGCATGCATATGGCCAACAGAGCAAACACGGGGGCTGAACATCCAGCTTAAACACTAACCTGGCAGGGAGCTCACCCTCAGACGTCAGCTCCCTGGATCGTTAACTGCCCTTTCTGTAGTGGTAAATTTAAGGATAAGCGTTGTGTGCCTAGAATGTGTACAGAACATGTCAGTATAACCAGGAATATAAGATCAGGAGTTCATGAGTCCCTCCTTTAAGATATAAATGGTCAAAAATCCAAATTTATAATTTCTGGAGTTGAGATAATATTTTTTTTCTAAATTCAACATGCATACTCTTATTTTTTTAATGTTTACTTTATTAAAACTAAATGCCATGGAAAATTTTAGAGAATTCCTAGAGTAATTTTAAAACTGAAGGAAAATAACATAACATTGACTGTTTAAAGAGACCTCTAATAGAGCTCACAGACATAGAAAGCAAACTTATGGTTACCAAAGGGGAAAAGGGGCGGGGTGGGTGAGATAAATTAGGAGTTTGGGATTAACAGGTACACACTACTATATATAAAATAGAGAACCAACAAGGATCTACTGTACAGCACAGGGAACTATATTCAGTATCTTGTAATAGACTTATAATGGAAAAGAATCTGAAAAAGAATGTGTATAAATATATATATATTATATATAACTGAATCACTTTGCCATACACCAGAAACTAACACAACATTGTAAATTAACTATACTTCAATTCAAAAAATAAAGAGAACTCTACCTTTTCTAGTCAGTGAAAATTTTTGATACCCGGTATTGGCTGAAATTAATAAATTAATTTTCTACCTGATAATTAGATATTCCTAAATATATTTTATTCTTCTTAATTTCTTTGTTAATTTTTCTTATTGTTAACTTTTTTCTTATAATCACTGTATTATATCTTGTATTACCATGTTGTTTCTGGACTAAATCCTAACAGCAATTAATTTTGTCATTATTTCTTTTTTTTTTCTTCCAGCTTTATTGAGCTATAATTAGCGTACAGCACTGTATAAGTTTAAGATGTACTGTATGATGGTCTTGACTTACATACATGATGAAATGATGACCACAATAAATTTACTGAACATCCATCATCTCATCTCGTATAGATAACATCATTAAAGGAAAAGAAAAACATATTTGTTCCTTGTGATGAGAACTCCTAGGATTTACTCTTAGCAGTTTTTGTGTCATATATCACACAGCAGTGTCAGATCAATTATAAACTGTAATTGTCTTGCTGTACATCACATCCCCAGGACTATTTGTCTTATAACTGGAAGTTGTACCTTTCCACCACCTTCTTCCAGTTCTCCCTCCCTCCCCCCACCTCTGGTAACCGCAAATCTGATCTCGTTTTCTATGAGTTTGTTTGTTGAAGTATAATTGACCTACAACACTGTGTTAGTTCCTGTTACACAACATAGTGATTCATTTGATGTTTCCATACGTTTCAAAATGATCACCGGGGTTAGTCTAGTTACCGCCTGTCACTGTACAGAGATATTACACAGTTACTGACTATGTTCCCCACCCTGTACATTTCATCCCCGTAACTCATTTATCTTCTAACTGGAAGTTTGTACCTCTTAATTCCTCACTTATTTCATTATTTCTCAAAAGTAGTTCCTTGCTAATTTTGAATAAATTGTGCATATATGCATGCAAACATATTATGCATCTAAAAAAGAAAAGAAACTACGTGAGCTCCATTCTCAAATGCTGGTGTTGCCTAATGAGCAGACTCTTTTCTAGTTGTTCCTTTTGAATTTCTAATCTTGTTTTTATTCAGGATCACGAATTTATCGTGTCTTTTCAGTCTCTAGCCTTTCTTTGGCGTCACTGAACACAGGCGACAGCGAGAGTGTGCATTCAGGCAGGAGGACCCCGAGGTAAGTTGTAGCATAAGTGTTTTCATAGAAGACGTTATTTTATATTTCCCAGTGAATGAACCATAGTCACAAATGTTTATAAGTGTTGCTCACTAGGACAGTTTGGGTTTCTGTTAAAAGGAATTTATATGTAAAGAGGTCTATTCATCTTTCAGTTTTTTATCTTTTAGCATATTAGAATTATGACACCAATAAGACATTAACCGTAATTGTACATCAGTCGTTGCCACTACGGTTGTGATACAATCATGGTAAAAACAGAAAGTACCTCATCTGTATAGTGCCGGCCTCTAGTTTTCTTCCCCATTAGAATAATTCCAAAGTAAGGAATTATTGCTCGTGACTTAGGAAAGATCTCTTTTGTACGCTGTCTCTTTCTTTCTCTAGGATATATGTACCTTAGAAGCTAAAAGTCAGTATTTCATTATTTTATACTATAATACCCATATAAAGAAAAGAACGTTTCTAGTGACAGTCATCAGCTCCGAGCTCTAATCTTTGTATTACCACCCTACTGCATTAATTGCCGATTGTCATGTGGACAAACCATTCATTCTGTCTTTCGGCAGACACTTATGGAGTGCCTGCTGAGTTCTCAGGACTTGGATGTATAGCTGTGAATGAGACAAAGTTATCACCGTCTTCTTGTTTTAAAGCCTCTAGGTTGAGTTTGGTTGGTGCTCACATATACCCTTCTGAGCCCCAAATGTTTTTCTCTATCTGAGGCATTAAAATGTTATTTATTATTTAGATCAGAGTCTGTAGAAGGCTTCTTATCTCCAAGCCGTTGTGGCAGTAGAAATGGCGAAAAGGACTGGGAGAACGCTTCGACCACTTCTTCTGTGGCTTCTGGAACAGAGTACACAGGTCAGTGCCTGTGCGTTTTTAGGGAAACAGTTTAACACGGGGCCGAGACTAGCTGCAGGCTGTGCTAAGAAAGGTTCACTGACTTGCCTCTCGTTCTAAACACGGAAGACTGATCGGAAACAGTGAACGCAGGTGGTCACTTTCGGGTAAGTCGGTTTCAGTGACATGGTTTGTCCCCGAAGAATTAAGGTAAGTTTCTAAAAAGCAGTAGTACCACTTACACCTCATTCCTCTACTTCTCCCTTAAAAATGCAGGCCGTTTCTGTGTTGTAGTTTGGGTTGAAGAAGTGTTAGAGCGGGTCCCTCAGCAGTGCATTGGTCCTGAGTACTGGGAGCAGCTAGAGTCCACCGAGCCCCTCCTCTAACGTTGGGATTTCAGTATCTGGAACAGTGCGTCTTGAAAAAGTGTCGAGAGGCTCTAAAAGACATGGGAATGCATTGGGTCTAGGAGGGCACCCGGCCTTGCACGTCCCCATCAGGCCCTCCTCCAGCCTCTGTTTGCAGAGGTGTTATTGAAGGAAAAGCTCATAGAATGGAAAGTAGGTAAGAACTAAAGAAAAGAACCAGGAGAGGAAATGTGAGCGCCGTGGAGAGGTAGGTGGGAGGACAGCAGAAGAACAGTGGGGAGGAACAGAGCCCGCCCGCGTCCCGCCCCGTCCGCGTCTGTTTGGCCCTGGAAGTGGCCCCCAAAGGCCCAAGGAGGCAGGGCTTGCTGACTTGGTGTGAGCTTTTCCTTCCTGTTCTGTGGCTTCTAAGACAGCCTCCTTCAGCAGCGTGTCAGCCTTTAAGGCCAGCTTCAGGGCCGTGTTGCGGCACCGCTGGGAGCCCAGAGCTGCAGGGCTGTGGCGTGCACCTGACCAGCTCAGACCAGCTCATGGGCTGACTGTTAAAATTCCAGGAATTATGCGGCTGCAGAACAATTGCTGGCCCTGAGTCAGCCATGGTAGGAGTAGTTTACTCTAGAAATAGGTAAAAATCAGGGCTCATGTTTTTTCTTTCCCAAAGAACCAGTTTCTCAGCACACTACCGAGGGCAGAGCTGAGTTAGTGGGAGGGGGAGGGAGCCTGCCAGCACACGGCCCTTCACGAGCGCGAATGTCCCAGCAAAGTGGCAAAAAGGGCTTCTGTGCTTTACAGACACCGTTGTGAAAAAAAAATGCTAAGAAAAAACCCCAGAGGTGTGGAAGAAGAAAAAGATGAAGCTTTTTCTTGTCTTTTAAAAGCTAAAATTACTCGCGTCCCGTTATGCATTAAGCTCACCAGTAACCTTACCAAACCGAGAAAGAGGAGAAACAGGCAGTGTGACATTAAGGCCTGAGAGCCGCCTCGCCTGGGGAGGCCAGCGAAGGCCCCCAGGGGTGTCCCTGCGGATGCAACAGTGCTCTGACCGCTGCAGAGCAGCCAGAGGCCCTCAGGCACAGAATGTGGTTTTCTATTACAGAGTTTAATCAGTGTAGGGACGGTCGCATCGTTTAAACACAGTCGTATTTCTGACTTAGGAATGCTGTTTTTGTTTTATTACTGTTATTAAATTCTGCCATAGGACCAAAGCTCTTCAAAGAACCCAGTGCAAAATCCAATAAGCACATAATACAAAATGCTTTAGCTCATTGCTGTTTGGCTGGAAAAGTAAATGAAGGTCAGAAGAAAAAAATACTGGAGGTAAGCATGTTTGCATGAAAATTAGATTTGGCAACATTGTGAAACTGTAGGAGTTTTCTCTTTCAGTTCAGGAGGAAATACTCTTCAGGGGACTCCTAGAATTTCAACAGCATATGAAAGATCTGTAACTATGTTCTCATTGTTAGACTGAGTTTACTTTCAAACGGGATTCTGGAAGACCGCAGATTTTATTAAAGACTAGGCATAGACTTAAGATGATAATATAAAATTATAAATTATTTTCTTGCCCAGGGTCACTCGTTCACATTTCATAAATGTAGATAACATGATCTGCCTTTTTTAAAATGGAGCTCTGTTGCGAAGGAGATCGCCAGTGCCTGGTTGTTAGTGGTAGAGACAGTTTGACTGAGACCGAGAGTTAGCAGACCCTGCAGCCCTTTAAGTCCCTCCGGGATTACAATTCCGGCACAGCCAACAGGACCTCAGCGGTAGGGTCTCTGCACACATCTCAATCCCCGTGTGCTGGATGTGGATCGCATGCCTCATTTTGGCTACTAAGAATTTATATTTTAAATTACGTGTCATAAAACTGGCCAAGAAATGTAACACAGTTATATAAATTATATTCAGCAAAATGTTTAAGGGCTTTTATTTTTGTTTCTTATCCTAAAGGAAATGGAGAAGTCAGATGCCAACAACTTCCTAATCTTGTTCCGGGATTCAGGCTGCCAGTTCAGGTCTTTGTATACTTACTGCCCAGAGACTGAAGAGATTAATAAGCTGACTGGGATAGGCCCTAAATCTATCACTAAAAAGATGATCGAGGGCCTTTACAAATATAATTCTGACAGGAAACAGTTCAGCCACATCCCCGCTAAAACTTTATCTGCCAGTGTTGATGCAATTACCATTCACAGCCATTTATGGCAGACCAAGAGACCAGTGACGCCCAAGAAACTTTTACCCACTAAAGCATAGGAACCGGGAAATATTTGCTTCAGAACATTCATGCTAAATTTGCACTTCATCTTTCCTGCCTATAGAAAACCTTTCTAATTGCCAACAGACTTTTATTAATTGAAACTGGACATCCAGCTCTGTTGTCATGACAACTGGAATGTAGACCGCAGTGTTTGGAGTGCAGGAGATTCACCTGGGTGATAGGCCAGGCGGTGGTGACGCGCTGTCCGGCTCACGGGTGGAGGTGCGCCTGCTTGGTATTCGATACATCGAAGCACTGAGTTCTCATGGACACTAGTTGAAACACGGCTAAGATTACGAATTGTGTGTTTTGTTTGTTGCTTTTTTAAAAAAACTTTTTAACGTACATGCCTGTCTTCAGATGGTTTATTTTGCTGTTTTTCTCTCCTGGGGGTTTGTTCCAAGATACCTTTGTATTTTGTTTCATGTGGAGATCATGCGAGTAGGAAATAGGCCTTCAGAGGTAACTTGCATCTTTCTTACGATGCTGAGAGAAACACTAGTGTTTAGTTTTACAGTAACCCTCATGTTTTAATGGTGTTAGAGCATTTGCAAGAATTATTCTGCTAAGTATTTACAATTCCATATTTATTATTCACTCAAGTATTAATGTTTCTCTATTAAATAAGAGGAGAAGTTGTGAAGAGCTGCTATAGGTTCACTTAAACCACATGAGCTTAACCAAGAAGATGTTATAAGAAGTTGCTGATTAAATCAGTGCTGTTTTTACACCACTTCTGGCCAACTCAGAATAATTTGGATTGTTCTTTTAACAGAAAGGCTTTCTATCTCTTTTAAAGTATGTCACTTTATAAGCTGGCAGAAGTGAAGGACACTTGGAGAATAGTCTCGGAATCAGGATGTAAGACTTCCTGCCGTGAGTTCTCAAGAGGTCTTTACATTATATTTATAACTGATATAAAAATTATATTTAGAATTTTTAAACATGTACAAAGGGCTACATTTTAATTTTAAAAGAGCTTCACATTCTTTTGCTTATGTTGAGTTTTTCTTCTTCTTTATCCTTTTCCGGTGGTTCAGCTTAGATTAAGTACACACTTGAAATCTTCTCTATGTGGTCTTTGTTCCTTTAACAGTGTATACCAGAGGGTTAGTTGGGGAAAAACTTCATTCTCAGGAAAAGACTTGAATGATTCTGTGACCCTGTTATGTTTCAGTGTTGTGACAACTGTGTAAACTTAGAGGGAAAGACAGTATTGTAGCATATATGAGATGTGTAGTCTGTTTTCTTTCACGGGAAGTAGAGACTAAAATATATACATTTCTCTAATTGAGTTGCTTAGAGAAATAACTAATATCTCATATGATGTATTTACTTATTTTTTAAAAAGAGTAGGAATGAGATGTCCCTGAACTGTACTTTTCTATTATTATAAGGCCTTTAGGCATCAGTGCATCTGGATTATCAACATTTTCTCAAATGCTGTCAATATTTTACTGTAATTTATGTTCTTATATTTATGTATATTTGTTAAGACTGTAAAAAAATATTTCACAGATTTTTTCCAGTACCTGTGCAAGATATATGTGTAGCTCAGAACTATTTGTGATCTACTGTTTGCATGTAAGAGACCAGGATATATGTAACTCTTATATTTTAAGTGTATACATATCGTGTATATAATATATGGAGATTTAAACTGGGGGACTGCACATTTTACCTTTCAGACAACCGTTTCTATCACAATGAGAAGGAAATGATTGTCAAATACATGCTTAGACTGACTAGTTTAAAAAAAAAAAAGTAAGTGAATCTAATCAAAATGTGGTAAATAATAGAGTCAAAAGGAGAATTAATAAGTGTTCTGCATTACTAAGTTTCTTCTTTTCAATCAATTAAATTTCCTTTATCAAAGCAATCTTCTTGGTGATATTACTTGGCCATTAAATTTTTTTAAATTGGCTGCCAGACATTGGAGGAACTAACTATGTAAAACCAGACAGGACCACCCTTTATTCTCAAATGTATGTGTGTCCAACAATGTCCACAATGTCTAAAGGTAGAATGTGAATATTGCCACAAAAGTTCCTTGCTCTCAGTATGATGTTTTACTTTCTTCATGCAGAAAGAATATGGATATATTTAAGTCTGCAGATTTTTTTAAATTATGTTTTTAAAATTATACAAATGAAAATTATGCTATTTCATAAAGTCTGGAGATATTCATCAACCTTATTGAAACACACTGGTGCTTCTCATCATTGGAGGGTCACATTGTTAGGATAATTATTCAATTAAGTTTGCCAAACAAACTTCTCATGGTTACCAGTGCGGCCTGTCAAATTCTGCCATGTGACACAGCTTTGGAAAGCTTTTCATTCCTCTCAGCTTTTCAGTTTTGTTTTAGAATGACTGTTACAGTTCTTACTTGGCTGTTTTTAAAGCCAAATTCAGCTTTTTAATTGTGGTTTCATGGACACTTTGGGTGGTGTACAGTGTCTGGTGTGCTTTCTGTCCACTCTGGAGCATTGCTTACAGGTTTTTTTACGATGCTGTGCTGTAAAATACTGTCATATTTGCTACTTCCTGGTACAGTGTAGTTTTCCCCCTTTCATTTGAATAAAAGCATGGCACCAAATGACCTTTTCTGTTTCTTGAATAAAATATGAGTTTTTTGGTCATATTTGAACGTGGGCAAACTCATCATATCGTTTTTCCTATCTCTTAACCTCTGTTTAAATTGAACAGTTTAGATATTCGTAAGAGGTAACTAATACTAGATATCGTTTGAACCCTGACTTAGGCAATGCTAAAAGTCTGTTGCCTCCTGTGCTTGGCTCAGACGGTCTATGTGGTGGTGTGTAAATGTTTGTGCTCATCCTGCACTAATTTTGTCCGTGTTGCTTCACTTTCTTCTGGTGAGTTAGTCATTCAGTTGTGTCAGAACTAACCGTCTGTACCTTTGGAATTGAACGGCTGCCGAGGCGACCCCTTCACCGCCTACCCCGCCGTCTCTGGCAGCAGTGGGAAAGCAGGTCTTGGTCATTATTCTATAAGTTTCACTTTGATGTTGCTGATTCTCCTCATTCAGGGCTGAGCACTTAAAAAAAAGAAAAGAAAAATCTAACAACTGGTGAACAACAACAGAAATCCTTCCTGCATAATTCCACACCTGAAGAAGTGTCTGCAGTTGCCAAGCCCGAGTGTGTTCTCCGCCTTTGGTCCTTTGACAGGACACTCAGGCCTCAGCACAGAGTGGCACTTCCATTTTCAAAACTGAAAGTATTTAACCATGAGACTCAGGCGACACTAGAGAAGCGTGCGCAAACTGTGGCGCCCGGGAGTGTGCCCCCTGGCCTGGCTCATTGGGAGTCCTTACTTAGGGCAGAGGAAGGTAGCCTGGTGGATAGGAACAGGCGCCTTTATTTCTTAACCTGTCCACACGGAGAGAGAACAGCAGAGGGAACACAGCTGTGAGGCTCTGACCTAGGAATCGGGCGTGAGTTTGAAATTCTGCCCTCCCTCAGAAGCTACGGGAGCTTAAAAAGTAGACCTGCATCTCCTTAAAATGGAAGTTTGGCTTTTCAGAGAGACAAATGAGAAATTAACTATTTGTGTCATTCGGGGGGTACGTCGGCTGCTCTTCACATCGGGGCTCTAGAAACTCGTCTCGGTGGCCCGCCCTCTGCAGCCCCGGGTTCCCTACCACATGCCCCGACAAGAGTGAGTTCCTATTTATGTCGGAAAGAAAGAAAAGAAGGATTCTTTTACTTTCCATTGAAGAGGGTAAAGGCAATTGAGTTAACAAAAAAATATTTTAAGGCCCACTAAGGGTTTGTTTTTTTTTTTTTTTTTTAACCATATTAAGCAAAGCCACTGTGGAACTTCAGCTCCTGGTGTATTTTATTCTGCTTCGCCCCAGTCTGTGACTTGAGGTGGCTGAATCCTCGCCTTCCTTCAGGAGCATCTGCTGGGGTGCAAAGCATCGCAGGCTGAAGACGCACAGGATGGCGTGTGTCGTTGACAGTTACACTCGGCTGCAGTGGTTCGTTCTTCGGGGTGTGCACGTCGATGTGAGAAAGGAAATGTGGCTCTCAGCCCCGACCAAACAGAAACCGTCCCCTTTCACATCGCCTGAGGACTTAAAAGGTTCTCTGATTCGCTCTCTGTGGAGACGCGAGCGTTGACACCTCCATTTTACAGACGAGGGTGACGAGGCCTTGGAAGGTTAGTGACTGTCAGGGACACAAAGCTAAGAAGTGACAGCGTCCCAGCCGGCGTGTCAGCCTGCGGATTTCAGATCCCCTCCCCGCCCGGGCCACACGGGGCAGCATTTCCCGCTGCCGTAGGTGCTGTGGCATGAAAAGACACGGAGTCTGACAGTTGCAAAAGGCGGTCATGCATTCACCAGCGGTGGGAAATGGCCCTTAGGGTTGAGGTGGGCTTCCCTCTGGTGCCCAGTTCTCTAAACAACATCCACACAGCAGCAGCAGCTAAAACCAGGCTGGTGTGTTCCCATGGCCTTGAATACCTCGATCCACAAGGATGGGAAGATGGAGAGACTGCGAGTGTACTGGAGATCAACGAAGCCTGCCAACAGGTGGACTACACGTATCGAGGAGAGTCGTCGGATGCGAGGGTCACCACGGTAGGGTCCCTTCCATCAGGAAACTCGACTGCCTTCAGGCAGACGCACTGAGGCCTTGAAAACAGCTGGTAGAGTCTCTGCTGTGATGGGGGCAAGTGAGTCCTTTTCTCCTTAACGGGCAACAAGTTCAGTCTCATGAAAGCCGGTTTTGTAAGAAACATAAGACGGTCCTACAGTATCAGCTGGTAGGACGCACGTGCAACGTGGACTCAGACCTGAATTTTGAGTCGCCGTAAGGGCCTACTTTTACGACCACAGCACTTCAGCAAGGTAGCGGCTTGTAAACTGCACCCTCTTGCCTTGGGGCCAGAGGCAGCCACTGTGTTGTCCGTCCCACGTCCCACAGGGTGTGGAGGCGGCGGAGCGCGGGGTCCCGGGGGAGCGCACAGCTGTGTCTGCGGATATTGGAAGTCTGTGCTTGCATCCCTGACCCTGCGATCCGTGTGTAAACGTAACAGTGCTGAGTCAGTATTCACCAGATGAGTCAGTGGAGGCCCAGAATTGAAAATCAGACACAGACTTAGTCTGGTCTCTGCTGGGCCACCCCTGCTTTCCTACTAAAGATATTTCTGCCCTCAAAATAAGAACCCCGCGTTGGCTTTCCTGCTCTGACCCCTCCGGTTCACACACCATTCCCTGGGACCCAGGGGCAGCTCAAAATTCCAAACTGCTGGGTCATCACGACGGTGACCTTCTGACCTCTCTCTGGGTCCCCATCCCCCCCCGCGAGTTATGGGCCTGTCTCAGAGCTCCGCTCTCCCCGACGCCCACCCCAGGCCCTGCTCACCCCCTGCCCGCTCAGGGTCCCGGCCCCCCGCGCCGCGCCCGCCCGCCACCACCATGCGCCTGACCTGTCCCCTGGAAGTTCACGGCCATCCCCAGCTCAACCTGCTCAGGAACCAAACAGCAACCTCCCAGTGGAACCAACTCCCTCCTGGCAGCCTCTAGCCACCAAGGCCAAAACCTTCAAGAGCGTCCTTTCCTCCTTCCCCCGTGCAGCACGGAAGGCACCCAGGCCCGGACCCCCGTCACGTGTCCCATCCTCACCTCCCTCCTCCCCCAGTCTCGTGTTGGGTGGCTCTCGGAGGTGAGCCTCGGGTCCCGATGCATCTCGAGTGTCGCCCCCCCACAACCCCAGGGCCGCCTCGCCTGGGCCCGGACCTCGCCTCGGGAGCCCTCCCCAGCCGGCACGGTCAGGTCACCGTCACAGCAACCGGCAGGGAGATCCCCAGTAGACACCGCGAAAATAACACAGTCTGACATTCCGAGGTAAGTCGTCAAGGTAGTCGTAGACAAGGTCAAACTGTTAAGGACGGGCTTGGGCTTATCCTAATGGCTCCTCTTGTGTCTGTCGAGCTGCGGGGAGGATGGTGCTCCGGTGACTGTGACCCCTCGGCGCTGAGGCCACTCAGGACATCACCCCGCTTATCACGTTGCCCCCCGACACAGTCCTCTTCTCTGCGAGGCTGCCCCGCTGCCCGCACCCGGGACAGGGTGCCACGGTGCCTCAGGTCATGCTGGTTCGTGTGGTAGAATTCATCCTTTCCGGTAACGTAAGGGCGGTTCTCAAGGAAGCAGTGTCATTTTCTTCTTGTCTTTTGTTACCTGACAGGTGGGGCATCCACCCCGTGGTAGGAGGGGCAGGACGGGGTGGGAAGGGCAGGGTCAAGGGCAGGGTCAAGGGCAGGACGGGGTGGGAAGGGCAGGGTCAAGGGCAGGGTCAAGGGCAGGATGGGGTGGGAAGGGCAGGGTCGAGGGCAGGACAGGGTGGGAAGGGCAGGTGGGAAGGGCAGGACGGGGTCAACAGGGCAGGGCCAGGGGCAGGACGGGGTGGGAAGGGCAGGGTCAAGGGCAGGACGGGGTGGGAAGGGCAGAGTCAAGGGCAGGACGGGGTGGGAAGGGCAGGGTCGAGGGCAGGACGGGGTGGGAAGGGCAGGGTCGAGGGCAGGACGGGGTGGGAAGGGCAGGGTCGAGGGCAGGGTCAAGGGCAGGATGGGGTGGGAAGGGCAGGGTCGAGGGCAGGACGGGGTGGGAAGGGCAGGGTCACAGCACCAGGAGAGCCGCCCCCCACCCCCACCCCGCTCCAGTTCCTACTGAAATGACTAGAAATGTGCACCCACTTTCCCACCCCAGCTTTCAGTGAAATCATTGGAAAGTAATGGCAGGTCCTAGCGAGCAGCCTGCGTGGGCTGAGTAATCGCTACCAAGAGCTGTGACTTCCTTTCCAAACACGTTCTGGGGTCCTGGTCCTGCCGAGGGACTTCCCTGCCGCCCACTGGCAGATTCCTGCCGCCTTGTGTGCGCCCCGGCCGTGGAGGGGATGGAGTCTCCCTTTCCTTGAAAGCCACCCTCTGCCCCCGACCCCCCCACCCCCACCCCCAGGCCGGCAGTGAGGTCGCAGCCCTGAGGCGCTTTCACTCTGAGTCACCTCGGCGCACCTGGGGTACACTGATGCCCCTTCCCAGCCACCCAGGTTTAGTTCCCGAGAGTTTCTGAAACAGTCGAGCGTGTGACACACTGCTCGCCCTGGCAGCCAGGGTGGGGCCCCGCCCCTCGGCTGGGCAGGCTGCAGGGCAGGGGCAGGACCGCCGCCTTCCTTCCCTGGACACCCCTCCCTGCCCTGCACACGCACACATGCTCGGATGCACACACGCCCACGCACAATGCATACGCAGGTACACACACGGGCCGTTAACCCGTCGACCGCACAACTGGCAAAATGCCACCTGTCTGCGCCTCAGCCCTGCCAGCATCTGCAGCAGAAGCCCCCGCACCCCGTGGGGTTCACCACCCATGAGCCCAGGCCCAGGGACCTGTGGTGGTCGCGTCTAGAAGCCCCCAGATGGGGATGATCCCTTGGTAGGTTCCCAGAGCAATTCCAAATCATTACCCACCACCCACTGTGTGCACAGAAAGCAAAGAGGGGCTGGGGCTGGGGGGAAGCTGAGCCTGGCAGCTCCGGGTGGGGGGGAGCCCTTGACCCCCCTGCTCAGACCCTGCTGGAGCGGGGGCCTTCCCCAGGGCTCTCTAATGTAATCCTCACCCGCTCAGGGAGACCCTCTCCCACCCGCTCTAAGACACGGGAACTGGAGCCCAGCTGCACACAGCTGTCAAGTTATAAAACTGACGTGGGAGCCAAACTCAGGTCAGTAACAGCCTGACCTGTTTGTTCACTGGCCAGAAGCAGACACTCGGACACAGCATGTGAGGCGTGTACATAATGAACTTGACATCACAACACAGCAGGGTTTTAAAAAATATTTTTAATTTAATGGTGTTGGGAAAGTTCAACAGAAATCTAAAAAGAATGATTACACTCTAGGTGGATTTTAAAAGGTACAAAAGTTTAACAAGAATAGAATTGAATGTTTTTAGATCATCAGAGAGAAAATAACATTCTAAACTCTGAAACTGCTAAAAGCAACACATGACTATGGACATGTAAAACAAAAAATTAAAAATCGCTAAGAAAAAGGTCTGGAAAAATATTTGAACCAAATGGGACAATGGTTTATCCTAAATAAATAGTTCATACACATTAATAAGAAATACAAAAGATTATAATACATGTCTGAAAGACGTAATTAGGCAGTTCACATAAGAGGAATTACATCTAGAAAGATGTTCAGTCTTGTTGTTTTCAAAGAAATGTAGATTAAAATGAGGTACCATTTGACCTCATTACCTATTAAAGTGGAAAAATATATTTTACTGATGAATATCTCTAACAAGATTGCACTGAACCCGTACCCTCCTACAATGCCAGATAATGACTGATCACTGCAAGCATTTGTATCAAGCCAAGAAAATGCTCATAGCCTTTGACCTTCACGAGGGCATTTATACCCTGAAAACAGTGTGAAAGGAGAACAAAGCCCTAAGTGCAGTTATTCATTACAAATCTCTATAACAGCAAAAATGACTGCAAACAACCTAAATGTCCAAAATTAAGGGATTAGAAAATTCAGCAACATAGAAAAATGTGAATTTGCATGAATTGAGAAAAGCAGACTATAGAACAGGGCACATTGTGATTACATACATGCCTCTGAAACAGTTGTGTAAAATATATGTACGTGGAGAGCATCTGAAATGGAAGGTTGACAAAATAGAAAACCCAAGAACAATGGGATTACAGACGAATTCTCCACTTCTGAAAATGTCTTTCACTGGTAGGAAAGAAATGCACCACCACGTCACGCTTCACGGGGGCTGGGACGCCTTTTCTTATTCCACGTTCTGCGACGTGACTGTGGTTTTTATGATGAAAAAGGCGAGATAACTTTCAAAATTTTTCTGAAACAGTTAAGATGATTATTTGTACAGAAAATTTAACATTGAGGGGGAAAGTGGTAAGAGCTTAAATACACAGCCCATAAAGGGCCAGAAATAAAATAAAAATACTCCTGGAAGCCATCTAGTTCAAAGCATTGGATATTTTACTTATTAAGTATCTCCTCTGATCTCAGGCTTGTACCAGTCGCGGTGATGGCGAGCCTCCCTCACCCCGGGAGCTGATAATCCCACGGGCAGGGTGAGGCTGACCCAGGTGACCAGGCCACCCGGGCTCCAGCGGTGCAGAGGGAGGAGGGCCCGTTGGTGTAGGAAGGCCCCCGGGTGGGATGGAGAGAGGGAGGACCATTTCCTCTCTGCTGTGTTGACACCCATCAGCAGTGGCCTGGATTCTCAGCTGACCGCGACGAGTTTCCATTAATGGACTGTTTCTAACCCTGCGGGGGGTCCCCTGAGTGGGGAAGGAGAGACCAGTGTCATGGAGTTGGCCTTAGTCACTGAAGCCAGGCTGGACACGTGGCAGGCCAGGCCCAGAGCGGCGCACCCAGCTCTGGCCTGAGCTGCTTCCTGCCACCAAGAGACGTGCGGAAAGGCCCAACGCCCAGGCCCTGGCAGAGAAAATACGCCATGTGCTCGGGACCACAAGGCCACAGCCCAGGAAACAAGAATCTCTGTGTTTTTAATAAACAACCCACTGTGCCTCCCCTCCACCCCCTGCCTCCATGCCCCTCTTGGTCCTCTTTCACCTGGAGGCTTCCGGCCGTTCATCTCGAGCTTTCAGAATCGTGCCCCATCTATGCCCAAGGCTGAGAGGCGCCCGGGCAGCTCTGGGCCTGTCGCTGACTTTCCCGGGCTCCTGCAAGGCAGCACCACCTCTGCTGGCCTTCTGGGGAAGGAGGCTGTGGCCCCCAGCCACCCCAGGACGAGAGCGTCCCTCGCCAGCAACCACATGAAAAAACATCAGAAAAACCGCTCCACATCTCCCGTGGCCCCTCAGGTGTCCACGCTGTATGTGGGTCTTCAGGAAAAACCCAGGCTTGGGGGCTGGGATGCCGTGGAGGGCTGGGCCAGAGCCATCCATTCCCCGGCCTCTTCCCTTGCTTGCCTTTCCCGTCTTGTAACTGGCCCAGGAGAGAAATTCCTGACCGGAACGGCGTGGACACGCACGCCCACCCCTCCCTAGGCTTTGCCGCCCCAGGGATCTCCGTGGACCAGAAGGGCCACAGCTAGGGTGACCTCATGTCCCCGTTTGCGCAGAACGGGCCAGGTTGATGGCCCAGGTTGATCGTGATAATGCTTCTTTCACTCTCAGAAGTGCCTGTTGTGGATCAAGAATTATTCCATCACCCCACCTCAAATCAACAGGAAACGTAATGCACACACAAGCCTCTTCGTGGCCCCGACCTCAGTGGACGGGCAGCGCCCGTGGCGCTCCCCACTGGCCGTCCAGGCCCAGCCGGCTCCTCTGCGCTGAGGTCCGCGATGCCACAGTTTTCTTGAACGGATCCTCTCCTTTCTGTCCCCTCCTCCAGTTCCCTATGTCCGACCCTCTCTCTCCCCAACACAAACAATGACAACAGCCCACGGTGGGGTCCCCCGGCTGGAGTTTCTCCCCGTCCAGTCCACTGTTCTGCACTGACCTGTGCAAAGCAGATGGGGGGACTGCCCTCCTCAACATGTCCGGTGGCTCCTACGGGTGACATCCAAGTCCCCTGCTGCCTCTCCTGCGTCCCCTCCTGCCACCCCCCTCCCACCTGGGCTCTGCTGCTCGAAGAATTCACCTTTCAGCTCCTTTCTGGAACTGAACTCACTCACTCTTCCCATCAGAGGCCGCCGCTCCCTCCATCGTCTGGGCTCCAGGGGGACTTTAGCATTCCCTCCAGGCCATCTGACCTCTAGCACGCTGGCCACTGCACGTCCTGCGCATGGATCTGTCTCCCTTGCCTCCTAATCAGTGACCCTCCAAGGTCAAGAACGGCGTCTCTGCGACGCCCAAACAGGGCCTTGCACACGGAGGAGCTCGCTGTAACGGGACGGTAGGCTATAAAATGCATAAATAATCCACCTCAAAGTTTTAACGCCACATGGCCCAACAGTTCATTCATTCCTGGTGACGATGGGGCGGGAGCTCTTGGGGGACACACACACTGTCACATCAGTTGCTACACAGCAGCTCATGGGAGGAAGTCTGCTAAGAAGAGCTGGTACCTAACGAGCCGTCCAGCATCCCCGCGCACCCTTCCCCATCCCCTCCCTGACCCCACCACCTCCTTCAAGGCCAGGCTTCACGCCCACCCTTCTCCGTGTATCCTTCCCCACCTCTCTCAGTCCACGAGGGGTCTCGCCCTCCTTCTAAGCTCCTGACTCCTGATTTAGGACAACTAATCTGCTGCTGAGTCAGGTACCGTCTCGTGTCATCTTTTGTACTGAACTTACATCTGTGTCTGGCTTAACAGGTAGGTTTTGCCGAAGCAGGGAGTGGGGGGAGAGCTGGGATTTGGACTCCAGGCTCTGCTGCTTTCATCTGGACAGTCTGACCCTCCCTCTCCAGGGTCAAACCCTCCCTTGTGGCTCCCTGGGAACCTGAGTTGGTCAGAAAAGCCACTCTTTGGGCTAAGGCACGCGGCCCAGCATCTCGGGGAGCTAACACCATTTGAGGGCCTGTGGCCAGTCCCTGATAGTAGGTAGGCCCCCCAAGGGCAGGCTCCCCGCAACATGCCCGCTGTGCACAGATGGCAGAACCCCTCTTTCCTAGAAGGCAGGGGAACCGCGGCGGGAGACTCCTCCCCAGATAAAATTCTCACCCCTGGTCGTGTCTCCTCACAGAGACAGACAGCAGCGGGGAGCGGGGGCCAAGCGGGGATGAGGACCGCCTGGGGCTCTGAGCGCCTCTTCACCCGGCCGCCAGACCCCTGAGACGGTTGCCGGTCTTGGCTCATGAACAAAGAAACCGAGCGACTTATGGAGAGGGGCAGGCTAGGCTCCCAAGGGAGGCAGGGCGGTGTCCCAGCCCTGGGGACTTTTCCTCCAAGGACCCAGCTGGGAAGCCCCCCGCCCCCGCCCCCGCCCCCAATCGTCGGCCACCGTCTCCTCCCCAGGAGCCTGCCTCTCGCCCCTCCCTCCCCTCCCCTCCCCTCCCCGTCCCCCCTCCTCCCCTCCCCTCCCCGTCCCCCCTCCTCCCCTCCCCTCCCCTCCCCTCTTCCTCCCCCTCCTCCCCCCTCCTCCCCCACCCCTTCCTGCCCACCCAGTCGCCTCGGCCCGGGGGTGACAGGAAGGGAGGTGCTGGGCACCGGCCGTGAAGAGCCACCCTCCCTCTCGACGCCGCGTCCGCCCGGGCCTCGCCGACCATGCGCCCCACCGAGCCCTGGAGCCCCAGCCCGGGGACGCCGTCCTGGGACTACTCAGGGTCGGGCGCCCCGGAGGAGCTGGCGCTGGAGGAGGAGCTGTGCGCGGCCCAGGACCTGCCCTACGGCTACGCCTACATCCCCGCGCTCTACCTGGCGGCCTTCGCCGTGGGCCTGCCGGGCAACGCCTTCGTGCTGTGGCTGCTGGTCGGGCGGCGCGGCCCGCGGCGGCTCGTGGACACCTTCGTGCAGCACCTGGCGGCCGCCGACCTGGGCTTCGTGCTCACGCTGCCGCTGTGGGCCGCGGCGGCGGCGCGGGATGGCCTCTGGCCGTTCGGCGAGGGCCTGTGCAAGCTCAGCAGCTTCGCCATAGCCGGCACGCGCTGCGCGGGCGCCCTGCTGCTCGCCGGCCTCAGCGTGGACCGCTACCTGGCCGTGGGCCGCCCGCTGGCCGCGCGCGCCCGCTGCACCCGGCGCTGCGCGCTGGCCGTGTGCGCGGGTGTGTGGGCCACGGCGCTGGCGGCCGGCCTGCCCTCGCTGGCCTTCCGCCGCCTGCGGCCGCTCCCCGGGGGCCGCGGCAGCCAGTGCGCCGAGGAGCCGTCCGACGCCTTCCAGGTCCTGAGCCTGCTGTCGCTGCTGCTGACCCTGGCGCTGCCCCTGGCCGTCACCGTCGTCTGCTACTGCCGCGTGTCGCGCCGCCTGCGCGGGCCGGCGCACCTGGGCCGCGCCCGGAGCCGCTCGCTGCGCATCATCTTCGCCGTCGAGGGCGCCTTCGTGGGCTCCTGGCTGCCCTTCTGCGCGCTGCGCGCCGTCTTCCACCTGGCGAGCCTGCGCGCGCTGCCGCTGCACTGCCGCCTGCTGCTGGCGCTGCGCTGGGGCCTCTCCGTCGCCACCTGCCTGGCCTTCGTCAACAGCTGCGCCAACCCGCTCATCTACCTGCTGCTCGACCGCTCGTTCCGCGCGCAGCTGCGGCGGCGCGGGGCCTGCTGGCGCGCGGAGCGCGCGGCGCGCGGGGGCAGCTCGGCGTCCTCGCTCTCCCAGGACTACGGCTCCCCGTTCCGGAGCCCGGCCCGCGGTGCGGGCCGAGCCCAGACGACGAACGCCTCCTCGGCCGTGGGCCCATAGCTGGCCAGCCCGGAGGAGCGCGCGGAGAGGGGCAGGAGGCATAGCGAGGTGGGCCGCCCCCAACACCCTACCTGCCTTCCCCGGACCTGCCTTCCCGAGCGAGCGCGGAGAGCGGCTCCGCCGGCACCGCCTAGACCCCCCGGGTCTCCTTCACCAGCTTTTCCAGAACCTCAGCGTTTCGAACTCCCCCCACGCCAGGCCTCTGAGACCAACTCTTCTCCCGCTCGGCCCCGTGGGTACCTGGGCTCTTTGTCTCCAGCCCAAGAAAAGTCCTGAGAGATGGAGCCGACGGCAGCCCGGACACCGCAGGGTCCGCCAAGTAGGGGGAAGGGAAGTGGGCCTCCCTTCTCTGCCCCGTGGGTGGGAGCACTGGCCAGAGCCCCCCAGAAGCCATTCTTGTCTTGGGCTCTGTTACCTTTGGTCCCTGCAATCGCCATTGCCTTCTGAGAAATACCTCCTCCAAGCCAGACCCTCTAGCCCCTCACTTTCCAAAAAATCCTACAGACTGTGAAACCGACAGCCCTTTATACTCAGCGGTCTTGGTGGCAGAGTTTGCTGAATCATTAGTCACCATCAGTTCAGATCTTCATTTTCAAAGCTCGCCAAAGCGTGGGAGCCAGCCCTGCTGTCGGCTCACCCAGCCACTCCTCCTGAGTTTCCCCAGGAGCCCGGGCCTGCCCCGGTTCTGTATCTTCTCCCCACTCCCAGCAAGCAGCAGGACTCACCCTGGAAGTTATCCTGGACCTTCCCTCTGGACACAAGGTTCCGGCATCTCTCGTCAGGTGTTTGGATTCTCTCTCCCCCAGCCCGGACACCAGGCCCTTCAGTGTGAGTTCCCCTTTCTCAATAAACGTTCTCGCTGGCCTCGCCTGACAGCTGTGTCTGTCTTTACTTGAGCAGAGGCGAACGGAACACTGGGTCAGACAAAACTCAACCCAGGAGTTGAGGTTGACCTCAAAGTGATCGGGATTTGGAGTGAAGGCAGGGACCGAGAGAGTTGATCTCACCGTGGGCACAGCAGTCCCCCAGGAGGGCGGCATCTCTTTTTATTCTCATTATTTTAAAGGATGCTTCACAGTTTGAAGGTTTCAGAGAGAGAAGAGAAAAAATAAAAAATAAAAGATTGAAGGTCATCTGCCAGCCAGGTGGCACTTCAAAGAGGAAATGTGTCGTTGTGATTCTCAGACCAGCACAGGGCTTTTTCTCCTTTTGAGACCATCCAGTCCAAATGTTGAGGGTGTCCATTTTCTGACTCTGTGACATCGTCTGAGGTTTCTGGAGGGGTTGAAATTTCAGTGTTTCTACTTTTAAGAGGATTTGGCCTGAAGAAGTGTCAGTCGTTGCGGAAAGGAGCTCAGAACTTCTCTCTGAGGGCCCCCCTCTATGCCAGACCCCCGGGCAGGCGTGGAGTCCAGTCTTTGGGGCTGATGGGTTAGAGCAGTTCAAACCCGCCTGTCAGCGGCCCTGGGAGGCCAAGCTGGGAAGAAGCTCACCTGGGCACGTCCTCCCCATGCACCCGAGGGAGGCAGGCCTTGCAGCCTGTGGGGTCGCCGGGCTGGCAGGACCGAGTCCAGACACTTTAACCTTGAAGCCCTCGGTACATCGGGGCTCCCCCCATCCTCACCCCATCGCCCTCCGAGACAAGAGATGACCGTTTCATATGATGAGACCTCAGCTTACAGCAGAAGCACTTTTCTGGGCTGTTCTGACGGAGCCCCTACCTGGACCCCTGTCACCCTGCTTCTCCCGACTTGCTGATGAACTGAGTTCCCTGAAGACAGACAGACAGACAGAAAGCTTCTCCATCTCCCCCCAGCACAGCAGTTATCAAAACTCAGCATTTCCCTCCCGCTGCTGGGAGATTGGAAAATGCTGATAAGTGAAAAGAAAAAAGGGGTAACAGAGTTGCTTGTGTTAAATAAACACCCACACACTTCAAGGCTGGAGGATATAAAATAATTGTTAGCCTTGGTGTTGTTGAAGCAAAACATTAGGAACCACAGAGTTCTTTGGGTAAAAACTACCTTCTGTGCTTTTCTTTCTCTAGCCCCAGTTCAACGCCACAGGCGTCTCTTCTCAACTAACGGGAAGCCGTCCGGTTTCTCTCTGTTTTTGTTGTCTCTTCCTTGAGAATGCGAGCTCCATAAGCCAAGGGAGTATGTCTGTTTGGTTTGAGGCTGTGTCCCCAGTGCCTGGTGGGGAAGGGGACACGCATGAACCCCCTGTGGAGGGAATGATCATCGGGACCCCATCGTCATCCGAAATAAGAAAGAACGCGAAGGGTAAAAGCGGGGTCTGTTGCATGGTATTATGATCTACAAAAAGGGCACACAGGAAAGGGCTGTAGGAGTGAGGGAGTGGTAGCCCCTTCCCCTCCATTTCTGTGTCATGAAATTTTCTGTGAGCTTCTTTTAAGGTCAGTGAACAAAGAGCAGTCACAGTGCCCAGTGCTGGAGGTGAAGACGGAGCCGGTCCTGACCTGGCTCAGTCCCGGCGGGGCCTTCCTTGGGCATCTCTGCCAGCTCCCTCCAGCCTCTGGTTCTTCCTCTGAAGGATGGAGGTGGTTCTATCTATTTTGCTCAGGCACCTCACAGGTCAAGGGCAATCACATTCTTTTCTTTAAACTATTTTGTATTGGAGGATAGCCGATTAACGACGGGATAGTTTCAGGTGCACGGCGAAGGGACTCAGCCATACGAGAGACAGCACGGGAGACCCGCCCTCAGGATCAGCGGGTCCAGGCCTGGCTCCCCGAGCCCCTCCCCTTCCGAGGCTGCCCCCTCCCCGTGCCTGAGTCAGTGGCCTGAAGAGGAGGACGGGGTGGAGCTGCTCTGGGTTGTTTAAAGGTCAACATCTGGGCAAAGGCTGGGCACATCGGCCTGTGTGACTCTGATTTGAACTTGTGACTAATTCTGGGCTTTCTCGGGCCCTTTCTCATGGCACCGTGTTGTCACCCAGGCCCCTGGGTGAGTGATCTGGGGAGTTCATGGGAATGGCAGAGCGGGTGAAGCCACGCTTAGTGAGATGACTCAGCCCCACTGTCACTCTGGACATGCTGAGGACATCTCGTTTGTCAGAGCTCATGGGGTCTAAATGGTGCCCTGCCTTGGCTGGGTGGCCTGCAGGAAGCTACTCACCACCCCCGCCCCCATCAAGACCCCCGCTCAGTCCAGTGGGGCAAAGGATGGAAAGACCCGGGAGCCAAAGGGCAGGGACGCTGGGCTCGCGGGAGGGAAGGAGGAAGCGAGGAGGGGAAACCACTCTCCTCCTGTTGTCACCAGAGTGTTTGCTGAGTGTGCCGTTGCATCTCTCACGAGAGTGGGCGCCGTGTGAGACCCCTATGTACGTCCATCACAGGCCTGCAGAGCTGGAGGCCCGTTTTGCTCATTCCAAGAGGAGGACAGGGAGGACCAGACCCAGGAAGTCACCTGCTTAAGGTAACAGCGACCGCTTGCATCTCTGCAGCACAGCACACGTTTGTAAAAGGCACATAGACATGCTTTCCTTGGTCCTCATGACCCTGGGGCAGGCAGGAATGATCCGTTCATTTTATTGATGATGGGGCTGGGCTTGGAAGCAGCCTGGTCAGGGTCGCAGACCAGCAACAGTGCAGCTTAAGCCTCTATCTCTCCCTCCCGACTTCTCTGGACCCTGTCACCCACTCCCGTGTGACACCCAGCTCACGCCCAGGGAGGCCGAGGCCCAGGCTCTCTCTTACAAATTGTAAGTTTCCCCCCCTGATTGTTTAAGTAATGCAGGTTCTTTGTTTTTTTTAAAAAAGGAAATTACAGGAAAATATAAAGGAAAAATATGGAAAACATCCGTTATTCCACCGTGAAGATACCTTCTTTTTCTGTGTATATAATAATACACACGTACATTGTTTCCCAGCTAAATTGGGGTCTTCCCTGGTGGTCCAGGGTTAAGACTCTGCGCTTCCACTGCAGGGGGCATGGGTTCAACCCCTGGTCAGGGAACTAAGATCCTGCCTGCCACGTGGCCAAAAATAAATGAGTAAGTAAATAAAGTAAATCAAATTAAAATAAATAAACAAGTAAATTGGGGTCAATCTGTATGAGACCAAAAACTGAGTCTATTGTGTTCCCAAGTGTGTACCAGTGCCTGGCACAAACTTGGCATTCAGTAACAGTTTGTTGGATATATGTTATATATGTTATTTTGTGGCCTGCTTCCTTCCCTTGCAAAATGCCATATTTTATCAGGTCGTTAAATATTATTCTAAACATCTTTTTAAGGTTACATGACATCATTATATGAAATGTAACCGCATTTATTTAACTAAGCCCCTAAACTTTTTTTCAAGTTTTCATTCTTTTACGTAATTCTGTGATGAACATCCTTGGACAAAAATCTTTATATTCACTTCTGATTCTTTGTTCAGGACAAATTCCTAGAAATGAAATTATTCTTCAGAGATTATGAACAATTTAAGACTTTGGTACACTGTGCCAAAAACGTTGAAAAATTTACATTCTCTCTGGAGGTATGCGGGTGCCCGTTCACCACACACTGAAAAAACACCAGGCGTTATTACCGTAAAAAAATATTTGCCAATTTGGTATCTGCCCAAGTTTAAAAGAATACAATATTACCATCTTATTATGTTATTTCAAATACCTTTTTTATACAACATATTATTACAATATCGCTCTGAAGTAGGTGTTAAAATAATGGCTAATATTATTGAGCACATACTATATGAGAGGTGCTGACCTAAGGGTTTTATATCTACTATCTTATTAATCCTCACAACAACTTTATGGCATGTATATTATTCTCCCTGTTCACCAGATGAAAAACTTGAGCCTTGAGAGTTCATGTAACTTGCCTTAAAGACTTGTGTTATTACCCCCACTTGATAGATGGGAACTCAAACACCAAGGTCTGTTGACTTGCCGAGGTCACGCACAGGGCAGGACTCAAAAAAGCCCATATCCTGGTCCACAGCTCAAGCCACCCTCCACCTCCTCTAGTTTGCTAGTGCCTGGCTTACCCTGTTTCTCACCAATTAGCCCTAAACCAAAGGGCACCCTGGGGTGAAGGCCACCATCACTGGCCCTGCTTCTGTTCTCAAAAGATCAGGGCGATGCTTAACTTCATGTGTCAGCTTGACTGGGCCACCGGGCGCCTGGGTGCTCGGTCAAATATTATTCTGGGTGTTTTGGGATGAGATTAACATTTGAATCAGACACTGAGCAGAGCAGACGGCCCTCCGTCACAGAGGTAGCCTCGTGCTTCCACTCAAGGCCTCACTAGAGCACAAAGGCAGAGTCAGGGAGAACCCACTCTCCACCGACCAGCTGAGCGGGGACGTCAGGCTTCTCCTCCCTTCGGACTCAGACTGGCACTGGGACCCCTAACATCGGCTCTCCGGGGCCTCCAGCTTGCCTAGTGCAGATCCGGGACCTCTCAACCTCCATAACCACGGGGGCCAGTTTCTTTGTTTTGTTGTGTTTTGGGGGGGGCGGTGGCTGTGATGAGCATGTGGGATCTTAGTTCCCTGACCAGGGGTCAAACCCGTGCCCCCTGCATTGGGAGCACAGAGTCTTAACAACCGGACTGCCAAGGAAGGCTGGGCCAATTTCTTATAATAAACGTCTTTATATATATTCTGTTTCTCTGAAGAACCCAAACTAATACAACCAGGGTCCCCTCACGAGATGAAGTTCGGGCATCCGGTTAAGAGGGGGAAGGGGGCTCTTCCCAGGCGTGCTGGGCTCGGGGCCAGGATGGGGAGAAGCAGTGCTAAAGCCCACCCCCAGGGCTGCCTGGGTAACCCCACAGGCGGGTGGAAGGTGCTGGGCTCTGCTGGGCAGAAGCCTCAGGCACTGGCCCGCGAAGCAACTGAAGCAGCTGCAGTGTCTGGGAAGCTGTGGTTTGCCCAGGAAGAGGTGCCAGACGAGGGGTGATTAATCTAGCTCGCCCTGCTCTGAAAATGACTGTCTTCGGGTGTGCATACTCCCCGTTTCCCCTGCCACACAGATACCCTAAAACAAGCAGCTCACGCCCGGGCTGTCCCTACACCAGATCCCGTGCCCGCAAAGTCACAGCACCGGGTAGGGTCGCAAGTTCGCCCAATTCTTTCTATCTTTTCAAACAAAGTTTCGGTTTTTATGTAAGCTACTGCCTCAGACCTTCTCAGGTCTCATTTTCTAAAACTGTGATCACTATAAAGAGAGACAAGGCCCCATTCAGAGTAGAACAGCTCAGGATCCTGCAGCCTAACTGCACTCATTTTCCTTTTCTGACCTTCTCTCCCCAGCCCTTCTCCTGTCATGGTCCCATGTCACGTTACTGCAATCACAAGGTACTCTGCTTTTTTTTCCCGGAAGGTATTAGAAGCATTTTTCTTGGCTACCACGTAGATGTCACAGTGGTCCTTTTGAAGGCTCCGTCCGGGGCCAGGCTGTGTGTAACTAGCGGGGCTCCGCTGTCAAGACAGTTGAGGTGCCAGCACCCCTGCTCTGGTCAGTGTGTGCGGTGATCACCTCCTCCTCCTGGTACAGGGCTGGTTTGAACGTGGGTCCCAACCCCCCTGCCACCCGGCCCTCCTCGGGGCTCCCCGCCCTCGGGCCCTGTGTGACCCATGGCCTCTGGAGACTGCCTCACCTTCTCAGGGAGCATCAGCTTCGGGGACAAAGCACTTTGAAAAGTAGCACAACAACTATGTAACCAGGTTTTTGACAGAATTACCATGATTATTTTAGACCCTAGGCGCTGATTGTGAAACACACCAACAGCTCTCAGCTGCTTTCTCCCCGTCTTTGTCCTGTTATTCACCTCAAAATCCTCATCCTAAAATGGGAATCATGCTTCTTATCACAAAGGGAATGTGAAAGAGTGAGATGTGCTAATATGTGAAGTGCTCGGGAATATCTGACACATATTAAAAAAGCAGTGTATGTTTGCTGTAATTATTGGGAGTAAAAAACCCAAGAAAGACATTCGTTAAATGGAATTGAGTCATACCATCGTTTTGGATTTCTCTTCTCAAAATCACTGATTCAACTCATTTTCATTTTGAGTTTACTGTGTGCCAGTCAGTGTGCAAGACCACAGGACTACAGAAATGAAAAAGACTACCAGCTCACCTCCATCCGCGACATAAAAAGCAGCCGCATAGCACAGGGAGATCAGCTCGGTGCTTTGTGACCACCTAGAGGGGTGGGATAGGGAGGGTGGGAGGGAGGGAGACGCAAGAGGGAAGAGATATGGGAACATATGTATATGTATAACTGATTCACTGTTATAAAGCAGAAACTAACACACCATTGTAAAGCAATTATACTCCAATAAAGATGTAAAAAAAAAAAAAAAGATGGGGATGGTAGCCTCACTGGCATCAAAGAAGGAAATAAAGCCATGTGGACCTTTAATTTGGGTAAAGCTTTATTTTTCTTTTCCTAGTTCTATTTTCTTGAAACTGAAAATCACACACAGCGTTCTGTCTTGTGACTGAGCCGCTTTTGCACATCACTGATTTCCCGGGTGTCAGTTAATCCCAGGGACCCTTCAGTGAAAGCCTATGAGTAGACCCAGGACATTTGGTCCCTCCGGCCGGGGAATGTCCTGCAGAGGCCAGAGCATTCCCTGCAGTGGGAGGGGCTGAGAGCCTCACCCACGGTCACCACTCTGCTGAGGCGCTGTATCCAGTGCTGGACAGTCGGGCAGCTGCAGGCAAGACCCCAGCACTGGGTGGGCTTGGGAGACGGGGCCTCTCTGGCCCCTGTCAGTCCAAAGAGTCCACAACCCCATGATTGGGGGCCCAGCCTGTTCTCCAGAGACTAATCTAGTTTATTGCTTTTAAAAAATATTTAAAATATCTTATAAAATGCACCCATCAAAGGCTAGAAGCATGTATCCATCAATTAAAAATTAAAGTCAAGGCAAAACCATCCACATACACACAAACTCAACCATGCCATCCGTTGCTATACGAACAAACCCATCAACAGGAGGCCAAAGAAAGACAAACGACTGACATCAAATCTGCAAGTAAAATTCATTTGTCAGCCACTTCATAAATGCTTTTTGTAAGAGCCTGTTTCTCTGGGTCCTACATGGAGAGAGCCACATATACTCTGTGCTCTCCGACGTTCTACCAGGAAAGACACGTGAGCAGAGCCTGCCGAGGGCTCCGCAGCATGTGGTATAAATAGAGAGGTTATTGTAAAATCTAATAAACCAGTGTGGACGTCTTCTGGGGGTTTTCTTGTGTCACAATCTGAGTTGGGAAAATGGATCACTAAGAAGGAAATTGCTCACATCATATGAAATGTATTGCTTTTTAAGAGAAAAAAATATTTTAATTAGACATAGAAAATCTCCTTTTGCAGCCTCAGCACAATAACTGACTCAGGCCTCAGTGATGGGCGTTTGTTAGATAAAAAGATACTAAAACCACTGGAATGGGAGCTGATGGGGGCTGGACATGTCACCTCACAGATTATCTCCTAGTGCCAAGGGGAAAACACAGTCTGATGGTGGAGGATCACTGTCACCCGGAATCCCATGTCAGCTCCATATCATTGCTGTAAGAGAGGCAACCAGAGGTTACCTGCCTCTGGGAGAGGAGGAGGATGAAGCATCCGACACCATCTGTGAGGTGTTCTCACCCAAAACAGAAGCCAGAATCCCAACCAAGGCTTTGCCGATAACTTCCAGGTTGCAGGAAATGTGGGGTTAGGAGCAAGTTAAACGCAGCAGATGAAACACAGAATGTAGGCCATTTCACGAGGCAACTAACCCGATTTCAAAAAGTCACTGACATGATTAAAAAAACAAATCAGCGTGGGGAGGGGACCCACACAAGATTAAAAGAGCAGAATGCAACGTGTAGGCCTTACTGGATCCAGATACAAACAGACTGACTTTAAAAGACAGTGTGGGGACAACGGGAGGACTCTGAAGGGACTTGGTATTAGGTAATATTAAGGAATTATTGTGATAACGGCCACATGTTTATATAAGAAAAAGGTGCAGTTTTTTTTGTTTTTCTGAGATGCGTTCTGAAACATTTAGAAGTGATAGGTTACCAGGCCTGGGATTTTTCTTTAAAATATCTCACTAAAGAAAAAATAAACTATGGAAATACAGGGAAATGTTGATAATTACTAAGTCTAGGTGATGGATAAAATGGGGGTTCACTATACTAGACTCTGCTTTTACTAATGTTGGAAAGTCTTCATATTAAGTTTTACACTATTTTAGTGACAGAAATTGCACATACACAGGGAATGCATTTTCACAACGAAAAGCTCACACAGAAGTGGTAAAGCTTACGTCCCTCTGTTCTCTCACCGTCGCCCCCCCGCCCTGTTACCCTGTGGGTGCATATTAATGGCTTCTCAATTTCTTACCTACTCCTGCTGGAAATCCCAGCTCTTAACAGTGGGTAACATTATGGAAATCACCCACTTTCCAGCCTCCAAGACAACAGTGAAGTTTTGACGTTCCTTGAACCAACCAGGTGGCATCTCCCCCCGATTCCAGCCTGGGACCTTCTGCCCATCCCGTCACAAGGGCCCAGCCAGCCTGAGCTCCCCCTGGGGCCTCTCGGCCACTCCACGGAACCCACCCACCCCCTACAGAGTGCTCAGAGCACCTAGAACACTTTGGTGAGTGCATTTATGAACAAATCAGTGGAAATGCATTGACCTAAGTCGCCAGGTCACAGAGGGTGGGGGCAGGAGTGGCTGGAACCAGAGCTCTGAGGCAGGTGCCGAAAGGTGACACGCAGCGGCGTTTATGGACCATTTCGGCAGCATCTGACCTCAATTTAAACCAACTTCCCTTCAAAACACTCCCTTCCCTTCCATGCTCATCACTGAGGAGTTTAAGAGATGCCAAAGATGTGAGGCACTAGTTTGTTTTCAGTTAACCAGTGCCCAGGCCGCAGGCCCGGCGGCCTGGTCACAGGAGGAGGTTTGCCTTCTGAAGCCTGAAGCTGCTGAACCACAGGAAGTGGAACTTGGTCACCGGTAACAGGTTTGGAACATGAAAGATGCAATTATCGTGCAGAAATATTATTTTTTCCTGAGAATTGAGTGTGAGAAAGAAGAAAAACTTTTTTTTTTTTAAAGACGAGGAATGTCGAAAAACATCTTTTAACAAATCACCGCCTTCCTGAGAGCTCACTCTGTGCAGAGGACATTCTACCTGCGCGGTTTCATTAGCCTCATCACGGCTACATGCGTGATCCCATCACCACCATTTTACAGATGAAGAAACCGAGGCTGTTTGATTCCAAAACACATTGTTTTAACATCTCTCCTAAATGATGAACCTGAGCCACTCTGCACGCTCGCACCTGCCAGGTAAAGGGATGCAAGGGCCCCGGGGGCCTCCAGCGCTATTTCAGAGGCACCTCCAGCCCAGGCCTTTGAAAAGGGCAGGGGTTACTGGAGTACTGGCGATAAGCCAGCCCTGGGCAGGGCACACCACCCCCAGCTGCCCAGTTCTCAGCCTTTTCCGGGGGCAGCACCATGGGGTCCTGCGGGTGGGTCTGCTCCCGGGGCCTGGGATTCTCCACCACACCTGCCCACCCAAGGGCCACATGGGTGGGGGCCGGGTGGACAGTGACCACTACTTGCCATCTGACAAGCAGACATGCTTTCCGGGTGGGGAGCTTGGGGCAGAGCCGCCCTCTGGACCCACCCTCAGGACCCGGGTGTCTTCTGGTCTGGATGCTGGTCTCTGCCACGGTGGAAAGCTCCCAAAATGCCTGTCTCCCCTTGTTCTGGTATTTAGCTTTATCTCTGCAGTTGTATTATGTTTAACACCATTCACTACCTTTTCTTAAGTTCCCAGTTCTCTTTGCGTCTCCGGAAAGGAAAGGGGGTCCGGCCAGAGAGGCCAGGGCGGTGGGGCAGGCTGGACACGTGGTCCCACGGCGGACGCAGGGGAAGCGGGGCCAGGGGCCTCGCGGGCGGGAGGCGAGGCAGAGACCCTGCTGGATTAGAGCCCCAGGCCCCGGCTGGCTCTCCATCCCTGTCCCCCAGCCGGCGCACGGAGACTGGAGGCTCCGCCGGGAACTGTCGCCCCCTGGTGGTCGCGGCAGGGGGAGCAGGGCCGGGGATCCTGGTCCAGGCAGTGCGCAGGCCGGGATGGAGGGGCTGGAGATGAAGCAGAGAAGGAAGAGAGAAGGCACAGGAAAAATGAAAGAGGAGAGAGAGGGCAGGCGGGGAGGGTGCGGGGCGGGACCCTAAACTCTGGAGAGAAACCAGCGAGAGCCGCGGGCCTGGAGGATGCCGGCCTCTTGGGCGGTGGGTCCTTTCCCCGCCCTGAGCCTGAGCCCCAGGCAGCAGAGCTGCCCTGCACTGCAAGCAGCTGTGACTCCTGTCTGTCCCCAGTGTCGGGGTTCCCTTCCCTTGAGAAGAAGTGGAATGAAGTCCCCTGGCTTGGCCCCAAAGTCAGTTGTCTGCGTTTCGCAGAGCTACTCACCAGTCTGCGGTCGTCCGGACCGTTCTAGCTTCTGGCAACCAAGACAGAGGCCCGGGGCAGTGCCTCCCCTGCCTGCACCTGCCCCCGCTGCGAGCTGCAGGATGCGGTCAGGAGAGGAAGCAGGGCCTCAGCTCCGAGTCATCCTGGAGTCTCCAAAGTGCTTCTGGCCGAGGGCGCCGACA
The DNA here is from genome assembly GCF_949752795.1 of Hyperoodon ampullatus. Lineage (NCBI taxonomy): Eukaryota > Metazoa > Chordata > Mammalia > Artiodactyla > Ziphiidae > Hyperoodon > Hyperoodon ampullatus. Next base: position 196,947,936 of record NC_136915.1, read on the forward strand.
GGGCACCGTCTGGGCCGCAGAGCAGGGGGAGGGGCGGGCAAGGGTAGCCGCATCCTTTCTGCTGGGCCTGAGGCCCCAGGGGACGAGCCAGCGGGACCGGGGCAGCTCCCACTGGGCGGGGAGAGGTCCGGGTGAGCCCCCTCCACTGGGGCAGGGGTGTGAGTGGGTGGGTTCAGGGTGCAGACAGGCCACTGCCCAGCCCCCAAAAGCCCCTCTGATGGCTGATGGAGGCGCGCCCTGGCCCCCTTCAGCCAAAGTGCGCAGGAGGGAAGGCTGATCCGGGCTTGGTGGTCTCTCCCAAACTGCACCCACCCCTCCCTCCACGGTCTGAGCCGGTCAGTCCCCAGTGAGGGCCCGGCTTCTGTTTCCAAGCCCAGCAACTTCCAGTGCCCCGGGCCTCCTGTCCAAACCAGTTTCCGACTCGGGCTCTTAGAGGTGGCGGGTCCTGGAGCAGCACCTTGCACTACAGCCCAACGCACTTAGACACGGTTTGCTTGACCCCTCTGAATTTTTTTTTTAACTATATCTTTTTAAAAAATTTATATTAAATTCATTTATTTTTGGCTACGTTGGGTCTTCGTTGCTGCATGCGGGCTTTCTCTAGTTGCAGCGAGCGGGGGCTACTCTTTGTTGCAGTGCAGAGGCTTCTCACTGCGGTGGCTTCTCTTGTTGCGAGCACGGGCTCTAGGCGTGAGGGCTTCAGTAGTTGTGGCACGCGGGCTCGGTAGTTGTGGCTCGCGGGCTCTAGAGTGCAGGCTCCGTAGTTGTGGCACAGGCTTAGTTGCTCCGCGGCATGTGGGATCTTCCCGGACCAGGGATCAAACCCGTGTCCCCTGCATTGGCAGGCAGATTCTTAACCACTGCGCCACCAGGGAAGCCCAGGCGCTTCTGAATTTTTAACAAGAAAATCGAAGATGTACCAATCTGATTTCGCATAGAAAATGTGGATTTCCAGCTTTGTCTTTGAAACAGACGCCTTTTTCTTATGACCACATTTGCAGTGATGGCCCCTTGAGACAGAGCCTGAGTGTTTGAACTTTGCCTCCATCAAGCCCTCCACAGTTGCCCCGCCCCTGCCATACACAGCAAGGCCGGGTGAGAGCTGCAGTGACTAGAACTCTTGTCCCTGACATGCTTCATCCCTTCACCGTGTGTGTCTGGTCCCTTTACGTGTCTGGAGTTTTTCGGCCACAGGTTAGGGCTATGGAATCAGAAAGGTCTACCTCGCAAAAGCACATCAGTCCCTTACTGGTTGTGTGCCTTTAACCCAGCTTGAGCTTCTCTGGGCCTCAGTTTCCTTACCTGTAAATGAAGGTAACAGTGTTGCTGCAAATCTCAACCTACAAGCTCAGGCTTGCAAGACACATATATTACTTAATTTATTTTAAATCAGTTTGATTCTGTCCTGGGCCTGCTGGGATGGCAAAAAATTGCATTTTCTCATGCAGTATCCTTGAAGGCTTAAAGGAGGCCGGAAGGCAGCCATCCTAGTTGCTCTGGCCCCCGGGGGTCTCTTGTCGCCAGGGCTCCTGCCCCCTGGACGCATGCAGTGAAAGAATCTGTCAAGGCCAGAAATCTGGGGCCCCGCATCCCAACCCCCATCCCTACTGAGGTCTCATCACCTCCCGAGTCACCTCAGGTCGTCTTCTTTCCCGTTCCCAGTCTATCTCCCCTCTGTGTCCGGGCCCTCAAAGCCACATCCCTACCCTTGCTCCTCAGGCCCCCTGGCATTGTCTCAGTGGGCCCAGGGCTGAGGCCTTCAGGAAGCCACTGCCTCCCATCCAGAGAAAAGGCAGGGGTGACTGGGAGGGGGAGGGGCTACAAATCAACATTTCAACAAATTATTCCATCGCATGAGTAATAATAATAATGCTTACCTTTGGAGGTACTTTACGACCTGTCCACCCCTTAAGTGCTCCCAGAATTTCCTCCCCCCGCCCCCATCCGTTATCATCCTGCACACCCTTCCCGGATCTCACCCAGTCCCGGAGCTGCAGCCCTGCCGCGGCTCCCGAGCCCTCCCTGCAGCCTGGCTGTTCTCAGGACATTATAATCCATGCCCTAAAATGAACACACGTTACCCTGAACTCAAGCAGACCCGGGAACCCCCGGCTCCTCCCCTTCCTCTCTGCCAAGCCTTTAGTCAATCACTTACAGAGTCGGACTAGGTCTTGCTCCCAAATAGCTCTTGACTCCCCCTGTCCCCCCAATGCCACAGCGTGAATTCACCCCTTGTCTGGATGTCGTCTCTCCACGGTTCCCCTGTTTTGCAACTCTCCCCGCGCCAATGGCTCACACACCAACGTGACGGGAACGTGAGTCTGCCCAGCTTGTCCTCGGATGGACGGTCTTCGGTAGTGTGATGGCTAAGTGTATGTGTCAACTTGGCTAGGCCACGGTACCCAGCTCTTTGGTCAAACATTATTCCAGATGTTTCTGCGAAAGTATTTTTGTTTTAGATGAGATGAACATTGAAATAAACAGTAGACTCTGAGTGAAGCCGATGACCTGCCATAATGGCGGTGGGCCGCACCCACTCAGGTGAAGACCTGAGTAGCAAAAAGACTGACTTTAATAAAGAGGGAGCTGGGCAAGCAGACGGCCTCTGGGCTCCGACTGCAACTCCGCCGGGTCTCCAGACTGCCAGCCCCACCCTGCAGGTTGCGGACCTGTCAGCCTTTGGAATAGGAATAGCGTGGACCAATTCCCCTCTCTTTGTGTACACACACACACACACACACACACACACACACACACACGGGGGATCCCCTATTGGTTCTGTTTCCTGGGAGCTCTTCCTCAATTTCAAGATAAAAATCTGAAATCCTTAGTCAGCCCACATGACTCTTCAGCCAGCTTAGCTCACCTAGCGCCTCAGTAATTGGAAAAAGCCACCGCCTCTGGGCAGATGCGGCTCTGGCCAAGGCCCACGGCTTGGTGGGTGGAGCCTGGGTGAGCTTTCCCTCTTAGTTTGGTGCACAACCTGGACAACCACACGGGGCGGCCTTGCTTCTTGCCGGCCCCCTGCCTGCGGCTCCAGTCTTCTAGTCCCTTGCCCCTCCTCGCCCCACACCCCAAGTCCCCTCAGCGCCTAGACCCTCCTGAGCTCCTTTGCCATTTTGCGTTTGCGCATCCCGTCGCTGCTGCCTTGGGCTCCTCCTCGCGCCCCGACCCCCAGTTTCCCCGGCATGGCCTCCTCGGGCAGGCTGTGCGGTCCTCAGCTCGGTCAGGGCCCCCCACCCCGCCCCCGCCTGGGTGCTGTCGGCCTTCTCTCTCTGACCCTCTTGCCGAGTGGTTGCTCGGCTATCTTGGGGATCCCCGAGGCCCTTTAACTTTGATCCGCCGGGACGGGCACAGTAGGTGCTCAGTGTGTTCCCTGAACCAGCGGGTGAGTGAATGAATGACGGGCGGGGCGCCGGCTCGCGGTTCGCTGCAGGAGGCGCCCCCTCGGAGCGCGCGCCTCCCTCTCCCGCCGCGGCCGCCAGCGGCGGGAGGGGGCCCGGTCGGGGCCGCAGGGGGGCCGGGAGGCGGCGGGGCCTCGGCAAGGTGGGGGTGGGGGTGCGGGGAGCGCCCTTGGGGGTGGGCGCGGCACCCCCTCCGCTCAGTCCGGGTCTCCAGGCGCGGAAGCCGCCGGGCCGGCCGGAGCGCGCGGAGGGAAGGCGGCCCGGGTCCGGGAGGAGCCTCCCCCGCCGGGCCGCGGGAACTGGCGGCGCGGGGGGGGGGTCCCGCCGCGCGCGCGTCCGGAAGCGGGAAGAGGGGGCCGGCCTCGCCCCGCGCCCGGGTCCCCGCGGGACGCCCACCCCCGCGGGCACCTCCCCGCCCCGACGCGCGGCCCCGCCCCGGCTCCCGGATCGGACTCCCGGGTCCCTTCCTGCGTCTTTCCCCTCTTTCCTCTGGGCCTTGGTACGCCCCAGGGGACAGATGTCTTGGGATCTTTAACATTTGGGATGCTGCAAATGCCGAAGTTAAATGAAATACCTCCGGGGAGGGGAGGCCGGGAGGAGTCGCGGAGGGAGGAGAGCTGGCCTGGACGAGCAGGTCCCGAGGCTGCGAGGCGCGCGCTGGGGGCGCGGGGGCAGGCGGGCGGCGAGGGATCTCCATGGGACAGGTAAGGGGGAGCGCCGGGGCGCGACGCGGGAGCCGGGGGGATCGAGCCCCTAACCCACGGTCTTCCGCCTTAGAGGAGGGGGCCCCTGCGGGGAATGGGGGGAATTTGCCGGGGGGTGGGAATTCCGAGTTCCTACCGAAAATGCATGTTTCCGTCTCCTCGACCTTTCTCCTCCGACCTTCCCCCACGCCTGTGGATCCCCTGGCAGGTTCCGGGAAGGCAGACAAAAGGAGCCGAGTCTCGGGCCGCCTGGACGCGGAGGGCGCGGTGGGGGAGGGGAGCAGGGTGGACCGGACAAAGGGGCTTTTTGAGGAGAGCCTAGAGGTCTGATTCCAGGGCGCATTCCAGGCCGTCGCGGAGTCCGCTGTCCCAGCCCGCTCCACCATCGCTCGCTGGAGGCGAGCACCTTTCCCACTGGGAAGGGAGGAGAGGGGAAAGAAAACAGTTTAAGGAACCATCTCCCGCCCCCCTCGCCTGGAGGGTCCCGGGGTATTTCCCTCCTTTCTCTTTTCACTGTTTTGGCTCGAGCAGCCGACCATTGGCTCCTTAATTGTTTAAGTGAAATTGTAGGAGCGCCTGAGACTCTTCTTTGCTGGGTGCTGGTTGGGGCGTCAGGTCGGGCCCTTGCTTTGACTTCCGATCTCATGTATCACAGGAAACTTAAAGGAGGAACTTAAAAAAAAAATAATGGAGAGTGGATGGATGCAGGAGGTGCAAGAGTTCTCTGATTCAGGACTTTTCCTTAGGAGATGAAAACCCTAAAGAGATGCAATGTTTTTCCTTCTTTCAAAGGTCAGATTCCAAGTGTGTGGGGAAACCCCACTTCCTCACCAACTGGTGGTCTTGGTGATGATGCTGTGGAGTTGGGGTTTGGGGCACTGGCTGGGAGCAGGGGGCGGAACCCCACCTTCTCAGCAGGCCTCTGGAATGCCCACTCTGGATAGTTTGAATTGAAGGGCATGGCAGCCAGAGAGATCCATGGCCTTGGGGTTCTTGGGAGAGTTGGTTGGCTGGTCCCACTCCAAGCCTCAGATTCTGCTGGGCTGGGAAAAGCTGCGTGTGAAATTGAGGGAGCAAGGGGTCTTTCAGGATCCCAGAGGATCAACGCGGAGATTGGTCGATCCTCTGTCCTTCTCTCCCTGAGCTCAGAGATGGGGGTGGTTACCTGAGGGCGGGATTCTTAACGGGCTCCATGGGCACCCAAGCATCTGTGGATAGCATTCAGAGGGTCGTGTACTCGGATGGGAAGGGTTTATTTTTCACTAACCTTTACTGAAATTTAGCATTGCCTTGAAACCATTGGTAGTACCTGTGATTTGCCATTAATAGACACCACAGAGGGCTTCATATCACAGTGCAGTTGTGATAGCTGTCTTGAAACCTGGCTTACCGTAGGTCATGAAACATCGTTTACCATCGTCATTGCTACGGAATTGCCCACTACTAGATCCTTTTTAATGTTAATTAAGATACATATATAGATTACTATGTTTTACTGTTTTTAGAACTGTATTTAATATAATCCATTATCTTAGTGATTCTCTTCATCTTATTTTATGCATTAAAACATATGCTATGAGTTGATTCTAGAAACTTCCATCACTCCCCCACCCCCGGAGCTGGGGGATGGGCAAGGTGGAGGCTGGGTGCCAGCTTCAGAGTCAACTCCTCTGTTTGTTGTGGGAAGACTGGGACAAACCTGTAGGGGGGAAGGGAAGGGCTGCGGGCTCTTTGGGAGACCCAGAGTAGGCCCTCCAGCACAGGGGGGCTGTCCCCTGTTGGGGCCCCTCAGCCTCAGCCTAGGGAAAGAAGGGGGTGGTCAGCCTGGAGGGCTCAGGGCTCACATTGTTTGGACAGAGGGTGTGCACAGGAATGTGAGGGGAGATGGGTGTGTGTGCAGGGGGAGTGAGGAGACTGCCTGTCTTGGTGACACAGCTCCACAGAAGGTGGTTGAGGGGGGTGACTTCCTCTGTCATCCCTGCCCTGGGGGCTGGGGCTGGGGAGGTGGTCTTTGGGGCTGGGGAGGTGGTCTAGGGGCTGGGGAGGTGGTCTTTGGGACAAGGAAGTTGATCTAGGGGCTGGGGAGGTGGTCTTTGGGGCTGGGCAAGTGGTCTTTGGGGCTGGGGAGGTGATCCAGGGGCTGGGGACGTGGACTAGGGGCTGGGAAGGTGGTCTACGGGCTGGGGAGGTGGTCTAGGGGCTTGGGAGGTGGATTAGGGGCTGGGGAAGTGGTCTTTGGGACTGGAGATGTGTTCCAGGGGCTGGGGAAGTGGTCTTTGGGGCTGGGGACGTGGACTAGGGGCTGGGGAGGTGGTCTTTGGGGCTGGGGAGGTGACAAGGGGCTGGGGAGGTGGTCTTGGGGCTGGGGAGGTGGTCTAGGGGCTGGGGAGGTGGTCTTTGGGGCTGGGGAGGTGGTCTTGGGGCTGGGGAGGTGGTCTTGTTGATGGAGAGGTGGTCTTTGGGGCTGGGGATGTGGTCTAGGGGCTGGGGAGGTGGTCTTTGGGGTTGGGAAGTGGTCTAGGGGCTGGGGAGGTGGTCTTGGGGCTGGGGAGGTTGTCTTTTTGCAGGGGAGGTTGTCTTTTTGCTGGGGGGTGGTCTAGGGTCTGGGGAAGTGGTCTTGGGGCTCGGGATGTGGTCTAGTGGCTGGGGAGGTGGGCCTGGGGCTGGGGGTGGTCTAGGGGCTGGGGAGGTGGTCTAGGGGCTGGGGAGTTGGTCTTGGGGCTGGGGAGGTGGTCTAGGGGCTGCGGATGTGGATTAGGGGCTGAGGAGGTGGTCCTGGGGCTGGGGAGGTTGTCTAGGGGCTGGTGAGTTGGTCTAGGGGCTGGGGTGGTGGTCTAGGGACTGGGGAGGCGCTCCTGGGGCTGGCGAGTTGGTCCAGGGGCTGGGGAGGTGGTCTAGGGGCCTGGGAGGTGGTCTAGGGGCCTGGGAGATGGTCTTGGGGATGGGGAGGTGGTCTAGGGCCTGGGGAGGTGGTCTTTGGGGCTGGGGAAGTGGTCTTGGGGCTGGTGAGGTGGTCTAGGGCCTGGGGAGGTGGTCTAGAGGCTGGGGAGGTGGTCTTTGGGGCTGGGGAAGTGGTCTTGGGGCTGGTGAGGTGGTCTAGGGTCTGGGGACGTGGTCTTGGTGCTGGGGAGGTGGACTAGGGACTGCGGAGGTGGTCTTGCAGCTCGAGATGTGGTCTAGGGGCTGCGGAGGTAGTCTTGGGGCTCGGGATGTGGTCTAGGGGCAGGGGAGGTGGTCTTTGGACCTGCGGAGGTCGTCTTTGGGGCTGGGGGTGTTGTCTAGTTGCTGGGGAGGGGGTCTTTGGGGATGGGGTGGTGGACTAGGAGCTGGGGAGGTGGTCTAGGGGCTGCGGAGGTGGTCTTGCGTCTGGGGAGGTGGTGTTTGGGGATGGGGTGGTGGTCTTGGGGCTGGGGAGGTAGTCTTTTGGGCTGTGGAGGTGATCTTTGGGGCTGGGGAGGTGGTCTATGGGCTCAGGAGGTGGTCTTGGGGCTGGGGAGGTGGTCTTGGGGATGGGCAGGTGGTCTAGGGGCTGGCGAGGTCATCTTGGGCTTGGGGGAGGGGAGCAATTGGAGACTCGTGAATGCTGGAATCCCAAGGTGAGGGGCGTGGTGAGAAAAGGAGGTGGCGTTAAGCCTTGAGTGGTCTCCTTTGTGTGCAGCACTGTCTGTTTTCTTGCATCCTGGTGATGGGTACCAGTGTCTTTGGCCCTTGCTTCCCCCAGTGAAACAGGCTGAATTGCAAACTGTTGGTTTTGCTTGGAGGTCAGTGGCGCGGAGACCCAGAGGCTCATTTCTTGTAGGGAACAAGTTCCAATTTGGTCTCTGGCCCCCGGTGGTTGGCGAGTGAGCTTAGACCCCGGGGTCCCAGTGGCCCTCCTGCGGACTAGGGAGAGGACTGGGGTCCAGGTCAATGCGCCCTGGGCCCTGTGGAGGGATGGTTGTAAATGATAAACAGGGAGGTGGTGGCCATGATGATCCTGGAGGGAAATGTGTGTGATCACAACAGCCTGGCCTGTTCTGGGCCACCAGAGCCGCCCCGTGTGGAGCTCTGGGGTCACAGCCCGGCCCGGGAGTTTCTAATCTGATCTGGCCTTGGCCCCGCTTCAGGGTCTGGGGAGCAGGGACCCTCCTTGTCAGCGTCTAGGTTTCCCACTGGACCCTCCTTGTCAGCATGTAGGTTTCTCGCTGGTGCTCCCCACGCGCTGGAATCTTCGCCCGCTCTGGGCGCTGCGCGGAGCCGGAATCTGGGGCGTTGGGCGGCTCAGCACAGGGCACGGGGGCCCTTGAGGCCGCGAAGCCCTGATCCCCGCTGCCTTCTTCTGGGGTTCCTACAAGGGGAGCCCCTTTCTCCCGCCCCCTGCGGCCCCCGGAAGTGCAGAGGCCCGGGCTGCCTGTGGGGCAGGATTTGTTCTGGGAAGGGCTTGCTCACCCGCTCCGCCCTCTGACTCAAGTCGGAACAAGTAACCTGGCTCCCCTGGCCGGGCAGCCTGGGAGGGACACAGGCGGGACCAGGGGAGGGACAGCCACCGGCCCTCGGCGTGAGGGGCGGAACCGGGTCAGAGAGCACAGGGTGGCCTGGGACACCCTGAGGAGACATGCCAGGCCCCTCGGTCCCCTGACTTGGGACCAGGGGGCGTTTCCCGGACTCCTGGACTAAGAGCTGGAAGCAGGTGAGGGCGGGGCAGCTGGAGCGGGTCTTTGGGTCGAGGGCAAGCCGGCCTAGGGGTGGGGGGCCCAGCAGTGGCCGTCAGCCGCAGGGCACAGGGGTGATGGGGGGTGATGGTGGGCTCGGATGAGGACTCGGCGCCGTAGTTCCGAGGCTGCAGTTTCCACGGGCGCGGGGAAGGCTGGGACGAGAGAGTCCCAGGGCCTCTCTTTGGGGCCACACTTGTGACGGGAAAGGGTCCCCGTGGCTCAGCCGGAGGGAAAGTGCACGGCGCTCTCCTTCCTCCCCTCCTGTCCTCCTCTGCCTTTTCCTGGGGACGTCGTTGCATTCGTTCGCTTGTTCTCTGTTCTCTGGGGTGGACGGACGGGGCTTGCCACCTGGGGCTGCGGGTCTGGAGGGCACGGAGGGATTCCCATGCGGAGGGGCGGGGATGTGCCCAGAACTGCCTTTATCTGAAAGCCATGCCTTCAACACCCACGGGAGCCTGCGGCCCCTGGGACAGGGTCCCCGACGCCGGAGGGCCGCCTCCGGAGGGGCAGACGCGCGGGCTGCGCATGTGTGGGTCCTTCCTGCTCAGCCTGGCGCTCTCCAGATTCAGTATGGGGACTGGCCGGGGCCCCAGGTACCGTCCAGTTTTCACCGTGCCTGTGAGGACGGGAGGCCCAGCCAGCTCAGGTGAGGTGAGCTCCCCTAAGATCATACAGGTGACGGCAGGATCCAGGCTGGGATCTGGGGCCTCCAACCTCCGGTCCGCGCCCTCTGCCCTACTTGGAGCAGGCCTGCCCCCGAGCCTGGCCAGAGGGAGGAAGGAGCTGAGGGGGCCGTTCTGCCGGGCCACCCCTCGGTCCCCGCAATTCCTGCTCGCTCTGCAACAGGCATGAGAGCAGGGCTGAGTTGTCAGAGCTTCCCAAGGCAACTCCTTAATGGTTAATAATTAATTAGTAAGTGTGAGTAATTGATGGCTCCCCTCCCACGTCACCCCCTCCCTCGTCCAAGCAGACGTGCTAGGACGGCCTTGCTTCCTGGCTCTGGCGGGGCCCTGCCCCTGGCTGCTGGGGGCGCCCACAGGCTGCCCAGGGCTCTGCAGCAGGCGGCGGGGGAGCTGCCTGCCCTCTGTCCGGCTCCATCCCTGGGAGGGATGAGGGTTTGGGAGGGTGGACCAGGCCGAGCTAACTCACACCAAGTACCCTGGTCTCGGTTCCCAGAACATGTGGCCAGGCTCTCTCCTTGGCATCTTTGCAAAGGCCCCATATAAACTGTAAAAAAAAAAAAAAAAAATCCTACCCTCCACTCTCTAGACTTCCTTGGAGAACTGAAACTCCAAAGTGCAGGTACCTATTGTTTTCAGGGCGAGGTTTTTAACTGAGGCCCAAGGTGCTCTGATAGGCTGTGTTGTTCATGGAGGTCTGTAAAGCTGTCCATGGGCAGAGAGGTGCTCCTGGGGCCTGGCCGTCGGCGGTCCCTCCTCCAGGGGCCTGGCTGCGGGCTCAGCTTCTCTCCCACTGGCTGAGGAGCCCACCTCCCCCACCCAGCAGTGGTGCCCTGAGGAGAAGCAGGATAAGTTCCAGACAGAGACTCGGAAGGACTTTTGGCTGACTCAGGGAGGAGGTGGCTGGGCTTTCCTTCCAGGCCTCCTGCCTCTGCCCCGCCCGCGCTCCCCACTCTGGTTCTAGCCAGCCACCGCCAGGCCCCGCCCGGCCAGCTGGGACCCTGAGCAGGGGTGCAGACTTGGCGAGGAGAGGGGGAGTGCCAGCGGGTGCGGCCGGGGTGACTGCTGCCGGCAGACGCACACCTGGAACTCTACCTGAGCTGCACACGTGCGCCCAGCCCGAGCAAGCAGAGTGGCCGTGTTCTCCTTCCCATCTTCGGGCGGCTTCGGCTCTGGTCACCCCTCCGGCCCCGGCAGCACGCGCTCAACACACACGCACGTGCACGCTGCCTCGCTCCTGGCTGTGGGGTGTGGGGTCCGGGCCCCCTCCCCTTCGAGGGGCCTCCCAGGCATAGCTGGCATACCCGGGAGTTGGCTCACGGCTTTGGGCACCTGCCCTCGGGCGGACCGCCTGGTGCAGACAGACAGCAGGCAGCCTGGGCCGTGGGCCTCGGGACAGGGCCTGGCTGAGTGCCCAGTGCCCTCACTCACGGGGGGCGGCGGGATGGGTCTCGGGCTGAGGACCGTCAGCCGCGCCTCCCTCCTGGCACAGATGTTTCCCCTTCCTCCTCTCCTTCCCTTCCTCCTTGACTTGTCCTCCAACCTTTTTCTTGTCCCCTCCTTTTCATCCTCTCTTTGCTCCTGTCCTCATGGTCTTTCTCCCCAGTGCCGTGGTCCCTGTGGCCACCACTGCTGTCAACCCCTGGGCTTGGAGGCCTCTCTGGGAAGGAGGCGGCAGGGGGCCAGGCTGGGCCCAGGGCAGGGGTGCTGGAGAGGCCCGCAGAGCCTTCTGTCCGCAGCGCCCCTAGCACTGACACCCCCATCCCAGACTCACTCCCTCGGAAGCACGGGCCTCACGCCACATCTCCCGCCCCCACCCTCCTGACTCAACAGCTCTGTTTGGAGGCACGGGGATTTACATGTATCATTTTTTGTTGTTCTTTTAACAGCTGGGGAAACTCCAGGCCACCTGCACATCCTGGCCCAGGCTGGGAAGGGTGTCGGCCCCTCCTCCTCTGTGCCCCCTCCCAGAAGTCCACCATGGACAGCAAGGATGAGGTCAGCGACACCGACAGCGGCGTCATCCTGCAGTCTGGTGAGGGCTTCGGGCCCCCCGACCCCACCAACTCTTCGAGCCCCAGGCTCCAGGCCCGGCCAGGCTGAGGGGCCCAAGGGGGGTGCGGAGGGGAGGCCACTGTGCGGGGAAGGGGGGTGCAGACCCTGGAAGGGCTGAGAGTTTTCCTCCCGGGGTGGGGGTCTGGCCTGGAGTGTCGATCCTATCTGAACAGCTACCTGCCGTGTTCAGCTCTGGCCCCATGATTCCTAAGAAGCTGAAAACTCTTATCTGGTTCCCGTAAAGGGGCTGTGGCTCAGGTTGGCCCGAGCCAGTGGGCCCAGTCGGGTCTGGTTTGGACAGAGAGAGAAGAGGCGCGTGCAGAGTGTGTGTGTGTGTGTGTGTGTGTGTGTGTGTGTGTGTGTGTGTGTGTGTGTGTGTGTGTGTGTGTGTGTGTGTGTGTGTGTGTGTGTGTGTGTGTGTGAGAGACAGAAGGAGGAAGAGGAGGAGCAGACAAGGAAGAAGGCACCTGCCGCGGCTGGCGGCTGGGAAGGGACGGGCGGGAAGGACGGGGCTCTGACCGCAGCCTGGCCCCCACCGCACACGGCCGAGGGGCAGCCCGTCCCTCCGAGCCGTAACTGTGCCGTCGGGCCGCCGGGGGACATGCCGTCTTTCGGGTGTGACACGGCCTGCTGTGGCAGCCGGCCTGCAGCCTGGGCGGGCGTGAGGCCTTCTGAGCGCGCGTGTGCGCCATCAGCCCAGGGGGCGTCCCGCGGCGCCTGGGACGGGCTCCCCTGAGCGCCCGCCCCTGCCCCGCCGCAGGCCCTGACAGCCCGGTGGCCCCCGCGAAGGAGCTGACCCACGCGGTGCGCAAGCAGCAGAGGGCCCTGGAGGAGCGGCTGGAGGCCTGCCTGGAGGAGCTGAGGAGGATCTGCCTGCGGGAAGCGGTGAGGCTGGGCCCCCGCCGCGCACAAGCGCAGGCTTAACCCCAGGGGCCGGAGCCGCGTGCTGGGCTGTGGGTGCCGAGGAGTGGGAGCCCCAGTCCTGAGAGACTTCCGGGGGTCAGACGGGGCACCGGGTGGCACAGCAAGGGGACAGCTCTCCCTGGCAGGGCCCAGGCATACGGCCGGGCAGAGGACGGGCTGCAGGGAGGCGCCAGGCCAGGGCAGGTCCCCGGATGAGGGACAGCCCTGGACGCTGGGACGCGCGGAGGTGGTCAGGGGCCTCTGGGGAAGGGCGGGCACAGGTCACCCAGGGCCCGCCGGACGGGCTGTTCCTGCTCGGCCAAGGGCTGGGTACGTGGAGAGTGGCTTGGCATGAACTCGCTTTCCCCGCAGGAGCTGACGGGCATCTTGCCCGCAGAGTACCCCTTCAGGCCGGGAGAGAAGGCCCCCAAGGTCCGCCGCAGGATCGGAGCCGCTTACAAACTGGACGAGTGGGCCTTGCACAGAGAGGTGAGGCGCTGCAGGGCGCCGTCCCTGCTCCCCGAGGCTGGCGGCCGCGGTCCCCGGGCCTTGCTTCCCCTCTGCAGGGGTCTCTGCTCTAGCATCACACAGCTCGGGCCGCTTGGCCCCCCGTGGACGAGGGGCACCCGCCAACGTGTAGCCCACGTGGCCTCAGGGAAGCCGTGCCAGCGCCGGAACCGGGAGGGCTGGGCCCTCAAGGGAGGCCGTGGGGCTCAGTCCCCTGTGGGCAGAAGGCCAGCCGAGAGCGCGGCCGGCCCGGAGAGGCAGTGGCCTGTGCGGACGGGTCGCTCCGGCTCCCGGGGCCGTCCTCCCCTTTCTCAGCACGGGAGGGGGGCCGTGGGGTGGCTTGGGCCCTCGGGTCCCTCCCCGTGGGGTGACGGGTGGCTCATCTGCCCGGTCCCCCCGGTGGGGGGGAAGCGCCCACCTCAGTCCCTCCCTGCCTGGCTCGGGGTCAGGCTGCTGGGTGGGTCCCGGGCCAGCGGCTCGGGGGCCTGGGCCCTGGACGCCGCCGTCTGCTGGGGGTCTGGGCCGTTCGGTGTCGCTCACTGCATCCTCCCCCAGGACCCACTGAGCAGCCTGGAGAGGGAGCTGGCCCTGCAGCTGCAGATTGCCGAGGCCGCGCGGCGCCTGTGCCGGGAGGGGAACCTGGGCCGCCAGGCACGCCGGCAGCGGAAGCACGCGGTGCAGCAGGAAGAGAAGAAGCTGCGGGACCTGCAGCGCTGCCTGGGGGAGTGGCAGCGAGGCAACGGGGCCCCTGCCGCCCTGGCCCCAGGCCCAGGTGAGCAGCGGCTGGTCCCAGACCCGTCTGGTTCCAGACCCGTCCGTCCCGTCGTAGGGGGAAACCTGCTTCCCCGGTCCGCCCCACCCCATCCTGACCCGTGGCAACCCCACAAGCCTCAGCCCAGTCATCGCCCTCCCCTGAGACCCTCCCCATTTCCTTAGAAAACAACCCACTCCTCCCTCGAAATCCACGCCCTGCAGGAGACCTCCCGGACCCCAGGCTGACCTCAGCTTATCTCGAGGGCTTGTCCAGCCCTTCTGATCCCAGGCCCACAGGGCAGGTGGTCCTGTGAGCTCAGCCGAGGGCCCGCATTCTGTGCATATCTGCTCGCTGAACTGCTGCAGGGCCCATGGCTGCCGGTGGATGCTCTGGTGAAGTCCACACCCACCGTCCCTGAAGTATCTAGAACCGCCCAGTTAGGACTGGGGCCCCGCGCTCTGTTCTCTAGTTACTGCGCCTCTTAGTCTAGTCCCTGAGCCCGGGGGCCAGCGCCCGCTGACTGTGCGGCATCTAATGAGTCGTCCAGGCCCAGGTATCAGTGGACATCATGCGTCCAGGCCGGTTCCTCTTCCAGCAAGTGGTTCTGGGCCCTTGCGTGTGGCTTTTTCTTTCTCCTGACCCGAGCCCAACTTGTCAGGTCAGTCCTTGGAGGCCTCCCTTCAGTTCTGGTCCCAGGGCATGGGGCTCGCCCTCCCCCAGGCCTCTCCTGGGTCCCAGGCCTCCCGTGCATGTGAGGGAGCTGGCACAGGGAGTTGGGCCCTGGGCTGAGCTGGATTTGGGGCCTCCACCTGGGCTCCCCAGCTCCCACCCCTACCCCTCAGGTCAGTTTTGTGCCAAGGCCGCCTCCTGCCCCGGTTGGGCACGTGGCCTCTAATTTAGGTTGAGTCCAGACGCCTCCCAGGTACCCCCTCCCCCGGCAGCCAGCAGTGAAGGATGAGGGAGGAGCTGACCCAGTAACCCTGGACGACAGGGGGACCCAGGCAGGACGGCCGACCCCCTGGCCGACCGGCTCCGGTGGAGAGGGGCCTCCGTCCCCCTCCGTTCCTGACAGGGCCCAGGATGCCACCTCCCCTTGAAAGGCAGCTGCTGACTTGGGCACGGAAGCCCCTGAGGGCTCGTTGCTGTCCTGGTGTCAGGGGGCCGGGGGGCCGTGCCCCATCTGTGTGTCTCAGCCGCTCCTGTGTCCCGTCTGGCCTCACACCACCCTGTGGGCTCCTCTGACCACAGGCCTGTGGTGTGGGGTGGTGGACGGTGTGGTGGACGGTGTGGGGCTGTGGCTCTGCTGCTATCATTGCGACGATGAGGCTGCTTGTTGGTAGTGGGGAGCAGGCCAGGACACGCCTGGGGCTTGGCCAACCATCCCGGGACGGGGCACGTAGTCCAGGGGAAATAGAGCTGTGGGGAAGGGGCCTGGCCATGCGACTGCTTTCACCCTCCTGATCAGAGAGGCAGGCTTGCTCTCCACCTGCAGCCCTGGCCTGACCAGGCGAGGTCCTGGGTCTAATGTCCTGTCCTGACCAGGCGAGGTCCTGGGTCTGATGTCCTGTGTTGATGAGGACTGAGGTCCTGCGTCTAGTGTCCTGTGTCGATGAGGCCTGAGGTCCTGGTTGCAATGTCTTCTCCTGGGAGCCCAGGAGGAGGTGGCTCTAGACAGGTAATTCCTGCTCTTGGCTCATCTGCCCAGCTGGGCTCGCCCTGAGAGCAGGAAGTAGAGAGGGATTAATAATTAACTAGCAATAAAGATGTATGAAAAAATAATTAGTAGCTGAAAGGTGTTTTGAATTAAAGAGGAAAAAAAAAGCAAACAAACTAACCAAAAAAAAGTTAGAAAAATCCACCCACCCTCTTGGCCTCCGCCCAAAGGTTACTCAATTTGAAACCTAATTATACCAGGTGACAGTCATTAGCTTGTCCTCTGCAGGTGGTGGGGAGCGGTCAGCTGCGGGACTAATTGACCACAGGGAGCCTGATGAGAAATGTCCCCCAGCACCGAGCTGATGTAACAGGTGCTCAGGACGCATTTGTTGATTAAGCAGCGCCCATGCTGGCAACGCTGGTAGAAGTTCTTCCATGATGAAATGTTCCAGATCTGTGCTGTCCAATATGGCAGGCACTCACTGAATGGGACTGTTGAGCACTTGGATTGTGACCCGTGTGGCTGAGGAACTAAAATTTTAATTTAATTTAATTTAAAATAGCCACATGCTGCTAGTGGCTGCCGCACTGGACGGTGCAGCCTTTGAGGATGCCCAGCGTTTGTGAGTATGGCCTCTGCCTGGGGTGTCCCCCTGCCGCTGCTGGGCCGAGGGCCGGGCGGAGTTCAGCAGGGCTGTGGGGCAGCGTGGCCAAGACAGCGAGCAGCCCTCATGAACCACCTGTGATTAAACAGCCAGGGGTGATGGCTGTCTTCCCAGACCATATATTCAAACCCAAAACACATGACTATACCCAGCCCCCGACCCCGGCATCCCTGGACCGTGACAGTAACAGTCCCACAATTTCTTCAAGTTGACATTTGTGAAAAATAAACATCTCAGTTCCCCAGCTTTTTGTAAAAGATCAGAGGCAGGGAACCAGCATTAGGTAAGAGTCTCCCCAGTTGAACCTTAAAGCACAGGCTGGTGTGAGCTGAGCGAAGCCCGGGCTGCTCCGTGGGCAGCTGACCCTGCATGGTTTACAAACTGCTCCGTCTGTGTAAAGGTTCTGTTTCATTTAAATTGAGCAAGCGTTGACAAACTTCTGTAAAGGTCCAGGGAGTAAATGTTTTAGGCTCGTGGGCCATGTGGTCTCAGTCATTACTACTCAGCTTGGCCATCGTATCATGAAAGCAGCCAGACATTACGTAAACAAACCCATAGTTGTGTTTCAATACAACTTTATTTATAAAAGCAGCCAGGAAAAAAAAAAATTGTTTTAAAGGGACTTTGCTGGTGGTCCAGTGGTTAAGACTCTGCTTCAACTGCAGGGGGCACGGGTCAGGGAACTAAGATACTGCGTGCCTCGCGGTATGGCCAAAAAAAAAAAAGCAGCCAGTTAACTGGATTTGTCCCACTGGCCTGCCACCAGCCAATCCCTTTTATAGAGGATTTTCGGATGGCTGGAATCTGAATCTACTTTTCTTAGAATTTTCTGGTTAATGACCTCTGCATGAAAGGCCAGCTAACAGGAGAGCCCATAAATGGTGGTGGTGAAGAGTCAGGCTCTGGTCAGACTGTCTGGGAGTGAACCTGACTCAACAACCTTCCGGCGGTTTGACCTAAGCTACGTTATCAGCTCCTCCAAGCCTCTGTGTCCTGAGCTGCTACATGGAGATGGTAATCTTACCTTACACGGTTGTTATGAGGGTCATGTGAATTCATGTGTATAAGGCACTTAGAAAAGCCCGAGAGAAATGATTAGCTATTGTTAGTTTGCCCTCATCCGTGTTCTCAAATGTAGTTGAAAATGCTTTGTGAGTTCCATCCGGGTCATGTTAGGTGTAGACCGAGTACCTGAGGTTTCAGCGTTTTAAGGACAATGGCAAATCTGAGTCCTCCGACTTCCTGGGTCCTGGCGCAGACTGCTGCTGCCCATGCAGAAGGGCCACCCGCCATGGCCTCAGGTGGCTGTCCTGTCACCAGGGAAGGACCTTCCCGACCCAGACGGCCAGACTCTCACTCGAGTTGTGAGACCCCACGACCCCACAGCTGCGGTTCCCAGTCTCACTGCCCTTGATGCTGGGAATGCAGGGGTTCTCAGATCTGGGGGGCTTGAGTTGAGTTGTATTTATGGTATCAGAAGACTATACAAAAGTAAGCAAAAATCTCTTTACCCCAGGGGCCTTCCGAAATGACTCTGCCTTCCCCTCCACTGCCTGGAAACCCTGCCAGAGGAAGGCCTGGCTTTTTTTTTTTTTTTTTAATAGATGGGGAAACAGAGGCCCAGAGCATTAAAATGGCTTATTCGAGGTTACAAAGCTAATGGCAGAGCCAGGATTAAAATGGAGTTTCCTGTCTCCTCACTCCTATTTACTGATTTTTATTTTCTCCTTCCAAGTGATAAATTCACACCTAGCACAGTACTGGACACACGGTTGGTATTTCCCGATAAGGGATGCCGTCTGGAAGGGGGCGGGGCAGCTGCTCAGCACTGCAGATGCCCCAGCTCTGCGGGGGCATCTCCTCACCTCCTCCTCTCTCCTTTGGCCTCCCCAGAGCTCGGCGCCTCAGATGACAGCTCCCTGTTGGACGGGCTGCTCTGTGAGGAAGGTGAGAGGGCGGTTTAGGGGCTGTTGTGAGCGCTGGGCTCCTCCGCGAAAACTCGGGCTTGGGCGGCGTTTGCTGTGAGTTCTCAGCGAGCTAAAGGAGGTGGGAGCCGGGCTGGGCTCAGCGTCCGCTCTGCCGGGGATGCCGATGCCTGTGCGCCCTGTGCATGGGTGAGAGGGGGCATGTGCTGATGCTTTGCTGGTCCAGGTGCTCAGTCATCGTGACCGGGAGGGGAAGGTGAATCCAGCAGAGCCTTGGGCCCCGGGCCTCCCTGCCTCTGCCTGGGACTTAGCCTTTACTTCAATACCCACCCGTCAAAGCCTCAGCCATCGGGCCACGGTCATTGCCCTTTGTGAAAACAGGGTAGCACTGAGGGAGAAACCACAAGTTCATAGATTGAGAACCCTGGTGACAAACCCTAACGATGCTGAGGGGTCAAGGTGGACCAAGAGGGTGGTGAGGTCCTGCCCAGGGGAAGGCCCAGGCCAGTAAGGAAACAGCACACGTGGGCACAGCGTGAGAGGAAAAATAGGGAAACAGGAGGTTAGCTGCAGACCTGGCATCAGGAGTAAAGGTTAGAAAGGGGAGTCATGTGAGCCAAGAGAGTCAATCTGGGGAGGCTTCCTGTAGGAGGCAGGTATAAAATGGAGCTGTAAGGTGTAAGTCTGAAAGGAGAATAAAGTGTTTAGAAGCATCTGGGCCCAGAGCCATGGCCTGGCACAGCCGGACCAGCAGCCACGGGAGGGCGAGCCAGGCGCAGGCCACCGAGGTTCTAGTTGGGCGGGTTCCCCCCCCACCCCACTGCCCTCCCGGACTTCCTTCGCCTGCAGAGGCACCTCAAGTGCCAAAACCTCCCCCAGAGTCCCCAGATGCGCCTTCCCGGCCTCTCCCGCCCCAAACCCTCGAGGGGCTGCAGCCAGCAGGCCTTGACACGGGGGGCCTGGAGCGGGCGCCCATCCAGAACAGCCCCTGGAAGGAGACAAGCCTGGACCACCCCTACGAGAAGCCCAGGAAGTCTTCCGATCCCGGAAGCGAGTCCAGGTCAGGAGGGGGAAAGGGAGGGCCAGGAGCAGGCGGGATATGGGGGGGTGCACAGCGCAGGAGACCCCCATCCTGCGTGTGATGGTGGGAGGCGTGAGTCCAACCCTCTGCACACCGGAGCCCCTGGATGGAGGCATTCCTGCTGCTGACCCGTCTCCAATCCCTCCAATCTCCAGCAGCCCAGCCAGCACCCCACAGGATGGGCCCAGCACCCCCAGCCCTGCCTCCTGCTACGTGGTCCCCATCCGCAATGTTCCCGAGCAGCGGCAGGGCCGCATCAGTGCCCCGGCCACCCCTGAGATGCAGGGCAGGAGGGGCCAGTCACAGCCCCTGAGGTAAGAGACAGACCACCCCAGTAATGCAGGGGGTGAGACCCACCATTGAGAATTTACGTTCGGAGGGTGGTGGCTTCCAGAATTATGTGGGACACCCGTGGGTGACACATGGCTTGTGCAGTGGCTTCTCCTTGGGATCTTTTCTTAAGCACCTCTCAGTAGAGGCTGCGCCCCAACCAGCAAAGCCGAGGGCGAGTCACTTGTGAAGCAAGGTGTTTTCTTCCAAAGACTCTGGTTTTGTCTCTTTGCACAACCGGATTCCACTTTTCTCCCTGTCCCTGCAGACTCTCCTGCGGGAGCAGGAGTGTATCTTAGAAGATACTTTTGCAGTTGTCTGTGATTGTTTTATTATTGGTCTCTTGACGATGGACGTTTTCAACTGACATATAGTTGATTCTCATTACTTGGGTAGTTATGTCCTGTGAAGTGCAAACGCTGAACCACTGCTCCTGGGGACACACAGGGTTACAGCTTCTGGTCACAACGTGTCTGTAAACTGATCAATACGTAACCTTGTTTTATGGGGTTTCTATTTAAAGACACCTTATCTAATACGTACCATCGACTCATTAACATTGAACTCAGGGCCAACAGCCCTAGATCTCACGCCTGAACGAAGCTCATCTAACACATTATTTTCTCCGTAAATCACGTCCCAGCTTCCTTGAGCTCAGGACACCAGACAGTCCTGCAGCACCAGCTTTGGGGCCATTTTAAACACTGAAATCACCAACAAAACGCACAAAAATATGAAAAGCATGATACTAAATAGACTGCGGGAATAGTATGAGAGCTGAACCCAGAACTCAGAGCCTCAGCTGGGAAAGCCTGCTGGGCAACTCAGAATTTTCACCACCCTGCGTGTGTCCACACATGACCACAAAAGCGCCGGGAGTGTTGATTTTGAGGCTACAAATCAATTTGAGCAGCAGGTGAATCTGCAAATACAGAACCCATGAATAATGAGAATCCACTAAATGCTCCTTTCCAAGTTCCCTGCTGTTTGGTGCTTGTTTCGGTGACCGAGTTATGACAGGCAGTGTCGGCCACACCGTCCGACAGCCCAGGGTACCTTCAGGACGTTGCTGGGTTCTTCCGTCAGGTTAACTTTGCTTCTGGGCAGCGCTGGGCTGGAGTCCAGCAATGCATTTTATAGTTTACATACTGGGGGGCCTTTTTACACACAGGGCCTTTGTGCAGATTAGTGAAAGGCGCCCCCTCTGGACGGACAGGCCTGCTCCCGGGGTGCTGGCAGAGGGAGGCTGGATTCCAGCCCCGCTGGCTGTCCGGAGCTGGTGCCCTGGGCAGGGCCACCTGCATGCGGCCACCCTGTCCTAGTCGGCTGGGGCTGCCGTACAGAGCAGCGCAGCTGGACAGAAACCACCGCCTCCAGACTGGGAGGCGGCAAGTCCAGGATGCAGGTGCCCCAGGGCGGTTTCTCCTGAGGCCTCTGCCCTTGGCTGTAGAGGGGCCCGCCCTCTCCTCCCTTCATGTGGTTGTGACCTCGGGGCGGGCCACACGCCAGCTTCACGCCTTCACCTCGGATGCTTGACGGTGCTTGACGGTGTCGCCCGTTCAGATTGTGTGGATGAAATGCCACTGGACGCCTCGCACCTGAGATGGCTGAGAACAGGAGCCAGCTGTGGCCTCCGTGACCCAAACCCCAGCGTGCAGTGGAGCAGTGGTGTGGGGTGCAGGAGGGGCGTATAGGGTGCGCCGGGCCAGGAGGCGGTGCGCACGTGGGGAGGCGTGGCCGAGGCCGCGCATGCGCAATGCCTTCCCCGCGGCCCAGGCAGGGCTGGCTCAGCGCCCCCTCTTCTCTCCATAGGACCGACCACTTCCGCACAGGCCCCGACGGCAGGGGTCGCAGCGCCCTCCCGCGCCGCCGCCCCACTTACTACACGGTGACGGCACCCGCGCCCGTGCCGTGCCCCGCCTGCCACTCGTGCTCCGAGGACAGCGGCTCCGACGCCTCCAGCCTGTCGCACCCGACGCCGCCCGGCAGCAGCAGCCCCGACATCTCCTTCCTGCGGCCACTGTCCCCGCCCGCGCCGCCCCGGCCGCGCGTGCCCCGCGGCCCCCGACTCCGGCCTCCCCCCGCCTGCCTGAGGGCGGCGCGCTACCTGGTGCTGGCCGAGGGCCGCCCGCCGCCCGGCCAGTGGGGCGAGTGGGGCCCGGGCCGTGGCGAGGACGCGGCCGCCCCGCGCTGGCAGCGCCCACTGCCCGCCCACGGCCGCGTGGCCCGGACGCCCTCGCTGCGCGACAGCCCCGCGGGCCGCGGGCTCAGCAAGGCGGCCGTGTCCGAGGAGCTCAAGTCGTGGCACGAGCGGGCCCGGCTCCGGAGCTCACGCCCCCACTCGCTGGACCGCCAGGGGGCTTTCCGCGTGCGCAGCCTGCCGCCTGGCGCCGAAAGCTTCGCACGCACACAGGTACGCGCAGGGGTCCGGCCCTCCCAGGTCCCATGATCCGGCAGCGGGGCGCGGGCGCAGATGCTCTAGTACGGTGGCCGGGCAGCTTTCAGCTCGGAGGAATAGGCCCCAGAGCGTTTCCTCGCGGCTCTGGAAGGCTGCCAGGAAGACTCCCCTGGGGGCCTCCTAAGTTCGCCTGCATGTTTTGCTCTAGAGCGCGTGTCCACGTGCGCCAGTGGAGGTGACCCTCCCAGACACCTAAGACCTTTTTTCCTAATGGCTCCACCGATGATCTACAAAACAGATAGGCCTCTATTTATCACCATAAGGCCAATCCACATCACCCCCCAGTCTCCCGACTTGAGCGCCCAGGACTGAGGGAGAGTCTGGCAGTGTGTATGCAGGAGCCAGAACCTGTGACTGCCTGTCAGCTAGCTCCCGCCCCCCACCCAGCTGAGAAGCAGGGTGGCTGATGGCTAAGTGCGCAGGCCCCGGTTCACGTCTCAGTCCTGCCAGCGTTGGGCAGGTTTATTAACTCCTCTGATCCTCTGTCACTCTTTCTGTAAAATGGGAGTCTTAAAGGACCCATCACAGAGGAGTAGTAAGAACTGTAAATGAGTTAATAGGTGTGAAATGATGAGCGCAATGCATAGTAAGTACTAATACGTGGTGTTATTATCACCTGGGGCCCCCGAGGTCGGGGACCGAGTTGGTGGGCAGCATATAGGTGGAGCGCCCCGACATGAGGTAGCACGGCCACCCTGATTTCTGTGCCCAGTTTTTTCTTTCTGGAAGAGGGGGACCGTGCCTGAGCTTTTTTTTTTTTTTTTGGCTGCGTGGCATGTGGGATCTTGGTTTCCCGACCAGGGATCGGACCCATGCCCCCTGCATTGGGAGCGCTGAGTCTTAACCGCTGGACCACCAGGGAAGTGCTGAGTGAGCCTTTTCTTTACTCTTGCTCCCTGGTAAGGAGGCCTCTGCAGGGGGTGTGCTCCAGGAGTCCCCAGCAGGCTGCCTCTTTGAGACCCAAGATTCTGGCAGGGCCCAGCTGCACCTCCCTCCCCCGCCCCCAGTTCTCTGGGCTGCAGCTGGCATCCTGGGCCTGGCAGCACCCTGGCCGCAGTCCCAGGCCGCACCCTCCAGCTGACGTGCCTTTCCATGCCTGCGAGCTTGGACCTGTCCTTGGCCCGGGCCCAGCCCAGCCCAACCTGCCAGACGGGGAGGGTGATGAGAAGTGAGCTGGGTGGGGGTGGGGGTGGAGCAAAGGTCAGGGTGCCTGTCACACCCCAAAGAAAGCTGGAGTGGAAATGGACAAGGGCACAGACAGCCTGCTGGGGAGGCAAGGGCTGAGTGGCTGGGCCGGTGCTGCCACTGGTCAGCGTCCTTAAGGGACAAGGATGGTGTGGCCGGGCTTGCTGTCCTGATGTCTCTACCTGCTTTGTTCACCCACCTCTCCTTTCCCCCTGGCCCGGGCAGGTGCCCACCGTGTGTGTGCTCCGGAGATCGCCTGAGGGGGCCCCCGTGCAAGTGTTTGTACCTGAGAATGGGGAGATCATCAGCCAGGTGTGACCCTGGGCTCCGGACACCGCAGCCGGCTGTCAGAAGAGACTGCTTCCCAGCGGGGCTGGGGCTGAGACCGCCCACCCTTGAAGCCCTCTGCGGCACCCCTCCCCCATCGCAGGTCGATGACCTGCAGCTGAGACTGTTTTTTTTTTTTTTTACCAGTTTTTGTTCAGAAGCTCTGGCCTAAGGATTTATATTTGTGGTTTGTCCCCAAGATCCCTGTAATATGACAATGCTTTATTTCCCAGAGACAGGCCTACCGGACTCGAGGCCTTGCCTCTGACTAACAGCATCTGTCTCCGTGTGCAAGACGTGTGGCAGGGGTCGCATCCCCAGAGAACAGCCCCTGGCCCTCCTGCCCCACTGCTGCTGGGGGCTGCACCTCCATCCCCCATTTCCCAGCTCTCAGGCTGCAGGGGTGCCCGGGCTGGGGGCGAGTCCTCCCCTCTATAATGTGCTCTGTGATGCACGCACCAAGAGCTAGGTTAAAGGTCAGTGTGTCCTGGCGGAGTCTTGTCTTCCTGGGCCCTGCTCTTTTCCTGACCCCGTGACTTCCTTGTAGGGGCCCCTGTCACTGTGTGCGCCCTTGTCCTGAGGCTCCCAGCATCGACCCAGACCCAGGAGCCTTGGGTTGGAGGCCTCTCCAGATTGGAGCATCAGGAGGCCCTGGCCAGGAGCTGACCACCTTCTCTGGGCCTCTTGAGGGCTTGCAGGCCACCGCCGCACCCGCCCCCTTCCTCTGATGTCATTTCATCATCATCCTAAAAACGAGCGCTTTACACGTGCTTTTGGGGGCGCCCCCTGCGGCGCGTTCCCAGGGCCAGGGGTGTCAGTGCTCCTTCCCGCACTCGGCTGTGCTTCTGCCCTGAGACCGGATTTCCTTGAAGGAGGGCAAGTCCTTGTTTTTACAGGCATGGGGACACCCGCCTTGCAGGGTGTTAATGAATCATCCTAGTGCTGAGACTTGAGGCCCGGAAGCTGGCTGTGCTTAAGACCGTCCGTGGTCCCGGGCTCTCATCCTTGGGCCTTTGCTGCCGGGTCAGATCCCCAAACAGGGGTCCTGCTCCCAGGAGAGAGCCGCTGAGCTGAGGCTGGGAGGGGCTGGACTCACCAAGCGCTGATCTTCCCCACGTGGCGCCCTCTGTCTGTAGGACGGGCTACACAGACAGCTCGAGGCTCTGAGAACTTTGAAGCCTGACCCGGACGAGGCACAGTTCTCCCACTGCCCGGGGCAGGGGGGCCCGGCCGAGGGGTGGGGAGAGGGAGGGGCCTGAGGGGAAGCCTGCATCTCTGTGCTCCCGGCCCGCAGCATCCTGGCTCTGGGTGCACCTGCCCCGTCGTGTTGACTTTGGGCGCTGTTCCGTTGCGGTGGGTGTCTGAGCCCGTTGCCCTCGGGCACAGCCTCTGCCCCCCGCCGCCCCGGGTCCTCGCGGAGTGCGCCCTCCACGCTGCGAGTCCTTCGCGTTAACTTACTGGTCCTGTGTGATGCCTGGTGCACCTGAGAAGTGGCTGTGTCCTCGGCTGTGGGGCTGGAGCGGTGGGGTTTCCGTGCCAGATAGTCCAATAAAGTCTGTCTTTGTGAGGCCGAGCTGGTGAGGAAGGTTCTTTTGTGCTGAATTTCCCGAGCAGAGGGTCTGGCCAGGTCCCTGGGGGGCGGTGGCGGGGAGGTCTGGCTGTGGTGGGGGGAAGCTTTCTGCGTCCCCGGGCAGGATGGAAGCAGGAGTTGAAGCTCCTTGGTCCCCCTACGCCCGGGGCCCGAGGAACTGGGCTCTGGGGGTCCCTCCCTGAGAAGGACCCGGGGCCGCGGCAGCCCCTGGGGGTCCCGAGACTGTGGTCAGTGATGAGAGGGGCTGAGCCTCCTCGGAGCCGTTCTGGGGGGAGAAACACCCCCTCTTCTCCAAAGCTGGATGAGGTCGGGGGCCGGGGGGCACTGCCCAGGCCACCACTGGGTGGGGCGGGCAGCTTGCATGGGCTCCCTCCATGCCTGCCCTGCAGGGGCCGCTCTGGAACCCAGCGCGGTGCCCCCTGGAGCCTCGATGCCCAGGACGGGCGTGGGCCTCAGAGCTGAGGCACTGAGTGTCAGGTGAGGCGTCCCTTCCGCTGGCCCTCGCAGCGGCCCCGGGGCAGGGCATGAGGCTGGGCAGATGCCCGTGGGTGGGCTGGCCGCACTGTGCCCTCTGCCTGCCCTGGGCTCCAGGGACTGCGGCTTTGGGGGCCGGGGTGCTCCATTCTGGGGTGGGCTCCGAGGGGACACAGCCCAGGGTCTCTGGAAAAGTGTGAGCATCCCGATCTCAGACCTGAACTTCTTCCACCAAACTGAGTCGTGGATCACGGCCCAGATTTTGTGGATTCGGTGTTTTAGACGATTATAAGGAGTGAGGCCCAGGGAAACCGTGACCAGTGTCCCCAGGGTGCATGCCGAGGGCGAAGCTCCCCGGCAAAGGGAGCAACCAAGTCCAGCGAGCAGGACGGGGTGGCAGGAGGAGACGGGCCCCTGGAGGGTCCTCTGGGGGCAGGGGCAGTGGGCACCCCGGCTGGGGACCCTGTGTCCAGCGTGGGAGATGCGGCCAGGCAGCGCCTTCCTCCTGCTCCCAGGCAGGACCTGGGCAGACATCTGGGGGCTGTTAGCCCCCCAGCCGCAGGGCAGAATGGGATTATGTGTTGGACAAAGGGTTGGGGGCTTCAGGATTTCAGCAGTGAGCCTCCCAAGGCAGGGGGATGGGAGGCCACCTCTTGAGTCTGAACCATCCCCATGCAGAGAGGTGGGGAGGAAGCAGGGACCTTCAGAGGGTCCCCACTTCCCAGGGGGAGGGAGCGGGGAGCCGGCAGTGGGACCGGAGCTGGCACCGCTCAGCCAGTTGCCTTTCCTTTTCCGCAGCCTGCCCTGGCTGCCGCCCCGAGTGTGCAGATGGATTCACCTCCCAAGAAGCGAAAATTAAAGGTCACCTTTTCACCATTGGCTGACCGTGTCTCTTGGAACCCTAACTTGGCAGGTGAGTTAGCCCAGGAAGGGGCTGTGTCTCAGCTCCCAGCGGCTCAGACGTGACGGTGCTTGGTTGCCCAGCCCTCACTGGGGACCCATTCATCGGCATGAGTCTGCCCACTTCTGGCTGCCCAGTCACAGCTCTGGTCTCTGAATGCCTGTCCCTTTTGAGACCTGCCTCCCTGAGGGGCCTGGAGCTGGATGGGGACCAGGACATTGTCTGGGGCTCTTGGCCATTCAGGAGAGCCACGGCAGACCTCTGGACCCACCGGTGTGTCAGCAAGTCCCAGGTCCCACCCCTGAATTCCCAACTCTTAAATCCAGCTGCCCTGTGATATTTCCACTTTGATGCCTCGTAGGCGGCCCAGCTGCGCTCCCTCTGGACTCCGCTGCCAGCCAGCCCCAGACTTGCCCCGCCCACTAGTGCAGTCCCTCAGGCTCCACATCTGCACTTCTGTTTTCTCTCACACCCAGCTCACTGCTCACCCTTCTTAGCCCTGCCTTCCACATACATACAGAGTCTGAGCGCTTTCTCCTGCCCTGGTCCCAGCCCTCATCACCCCTGCCTTGGGTTACTACCGTGCACCCCCAGCCACACTCCACACCATCCCCCCATCTCTCTAGTCTCAACCCAACGGCCAGGGTGATTCTGTTAAACAAAGCAGACCACCTGCCACTGTTTTACCGGGAACCTACCCAGGGCTCCGTCCCTTACAGAGCAAAAGCCAGGGTCCCTACAGCCATCCTTACAGTGGCCTCACGAGACCCTCCTGACCTGTGCCCTGACCGCTCTGCCTTCATGGCTGGCCACTCTCCCTGCTCCCCCAACTCCAGGCTCCAGGCCTCCGGGCTGTTCCAGGAACATATCAGGCGTGGTCCTGCCCCAGGGCCTTTGCAAGGGCTGCTCTTCTAGCCTAGGGCTTGCTCCTCATGGCCTCCAGGGCCGCTCAGATTCAGTCAATGAGATTTTCTCTGACCTCCTGTGTGTACATACATATACATATATGTGTGTATATGCATACACACAAAACTGTACGAGCAGATGCAAAAGTAACTCCTTCACAAGGACACGAAACAATGTCCCGTGAAGGGACCTGTTGGTATGTCCACGCTATGTCTGTAAGCTCTGCCTGAAAGCGCGCATTTCACATAAAAGCTGCTCAATGAAACGTGTGAAGAAGGCACTTATTGATTTCCTGCTGTGGGCCAGGGGTCATTCTAAATTTTTTATGTGAATGAATTAATTTAAACATCATAACAGTGATAGACACTGATGATCATCCCCGAGTTAAAGGAGAATTTAATTTGCTCAAGATTTCTCCTTTATTTATCATTGTCATGTGTTAATTATTATCATCATTTATTATTTATCATTATCATGCTTTCGTTCATTTAATCCTCACAACAAGGATAGGGACGGTCATCCTCCCCACTGTACAGACGGGGAAACGAGCTGAGGGGCTTTAACTCAGGAAGGTCACGGGGCTCGTAGAGCACAGGAGCGGGGCCCCGAATTCAGGCACTTGAAATGTAACGGCTGTGCTGTGCCTTTAACCCCACCCGCACGCCCAGGGCGCTCTGCGGCAGGGCAGTGAGAAATGGCCTGACCTCAGGCTTAGTGGCCAGTGTTGCTTCCGGTCCCAGGGCTGCCCCCACCTCCGTCCTCTTGCTTCACCCGCTCCCGACGGCCGTGGGTGGACAGGCCTATTCTTAGCCTCTCCCCCTCCCCCCCCCCGTCTCTGTGTCCACACCTGGGTCCCTGCTCAGAGAGACTCGCCCGAGGGTCACGCCAGCCCAGTCGTCAAGGGAGATGCTGAGGCTGATTTGGGGTTTCCAGTTCCCTCCCGTTCAGGGCTTTCTATCTGTGGCCCCTGGGGGCAACTTAAAGGACTCTATTTCCATTGCTGTCCTATCTCGGCCGTACCTGATGCAGAAAATCTCTTAACCAAGTCCCCATGTAGTTGTCTTTCCACGGAGGCTCCTGAGGTCCACCCTCGGCCACAGGCCTGGAGAAGCTAGTTCTTGGAGCTGGGACACCCACCCTGGACCCCGACGGCTGCTAAGCCCTCTTGGCCAAGGGTGGGGGGAAGGGGGTTTCTGCTTTCCTGTTGCACCGAGAGAATCAGCCAGACCTCCTCCCAACTGCAGGATTGCGCCAGTCGGAAAGAGAAGCCTATGAGTGTATTCTGGAATTTCTGGGACAAGAACAGGTGGTAAGGAAATTCTCTGGAGCTTTTTGAGAGCTGCGGAGGAAAGCAGGGAAAAACGAGGGCTCACGCTTCCTTGGGTTTTGGATATTAGCCCTGGCTTGGAAGCTGCCTGACTTGGCCTCTTAGGCGGCCAGGCCACCGGACAGGTGCCGGACGAAAGTATCTGCCTCATGGGCCCCCATCCCCGGACGCCTACAGAGGGGCCGGGCCACGGTGAACACCAGGGCAGGGCCTGGGCCTGGCACGGGGCAGGGTCTGGGGGCAGGCGGCAGGGGGGCCGCGGGCAGAGGTTTGCATGTCCCTCCATCCTAGTTCGACGTCGACAAGCTGAAGTTCCTGAGGGCGGTGGACACCATGAGTGGCGTTGTCCACGCCCAGGCAAATGACAACATGGACGATTACTTTCCCCTAACCGTCCTGGCCAAGAAAATTGAGGTGAGACAAGCCCACTCTTTCTCGGCGTTGGTCCTCCGGGGACGAGGAGGATGAGTCCCAGCCCCGGGGCCGGCGTCCCTCTCTCAGGGGAATTCTCCTGGCCCTTCCAGACATTAATCCTTGAAGAATCCACGGAGGCCTTGGTCAGCACCGTGCGTCTGCAAGCCATGCTCTGCATCGCGGCCCTGAGGTTCCCCAGGCCGTTCCCTCCCCCGAGCCCCAGGGTCTCTGCTGCGGGAGCATTGGGGCTGGGAGGAGGGCAAGGCTTGGGGACCTGAGTTCTGGGCTGTGGGTAGCAGGGCCCATGACCGCCACCTGGTCTCCCAGCCTCCTGGGGTGGGATGCCCCCCAGCTTTCACTGTTAGAAAGCTGTTAGGACATCAGCGTGGGGAAGGCTCCCCAAGAAGCCGGGGCCCCCTTCCCTGGCAGGGAAGTGTGCGGGGCTCAGGTCCCACTGTTTCCCATGCCTCAGGGAGAGAGGGCAGAGCAGAGTCTCCCCCGGGGCCCTCGACACTAACCTGTCCTCCAAGGCCCTCCCGTGGCTCCCTCCCTCCCCTCCAGCCAGGTGAACCTGCCGCTCCACCTGTCCCAGAAGCTCGACCTGGCCAAGGCCGGCCTCTCCAGCATCATCCCCCTGCCGCCCATCACGCCCAGTCTGGACCGCAAGGACAGTGCTAGTCTCTCCATGCAGGTACCCACCTTGGCCCATCTGCAGGGGCTGGTCTGCCCCCGAGGAGCCCACCCACCCACCGTCCTCTTTTCTCCAGGCCTCCCTCTCCTCCTCCCCGGGCTGCTCAGCCTCCCCATCTCCCCGGGGTTGGTTCCTGCTCGCACGCAGCCCACGTCCTCCTCTCACGAGGGCTACGTTTCTCTAGTTCCGTGACAGCCCCAGTCTCAGGAGGAGACAGTCTGGCGATAAACCCACAGATTCTATGGAATTACTGGCCAATAGACTTGGCCAAATCTTCCTGAGAATTTTCAGTTTTAAAGCTGGAAGTTTCCTCGATCGAAAACGTTAGAGAACGAATCTCTGACGGTGAGGGCCCCATGGGGCTGTGTTTGTGGGCGAGAACTGCCCAGTGCCTACTGCTGCTCTCTGGCCTGCCAGTGGGGCAGGTCCGGGCTTCAGTGAGGTCAAGAAAGGCCAGCGCTTGGGAAGATGGGAGTGTGGCGGCAGAGCTGGCCTGGCTCCCTTCCCCGTGGGGAGGGGTCTGAGGGGGACGGGGTGCCCCAGGGGGCTGTCCATCCTCTGACACCCCACGTCCCCCACTTGCCAGACCATCCAGGCCTTAGATGATATGTTACAGGCTCTTGTGCTGGAGCGTCTGGAGCCCAGCATGGTCATCCTGCAGAGCTTCCTGGAGGTGAGCGTCCACAGCAGTCAGGGAAACTGAAGTCCTGTGTTAAATCTGGTGTGTTGGGGGGAGGAAAGGGACGTTAGGACAGTCTGGGGGCCGCTCCAGCCAAAGGCCATCGGTCCTCAAAGCTCCGCAGGTGTGACTGTCACCCGGAGACAGGTTCCTGTATCTCCCTCTGTCTTCATAGAGTCTCCGGAATATTCTCAGTTTCGATAAACTGTCACCCGTAGGGGTGAGTGTGAATTTGAGAAATAGCCCAGAGTCACTTGAAGCCAACTTTCATGAGCAAGATGGGAATTAATTAGGATAATATAATTTTGGATATAATATTAGGTGTGACTAAAGATAAGGAGACAAGATTGCCCAGATATCTGATTTTTTTCATGAATTAATTTTGGCTGCACTGGGTCTTTGTTGCAGCGCCCGTGCTTCTCTAGTTGCGGCACGTGGGCTCAGCAGTTGCGGTGCGCGGGTTTAGTTGTGGCATGTGGGATCTAAGTTTCCCGACCAGGGATCGAACCTGGGCCCCCTGCATTGGGAGTGCGGAGTCTTACCCCCTGGACCGCCAGGGAAGTCCCTGCCCAGATATCTTACTAAAGAACTGTGATGAGGGCCGTATCTAGAGAGGAACTGTGTCCACGTTGGGACATCCTTCTTTTGGAATGTATCATTTCTTGTATTTTTTTCATTTTTAATGATGTTTATTGTTTTCTTTCAATTTTACAAGCAAAGCATGTTCATTACAGAAAACTAGAAAGACATAAACTCTGCTGCCAGCTGAGGCCTCCCTCCCTGTCGTTTCTCTGGCCTACATGCTGCGGCAGGAGGCTCCTGCTTGTCTTTAAGGGGGTCGGGGGTGTGGACTCAAGACTAAGAAGGGAGGGACTTCCCTGGTGGCGCAGTGGTTAAGAATCCGCCTGCAAAGTCGGGGGACACGGGTTCGAGCCCTGGTCTGGGAAGATCCCACATGCCGCGGAGCAGCTAAGCCCGTGAGCCACAGCTACTGAGCCTGTGCTCTAGAGCCCATGAAGCACAACTACTGAGCCCATGTGCCTAGAGCCCGTGCTCCGCAACAAGAGAAGCCACCGCAATAGGCCCGCACACCGCAATGGAGAGTGGTCCCCGCTCACTAAAAAGACTAAGAAGGGAGGGGGCGGTGCTCCCATGTGTGTGGATGGGGTTTCCTCGCTCTCTTTCCAGATCATCCTGCCTTGCTTGGTACAGTCGGAGAAAGTGCACGAACAGTCCCGGGCCTTGGGGGCCATTTCCCACCTGCTGAGGTTTATCTGCAATTTCCCTGAGCTGTCGGTGAGTGCCTGAGGCGGCGGAAGGCTGACCCCTGCCTCTGTGCACATGGCACACCGACTGGGGCTCTGCAGGGGGCCCTGGAGGGTGGTCAGAGCACCTTTTTCTCCCCCACCCCGGCTCCTGTGAGCTCCAATCGGGCACACACATCTCAGCCCTGGTGGGGGACCTTGGCCTAGAGAGCCGGGCTGGGTCCACAGCTCCCGTTGGCTAGCGTGTCTCAGGGTTCTGGCCGCTCCTCTCCCCTGGGTGCTGACTTGGAAGGTCTCCTTTGCCAGTACAGTGCGGAGCTGGTGGGCGGGCACCTACAGCAGATGTTGAGCGATATGGGCGGGGAGGGACTGGTGGCCCCAGGGGGTGGGGGGAGGAACCCCCTTATGGACAGCTGGGTGCAGCCAGTGTCCTCTTCCTGCAGCACATGGCAGAGTTCTCGATGGCCGGGCAGCTCATGGGCACCCTAGGCCTCTTCTGCATGAACCCCAACCAGGAGATCAGCATGGGGGCCTCCGAGGCCCTGCACTACCTGTCCAAAATCCTCGTGCTTCATAGAAGTAAGTGTTATGGGCCTGGATTGCCTCATGGCCGTGGCCGTGGGACCCTCTGGTTCGTAGGAGTGACAAGGACGACCGTGGAGACCCCATGTGGTGCTGGGGGCATCAAGGGGCCTGCCTCCCTCGCAGCTGCAGTGCTGTACATGTGCTTTACCTGGATGAACCCCAAGTGCAGTGCTGATGCAGTGCCCTCTTTTCAGAGGTTCCAGGAGATTCTTGGGAGAACAGGGAGCTAGGCTTGCGGCCACCTGTGAGATCAACTTGAATCCTCAGTGTTTTCCCAGCTGTCCCACTGCTGCTGTGACGTGTGAAGCTGGGAAAAGGAGACTCCTTTCTCACAGAACAAACTTGGATGTCCCTGAACTAGGCTTTCTCTGCCCCAGGAAAACCAAAGATGCAGACCACCACACACACTTACAGAGGTGCCAGAGGAACTTGCAAGTCTCCCGCAAAGGGAGTTTCCGAAACTTGACTTTCTTTTTTTTTTTTTTTTTTTGTGGTACGCGGGCCTCTCCCGTTGCGGAGCACAGGTTCCGGACGCGCAGGCTCAGCCGCCGTGGCTCACGGGCCCAGCTGCTCCGCGGCACGTGGGATCTTCCTGGACCGGGACACGAACCCATGTCCCCTGCATCGGCAGGCGGACTCTCAACCACTGTGCCAGCAGGGAAGCCCTAGAAACTTGACTTTTTGTGATTGAATAGGGTGTATTTCCCGGTTGCTTAGCAGCGGGTTGCGGGGGAACGCAGTACAGGAGCAGCAGCTGCTAGAGGACCAGGTACCTCACCGCCACACTCCCCCTCCACCCATTGGCCTGGCACTAGGGACCAGGGAACCCTCCCTGTTCTGCTGGGCAAACGTCATTCCACCTATAAACCCTCTTGGTCTTCTGTGACGTTTGCAGGGGAAGAGGGCAGGGCGTGTTCCTTTTCCCCTGTTAAGGCCCTGCCCCTAACTGTTGGTTTTGGATCCGAGGTATGAAACACGAGACAGAGAACATCCTGAAGGGTCTGCAGAAGCATTTCCGAGCGGAATGGTTTGCCAACATACAGGATCTCACAATGGTAACCCTGGGCCTCCACCGAGTATGGGATGCCCAGATGGGGAGCCTTGGCAGGGGAGAAAGAGGGCTGGGGCGTAGAGGGGTAATCCCCGGTGCGGGGAAGGGCCCCGGACAGAATGCTGGAGGGGAACGCCCATCCCCCTGGCTGCACCTGGGTGGGTTGAAGTTTGAGGTCACTGAGAGGGTTTTTAAAAAGGTGTAGTCCACCCTCTTCTCCACGCTCCTCTCTTTGCAGCCCGGCTTTCCCTCTGTTCACTGAGCTTGGCCTCATGCCATGGGGTAGCCAGGTGCTGGCCGGGGCCGCCTGCACTGGGCCCTGGCTGGCTGGCCTCTCCGGGGTCCGGAGACTGTGGGGACACCCAGGGTGGTACCTGATGCTGCGGAGATAACGCTGGTTCCTCTGTCCGCAGTTCTTCAGGAAGTACCTGACCCCCCAGGAGAGGGCGGATGTGATGATGGTGTCGATGGAGGCCATGACCAACACCAGCAGGCACGACGTCCGGGCGGCCTCCAGGATGTTGAGGATGAACCTCAAGTTCTCTCTGCCTGACATTGGGAAGGTAGCCTTTCTGAGGGACTTCATGGTTCAAGGGCAATTTCGGGATTCTTCCTTTTTGTTCTGTTTTGGAACTTTCTCTTTCACTTCGTACTGGTTGGGGTTAAGGAGTTGCAATCCTTTGATCCAGAGGAGAAAAAGTTAAAGGAGACGTGGTTTGCAGTTGGGTGGAGGGCCCCACCTTGGGGAGGGGTGACCACCTGGCCTCCATATCCACTGGGAAGGGAAGAATAGGGTCAGAGCTACAGCAGGAGCCTCCCGTGGACTCCCAGGACCAGGAGAGACCTCAGACAGCCCTCCTGTGTCCAGACACTCTGTCAGGCCTGTGAGTGCTTCTGCACACAGGTGGGAGAATGCACAGCAAGACAAGGATATATCTGTATCTATATCTATATCTATATCTGTATCTATATCTATATCTGTATGTGTATGTGTATCTGTATATCTATATATGTAAACCTAGGAGACACTGACGTGAACTAGAGATGGAATACAGACCCTTTGTCGGAGGTGGGACTGGTTCTCGGTAAAATTAAGCCAGCATGGTGTCTCTGTACCTGTCCTTTCTATTACACCACTTTGAAAGCTCTTGTGGACCGATGGATGGATTCACTGTCATTTTAATGGCCTAACCCGCTCCCTTCTCACCCCTGAAACCAACAGCAGGCCCTCTGAGCAGTTCCTGGACTCTCCTTTTCTCCCTGGCCTGGAGCGCCATCTGAATGCTCTTAGGGTCAAAGGGCTCCCCAGAGGCCAGCCCCCCAACTCCACACATGCGAGGAATCCCTGCTGGCGCCCCTGACCCCTGGGCAGCCAGACTCTGCTGGAAGCACCGTTAGGAAGCTCACGACCCTACACGTGGCTCACGTTCCTTCCTGCACCCTGTTCGTTATTAGAACCTTGTCCCTGCAGTGAACTGGAACC
This sequence comes from Hyperoodon ampullatus, assembly GCF_949752795.1. Lineage (NCBI taxonomy): Eukaryota > Metazoa > Chordata > Mammalia > Artiodactyla > Ziphiidae > Hyperoodon > Hyperoodon ampullatus. The sequence continues at coordinate 196,982,631 of NC_136915.1, forward strand.
CGCATCCCCATGGCTTCCAGGCCCTGACGCAAGTTGGCTTGCTGGGGTTATGCGGAATTCAATAACTATTCAGGTATTACCAGTACCAGGTGCCACGCCCTGGGCTGGCCTCAGCCACATGTTATTTTATTTAGTTCTTACAGCAAGTCTGCAGGGAAGTCATTGTTTTCTTTTTGGAGATGGAGAAAAGCTCAAGGAGGGCGTGGCCTGGATAACTGGCGTTTATTGAGCACGTGTGTGACACACCCTACACGTGTTCACTCGGACCCGTGAGGAGGGTAAACTTGTTCTCATTTTCTGTATGAAGGAATAGAGCTCAGAGAGGCTGGAACACTTGCCAAGGCCACACAGCCCGTCGGTAGGGAGGAGAGATTTGAATCCAGGCAGAGCGACTCCAGGGCCTGCACTGCCTGCTGTCCACGTGACCAGTGGGCGGGGACGACCGGCCCGCCCTCCCTCTGTAACAGTCTCTATGTCCCGTCCTCCCTGCTCCGTCCCTCGCCCCCAGATTCCTGATCTGATCTTTATCACGCTTCCAGACACGACTCCACTCTCCCTTCCCTGCTGCCCTCTCCTCTGTGCCTCTTAAACCAGGGGGCAGCACAGCCCCCAGCCTCGCATCCGTGTGTGGCCGCAGCTTGATGTGGGCGCCTGGATCTGACACTTCTGCCGAGCTGGTGTTGGACATCCAGAAAGCAGCGCCCCCCACCCTCCCCTGCAGGTGGCCGAGATCACTGAGTACATTTACCACAATATGGACAGCATCACGGAAGCCATGGCCCAGGAGACCATAAAGAAGGTCCTTCACCTGCTGGCCCAGACCTACACCGACGAGGTTATCCTGACGCTGTTCAAGATAGACGACCAGTCCCAGAGGTAGGTGAGGCTCTCGGTGCCAGACGGACAAGGCCCCAGCACTCTCTTGATCTGCTTATTCTTAAAATATACCCAGTTTTTAGCACAAGTAAGTTCCATACTTACTTGGGGCAAAGTGATTGTAAAGGTAATACGGGCTTATTGCAGAAAGTTTGGAAAGCATATACATTTTTGAAAAAGAAAAAAAATTAAATCTCACCCCAAGGCAACCTCTGCTATCTCTTAGGTATAATTTATAACTTGTCTACCTTTTAAAAATGATTTTTTCAATTTTTACAAACAAAACGAAAAACACACAAAAAAGGTTTAAAAAAATGTACGGTCACACTCATACCGTACATACCAATTTACACACTTTTTCATTTAACATTTTATCATAGGGTTTTCCCAAATTAAAACCCTTTTGTAAACATAATTTTAATGGCCGCCTGGTATTATATTGTATGGATGTACTATGCTATAATTTTTTTTTAACTTAAAAAATGTAAAAATTTACATGCGGTAAAATTCACCCTTTGGCTACACAGTGCTACCAGTTTTCTCAAATGTATAATCACAATCATCACCACCACAATCAAGGTACAAATTATTTCCATCACTCCCCAAAATCCCCTTGTGCTGGAGTCAACTGCACTCCCCACCCCAAGCCCTGGCAGCCCCTGATCTCTTCTCCACCCCTATTGTTTTGCCTTTCCCAGAACGTCCGAGAAGTAGAATCACGCAGAACCAGTCATACTGTACAAAACAGAATCGTACTTTGAGTCTGGCTTCTCTCACTAACTTGGAGCTTTTGGGATTCATCCAGGTGGCTGTGTGTGTCAGCAGTGCGTCCCTTCCCATTGTGTGCATAGACCACAGTTTGTTTATCAGTCACCTTCTGTGTTGTTTCCAGTTCTGGGTCATTACAAATAATACCACCATAAATATTTGTGCATAGGTGTTTGTGTAAATATTAGCTTTCATCTTTCTTGGATAAATTCCTAAGGGTTGCATTTCTGGGCAATATGGGAGCTGTGTACTTAACTTTGAAAGAAGCCACCAAACTTTTCCACCATGGCTGTAGCATCTGCATTACTACCAGCAGCATATGAAAGTTCTGGTGGCTTAAATCCTTGTCCACACTTGGTATTGTCATTAAGAAAGATTTAGCCATTCTAACAAGTGTGCAGTGGCATCTCAGTGTCGTTTTTATTTGCGTTTCCCTAATTTAATTACAACTGATGGTGCTAGCATGGGTTCATGTATTTATTTGCCATCCATGTATCTGCTTTGGTCAAGTGTCCACATCTTCTACCCGTTTCTTGATTGGGTTGTTTCTCTTCTCGTTGAATTTTGAGAGTTCTTTATGTATTCTGAATACAAGTCATTTTTCAGACATATGATTTTCAAATATTTCTCCCGTGTTGTGGATTATATTTTCATTCTTAAGATTGTCTTTTGCAGAACAAAGTTTTTAATTTGATGAAGTCCAATTTATCTTTTTTTTTTCTCTCATGGTGTCTATGTTCACAGGTTTACCACTCATGTTTTCCTCCAGAAGTGTTATACTTTTATGTTTTATATTTAAGTGTATGACTTACTTTTATTAACTTTACCAGGTCTGATGGACGAGTCTAGGCTCAGCTTGTTGCATACAGACACCTGTTCCAGCACCATTTGTTGAACAGACTCACCTTTCTCCATTGAATTGCCGTTGCACCTTTATCAAAACTCAGTTGACCATTTTTGTGTGTATCTATTTATGGGCTCTCTATTCTGCTCTACTGATCTATTTTCAATTCTTTGACCATTACCACACTGTCTTGAATAGTGTAACTTTATATTAAGTCTCAAAATCACATAGTATGTCCTCCAATTTTTTTTTTTTTGCGGTACGCGGGCTTCTCACTGTTGTGGCCTCTCCCACCGCGGAGCACAGGCTCCGGACGCGCAGGCCCAGCGGCCATGGCTCATGGGCCCAGCCACTCTGTGGCACGTGGGATCCTCCCGGACCGCGGCACGAACCCGTATCCCCTGCATTGGCAGGCAGACTCCCAACCACTGTGCCACCAGGGAAGCCCTGTCCTCCAATTTTTAAAATCCTGTTTCAAAATTGCTTTGGCTATTCTATTTCCTTAGCTTTACCATATAAAAATTTATATGGCATTCTTATTTCTTTCTTTATTGAATTATAGTTGATTACAATATTGTGTTAGTTTCAGGTGTACAGCAAGGTGATTCAGTTATATATATATATATATTTCAGATTATTTTCCATTATAGGCTTTTACAAGATATTGAATATAGTTCCCTGTGATATACAGTAAATTCTTGTTGCTTATCTATTTTATATATAGTAGTGTGTATCTGTTGACATTGTTATTTCTTTTTTTTTAATTAATTAATTTTATTTATTTTTTATTTTTGGCTGCGTTGGGTCTTCGTTGCTGGGCGCGGGCTTTCTCTAGTTGTGGCAAGCGGGGGCTACTCTTTGTTGCGGTACTCAGGCTTCTCACTGCGGTGGCTTCTCTTGTTGCAGAGCACGGGCTCTAGGTGCGTGGGCATCAGCAGTTGCGGCACGAGGGCTCAGTAGTTGTGGCTTGCGGGCTCTAGAGCACAGGCTCAGTAGCTTAGTAGTTGTGGTGCATGGGCTTAGTTGCTCCGCGGCATGTGGGATCTTCCCGGACCAGGGCTCGAACCCATGTCCTCTGCATTGGCAGGGGGCCAGGGTGCACTAAGTAGGATGCTAACTGTAAGTTTTTTGTAGGTGTCCTTTATAAGATTAAGAAAGTTTCCTTTCATTTCTAGTTTGTTGGGAGTGTTTATCAATAATGGAGATTAAATTTAGTTAAATGTTTTTACTGCATCTATTGACATAATCGTGTGCTTTTTCTTTTTTAGCCTTTTAATATGGTAAATTACATTTTGACTGTTGAACCAGTCTAGCATTCCTGAGATAAACCTCATTTGGTTGTGATATATTATCTTTTTTAGATATTGCTGTATTTAATTTGCTAAAATTTTATTAAGGACGTTTGTGTCTATTTTGTTGTGGACTTTTTCATGGAGGGATATTGATCTATAGATTTTTCTTTCTTTCTTTCTTCCTTCCTTTCTTTCTTTCTTTCTTTCTTTCTTTCTTTTTTTGTAATGAGTGTCTGGTTTTTGTGTCATGATAATTCTGACCTTGGAAGATAGATTTGGAAGTATTACCTTTTCTTCTATTTTTTGGAAGAGATTCTGTAAAATTTGTATTATTTTTTTCTCTAAATGTTTAGTAGAATTCTCTAATGAAAGCATCTGGATATAGAGTTTTATTTGTTGGAAGTTTTTAAACTATGGATTGAATTATTCAATAGCTACTTGTAACTATTTATTCAATTGTAATAGAGCATTCCAATTACCTATTTCCTCTTCAGCAAGTATTGCTAGTTTGTGTATTTCAGGGAATTGGTCATTTCATCTGAGTTATCATATTTATGGTTGAGGAGTAGGTTATAGTATTCCTTTATTATCTTTTAATACCTGTAGTGACTTTCCCTCTTTCATTACTGATTTTGGTAATTTGTGTCTTCTCTCTTTGTTTCTTGGTTGGCCTGGCTAGCAGATTGTTAATGTCATTGCTCTTTTCTAAGAATCAGCTTGGATTGACTTTTTTCTCTATTGTTTTTCTGTTTCATTTCTTCTCCTATCTTGATTATATCCTTTATTCTGCTTGCTTTGAATTTCATTGCTCATCTTTTTATAGTTTCTTTCTTTTTTTTTTTTTTTTGCGATACGCGGGCCTCTCACTGTTGTGGCCTCTCCCGTTGCGGAGCACAGGCTCCGGACGTGCAGGCTCAGCGGCCATGGCTCACGGGCCCAGCCGCTCCGCGGCATGTGGGATCTTCCCTGACCGGGGCATGAACCCACGTCCCCTGCATCGGCAGGCGGACTCTCAACCACTGCGCCACCAGGGAAGCCCTTTTTATAGTTTCTTAAGGTGGAAATGTAATACTGATTTGAGACCTTTCTTATTTTTTAAAATAAGCATTTTAAAGCTCAGAATTTCCCTCTAAGCATAGCTTTAGCTGCATTCAAAAATTTTTGTTATATTGTATTTTAATTTTTATCCAGTTCAAAAATCTTTTCTAATTTCCCTTGAGACTATCTCTGTGACCCATGGATTATTTAGAAGTGTTGTTTAATTTCCAAATATTTGATGATTTTCCAGATACCTTTCTGTTGTTGATTTCTAGTTTAAGTCCATTTATGGCCAGATAACATACTTTGTATGATGTCTATTCTTTAAAATTTGTTAAGGTTGGTTTTAAAGCTCAGAATGTAATATATTTTGGTGAATCTTCCATATGTGCCTGAAAAGAATACGTTTTCTGCTGTTATTGGGTGGAGGGTTCTATAGATTGTCAAGTTGATTGATAGTGTTGTTTAAGACTTCTGTATTCTTGCTGATTTTCTGTCTACTTAGCATATCAATCACTGAAAGAAAAGTGCTGAAGCCTTCAAGTGTAATTATGGATTTGTCTATTTTGTCCTTCAGTTCTAACACTTCTTGCTTCATGTGTTTTGTTAGGTGAATACACATTAAGGATGACTGCATCTCATCAGTGAACTGACTTTTTTTATCATCGGTTAATTCCCTCTTCGTACTTGTTAATATTCTTTGTCCTGAAGTTTACTTTGTCTAATATTAATATGTCCACTTTTTCTTTCCTTTGATTTGTGTTGGCATGGTATATCTTTTTTTCATTCTTTTATTTTAAACTATTCTGTATCATTATATTTAAAATGGGTTTCTTGTATACAGCATAAAGTTGGGTTTTGTATTTTTATCTGATTTGACAATCTCTAGCTTTCAGTAGGTACATTTAGGCTATTTACATTTAATGTAATTAATGATGTGGTTGGATTTTTCCTCAGTTTTATTGAGATATAATTGACGTACATCACTGTATAAGTTGAAGGTGTGCAGAATAATGGTTTGACTTACAAGTATTGTGAAATGATTGCTGCAATAAGTTTAGTTAGCATCCATCACCTCATATAGATACAATAAAAAGAGAAAGCAAAAAAAGAAAAAAGTTTTTATCACTGTGATGAGAACTCAGGATTTACTCCTAACAACTTTCATGTACATATATGTATATCATATAGCAGTGGTAACTAGAGTCATCATGTTGCACATTATACCCATAGTACTTATTTATCTTGTAACTGGAAGTGTGTACCTTTTGACCACCTTTCTCCAATTTTGCTCCCATCCACCACCTCTGGTAACCACAACTCTGATCTCTTTTTCTTGGAGGTTTTCTGTTTTTGTTTTTGTTTTTAGATTCTATGTATAAGTGAGATCATACAGTATTTGTCTTTCTCTGTGTGACTTATTTCACTTAGCACAGCGCCCTCAAGGTCCATCTATGTTGTCACAAATGTTAGGATATCCTTTTCTTTATTGCTGAATAATATTTCATTGTATATATATCTGTGTGTATGTGTATAGATATAGATATATAGATGACATAGATATGGTTGGATTTAAGTCTATCATTTCATGACTTGTTTTCTGTTTGTCTCCTCCATTGTTTGCTCCTATGTTTCCAATTTCCTGAATTATTTTGGATTGCTTGAGGTTTTTTAGGCGTTCCATCTTAATTTATCCACTGGATTTCGACTCTGTATCAATTTTTAGTGGGTTCTTAGGGACTTACAACCTAAATTTTTGTAGTATACTGACATACCTAAACTGTCATAGCCTAAGTAGAATTAATATTTTACAACCTCAAGAAAGCGTAGATGCTTTCAACGTGTAGCTTCCTTTATCTTCCTTACTTCATGGTATAGTTGCCACATGTATTATGTCTATACACACTGAAGAAACACCACCAAAAAAGTTATAATTTTTACTTTAACAGTTATACATGTTTTTAAACTTATCATTGGAAGCTGTCAAGGAATTTGGTAAAAGAATTCAAAATTTATTACTAATTTTAAAAAAACCTCAGCAAATATAGAATGGAAAAAAACCCTTCCTTATCGTGATGAAGAGTATTTATCAGAAATTAACAAGCAGTCTTCATTTCCCTATCGAGAAATGATGTGCTTGCAATGCTGTGATGGCCAGAACAGAGCAAGCCCACTGCAGTCTCTCTCTTCCACTGATTAACACTCAAAACCCTGGTCAAGCACCCACTTTTTTCTCTTTGGGTTCTTCCCTTCGTCTTTGTCCCTAGAGCCCCCAAGATGCCACATTGCCAGCAGGGGCAGTTTCTTCATCTTCTCCTTTCATCTCTCCTTCATGTTCTCTTTGCTCTCTCCTCCTGTTTCACAAAGGTCATGGCTTCTTGAGTACACCAAGCGGATTTTCCTGACATTGCATTATGTTATTTGTAGAAGATAATTTTCAGATCCCTCCTTTTCCTCTGAGTGTGAATTTGTCAGGTCAAGAGGAGTAGGGAAGATACTCCAGGCAAAGGACAAACATAAGTCAGCGCATCAGGCAAGGCTGGAAGGGCCTTGTGGGGGGAGGTGACCAGACCGGGCCTGGAGAGTGACGAGCTGGCACGTGGATTATGGACTGGACAGGACATCTGAGGTCCGGGGGCTGAGTGCATAATGAGAGCTTGGACACGGCCACAGAGACGAGGGTCTTCTAACTGATCAGACACGTTGAAGTCGGGCCCAAAAGTTTTGGCCTCAGATATTTTCTCATGTCAAGTTCCTAGGTCGTGTGAACATTTTCAGAGTCGCTTCTGTGTGAGACGGCAGAGAAGAGGGAGGTCTGGAGGTGATGCAAAGATGAAAGGCATAGAAGGAGGGAGAGAGAGAGGGGAGAAGGGAGAGACAGGTGGGGAGAAGGGAAGGAGGAAGGGGGCTGGGGAGCTGGGCGAAGCAGCCCCGAGCTCTCCCCCAGACCGTGACCTTGTGGGTGGGCTTCCCCTCTGCAGGGGGGCTCGCAAGCCCTGGGAAGTCCTGGCATCGTTCCCCAAAGGCTACGAAGTGATCATGGAGCATCTCCTGCAGAGGCTGACTCCACAGCAGAAGTCAAGGGGCCAGGAGCCCAGCTGCAGAACAGAGATCTCTCCGCTGATTGTACGAGGGCCCGAGGAGGGGGCCGGGGGCTGGGAGGGGGCGCCCTGGTGCCCATCCTAGGCTGTCCTGAGCTCTCGGGCCGCTGCCTTTTACAGAGGAGGTTGAATGTCCTCACGGCAGAGTCTCGGGAAGGGTGGGAGGGAGGGTTCTCCCCGGGACTCTGCCTTGTAGGGAAACAGAAAGACCGGCTTCTAGTTCTCCTGGGTGGGATTGGGTGAGACCAGCGCCCCAGCCCCCCTGACCTCTCAAGGGTGGCGAGAGAAGAGAGCCACCAGCACAGTTACAAGAGCACTTTAGACGGATAACAGCCCAGACGTCGCCCTCTGCTTTCCTGGCTCACGCTGACTTAGCCTCCACGCTCAGAGGCGTGGGGTTCCCGGCCAGCCCGACCGGGTGGCTGCTTGTGGTCCGAGGCTGCCTGGCGTCAGGGCCCGAGGGTTGGAGATGTAGGTGGCGATGGCCCCGCCTTCCTCCCACTGCAGGCCACCAGGGCCCTCCACGAGCTGCTGCTGGAGCCCAGCCGGAGGCTGGAGGCGCAGGCCTTCTTCCCCGCCCTGTTCACGGCCCTGCTGTTCCAGATCCCCCTCCTCAACGTGGAAGGGGCCACAGAGGCCGCCCAGGAGCAGCACCACGTGACCCAGTGGACGGACCCCGTCAGGTACCCTGGGCCTCGGCCGGGGCTGTGAGGAACGGTGCTCCGGGGCCGTCTCTCGGGGCCCTTGTCCGTCGCCCCCCGGCGCCCGACCCGGCCCCTTCTCCCCTCTGCCGGGCCCGGGTGTGCTCCGCACGCATCCTTCAACAGCTCTTGCTGGGCTTTTTAGAAAAGACTCTTTCTTAAGTCTGGCTTTCTGGGCTGACGCAGGAATCCTGTCCCACCGTGAAATCAGTGCAGCAGGTGACACAGTGCACCTGCATCCGTAGACCTGGGCCCCGCCCCGTGCCGTCACAGCCTCCCATGTCCCCTGGGTGCCACGTCTGTCTCGGCCTTGGGTGCCTCGTTTGTGAAATGTCGCCGGGGTCTCTGAGGGCTGCCCCGTCACCAGCAGGCCGCGGCCGTGAGTGAGGTTGGGTGGACGAGCAGGTGGCAGGTGAGGGAGAGGACGACCTCCCCTCCTGCTCTCTGTCCCCCTCCCCGCAGCTCCACCGTGGAGGCCCTGAAGACCTTGATGAGGAGCACGGGGTACAGCGACCACGTGTCTTATGTTCAGGAACTGGGTGGCTGGGAGCTGCTCACCAGGCCTGAAAGATACCACGAGGGTGTGGCCCTGCTGGCCAGGTGAGACTGGGCCGCACCTGGCTGGGGACCCACCTGTCCTGGGGCCCCTCCACACTCAGGCCTGACCCTGGGCGCTGTGCTCCCCCCGCAGGGCCATGATCATCAAGAACTGCTGGCACATCCGCCCCGTCTTCAGCCTCACCGTCAGGATCCTCCAGGAACCGGACCAAGAGACTCACTTGACGGCCCTCGTGTTCATCACCGAGGTGAGTGGCTGGCGGGCAGGTGAGGGCGGCCCTTCCGGGAACAGTCACTCCAGGGGGCCGCGGCCTCACATCAGGCTGGGGGACATTGCTCAGGACACCTGGTCGGTTATCTGGAGTCACAGGCCTTGAGTTTACCGGGTGCGATTGAATCTCGGCTCCGCCCTGACTTTATGGGACAACCCGGCTCCTCCCTGCAGCCACCTCCGCCTTTTAAAGTCACTCTCGGGACTTCCCTGGTGGTGCAGTGGTTAAGACTCTGTACTTCCAATGCAGGGGGCCCGGGTCAGGGAACTATATCTCACACGCATGCCGCAACTAAGAGTTTGCATGCCGCAACTAAGACCCGGTGCAACCAAATAAAAAAGTTAAATTAAATAAAAAACATAAATAAATAAAGTCACTCTCTGCTCAGCTCCACTGATTGGCTCAACGTATTTTAACCACCTGGCAGAAAAAAGGCATAAAAATTTAGAAAAAATGGAAAAGAATCTTAAAAATTACAAAACCATGAATAATCCTGATGCCTGCAGGAAACCACTTTTTGGTCTGAGTGGAGGGGGCGTGTGTGTGCTTATCATGGTTGAAATCATTCTCTATTCATATTCTGTATCCTGTTCTCTTTAAGCATCTTCTACGTCATTACGTGGTGTTTTTGGTAAACAAAAATTTTAACGGGGATGTAATATTTCATCACGAAGATGTTTTATAATTGGACATTCAGTTTCCAATTTTACACTATTATAAATAACACTGTAATGAACGTCTCTATGTGAAAGACTTTGCCCATATTCCAGATTATTTCCTTAAATACTGAATATAATAAGTGAAGGCTTGGTTCAAAAAATATGAATGTCTTCTATAACTTTTGACACTAATGCCAAATTGCTTTCCAGTAAAGTTGTACCAATTTATATTGATACTTCCACCGGCAGTGTCCAAAAGGAGTTTCAGGATTTCTGACTCACCACAGCTTTAAATAAGCTCCTTTTAAAATTTCAAGCCACCTGATTTTTTTTTAATAGGAGTGGATTACTTGTGAAATAGCAGAGATAGAAGATTACACAGTGCTAATCCTAGAATATAAACAGATATTATCCTAGTGTGTAGTGGTGTGTTTTTGTGTAGGTTCCAGGGCATTGGTGTCTTGTCTGAGGGTGCCTCCACCTTGAACCAAGAGCTAATGTGTGCACGTCGGGGTGGGGTGCTGATCCATGCATTCAGGGACGTATGTTGTGTTGGCAGAACTCCTGCTAAGGATGGGGAGTGTGGACATGTAGGACCAGAACCCTGACCAGAAGGGGACTCCTAGCTCAGTGACAGGCAAGCATTAGAGCACCTAGTTTCTGTGGGGAAGCTGCTTCCATGCAGGTTCCTGGGCCCTGTCTGCAGAGACTTGGACTCCACGGCCCTCGGGGAAAGCCCAGAGTCTTCATTTTCTGGAAATACCCCAGTGGTTGTTGTCCAGGTAGTCCTTGGACCCAGCTTTGAGAACCGGTACAAGGCACATGCTGGGTGGCAGGGGGGCCACCCTGGATGGAGGCTGCTCTCCTGAGGGCAGGAGTTCTGGACTCTGGCTGCATCTTAGAATCCTCTGGGGAGCTTTGAAAAATGCTGAGGCCAGACCAGCACTTCACCCCTCTCCCTGCTCCCTGCCTGTACGTTCTCTTTGAATTGGTCTGGGATGGGGTACAGGTATCAGTTTGTTTGAGAAGTTCCCAAGTTTAAAGCTGTCTTCTAAAAACACAGCTATGATTGAGAACCTCTCGAGAATTTCCCAAAAACGTGTAATATCCGTTGAAAACAGTGGGAATGGGCCTTCACTCATCTGGCTCCCTTTTTGGACTTTCAGGCTGAGAAGGGGGAAGGGAGGGGTCAGTATGCTGGGGAAAAGGTTAGGGGTATGGACGGACCTCACTCCCAGCAATTAAAGGGAGACCTAGTTGACTGTAAGCTCGAAAACCAGTGGGGATTTAGGTGCCAGCTAAGACAGTGGATCAAGGTCTATGACAGAGAGTGAATGGCTGTGGAAGTTTCTAATGCTTCACAGCACTTTGCACCTGTCCTGTTTGTTGTTTGGTTATCCTCATCCGTTGCCCGGGCATGACCACAGTAGAAATATGTAAAACCGTCAGGGCCGCGAGCCTTTGTTCAGGGTTCTTAGAGAACAGGATGCTCAGTTATTTTAGTTCTCCCTGTGACTGTGAAAAAGGTGTTATTACCTCTATTTTGCAGAGGATGAAACTGAGGTTCAAAGAATCTAAGAAACTTGCTCGGCTAGTAAGTCTGGGGGGCGGGTCTGCGTGGCCGCCAGTCAGAGATGGTGGGAAGTGCCGAGCTGTCCACAAAATCATCTCCATCATCAGGACCACACGTGGGGACATAGATATGCATACCTCACACGCGCATGCATGCAAAGCAAGCCCATAGTGGTTAAATGCATCTGATTAGCTTTTGTCTCTCAATTTTATTTTAAATAACAAATATACACATATAATTCCCGTAAATATGTGAATAAAATCATCTTTGCTATTTTCTTTTAATTGTAGCCTTCTTTCTTTCCCATTTTTGCCTCTCCTTCTGACCTCACCAGTCCTGGACCCACGCGTCTCATACATGAACAGCCAGATATGCGCTCCTTCCATGTATACATATCTATATGCACATCGGTGCATTTCTTACTTTTATCCCCTGCAGTTCCCCTTGTCAAAGATGCCTCAGGGGCTTCCCTGGTGGCGCAGTGGTTGAGAGTCCGCCTGCCGATCCAGGGGACACGGGTTCATGCCCCGGTCCGGGAAGATCCCACATGCCGCGGAGCGGCTGGGCCTGTGAGCCATGGCCGCTGAGCCTGCGCGTCCTGAGCCTGTGCTCCACAACGGGAGAGGCCACAACAGTGAGAGGCCCGTGTACCGCAAAAAAAAAAAAAGCCTCAGGAAGACTTGCAGGATGGCGGGACGCCTTCTGGAATCATAGCGTGTGACATGACCCTTCAGCTGGGCGTTGGCCTCTTCAGGCCCTTCTTCCAAATCCTGAAGAGCGTATCTTTACTCACGAGCAGGAGCCTGGATGCAAGGTGGTTGAGGACTTTTCCTCCCGACCCGTGGTTTCTGACCCTCTTTGTGTCCTCGTGCAGCTGCTGCAGTCCCCGGTTGTGGCAGCCGTCGTGGACGAGGTCACGGTTGGGACTCTGGCCAGCTGGTTCCAGCGCAAGGAGCTGGCCTCTGTGAAGCTGCTCCTGCGGGCGGTGGAGGTCCTCGCGAGCCACGAGCACGCGGTGAGCCGGCCGGGCCGCGGGTGGGACCCCAGGAGACCTGGAGGCCCAGAGTGTCCAGTTGTGGACGGGGTGGGCCCCACTCTCAGGGTCAGACCGAGGAGGCCCTCGTGAAGCCTCCCGCTGAGGACAGGGGTCGGGACGTGCGCTCCTGCCACTCCCACCCTGCCAGGGAAGGAAACAGGAGACCCTCCTGAGCCAGCCCCAGGGTCACCCCAGCCAGCTGCGTCTCCTGGAGTCGGGCGTCCTTACTAGGGATGAGAAGGAGGTGCAAATGGGGCCTTGGGTGGAGGCGGTGGTGAGGGGCTGTCCTCTGTCTTCTCCCTTCCCCACGAGGACGGGGTGCTGCCCGACGCCTTCCGGGGAGGCCCCCTCTGCCGGCACCACCTCCGCCACTGCCCCAGGTCCAGGGCAGGAGGGGGTGTGCCGGCACCGCCGTCGTACGCGGTGGTAGGACCGTCCCCCTGTCGCCCGGCCCCGCAGGGGAAGCAGCTCCAGGCCCTGCAGCCCTACGTGCTCAACTGCTGCTACTCCGCGGACGGCGGCGTCGTGGCCGAGACCCTCCAGGTGCTGCGGGGCCTGGTGGAACAGCTGAGTTGGCAGCACGCCGCCGCCTTCCTCATCCAGCTTGCCTTCACGCTCGGGCCCTTCCTGGAGGAGGTGAGTCTCCTGAGGACCCATCTCCCTTCTGGGCTGTCGGTCACGTAAGAGAGCTGCCAGAACCATCTCCAAGGCCCCCGGCTGGGAGGTGGAACCTGCTGTGGGGCTGCCGGCTGCGTCCCCCGGCCTGGGGAGGGTCCAGGGGGCACTGGCAGAGTCGTGACGCCATGGGGCCGGGGCACATCGTCGGGGGCCTGCGGATGGTGGGGGGCTCGGGGCTGCGTGTCCCACGCGTGCGTGTGCATGTGCGTGCGTTCTCACCCAGGAGGCCGAGAGTCTGCGCTTGACGGCCTTCGAGATCTATGCGGCCCTCCTGGCCAAGGTCAACAGGCGCTTCCTCGTCTTCCCCTTGAGGCACCAGGTCCTCAACTTGCTCATCCACCTGGTGCTCCACCTGGAGGATGTGAATGTCAGCGTGGCTCAGGTGAGAGGCCGTGGGGCAGGGGGTGGGGGGATGCTAGCAGGATGTGAGTGGGCGCTGTGGGGGGCGCTGAAGGAGGCTCCCGTCTCTGACCTTGGAGGGCGGCACTTAGAGGCTAGGGGTGACCCGACGCTTGCACCGGGCTTTTCTGCAGCCCCGGCTCCCCGGCCGGCCACCAGCGCACAGTGGAAAGCTGTGGGTGTGACACGTCCTTTCCCAGGAGGCCCCCGTGGTTCCCAGCCCCGGGCATCACTGGCCTTCTCTCCAAGCCGCTCTCTGCCCTTTGCCACTGATCAGAGATGGGCTCCCAGGGCGGGGAGGCCCCCATTGGAGGCGGCACGGCGTCCAGAACAGAGAGGGCCCGGGACGAGTCCGTGTTCTGCAATGGATGGCCTGGCTCCGAGCCCCGGATCCTGGGCGCGTGAACTGCAGCTGAGAAGTGCTGACACCGGCTTGCACACACCCGGCTCCTTTGCCCAACGAGGCTCCGACGGGCGCGTGTGAGGATGCGCTGAGCCAGCAGCTGAGCTGGGACGTTATCTTTGTGGGGGGGTTGGCCCCTCCCAGGGAACTCCGCGTGGAGTTCCTGGCAAAGCCGACCCTGATGAGAGGAGTGACCACCCACTTGGAGGATCCAGACTTCAGGGAAATCTCTTCTCTGAGAAACTGTTTTGGGGGCTGGGTGGGTCTCCATACAGTAACATAGCAACTGGAAAAACCATTACCACCCTGATTTTTCAACTTCTTATTGGTAGGAGAAAGGGTGCAGGTACAGCCAAAGGACGGCCCGGCTTTCCTCCCACCCTGGGTCCCTCTGGGTTCGCTGAGTCCCGTGCCCCCAGGGCTGACCTCACCGCCGTCCGTCTCCTCTCTCCGTGCCCCTCGGGGTCTCCTCCCTGCCCTGCCCTGTAACACCTTGCACTGAGCCTCCCCATCTCTCCAGATTGCCCGGCCCGCCCTCTGCCGTACGGCCACCTTGATGGGCTGGTCAAAGCTCAAAGCGATGTTTGCCGAGAAAGACGTCTGGACCATCCTCAGAGCCCTGGTAAGTCGCGGCTTGCACGGCGCCTGCTCCTGGGCAGGGAGTCCGGGGCACCCAGCCATGTGGGTCTTTTTCCTGCGGCTTCTGGGTTTGCAGTGGTGCGGTAATGAGATGCCCACTGGCCGTCCACTCTGCGCCCAGCACCTACATGTGGCTCCTGCCGCATCCCGCTCCCGTTGCTTCCTGCCTGAGTTGGGGAACTAGGCACACAAGTGGGTCATTTTGGAATAGTCAAGTAAAGGCTGAAAGAGAGGAATGTACTTCGTAGTGCAAGGGGAGGCGCTCAGCCCAGTCTGGGAGTTGAAGGAAGGCTTCCTGCAGAGGTGTCCTCTGGGGGCAGTGGGCAGTGGAGGGCGAGGTAACACTGCGGTAAAGGGCTGGGCTCAAGAGTGCAGGTGAGGTGCTGCCCTACAGGGGGGCGTGGGGCAGTGGGGCAGGGCTCCCACTCTGTCCCCAGGGCCTGGTCCACCTCATCTGATAGGACTTGCTCATGGGAAATAAGGGCAGGAGAGCCCAGCCTGTGGGGAGCTGCAAGTGGCTGGAATCATTAAAGCAGGAGCAGAAAACTCCAATGCCTCCGGGCCACACGGGGAACATCAACCAGAGAAGCAGGCCAGGCGGGTCTGGAGGGGCTGAGGGTTGTGGTCCAGCTCCGGCCGTGCTTCTCCGCCTCGTTAGAGCACGTGTTCGATAACAGCCCCTTACTATCCTGAAGTGAAATGTGTGGATAATATCACCGCCCATGGGCTTCCCTGGTGGCGCAGTGGTTGAGAGTCCGCCTGCCAATGCAGGGGACGTGGGTTCGTGCCCCGGTCCGGGAAGATCCCACATGCCGCAGAGCGGCTGGGCCCGTGACGCATGGCCGCTGGACCTGCGCGTCCGGAGCCTGTGCTCCGCAATGGGAGAGGCCACAACAGTGAGAGGCCTGCGTACCGCAAAACAACAACAACAACAACAACAACAAAATATATATATATATCACCGCCTATACAGACTCCCAAAGTAAAGAGATATAAAACCCTAGCTCCAGAGGAGAAATGAAAGTACTTTTTCATAGAATGTAACATAACATGACGTGATAACATGGCAGGATGTGACCGTGATATAAGCATGGCCGTGCCCGGCCCAGTGCCTCTAGGAGACGTGATGTGGGGCCTCCTGCCCACGGATGGACCGGCTACAAATGCAGGTCGTGTGTTGGGGACACAAATAGAGACCCAACAAGTGTTGCCGCTGGTGATGTGACTTCCAAAGTGATGGACAATTTTTGGCGAAGTTCTGAAAATGTGAATTGCAGTCTTGCTGTGACCTATATTGTAGCTGCGTCCCTAGAAAATCCAGTGTGTATCTGAACCATAGAAAGTACTCTGTGTTTCTATAAAAGACAGAGTCAAGTTCTGGGCACAGATGATTAGAAAGAAGGTTTTGATTGCACAGGTATCAATGGGACATGAGGAACTGTGTCCTTCCCCTCATCCTCTCAACAGTTCCATCCATCCCTCTGGGGACGGCACAGTCCCCAGCTGAGAAGGCTGAGAGCCGCTGATTGCGTCCATGAGAAAACGTGGGCTCAGGGTCGCTCCATCTTCCACTTTGCTGTAGGAAGTGGAAATCCTGATTTTAGGTGCAATTTCCCACGTTTATATTGGCAACTAATTTAGAATGTTTGAAACAGTGTGCGGAGCAGACGGAAACATCTGCGGGCTGGCTTGGCTCATGGCTGCCGGGGTGCCGTCCTGGTACAGGACCACAGAGCAGGAAGCAGGAGGCTGGGTCATACGGTTTGGTGGAGGTTGGGACACAAGAGCAGGACTTGACGCTGTAGGAAACGGGGAACCATCGAAGCACTAAGCAAGGGGGTCACGTGGTCGAATGGCCACACATTTTTGACAGACCTCCTGGCGGCAGGTCGGAGGATAAGTTCCCGGGACAGGACTGGGTCTGGGCCCAGGGCCAGGGAGAGGTGATGGGGTCGTGGAGACGAAGACATGGGGGCTTAGCCAGTCTTGGAGGCTGATTTGATGTGGAGCGTGCAGGTAAGGGTGGACTCCCGGGCTCCTAAGACAGGTGAGTGCTGGCGTCGGAGGCTGAGGGGAGAATCCAGAGGTAGGAGCAGGTGTGGAGGGGACGCCAGTGGCTCGACTTGTACACGTGGAGTCAGTAAGGCTTGTGGGGTCTGTCCCACTGGACGTCAGACACGGGTCACTGACGCAGGGAGAGCGGGCTGGGCCGTGGGCAGGGACGTGCACTTGAACGGCAGGTGGAAGCTGCAGCCCTGAGCCTGGACTCGCACAGCGGGACAGGCACGTAGTCAGCATCGGGCTTCCAGGACCCAGGCAGAGTCTAGGAAAGAGAATCCGGCAGAGGAGTGGAAGAGGGACGAGAAGAGAGGAGCGTCACGGTCCCCCAAGAGGAGAAGCTTCAGGAAGTGATGGTGACCGTGGCATGAGTGTAGGAAGAGAGCCGCTGGGGGGGCCCGTTGGGTTTGGACCACAGGGGATGCTGTGATCTTCGCAGGCGCAGGGTCAGTGGGGGGCGCGGTGGAGGGAGGGGCCCAGGGAGCAGGACCCCAAGGGTTCCTTGGGGCGGCTCAGCTTCACCACACCTTCAACCAGGGCGGTCCCGCCTTTGTCGGTTTGGGATGTAGGATTTCCAGTTAGGGTTTTTATTTGAAGAAGAGGTTCTACTGCCAAAAAAATCTGAAAAACCATGGATGTAGCCTCCTTGTTTAAGAACTTGGATGCAGAGTGAAAAAGAGCGTGGGGTGTAGCCAGGAAGGAAAAGCAGGAGACGGGGTCGGGGCTGGTGGTCTTTGCAAAGGGAGGACGCGTCACCCTCGCAACCTTCAAGGGAGGATAAACACAGAGGTGGCGCCTTCCCAGGCGCGGAAGGAAGATAGTGAAACCCTTAACTGCACACGGCACCGTGGGGCCCTGTTTAAACAGTGGTGTAGACACCATGGGTTCTCTTGCCTCCTGAGGCAGGTGACGTGGAGATTGAAGCTTTTAAGCCGAGATGTAAATAAACGATATAGAAACAATGGAACTGGAGGGGAAAATGTGTGAGCCAGAGATTGGGGTGATTCTGTGTGAGTTTCATGCCTCCTCCAGGGAAAGTGGTCGCCGGGGCTCCATCCATCCAGGAAGCCTTCACCGAGTAGATCAGTCCTTAGGAGCTGGGCGGGAGGGGATGCAGGTTAGAACGTTGTCACAGATGTTACACTGAGAGAATGACTCCACTGTACTCTCAACACTGGTGGGGGGGAAGGGGGCGGGGCCACAGAACCAGCAGTGGGCACCTTGCCCACGCCGGCACCTCTTCCTACAGCTGAAACAGGAGGAAAGCAAAGCCCTGTGGTTCCTGAAGCAGAGTGTGATGCTTTTCAAGAGCCCGCAGGCCCGCATCCGCCAGGCAGCCGTGTGGTTTGCAGGTATGGTGGGCCTTCCCTCTTCCTGGAGCCACCGTGTCCCTGTCCTGGGGTCCTTCAAACAGCCCGAGGAGCCGGGACAGCGGGCAGATAGGGCCTGGGGTCGTGACCTTGGAGGGCGGAGGACTGTCTGCCCCTGACCCCCACCCCCCATAGGAAGCTCCTGCCTGGGCTAAGCCACGTACAGGTGGCCGGGCAGGGAGGCTCAGAGACTGGAGGGGTCAGTTCGATCACCCGAGGAAAAGCATCTTCAAGGCAGAGGCTCCCCTCCCCGTCCCCAGCCCCATCTGCTTGGGACCCTTCAGAGAAGCAGGGACGAGGTCACTTCGACTTCAGGGGGAAGGTCTGGACCCGAGGCCAGTCGTGGGAGGGCCAGACAAACAGAAGGCGGGAATGCCGGCGGTTTGGGGCAGAGGCACAGAGCAGGTGCAGCCGGGGCCCCACCGGTCCTCTGTGCCCCCCGCAGGCCAGATCATCCAGACCCTGAGCGAGGAGGAGGCCAGCGAGGTGGAGGAAACCTACGCAGGTCAGTGCGGCCCCGCGGCACACCGCCCATGGCTGTCAGATGTGGAGCCGGGGTTCGTGGGGTAGGCTCAGAAATGAGGGAAAATGGGCAGACGGGCTCACAGAACTCACCACTGGGGAGGACTGAGGAAGGAGCTTGTCTCCCAGGCATTAGCTTCGGGGCTCTGGTTGGGGCCCTCCCATCCCCCAGGTCACTCACCGTCCCTCACCCCGCTGAGCTCCAGCCGTTCATCGGCCGGGACGGTTCCTGGACCTCTTTGCAGGAGGGACACCGGCCTCTTCTCGCGTGGGGCCACGCGGGGGCTCCCAGCGCCTCCCTCCTGCCCGGGTCACCACCCTGTGTCCCCCGCCCATCCGTGGAGACACCCCTCCCTCCCGCCGTCCCCTCTCCCAAGCACCGCATCCCTGCCGGGCGGGGCTCCCGGTCGCTGGCTGAGTCCCTGTAGTCAGAGAACGTCGCTCACAGCTGTGCTCTGGGGCGAGCAGGGCAGAGCCGGGGAGGGGAAAGTGGGCAGGACCTCCAGGGCTGGTCCCGGGCTGGACGGGGAGCCTCAGACGCGTCTCCTGGAGCCCGGCAGGTGTGGTCCTGCTTGTGACCGGGGTGTGTGCACCCCCAGGAGGAGCTCTTGCTTACATTCTACAAGCTGTCCTGCCCCTTGCTGCACAGCACCGCCGCCCTGCCCACGAGCCCCCGTCCCCCAGGCCCAGGCCCTCCTGCTCAGCACCGCTGTGTCTGCGTTACAGCTCTGAAGTGCATGCAGGAAGACCCCGACCCCGCGGTCAGCTGCCTGGCCGCGCAGACCTCCTACGTCCTGGAAGCCAAGGAGAAGATGAAGGTCACCACCCCCAGCTCCTGCTTCTGTTGCAGGAAGCCGAGAAAGGCCCGTTTCTGAGCCTGCGTCCAGGGCAGACAAGACGGTGGCAGCAGTGACTGCGGCTGGGCTTCTGAGCCCTGCTCTAGACGTGGGTGGGGGGCGTCCCTGCAAAGCCTCTATAATAAAGGGAGAGGGACCACTGGTGACCTAGTGGCTAGGATTCCGGCCTCTCACTGCCATGGCCTGGGTTCAATCCCTGGTTGGGGAACTGAGATCCCATAAGCCGTGCAGCATGGTCAAAAACAAATTTTTTTTTAATTAAAAATAAAATAAAAGGAGAAAGAGGGAACGTCCGAGCAGGTGGTGTTTCCTTGTCTTTCCCCTGGAGCCCATTCCCGCCCGCGGGGTAGAGCTGCCTTCTCTGCAGCGAACCTCTGGGTCCAGGCCCCTCCCAGCCCCGCCCTCACTCAGCCAGGGCCCTGAGGCCAGAGTGCGGGGACTCCGGAACCTCAGCTTGAACTGCGAACTGGGAGGAAAGCGGTGTTGGGATACAGGGGGTGTGGGCAGGGCTCCTGGCCGTAGGTAGCAGAGTGCACTCTGGCTGGTTTACTCCGGAAAGCCGCTTATTAAAGGGCATCCGTCAGCTCCAGGCACAAGGCGGCTCCACAGAGCACCACTGTGGCGGTCCCTTGGCTCAGCACACCCCGGCCCAGGTGACAGCGCTCAGGCCTGGGCATGGAAAACTTGGCCACTGTCCCTCCTGCCACGCCGACGGGTCAGCGGGGTGAGCACCTGCCATCTCCCACTGCCCTGCTGGAACCGGCCCTGCGGGGGGCCGTCCCACCGTCCCGGGGCAGCTCTCCGTCCACGCAGGGCCACTGGCTGTTCCCATTGCCACCACCCCGCCCCCCCTTGGAGCCGGGGTGTCACCTGTTACCCCCGACCTCAGTCAGCCGGGCCCTGGGCAGAGCTCTGGGTACAGGGACAGTGACCCCATGTCCTACAGAGCAGGGGCCCCACGGCCCAAACTCTGGCCACAGCGAGGTGGACACCCAGCCTGGCTCTGGCTCTGGCCCTGCAGCGTCTGGCCTCTGTCACCCGCACCCCAGCCCCCGGGGACGTGTGGAGCTCCTGCTCAGTGGCCGTCTCCACCTTCCACGCCTCCCTCTCAGCAGTGGCCACGCTCCCTGGGTTATCTGGGCCTGGGGAGCGGCGGGAGTCACTGTCATGGTTGCAAACAGACCTCAGAGGCAGCGTTGAAGCTCGCGCTAACCCGGCACTGGCCAGAAGCCTCTTCCACCCACCGCCTTTGTCACCAGCTGGCACTAGGGGCCTTTCCGGCCGCACCTGTTATAGGTGGCGGTGCTCGGGGAAAGTCACAAGACTCAGTATACACTCACGGTCCCTGCCTCGCCCTCCAAAGCACAATCCTGCTTTGCTACAAGCATGCCAAAGATGGATCGTATTATAACCTATCAGCAGGTCAGATGCATTGGTATAGGACCCGCTTCAGAGGCAATCACGCTCCTTGCCTTGGTCAAGCCAAGTTAAGGGACTCAATGGGCAGAGACCAGCCCAGGAAATGGATTCTAGGGCCCTCTTGTCCTGGGATGATCTTGGCCACATCTGTCGGCTTCTGGGCCTCAGTTCCTTTCATCTGTGAATTGAGAGGTTTGGAAAAAACTATCTTTTAAGATGCCACCCAGCCCTGGCAATGAATGGCTCGTGTCAGATTCCGAGAAGTGCAAATTTCTTGCCTGGGAAAAGCCGCCTGGGAACTTATATCCTAAATGGAATTTCTCTTCTTCATCCTCGTTTGTTTTCCAAGTTTTCTATAATAAACAGTTATTGGACTTCCGTGGCCGTCCAGTGGTTAAGACTCTGCCTTCCACGGCAGGGGGTGTGGGTTCGATCTCTGGTCGGGGAACCAAGGTCCTACATGCCGTGGGGTGTGGCCAAAAATTTTTTAAAAAGAGGCCATAATAAGCAGTTATTACTCTTATAATCTGGAGAGAAAAATCTCACATTAAAAGAATAAAAAGCAATGTCCCTTAACTCGCTATTCCTGCCTCCCCACCCCTAAGTGCCTTGGCTTCGTCAAGACTTGAATTTGGAAAAGCCACCTTTTGAGGCCAAAGTCTGGGGGGCCGAGGGGGAATCCGCTGGGTGCAATCAGCTCCAGGCCCTCCGTCTTCTGGTTTCATCCACACGCCTCCCCGCTGGTCCGCAGCTGGCGATGCCCCGTTGTCACTTCCTGCAGTCGACAGTAGGCTCTGTCCCGAAGGGGACAATCCTATGTGAAAGATGGCCTGTGGGAGGCAAGGGTGGGGTGAGACCAGGTGGGAGGTGGCGTGGGTGGAGCTCGGTCAACCAGCCAAAAACAACCGGGCTCAGCAGCCACCGCTGGTCCCCAGGGCTGGAGGCTCCCGTGCCCACCGCGGGGCTGGGGGGATGCATCTCCGTCACTGGCTCAGGGTCCCCCAACTTGCCAAGCCCCTTCCTTGTGAGGGCCGGGACCCTCTGGGGAGGACCCTTCCTCTGCCCATGGCGACCCCATCGGCGCCATCACCTGTCACCAGCTGTGGGTCCAGATCAGCAGTAGAGCCTGTGCAGGCTGACGAAGCAGCTTGCTTTTGTATTAGGAAAACAAAGCGAAGAGAGACCCAACTGTCTTCTTAATATGGACATCAGAAAGGAAAGCTTCAGAGTGGTCGGGGGAGGGAAGACGGTGCAGACTGGCCCCCCGAGGTGGTGGTGGTGCAGGGGCGGGGCGGGGAGGGGGAGGGGTGGGGATGGGTGGTTTTCAAAAGGCAAAGGCAGGTTTAGATAGTTGCTGACAGCTCATCACTCGACCCGCCGGGATTGCTGTTCTTTCTTTCTTCATTCACTCCCACTCTCCCTCTTTAAGTGTTTGCTCAGCATCTGTGGCCACAAGGCACTGAGGGAATACAGAAAGAAACAAAATGAAGTCAGTACCCCCCCAAAAGAGGGTAAATTGTATGGTATGGGAATTACATCTCAATAAAACTGTTATGAAAATGTTTTCTTTGATAGAGCTAAACCCAACAAAGTAGAGATTTGCACACAGAGCTGGTGCAGCGCATCAGGACGCTACGGACCCTGAAGTGCATACAACCCTAAGTTATATGAGCATCACCGATGCCTGGAAAACCGCAGTAACGAACAGGATCTAGTGAGTTACAAGCACGAGAGCAGCTCCGTTTTACAGTAACAACTCTGTGTCTTCTGGGCTGAAGAGCACGTTACAGGGTCGCTCGGCATCTCAGAGACGTTTTTATGTTAAAATGGGTCTTTTATGTTCAAAATAATGGGACATATAGGCAGAGCACAGGATTTTTAAGGCGGTGGGAAAAAGAAAAGGGAATACGAGTTTTTAAGACTGAGAAGCTGTGATCTGGAACCAAACATCACGCCTTCGGTGGAGCCGTTGGCACGTGTGACCGTTTGTGTTTCTGTACCCTCCTCCTAAGCCACGAGGAACAGAACCGCATCTGGGGGGCGTAACCTGAACGGTGCCTGATGGAGTGACAGGAACGGGTGTCAACCGTGACTCCGCCCTTAGCAGCTGGGATGCTGGAAAGCCGCTTCCTCTGAGATGTTTCTCATTTCAGAAAATGCAAACACCGCCTGTCACACAGGTAGTGAAAACCCGATGGACGACGCCTGGAACAGTGTCTGGAATGGAGCAGGCGCTCAGGAGACACTGGTGCCCTCGCCTCCAGCTGCGTACGTGTCCCAGGAAGGGACGCAGGGAGGCTGGAGGGAACTCGGCTCCCTCAGTGAGTAGGCCTGCTCCCAACTTACGGCCTGTATTGACCCTCATGCTGGGCCTGGCCCAGATGCCTGCCCCCGCCCGCCACCAGCCCCTTCCCCCCACCCCTGCCCCAGGGAGGACCACCAGCCCAACATCTGCAGCCCTCAGGGTCACACCACACACCACAGACAAGGGTCATTCGCGTTTTATTTATGACAGCTTCTTAGAACACTCACATCTGGTCCGGGAACAGAAATGTACAGCATGAGGCTTAAATAACTTTCATACACTATGTACAGTCATCAGCAGACGTACAAAACATATATACACCTATGCTACCACCCAGCAGAGGAGCTGAACCAAATGCAACCCTGCGCCCGGGCAGGGGATAGCTAGAAAAGAGCTGGTGGGCAGGGCAGGGCAGGGCTTCACGGCAGGGGTCTTCTCTGACCCCCGGCTCTTCCCCGAACTGTCCCTGCTTCCCTGCAAGGCCCTCGGGACAGGAGTTCCAAGGGATGGACTGGGCTGTGGTGCAGCTGGGAGCTCCTCTGAGCACTGCGGAAGGGGGAGTGAACAAAGATGCCTTAGAAGAATCAGAACTTTCCCTGTCAACTCTATCTTTGCACATCAGAGGGTTGGGAAGGGGTTGGGAGCCAAAAGAGGAGGGGTTGTGGGGGGCAGCAGCCAAGCCCTGGCTGCTTGGGGTGCAAAGGGGCGGATGTGCTGGGTTTGGGCCACTTGGTGGGAAGGAGCTCAGCGCTCTGGCAGGGCAGGCCCTGGCCACACAACACGGTGGTGAGCGCACCGGGCGACGTGGGGATGAACGACCAGGGGGTGTGCCCGCACCCAGCCCAGACCGCTTCAGAGGATGCCCGGGAGCCAGGCCCCGCAACGGTGGGAGAGGCCAGGAATCCCCGACCGTACAGCAGCGCTGCCAGCGTCTCCGCCACACCGGGTGGCGTGAGCAGGTCCTGGTGACAGTCCTCCCTCCAGTGGTTTGTGCTTTAAACTCCCTCCGCCCAAGCCACCCGGCCCCTGGCGGGCAGCAGGGCCGGACCATGCCTGGACCCACACATGGCCTCCCAAGGGGTGGAAGGTGGCACCCTGACCGCCTCAAAGGCTCGGGCGTGCTGGCCTCTCTCAGCCTTCCTCTCTCCTTGGCAAGCTCCAGAGTCAACTCCAGGTGCCTCAGAGGAGCCAGCCCTGCAGATGGAAGTAAACACTGGCCTGGCTAATGCTGAGAGCAGAGGCCTGGCCCAGGACCGCGCCGAGGCGGCCACGGGCAGTGGCCGGAAGATGGTCCCGTCAGGGGAGCTTGCCAGCCAGCTTGAGAGCCTTCCCGGGGCTCAGCCCCGGAACAGGATATGGGTCAGTGGGGCTGGGATGGACCTGGGATCGAGCATTCAACAATTTGGGATGTCGGGGGAAAAGGGTGCCACTCCGGGGCCCCCAGCCCTCCAATGTGGCCTGCCTGCAGGGCCAGCCTCAAGCCTTTGGGTGGGCACAGCAGGGCAGAAGTAGTAGGACGAGTCCCGGAATTAGGACAGGCTGCGGGCCGAGCCCTGTTGGAGCGAGGGCGGCCCCTGAAGTGGGCGTCCTCGGTCTCCCGCTGGGCAGAGCCTCCTGGCCGGGTTTGCCCAGGCCGCCTGCCACCAGCCCTGCCTTGTGCTCAAATCACAACCATTTTGTGCTTCCACATTGAGGATGCTTGTGCATCGAGGGGCGCTGGGGGCCCCCCAACCATGGACCCAACCCATTCCCGAAGGAGCAGGCAGACTTCAGTGCTCTGGAGCACAGCTGGGAAAGGCTCCAGAGACCTCAAGTTCAGAGTCAGTGCTTCCCGCCAGGACAGCAGAGCCAGCCTGCCATGAGGTAGCTGACCCGTAAGAAACAGCAGAAAAGGGGCAGGGACGCTGAGCACCTCTCGCGGGCCAAAGGGCCCATCTTGTGCAAGGACAGGCCTGCAGCCGCTGCCCAGTGGCCCCAGGCTGAGGCCTCCAGTCTTTTGTGTTTCTACAGTTTGTAAACAGTCATGCAGATTCTTTCTTACAGGAGGCAAGGTTGAAGATTTCTGTTGAGGTGGGTGGAGGGCTGGGGCCCAAGAAGAGAATTGTACCCACTTCTGAGTGGCTGAGGGGGCTCCTGGCACCCCTGGGATGGCCCAGCAGGAGGGATTTCCAGTCCTGAAGACACTGTCCCGGCTCTGGGCGTGTCCCTGCTGCACGTCTGCTCCCCCAGTGTCGACCCCAAGTCCAGCAGGGGCCCTCACGGCAGGACGGCTTTCTGAGCTGGGGGGCAGCTCGGAGCAGTGGGGAGGGGCACCGAGGAGAGAGCACAGGGCCACCTCCGGAAGATCCAAAAGTCACTGCGTCCTCTGAACAGAGCTGGGGCTCCCGGCCCTCAGACTGAGTGAGGCCAGGAAGCACAAGACCAGTTAAGCATCAGAGAAAGTGTGTAAAAAGAAAAAGAATGCCGATTTTACAACATCCTGGGAGCGGGGAGTCCACGGCCCCAAGGAAAGGAGAAACTCAGTGGAGTCCATCCTCACCGCTGGCCCTACAGGGAGAGACCCTGGCCCGTGCCAGTTAAGGCTTGAACGCAAGTCTCCTGAATAACCAGGGAAAGACGCCGGGGGCTCTGCCTGGCCGGGGTGAGATGCAGGGGGACTGGGGAGGGCGAGGCCGGGCGTGCCGTCCAAGCCCCTTCACGGTGGACAGTCTTCCGAGCTGCTTCCTACGTGGCCCACCCGGGGCTCTGGGAGTGGGGACAGCGGGCAGGAGACCCCGCGGGTGAGAAGACACATGTGGCTCTGCGGGCATGGCTGGTGTAAGGCTGCCCGGGGCGGGTGCCAGGCCCCGGCGTAGGAAGGCACTGACGCGCCAAGCGGCCGGAGGCGGGGGCACTAGAGCGGCCCCCGGGTGAGGTCGGGGACGGGCCCAGGCTGCAGAGTCAAAGGGGCGCCGCCCTCCTCTGCAAAGCAAATGGGGGGGCGGCCCTGGAGGGCGGGGGGTGGATCCCCTCCGGGACCCCTGGCCCCTAAGAGCTGAAGGAACAAGCTTGTGGGAAGAAACTTCAAGTCAGTTTCCAGGAGGCAACAGCAAAAATAAAAATAAAAAATAAATAACTGAAGGACACTGACCATCTCCCCAAAGGAATCTTTCTAGCAGCTCCACCGTGGCCCCGTCAGAAAGGGACCCAAGGAATTGCTGGGGTCCACGAGGAGTGGCCACTGGTGGCCGCGGGGCTAAGGTCAGCTGCGGGGCCAGCTGCCTACACCTGGTTTCCATGGTTACCTGAGGGCTATCTTTCTGGGCTCAGAGGCAGGTGCAGTGGCTGGGCCAGAGGATGTAGGGGAGGCCTGCTGGCCGGAGGGGCACGGCGAGGGCTGCCCCACCTCCAGGACAGGCCCCCCGGGCCAAGGCTGGAGGAAGGGCGTGGCCAGCTCGGCAAGAGAACACAGGGACAGGTTGGGGGGCGGGGCAGGCTGCAGGGAGAGAAAGGAGGGGAAACGCCCTTTGGCTTCACAGCTTAATTAACTCCCCGACCTCCCTGTCCCCAAGAGGGGGGAGGGGGCAGTATCCCGTGGGAAGGTCAGGGAGAGGAAGGCGGGCAGGAGGGCCACAGCCTCTGTCCCCCGGGCGCCGCCCCGCTGGGCCCCAGCTTCCCCTCTGTGCATCCCGGCTGCTGGGCCGAGGGTCAGGCTGTCCTCTGAGCTCACTCCTAGTGGGGGCCGCTGGGTACCAGGCGCCGAGCACTCCAGAACTTCACTGTCAGGTCACTGGGCGGAGCAAGAGAGGACTGGTCAATTCTTGAAGAGGGCACGGCTGGCCACCCCCGAATGAAGCATGGGCCAGATTCCCCAACTTGCCAGGCAGGGCTGGGGCCCAGGGGCAAGCGTTGCTTAGGCCGAGGGCGGCTGCGGGGGTGGAGGGGTGCTGGGCAGAGGGAGAGGCCTGTGGTCACCAAGGCCCCCCAGGATTCTTAGCACGGGTTCTCTCCGTTGCTGCTATTTTGTTTTGTCTTGTCCAGGCCCGAATGCTCCCCCTCTGCTCTCTGCCACCTGGCACCCCTCTCCTGGGGGTCTGTCCCCCGTCCATGCTCGGAGGAAGAGGGCAGGCGGGGCACTCTCGGGGCGGGCGGGATACGGGGGGTGGAGAGGAGGGAGGAGGAGTAAAATAATCTCGTACCGTTAAGAAGCAGCTCAGATCGAAGTGGAGAAAGAGGGGAGAGGAAAGGGGGAGGATGAGAGAGGAGATGGGGGCGGGGAGGGTGGGGGGCGGAGGGGAGAGCGGCAGGGGCGCGGGGGTCAGGGCAGGGTGGTGGCTCGGCCCTTTATGGCCAGGACTCGGCGAGGAAGGCAGGGGGTGAGTCCAGGAACGTAATTCCACACCTTGACCCGGCAGTCACTGCGTGGGGAGAGGCAGGGGGAGGCGGAGACAGGGGAGGCGGAGACAGGGAGCGGGGTCGGAACAAGAAGGAAAAAGAAGAGGCCGTCTGAGCAGCTGCCCCTGGGACACAGGGCCTGGGCGCCCCCGGATGGGAC
Source organism: Hyperoodon ampullatus (assembly GCF_949752795.1). NCBI lineage: Eukaryota > Metazoa > Chordata > Mammalia > Artiodactyla > Ziphiidae > Hyperoodon > Hyperoodon ampullatus. The sequence continues at coordinate 197,010,533 of NC_136915.1, forward strand.
CGGAGCTGGGGCTGAGGGAGGCGGGCTGCTCTGTGGTCTGAGACACCTGCACAGGGGTCAGGGGCAGGAGGGGCTGGGACACAGGGGGTGGTCCCAGCCTGGGGCCCAGCATCCCCCGTGGGCGCTCCGTGAAGGCGGGCTCAGGCCAGGGGCGCCGTGGGGTCTGCTCCACGCCCTGGCCGCGGGGACAGCGCCCGGGACAGGGTGGGGAACAGGAGCGGAGCTCTCTGCCCGGCACCCACCTGGAGGCGCTGAAGATGTGCCTGGTGTTGGTGCACATGGCATTGATGGGGCTGTCGTGGCCCTTGATCTCGCCAATGGGCGTGAAGTTGTCGACGTTCCAGACCTTGATGACGCCTGCGCGGCAGGCGCTCAGCAGCATGGGGCGGCCGGGGACGAAGGCCAGGGCGCACACCCAGTCCTTGTGCGCCGTGGGGATTTGCTGCGGGAGGAGCGAGCCGTGAGGGCGGGAAGCGGGGGCCCTGCCCCAGGCTCTAGAGATGAGTCCCTCATTCCTGCTCCCATGCTCCACCCTGAGACCCTGCACTGGTACAGAGCCCTTCAGCCCTCAGAGGGGTCGGAAGAGAAGGGGGCGACTGGTCAGACCGGGGGCTGAGAGCAGACCCTTCCTGAGAGCTGCTGCCTGAAGGCAGATGGTGGAGGCAGGAGAGGGCGCCGGCCGGGGTGGGGCACAGGGGGGAAGAGGGTGCCGGCCGGGGTGGGGCACAGGGGGGAGGAGGGTGCCGGCCAGTGGGGGGACACAGGGGGGAAGAGGGTGCCGGCCGGGGGCATAAACACAGGTGGGGAAGAGGCTGCAGAACTGGCAGGCTTGGGGAGCTCTGGCCCAGGACACAGGGCCCCCAAGCCCTGCCCAGGGACCGCCTCTCCGCATCCCACCCCTCCCGCCCCCACTACACCTGCATGAGCTCCTGCTGCGCCAGGTCCCACTTCTTGACGCCATTATCCCGGGAGCCGCTGAACAGGACGTCCCCCTGGATGGCCAGACACTCGATGCCATCGTAGTGCGGGGGTTCGAAGTTGTGGGTGGGGCCAACAGTGCCCGTCACACACTCACCCAGCTGAAACATCTGCGGAAGAGGGGCGGGAGGGAGGTCGGGCGCCTCACCAGGCTGGGGGTGAGCTTCCCGGGGGACAGGAACTGGGGGCAGGGAGGCTGACTCAAGGTGGGTTTGGGGTGTGAGCCTCCTATTAAAATTTTTTAATTTTTTAATAAATAAATATAACACTGCTTGTACCTTAAATAAAAACATTCATCATAACCCCACTACCCTCTTTCCCTTTCTATCCACTGCTTCCCAGCCTCCGACCCTGTACCTACACTTGCAATGACACAACCAGGGAGCAAACAGCATCAGTGCTGACTTGTGCTTTGTGGGTTTTTTTCATATTTATTGTGTAATCACTTGTACTGCATCCCATCCTGTGGGTTTTCCCTAATTTACGTGACTGTTTTTTACTACCCGTAGACATTTAGGTTCTTTCTGATTTTTCAGCATGTACAAAATCACGCTGCAATCTTGACCTTCTGCACAGACCTGGCTCCTTGGGGGTGATTTGTCAGCGTAAATCCCCAGGGGTCTCATTATTTTCTATGAGTCCCAAGGCAGTGGAGGGAGAGGACCGAGGTACGGAGAGTGGGAGGAGAACAGAGCCGCCACCGAGCCGGGCCTCAAGGTCAAGGTCAAGGACTTCTCCATACCTTAACGTAGTGGTCCTTGGAGCCGGTCACCACCAGGTCGTGCTGGCTGGTGGTCTGGGCGACCGTCAGGCACATCACAGGGCCGATGTGGCCAGTCAGCTTGCCGACCGGCTGGAACCTGTAGGGGAGGAGAGGCCCAGCCGGGGGTGGGGGGTTGGATCGGGGGGACCCTGGGGTGGGGTTGGGGGTCCACCCTGGGGTGAATACGCCAGCCAGGGGACTATCCCCCCTGAGAGCAAGATCGAGACCCAGGCACGAGCCGCCTGCAGCCCGGGGCCGCCCCGGGGGTCCCCCGCCCCTGCCCGGGCCCCTCCCCGACCTGTTGAGCTCCCAGATGCGGACGGCATTGCCCGAGGCGGCATACAGCATGCTGCCCGAGGGGCTGAGGGCAATCTGGTTGATCTGGTGCTCTCCCTGGGCGCTGGTGATGGTGCGGGTGGACGCAGCCGCACAGGCGTCCCCTGAGACCACCTGGCCTGAGGACCTGCCCGTGAGGGAGAGAGGCAGGCTCAGAGGTGAGGGCTGGGCTGTCGCTCGCGGGTCTCCTGCGCTGGGTCCTGGCTCCTGCCGCGCCACCAGTGCAAGCCGGGCGGGACGACTCACGTGAGGGTCCGGACGCACTTGGCCGAGTCTCGGATGTCCCACACCTTGATGTAGGAGGTGGACACGGAGAACACGAGCCCAGAGAGGCTGCAGTACTTGATGGAGACCACGTTGCTGGGGTGACCCTTCAGAGCCGCGATCTCCTGCCCCGTCACCAAGTTCCACATCTTACAGCTGCGGTCTGCGAGAAAGCGGGCATGAGCAGGGGACAGTCGTCATGGCCGGGGCCTGGGGAACTCCCGTCCCCACAGCCACCGGGGCCGCCAAGGCCAGGGGAGGTGGTCCAGGGTTGCCCAGGGGACGGGGTCTGGGGGCGAAAACGTGCTCCCGCCTGCTCCCGTGGTGCACGGATGAGCCCGGCACTTCCCACCAGGGCTTCTCGGGCAAACGCCCACCAACGCCAGGTTCCCGGAGCATCGCCGGGGCGCAGGGGCTGGAGTAAAGCTCCCGTGCCTGCCAATCGCTGACCAAATTAACAAGCGATGGCAAGCAAGTCTCGGGGGAAAACCTGGATCCAGTCAACCTCACCTAGATTCACAGCCCTCTCCCTCCTGCCTCGCAGGTACGTGTACACACATTTCCCGTTTCTCTATTAGCTGTGCCTCCTGCACAGCTGCTCTCCCTGACGGAAGGTAACGTTTTCTGACTGTCGCTGGGATTAAGGAATCGTAGGAAGTGCGCAGCCCTAAGTGCTGGGGTCGGGGAGGGGCTGAGATGAGCAAAGGCGGGGCACCTGACACGCTTCCTGGAGTTCCGGAGGCAGGTCTGGAAGGAGGTACTGGATGGAGACCCCAGAGCCAGCTAGGAGGGGAGGCCCGGGGTGGGGAGCCCTGAGCCCCGGCAGGAGACCCCACCTCCTCAACCTGGCGGCTGTGATCCCGTCTCCTGGGCAGCCCGCTCTGGCAAAGGGGGCCCTGACCCCACCTGGCCAGTCCGGGTTCCGCCCACCTTTGGACCCTGTGAAGAGCAGCTCATCCGTGGCGTCCAGGCAGAGGATGGGCTTGGTGTGGCCCTCAGCCATGGAGACGCACTGCAGCGGGGCCGTCCGCGCGCCCCTGGCTCCTCCGACCGGGGTGATGATGCCCCTTCCCAGGAGAGAGGGAGAGAGGCGCCCGTCAGCCCGGGACCGCGGCCAGGCTGAGCGAGGCTTCCGGGTGAGGGACAGGCGCGGGGGCACTCGGGCTGTGGCAGGGGCTCCAGCCACAGCCCCCCAGGTCCGAGAGCCGCACAGACAGGGGCCTGTGGTGCAGCCTCTCCGTCGCCATCCTGAGCACTTCTGGGGAGCAAGCCTGGCCAGGTACGGCCGGGGGCCCAGAACACGCGGAGTCCCCTCCGACGCCTGCCTGACCCAGAACCCAAGACGCACACGCCCCCAGGCCCCAGCCGGGCGGGGCAGAGGCCCCAGAGCTGGATGGGCTCCTCCAGCACCTCGGTGCCCACAGGGAGGGTGGAGGAGTGCAGAGAGGGAGGGCGCCCAGGCCGCCACGCCGGGGCAGAGACGCGCGCATGCAGGCGTGCACGTCACCTCCACCTGGGCCCCTTTGGACCAGTGTGGTCAGATCCGTGACTGCCATCTGCAAAGGACTAAGTCCCTCTGGGGAGCCCTGCTCAGCTCTGTGGGAAGAAAGTGCAGGCCCCTGTGGGGAGTGGAGCTGGTATGGCCCCCCCTCCGCACAAACACTCAGAGACCAAGGACGCCTGTCCTGAGCGGACCTGAGGACTTCGCTATACACCAGCCTCCTGGAGGGCCTGAGGATGAGGATTTTTTCCCCACTGAGGGTCTCTGGGAACCAGCCCCTGGCCAAGCCACGTGCACGTCTGAAACATGGCCGATTCTTTCCAAAGACGGCGCCGCCCCCGTGGTCGAGAGCGTCTGACGTGACCAATGTCCTGCCCTGCCCGCAGCTTCTCAAGAGCCCCCGGACTCCACCGGCATCCCCAAGGACGGCGGTCGGACAGGCCCAGCTGTCCCCGGTGTCGCAAGCACACGAACAGCCCCACCCCCCAGCTCCCCGCTTCTGACGATGGCTTGGGCCCAGGGGAAGGAGCCGGGGAAGGAGCCCAAGACAGCAGTGGGAAGACCCCAAGTTAAAAGGATAACCCTCCGCCCACGGGAGGGGCCAGGGGGTGGGGGGGTGGCTGGCAGCCTTGCAGCCAGGGGCGTCACCCCCGGGGGCAGGGACAGTGAGTGGCGGTCGCCCCGGAAGAGCAGGGGGAGCCCTCAGCCCAGGGTGGTCCTTTCCCAGCCGGGGCTCAGGCCCACCAGGTCCTGGGACTTGCCTCTTGTTACGGGCAGCGGGAGGGGTGTGTGTGCGCATGCGCGCGTGCGTGTGCGCGGGGCTGGCTGGTACTCCTGGCCTTCGGGCCAGGAGATGTGGGCAGGGCCACTTGTCGTTCAGGGCCAAGGTCGGTGAGGGAGCCCCCGACACAGCTGAGTAAAAGCCGGGACACTGAGCACGCGCGGCCCTCCAGCAGCCTTTCTCCAGGGGTCCGGCCCCCCAGGCTCCCGTGCCCCCCACTGCCACCCAGGGACAAGCCACCAGCAGCCATACCCTCCCGAGCCCCCAGCTCCAGCCTGGCGCAGTCAGAGGCCACGAAGCACCCACGAGAGAGGAACCAGGGGTGAGAGGGCAGGACGGGGTCTGGGGGAGCCACGGAGAGGAGGGGCCGCATGCTGAGGCCAGGGTGCGGGAGGGGGACAGACAGGGAGCAGCGAGCCGTTCTGTGTACCTCAGGACCTCCGACAAAGAGGAGTCGCTGTCATCAGACCTGGGGGCAGAAAATTAGCTGGATTAGGGGGAGGGAGGGACACACACGAGGGAGCACAGGCGGCAGCAGCGTGGGGGGGTCAGAGGGCGGTTATGCTCTGCAGGGGAGCGGAGAGAGGAGAGGGCGGCGGGCCCGAGGGCGGCGGGGAGGAGGCGGGGCGGGCCTGAGGGCGGCGGAGAGGAGGCGGGGCGGGCCCGAGGGCGGCGGAGAGGAGGCGGGGCGGGCCCGAGGGCGGCGGAGAGGAGGCGGGGCGGGCCCGAGGGCGGCGGAGAGGAGGCGGGGCGGGCCCGAGGGCGGCGGAGAGGAGGCGGGGCGGGCCCGAGGGCGGCGGAGAGGAGGCGGGGCGGGCCCGAGGGCGGCGGAGAGGAGGCGGGGCGGGCCCGAGGGCGGCGGAGAGGAGGCGGGGCGGGCCCGAGGGCGGCGGAGAGGAGGCGGGGCGGGCCGGGGAGCTCGGGGCGGGGAGGGCAGAGGGGAGACGGGCCTGGCTGGTCCCAGGATCTCGGCTGCCTCACTGCACAAGCTGGGGGCCCCCTGCCCCCTGAGCGACGCTGTGCCTCCTCCCACCCCTCCCAGGAGCAGGCCTCTCCCAGCAGTGCTTCAGGGACCTGCTGATCCCCAAGCACTGGCCCCACGAGCCGCTGGACGGTGCCCGGGAGCTGCCTCTGCACACACATGGGCCCGACACCCCGGCCACCGGGCAGGACCGGGGTCTGGAAGCCCCCGGGGCTGGGATACCAGGGCCCCACCCAGAGCTGCTGAGAGGGACCTGTGACTGTCAAGGTGTGAAGGGCCCCTGGCTGGCAAGGGGGTCCCCTGGCTGGCATAGGGGGCACCCTGGCTGGTGTGAAGGGCCCCTGGCTAGCATGGGGGTCCCCAGGCTGGCATGGGGGGTCCCCTGGCTGGCGTGGGCCGGGCTCGGTGCTGTCCTCCCGCAAGGGGGGGCCAAGGCAGGTTTGGGGCAGGAGCGATGTTTTGCCTCTGTGAGGAGAGGTGATGCAGGCAAGGCCTAGCGCTTTGTAGCCTGGGCTCCGCCAAAGGACAGAGGAGCTGTTAGAGCCGAGGGGAGCCCTCCGGGGGCTGCAGGAAGTTGGGTGTCGGGGGTGCCCAGCAGTGTGGGGGGCCCGGAGGGGAGCACAGGAGGGCGGGGCCTCTCCCTTCGCCCACGCGGAGGCCCACAAGTCAGAGATCCCAGGTTTGGGCCCAACTCGACCGCTTTCTAGGTGCCCCGGGGCCTCTGAGCCTCATCTCCTCTTTGTAAAACAGGGAAGACAGTCCTCACGGCTGGTTTATATACTTCCAGCGGAATCACGTGTGTGCAAGCCTGGGGCGGCGCTGGGGGGCGGTGCCCACCGCACTGGGAGGTGAGTGTCCAGCGAGAGTGGGCAGTAGGGGTGAGCTGGCCCCACCATGTGACAGAAACGGGGTCTCCTTCTGCAGGGACCCTTCACAAGGGCGCTGGGGCGTGGCCTGAGCATTAGCGGGGGCCGGGGGGGGTACTGTGCGTGACTGAAGCCGAAGGAAGGGGCTTCAGAGAAGAATCAGAATCAGCAGAGGAGGCAGGGGCAGCTCTGGGTAGGCCCATGGGGTGCCCGACTGCCCGGGCCTGGCCCCGTGGCTTCCTTCGTGCCCTCTCCTGCGGTCCCCACACGCTCAGGGGACGGGAGGGGTCCACAGTCAGCACAGAAAGGGCAGAGGTGCCGGGAGAGGGGCCAGCGCAGCATGCCTAGGGTCTCCCCGCTGCCCGCCTGCCTGCGGCGAGGACCCGCCCGCAGCCTCCCTGTCCCCTCTGCGCCCCCCGCCCCCCGGTGCCCGGCTCTTACTTGTCCAGCGCTGACCCTTGGCTCTGGTTACTGGTGAGACGAGAGAAGACGTTTCGGTCATTCCGGGGCCGAGTGGGAGGGGACGAGGGGGGCGTGAACCCCACGTCTGTGGACCTGGCAGGTGAGCAGGACAGGGCAGCACCCGTTAGTAACCGCACCTCTGCCCAGGGGCATGCACACGCGGGGTCACCTGCACCGCCTTCCGTCTGGCTGTAAGGCCTGCAGGGCAGGGGGTCCTACGGCCCAGCTCCTGCTTAGCCCCCAGGGGCTGGTCCTGGTGATCCGTGGGTTCCACATTTGGGAATTAATTCACCTGCTCACCAAAGCCTATCTGTCAGCCCCAAACAGTACCCGCAGGGTATGAGGACCCAAGCGCACATCTTCCCAGCTGAGGTCAAAAGCGGTGGCCCTACCTCCCTCACAGTGCACACAGCGCCTTTTGCAGTCTATTTAGTGTCCTGCTTTTCATATTTTTGTGCTTTTTGGTTGGTGATTTCAGTGTTTAAAATGGCCCCGAAGATGGTGATGCAGGGCCACCTGGCATCCTGAGCTCAAGGAAGCTGGGACGTGATTTACAGAGAAAATACGTGTTAGATGAGCTTCATTCAGGCGTGAGTTCTAGGGCTGTTGGCCCTGAGTTCAATGTTAATGAGTCAACGGTACATATTGGATTAGGTGTCTTTAAACAGAAACTCACATGACGGGTTGATGAAAATGCTGGGACCAGAGGCCCCCAGGAGCCCAGCCCTGTATTTCCCGGGAACAACGGCTCAGGATTCGCTAAGTCATGTTCACAGTGACTTGACAACACAACTGCCACAGACAGCGTGACCCGATCTCCAGGGAAGAGTCCGAGGCCTCAGGGCACCACCCCTTCCAGCACCCACGACCCTGCTCTTTGGAAGGTGGTCCTCAGGTTCAGCCCATCCTCCTTCCCTTTGGAGGGTCCTCACGATTCCAGCCTACATTCCGCCCAATTGCAACTCAGTGTGTTCTCTCTGTCACGGGGGGCGGGACGGTCTGTGGGGCCCCGGGTGCGCAGATGCCCTTGCAACTCCTCCCACCACAGGCCCATCTGCAGCCACGGCCATGGGCGGCTGGACCGGAGGGAGGGACAGGAGCATGTCCCCCTCCCGACAAGGCAGGTGCATGAGGTCATCCTGAGCCCCTGCCCTTCTACTGCTTCGCTGTGTGACCTGGGGAGGCCACCAAACATCTCTGAAAATTAAGGTGACCCTGAGAGGCATCAGGATACCCGAAGAAGCCCGTGGGGCCCCATGAGTGGCTGGCTGGCTGGGGACTGTCCTCGGTCCTGCGTCCCCTCCCGGGACTGTCCTTACTCACCTACACTCCGCCCACAGAACAAGACCTTGAAAGGGGCTGAGGCCTTCCAAGGACCCCTGGCCGTGAACGGGGCTGAAGCCCACTGGTCCTGTGACCAGTCCAGGCCACTGCAAATCCGCCCACGCTGAGCTCACGGCAGCCGGCAGCTTTTAGCAGCGGCCTTGGCCACCAGCTCAGGTGCTCATGGAGAGATTGTTTCCTGAGCCGCAGCTGACAAAGTGAGGAAGGGGCCGTGAGGGGAGCCGAGCGGGGCCGGATGAAAGTGTACACGACGGTCTACAGCGGGCCTCCCAGCGATTCCCGCCCCCAGGGTCTAGAACACGTCCTCACCTGACGGGCTGCCCTCGGTCATATGACTTCCTCCGGGTCAGAGGGGACGTCTCCGCTCCTCGAGACTGCCGGGGGCTGGAACGCAGGGTCCCATGAGGCCCAGGCCCACCTCCCGGTCCCACCCATCCCCCCACCACTCGGCGCCCTCCTTACAAAGTGCTCCCTCTGGTGGGTAGGCTGATGGTCCGAGAGACCTTGTCCCGGTAGTAGGGGTCTCGGACGGAGAAGCCCACTGCGTCCTCTTTGATCTCCACGAGGGAGGCCAGGGACTTAGTGATGTTCTTGGTGGACACGTCCAGAGGGGGGCCCAGGCACTCGGCAGACACGGCCTTCATCTGGGCGGACAGCTTGGGCTCACCCTGAGACAGGAAGGGCTGGGTGGGCCCACTGCCCAAACGCGATGGCACAGAACGGGGAGCTGGGGAATTCCAGCGGGGAGATGTGCCGCCGGCCTGAGGCAGAGGAGGTGATGGAACGGCCCCGGCAGACACGGCCCAGGCACGTCTCCCGAGGCTTCTGGAGAAGCCAGACCAACAGGAGATGCCTCTGCTGCCTTTCTTTAGACGTCGCAAACGGAATGCCAGGCCGACCTCTGCTGCTCACCAGCTAATCAGTTACTCAGGCTGTGCACAGGGCACCGCTCCCAGCCTGCAGGGCTCTCCCCTCTCTTTAGTGAGTCCTGTTTCGTGGTTCTGTCTAGTCTAGTAGCTGCTCCCTCAGTGTCAGACAGACTCCCTCCCTGCTGAGTCAGTAATCCGCACACACAGTAACTAGACATCCAGGGCTGGTCTTTGACTCAGATCCGGAGGCAAAGTCTTGGTGGGGAAGAGGGTGAGTTCTGACGACGAGGCCTCGGGCTATGGTGATGTCACTCCACCCACTTCAAAAGGAATGGGCTGTAACGGGTCACACATGTGGGCACCCCGACCCTTTCCAGGTTAGACCCTTCTTGGCCGCCTCATTCCAGCTGGAGGCAATACTGGGTTGGGGCCGACAGTAGGGGTAGAGCCCCAGGAAGGTGGAGCCCACCCGCCCCCGGCCGCCTTCTGGTGGGGCTCACCTTGAACTTGAAGTCGTCATGGCTGGTGGAGCCTTTCATGCTGAACGACTGGGAGAAGCTAAGGAAAAAGCAGAGGAGGGTCAGGATGCCGACAGCTGATGTCCCGGCTCCCTGGGACTTAGGTTCATGGGTCCCAAACAGCCCCCAGGCCCAGGCTCAGCCCTCGACCCTCCGGCAACCCCCCAATCCAGCCCCAGGCACATGCTCGCTCCCAACCTGGAAACTCACCTCCCCTCCGAGAACTCAGACACCTCCTCATCTGTGCTGGCGTAGCCGTTCTCTGCCGGGGAGGAGGGAGCCGAGGGGTGAAGCCACGACCCCTCACCCTCCCTCCCACCCCTCACCCTCTGGGATCGGACCGTGGCTTCCGGGGAGCCTCGGGGAGGGAGGGTCTCTCAGGCGGGAGGCAGGGAGCCCTGGGGGTCCCTGGGGGCCCCGAGGCCTGCCCCCCGCCCTGTACCCTGCTGCACGTTGTGGATGAGGGCCTGCAGCTCGGGATGGGCCTCGGCCTTCTCGCGTAGGGCGTCGAGCAGCAGGTGGTTCTGGGAGGGGCCCGCTATGTCTGTCTGCCTGAGCCGTCCCTCCAGCAGCCGGATCTGGGCCTCCTTCTGGGCCACCTGCAGCCCCTGAGGGCGGGGAGCGAGGAGGCCTGGGGTTACCCCTCCCGGCCTGGGGCTGGGGGGTCCCTGTCACTGCCCTCCCAGGAGCTGCTCCCAACCGGCCACCTCCTCGCTAGCTCCCAGGCCCCAGCCTGTGCCCATCACAGACCTGCGATGCACCCCAGCCCCCTTAACCTCCCCCCCATCCACGCTGTAGGACACACTTCCTGTTATGGGCAGAATCGTGTCCCCAGAACGCATATGCAGATGCTGTAACCTCCAGGACCTCAGAACGTGACTGTGTTTGGAGATGGGGTCTTCAGGAGATCATTAAGTTAAAACGAAGTCTCTAGAGGGGGCCCTAATCCCTGCGACCAGTGTCCTTATAAGAGGAGGAAATCAGGACACAGACACACACAGAGGGAGGATCTCAGGAAGGGAGAGGCCGAGTGTACAGGCCCAGGAGAGAGGCTCAGAGGGACCCGCCCCGCCTACACCTCGATCTCTGACCCCAGCCTCCAGGACCGGGAGCAGTAAACATCCGCTGTTGAAGCCCCCCGTCTGCGGTGCTGGACCCGGCAGCCCCGGCAGCCCCGGCAGCCCCGGCAGAGGAACACGCTCCCCTGCGTGGCGACGCAGAGCTGCGAGGGCTCCCTGGGCGGGTGAGGGGTCAAGGAGGCCAGGCCCCTGCCGCTTACCCGAGTTGCCCCGCAGGCACAGACCCCGGGGGAAGGAAGTCCCCACGGCCAGCGCTCTGTCAGGCAGAGGGGACAGGGGACCGACACAGGCCAAGGGATGCCTTCTGCTCCTGCACGATGCCACTGGCCCCACTCCTGGGTGGAGCATGTCTGTCTGTTCCTGTTGCCCCACCGGAAACGCGCGCGCACACACACACACACACACACACACACGCACACACACGCTGCCCCCTCCACCTCCGCGGGCTCAGGCCCGGCCCTGCTCTGGATGGGCTCACACCAGACGCCAGGGTCGCCCCCGACGGAGGCCCTGCTGTGTGCCAGGCGTCACGCCAAGCCTCTGGCCCCGTCATCTCGTTAAAGCCGCGCGCGCGCAGCAAGCCGTCATCCCGCTTTACAGTCTCGGCGCTCACCGGCGCCTGTGAGGGACGCTGCCGGGCGCCCGGCCGGGCCCTGTGCTTCACCTCAAGGGCGGGTCCTGGGGCTGCCTGCCCACCGGCCCGGCAGGAGGCGAGCCACGGCCTACCTTGTCGATGGACGCCTTGAGGAAGTTGTCTAGCAGGAGGCGGGCTTCGGCCAGGGAACAGGAGCTGATGACCACCGACGTGTCTGTGGAGTCCAGCTCCTCCTGGACCGGGAGGCGGGGGGCCCGCGTCAGCAGGGCTGCCCCGCCCCGGGCCCCGGCGCCCTCCCGCTGCCCCGCCCACGGGCACCTTGGTCTCTTCCAGCTGCACGATGGTGGCCTGGCAGTCGCCGATGCTGTCGTTGATGTAGTCGATGTTGGCCGCCAGCACCTCGATCTCCTCTGCCAGCTCCTGCAGCCCCTTCTCCTCCTCTGGGCTCTCGGCCTGCAGCCGCTCCCGCTTCCTCCTCAAGGCCTCCTGCAGGAGGGACAGCTCCTCCCTTTTCTGGGGGGAGGGAGGAGGCCTCAGGCTGCTGCGCCGGCCCGGCAGGCCCTGCCCGCAGGGAGGAGGGGTGGGGGTGGGGGTGGGACACAGCCGGGCGGGGTGGGGCCCACCTTGATGAGCCGCTCCATGTCAGCCTCCAGGTTGACGATGGTCATCCTCTGCATGACGATGTCGACGATCCTCCGCTCCAGCGACTGCCACTTGAGCCTGGCAGCCTTACTGAAGCTCTGGCTGGCCCCCTTCTTCTGGAATTTCTTTCTGGGGGGCAGAGGCAAAGGGGTGGGGGCAGGACCACCCTCAGCCCCTGCAGCTGCGTGGAGACCCCGACCCAGAGCCGATGGCCAAGGGGACCCTGGCGCTTGCCCCTCCCGGGTGCTCCCGGCCGCCTTACCTCACAGGGCGGCCGCCAGACACGGTGGGCATGGGGTGGTTCCCCAAGAAGTGGCTGAATTTGTGGTCCCACTGGCGCACGATGCTGGAGACGGAGCGCGCCCCCGATTCGGCCTCGGACGAGGTGGTGCTGGCCGACACCTCGGCGCCCGAGTCCAACATGGGTGGCTTTGGTCCCACTCGGCCTGCCACCCGCTCAGACATAGGCTTGGCCAGACGCCTCAGTGCAGTAACCTGGGGGCCCAGAGGAGCGGGACCCAGTGGACAGGGTGCCCCCAGCCCGCGGAAAGGCCCAGGTTGGGGCGCGGGGCAGGGAGAATACAGGGCCGCTCCGTCCTGGCCTGGGTTTGGGACTGAGAAAGGTCCAAAGGGTCTCCAACGTGAAATGGACACACAAGAGGCTCCCCGTCCTTTTTAAAAGTTAACCACTGCGGCAGGCATCTGGACCAGAGCCTGCAGCCCACCCCCAACCTCAGCACTCTAGCTGAGAAAGGCCCTCCCGCGGGGGCCTCCCCAAGTCAGCACGTGGCCAGGGGGAGCCGGGGCCACAGGGGGGCTGCTCTCAGGACAGGGGGGCAGGGCAGGGGCCGCGGGGGAGGGGCCGGGCTCACCTCCTGCGTTTTCCTCCTCAGGACCATTTCCTGCTGCCGCTTCTGGGACTCCAGAGCTCGGATCTGAAACTGTGGGTGAGAGGAGAGGCTGGGGTCTACACTCGGGCCCTAAGCCCATTCTACCCGGGCTGGCCCTGGAGGTGAGCGCCTTGTGCAGCTAAAACTCGCCGGTAAAGGGGACCCAGCGTTTGGGTCCCTTTCTCCACAGGGACACGTCTCTCGGCCTCTTCTCCCCACCACGGGCGGGGAGCCTGGAGCGGAGGGCTGGAAGCTGCTGGTGACCTGGGCGGGGTGCTACCCCGCGGTGGGCTCGAGGCCTGGCTCGGAAGCCCACAGGGACCGGGCTGGGCTCCTGCAGCCGTCCTGCCCTCCCGCCTAGGGCCGACCCTCTCCTCTAAGCGCCACCGTCACCACTTAGGCCTGCGTGGTCAGGAGGGGCGGCCGGGCATGCAGGGGGGCCGGGGGCCCGGGGAGCCTCGGGGCCGCCCTCACCTCCTGCCTCCGCTGCTCCTTCTTGAGCTGCGCGATCTCCCGGTTCCGCTTGGTCTCCGCCAGCCGCCGCCGCTGTTGCTCCTCCCGCATCTGCTTCATCAGGGCCACCTGGGACGGGGAGGGGAAGTGGGTGTTGAGGGGAGGCCCGAGGCCTGCGCGGAGGGGCTGGCTCGGAGGATGCCAGGCAGGGGTGGAAGCCACCAGGTGGCAGTGCCTCAGGGGGTCTGGGCCCACCTTGTCCACAGGAGTTGAAGGTGTCCCACCACCTGGGCAACCTACCGAAAGGAGCGGCCTGCCAGCCCAGCCGTGCAGGGGAGACCACTCTGCAGGGTCCAGCCACGGCCCCCAGTGCTCCGCTCACAGCCCCTGGCGGTCCTCAGGCAGAGCCCCTGCCAGTGCCCAGACATTCTGGGACCAGCCTAAGTTGCTAGAGGCAAGTGGTCCTGCCTGGATGGAGCAGTGTTCTCTCTCCCACTCGCAGCTGAGCTGACAACGGGGCGCGTTCCCAGGCCAGGTTCTCACGATGACGACATAAAAACCAGCATCATTTACTGAGCCCACACTATATGCCCAGCCCCGTCCTTGAGATAATCATACGCGACAGGCATTATCACTCTTATTTTATAAATAAGAAAGGAGCCTCAGAGAGACAAAATGACTTAAAGTCAGAAAATCAGTAATGGGTGGCCAGACTCCTGGCCCAGGTCGCTTTGCTTCAAAATCCAGCTCTTACTACGGCCGTGGGGATGGCACCAGGGCAGGTCAGAGCAGAGCTGGCAACCAAGCACAGAGCCTGGAGCCGAGTTCTCGGAGGGCTGGCCAAAGGCTCAGAGAGCATCATCCGGGAGGCCAGAGGTGACCCGACACAACGGGAGCCGTGCGCTGGGTCCTTGTAGCATGCACCCCCCTGGCCCCAGAGCACAGAGTGCGAAGTGCACAGGGGTCAGACTCCTTCCGTGTGACGGCACCATGAGAATCAGGTGCGGGCTGTCCCTCCTCTGCCACTGAGGCCTCAGACATCCCAGGAATGTCACCAGCCTGCCCTGAGGACAGTTAAAGAGAGGAAATGGCCCCAGAGGGAGGCTGGAAGGACTGCGCTGGCTTCTGCCTCAGAAGGAAGGCTGTGTCAGGGGCAAGCTACAGAGAGGAGGAGGGCTCCCTGCTGCTGGGCCTTTGGGGGTCCAGAACAAATGCTCCCCCAAAGGGCTGGGGCTGACAAGAGAAGCCAAGCCTGGGCTGGAAGCCCCGCCCACAGGGAGCTGCATGCACGCTGAGACGACGGCCCTCATATGGAGCCAGGGCCAGAGCCTTCCTGGGGAGGAACGTGTCTTTCTGGACAAAGGTCCATCTGTCCAACTCTGCCTGTGTGGCTGAGTCCCAGGGAGGTCATCACAGGGGTGGTGGGCTCAGAACGGGTGGGAACATCCCAGGCATGTGACAGCACAGCACCCGAGGCCAGCACTGTTCTGAGTGTCTCCTCTCCTTAGGACACCTCTGTAAACCGCAGGGCCAGCCCCTGGACTGTGGTGGGAGGGTCCTGGGCACTGGTTCTCGTGGCATCTGGTTAGAATCCTTGACTGCTGCCCTCGGTGCTTCGGACAGAAACCCGGGGCCCCTGCTGGGCACCCTGGGACAGCCCAAGGGTGCTCTTTTCAGCCTCTTTCCTAGGCTCACAAGAGCACAGTTAGCCGGGCAGGGCGGGGCCCCCGGCTGAAGGGCTGAGCAAGCTGAGACTGAAACCCGGGAGCACGCAGGGACCTCTGTCCTTCACACAGATCCTGGGCGTTATTATATTATTTTTCCAGGCTTCAGAGCCATAGAAGGGTCCTCCCTCATAGGGATCTACAGTAGGGTCACCTCCCGCTGAGATGATGGCCGGCCGGCACCAGCCAGGACGGCCTCGAGAGGTGTTAGTCAGGGAGCCTCCAGGGAGACAGAGTTAGGACGCAGGCAGAGCCCCCAGAATGCTCCAGGAGCTGCAGGGTGTTCAGTGCAGCCCCCAAATGGGGACAGCCAAGGCCTTGGTCCCTCCCTCCTACCACCAGAGGGCGCCCGCCGACCCAAGTCCCCCTCTTCCTCCTGCAGCAGCCCGGATCAGCATCTGCTGGTGGAGGTCCCACAGGCAAACCGGCTCCCTGGGGCCAGTGCAGGACGGACAGTCTGAGCAGAGCGAGACTGGCCCTTCTCCACCCTGGACAGGCTGATGGGCCCTGGATGTGTGGCCCAGGCGTGTCTGGGGACAGAGCCTGCCCAGGGGAGGTGGCTAGCCCGATGGCTGAGGGTCCACCTGTCAGAATCTGCATCATCACAGCATCACCTCTCTCCGCTGCACACTGGTTAACGCCAGCCCAGTCGGGCGGTGAGGACGCAGTTACTATGGCCCCGGGTGCTTCCCTCTGTGGGACCTGTTCCCAAGGCCAGCTGTCTGCAGCTCACTGGGGTCCTGTCCCAGGGCCTGGCGCAGGGCTGCGGGGAGCTGGGGTACACGGGGGGGCTGGGGCCAGGGCAGGAACGCGGACCAGGCAGCCAAGGGGATGGACGTAAAGGCAGCACAGATCTGCGGGCCCAGGCGGGAATGAGGACCCAGCCGGACGGGGAGGCATTAGAGCCAGGAGCCAGACTCGAGCGCCCTGGACGACGGCAACTGGAAAAGGGCGGCGGCAGAGAACTGAGTCTGAATCCCAGCGCTGCCCCAGGAGGCCGGAGTCACTCTCCAAGGAAGTGGCAGTGACACCTGAGCTGCTTTCTCCAGCTGCACCTCGGGACCGAATGCGGTCGTGGTGCTGGGGGACTGGCGGAGAGCCACATCCAATCGTCACTAGGTAATTATTATTATTATGAGTATAGGCAAATGTGGCCCAGGTGGGAGGCCTCACGTGCACTGCGTGTGGACTGGAGGCCACGGTGGTGGGGCGGGGTCCCTGGGGACCCTCTCCTGCCCCTCCAGGGGGGAAGGTGCTTTCACCCTGGACAACGCACTAAGAGGACGGGGTCCAGGACCAGGATGGGGCTGAAACAGGCAATGTCGTGTGTCAAGACAAGCAGCCACGCTGAGAGCAATGAGTATTTGAAACACGGTGAGTGGGTCTGAAACTACACCCCTGCCCCCCCAGCCCCCTTTTGCCGCCTTCATCTAAGCCCCGCCCCCGACTTGGCGTCACCCAGCCCCGCCCCTACCTAGGCTTTCTTCATCTCGGCCCCGCCCCCGCTCCACCTTGGCCACGCCCCCAGCCCGGCCCCACCCCCACCCCACCCCCCGCCCCGGACCCCACCTTGGCCTTCTTCATCTCGGCCACCTCCGCCTGGAGCTTCTTGAGCTCCCTCTCGTAGCGAGACTGGTTCTTGAGCAGCCGCGCGTGCTCCTTCTGCGCGGCCTGCAGCTTCTGCAGGTCCCGGTTCATCTCCCGCAGCCTCTTCTCATAATCCGCCTTGATCTTGTTGGCCTTCTCCTCCGTGTAGCACTCCATGGTACCTGCGTGCAGCGGGGCGGGGTCTGCGCAGGTCCCTGGGCCCCAGTGCCCGGGCAGCCTGGGCTTCAGTGTCGGCGCGTGACGTGGGCGAGTCATACCCTCCTCCGCCCGTTCCTTCGTGTGAACAAGGAGGGGCTCGGACTAGACACCCAAGGGCATTCTAGGGACCTTGAAGGGGTGATTTCATCCTGAGATCTCTGAGCCCCTGCCCGTCAGCTTGCCATGAGGGGCCTGAGGACCACTCCCGCTGGCTCGGTTCCGACCCGTGATTGGAGGAAAGGGCCGGGACCAGGGGGAAGGGGAAGCGTTAGCCAGAGAAGACAGAGTTGGTGGGCGTGGGGAGGAGGAGCGGCCTGGGTCTCCACCCGTGACCTTGCCTACCTGAACTGCAGCGTCTAACAGACATGGCAAGCTAGCGGCGCAAACCCACCTCCTCGACCTCCACCCGCCCCCCCCCGCAGTCCTCCCCACCTCAGTATCTCATCACGTCCTTCCAGAAGCTCCCTCCCTGGAGGCATCTCTGGCTCCCCCACCAGCCAATCAACAAAGGCTTTCATTTCCACCTTCAAAATGGATCCAGAATAGGACCACTTCTCACTTCCTCCTGCCCAAACCATCTCTCACCAGGACCTTTATAAGACTTTCCTAACTGGTCTCAAGCTTCCACATTTGCTTCCCTGCACAGCAGCCAAAGCGATCTTGCCAGAATGCTTTCAAAATTTACATCACACCCCTTAAAACCCCACACTTCCCGTGTCCCTCAGAGAATAAGACAAAAATCCTTAAAATGACTGACACACCTGGCCCGACATTCCTCCTCCGATCTCCTTCACTGCTAGTGTCCCCTCTCACGGTGCTCCAGCCATCGGGGCCCTCGGCATGCCACCAACACGCCCGGTGCACGCCTGCCTCGGGGCCTTGGCATCTTCTGTTCCCTCTGCCTGCAGTGCTCTTGCCCTCGCTCATTCTCTCTAGCACTATCTCACCGCCTTCAAGTCTTTGCTCAGATGCCAGCCTCTCAGCAAAGTCTCCCACGACCATCCTTCTCAACACGCCCACCCCCTCCCCAGCACACCTTGCCTCCTTCCCTGCTGCATTCTTCCACGACACTTATCGCCCCCTGACATGCTATAGGAGCTGCCACCTATCTTATTACGTCTGTCTCTCCCCACTAGAACGTGCGTTCCAAAATCTCGAGCATCTAGAACAAGGACCGCTCTGCAAGACGCACTCAATGCATGTTTGCTGCGTAAGTGAACAAGTGAGTGGATGAGTGAGTGCGTCATGGGATGAAGGGGCCGAGAGCCATGTGAGGAAGGTAACACTGTGAGGAGCAGACATGTAAACGCGATCAAAGGAAACACCCAAGGAGCAAATTCAGGAAGAAAGGCTGAGGGAGTTCACCTTCACGGGCCTGGAGACAGGATTCTAATACTTGAGGCGATGGTAAAAATAACAGAAATGATAAACTGAGAACGTAGCAAAGGGACCAGAGTTGGACACAAGAACTTTCTGACTGTGGGTCTAAGTGCACAGTCCAAGGTCAGAATGCCCCGCCCAGAGGCCCAGGTAACCCGGTGGTGCCCTTCTGATGGGGAGGGGCCCGGGGAGGGGGTGTGTGGCGGGGACGGGGCGGGGCTTCCCGGGGCGGGGCCTCACTGAGGTTCTGCAGCACGCGGTCCCGCTCCAGCTGCGTGTCCCGGATCTTGTTCTGCAGCAGGATCAGCTTCTCCTCGTACTGGTGCTTGAGCGTCTGGAGCCGCCGCTGGCTGTTCTCCAGCTCGTCAATCAGCTTCTGCTTGATTTCGATCTCGCACGTCAGGTCGGCCAGGTCAGCCTGGTAGTTCACCTCTGTGGGGGCAGAGACAGGCTGGACCGGGGTCCGGGGTCCAGGGGTGTGGTGGAGGGGACGGGCCTTCCCCTGGCCAGCCGTGACCACTCAGTGACCAGTGGCGAGAGGAAGTGACACATCCCATGGTGGAAAGGTGCTGCCAGGTGGCAACACCCTTAAAGAGCTGCCCGGGAAGTGTGGGCCTGGGCCAGGGAGCTGGGGGGGCTGGGGAACCAGGCATCCCACCCACCTCTGCTGTGCCCCAGAGGCTGATGCCCACTCGCCGTGGACGAACTGGGAGCCAGCAGGGCTGGAGGAGGGAAGGACCCAGAGCAGCCAGCAGGACTCTGGGTCAGAGCAGAGCTGAGGGACACACATCCCATCTAGAGGAGTGGGCTGCAGGCCAGCCAGACCTAGGTCCAGGGCCCAGCTCTGCATCTCCCACACCGGGGGAGGCCACCAACCCTCGCGAGCTTGCTCTTTTTTTAAATTTTATTTATTATTTTTATTATTTTTTTAAATATATATTTTAAAATTTATATTTATTTTTGGCTGTGTTGGGTCTTTGTTGCTGTGTGCGGGCTTTCTCTAGTTGCGGCGAGCAGGGGCTACTCTTCGCTGCGGTGCGTGGGCTTCTCATTGCCGTGGCTTCTCTTGTTGCAGAGCACAGGCTCTAGGCGCGAGGGATCAGTAGTTGTGGCACGTGGGCTCAGTAGTTGTGGTTCACGGGCTCTAGAGCGCAGGCTCAGTAGCTGTGGCCCACGGGCTTAGTTGCTCCGCGGCATGTGGGATCAAAGTGGTGACAAAGGGAGGAGACCTAACACCTCCGTCCAGGGTGGTTGTGAGGATGCAGAGGCCAGGCACGTGAAGGGTAGGGCTCACCTCAGTGCCCGGCACCCGTGGGCGCTCAGTGAGAGTTTGTTGCTGCCATTGCGTCCCTGTTGTTTCTGCTACTGCTGGTTTCACGTCTGAGTTCAGCCGGGACACCCGCTGCCCCGAGCAGTTTCTCTGGGCCTGCGTGGCAGGCAGCCCCACCCCGGGCAGCCCCGCCCAGGAGCACGCACCCTTGTCCTCGGGGTCGGAGTCCGAGTCCACCAGGCTCTCCTCGCTGCCCGAGTCCTCGTCCTCGTCCTCACGGCCGCTCTCCTCCGGCTCCTCGTCCTCCTGGGCACCAGGCGCCGTCAGGAGGGGTGGGGAGTGGGGGGGTCGCGGTGCTGGGGGCGCCTCCCACCCACTCCTCCCAACAGCCTGGCCAGAGCCCCTCTGTGGAAGCCGCCGGCCCCCATCCCCCAGCTGGGAGGAGGGACGTCACCATGGTGAACAGATACCGGGAGGCATAAGGACGCAAGGATGTCATGGGGACCCACACCCCGGCGCAAGGACGTCACGGGGACCCGCACCCCGGCAGGGACATGGGGGCGGCCCGAAGTGGGCGGGGGACCCTCACCTCCTCGGCCTCATTGTCATCGGTCTCCTCGCTGTTCTCCTGTTGGAGTTTTGCCCTCTTTTTGAAGGCTTCCTTCTCTGGGCTGCCCAGGAGTGAAGGGTGGACCGGTTAGGGGACTGACCTGCCTTCAGTGTGTGGGTGGGGCGGGGGGGATGGGGAGGCAAGAGCGCCTCGTCTCTAGGGCCCTGTATGGGGCTGGGCTCCGGTTCTGCAGGGATCCACTGCTCTTCCCTGGCCCCCAACTCAGAATGAACCCTGGGTGGACTCCACCCTCCCTTTGCTCGGGGAAAGCCCAGCGTCAGAGGAAGGGGGGAGCCTTCTGCCCACAAACGAGACCTGCCCACTGAGTCCCCTGGTCACCCGGGGTACGCACAGCCCCTGCTGGGCACAGGGTCCTGGGGGCCGCCTGGGGGGAGCCTCCCCTCACCTCTTTCTCCGCTGCCTGACCTCCTTCTTCTTGAGCCTCTCCAGGTCCTGCTTGGCTCGGCGGATGACCTCCGCGGCATCCTCCATGGAGCTGGTCGGGACGACCGGGGACGCGCCCAGGGAGTAGGGACCCCGGGTCGAGGCCCGAGAGAGGCTGCGGCGCAGGGACTCGTTCATGGCCTCGCTCTCCAGGAGCTTGGTCCTGCGGAAGGGAGCGTGGGGGGCAGGTGAGCGGCACTGCCTCGGCCCCCGGGCGCCCAGGTGCGCAGGGGCTTACTCACCGCAGGTCCTCAATCTCCCGGATGTAGTTCTGGATCAGAGCGCCGATGGCCTCGTTGCCGTCTCCTGAGGGGGTGGCAGGGAGGAAGAACAGTTAAGAGGATAATAAGTTCAGCGAGGACCTTAGCTCCGAGCTGGTGGTCTTGTATCAGTGCCTCCTCCAGCAGGGCCTTTTTCAGGGAGGAATCTATCAAAGAGGGACTTGTCTGTGGGCGCAGAGACACACAGGCGCAGCTGCTAACAGCAAGACGGGAAACAAGCAAATATCCATCAATAGAGGCTGTTATGATACATTATTCGTTGCCATCACATATGGAACCCTGTGCAACTGAAGAGAACTAAGTAGGCGTGTATGTTTTTAATATGGAAAGATCCCGGGACTTCCCTGGTGGCGCAGTGGTTAAGAATCCGCCTGCCAGTGCAGGGGACACGGGTTCGATCCCTGGTTCAGGGAGATCCTACATGCCACGGAGCAACGAAGCCTGTGCGCCACAACTACAGAGCCTGCGCTCTAGAGCCCGCGAGCCACAACTGCTGAGCCCGCGTGCCACAACTACTGAAGCCTGTGCGCCTAGAGCCCATGCTCCGCAACAAGAGAAGCCACCGCGATGAGAAGCCCACGCACCGCAACGAAGCCTAGTCCCCGCTCGCCGCAACTAGAGAAAGCCCGCGCGCAGCAACAAAGACCCAACGCAGCCAAAAATAATAATTTTAGAAAAATACAGAAAGATTCCTACGGCGTAATGCTAAGTGGAAAGGGAGTCACGGGACAGTACATATGATCGCATTTTCAGAGAAAGAAAACGCCGCCCTGCACACCCCACGTCCCGGGCTGGTGTGGGGCGGAGGGCCCAGCCCGCCCGCGCCCGGAGCCAGCCTGGCGCTAACTCACCGGCCTTGGCCAGGAGCAGGTTGGCCTCCTGGCTCATGAGCTGCGTGACGCGGCTGTTGATGGCGTCGATGGCCTCCTGCATGGCCTTGACCCGCAGGCGCAGCGCCCCGTTCTCCTTCTGCAGCATCGCGTTCTCCCGGAACAGGTCACTGTAGCCCTCGGCGCCATCCTCCCCGATCACCCTCTTGCCCTGGGAGGAGGGGCGGGGCGCGGGGCGTAGGGTCAGGGGCGGGGAGGGGGGAGGATACGCTTCCCCGCCACCCCCGCCCCGGCCCCTCCCTCGGCGAGGCGGCCCTGCCAACCTCCCAGCGCTCAGAAACCTGCCGTGGCCCCAGTGACAACAAAAAGTCCACATTTTGTGACCAGCCACTGCAGGCCACTGTGTTCTCACTCCACCTCCCTCTCCACCGCTCACCTTCCCGTCTCCCCAGACACGAACCCGAGGGTCGGAACCCGAAGGGCCCGGTGGGCGGCACGAGGGAGGGCGGCAGTCTGGGTGAGACCACGGTGGGGGGGGCGGGGACTGGAGCCCAGGGTCGCTCGCAGTCTGAAAGGCGCAGCCACTCGGGCCACTCCAGCCAGCTCGTTACATCTTCAGATTTTTAAAGGAAAACGGAAACTCCCTGATTTTCAGAAAGCGTGGTAACTACGTTGCATTCTTTTAAAGCAAAGGGCAAGTCAAACCAAAACCCACTTGTGTGCTAGGTTCGGGCCAGGGGCCATAGCTGGTGACTTTTGCCTTAGTCACACAGAATGGGATGCTCCCCCAAAGGCACTCGTTTTTCCTGTCTCTGTTCCTTTGCACGTGGCTTGTCGGCATCCTAGGACACCTGCTCCACTTCCTTTTGCTGGTATCTCATTCATTCCTCAAGATCCATATAAAAGGTCCCCTCCTCCATGAGGCCCTCCCTGACCACCTGAGCAAGGAGGGCCAACCCTCTCCCCTGCAGCATGCCCCAGGCACGCTGGACCACTCACGTGGTCCCCATCGACTCTCCTCACTCTGTGCCGCAGCCCAGAGTCTTACCTGGTCCAACACGGCATATTCAGCAGACGGGAAACCCCAGCAGAGCGTCTGCCCTACACATGAGATCTATGCAACCAGGGGTGTGCTCTTCCTTCTCTTATATTCTAAGCCCTGAGGGCTCCGACTTCGTATGCGCAGGTCACCCACCAGGTGAGCCTGGCACTGGGTGCCGTGGCTGGCACATGGCGATGCCCAGGGCGCAGGGAGGCCGGGTTGTGGGGGGGCCCGCTCACCGCCTTGTACTCCATCAGCTCCATCTGCAGGCGCGCAATCTCGGCCCGCAGCGCGCTGATCTGCTGGCTGGTCTTGTCCTGGTTCACCACCACCTTGTTCTTGATGTTGCGGGCTCGGTTGGCGTATTTGAGCGTGTTGAGCGTCTCCATGAAGTCCCGGTCAGAGGGGCTCACGCAGGCGATCATGATGGTCTGGCTGGGGAGCGTGGGGGAGTGGGGTGGGGAGTGACGGACGAAGGCATGGCCGGCCCAGGAGCATCACTTGGGAGCAGATCCCGCTCCCGCCTGGAAGCCCTGAGGACCTGGGCAGAGGCTGGGACGTGGGGATCCGGACTACGTAGCCCGGTGGTGACTCCACCACTCCAACAGGGGTGACCACAGCGAGGGAGGCCGTGATGTGTCATCGCCGAAATCATGGCCCTGTGTGTGTCCTTAGCGTCCCCGTCTATTTTCCCCTTTGGGCTCTAGCACCTCCTTTAGGACTATCCCTCCCTGCTGTGCAGACGAGAAAGCTGGGTCCGACCGTAGTGGCCGACGGGCACCTCGAGGCCTGCGGCCCACAGGGGCGGGAGGGCCCCCTGTCCACTGGGCCTCTGGCTCCAACCCTCCCACCAGTGTGCCCCTGCGCCTTCACCCCTGCCCCTCCCTGGGGTGGTGGGCAGGTACCTGTTGCCGCCCAGCGAGTCCTGGAGGAGCCGGGTGAGCTTGGAGTCCCTGTAGGGCACGTGCACCACTTTCTTGCTCTGGTCCCCCAAGGCGCTGATCACATTGCCCAAGGCCAGCTGCGGGAGAGTGGGGTGGGACCAGTGACTCGTGAGCCGCAGGACCTGCCCCGCTGACCCCAGCAGCCCTCAGGCTCCCTGAGGGTTTAAAGGCAGATGTGTGATGGTTGGTGAGGTCAGGCAGTCGGGGACAGGGGGAGGGGGAAGGTCCAGAGGCCAGCCAGTAGTGACATATGGGGCTCCGGCCAGTAGTTGGCCCCAGGGGGGCCTGGGGAGGGTCTGAGGCCGAGCCGTGCTGTCCGCCGCGTGCCTACCAGGCCACAGTTGATGGAGATGCCCTCCTTGGCCCGCTCGCCTGTGGCCCCCGTCCGCTTCAGCCGCTCTGAGCCGGCCAGGTCCACAAAGTGAAACTTGGCGGTGAGCGTCTCATACTCGCCCGAGGGAGCGGTGCCGTCGGGAAGCCCGGTCACGGTCACGGCCTCGTTCACCTGCAGGGAAGCGGGCGTGTGACTCCCGGCCCCCACCCACCTTGGGCTCCTGTGCTCTCAGCCCCTGCCCTCGGGATTCGGGGTGCAGCGTGGCTGGGGGCTCACACACACAGCGCACCTGACTGAGTGCATGTGCCGGTTCTCCCCCCCTGAGAAAAAGAAGGGTCCGCAAGCCGGCAGGGTGAGCCCGAACCCCCAGATCCCAGGCTCCGCCCCCAACCCGCCCTCCGCCATGCCGCCACGGGCTCCTCACCAGGTCGGGCCGGGTGCACAGGCGCATCTGGCACACGTGGATGGTGAAGATGGCGTGGGAGCGGGAGCTCTGCACGTTCATCTGGGTGCTGGCCGTGGTGCGCGACAGGGCGCCCTGCTTCAGGCACTGGATCAGCTGGGGAGGGCAGACGTGAGGACCAGCTGGCTGCAAAGCCCGGCCCCCGGCCCCCAACCCCCGGGTGGCTCCTCAGATGCTCACCTCCTCCTGGGAGCTGACGAGGCGGGAGGTGACGCCCGTGGTGTAGATGCCGCCGTTGGCGTCCTCGTGGATCTTGATGTTGGACCTGCGGTGGCGGGCGTCAGGGTCGCGGGCGCTGTCGAAGAGGTCAAGGATCTCCTCGTTGTAGAGCTGTGCGGGCGGAAGACAGCCGCTGGGCACAGGTGGGGGCGGAGGGGCCCCCGGGGCTCGCTCTCGTGTCACAGGCCAGCTCTGCTTTGCAGGTGTGGAAACCAGGCTCTGGGAGGCTACCTGGCCCCCCCTGGTCCTCTCTGGGCTCTGGCTCCGGGATCTTTCCCCTGGACAGGGTAGGGCAGCTGGGCCCCGGGGAGAGCTATCCTGAGAGCCCTCCCACTCCCCAAGGAGGTGGCACCCAGCGCTCAGCCCTGGTGGGGGGCTAAGGACCTGGTGGGGACAAGGGGACTCGAGTCCTCACGTGGACGAACAGCATGTGACCGTGGTAGGGGCAGAGCCTGGGATGTTACAGGGCGGGAAAGGGGGTGGGGGGGTGGCTCCAGGAGGGAGGGGGGTGGAACTCAGTGGAGAGCTGAGCAGCACCCTATCCGATCCCTATGGTCCCTGGGGGCTGAGGAATGTGGGCTGGAGGGCAGTCTGGGGACGCCACCATGGGAGGTGGCCTGGCCAGGAGCATCACCCTATTTCAGATGGTCTCAGGCTTGCAGACTCTTGTGTTTGGAGTTGCTGGCAGGGAAAGTTTCACCTGCTGGCATTTTCACCATGCAGGGAGCTGGAGGGACGGGGCAGCCGGTCAGCGGCCAACAGAATCCCGTGGGGGGAGGGGGCAGGCCACAGCCCTCGGACATCCGAGGCTTTGATGGCCTTAAAGGGACAGAAATACCCCACAGGAAGGGGAAGAGGAAACGGCAGGGACCGGTGCAGACGTGGGGGCCTTGGTGTCTGTCTGTCTGCTGGGACAGACGCATGGCATCGTTTAGCCCCTTGTGGGTCACCCTTTGGCATGGGTTTTCTAGGTACTGAACTGCTCTTTGGGGCTCTCTATGGCAAAAGGATGGAGAAAGGAAAAAACAAAGAGTTGAGGAAGTTTATAGAAATACACAGCATAGGACACGCATACACACAAACACATATACAGACACACACATACACACACATACACATATACGCACACGTATACCTACACACATACACATAGGCACGAACACATGCAGACATACACACATATACACATGCCTACACACATACACAAACATGCACCTACACACATCTACACATACATATACACACAAACACATACACACATACACAGACACACACACACGCCTACACATACACACACATACACATATATGCACATATACACACACAGAGACAGACTCTTTATCAGAAGCAAAAGTCCAGAAGAATAAAGAGAAACTCTCAAGTCTACAGTACAGGTCCCCTAAGGGGAAAGCAGCCACGCTGCAGGCCCAGGAGGGAGCCACGCTGGGGCCAGGGTCGGGGGGTGTGGGAGGGGACACAAGACCTGGGGAGGGCTGGGGCCACATCTCTCCCCCCGAGGACAACCTGGGTGCAGTCTGAGCCCAGGGTGGCTCCACACCCAGCAAACGTCCCAGGGCTGGGGGTCCGTGGGCTGGAGTTTGGACACTGGGGACTGGAGCTGCCTGGTCCAGGTGTGCTAGAGCAGGAGCCTGGTGACACTGGGCCTCATGAGAAGTACCCAGGCCCACCGGCCTTCCTGGAGACGCTTCTGAGAGGCCCCTTGGCAGGCCAGAGGTACCCTCTCCCCACCCCCAAAGCCCCTAGCTGCCACGGTCCCTGGGCTCAGCACCCGGACATCCTCCCAGGGAGAGGCAGGGCCAGATGCCAGAAAGGCCCCTCAGGAGGACCTTCCTGCCCTGGGGTTAGAGAAGGCTCAGAGGGTCAGGAAGGACCTCAACCAGAAAGGGACAGGGCAGGCTGCTCTGAGGCTGGGGAGGACCCAGCAGAGGCCAGAAGGGGCGAGAACTAGAGTCTCACTGTGTGCTGGGCTTGTGCTTCCTCATCATCCCCTGAAACCCCTAGGAAATAGGTGTCATCACCCCCATTTTGCAGAGTGGTGAAATGACTTGCCCAAGGTCACACATCTGGTACGTGTTGGAGCTGTAATCAGTCAGGGTTTGAAGAGATCCTACAGGTTCTCACTAACTCAAGCTCCGTCTGAGGCAGGGAGCCCCTTCAGTGTCCCACCAGGTGGTCCTCCGGCTCTGGCGGGGATACTTCCAGCAGCGGGAACCTCCTCACATGCAGATGCCTCCCTGGCTCCCCAGGCTATGCCTGCGGCCCTGGCGGGGAGCCCAGCTTCCAGATCTTGCCACCCCCGTCTCCCTCCAGCCCTCCCACGAGGCCACGGTACCTCCAGGAACTGGGCGCTGACTTTGAACTCGGGCCCGGCCACACCCTGCTCCTGTGCCCGCCGCTTGCGCTCAGCGATGCCCCCGAAGAGGTGCGCGATGGCCCTCGGGATGATGCCCTGCTCTTCCTCCGCCATCGCCACGTCGAAACCGGTGCCCATAGTGTACGTCTTCCCGGCTCCCGTCTGCGTTGGCAAAGATGGAAGGAGGGCGTTACCCAGCACCCTGGGGGCGCCAGCGAGCCCCGGACCCTGGCTGCATCCCCCTCATTTATCTTCCAGCCTGGGTCCCTGCCCAGCCTGGTCCCAAAGCCACAGCCAGCAACGCAGCAGCACCCTCGGACCCCAGACAAAACTGCAGCTGCGTCTCAGCTGCTCTGAGGGCGGCTCTCTCTCCCATCAGACAGGGAGCCCGGGGGTGCAGTGGCTGTAGGTGGGAGGAGGTAGCTTACCTGCCCGTAGGCCAGCACCGTGGCATTGTAGCCCTCGAAGCAGCCCTCCACGAGCTTGCTCACGCAGGTAGAATAAACCTGCTCCTGCCAGGTGTCCAGGTCGAAGACAAAGTCATAGGTGAAGGCCTTGTCCTTCCCCAGGAGGACCTGGGGCTCCCCCGGGGTGACCGAGGTGCAGATGTGGCAGCCCTCAATCTTCTCTTTTGACAGCTGGGGCCGGATCCTGCCCGGGGTGGGGGGAGTCCTGGGTCAGACCCAGCTGCGGGGGGACTGCAGCCACCGTCCTCCCCGTCCTGCCACCCAGCGTCCACCTCCCCCAGGCCCCTCCTGCCCCACAAGCAGGAGGAGAAGGAAGGAAACCTAGGATGAGGGCAGCTTTGTAATACTATGCTAACAATAAGTAACACCCCCCAAAGCAGCAGCTGCTAACATTTTATGAGCACTCCATGTATCCAATCTATGTTAAAGGTATTTTACCTAAATGAGTTCATGTATTCTTTACCATAAACCGGCGAGGTATGTATTATTTGCCTGATTTTACAGAGGAGGAAACAGAGGCTGGGAGAGTTTAAATGACTTGCCCAAGGTTGTGTAACGGACCGTGACAGGTCTGACTGACATTAAGCACACGCTCCCAACTGGAGCGTGTGAGTCTGTCCCGCAGAGTGGGGGAGAGAAGGCAGCTGGCCCCCTTCTGGGGAGGCAAAGCCCAAGACCAGGGAGGAGAAGGAAGGGCGTGGCCTGGCTGCTCCCCCCGGGGCTCCGTTCCGCAGGAGACCGGCGTCTCTGCCCAGGCCTGAGGGGGCTGCAGGGACCCCCAGCTCAGGACCCGCCCCCCTCTACCAGATGCCGGAGGAACAGTCTCAGGCACAAGCTCCTTCCTCTCAGGGAGCCAAGGGGGCCACCAGACTAGGCACAGCCCTGCAGAGCAGGTCCAGGCAAAAGGTGGAGAAAGGCAGGGACCTCCAGCAGAGGCACCAGCCACAGGAGGGGCCACATCCCAGACCCTGGGGGCTCCCCGGTAAAGAGGAAGGGAAGTGGCATCAGGGCTAAGGGGGGCGGGCGCAGCCTTGGACAGGGCCGTCTCCATGCGCCTCCCCTTCCCCTCTTCCAAGCGGCCACTGCCAGAGGAGGTCCCCATGGCAACCAAGTGGGAGTCAGTGAGCATGCGTGTGTGTCGGGATTGGCAGGGAGCACCTCCTGATGCCCAAAGTAAGGCGGGGGGTGGGCTCCGCCGTTCATGGGCTCACAAAGCCAGCCCCTCTGCCGGCCTCTCACAATGAACTGCTTGTCAGCATCCCTCTCCCTAAGCCAACGTTTACTAAGAGAAGAAAAGAGTGTGAGGGCCAGGCCGGCAGGCGTCCAGGACCTCGGGGCGCCTCGCTGCAGAGGCGGGCCCTCCAAGCCGCCATCCTGTCCCCGTCCCCGGCTGTCCAGCCCCCGAGGCCCCTCAGAGCTGCAGGCCAGGTGAGGTGCTCACCTGGGCCTGCTACCTGCACTGTGCCGCGAGGGGGTTAAAGAGGCCGGGGGAGCAGGTGGTTAGAACCCCAGGTCCAGTTCACACCCATGGATGGTGGCCTTCCTTCAGCAGCCTTTCCCCTGAGGTGTGGACAGGTCCTCACACCATGGAGGCTGCCAGGTCCGGACGTCCAAGGAGGCTACCACCCCGTCCCCCCATCCAGCTGTTCCGGGCCAGGCTGAAGTGAGAATCTAGCTTCTCAGTCTCCCCCAGACTGGTTTCTGGCTGGGAAGGGAGCTGTGGATTCCACCCATCCTTTCTGCATCTGCAGACCAGAAACCTGACCTGCCAGTAAGACGCCCAGGCTGCAGCGCTCCCACCTGGACCGCCGGTGGTGGCGGCCGACACGCACGACCACACCGAGGGGGACGCCGTGGTCCCCACTGTGGACGAGGAAATGGATGGTGCCCGGCCAGTCACAGGCAGCAGGGGCAGCGGGGTCTGAGGCCAGGCGGGGCGTGCTCTGCTGCTTCGATGCTCCTGTGCTTCACGTGGCTGAGGGGCAGGGCCCAGCGTGCCAGCCAGTGACCTCAGAGGGGACCGGGCCTCAGGCGGGAAATCAGGAGCTCGGGCCCGGGGGGCCCAGGGTGTCCAGGGCTCCCAGGGGGACCAGGGGCCTGGCGGGGGGCAGCCTCTGAGGCCCCTCCAACTCTGCTGGCCGGCACCAGCTCCCACAGACGCCCTCCCTGCCACGTGGGCTGCTTGCGATGGGATTTCTGGATCCAGTTCAAACACCATTTAATTACCACAAGCAGATGGCAATGCTGGTGATTGGAGGAAATCGAATTAGGGTCCCGGGAGCCAGTGGGAGCAGGGGAGGGGAGCAGCAGCCCTGCCGGGCAGAGCTGGTTGACAAGGGACCCGCTTCTGCCCCACCCACCAGCCCCCAGACCAAGAGGGCAGCCAGAAGAGCAGCCTAGGAGACAGGGCGTAGAGGAGGGACCCCAGGTGTCACGGGGTCAGCCAGGCATTCACCCTGGGACCCTCCAGAGCCTGGCACATCCTAGTGTGGGGTCCTCTGGGGTCAGAGAGCCAGCCCCATTCTGGCTGGGGGCCCATTCTACGCACCAGTGTGCTTGGCAGGTATGATGGGTGAGTACTGCTCTGCAGAGAATGGGGTACCAGCTGGGAGACAGAGGACACGGGCCCAGGGTGAGTCACGAGTTACCAAAGCCACTGACCTGGATGAGGAGGGGAGCGTGTTAGTCCCAGGAATGGGCCTTGAATGAGTGACTGGAGATGGCAGCAGAGCCAATGAAGACTGCATGGATGCTTTCCATGTGCAGGTGCTGGGCCAGGCACCGGCCACGGACCACCTCACTTAAGGGAGGTGGTGAGCTAGGGATTTCAACGCCCACTGTCCAGAGAGGAAAGTCGAGGCTTGAAGCAGTTGAGTCACACACAGTAAATACAGGGAAGCTGGGAGTCTGAAGCCTGCGGCTTCTCCACTTGTCCAGCTGCCTCCTGCCCGGGAAGCTCAATGTCTAGGTGGATACATAAACTTCCTCCACGCCATCGCCATTAGGGGCAGGAGGCAGCCAGGGGGAGTCCTACCACAGCCTCACACATGCGCCAGGCTGGGCTCCGGCGCCCAGCCTTCAGGGCACAGTCCAGCGGGGGTGGGCATCCTGGGGCACCTGCCCACCACACCCTGCCCAGTGGAGAATCTGAACCCAGGCCCTGAAGACAGGAGATAAAGACGGTCCCTGGACAAGCCCCTGTCCCATCCTCCTGTGGTCCAGGAGCCCCCGCTTCCTCCTGTGTCATCTGGACGACCTCTTCCCAGCTTTAACTTTCTAAGAACTCCATCGCCCTCCCCTCCGGCTCCTGTCCCGGCCCCGCCTGGGGTGAGGTCACTTCTGTGGGCTGCCCTGAGAGCTAGTGGCCCTCCGCCAGCATCACTGCCCCAGATGAGGGGAAGGAGGCTGCTTCCGGCTATGCAGGGTGGCAGGATGGCACCACTCCCAGCCCTGTTCCTCCCTTGGGGCGCGGGCGGGAGGTCAGCGGTGGGAACCAGGTTCCAGGGTCTTGCCAATAAACCATGGACGCTGGGTGCTGTGGATGCAGGGCCGGGGTGAGGTGAGTGAGGTATTCGCCTCAAGTGCAAAATTTAAGGGAGCATGAAAAAAACTCAGTAATCAAGATAAATCATGATTTAATGCAATGTTTGGAAACTCAAATTGGCAAACCGTGCTGCCTGTTTTTGTCAAAGTTTTGTGGACCCAACGTCCAGTATCATTTCTATCCAGAGACCCCCCTGAATGTCACCCACGGGCACCTCACCCCGAGCCCCATCCCCCCCCAAACCTCCCCCATCCCTTCTCCAGGTCCTGCATGGGGAGGGCGGGCGGACGGCCCCACTAAGAAAGGCCCGGAATCTCCCAGAACAGAGACCGGTCTATTCGCCACTCGGCAACCCGCAGAGAGGGCGGTGGGAGGGGGCGGGGGCGGGGACGGGGGCGCGGAGAAAGGGGCGGCGCTAGCGCTTCGGGGGCGGGATCTGGCCCAGGGTCCTCGGTGCGCAACGGGGCGGGAGCTGGGGTGCTGTGGCTGGTGATTTTAGTATCTGTCCACACACGCTGGCGCAGAGGGACTGCGGGCGCTCGTGGCCGCCCCCTCACGGGCTGGTGCTCCAGGCGGGGGACAGAGGCCGCCAGCCCGAGCCCAGGCCTGCGGCAGCCACTGAGCT
This sequence comes from Hyperoodon ampullatus, assembly GCF_949752795.1. NCBI lineage: Eukaryota > Metazoa > Chordata > Mammalia > Artiodactyla > Ziphiidae > Hyperoodon > Hyperoodon ampullatus. Next base: position 197,042,213 of record NC_136915.1, read on the forward strand.
CAGCGGTCCCTGGGCTCTTCGAGGAGCCGGCACAGGGCGGAAGGAGCGGACAGGGGAGACAGGCAGGCCCCGGGGATGCTGATACCGCCCAGGAGGAAAAGTCCCTCCCTCAAAGGGTAGCCGGCCGGAGCCCCACACCCCACCCCGTCCTCGGTGACATCGCACAAAGCCGGCCAATCATCGCCCAGGGCTCCGCCCAGTAACCTTGGGCTGGGGGAGGGGCGGTGGGTGTCGCTCAGCTTCTCAGGTGAAATCCGTCCTGCCCAATCAGCTGCCTCCGGTCCCTCCTTTGCTCCCTCATTGACCTGCCCCCAAATCTTTGCCCAAAATTCCTAGGGATGCGGCCCCCAGGCTCTTTCCCCTCGAAGAAGTCTTACTTTTCTCCAAGAGGTAACAGGCTGTGATATTAAAATAACTAACCAAGAACTGTTCCAGAATCCTAGAAGATTCTTACAGCTGTGGTGTACGGTCTGATTCCTGACACCCTTTTCTGCTGGCACCTGGAACCCCGTTACATCTCTGCTGACTCAATTCCCCAGTAGGTAATAACCCCGCACTTAGGGAGCAAGATACCTCTCTGCTGGTCTCTGTACCTACCACACTTTGCACACGTTCTAAGGGGGGTATCCCCCGCCCGCCCCAATTTACAAACGAGGGCTCAGAGAGGAGTTAACGCAGCTCAAGGTCACATAGCTAATTAGTAACAACGTCTTCTAGGAAGACCACCTTTCCTGGCTGTGGGCCTGAAGATTCAGTGCAGAAGGAGGGAGAACCAGCCTGCATGCAGCCGCCCACCTGTGAGTCATGTCACTCTGGGGGCTTCCAGGCTGGGAGACACCCTCTCAGGCCTCACCTTGAGGTCTTTGAGAAGAACCACAGACCCGGACTAGAATCTCCCCTCAGATGGCCACGGTCACCCATGTAACTAGTTAGTCCTTTTGGAAAAAGCCCCAGGGATATAAGCCTATCTGTTCTTTTCTCCTTCAGGACCCCCTAACACCTTTCTGGAACCCTGAATAGGAGCCCCTGGGCAAGTGGGACAGTCCAGGGAGGCCCAGAGAAGGAAGGACGCCCAGCGCCCCGTCTCGGGGTGTGCTGCTCCCAGGGTGGCCCAGGTTTCACAGCCTCCCCTCCTCAGGCCAGCCCACAGTCGGCGTGCCTGGCTTCATCTGGAGCTGGGCTGTCGTGGCCTCCGTCGTGGAAGAGTGTGTGTGTGTGTGTGTGTGTGTGTGTGTGTGTGTGTGTGTGTGGCAGGGGACACCGAGAGGAGCCCCAGGACCTCCTGTCTGCCTGGCACACCAAACCACTCAGCCATGCCATGACCTGCCAGGGATCAGCTCATCCCCGTCAGTGACACAGCCAGACCAAAGGGGAAATCAGCTACAGCGGGAGGGATTCAGATAAGCTGGCAGAAGGAACTTCCTGCCTGCAAAGGCTGTGGAGCCCTGGGAAGGGGAGCCCGGGAGGCTGTGCAACCTTCCTCCTCTGGAATCATGGTCACTGATACCACCCGAGCCTCATCTGATAAGGACAGTACGTAATATCTTTTGAGAACCTATGTGTGGAGCTCCTTTACATGCATGAACACATGTCATGTGTAAAGACCCCTCTCTACTGAGGCTCAGAAAGGAGAATCTGAGCAAGCCCGAAGTCACACACCCCTAATGGTGGAGGTGAAATTCAAACCAAGCCTGACTGTGCCCAGTCTGGCCTCACCCTCTAAGCAGCCCTGGCGCGGAGAGAGGTGGGCTGGAGAAAGATGATCCTGCTGCCAGCTGCCAGCAGGGCTGAGAGCTGTCTGCTGGGGAAGCATTTTCCCATTCTGTAGTGAAGAAAGCCAAGGCCTGGGCAGGGGAAGCAGGGGGCCGAGGACGCAGAAGGCTGCTTCCCTGCGTGAGCACGCCGCCCACCTCCCTCCGCCGCAGAAAGAGGACACCCGCACCCACTTTACCAGGCGTCCTCTCCTCCCCCTCCTCCTCCCACCGTGGCAGCCTGCCAGCTCCGGGAAGGCGGCTGGAAGCAAAATCCCTGCTCTCTCTGGGGAGTCTGGCTCCCAGACACCCGGGGGGCTTTAGCCGACTTAGCGCAGAGAAAGCGTCTTCCCGTGGGGGCCAGTCCTCTCTGAAGCAGGGTGGCAGGTCCAGCCTGGGGTGCTGGTCCTTTCAGCTGCAGGGGTGCAGTGTGGGGAGTCCCATGACAGCCAGAGGACCCTGGTGTCCTCCCACCGGCCCTTCTCCTGGCCTCCCAGACCCTCCCCAGCCCAGCCTTCCTGAGGCTGCCGCAGGGAAAAGACTGGCTCTGAACCCCCAAACAAGAAGGCTTTGTACGGCGGGGTCAAAGGGCATGGGTTTACAGGGCTCAGCCTGGGGAAAGGGGTCTGTCAGCCCCCTCTGCCTACTTCTGCCCTCACACATCTTCCCGGGAGCGCAGGGAGTGGTGCAGACACTCAGAGGGAACCTACAGGAAACCTGGGGTTCTGCACACCGACGCTACTCCCTCCGGAGGACGCCCTTACCCTCTCTCTCTCTCTCTCTCTCTCTGTTCATCTCAAGGTTCTGGCCACTGACTTCTGAGGAATGCCCGGACAGGCCGTCCAATGGGGGAGGGCGCGGGGAGTCTTATCCACACCCCCCCAGGGCATCGGGATCTCAGCTGGGCCCAGGCACCCCCAGAATGGCCGAAGCCGGCACGGGGGAGGAAGCAGGCGGGCAGAGGGGCTGGGAGGGCAGGAGTTGGAGTGAGGAGGGGCCGAGGGTGGCCAGTCCCGATCCTGAGCTTCCCAGGCCCCTGCCTGCTGTTGGCCACTCGAGCCTGCAGGCCTGTGAGCCTATGAGTGGCAGCTCAGGGCCTGGCCAGAGGGCGTTCCCAGCTCAGGGAAGCCCGCTCAGCTGTGCTCCGGCATCCCAGGGCATCTGGCAGGGGTTTCCCATGACCTCCCAGGAGACGCGGCAGAGCCCAGAGCTGTGCCGGCATCTGCATCTGGTGGGGGACAGCTCAGTGGGGACTGGGCCCTGGGGACACTCCCCTGCTGAGGAATGCACAGCAACAGGCGCCTGGCCTGAGCCTCTCCCCAGCCCGCTGGCCCTGGTCCCCAGCCGCCCGGCCAGGCTCTCCTCAGGGCACCTTAACTCCAGCCTCAGGAAGGACCAGTCCGGCCTGGAGGAAGGACTGGTGGCCTCTGCCACCACTCTGATGGCGGGCTTCCACCGAGGATGGCAGAGGGATAGGGGCTCAGGCATCTGGGGGTCTGGGGACGGGGAACCCTCCATCCCTTCCACCTGCAGAGCAGCCGAGGGGAGAGAGGGAGTGCTCCAGAGCACAGGACACTGCAGCCAACAGTGCTGCCACGTGCTGTGGGCTCCGTGGCCCCTGCCACTGAACTCCACGGCCCCATCCCCCTGGGACAGAGAATTAGTCCCCGGGGTCAAGGCCGAGCATCCCCACTCCAGCAGGGAGCCCAGCAGCCTCTCAGGGCCCCGCCTTCTCCTAAGGAGCTGCTGGGCTAGAGGTTAAAGGAGAGAGACGGGAGCCCAAGGACACTTGGGGTGGGGGTGGGTGTAGACTTGGCTGTCCTGGAACTTCCCTAGAGGGCGGCGAGGTGGCACTCAGGCAGGAAAACAAATTCCAGGGGCAGCTGCGTGAATCTCAGGAAAGGGAGAAAGGCGGCTCCCACCCAGTGTGGGGGGGGAGGGACTCCCCCAAACTAGGAGCACGTGGGGACAGGCAGCCCACAAAGAAGGCCCAGCCGGCCTCACCTGCCACATCTGCACAGCCCTGTGTGCCTCCCCGAGTACCTTCCTGCGTTCGTGGTCACGGCCGTGATGTGCGGAAAGGGCTGGAGGAAACGGAGGCACAGAGGTGCCCAGAAAGAGCGAATCGGCAGCTGGATGACGAGGCCACATGGAGCAGGGTGAGGAGGACGTGCTTGGAAGCAAGGGTGCCCCGGGTCCAAATTCAGAGGCTTCCACTTACTGCTGTGAGCCTGTGCCCATCTCTACCATGCGCGTGACATCGCCACCTCGCGGGCTCCCGTGGGACAACGCAGGCGTGACACCTGGCGCTCAGTGAGCATGCAGGAAACGACAGCGCCCAGCCCCTCCCTCCCCCCTCAGTCCTTCCATCACAGCGAGCTTCCTGCAATCAACCATCAATCAATCAATCCAAGGGCTGGAGGTGAATTCCTCTCTTTACCTAACAGTCACTGTGGCTTAACCCAGAGAGACACCGCTTAGATACACTTTAAGGGCTTATTTTTAAAACATTTTATTCACACTTAGCTTCTCAAGAGTCACCCTTTAAGGACCGGCCACCTTCTACTGCATCCAAACCGCTCCTCTTCACAAATGGCCAAACCAGAACAAAGCGCTGATCCCATTCTACAGTGGGTAAAACTGAGGCCCAGAAGGAGAAACAGAAATGGGGCCCCACGACCCAGCCAGTAACCGACTTCGTGGGCCCCAGCCCTGCCCTCTGCCCGCAGAGCTGTAGGAATAAGGGTGCCGGGCCCATGTCACCTCTGCCACTTCCTCAGCCCCTGCCCCCACCCCCTTCTCTGAGGTCTTCAAAAGCTGAGAGCCAATCAGGCAGGCCGGCTGGGGCGGGGTGGGGGCACACTTCCGGGGCCTGCGGTTACCACACTGCACTTCCTGGTGATGACGTAAGCCCTATTTCTGCAGCAGAAGCCCGCCACCAGGACTCTCAGGTCTCCACTGGCCACAGGAGGCCCTGCCTGGGCCTCAGTTTCCCAGGTCTGTGAACTGGACAGGAGAGGCCACAGGGGGCACTGGTTGGCACTGACTGGGCTTGGACTCCGCCAGAGTGGGGGCAGGGGGTGGGGAAGGGGGGTTCTGAAGGCACGGCATCCCCACCCTCACTCAGTTTTTTCTGTCTTCAGTGTCTTTGTCCCAAACCACCAATTCTCTTGATTCAAAATTTAGACACACTGACTAAGACTTCAGAGGAGCCTGGATCCAGGGGAATAACTGCAGCTAGAGAACCCAAGGGAGAGAGCAGGGGTGCCATCTGACTGTCCCTGGGCCCCTGGCTGGTGCTCCCCGTGCCCTTTCCAGCCCCTGCCTGACCCTGCAGTGTCCAGGGATGGATGTGGAACCGGCAGAGCCCCCATCCCCACCCTAGCAGACTAAGGAAGGAAGCTTAAGGAAACCAGGCAAAGATAAGGGGGAAGGGGGTTAGGTCACACTGAGAGCTCCCCTCGGGCTGGGGGCTCAGAGCTGGGGGCTTGAAAGGGTCTTAAATAAATGCACCACGTGACTTGGCTTCCTTCCCCAATCTCAACTTTGCCAACTGGCATTTCTTAACAGCCATCCCTTCCCCTTCTCCCCCCACTAGTCAGGCCTATATTTCTGCAGCCTGGGGCAGGTCAGCTCTCCCCAGGGTCCCCCCCAAACCCCGGCCCCAGGTAGAAGCGGGCCCCTAGGCCAGCCTCGGAGCTGAGGGAGTCCTTATCGTACGAGGGGATTTATGGATAAACGTATCACGGGGCAGGTTGGGAGTCTCGGTGCAGAGCTCAGGGGCAGATGGGCCAGACTCCAGGGTGGCCTGGGGTGGGGCTCTGGGGTCTGCTCACACGTACACCTTCTCCCCTTATCCCACAGCCCCAGGTCCTGAGAGTCGCCTCCTCCGGCTCCGCACCCCCTTGGCCTTCTCCATGGCTCCGCAGACAAGCCAGCTTTGATCCTCATCTGGAGAGATTACAGGGCCAAGAGCCCTGGGCCTGGCACTTCTTACGTAGTCTAGCAGCTCCCGGACCTCCACCCTTACACATACACACAACCCCACCACCGCCCCACCCCGCCCAGACCAAGTCTGTCTCTTTCCCGGCCTCCCTGTCTCAACAGTTGGACCCAGGGCTTGCCCTTAGTTATTCTCAGTTAGATATAAGAAAGGGTTTCCAAAAAGACAGCTCAGCGCGGTGCTGGGCTAGACTCTTGGCAGTTCCAAAGCCTTGGCTCTTCCCAGCAACGCTCTACGCTACTCCAGCCCACCACCCAGTCCTTTAAGTGGGACAAGCGATTGCCGAGGGTGGGAGTGGGGGGGTTGAAGGGGACCCCAAAGCCCGGAGAATTCTCCCCTACAGCCCCCCAGTGGCACCATCTGCTCCCCGTCCCAGCCCCAGCCCAAGCCAGGTCCTGTCCTCAGCCTTGTGATTAGAAACTGGGCTCTGTCCAGGCATTGTCTGCCCTCCACGGCCAGCTGCGCATGGAGGTCTGGCGTGTGCCTGGCTGGGCGCTTGGGCTGGGGTGGGAGGGGAGGAGTGGGTGGGGCCTTCACCTTCCAGGAGGCCCTGAAAGCCCGGCTCTTCTGATGCTCAAATCTCTCCACCCCTCCATCCAGATCAGCCACAGAGGCAAGGAGTGGGGGCGTCCGGCTGCCCCCAGGGCAATCTCCGTGGAAGCAGAGCCGGAGCAGTGGGCAGGCACAGTGCCCTCTGGGCGGGAAGGGTCCCGGGAACTTCTGGCGGTGGTGGCAAAGGAGCACCAGCTCTTCCTCACTCTGCACAAGGTGCCAAGGCCATGGGCTTTCCCACATCTTACGCTGCCCCAGTCTAGCCTGGGGGCCCTGCTGGCGGGGGGCGGGGGGCTTTGTTTGGCTCTCCCGGGTAAGATGGAGTCTAAAGGAAAGCCCCCTGGGAGGGGCACCCCAAGTGCCCTCCTTCCCAGCCCCGGTTCACAGTTTCCTTTTATGATGCTCCCAGGCTCTCCCACTCTGCTGCAGCTGTCTTATTTACATTTCCCACTCCCACACTCCCACCCACACCGTGCCCTCGTCTTCGCCCCCCCAGAGGATCCTGCTGCACAGTCAGCCACGCAGCAGCCTGGCCCCGCCCAGCCAGCCCACCAGGCACCTTTGGGGCTCCTCTTTGTCTCAGGCTGTCCGGAGCCAACAAGCCTGTGCCCAGTGATGCTCTGAGTGCAGCCGGGGACGTGGGGGGAGGGCACCTCGGTCTCCCTCCCGCAACCCCAGAGCTGTGGTCAGCAGTCCCCGGACCCTCTCCGGGCTGCAGAGGGCTGGCCAGGTGGCTGGTGTGTGTGGGGGTGACGGCACCTGCCCTGGGGTGTTTTCCATAGTCATCTCCGAGTGACTGCCCTGGAATCCTGGAATCTGGGTCATCTACAACCCAGGGAAACCAGAGACCTGCTCAGACCCACCCTAGACCCGGACTCAGACTCCCACCCCCATCACACAGGGCTGAATGATGTCCTCCACCATCCCTTCATTGGTGACCAGTCCCAGACTGGCACTCTCCCACCATCAGACCCCCTCAAAGAGAAAAGTCCAAATCAAAAATGGAGGAGTGACATGGCGTGAAGTGTCCCCACCCAACACAAAGCCCCGCACCTCCAGGTGCCCTGTCCTCTGCCCACCTCACTTCTGCCTCTATGTCCCTTCAAGTCCCAGGTAAGTCCATGCGGCCCTGTCCCACTCAGTTCTGTCTGAAGGCCTAAGGATGGGCATCAGCGTCACAGCATCCTGCCCTCTCAGAGGTAGAACCTCGGAGACACCCCGTCCTCCCTTCCCAGACCCAGCCCCTCTTGGGACAGGGCCGGCAGGATTCTCTCCAAAGCGTTGGACTCCCCAAGGAGGGCCAAGGCCCCATCCGAGCCCTTCCATCCGTGCAGCCCTCGATCTTTGTCTGCGGAACCGGCCCGGGGGCGACGTGCTGCCTCCCCAGCTGGACCAAGAGCGCAGGACCAGCCGGCTAGGGTGGATGCAGGGAAATTTCCCCCCATCCAATGTGCCCGCATGAGACAGCAGCCCGTGGGGAGGCGAAGAGGAAACACACAGACGCTCCGGCCTGGGCCAGGGCTGGGTGTGAAATACCGGATTTCCTTGTTTATTCGATTTTCTGATCATTAAGGGCTCCCAAGAGGGACCCGAAATTACCACCCAAACAAAGCCACCTCCAGCCGCCCGCGGGGCCGCCGATCCCTGCGGGGGCCGGGCCAGCACGCGGCGCCCTCCAGCCTGGCCAGCCCGACCTCCACGGACGCCGACTGCGGGTCGAGCGGCTCCCCGGGACCCCCGGACCCCCGCCCCGCGCCCACGCGAGACAAAGCCGAGTCCTCCGCGCACGCGCCCCGCCGCCCGTCCTACCTGACGGCCACCTTGACGCAGCAGTCCCCCTGGCCCGCCATGGTGCTTCGGCGCCGGGTCCCGCGTCGATCAGGGGCGGGGGCTTGGGGGCCAATGCCCCGGGCGGCGGCTGCGGCTGCGGCTGCGGCTGCGAGAGGCGAGGGCGCGGGCGCTGCGGACGGAGGCTGCGGCGGCTGGAGGTGACATGCTCGCGGGCGGCCGGCGGAGGGCTCACCCGCGGCCGGCGGAGGATCCCCGGGGCCGGGCCCGCGCGCCCCCTCGAGCCATCGGGCGGCGGCGCGGAGCCAGCTGACAGCCCGGGCGCGACCCGCTCCCCACGGCGCGGCTCCCGCGCGCGCACCTCCAGCCCCGCAGCGCCTCCCGCCGCCGCACGAACAAAGGGGGCGGGGGCCGGCCCGGCGGAGGCTCCGCCCCCGAACCAGCCCCGGCTCCGCCCCTAGCTCCACCCCCGAGCCTGCTGCACCAATCGAAAGCCCGAGCCGGCAGCAGGGGCGGGGCGGAAGCCTTTAAAGGAACCCCTCGCCTCATGTCCACGCGTTTGCTGGGGGCCTGGCTGGGTGGCCTGGGGGTCGCGGAGGGACGCGGGCCAAGGAGCTGACCGCGTCGGAGCCTCGGACCCCGGAGCCGCAGACCCTCAGCCTCGGTGGGACCCCAGCCCATTAATGCGGAAGCCGGGACGCAGAGAGGGGAACTTCCGAGGTTACACAGGAGTTAGTGGCTAAGCCAGGGTAAGAACCCGGGTCTCGGGGCCCAGCACTTCTCTGCAAAGGGTCCCACAGCGCCTGGCGGTTTGTATTCTGAAAGCACCCAGAAAGCCTCCCTTCTGCATTTATTCCAGTGAATTTGCCAACCTTTATTGAGGGGGATTCTTGCTAGTGTCTAACTAAAATTCCCTCCACCTACGCCCTGCAGCGTTTTAAAGTTCATCTTTGGGTTGATCCCCGGCCAGACGGACCGTCCCTTCTGTGAGACCACGGAGGCTCCAGTGACCTTTGTGACCCACAGATAACCCCTCTCCCCGGCTGGCTCACACTCCGCTTGATGTGGCCATGGGGGCAGAGGGTCAATGTGGGAGGCCTGATCTGCCCCAGGGAGACAGGGAACAAAGGGGGCACTCAGCTCCGGGCACCTGGGTAGAGGTTGTGCAGAGGTGAGTGGGAAGGGGGTATGGAGGGTGTAAAGGACACGGGGAGCCCCGGGAAGTTGACACACGGGGCAGTGATGGAGGTGGCCAGTGCCGTGGGGAGTCACAGCGGCCTTTCCAGTCCCTCTGCCCTCCATCTGAGCCCGGCCCCTTCTCCCTGCCCCCCAGCTCCCAACATTGGGGCCATTCACGGGGCCCCTCACCAGCTGCCGTCCCCGCCCCCGCCCACTTCAACCAGCTCCCTCCCTGGAAAGAGCCCAAGAGGAGGACCCAGCTGCAGCTCCAGATGTGGAAGGAGCGCTCTAGGGGGGCGGGGGGGGCGGCGGGGGAGGAAGGGGAGTCTGACTCCAAGCCTCTTGCATCACCCACAGATGATGAAACCATGCCAGAGATTTTGGAACGGGTACGGGTTAGGGGCTGAGGATGCATCTTTGGTGCCATCCCCCTTTCTTTCCCTCCCCCCAACCAACCCACAGATAACTGCTCCGTCTGTAGCCCAGATCCCAGTTTGGTTTGACCTACTATGGTCAAACCAAAAAATAAAGATAATTTCTAGGGCACATTTCAACAGCAAATCAACACCGCCTACTCCCTACCCAGTCCCGATGGAAAAGAGCAGCGCCACCAGCAGTGCCCCAGGGTGGAAGAGGGGCAGGGGAATGGGGGGGTCTGGGGGGATCCTGCACCTTTCACTAGCATTTGAACCTAGAGGAAGGTCTTTCTGGGGCCAGTAGGTTACTCCTGCCAGAGCAGGAGGCCAGCAGGGTGCTGAGTGAGATCCTGCACGTTCTCTTCCAACCAAGATAAGGTGGGGAGGAGACTAACGTTTAGGGACCAGCTACACAGACGAGGTACTTTACATGCACGTTCTCATTTCACGCTCATCGCCTTGTGAGCTAGGCTTTATTCTTTTCCAGTTTTGCCGACAGGGACACTGAATCTCACCCAGCATATAAGCAACAGACCCAGGATTTGACCTCCATGTGTCCGGTTCCAGGCTCCCAGATCACCTCCGAGCAGCTGCCCAGGGAGCACAGCTCCCCAGCTTGTGTTCCAGGCTTGTGCTCTAGGATGACAACGTTGCATTTTTTTTTCTTTTGACAATGTTGCATTTTGCAAAGCTGCTCTCCTGCCCACCAGACTCTGGGCTTCTCCGGGGCCCAACTCTGGTTTCCTGCCTCCAGAGGTCCCCTCTGATTTCCGAGAGTAGGTGACCTTCTGACTCACAGTTTCACTGCTGGGAAATGGCGCCAGAGCCGCTGTCTCCCCACCCCCACCCCCCATCCCTCCAGGTCACAGGGTGTCGAGCCAGGAGGAGCAGGGAGGCACATGGGATGGAAGGTCAGGCCTCCTAGAGGTCAGGGCCTCAGGGCGGCTCCCTCCTGGGCCACCAGGGAGCAACAGGGCAGCTAGATGTCCAGACTCCTGGAGCTGCTGTCCCGAGGCGAGGAGGTCAGGTGGGGATCCAAGGGGTAGTAACGAGGCCTAAACCACAGCCTGGGCAGATTTAGTTACAGGGTCAGGGGAAGCCTAGGAGGGCGCCCGCCCTCTTAGTGGGTGTCCAGCCTCAGCACAGCCGTGCTTCCTCCTCAGGTGTGTTCTCACCCCACGCCCTCCTCCTGCTGCCCCTCTTCCCTTCCCTCCTTCCCAAACCCTGAGGCTTCTCCGCATCAGCTGCCTGCATGCGTATCTCCCCCCTCTTACACACACACACACACACACACACGCGCGCGCGCGCGCGCTCCCCTGTGTTTGGCCCCATCCTTCCCCCTACTGGACTGCAGTTTGAGCCTCAGCTCTTGTCCCGAGCCGAGGCCCTCCCCCAGGCATCTTGGGCCTCCATCTTCTCTCCTGATGGGAGCAGTGGGCGTCTGGGCAGATGGGACCCTGGGGAGTTGTGAGGGGAGCTCCGCGGCAGGAGGCTCCCAAGCTACTGCGGTGACAATACTCCGGCAGCACCTGGGGGCAGCCATCTGGCCCAGATCTCTCAGGTCGGCCTGGTTCTCAACCCTACAGTAGCAAATCAAAACACCTAAGAGATATCCTTAAGCCCTAGAAAGCTCCCCAATGGTGGCCTTTACTTGAGTCCCGTTCTGTGGTTCTTCTTTAGCATTAGCACCAGGCATTGGCATTTGGAGGAAGTATCTGAACGTTGACCTGGAGTTCTGGGCGTGCAGGATGCAGAGCTCCCGGCCTCCAGCTGCAGCCCCCAGCCTTGCCCGGCTGGGTTCCTGGGAGATCAGGCCTTAGCCCACCCTGCTGGCAGGTGGCCCAGCCGGAGACAGAGCCCAGTCCTGCTAGCCAGCAGGAGCTCCGAACCCCAGAGAGGGCCTACTGGGGTGCAGACGTGGGGACCTCTGCTCAGCGAGGGCGCAGCCTGACTTCCTCTGTTATGGAAGGAGACAGACTTAGCCATAGAGGAAACCAGAATTTGTTATAAATAGCAAGAAAGAGAGAACTGCTGTGGATTACAAATACCCGACAGTCTTTTTAAAAAACAACAACAGCAACACACTATTTTTGGTTTCAGATGTTGGTGAGGGTTTAATACACCACGTAACCTCAAATACGGGATCTTCGTCCATTCCTCTCTGCAGTGCTTTCTAATACGGTGTTAGAGCCAAAGGCGGGAGCAGGTGTCGGCAGCCTCAATGTCCCAGAATCCTAGGGTCCCTAAGGTCATCTAGTTCAACAGCGTCATCTTCAGGTGAGGAAACTGAGGCCCAGAGAGGTGAAGAAACTTGTCCAGAGTCACACAGCAAGCCTCTGAGCTGGCACTAAAAGCCCCAGAGGGGGCAGTTTCCACCACAGAGTGATAGGACCCGAAGGCCGAACACCCGAGCCTGGGCTGTGTGTGAGCTCATGATTTGCGTAAAAGTAAAGTCTGCACAAAATAACAGAAGACAGCCCGGAAGCCGGAGTCACAGAGATCTGGGTTCAGGTCCAGCTCTGCCACTTGAAGCTGTGTGACCTGGGCAAGTTCCCTAACCTCAAAACGAGGACGGTCACACACCCCCTCATCATGGTCTATTATGAGGGCAAAAAGGGGTAACCTGGGTGGAGCACCCAGCACAAGGCCCTGCACAGGATAGAAATGAATTTCCTTCATTTCCCGTAGAATCTCCATCCCTTGTTTTATGTGCCCCTGTCCTCTGACTGGACAGAAGGCGAATTTGTCATAAAGACTGACAGGAAGTCAGAGATGAGTGTGGGTGAGGCTGGGAGCAGGGGGTGTGGCGGTGAGATCTGCCCACCAAGGGGGTCCTTGTTGATCTGGGAGGAGGAGAGTTTCCAGCCTCTGCAGGCTGCTCGGTGGAGGGGCCCTGGGAGCCTGGTACGTGTCTGTAGAGGTGGGAGACCCCTGCAGATCATGGACGCCGCTGGGCTCAGCCTCCCTGGGGGCCACCTGGAGGAGCATCTGAATTTCATTTTACTCGCCCCAGGGCTGCCCTGTGCTGAGGGTGTTACGTGTGCTTTTTATAATCCTCACAACAGTCTGTGAGGCAAATACCGTCACTGTCCTCATTTTGCAGAAGAGGAAATGGGCTCAGAGGTCACTTGGCTAGTGTCGTGGTCATTAGCGCCTCGACCACATATTTCCGGCCCTCTGCCTCTGGCTCAGGGCAGGCCAGCATGTCCTCACTCTGGTGTTAGCCGTGGCCCTGTGACTTCCTTTGACCAATGAAATGTGAGCAGAACTCACATGTATCGCTTGTAGGTGGAAGCTTTCTGCGCCCCTGGCACAGCACACAAGTTGATGTTGTTTAGAGCGCACGCGAGGAATGAACTTTCATTGTGTTGAGCCACTGAAATTACGAGCTTGTGTGTTACCTTGGCAAAGCCCACCCTACCCGAACTAATGAGCCAGAATTCTGAGCCAGAATTCTGGTCTGGAAAGATGCCTGAGGGCCCAGAGCCTCCCAGGCCTCTAGCTGCCCACCTCAGACTCACAGATGCCCCTTTGGGCTTCTGGTCTCCGTGCTGCACGGAGCCTTGTGGGCAGGTAGAAGGGGGTAGCAGCCTCTCTGCTCCACCTGTCTCCACCCCCATGATGTTTGCAGATTGCTGGCTCCTGGGAACTCACCAAAGGAGCGTGGTTTCCCATCCACCTCTGGCCGCTGTGCTGAGCTTCCCTCAGCGGTCCTCAGGAACCACTAAGAAAAGCAATTAGAAAAATCCCAGGGCCTTTCAGTGCCACTGCCCATTGCCTGCCGAGGAACGGTCGTGAAGCCTGGCCCTGCTCAAGTCACTCTTTCCCTCAGCCCTCACTGAAATAGGGCTGCCGCAAAGGGTTGGGTAACTGCCCAGAGACCCCAGACAGATCCAACTTGTCAGAGGCAGCGTACCAACAGCTGCCATTTCTGAATGTGGTGCCTGGTGCCATGCAGAGCGCTTCAGATCTGGGCCGTCCTGTACGGCTCACAGCTCCCCGAGGAGCTGGGAGCAGCTATCATCCCCGTAAAACAAAGGACACCGAGAGTTGCCCAAGGTCGCACCACAAGGGCAGAGCCAAGGGGCAGAGTGGGGTTCAAACCCAAGCAGGCTGGTTTCCTGCTTCCTCCTGAGTCGGATCCCTGTGGAGGAAAAGGATGGTGGGGCCTCGGCAGCTGCGGAGCTGCCACCTGCCGCAAAGCCTCGGATGTGGATGTTCTAGCAGCTTCTTGCGGCGCCAAACTGGGATGAAAGGGTAAATGTGGAGTATCGCACAATGGACGCTACTCAGCAATGAAAGGGACAGGACCACCGGTACGTGATAGGGCGCGGGTGAACCGCAGGATAACTGTGCTGAGTGGCAGACGCCAGCCCCAGAAGAGCCCGTGCCTTGTATGTCCAGTGAGGTGAAAATCTAGAAAGTGCAACCCGAGCCATCGAGCGGCCCAGCGGGTGCCTGGTTGGGGGGAGGTCTCTAACAGAGTCGGGAGGGGCGGGGGAGGGATCACCAACAGGCGCCGAGAAATCATGGGGGTGGTGGGCATAGCTATTATCCTGGGGGCGCTGGCAGCTCCACGGGGGTAGACATTTTTCAGAAACAATCCAGCTGTGTACTTTGATTATGTTCAGTTTATTATAAGTTAATTATCACTCAACAAACTGATTTTAAAAGAGGTCCTTTGCTCTGACTTCATTGCTCACAGAGAGGTGCAAAAGCGGCTGGTGACTTACCCGGGTCACTAGGACAGTCACCTGGAGTCCTGGCCACCTGAAGGTTAGCGGAGCCCTCTGCCTGGCCCTATGTGGCCTGTGGGCTCACTGAGGGTCCCCCTCCGCCAGCAGGAGGACAGTGGTGGGGAATTAGGAGCACAGAGAGGGAAGGTGGATGTAGAGAAGGAGGGTGGACACCAGCCAGGAGCCGCGCTGGGGGAGCCAGAGACCAGGTGATGCCACAGGCCTGGGGACCCGGAGAGACGAGGTGTGGGGGTGGAGCCCCCCGCCCCACCTGGTGAGGAGGGGGAGACAGCCCTAGCCAGGGCCCCAGAGGAGCCATCCCCTCCGACTTCCTCTCGTGAAATTAACAGATAAACCCACCCTGCCCGGGAGCTATGGATTTCTGTCCCAGACGGAGCATCCTTTCCCTGGGTTTTAATAGATATTCGCTTCACCCAAAAGCTGCAGAGCCAGTGGCCAGCAAAGGAGCATTTAGCACATTAAAAATAGGAGAGGAGGCGGTGGAGGGCGATCACGCAGGATTAACCTCTAAAGTGCCAGCTCGCCAAACATGCAGCAGATTGAGGATTTTGTGGACAGTCTTGGGTGCCAGCGCCCCCGGTGGTGTGTGTGCTGAATCTCACAGGACAATTTTAGGGGAATTTCAAAGGCCCTTTGACGGTGACAGCCTGCATCGGCCTGAGGTGAAATTATCTCTTGAGTCCCTGGTGGGGGGGGCACCCCCCATTCCTGACTCCTGTGCCAGTTGACAGTGGGGACTCTTTGCCTCGAGGGGATTAGGGAGGAGGGAGGGCGTGGAGAGCCTGAAAGAACTTCCTTCCCCTTTGACTTCCAACCTGGGTTGGAGGATCCCAGGAGAAGGCCCGCCCTGGGGGGCCTTCAGGGGTCTAAGTCAGGACCTGAACTAGCACAAATGCGGAGGGGAGGGGCGCCCAGGTCTGCCTCCCACCCCCAGACCAGACTGATGAGTGCCCCTGGGTCTGGCAGAGGAGGGGTGCCTCCCGGAGAGACAGTTAAACTCACAGTGCCTGGTGCAGAAGCCGCTGGGCCCCGCTGCAGACACTCCTCATGGCCCCCTCTCAGAGGGGGCCCCTCAGTGGTGACCGGTGCCGGGAGCGCCCCTCTCAGTTTGGGCCTGCACGCTGCTCGAAAACAGCCCTGACCTGGCGCCCACCTTGTGAGACTCTCTCCCAACCGGTGTGTGTGATCAGGACGTCAGGACACATATACACAGCCCCCAAGAGAAAGGCGGGGCTCTGTTCCCCAGAGGGGCAGGGGTGGGCTTGTGGTGCTGGGCAGTGGGGAAACCCACCCTCATTGTAGTAGGTTAAACATCGTCAGATGGCCGATTTGTAGACCAAAGGGGCAGAATGTTGGCCATTTCGAGCGATTCATCTAATGCCTGTTGTCTGGCAGTTTACTTAGTGTGTCTCTGGCGGTTCCCTCCCCCCACTCCTTCCTTTCTTCCTTCCTTCCTTCCTTCCTTTTTTCCTTGCTGGGGATACAAAGTTGATAAAGAAATCTACCACCTTTGGGAAACACTGTATACTTGGAAAAAACAAGCTGTAGGTCCTAGTTATGATACGATGTAACAAGTGCTACACTAAAAGGGAGTGCTTAGAGTCATCAACTGAATAAAAAAGCACAGGACGTGGGAGCTGTGAGCTCAGTTTTGTTTGGGGACTTACTGAGGACTGCAGCCCGGGAGACAGGCTCTCCATAGCTCTGTAGGGGGGAGTCAGCATGTATGGGATCTGGAAAAGGGGGCCGTGCACTCAGGCGCACCTCTCGGTTAGGGGCTGCTGGTCACCAGGAACGGATGTTTCCAGTGATGATTTTAGTGCTTTTCTAGGTATGAGAAGATGCACGAAGTTGGGCTCATCAAATCTGAAACTACATAACTCTCTGAAGGCCTGTTCTGCCGGTTCTCACAAAGCACGGAGAGCCTCATCGCTCTGACCTCCTTTCAGGGGGTGTTGAAGGTCAGTGACGCAGCGTCAGTGACTTCATTCCTGTGGAGCCGGGTGGCGAGTGGCCTTCTCTAGTTGGCAGAGTTTCCTGGGGCCATCAGAGGGGCCCGGCTGAGGCGGAGGACGGAGGGCCACCGGGTGCAGAGGGGAGCTGAGCGCGTCGGGCTGCGTGGGCTTGGACGGGCGCTTGGCAGGGTGTGGGAAGGGGCTTGGGCCAGATCGGTAGAGGACGGGGTGGGATTGGGTCAGGGATTGTCCTGCGATCCTCCTGATACTACGGGGTGCCGGCAGCTCAAGAGCAGCGTGTAGGCCCCTGTGGGACACCTGGCCTCACTGCTTCTTAGTGGGTAATTGACTTGGCTTTTCCCGGAATGGGCTCAACAGCAATACCCACTTCCTGGACGGTGTTGCGAAGGCTAAATGTGATATTGCGTCCTTCAGGCACGGCATGAACCGGCCTTGATGATGTCAGCTGTTACCATTCTCTGCGTGAGGACACCGCTGGTGGAGATATTTTATTTTTTAATTTTTTTTTTTGCGGTATGCGGGCCTCTCACTGTTGTGGCCTCTCCCGTTGCGGAGCACAGGCTCCGGACGCGCAGGCTCAGCGGCCATGACTCACGGGCCCAGCCGCTCCACGGCATGTGGGATCTTCCCAGACCGGGGCATGAACCTGCGTCCCCTGCATCGGCAGGCGGACTCTCAACCACTGCGCCACCAGGGAAGCCCTGGTGGAGATATTTTAAAGGGCCCACGACTAGAAGTGGGCTGGGCTGGGCTGGGTCTGCAGGTCTCACTGGCCTCCTTCTGGAACCGGGCTCCTCGCACAGACTCGGACGCTGGGCTCCACGGCCCTTTCCTCCTCTGGGTCTTGGTTTCCTTTCTTAACACGGTGGAATCTCCTCTGCTGATCATTTTATTTAAACAAACAGCCCTCAGCTCTCCCTCCTCTGAATCCTCCAAATCCCCGCATCTGACCCTCCACATGCTGCTCTGACATCCTAGCGTTTTGAATTCGTGTTCGACACGAGAATTATTATTTTGCCCTATGTATTTATGGCAGGCTTCTTTTAAAATGCTTCTGTTCCCTGGCTTACTAAACTGGATTTAAGTTCCATTTAGGAGACGGCAGCATGGCACAGGAAAAAGAAGCAATGGGATGAGAAAGCTTGGGGACAAATCCAGCCCTGCCCCTTCCAGCTGGGAGACCCTGCCGCTCAGGCACCTCATCAGTAAAACGGCAGCAGGAACCTTGGTGCAGTGGGGACCGTCACTTGCCACCATAAGCTGTCAGTCCCAAGGCAGGAGTGGCGTGTTACTGGGATCAGATGCCAGAAAAGGGGTCAAGGTTAGCTCTGCGTTGTCAGTGCCTTTTCTAGTGACCCGTGGAGCCGGCCTCCACACCCGAGGGCTACGGCTAAGAACTGCAGGGCCTGTGGGGGGACCAGGCCCGACGCTGAGATGCTGGGCTGAGAGCCGAGCTGCCCGGCATCCTGTGAGACACCCAGCCTCCTGCCGTCGTAACCTCTGGCTTTTTCTGCAGCCAGCGTCTGACGGAATCAAAACAGCAGCTGCTCACCGAGGGCTGGGCCCTTCCAAGGTCACTTTCACACCTTCTAGCAGCCTGCACATAGGAGTTTATCCCCATTGTACAGGAGGACGGGCAGAAGCTTGAAAGGGTCTGTGAGCGCCTCGCATCGGAGCACGGAGGCAGGTGGAGGGACTGGGGGCCGCACGGGTCCAGCTCCAAGGCGGTGCTCCTTCACCTTGCAGAGGACAGCCACGCCCCTGCTTCAGGGACCTCTCGGCCCCATCCAGAGCCGGGCCTGGAAACGCACTGGGACCACAGCTGGGGCACCCCCTGCTCTGAGGAGGGCCTGGAACCAAGCCCAGCCTCCTTGGTCCAGAGATGCTCCAGCTGAGCTCCGCACCTTCCAGAAGGCAGGGATGGCTCCCCCGGTCCCCGCACCTGGCATGAGGCTCAGTGCCCACCCCTCCCCCAAGCTGCACCCCACCCCCTCTGGCAGATTGCCCCTTCCCCCGCTCCCCAGCAGCTGTATCCCAAGTCTGCAGGGAACTGGCCAAGAGAAGCTAGGCGTGCAGCAGACAGCGCCCTGGCCAGTGCCCCCAGGCAACAGAAGGTGGCCTACCAGCCCCTCTGGACACCGGCTCTGTCGGATGGCCCGGCTGACAGGAGGGGCCTGCCTGCTCCCCCCATGGCCCCCGGCCCTCAGCCTTCCACACCCGTGTTCCTTTTGTACTTTATCTGAGTGGCCTGGCGGCCCTCTATGGAGAAACCCAGCGATTATTTGAAGGGGCGCTGGGGAAAGGCAAGATTCTGTACATTCTGACAAGTTAGAATGTCCTGCACGTTGCAGAGGAAACTGCCTGAACTCTCGGAAAGGGTGAGAGCTGGAAGGTTCCTCAGAGCCCGTGTGCACGTGGACACCTGCCACGTGGGCTGGGAGGCCCGGCACGGACGTGCCAAATGGCGCAGCCATTAGGGCTGTGGGGCTGGAGCCACGTCGCCTGAGCTGAATCGTGCCTTGGCCCTCCTATCCGCTGCGGGGCCCTGGGCACGTTACCTGTCCTCTCCGTGTCATACTTGCAAAAGGAGGATGATACTTCCTCGCTATCAAGAGGATTAAATAATGAATCTATGCAGAAGGCTTGGAGCACGGCCTGCTGTATTGTTGGTATTCTGTACACGTTAGGTATTGATATAAGATGCTCCGGTCCCACTTGTAAATGGAAACATCCTTCTATAGACCTTTGCAGCGTACGAAGCCCTTTCACGTGTGCCCCAGGTCATTTAGTTTTTCAGCCATGCTGCGAGGTGGATTATTTCAGCTCCCCGCCAAGAGGAGGCAGTGGAGGGGACAGTTTGAGCGGCTGGCTGGGTGGGGCTGAAACTGAGGAGTCAGCCTGCACCTCTGGAGGCCGATTCCCGCCCCGCCTCCCCGGGGACTGGGCAGTGAGGGCGCGAGGCTGCAGCCCTGAGCAGGTGACCCTGGGCGGGCGGGCTGTCAGCCAGGGCAGGGCCCCATTTCTCAGCATTTCCCTGCATTTATCTGACAGTGATTGAGCCTCTCGTCTGTGTTGAAAAGTGCTCAGCTCTGGGGTTAAGGGCCAGCCTGGTGGACCTGCTCCGGCTTTCGTGGAACTTGGCCTCAGTCTGGTGAGAGACGGCAGGTGGACAGCAGGTAGCTGGACGGCGGGGGACGGCCAGGACGGACGTGCAGGCGGAGGAGGGCAGTGAGGCGGGGCGGACGGTGGCTGGGCTGGCCGAGGGCCGGCTGCAGGACAGCGGGCTTCCGCTGGGTCGGGGGGCCGGGCGGGGAGCGAGGGGCACAGCGGGCTGTCCATCAGGCTGGTGACGGGAGCTGTGGGAGGGATCTTCTGGGGGCATCTCTGTGCAGGAGGGAACAAAGCCTTGCTGAGGGTGGAGTGGGGGCGGGTCCCTGGTGCTGAGGTTTGAGGAGGAGACGTGTGGAAATGGCTCCTCTGATGGGCACCCCGGGTCTGCAGGGCACCGGGGGGATCATCCCCCTGCCCCGTGCGGCTCCCAGTCTGGGCGGCGGGGTTGCCAGGAGGTGCACGGGAGGCCAGTGGGAGAGCTGATGGTGGGGGGAGCATCTGCCCAGGGAAGAGGGGAGGGCCCCGGTGGGACCCCAGTGCTAACTCTGCCCCTGGCTGGCTGTGTGACACAGGCACGCGAGCCACCTCTCTGGGCCTCCAATGTGGCATCTTCAACATGGCCTCTCCCGCTGCTGGAGAACGAGCGGGTACCGTGTGCGACGGTGCTCTGGGGCTAGGATGTGTCTGCAGCCGGCACGCAGGAGGGAGTGGGGGCCACAGCCCGTGCCTCAGCCTGTTACTCACTGCTCCTCGGTGGTGGGGGGAGGGGAGATGGGCACTGCGGGCCCTGCTGCCCCAGGCGGAGGGCAGGGCCCCCCTGAGGCTCTGGGGCCGGGCAGGCCGTGGACTCTGGCCAGGACGGTGGGGAAGGGTAGCTGCAGGGGACCTGCCGGGGGGCTGCCCGGGGACGTCCAGGAGCACCGCCTCCTCCACGGTGGTCCCTCTGCTCCTGCAGGAGGACGACGCAGACGGGCCTCTGTGGAGCGGGGGGGGAGATGTGTGGAGGGTGTGGAAGGGCCCCCAAAAGGGATGAGCAGAGACAGGTGCCCTGTTGCAGGCCTGGAGGCTTTATTGTCCTGCTGGCACTGACCAGGCCTCTTTGAATGACCCCAGAAGCTCCATCCCATCACGCCTCTTGCTGGGGAGGAGAAGGGCCTGTCCATCTACCTCCAGACCTTGCGGGTGGCTCCTGTCCGTTTGTCCGTCTAGCTGCTGAGACGGGGGGCTGCCGTGCTGGGCCCACCCTCCCGCGCCAGCCCCCCACCCTTGGCCATGCCGGCTCCAAGCCCGTGGCCTTCACAGCCTGCAGGGAATGAGGGTCTCCTGGGAGCCCTGATGCTGGTCGAGGCTTCCCAGGGAGGACGTGAGGCTCCAACACCCCTGGGCACCGGCCACACCCTCCAGGGTCTCTCGTCCCTTCAGAAGCTCGGCGGCTGCCACCTCCACTTCCTGCAGTTCCATCTGGCAGGCTTCCACCAGGGTGTGGCCCGTTGCCATGACGAAGTTAGCATCAGCCGCCAAGGTGTCCAGGCCCCCTCGAACCAGAGCCTGCAGACGCGAAAGGCGGCCGGGTGGGTCTTCCCGCGGAGCCTCAGCCCCTCTCCACCCCAGGCCATTGCAGGGCCACCCCAGGATGCAGTCCAGTGCCTTCCTAGCCCCGCTCACCTCTCGGATCAGCTGGGCCATGGCTGGGGCCGGGCACCCGGGAGAACCATCCTTGGGGAGCGCTTCCTCGGGCAGGGACCCTGGGGTGGGGCTCCTCTCCTCGGGCACCAGAGACTCTGTCCCCACAAGCTGTTCCAGGTGCACAGAAGCAAAGACCCCTCAGGAATGCCGGAGCCCACTGGGATCAGGAAGCCCCGACTCTTCAGAGGGAGCCCCAGCCAAGACCCCCAGGAAGGGGGGGACCAGGGGTCCCGTCCCTTCTGCTGTTGAATTACCACTGAAAGCTCCCCGGCCTCTGGCCCATTACCTGGCGGGGGGCGGCAGGTGCCTGAGCTCCGGGTATCGCCCTCCGGGGCAGCTGTCCCTGCAGCCTCTCCCCATGGGACTTGCTGTGGGGTCCTGTGGGCACGGTGGGCCGAGGGTCAGAGGGGCTGCTGACTCCTGCTGGGAGCCCTGGGTCCACAGAGCTCCCCTTGGGCAGTCAGCCCCGCCCTGAGATCCTCGGGGTCCTAGAGGGTGACACATGCCGAGGCCCAGCCCACCCCAGGCCTGGCAGGACTCCCCACTGCCCATCCCCCCAACTCTATGTGCCCTGGTCCCTGTCCTTGTGGGTTTGGGAGGGGATCAGGGCCAGAGCCTGACCAGCTTTGGCCAAGCTGATCTTGTGTTTGTGTGCGTGTGACTGTGCATGTGTGTGCGCGCATGTGCGTCTGTGTTGGGGAATACAACAAGCACCCTCGTCTCCTGTGAACTCCAGCCTCCTCAGGCCCCTACTGTCACACACAGCGGTCCAGGACCCACTGAGAGGCTGCCAGGTCATCTGCTGAAAGGCAGAGCTGAGGTGTCAGTGTGTCCAGGGCTGTCTTCAGCCGGGGTGGAGGGGTCCGAGCTTCCTGGTGTGCCAGGGAGGGCCCTTTCACAGTGCACCACCCGCCCCCGGCTCCCTCAGTCACCTGGGTGGCCCCCTTCCTCTGCCTGGGTGAGGAGCTGGTTCCCATCGCCACAGGCTCCCAGCCCTCCCGGCCGCAGGCTCCCCAACTGGACGGAAGAGCGGCTCCCCAGGCCTTCCTGGGAGAAGGTCAGCCCCTCGGGAGCACAGGAGAGACTGACCCAGGGCCCCCTGGGGCCGGCCGGAGGCTCCTCCTCTGGTGGCAGGCGTCTCTGTGCCCCCTGGGAGCTCCCCTTCAGAGTGGACGCTGAAATGGAAGCACGGCTGATGGGGCTACAGGCTCCCCCACCCCTGCCCTCTGTGGTCCCCACACCCTTTCCCTCAGGGTCTAGGCCCATCGCTGTGGAGTGGCCAGCCTCCTCTCCTCCGATCTGCACCCCTTTGCTCTCTGGCCCCTCCCACACCTGCCCAGCTCGGGCCTCACACCCCTGAGGACACTGCGTCTCAACCTCGGTTGCACGTGGATCACCCAGGAGCCCTCACATCTGGTCGCGGGGTGTCCCGCCCAGAGCCCACAGTTCTGGAAGCTTCCTCCATGCCCCTAACCAGTGAGGTCCTGGGCCCTCTGGCTGCTCAGGACCTACTTTTTGACATCAATTGGTCACAGTCGGATCACATGGCACATTCTCCCAACAAGACTGCGATCCTCTGGGGGCCGGGCCGGGTCTGCACGTCCACAGCACCCAGCACCACGGTGACCCCACGTGCAGGCGCCCTCCAAGACTTGTGGGCTGAATTTGAGGGGTCTCAGGCCAGAAGGGGGTGCAGGCAGCCCCAGCCTGGGAAGTAGTGGTTCCCCTGGCCTCTGCCCTGTCCCGCCCATTCCTGAGGCAGGGGAACCCAGCCTCTCTGGGCCAAGGAGACGCCCAGTCCCTGGGCCCTCTGTCTAGAATAGAAGCTCTGCTTGGAGTCCAGCCCATAGGCCACGATGGCTGAGACCCTCTCTGCTCATCCTGCTGTTTTTCCTGACACTCATGTAATCACAGATTATATTCAGCCCTGGGTTGGTGACATGGGATCCACCTGGAACCCAGATCCAAGGGTTGAATCTTAATTCAGGTTTCGTAGGATGTGCCCTCTCCTTCTAACCTAACGTGTGCCTTTCCGGGACCCGCCAAGGCCACGGAAGAAAAGCACCTCTGGGCACTGACCGACACCGACCCGAGGCTGCCCCCTGCTGGCTATACTCGTCTCTGCCGGCCAGGCCGGCCTCCTGCGCAGCAAGGCGTGGGCTGGACCCCAAAGGGCGCAAGGCAAGCAAAGCACACCCTCCACAGTTCGGGGTGCCCCCAAAGGCCCGGAGCCCACTAACCATGTCTGCCCAGTCTCACCCCAGCCCCTACATGCCAGGCTGATGGTTGCCACCACTACCTGGAAAATGCTGGGCTGTTGCCATGGTTGCTGTTGCCACCGGCAACGTTGGCATTGGCATTGTTGGTGTTGGCACGAGCAAGAGGGTTGGTGCTTGGATGTTGAGGGAAGTCCTCCAAGAAGACGGGCGACTCCAGCTCCTGCATCTCTGTTTCAATAAACTGGAGGGGTCTCTGGTTGGCCATGTGTGGAGGCAGGGAGTTGGTCCTTTCCAGGAAGTTGTCCACCTGGCCAAACAGGCCTCCGGTCCTCTGGGGGCGAGGAGGACAGGGGAGGGACTGAGACCAGGGACCAGGGATGGATGCGCGGGGGCTGCCACCCTGGACGACAGACAGCGCCGGGAACAAGGCCCCAGGAGAACAGAGGGGGCTGTGAGGCCGGAGAAGAGACCATCGCCCTCAGGGCGTGCTCAGTTTGATGGGGTACACGGGACACCCCTAAGAAGTGTACGGGGACCAGACACCAGGACGGGAAATGCAGGGTGTCGGGGAGCCCGGAACCAGGCAGTCTGGAGGACGGGCTCTAGCCCCACTTCCGAAAGTAACTTGCTGAGCGGTACTGGATTCAGACGGTCTCTCTGGGCCACCATTTCCTCATGAATAACCCAGAAGGTTCAGCTGGGTGGTCGTGAGGGACCCTCCAGCTCTAGGAGGGAGGACGGTGAGACAGGAAGCAGCTGGGGCATCTGATAATGGGGGCTTCGGATGGATGGACATTGCCTCAGGCTTGTGGGGAGGGGAGGCCAGGGAGGCTGGGCAGAGGAAGGTGGGAAGGATGTGACACCTCAAGTAGGTGGGTCATTGGTTCAGAGTCCTGGGAGGTGCGGGCGGCGGGTATCCTCAGCCCCCCCATTCTGCGCGGCGGGGCTCCTGGCCTCCCTTCCGCTCCCTGGCCTGGAATGCGCACGCACTGGCGTGGCCAGGGCCTCACTCACCCGGAATATCCCTTCCTCCATCGCGGCCTCCGCCATGGCTCTCTCCAGCTCCTCCTCGGCCGTCAGGTCTCCCGAGATGGTGCGGCGGATCTCAGGGGCTGCCTCTTCCTCAAGGGTCCGCAGTCCGGCCTGGGGACAGAGAGGGACTCAGTGGCCCCTCCAGGCCAGGAGGGGAGGATGCACTGCTTCTCACGGCCTCCCCCGTTTCTAATCCCGGAAACCAGGGCTTCCCTGAAGGCCCAGCTCAGCCCCACCCCCTCCTGCCCATTCGATCCCCCTGGGCTCCTGCTCTGGCCGCCGGGATAGTCCAAACCCTGATGGCTCCCAAGGCATCTTCTCTAGGCTTCACAGGGGGTTTCATCCCCCGCCTAGGCCTCCAGGCTGGGAAATCCTCTCATCAGTACAGTCTTTTAGACAAATGATCTCTTCCGATGGCACGTGACATTTATACCATTTTTTGAGCTGATCAAAGTTCATATCACCAGCAACGGGACAAAGCAAGATTGGTGTCACCTGACAGTTTGCAATGACAAGGCAGCATCACTTCTGGGACATTCCTGTCCAAGATGCAAGCCCTCAATCTGTCACGAGGCAACACTGCACAAACCCAGACCGAGGGACGTGCTGGCTGGGAATCTTCAAAGTGTCAAGGTCATTTCAAGGAAAGACTGAGGGACTACAGACTAAAGAGACGTGACAACTAAACGCACTGTGTGATTCTGGATCCGATCCTTTTGCCATAAAAGACATTATTGGGACCACTGGTGCAACTTGCATGGGGCCTGAGGATTCCATGGGACTAATGCCTCAGTTTCCTGATTTTAGTGGCTGCATCATGGTTACGTAGGAGGGTTATGGAGGAGAATGCCCTTGTTGGCAGGAAATACACGCTGACCTGTTCTGGGTTGATGGGAATGACTCTCAAACGGTTCAGAAAGGAAATTTTTTTTGTACATACATGCAACTTTTAAAATTGTGAGATCGTTTCAAAGTAAAAATTGAGATACGTTTTTGAACACACAGCCCAAATACGTGAATATTTTTTGAATGTATCCTTTAGGTGCGTTATACTTAACATAAAAAATTGAAATTAAAAACAGGCAAGATGACCCAAAGCTCTACGTTTCTTTGCGTACCCAATGGGCCCTCTCAAGCACCTCCCCTCCCCCAGGAAGCCTGTCCTCTTCGGAGACCACTGCTTTCACCTAACCTAAATCTCTCCCTTGTGTTCAGGGGACAGGACCATGGTTTTGGGTCGTAGCATCCAGGGCTGGAAGGGCTCCTGGTTCTTCCCTTGAGGTCGAAGCATCTTCCATCCAGAGCTGTCATCTCTCCCCCTACTCATCCCGGCTCCGTCCTGCCCTCTCTGCCTCCACCACTGCCCCCAAGGACACAGAGAAGAAGCTGGAGTCTCGAGACCATCTCAGCAGTGGAGCTCCCTGGTGCTCGGCATGGGCTTACCTGGATCTGCACGGTGTCCTTCTTGGGCCGGTACCCATAATATTCCTCCTGGCGCCTCATGAACTTCCGGAAGTGCTCCTGGATGAGAAACGTGGCGTAGAACTTCCCCACCGTCACCTCGTCATCTGTAAGGGTGGGCAACAGGGGCCGGTGGGCATCTGAGGCTGGGGTCAGCGTGCAGGCCAAACGTAGCCGGGTCCAGGTGCCCCTCGCGCCCCCTCCTCTGCTTGCCAATGTGACCCCGATGGCTGCTATGGGGTCCACCCAAGGCATTCACGGAGGGCCAGGCTGCTCTCAGACTCCCATGGGGCTCCCTGGAAGCGACCTTTCCCCTGTCCTCGGCCACCTCTGGTCTCCCAAAGCGGCACCCACCTCCTATGGGAGGGATGAGCTGGTCCAGGAGCTTCATGCTGGTCCTCTTCCAGATCTTCTTGATGATGGTCCGCAGCTCCTCATTGGCCTGTTCGAAGTTACCTGGGGGCAAGGGACAGGCCAAGCCAACCGCACCTGACAAAGCCACCTAGCACTCCCCGAACCTCTCGCTCAGCAAATGTTGGCTGGGTTTTCCCTTGTGGCGGCTGCTTTGTGGGGAGGGCATCGCTGTTCCCCTGGGGCGGCCCGACCCTCGGGTCACATACGCACTCCCCACAGGCCTCGGCTCCCAGCACCTGGAGTGGCTGATTGCAGAGGCTCTCGCCTCCCATCCTCCCCTCCGCCCGCCCAGCAGCCCTCCATCCCCCACACCCCGTGGTCTGTCCCGCCTCCTCCAGGCAGCCGTCCTCCTCCTCTGCTTCATGCCTGCGATGGTCCTGCTCACCTGGGCGGTAGCTCTGATGCCGCTGGGTCCCTGCGTGAGGGACACCCCCATCTCCTCCCCCCTCCCATCCCGTCTGTCCTCCCGGCAGGGGGGCCTGCAGGTTCAGTGGGGCCCCGTGCGAACCCAGCGGCGGTCCAGCAGATCCCGGGGGGTCCCACCCCCGTGCTCACCCCGTCACTCCCTGGCCCACCCGCATCAGACCCGGCTGTGTGGGAACAGAGCCTTGGTGACCTTTGCCCTGCAGAATTTGGGGGCTCCCGCTGTGCCCTGAGGGGCATGAGAACGTTGTGGCCATGGCCTGGGTCCCCCCTCTGCTTCTCCCCGTGACTCTTGATTCCGACCTTTAGCTCAGATTCTGGTAGAATCCGCTAGAAAACTCAGCCCCTGAGAGGAGGGGACTGCCCGCACCTTCCGTCTTGATCTTGAGCGCTGTGCGGACCAGGGCGAAGAGAGTGGCGTTGAACGTGACGGTGCCGTCGCTGTTCAGAGGCATGTTCATGCCCACCAGCCGCTGTGCAGAGAGGGGGCTCACTGCCAGGCCGGGACCCCTGAGCCAGGGGTTCATCCTCACCCGGTCTGGGGGCCGGCAGGGGAGGGGACCGGGCGCTGGGGTGAGGATGAGCAGGACGCCCTCCGTGACGGAGGGGAGGATGAATTGGAGACACTGTTGAGAGTTTAGGTCCCAGGGATGTGGGGACCCAGGAGACGACTGCTCTAAAATGACTCAGCCAGTCGGGCCCTCGCCAGTGTCCCTGCCCCAGGGCCCCTGTGCCTCTTCCTCCCGGGGGTGTGGGCCAGGTGGGGGGCACCCCTCGCTGGCAGCTCTGGTTACCTTACATGCTACCCTGTGGGGGCAGAACTTCCCGAAGCCCAGAGGGGGCTGGATCCTTCGCAGCAGGGTCACCACGTCCAGGTGTTTGATTCTGCCCCTGCAGGAGGACACCAGACCCGGGCACCTGGCAGCCCCACCCCGACCTCCCTTCCTGCTCAGAGAACGGCCCAGGGCAGGGGAGCCGGGAGACAGGGGGACGCTTCCTGATTTCCAACCATGCTTAGGGAGTGGAAGCTGAGTGTCCGTTTTAAAGAAGAAACGATGTTTGAATTCACTGTTGCCCACCACCAGGAATGGGCTCTCTTTTTTGGGGGGTGGTAAGAGGCCAGAATCCCCTCAGACATGGGATCTCCGGGCTGGAATCCGGACCTCATTTCTCCCATGGTGGGGCTTTCGCTGGGTTTTAGTCAAGCTGCCTGGGGGCTCTTGGGATGTATTAATAGAAGTAGAGGGTATGGATCAAGGGAGGTGGAAGCTCACTTCCAGGGACTGGTAGGGAGCTGGAGACCGTGTCATAGGTTGGGAGATTAAGTGAGATAGTATGTCGTGGTTGGCACAGCACCTGACACCTGGGAAACAGTCATCGAATGTGAGCTTATTACCTTCTTAGAAAGAAGGTAAGGCAGATGTGCTTCCCGGTGTTAAAGTGCACCCGAATGTCCCGAGGGCCAGGTTAAAGGTAATGCGGATTCTGATTCCGTCATTCTGGGGTGAGGCCGGGGAGGTGTGGTGGGGTTCTGCATCTTTATAGAGCTCAGCTTCTTGGTCAGTGGACCACACTCTGAGTAGCCGGGGCCTAAACTGCCTGGGGATGTAGTGAGTTCCCTGCTCCTAGAAGCATCCAAGCGAAGCTGGATGACCATCTCCCAATAAAGGCAAGGGGGCTTCTGAGGCTGTAGGATCCCTCCCAACCCTGAGGAACTCCAAGTCTCTGATCCGGGCCCTCGGATAATAAAGGGAGGGGCAGCCCTCTCCTTCTCCTTAGACTGGAGAGGGACTCGCTGTCGGACTCCAGGACGGGGTCTAGACCAGAGGAGTGGACGGCTGAGGGAGGGCCCAGCACAGAGCCTGCAGGAGGAACTCACTTAGCCTCTGGGTCATACTCTGCCCAGATGGCCTTGAACTCGTCCAGGTGATGAGGGCCCAGGATGGACCAGTCCCGTGTGAGGTAGTCAAAGTTGTCCATGATGACCGCCACAAAGAGGTTGATGATCTGCAGGAGGAGAACCATGGGCTCCCGGCTCGGAAAGCCAGGTGGCACGGGGTGGGGGGGTAATGGGGGTGCCCACGGGGTCTGGGGTCCGTAGCTTCTCCCTGCCTGGGCCCTGCCTCCGAGCCCTTCTGGCGACTACGTCCCGCACGCGAGCAGCCTGTGTCACTCTGCTCCGGCCCACACGGTGTCCTCTGCCGGGGCTCCTGGGGCTCATCCTTAAAAACCCCAACCTCAGCCTCTCGTCTGCCCCCCAGAGGGATGCTGGTCTCCCCCCCGCCATCAACGCCCCTGTGCTGCTCTTGCCTGTTTTGTATTGTTGGGTGTCCCTTTGAAATGCAAGGTGGCACTCAGTGAGCACCTTCAGGGCTACGGCTGTGTCCTGCTCACCTTTCTGTCCCCTGCACTGAGCCCAGGGAACGTTAGACGCTCAAGCAAGCGTCTTAGTGAACATAGAAAAGAAAAAGAGTGCAGAGCGAGGGCCTGGGGCTGGGGGCTCTCTGTCTCCCTCGAGTGCAGACAGCAGCCCTGGAGCCTCAAAGCCACCTGTGCTCTGTTTCCGAGCCCACTGCTACCTCCTTCGGGACCTCGTTTCCGGAGTCTCAGCCTCCTCACTGGGGGGCAACCGCCTCTTCCAGGGAAGAGGGAGGGGCGAACGGCTTTACTGAAATTTACTGGCTTGACTGGAATAGACTTTACTCTGTTTTAGGGTAGAGCCTCACTAAATTCTTTCGATTACTAATCGCTAACAACAACAGCAAAAAAGGGCCAAGCTCTTAGCAACTCCTCTGGAGCATGCAAACGCACTCAGAAAACGAAGCCACACCCAGGATGACCAGAACAGGGACACCCTGGCCAGAGTCCCGTCTCCTGAGTCCCTGAGCTAGGTCCCTGGAGAGACAGAGGCGACGGGAGTGGGTGGGCGGGGCATCACCCTGCCTCAGCGCATCTCCCCGCAGCCCGGCCGCCCCGCCCTCGGGCCTCACCAGGAAGGCACAGAGCATGTAGAAGCTGATGAAGTAGTAGTAGGCGAAGTCGGTGCCGCAGGTGCGCTCCTCCCCCGGGGCGTAGTCCGACTCGGGGTCGCACAGCTGCCCGTAGCTGCAGGCCAGCAGGATCTCCTGCCACGCCTCACCCGTGGCACACCTGGAAGGCAGGGCGCCGTGGGCCTCTCACTCTGGGCAGCGGCGGGGAGCGGGGCGCCGTGGGGAGCAGGCCGGGCGCCCCTGAGGACCCCGGGCTCACGTGCTGCCCAGTGTGAGCCAGGCCCCACTGGGCCCCGGGCTGCATGCAGTCCCCCCCAACTCTACCCCTCGTGGGGCACCCCAGGCAGGAACTGAACAAAGAAAGGGGGCTTCCTGGACAGAGGGACAAAATCAGTCCAGGACTCAAGTCAGCGCTGGGGAAGCAAGAGAGCAAGAGAGCTGACCCGGGGTCGGCGAGGCCTCCGCCTCCCCCCAAGGGACATTCGAGCTCCGGCGCCCGCCTCGGTGCAATGAGGGTGGGGCGATCTGCAGGACCCACTCAGGACCGGCTGCCTCCTTTTCGACCCCCAGGGCACAGTGAAGACGAGGGCCACTCGCACAAAAACGATTTAAACAGTGGCTCTGGCTGTACGGGGGTGAGCCTCCGAAAAGGACAGCAGAGCCTTGGCGCTTCGGCGCGCTGGGCCCACACACATGAAGCCAGCCTGCCCCGGCGGGCTAGGGGAGGGGCGGGGACAGCTGGGGCCTCTTGCCTGAACAGCAGCAGCACAGCCTGCGGGAAGGTCTGGAAGTTGTTGTTCCGGTTGATCTGGGTCCCGTCCACCAGGGCAATCTTCCCGAGCATCTGCAGATCAGGAAGCCCGCGACGGTGGCACCCGCACAGGTCTCCCCCAGCCCGTCTCCCACTGCCCCCTACTTCCTCCAAATCCCCTCCACTTCAGGCCCCGTCAGACCTGAAGCCAGACGAACTGGGCTGCAGTTGGCCCTTGCACATCGCAGGGGTATAACTTTACAGTCAGCCCTTGGGCCCTCCGTATCCGGGGCTCCGCATCCACGGTTCAGACAACCGCAAATCGTGTGGTACCGTAGTACGTATTTACCAAAACAATCGCGGATACGTGGACACGCGCAGTTGAAACCTGCGTTGTTCAAGGGTCACCTGTATTATCAA
Organism: Hyperoodon ampullatus; assembly: GCF_949752795.1. NCBI lineage: Eukaryota > Metazoa > Chordata > Mammalia > Artiodactyla > Ziphiidae > Hyperoodon > Hyperoodon ampullatus. Next base: position 197,073,142 of record NC_136915.1, read on the forward strand.
GGTTGGGTGAAGTTCTTCCCCTCGAGCCAAAGAAATCTGGGGGTGTGGCCAGTTTTCCTAACCAAAAGCCAGTCAGGGACTCAATGTGGGGAGCAGGGTGCTCCAGGAGAACGCAGGCTGAGACCACCCGAACCTCTGACGGGGCCTTGGAGAGCCATCGGGGCCTTGGAGAGCCATCGGGCCCTTGTCCGTCTGCCCACAAAGCCTCCCCCGCTCCACGCCTCGCGCTGCTTCTGCTTGACTAACGCTGCGCCGTCTGGGGACCACCTCCTTCTCTGGTCCTGCAGCTGAGCCCAGGGCTGCCGGGAGGCCGGACGGGGGAAGGGTCCAGGCTGCACGCCGGCCAGGCCTCCGGAGGCTCCCCGCCCCGCCCGCCCCTCACTCACCTGCATGCCGATGACCGCGTAGATAAAGAAGAGCATGACGATGAGCAGAGCCACGTAGGGCAGGGCCTGCGGGCGACGACGGAGGCTCAGGGCGCAGGGCTCCGCCGCCTGCCCCGCAGCCCTGCCCTCCCTTCGTTCACGTTCACCGGGACACCGCGGCCTGGGCGGCACGATCGTCCCCGCGGCCCCCGCAGAGCAAACCCCGTGGGTGGGCGGGGCCGCACACCTGGAAGGACTTGATGAAGGTCCACAGCAGCGTGCGCACGCCCTCCGCGCGGCTCAGCAGCTTGATCAGCCTCATGACGCGGAACAGGCGGAAGAAGGCGCTGGAGATGCGGGCGCTCTCGTCGGGGTCCTGCGGGGCGCAGCCCCAGGATCAGTCTGGGGCCGGGGCAGGGGTGAGGGCAGGCAGGCAGGGCGGGGCAGAGTGCGCGGTCGAGTCGTGGTGGGGGACTCCCAGCCCGCCCCGCGGCCCCTGCTGAGCACTCGTGCTGGCCCTCCCGGGGGCGCTCAGGGCCCCGGGTCTGCTCCGCTGGTGGTGAGGCGGGCTGGGCGCCAAGCAGTGCGCGGCGTGGACAGCGATTCTGCCCCCGGGGAGGCGGCGGCCAGGCCCGGCGCCGGCTCTTCTGGGGCTCCTGCCTCATCCCACCTCCTCCCCGAGCTGCCACTCAGCCGAGGACCCTGGCAGCTCTCCCGGCCCTCCCCTAGTGTCCACCCAGTGCAAAGTCTCCCAGAAGCTCAGCTGCTCTGCGGCCATCAATTCAGTGGCCACACCCTGCCCCACACAGGGCTGTCCCAAGCCGGGAGGCCTCTGCCCACGTGCCAGCCTTAGACACTGGATGACTCCGCCAGGGAGAGCCCCCTGCCCGGCGTCCCGTGTCCCCACAGGCTTGATGCTGGTGACCTGTCACTAAGGTTCTGTATCACCCAGTTCTCTCTGGATGTTCCCAACAGCACAGAGGCCCTGTTTCCCAGGGCTCCGAGAAAGCCACTGCATCCATGCACATTCTAGTAGCACAGAGCTCCCACCAGTCCCCACCCGGACCCTCTGGGGCCTGCTTGGGGCAGGGGGCCCTGAGTGCGTCTGCCTCATGCAGTCCAGCAGCCAGGCCCGAGCATGCACGCTGCAGGGCAGAGCTGGCGGGCGAGCCCTGCAGGCTCATGCAGCCTGGAATTACAACGTTCCCGCAGCTGCCACCCAGGCAATACAGTCCCCCGCTGGAGGCCAGGAAAGTCTGTAGAGAGAGAGAGGAGGGGGTTGGGGGAGGAGAGAGAGGAGGGACACGGTGGGAGGGAGGTGAGGAGAGGCGTCAGAGAGCACAGACCACATAAGAGTTAAAGAGAGAACAAGGCAGAGAGGCAGGGGGTGAGAGGCCCCTAGCGGCTGCCGGTCAGGGTCGGGCGGGTGGGTGTTGAGGACGAAGCTGTGGGGACAGTGAGGCCACAGGCTGGGGGCAAGGGAGCAAGGAGAGGAGGGAAGACCGAAGACGGGCAGGTCCCTTCTCACCTCCAAGATGCAACCTGTGTGTCTGGGGTCTGTGATGCTGGGGCCGTATGGGGGGCGGCACGTGGGAAAGTACCTGCTCATGGTCACAAGGGGAGTCACACCCCTGTCTCCTGAGTCCAGGGGTGCTGGCCAGCTCCCTTGTGCTGCTGAGGCCCTTACCGGGGTCCCATCCTCTGTGGCAAAGGCCCTCTGGGGGAGTCTGAGGCCCCCCAGCAGATGCATCTCTGCCCACACACCCCAGCCCCCCACCTGGGAGCAGGACCTAGGCTTCCATCTCAGGGCCGGGCCCTTAAAGGGTGGGCACGGGGTGCGGGGAGTGGCCTTTGTTCCTGTTTACTCTGAGCTCCTCCCTTGGGCCACATTTCAGGAGAAGCCCTGTTTCTGGAGTCCTGGGATGGGGAATCATTGCTTTATCTCCTAATTACTTGTGGGGGGACTGGTTCCCAGTATGCTATTTCCCCACCAAGCAGCGTTCTCCAGGGCAGCTTTCACCTGGAACACTGGTTCTCAGCCCAGGCTGGGCATCAGAATGCTGGGTCCCCACCCCGGCCGAGTAAGTCAGCTCCTGGGGCCTGGGCCTGGCTTCCGGGTGTAAATGCACCCCAGGTGATTTCATACGCAGCCAGGGGTGACAAGCCACGTTCCAGGCCTGTGCAGCCAACATGGTACCACCAGCCACACGTGGCTCTTTGGGTTACAGTGAAAATTACATAGACTTAGAAATTCATCTCCTCAGTTGCACTGGCCACATTTCAAGTGACCAGTAGACACTTGCAGCTCGTGGCTACTGCACTGGACGGAGCAAAACCGGGATTGCAGGGAGTGCTAACGGATGGTGCCGCCCTAGTCTGCTCCCCGGTATATACGACAGGAATATAAATCAGTATTTTAATTCAAAGTCTTAACATGACTTCAAGCAAACAGTCCTGGTTAGGGGCATCTGCTGTCCCTAAAAGCCAAAAGGTGACCAACGACGCCCTCGGTCCTCCTGCACCAAACACACTGCTCTGATGTACCCCAGACTCCCCGGCACAGACCTCAAAACTCCAAGAAGTAATTTGTAATTTGAGCTGAGACTGCGCTGGTGAGAAGTGCTGCTCTCAGACCCTGGGGCCTTTGGGGGGCTATTTCCCAGCAGGTGCCCTGGTTTGCCCAGAAGGCAGCCTGCCCCCCTCGGCCTGCCCGCTCCGGGCCTGCTTGGATACAGGATGCTCTTCCCCACGCCCCTCCTCCCGGCTGCCCCTGGCAGGCACTCTGGGGGTGGGGGGAGGGGACTCCTTGGGGCTTCAACCTCTGGCTCTGGGACCTGCCCTCCGGCAGAACCCCCAGCCCACGCCCTGCTGCTTTTCATCCCACCCCCAGGCCTCATCCCCTCTGTCTCTCCTGGGCCAGCTCCTGGGCTCACATACTGGCTACTTGTACTGAGACCCAACGAGCCGGCCCTCAAGACCACAACGATCCTGGCATCTGACCCCGTGTTCCAGGCCTCAGGGCTGCCAAGCATGACTCCAGGGAGAAACTGGGCACTCGCCACCACCCCCATCCCCCCGCCCAGACTCAGACCCCTGCCTCCTGGCAGTGTGGCAGCCCCATCGGCTTCCTGCGGTGGGTTCATGACAGCAGCTGTCCCTCAGAGGGAAGTCACACTGTCACACCCACCGCCCTCCCTCCCGGAGGACTCTGCCTGCTCCTCAGATGCCCTCGAGGTACCCAGCATGGACGCTGCCTGCCCTCCTCCCCCACACCCTGCCCCCTTTCACACTTTGCATTCCTCACGGCTTCTGTCTTACACTCATCTTTTCCCAGGGCTCTGAATCGCATCCTTTTCTACCTCGTGTGAGACCCTAACAGTTTCCTCAGCGGTCTCTTCCCTCTTTCATGCTGGCTCCACCCACAGCCCCCCGTTTCCTCAAAATGAATGGGAGAAAATATTGCAAATGACAAAGGATTAATCTCCAAAATATACAGGCAGCTCATGCAGCTCAATATCAAAAAAACAAACAACCCAATCCAAAAACGGGCAGAAGATCTAAATAGATATTTCTCCAAAGAAGACATACAGATGGCCAACAAACACATGAAAGGATGCTCTACATCACTAATCATTAGAGAAATGCAAATCAAAACTACCATGAGGTATCACCTGACACCGGTCAGAAGGGCCATCATCAAAAAATCTACAAACAGTAAATGCTGGAGAGGGTGTGGAGAAAAGGGAACCCTCTTGCACTGTTGGTGGGAATGTAAATTGATACAGCCACTATGGAGAACAGTATGGAGGTTCCTTAAAAAACTAAAAATAGGACTACCATATGATCCAGCAATCCCACTCCTGGGCATATACCCTGAGAAAACCATAATTCAAAAAGAGTCATGTACCACAATGTTCACTGCAGCTCTATTTACAATAGCCAGGACATGGAAGCAACCTAAGTGTCCATCGACAGATGAATGGGTAAAGAAGATGTGGCACATATATACAATGGAATATTACTCAGCCATAAAAAGAAATGAAATTGAGTTATTTGTCATGAGGTGGTTGGCCCTAGAGTCTGTCATACAGAGTAAAGTAAGTCAGAAAGAGAAAAACAAATACCGTATGCTAACACACATATATGGAATCTTATATATAAAAAAAAAGGTTCTGAAGAACCTAGGGGCAGGACAGGAATAAAGATGCACATGTAGAGAATGGACTTGAGGACACGGGGAGGGGGAAGGGTAAGCTGGGATGAAGTGAGAGAGTGGCATGGACGTATATACTCTACCAAATGTAAAATAGCTAGTGGGAAGCAGCCGCATAGCACAGGGAGATCAGCTCGGTGCTTTGTGACCACCTAGAGGGGTGGGAAAGGGAGGGTGGGAGGGAGACGCAAGAGGGAGGGGATATGGGGATATATGTATACATATAGCTGATTCACTTTGTTATAAAGCAAAAACTAACACACCACTGTGAAGCAATTATACTCCAATAAAGATGTTAAAAAAGAAAAAAACTGAAGGGGGTCTGCTACCCTCTAGTAACAGCCTCCCCCCAGACTCCGGCGAAGCTGTTTCCTGAACTGGCCGCCTTGATTCCCTGGCTCTGCAGCCCCTGCTCCATCCTTGTAACTGGCTCCAGTCCCCCAGTCTGCTGTCTGTCACCCCGCAGCTCACGGATGGCTCTCTGGTCCCAAGCCCCGTGGCCTTGCCAGCTGGAATGCTGCGGAGCCTCAACCCCCCAGGCTTCGGCCACCCCCTCCCTTCCTTGATGGGGCGGCTGCCACCTTCTGGAATCAGTGACCCTTGGTTCCTGGCCTGCGTTTCCAATGCCGCGCGGCTCGTCCGCACGCGCACACCAGCACCCAAACCCCAGCACCAGAGCAGAGTCGTGGAAGCGGCCCTCCACCCTTCTTCTCCTCGGCGCCTTCCTTCCCGGAGCCGTGGGCTCTCCTGCCCGTCCTCACGTCCACCCCGACTCTCAAGGAGCCCCTCGTGCTCCGGGGGTGAACTGCCGTTCCCAGAGCCAGCCCTCCCCGGGACACAGGGTCTCCTGCCCTCTCACCCAAGGGCTTAGCTCCTGCAGTTGCCCCTGTACTGCCTGATCCTCCCATGAGCCCAGGGCGTGCTCTAATTTCTCCCATTTTCAAGAAAACTCTCCTAGGCTGCACGCTCTCCTCCACCTTCTAAGCCATTTCTCTTTGTAGCAAAAAGAGAGAACTGTCCAGGCTCACAGCCTGCCGTGCCTCTCCTCGGCCCACTTCCCCGAGATTCCCGTGTGACTGTCGGCCGGGCTCCCAGGAGGGACACCGACGGGCGCGGCCTCCGGACCTCCGCTCTCTAAATACCCTCTTCTCTCCGTGGCTGGTCTCACCCCCTCCCACAACTCTAAATGCCAGTTCCTCCAGTGGTCTCCGACTTAGATCCCCAGCCTGAGCAGCCTCTACGTGCCAGGATCATAAATCCAAGCCTGCTGCGGTGTCTCCATCCGGATGCCCTGCAAGCGTCCTGAGTGGTCACGCCCCAAGCGGGACTCTTGGTGTCCGCCCCATGCCTGCTCCTCTGGGAGTTGGCACGTCACAGCAAACGGAAGCTCAGTTTCTTGGGCAAAATCCTTGTACTCACCGTGGATTAGTTTTCCTCTCACCCTGAATCAAGTTCATCAGCAAATACTATCAGCTCAGGGCTGCAAGCACATCCAGCTGCTGGCTACTTCTCCTCTCCTGACCGCCCCCCGGGTGGCCCTTAGTGTCCCCTACAGCTTGCTGTCAGCACAGCAGCCCAAGGGATCCTCTGAGAACTGAGGTCAGACCAGGTGTAAACACCCCCGGGGCTCTCATCTCCCCCCAGGGTCAGAAGTGTGGCTCTCCAGGGCCCCCGCCCTCTCTCTGAGCTCACCTCGCCGCTCACTCCTCACCCAGCCGCCAGGCCTGCCGCTGGTCCTCAGCCGGCCCACGTGCTCCGAGCTCCCTACCCAGGCCTGTGCACTCCCCACCTCACCCCCCACCCCGCGTGGCCCACCCTGTGCTTCATGCAGGGCTGTGCTCAGTACCACCCGACGCTACCTCCCATTCCCTTCTCTCAAAGGCTCCACCTGCTTGAGTTTTCTTCATCCCATGCGCTGGCCACACCGGCCATGCGACACGCAACAGATTCACTTGCACTGTCCGTTCGCTCCCCCGCCGCCCCGCCCCGGGGCTCTAGCCCGTGGGAGGCGCTCAGTATTTGAGGAGTGGATGAACCACCGCCTCCCAAACTGTGCCCCCTGCTTGCAGCCGCTCTCACCTCTGCCCTCCGCCTCCAGGGTAACGCTTTAGAAGCGTAGCTTTCACCCTTCCACGGGCCTGTTCACAGACCTCCGGCGGCGCCCACACTGACACGAGGCCTGCACGCTCGTGTGCTTCTACCAACCAGACCTCTCCGCGTGCCCGAAACTTCTGTTTATTCGCCTCCCTCCTGTGCCCTTCCGGCAGCAGCCCTGCCTGTGTTGCTTGCTCCCACCTCCCTTTCCTTCAGGAACCCCTTCAGATGGCGCCACCTCCATGAAGCCTTCCCTGACCACGCCACCCAGGGACGACCTCTCCCTTCCACTGTGGCGCTTGCTGTGGGTTGCCCGGCGCACTCATTGCGCCTGGAATCTGAGGTGTCTGTCTGCTCTACAGGACTTGTAACCCGGGGTGACGGGCTGCACACGCAGCGGGTACCCCGCAAGGGTCTGTGGCCTCAGCCCCACCCCAGCGATGGCTGTGCCCGCCCGGTACTCACGTCAATCTCACTGAGGATGACGTCGATGATGCTGCCGATGACAATCAGGAAGTCAAACACATTCCAGGGGTCCCCAAAATAGCCCTGGGGGAGGGGCCCGGGGTGAGCTGTGCAGGGAGGGGCTGGGGTCCCCAAAATAGCCCCGGGGGAGGGGCCCGGGGTGAGCTGTGGAGGGGAGGGGCTCAGAGGCCAGCAGAGTGCAGTGGTCCCTGTCGGGGGGATGCAGAGCTGCAGGGCCAGGCAGCGCTGGGCCAAGATGCCACTTCCCACGGGTGTTCCGGGGCCCCACCCACTCCCGCTCCCCTCCCTCCAGAGCATAAAGTGGTCCAAGGGGAGGGCAGTGTGCCTGGGAACTCAGGATCTGGGGTCCTGGTCCGCACGGGGAAGTCCTTCATCCCCCGCTTGAAGCCCAGTCCAGTCTGGGCCTCACAGGCAGACCTGACACGGGGGTCGCGGCTGGGGAGTGGACGTGGATGCTCCCTGGCCCTGGGGGGCTGCTCTTCAGCGGCTGAAGGGAACGGGGGCCACAAGACAGGCTCAAGGGAGGGGCGGGGGAGGGGCAGCCGCATCTAGTCCTGCGGCCAGTTCTGGCGGCCTGAGCGGCCTGCCTGCCCCGGGCTGAGCAGGTCGGGCGCAGAAATGCCGGAGGCAGCGCGTCCTGTAGGACGAGGCCGTGAGGGCTCCATGGGAAGGCCTCATCCTGCCGCAGGACTCACCCTGGCCTTGAACGCCATGAGCTTGAGGACCATCTCCAGCGTGAAGATGGTGGTGAAGGCCACGTTGAGGATGTCTGAGATGTGGTCCATCTGCTCTGACTGGTTGTAGTGCTGTGGAGGCACAGGGAGGGGCTGGGGGCCGGCTCTGCCCCTTGGGGAGACACCCCCAGAGCCCTGCTTTCTTCCTCGGGGCCCCTGCCCACCTTCCTTTAACCTCAGAACACTAGAGCCCGCTCTGGCAACGTGCAGAATCCTACCAGGTCCATGGCTACGCCCTCTGCCCTCGAAGGGCCGTGAGGGGAGGCGGAGGGGGCCGACCCTGGTCTTGTGAGCAGGGTTACCCACCCACGTCTGTTCCTGGAGGCCAGGAGGGAGGCCCCCCAGCAGGGCTCTGTGAGCGGCTCCCCCGAGCCGTTTGGGTACAGGACCGGGAGGGAAGACCCCTGGTTCGAGGCTGGGACCGCCGCCACCTGCAGGTGGCACCTGAGATCACCAGGCTCCCGTGCCTGCAAGCTACCCCGGGACCCCGAGGCAGCCCCAAGCAACGCCCTCAGCCGCCTTGAGCCTCCCCTGTGACCCTCCTGAAATCGATGTCCTTGTAACATTTCCCAGGAATCTCTCACCCTTCTTAAAATAAAGTTGACACGACCCCACTTCCTCCACAAAACCTTCCCAGGTAGTAGAAGGATCTGGCGTCTCCCTTGCCCCACCCCGTCTTGGCAAGGCTGCCTGATTCTGCTGCCCAGCTCAGGCCCCCACGTGAGCCATGGCTCGTGAGCCCCTGTCCCTGCTGGGCCCGCTGGCTCCGCGACCCCCTTCCCAGACCCTTCCCACCGGCAACGTGTGGTCGTGTCGTTGCCAGTGGCTGGGGCTCTGGGGCCAGGGAGCCTTGCTGTGTGATCCCATTTATGCGGGCCGTTAGGGATCAGATGCTTGATTAAGGCTTGATAACGACGCTGCTGATATGACTTGTCTGTAAAGTGTGCTCATCTCCTCAGAGGCACCTGCTCCCCTTTTCTTGGGACTGGAGCTGACACTGCAGACATCTGCACCGTCCAGATGAGCAACAGCAGAGGAGAACAGAGAAGATGCTCTGGGCTTCCCACACAGCCCCGTCCTCCCGCGCAGCCGTCTCCTGGCTCCAGAACACCCACAGCCGCGTGTGCGCTTGAATTACGGCCGTAATGAACCGCTGAGTGCCTGGCACCTGGGCCTGCGTCCAGTCCACCTCCCTGCCCCACGTGGCACCTCAGCACAGTGCCTGGCACAGAGCAGGTGCCAGGAAGAGTCTACTGGGGGTAGTCAGCCTGGAGCCCCACTTCCCCTGCACTGCCCAGGCCCTGGCCAGCTGGGCGCTGATCTCGGGGGGCCTGGACCCTGGGGGCCTTACCTGCATGCCCAAGCAGATGGTGTTGAGCATGATGAGGGCGAACATCAGGTATTCGAAGTAGGAGGAGGTGACGATGTACCACACCTGGTACTGGTACGGGTTTTTGGGGATGTAGCACCTCAGGGGGCGGGCCTTCAGGGCGTACTGCACGCACTGGCGCTGAGACGGGACACGATGGGCAGGTCAGTGCCCAGGGCCACCTCTCCCCCTTCCACGTCCACGCCCACAGGCTGGAGGGGCCCTGAATTCAGCAGGCCAAGGGCAGCTGTGGCCAAGGGCCTCTGCTGGGCCGTTGAGGGGAAGAGTTCCACTGGGCCGGGGTTCCCCTGGAACCATCACAGCCCATTTCTAGCACGGCTCTCAGCCAGCCCAGGGGCTCTGGGCATCACGGCGGGTCCACAGGAGACCCCACCTGACCACCGTGTGCTGCTTCAGGTGGGAGATGGGTCGGAGGTGGGGCTGGGCATCCAGTGGAGGGTCTGGGATCACCCCCTGCCCAAGGGCCCTTTTCCCTGGCCTGAGCCTCGGCCCGGTGGGCGGGAGGCCCGGAGCAGGTGGCCCAGCACCTGGTTCTTGTCCAGCTCGCAGTTCTTGTACTCGGTCTCCCCCTGCTCCTGGAAGGTGACGATGACGAAGCCCACGAAGATGTTCATCATGAAGAAGGCGATGAGGATGATGTAGATGATGAAGAAGACGGCCATCTCCACGCGGTGGTTGTACACGGGGCCCTTGTCCTCCTCGTGAGCGTCAATGGCCCTGTACAGCAGCCTGGGGTGGGCAGAGGACACAGGTGTGCTGGGCGGGGCGGCGAGGCAGGGCCAGGCCGGCAAGGGCGGGCTCGGTCCCACCGGCCGTGGGGAGCCAGGGGGGCCTCTGGACAGTCACGGGATGGAGGAGAAGGTAGGGGCCTGCCCAGAAAGGCTGAGCAGGCGGAAGGGGCCTGCCTTCCATCCTCTGTGGGATGCGCTGGCTTCCCCCAGTCACTCGGGCAGAGAGGCCCACACTGTGCCACCCCTGGTCGGGCTGTCTCTGGAGCGAGCGGTCAGCACCCCGGTCCCGTGCACACGCCACGAGAGCCAGGGTGGCTGCTGAGCCCTCGCGACGCCCGGCGTGCTGCAGGGGCACGGGTGGCTCCCAGGCCCCTCCCCGGCCTGTGGCCGCGTCTCTGGGCCCTGCCCTCACTCACTCAGGCCACCCCTCGAAGGTGGACACCGTGAAGAGTGACATCATGGCCGAGAACACGTTGTCGAAGTGGAAGTTGTTGTGTGTCCACTGGCGGGGACGCAGCTCGATCTGCGTGGGGTCCCCATCCTTGTACACATAGTAGTAGCCCCTGAGGCGGGGAGGCACGGTCACCGCACTGTGCTCGCGGGTCCCCCTCCACGTTCTCTGGGCCCCGGGTGGTGAGTGTGGGGGAGGAGGGCAGGTCTGGACCGGGGATCCCTCCCGAGGTCACGCGAGGAAGGGGCTTCTGTGAGCCTGAGGGGCTCGGCTTCCCAGTGCCCCCTGCAGAAGGGCCACCCTGCCCGCCCCCCGCCCCCCCACATACCTGCACTCCTCCTCTGTCATCTTGGACAAGTCATTGCAGCTGAAGAATTTCCCCTGCATCCAGGAGGGAGGGAGGGAGACAGGTTGTCATGGAGACAGGATGGAAAGATGGGGTGGAAGGGAGGAGGGAAGGCAGGGCCCCAGGACAGTCTCCATCAGGTCATCCTTCCCTCAGCCACCCGCGGGCTCCCCGCCAGGCAGACAGCTGTGAGGCTGGGAGCCAGCTCCTCAGACGATGAGCTTTGCTGAGTGCCCCAGGCTGGGCCTGAGAAGGGAAGTACGGAGCCAGCTTGGCCTCTGCCTCCCGCTCAGGGGCCCCTGCCCCTGCCCGCACTGCTGGGGCCCCCCATCATGGAGCAAGAAGAGGGCTGCCCCCCGCTTCCTTCTCAGGCCCTGGGGCGGTGCAGGGATGGAGCCCAGCTGGGCCCGGATGACACATCTTATCTCAAAGTTGACCAGGGGTCCCGGCACGCCCGCTCCCCCAAGGCTGAGTAGGGGAGCTCTGTGACCCCCTCTGCTGACTGCAGCCCAAGCAGTCTCTCCTTTGATTTACGTCACATATTGGGCGCCCACGGAAGATTTTGTTTCAACAAAAGGAGTTGATGGCTAGGTCTGACTGTGGCTAAATTGTTTGAATCCATAGATGCTGGTCCGGGTCCCTCAAAGGTCAGGAGAGGGAAATGCCTTGGCCAGGGACACAGGAGCAGCTGAAGGCACGGCCACCCTGTCACTGCAGGCTCTTGCCGTCCCGACCACCTCCCCCTAATGTCACGGAGCAGAGGGTGAAGGTGAGGCAGGGGGCGTTGGGGGAGGAGCCTGCAGAGGATGCTGCGGCCACCGGGCAGGTTTTGGGGCACTTGAAACCAAACGCCCAATCTAGTACAGAAAGCAAATATAGTACGGATACACGTGACCAGTGCATTACAAATGTGATGTAAATGCCACCTGTACCTGGCGTTTGACTATGGTCTGGGTGGGAACCAGAGCCTAACACACACAGGGGGTTGGGGGTGGGGGAGCAGCTGCTCACTCATTCTTTCGGGGAGTGCGTCTTGGGGGCCCGGGTGAGTGCCAGGGTGAGGATGAGTCCTGCAGAGACTCTGCCCTGAGGGGGTCCCAGGGCCCCCAGGCTGCAGAGGCAGAGGCTGGGGATGGGGCGGGGGGCGGCCCAGGCTGGAGCTGTGGGATAGGGCCGAGTGCAGGCCACTGTAAGCGGCTAAGCTGTCTCCGTCCAGACACCCCTCCCGCCCCTCCAGGACAGAGACCAACAGGACCCGGTCCCCTATAGGTCCTCTGGGAGCCCCACCCTGATGGCCCTCGCCAAAGCCTGCCCCTGCCCATGGAGAGGGCCTTGTGGGGTTCGCTCCATGGCCCCCTCAAGCCCTAGCAGAGGCCCGGGCCCAGAGGAAATGCTCCATAAATGTTTGTTGAATGAATGAGTGATTGTAAGATGACGCCATTGTATGTCTAAGAATGACTGAGTTTACATAATCGTGATGGTGCTTTGCAGGTGGGAGCGCAGGGTCATGGAAGGAAGTGTCATGAATGTGGGTGGTGCCCTCAGGTGTCCGTGTCTGTGTCCTGCAGGTGATCTAAGAGCCAGAGGCATCCAGAGGTCGGCTGCACAGGAGAAGCTGATTGCCATGCGGGAACGAATAGCGGAGTTCTCCCAGGAAAGTGAGAACAGAAGCGGGGTGGCTCCCAGTGTGACACGACGGACCCCCACCCGCGGAAGCTTGCGGGAGACACACCTGCTGGCTCAGGGGGAGCAGAGGCTGGGGCGGGCGTGTCCTGGAGGGGGTGGAGAGCATGACAGTGGGCTGGGTGCTGGCAGGCCCGGCAGGTGGGGGCCTTCATCCTGGAGAGCCAGCAAGACAGCAGGTGGCCCGCAGGGCCCCGGGGGCCAGGTCGGGTGTCACCTAGGAACCCAACTCAGGCTCTCCACGGCTTAGCCTTACCCCTATGCATTCAGGACATCTGCCTTCACGGTCTGGGGCTCCCCTCGTTTAGAGGGAAACAGACGGGCTCTTGCCTCGGCCCAAGAGCTGGAGCCAGAACTGGGGGAGTGAGGGCAGGAGGGGCTCACCTTGAAGAGCTGGACGCCGATGCAGGCGAACATGAACTGCAGGAGGGTGGTGACCAGGACGATGTTCCCGATGGTGCGGATGGCCACGAACACGCACTGCACCACGTGCTGGGGAGGGAGGCCCGGTCGGCACCTCTCCCCATCCCCTCGCCGGCCCGTGCCAGCCAAGGGGCCCCCAGGGCGCAAGCCTAGTCACCTCCCGGCTTGTTGGGGGCAGAGAGGGGGCTCATGGGGGCACAGCTGCCCAGCCACACCCCACTCCCATTGGGCAGAGGGGATGGGATGGGCCCGGCAATGGCCGGGCTGACTGTCTGAGTGAGGCCTGGCAGCCCTGTTCTCCCCCCGGGGTCCCGCCGGCCCCTCTCACCTTCAGCCCTTTGGCTCTGTTGATGGCCCGGAGCGGTCGGAGTACCCTCAGCACCCTCAGGATTTTCACCACGGAGATGGTGCTAGACCTGGGGGGCAGCCTGCTCAGCCCTCCGCCTGCCCGCAGCTCTCCGCACCCACGCCAGCTTCCCCCAACTCCCCTTAAGCTCCGCCCCAGGATAGAGGCGCCTCCCGGCCCCTGGGCTGGTTTCCTCCAGGGCTGCCCACAGACCCTGTCTCTCCATCAGACTGGAGCGCCCTGGGCACCGGGGCTGTGCTCCCTGTGGGGCTGTGGAGGGGACTCTCTGCTCCTGTCCACATCCCCCCTGGTCTCCAGCACACGCCCTGCCCACCTAGCCTTGTCACTCAGTCCAGGTGGTGACAACCCAAGGGACCCCCCACCCTGGCCAGTGGTCCCGAGAGACCGTCCCCCTGTGGCTCAGTGCCCACCAACCAACAGCGGCTGGGCTGCCGCTCTGGGGCCCCGGCTGCCCCGCTCACTCGAGTCCCACGGAGATGAGGGACACGGCCACCACCACCAGGTCCAGGATGTTGAAGTAGTTGCGACAGAAGGAGCCCTTGTGCAGGAAGGCCCCGTAGGTGGTCATCTGGGGAGAGAGGTGGCATCCTGGGGTGGGAGGACCCTGGGGACACTCCTTGCTGGGTCCTCAGGGCACTGCTCTGTTCTCTGCACCCGCTTCTGGGAGCACTGGCACCTCTCACGGGCAGCGAGGCCAAGGGAGCCCTGGGTCTCCTTCCTTACCCAGCCACAGGGGGATGCCCTGCCCTCTGCTCTGCAGAATGATACAATTCTTCCTCCTCCTCCTCCTCTCCCTCCTCCTCCTCCCTGGAAAGCATCCTAGGCATGGTTGGGTCAGGCTGAACAGCCCGTCAAGGACTGAAGGCCTTGCCCAGGCAGCCACCCCTGCACGCGTGCTATACCTCAGCCCAGAGGGGCCACTTTCTCCTCTCTGAGCACATCCCAGACATCGCTGTACAATGCGTTTGCATTGTATTGTCCTCCTTGACTGCCCCTGCTCTCTCTCTAATGAAGTCCTGTGCAATTTCAAGGCCTAACTCTAAGGTCACCACCTCCAGGAAGTCCTCCTGGACCTCAGGGAAGCCACCATCTCCCTCGGATCAATTCCTTTAATAATCGGGGCCCTGAAAGAAAGGACGGTCCTCACTTCACACTGCAGCCGGCTCTGGGCCCGCTCTCCCCTCATGGCTCTCCTCTCCCCTCCTGGTCCATGGAGGTGAAGGCTGGGGTTACAGGTTCCAGTCACAGATGGGAGGTCTCTGCCCCCAGACCCCATCCCCCACCAATGATGGTGTGAGCCCAGTGTGTCCACCTTGAGAACGGGAGGGCAGCGGTGTGCTATGGACAAGGGGTGGGAGGGCCATGAGAGGGCGGGGCTGCCAGAAACCCGCCCAGGGCGACAGCCGCTTCTCTGGGATCCTAGGGGAGGCCTTTCAGTCGCTGGTAACAAAGGCCCGGGAACAGATCACAGCTCCCGGGTCCACGCTTACGCTAGTTGTGCCTTGACTGTGGAAGGACGTGCCCAAGGCTTCAGAGACACGCAGGGCGCTCTGCTGAGAGCCCCACAGGCTGCGGGTTGACCGTACCTCATGCCTCCACACCCCCACCTGCTTGCCCGCTCACACCAGCTCATGCTCATCCCTCCTCCCTGCAGCCCAGCCCCTGGTGAGCACAGCCTGTGTAAGCAGCAGCCACGGCAGGTCTGGCCCCTGGCCTGGAGATGCCCTTCTGCTCACAGCCTTCACTCACCTTGAGCACAATCTCCACAGTGAAGACAGAGGTGAACACGATGTCAAAATACCCAAGGATCTGGTGACAGGGCAGAGGTCAGTGAGAGGAGGCGCAGAGCAGTGACAGCATCACCACCATCACCATGGCCACTACCATCACCACCATCACCACCACCATCCCATCCCCATCCCCACCCCCACCACCATCACCACCATCACCACCATCCCCACCACCATCCCATCCCCATCACCACCCCCACCACCATCACCACCATCACCACCATCACCATGGCCACTACCATCACCACCATCACCACCATCACCACCACCATCCCCATCCCCATCACCACCCCCACCACCATCACCACCATCACCACCATCACCACCACCATCACTACGGCCAACACCACCATCACCACCATCACTATCATCACCACCACCATCACCACCATCATCACCATCACCACCATCACTATGGCCACCACCATCACCACCATCACCACCACCATCACTATGGCCAACACCACCAACACCACCATCACCACCACCATCATCACCACCACCACCCCCGCCACCATCACCAACATCCCCATCGCCACCACCACCATCCCCATCACCATCCCCACTCCCACCACCATCACCACCACCATCCCCATCGCCACCATCACCATCCCCACCACCATCACGACCATCCCCATCCCCATCGCCACCATCCCCATCCCCACCACCATCACGACCATCCCCATCCCCATCACCACCCCCACCACCATCACCACCATCACCACCATCACCACCACCATCACTACGGCCAACACCACCACCACCACCACCATCACCATCATCATCATCATCACCACCACCACCACCATCCCCACCATCCCCACCCCCACCCCCACCACCATCACCACCACCATCCCCATCGCCACCATCACCATCCCCACCACCATCACGACCATCCCCATCCCCATCACCACCCCCACCACCATCACCACCATCACCACCACCATCACTACAGCCAACACCACCCACACCACCATCACCACCATCATCACCATCACTACAACCACCACCACCACCATCACCACCACCACCATCCCCACCATCCCCACCCCCACCCCCACCACCATCACTGCTAATATCCAGCACCCAGAGCCCTGCAGGCCGAGTGCTGTGACAACACTGTCCAGAAAGAGGGGGTGGGCAGCCTTGGCCCCCCAGGGATTTAAACTCTAAGCCACTCTGGTCCCTGTAGCCACACAGAGGACACAGTGAGCTCTGGGCATCAGGGTGAGCCGTGCGGGTGACGGAGGCTGGATGGGGGCGGGTGCCGAGCTGGCTGCCGTCACCTGGTTCCTCACGGACTCAGTCCGGATGGGGTCCTCAGCAGCCAGCGCGGCACTGCTGAGCAGGATGAAGAGCAGGATGAAGTTGGTGAACCAGGTGGCGTTGACGATGCGGTGGCACAGGACGCGGATCCTGCGGGGGGCGGGGTGAGGGTCGGGAGGCTGTGAGCCGGGCGTTCAGGCCTCACCGGCCTCCGTCGCTGGATCCCTCCCTCCTGGTCAGTGGAGAAGGACAGCCTGCAACCGGGTGGTCTCTGGCTGGCCTTGCAGGGCCCTGTCCCACCTTCTGTTCCTGCAGCCCCAGTCCCATCCCGCACAAGCCCTCCCCCAACGCTCTACCCCATCCCGCGGCATCCCCACCAAGACAACGGGACAGGCCCATCTCCATCCCTGAGGCCGACAGCTGAAACTCCATGGGCACTACAGTCTGTATTTTAAAGGTGTAAAATTGTGAAGCCTGTGAGAGCTACAGCTTATCCCCTTGTCCTGCTCTTGGAAAGGAGCCCAGAGATGTGGCCCCCCTTAGGAGTAAGTAACTGATAAGGCTTAAAGCATTACTTCTCCCAGAGATTCTAGCACTTTCAACTGGGCACAAGGTCTTAAGCTAAAGAAATGACTTTCTCACGGTGTAATTGTAGGCCCAGGGAGTCAGGAGAAGGGGGCCTTCTCAGAGCAGGAAACAGCCCTCTCTGAGAACCCCACCAACCACCCTGTCCCGCCACCGAGGGGCCACCCACTTATTGGTGGGGCTGAAGATGAAGAAGGCACTGGCTTCTGGAATGGGCACCGCCTTCTCCTTCAGCTGCAACTCGGCCAGCGGGCGGGGTCGTGGGCTTAGCGGGATCTCGGGCTCGTCTTCCTCATCATCTCCTGTGGGGGAGGGGAGAGAGAGGTCGGGGTGTCTTTCCACGTTTCACTGCTCCCCTGGCTCCTGTGCTCTGAACCCAACCGTGAACCCCCAGCAGCCAACAAGCAACACGGGGCACGAGGGCGCCAGCAGAGTCCAGCCGGGCACCTCCCTTCCTTGCAGCACACGGGGCTGAACTGTCCAGACAACCGTCAGGCTCAGAACCTCCCAGACGTCGGGCCAGGAGCAAGGTCTGGGAGGCTTGCTGTTGCATCTCCTGTCTCGGGGCTGGACGCACCACCTCGAATGCTCACAAGCTGGGGGTGCGGGGGGGCCCTGCTTGGCACGAGGCCAGAGTGCTGGGCCCGGCTCCGCCCCTGACTCTCACGCCAGGCAGGCTTCTGTGCCTCCTGAGTGTGAGACCCTCAGCTCGCGACATTGACGAGGGGCAGGAGGCCTGTTGAGGTCAACGGACTCGGAGCTTCTCTCCTGGGGCCGGGTTCCAAAAACCATCATTCAGGGAGGAACCGCCAGCATGAGAAGAAATCACTGCTCTTTTCTTCCGGGGCAGGTGTGGGGTGGGAGGGGGTGGGAGGGGGAGAGGCCCCTCGGGCTCATTTGCTGGGTCTCAGGGCCTTGTGAGAGGGAGCTGTCCCCCGAAGTCCTCAGCTGCAGACTGGGGGCACTGTGGGAAGTTGGGGTGCCCTTTCCTTTGTCCTCTCACCCACAGCTAGCTCCTGGCAGGGTTCTCCTGTTCCCTCCACACGGCGGCCCCTGCAGGGTCTCCTCCCGAGACCCCACTTCTTCCTCCCAAAGAGCATCCTCACGGGACATTTCCTGCCTCGCCTGGGACCAAGGGCCCCAGAGACACATTTTATGCTTAATCGCAGAGGCTGTTAATTCCTAGAGCTCGCGTATTTGCTTTCTTTCTCCGCCTTAATTCTGATTTTCTCCGTCCACGCGCGCTGTGTTAACTTCGTTGTGCATATCTTTCATTGTCAGCCATTTCAGATTATTTTTGGAAAGAAGCAAGATAAAGACATTCAGCCCCCCTGGTAAGAACGCTCCTCCGCAGCCCGCCCCGCAGCCCCTCCCCCACCCTCCCCCTTCTCCCCAGCCCCGCCCCTCCCCCACCTCAGGTTTCCTGGCTCAGCATCTCCCACCTGCACAGCGGCCACTCCCATCTACTA
Source organism: Hyperoodon ampullatus (assembly GCF_949752795.1). Taxonomy (NCBI): domain Eukaryota; kingdom Metazoa; phylum Chordata; class Mammalia; order Artiodactyla; family Ziphiidae; genus Hyperoodon; species Hyperoodon ampullatus. The sequence continues at coordinate 197,091,535 of NC_136915.1, forward strand.
GGAGATGGTTATTAGATGAAACAGATCAAGTCGAATTCTTCTAAAACCCAAATGTCCCTTCTGGCAGGTATTTGAAGAATTATCATTAGTCTTATCTATACCAGCTCCATCCTCCCCACATTTTACTTGGCAAAATCCTGGCATTTTTTCCTTTCTTCTTCTTCTTCTTCTTTTTTTTTTGGATTTCTATAAGGCTTTTTTTTTCAGTTTTAATATTTTTTTATTGAAGTGTAGTTGATTTACAATGTTGTGTTAATTTCTGCTGTACAGCAAAGTGTTCAGTTGTACATATATATACATTCTTTCTTTTTTATATTCTTCCATTATGGTTTATCACAGGATATTGATGAATGGATAAAGAAGATGTGAGACACACAGACAGACACACACACACAATGGAATACTACTCAGCCATAAAAAAAGAACACAATAATGCCATTTGCAGCAACATGGATACAGCTAGAGATTATCATGCTAAGTGAAGTAAGTCAGAAAGAGAAAGACAAATACCATATGATATCACTTATCTGTGGAATCTAAAATATGACACAAATGAACCTATCTATGAAACAGAAACAGACTCACAGACATAGAAAACAGACTGGTGGTTGCCAAGGGAGGGGGGTTGGGATGGAGTGGGAGTTTGAGGTGAGCAGATGTGAGCTTTTATATATAGAATAGATAAACAACAAGATTCTACTGTAGAGCACAGGGAACTATATTCAGTGATCTATGGTAAACCTTCATTCTATCTACTGATTGCCTATCGGGTGCCAACACTGCTATTTGGAGCACAAAGGGTCCCCCTGGAGCTTAGAGTCACTGGCGCAAACAGATGCTAATCAGCTGATTCCACAAATAGACATGAAATTGCACCAGTGACCCAGGTCTGGAAGGACCCAGGAGTGAGCTGAGAGAGATCGACAGCTCTTGGGCACCAGCCTCTCCCAGGTGGCCTTTTAACCTTCACCGGCTTGGGTGCTCCCTTCAAGTGTTCCCTCCTTGGCACCGACCAAGAGGATTTCTGCTGCAGCCGCAGGCTGTTTGCACCTACGAGGCGTGTGTAGTGCATTCATGGCTGTGCACCATCCGTCGCCCTCCCCTCCACCCTGGTCTCCTCCATGTGGATCTTCCTCGTCATCCCCTGCGGGACACGGACCGTGAGCAGCCTGCCCACCTCTTGCACCACACAGGTGGCTACACCCCCCTCTGTGAGCTATCCTGTGTGGCTGGAGGGGCTGGAACAGAAGACGTGTGTGCCCACGAGTCTCTGGGCTCCTTGAAAACCAGGTCCTTAGCCCTGAAGCACACAGCCAGTACTCAGTAAATACTGGCTGAATTAATTGAAAATAAAATGTGTACCTTTTCGCACTGTGTGTATTGTAAGGAGAGGCAGGCTGGCAGACGGCTCATTTGCAATACGAGGTACACAAGGGATGTCTGAGTCCCGATCTCCTCGTGGATGGGTCCAGGTAGGGGACCCACAGGAGAGATCTCGTCCCTGGGGAGAAGTCACCCCAGCACACCCACCCCGGGTCCCAGGACTCTCACCTGGGAAGTCGGCTGACGGGTAGGGGTCCTTCACCTCATTGACATTGGATTCAAACTCATCGATCTTCAGCTGGAGGAAGGAACACGATGAAGGTGAAAACCCAAGCTGTGGTTCCCACCTAATGCACATTGACTGGAGGGCCATGTAGGTGTCAGCTCACCTAAGCCTCCCTATGGCTCAGGGCGGGGTGAGGCAGTGGGTGCTATTATGGTCATTCCCGTCTTACAGAGGAGAAGCCAGGCGCAGAAAGGTCAGCCAGGCTGCCCAAGCTACCAGGACCCCAGCTTGTCTGAGCCTGAGCCTCTCACCCCTGCTTAGTTCTTGAGAGGAGAGTGGACTGCCCCAGGCCAGGACTCCTGCTCTGGGGGCCAGTTCCCGCCCCTCTGAACTCTGCTTCCTTGGCTCCAGGAATGCGGGGCAGGGCTAGAAACGGGGGGCGGGGGAGGCTGGTCTGGGCAGGTCTGTGGGGAGGGGGACACCCTGACTGGGGTGGAAAGCTGAGACTGAAAGGAAGTCTGGTTCCTGGATCGGGGCGTCTGTGTCCTCAATACAAAGGATTCCGTGAGACGGAGCAGCCCTCACCTGGCTGGTGCCCTCAGCTGGCTGATACCCAGGCAGACAGCCCCTCTCCTGCCTCCCCCTGCCCCCCAGCATCCTAAGGCACCAGGCGAACAGGGGACTTTCAGAGGCCCCTCCCTGTGCGGCCCCTGAGAGCGCCCCCCATGACGGGCTCACCTTGGCCGTGGTGGGGATGCCCTCCCCCTTGGGTTTCTGCTCCAACTTCTTGGCCACCATCGACTTCTCCTCCTCTGACTTGTCTGGGAGCCCCCTGGGTTGGAAAACCAAGAAAGGCCAAAGTGGAGGCCCAACTGCAAGGTTCTGGGGGACCCGCCCAGCCTGAGGACACTGCAGGCTGACCCCGTGCCCACGGGCCGGGTGCATCGCATCTTCCCTCCGTCCGCCCGCGGCCGCGCAAACCCAGGGGCTGTTGGCCGGTCCCAGGGGAGGGTCCCAGGCCACAGAGGGTTAAACGGCAAAGTTACAGGTGCCTGAGGCTCAGCAGAGGGAAGGGACTCCCTGCAGGAAGCGTGGTGACAGGGCGGAGGCCCAGCCTGCCTGGCTCTGCCCTCTGGGTCCCGCCTGCCGACTGGCCTCCCATCCTGCCCCGGGGACACCTCAGAGACTCAGCCGGCAGCCGCTGCAGTGGTTTGGCGTCTGCTCCTCAGGGAGCTCCTTGCCCAGAGCGGGCAGAACCCGGCAGGTCCCTCCTGCCAGGCACGCCCCACTCACCTGGACATCTTCCTGCGCCTCCGCTCCTCGGCCTTGGCTTTCTGGGCCGACGTCAGGCTCTCCGCCTCCGCCAAGTTGTCTACCGCGATGGCCAGGAAGACGTTGAGCAGGATGTCTGGGGCAGCCCGCTAAGGAGCTCAGCTGGTGCGGAGGGACGCCTCGGGGGTGGGGGCTTGGCAGGACCTGCCTCCTCCCGTGCTCCAGGTTCCCCATCTTTCTGGGACTGATTCCACCCACCTGTCACCAGTCACCCTGTGTTTCTCTAACCTCCTGCCAGAAGGAAGTGTCCTACAGCTCTACCCGCACTGCCACCTGCTGTGTCCCACCTCCCCACCCCCAGGAGCTCCCCAGCAGAAGGCCTGGGCACCTTGACCCCGCTTTACGCCCAAGCCCCCTCCCCAGGTCCTTTTCTGTGCCCTGCGTCTGGGGGGATACAGTTGCCGCAGACGAACAGGATGATGAAATAGATGCTGACGAGCATCCCGGGGTAGGTCGGGCCGCCGTAGGCCATGATTCCGTTGTACATCACGGAGTTCCAGTCCTCACCTGTCAGCACCTGGAAGGGGAGGGAGGGTGGGCGACGCAGAGGGACTTGAGGGTCTTCTCTGGGGACTGCACTGTCCGAAAGTCCCCTTCCAACTCTGCCCCCAGGCCGGTCCTCTCTTCATCCAGGGTGAAAGTCCCTGCCCTCCTGAACCTCTTCCGGGGGGCTGAAAACCTTATCGTTGGCTCTTCGGGGCCAAGGAGCTTGATTGTGGCATCAAGGCTTCCCCAAGCTCTGTTCCTAAGGCCCAGGCTTAGCGGTGCTGCCCACACTGGACCCCTGCCTTTCTGGCCCCCAGAAAGAGTGTGAAAAGTCAGGTGCCTTGAAAGACAGGATGCCCGACCAGCCGGTGGGGTGACTGGAAGAACGAGGGTGACACCATGTGTAGGGCCGGCCGGTTGTCACAACTGCCTTCCCACCGGCAACACCGAGGTGGCGTCCCCTGAGTCCTGGCCCGACAGAGAGGAGCGTGTGTCTGCTCTGCGCTCAGGCAGCTCATTCTGGAGGCCAGCTGTGGCTTTAGTGAGCGGTGGCTGAGCCTTGTCCCCGCAGTGGGAAGTGGTTTGTGCTCCTCTGAGGCTTTTGCAGCCTTGGGGAGGGACAGCCCGCCTTGTCTGACCTTGTGCTCAGAGATTCTAGTAGCATGTGCGAGAGAAAGCTCCCTGCCCACCCAACTCCACTCATTAACGGCTGCCCTACTGTGGGCCAGGGCTCTGCTGGGTGAAGGGACGAAGACACACAGGACACACTGGGCACAGCACCCAGCCTCCAGAGCGTGGAGGAGACAGACACGCGACTATGGCCTGGAGGGGATGCGGGGGCCTGGAAGGTGACCTCAGATCAGGGAAGGCTTCCTGGAGGAGGTGATGCCCGATCTCCAACCGCAGGCAGCAGGCTTTTTTTTTTTTTGGCCTACCTGGAAGACGCTGATGAGGGCCTGCGGGAAGTTGTCGAAGTTGCTGCGCCGCACCTCCGTGTCCTCAAAGTCGTACCTGCCCCCGAAGAGCTGCATGCCCAGGAGGGCGAAGATGATGATGAAGAGGAAGAGCAGCAGCAGCAGGGAGGCGATGGAGTGGATGGAGTTGAGCAGCGAGGCCACCAGGTTGCTCAGGGACGTCCAGTACCTGGAGGAGACGGGCAGCCCCCCCCGGCATCCCTGCAGTGGGGGCGGCGTGGGGGAAGCTGGGGGCTGGTGGGAGGCGTGGGCCGGCAGGGCTGCCTGGACCCGGGCTGCACACCCAGCATCCCTCCGCCAGAGCACAGATCTTGGTCTGTCATTTCATTCCGTTAGTAGGACGGCCGTTTAGCTGCTGGTGCCACCACTAGACTCTGAACCCCACGGGGGTGAGGACCACCCCTTCCTGTGCAGCCCCGGCCCAGGCGGCCACCCCACCACTGCCCCCTTCTCTGTTCCCCTTGCATCTTCCTTTCCTCCCTCCCGCTCCCAGGCTCTTCTTTTCCCCTTTCTTCCCTCTTTTCCACACCACAGACAATGGTGAGAGGTAAGAAGACCCGAGACGCCCGAGGCGGAAGGCGGAAGGTGCTTTCTCCTGCAGAGGCGCAGGATGGGGCAGTGCGGGCAGGTGGGCAGGCGGGCGCTCACTTGGTGATCTTGAAGATCCTGAGGAGGCGGATGCAGCGCAGCACGGAGATGCCGAGGGGTGTCATGGCCCCCGACTCCACCAGCAGGATCTCCAGGAGGCCGCTGCACACCACGAAGCAGTCGAAGCGGTTGAAGATGGACATGAAGTACTGGCGCAGGCCCAGCCCATACATCTTCATCAGCATCTCCACGGTGAACAGGGCTAGCAGCACCCGGTTGGCGACTTCTGCAGGGTGGGCCACGCAGCTCGGTGTCACTCTCCTCCCTGCCCCACCTGCCTTGGCCAAGCCCTCCACCCTGGACACCCTCCCTGCATTTTCAGGGCATCTTCCTTTCCCTGCCCTCCAGATCCAGGAAAACCTGGTGAATTTTCACCACTGGAGGAACACAGTCTAGATTTCTAAGAAACTAAACGACACTGTGTTCGGTAGGTCCACCCTCCTCACTCCACCGATCAACCGTGAGCATTTTAACCCCATTTCCCTGATCTCCCAGAAGCGCTGACACTGTTGATCAGCCTATTGCTTTTTTTTTTTTTTTTTTTTTTAACTTGCGGGATCTCAGTTCCCTGACCAGGGATCGAACCTGTGCCCCCTGCCGTGGAAGTGCAGAGTCCTAACCACTGGACCGCCAGGGAAGTCCCCTCTTGCTTTTTCAAACGTTCTCTTTCCTTGGCTTCCAGGATGCCACATCCTTCTGCATTTCTCCTGCTTCTCCTGTTTCTCCTGCACCCTCTCTGCAGATGCACCCCTACCTCACCCCTGAGTGCTGGACTTGAGCTGTGCACATGAGTACACACCGTCCTCTGGGGATCTGGTGATGTCTTCTAAGACCACAGCTTCGATTGCCATACCTGCCAATGACTCCGGATTTTGACTCTTCAGCCCAGACTTCTCCACTGGGTCCCAGACCTACTTTCCATCTGTCTCCTCAACATCTCACTGGGATGTCTCAGAGGCACCTCAAACTCAACATGCTCAAGTCTAAGCTGATAGGTACTGCCCGTCCTCCCCCATACCCCCAAAATGCCTGGTCACTGACTGCCTTCCCCATCTCAGCAAGTGGCACTATCATCCATCTATCTGCATAGGCCAGGAACCTCAAATTCATCTCTGACTGTTCTCGGAGGGCACTGTTCACATCTTGTCCACATTTGGTCATTGACGGCGCATTGACAATGCTTGGCACATTCGAGGGGCTCTCAGGAAGATTGGTTGCAAGGAATAAATGGATGGGTGGATGGATGGATGCAGGAATGGATGCGTGGATGGATAGATAGATGAGTGGGTGGATGGATGCATGCATGAAAGAAGGAATGGATGCATGGATGGATAGATGCATGCCTGGATGATTAGATGGATGGATGGATGGATGGATGAATAGACGGATGCATGGATCAGTGGATGGATGGATGCATGCATGAAGGCATCTGATCTGTAGCATTGTTTCCTATCTCCTTTCCATAGAAGAAGACAATCTTCTTTTCTATTTTCCTTCTTTTATCTCTTTCATTATTTTATTTTAGGTCACACTGTGTGGCTTGCAGGATCTTAGTTCCCTGACCAGGGACTGAACCCAGGCCACAGCAGTGAAAGCGCTGAGTCGTAACCACTGGACCGCCAGGGAATTCCCTCTTGCATCATTTTAAACATAGTGTCTTCCTACTATCCAGCCTCCCTTCCTCTGTAATCCTCCTGTTACCTTATATTTACCTCCACTCTTGCCCTCCCTATATTGACCTGACATCACTTATCAGTATCTGTCTTTTCCTCCGGCTCAGGAAGCTCCTTGGTGGCAAGAGAGGTACATTCCTTCTCCGTGTGCCCTGCGTTCTTTTCTGGGCCTTACCCAAGGTATGTTTGTAATACATAGTTGGTGAGAGATTGCTGTTTCTGGAGTAGAACTTGAACTTGGATGCATGACATGCTCAATTACTGGTCATCTGTATGTCCAGTGTCTGTGATAATTTGCCCAGACATCTGGCGAGCACCTGAGGTGTCTCCAACTTGTTGCTGTTATGGCCCCTGGTAATGCCACGAGGAAAAGAGTGCCACTGCCTAGAAGTTCTAGAAAACAATGTCAACATCTAATGACTTCTTCTGCAAAACCTGAGGTGCCATTGGCCAGCATTGGCCATCAGCCGCGTGTCTCACCTTGCAGGTGGGTCAACCAGAGAGGCTGGTGGTGGTGCTCCGAGGCAATCGACAGGGTGTTGAGGGCGACGATCAGGATGACCAGCCAGTAGAAGACCCTGGACTTCACCGCATCGTGGCACTTCCAGCGGAAGACGCGGTTCCACCGCCTCCATTGTCGGCTGAGAAGGCGGGGGGCGGGACCAAGGCTGGGCTACTCCAGCCCCTCCCCAAGGCCGCCTTCAGGCCGCTCCAGCCACACTTAGTCTCACCACCCACTCCCTCCTCCAGCCACATGAGAGGGCCAAGGACGTGAGCTGCAGAGACAGATTGCAAATCTTGCCTCTTACAGCAAACGTCTTCACCTTTCAAAGGAGAATAGTGATGATGCCGACCTCGGAGGGAATTAGAGACAATGCCCGGCGCAGAGCAGGGCTCCATGCGTTTCCACCTTAATTAAAGCAACACTGGCATGCCCCGTTTTGCCCGTCATAAAGGCAATTCTTTAACAAATTGGTCAGATCTGGTGTAGGGGAGGGTGCTCAGAAAGGCACCTCCACTGTCAGATCCACCTTTGTGCAGCGTTTACCAAGGTTAGAACCTGCGCGCCCTTTGACCCAGCAAGCCTGTTTCTAGGGATCTGCCCGGCAGAAAGGTTCACCCTTATGCACAACGGTTCCCTGTGGCACTGTGTGTATTGCCCCAAACTGGACAGATTACATAAACAGACTACAACATATGCACACTGTGGAACATTTTACATTCAAAGATAAATCAAAAGACGGCGTGTGAGCTATCACACCTTGCAAAGATGTGGAGCGACCTTAAATGCATGTCACTAAGTAAGAAAAGCTGATCTGAGAAGACCACACACTGTGTGAGTCCAATTAAACGACATTCTGGGAAAGGCAAGACTATGGAGACAGGAAGATCAGCGGTTGGTTGCCAGGGGTGGGAGGTGGGGTGTGAACAGGCAGAAAGAGAGGATTTTTAGGGCAGCAAAAATACTCTAGATGATACTATAACGGTGGGTACGTGTAATTATACGTTCGCCCAAACCCACAGAACGTGCAACACTAAGAGTGCGCCCCAACGTAAACTATGCACTCGGACGATGCAGGTTCATCAGTTGTAACAAATGGACCATCTGCTGGGGATGTTGATGGTGGGGGGCGCTGGGCGTGGCGGGGGGAAGGGCAGGCAGGAAATCTCGGCACCATCAGCTCAATTTTGCTGTGAATCTGAAACTGCTCTGAAAAACGAAAGTCTTAGAAAAATAAAAAAAGGTTTGTGTCTGTATATAGTTGCCCTCAATAGAAAATTCTAAATTTAAAATGTCAGTTGCTAGTTTACGTGTGGATCGCATTCATTTATCCGACGAGCCCTCCCGTGTGCTGGGCACTGTGTTTGGTTCTGAGGTGACAGTGGTTAATATGAGAAACCTCATCGTGTAAAACGTGAAAACAAAACCAAAAACGACTGGGGTGTGTGTGTGCGTGCGCGTGTGCGTGTAAGAGAAAGGAAAGCGTACAAGAGGCTTCAGAGGGATACAAATCTAACTGTTACCATGGTTACCTCTTTAAAGGGCAGAGAAGGCCTTCGTCTTTTCTTTGATGTATTTCTCTATTGTTGGATCTTTCAAAATCACAGTCATGTATGAATTTGGAAAAGGAAGTGGCCAGTCAAACAGAACACACTGTCCTCTCCAGCTTCCTGCCTCCAGCTCATGGTGCCCACAGGCTAACTCCCCGTCCGGAGCAGAGGTTTCCAGGACTAATTATCCCACCAGCTCCCAGTTTCTTCCTTACGTGGTGAGTAAATAGGTCATCTGCCCAGTGCCCTCCAACTGCGCTAAGGGAAAGCGACCCAAAAGCCACCTAGGGAGGTGACCGGAGTCTAACTACATGTCTCAGGGAGTTGCGGGCTGGGAGGACCCGCAGCTGGGCAGATACTCACATAAACTGGATGACTTTGTTCAAGCCTGCGATTTCATACAGGCTCTCTGTGTCAGAGCCACCTTCATCCAAAGCCAGCTTCCCTGGGGACAGACAGGTACAGTTGGCCAGGCTTCCGGGCCCCTCTGGGCTGGACACACCTGGAAAGGGCCCGCTGACTGGGGACACCTGTGACAGCGACCCTGGGTGGGCCTGGACCCCTCCCTCTGCGCTTTCCTGAGCCCTAGAGAGCCCGCATCGGCGGGGAGGGCGGGTCACCAAGGGGCAGTGCAGCACTTTGGTACTTCGCGCTCCTGGAGGGCCCAGGGCACAGCAGGCCGCCTCCATCGCAAGGTGTCAGGCTAGGCCTCTAGGGGCTGGGTTTTCTCTTCTGCAAAGTGGTGATGCTGTTCCTGCCCAGTGGGCCCCCTGGGGCTGCAGCGGGGGGGGTCGGGTATGGAGGTGCCCGTGTGGGAGCTGACCGCGAGGGCAGCTCTGGGGGGGCTGCCGACCTCGGCCCGCGGCTCCAACCTTCTCTCAAGTCGTCCACATCCATGACCTCGCCCTGCGTGATCCAGCTCAGGTAGCCCCGGAGGTCCTCATCCAGCTGCTGCTTCTCCCGCAGCTTCTGGAAGGTTCCCCTGGACTTGGCCTTCTCCCGCTCCTTGGTGAATTCCCTGCAGGGGGGCAGGGGACGGGGAGGAAGACCGCAGTGGGAGGGATGGAGCTTCCTGGGGTGAGGGAGCCCGTTCTGCGGCTGGACGTGCCCCTGCTGGCCCAGTGTCGCCTGGGGTCCGGGGCCCTTTAGGGCGGCTGAGGGGCAGCCCTCTCCCCCTCACCAGCCCCGCCCTCCAGGGCCCCTCCCCCCCGTTCCTTCTTTTCCTCCCATCTCATTTCTCCCGCCTTGTCTTGGGTGACCTTGGACATAGGGGTTAATGACATGACCGTCCATTGCCCTAACAGAATTGCCATGGACCCTCCGATTTTCTGTGCTGCCCTGACCCTTTAGGCTGCCTGAGGAATTTAGCTCTGCTTACAAACTTAAGGCCCTGGGGGACATGCTCCTGGGCCTGGAAGAAACCAGGCAGCAGCACTGGAAGGAAAGGACCCGAGGGTCAGCGAGGGTTCAGAGCAGCAGGGGGAGCCCTCAGCCCCCACGCAGGGTGAGAAGGGGAATCCAGCCTGGTCCCCCCTCACTGGGCTCTGAGGGGTGGGCTGGGGGCAGCAGGGTTGGCTCGCACTGCCTGCACCCTCAGCACTGCCCAGGGCAGGGTCCAGGAGGGGCTCTTGACCATTTTGTGCCCTGGCCCCTTTGGGGGTCCGGTGAACCTATGGGTCACTCCTCAGAACAACGCTGTAAAATGCTCCAAATGAAACCATAGCTTGACAAAGGAACTGATGAGTTAAAACATAGTTGTTGAACTATAAAGTGGTGATAAAGTAACATATATGCTTCTTTATTGAATCATTAACTAGCAAGATCAGCCGCAGTCTAATAACTGTCATAATTTTGAAGTAGTAATATTTGCAACACCTGTGATATGACAAGGGCTTCCTGTTGGGACAAGTCATGGGCAGAGCTGGTACCACTTCATGAAAGGAAGCGCTGCATTTCAGTTAGACTCAAAAAATAAAGGCAAGTTCTTCCTATCCTGGTCCATGGACCCCCTGAATTCTATGTCCAGAGTGCCTGGAGGGAAGCTCCTGTGGTGGGTGATGCTGAGGCACAACGGGGCCGATGGCCACTTCCAGGCTGCCCACCGTAGCTGGGTGGAGCCGTCACAGAGAAATAATGACCATGAGTACTCAGCACTTCTGATGTGCTGGCCTCCATTCTAAGTACTTTATAGGTATTAACTCATTTAATCCTCCCAACAGCCCTGTGAAACAGGCACTGAAATTATTCCTATGTGACAGATGTGGCTCATGAGGCACAGAGAGGTTAGGTAATTAGTCAAAGGTCACACAGCCACCAAGCAGCAGTGCAAGGGTTTAAACTTGGGCCTCTTGCTCCAGAGTCTGTGTGCTTAGCCCGAAGGCCATGCTCAGTGCCGAGCTTCAGCCCGAGCACCTCCAGGGAGAGGAGGCTGGGGTCTCGGGGCTTCACGTGGACAGAAGAAAGCGAGGATGGGAGAAGGCTTGAGGAGGAGGGAGAAAGGTGAAGACTGGAGGGGCTCCTGCCTGCACCTGTTCTCTTCCTGGCTAACAGGGAGCATGCTCCTGGCCAAAGGGGAGCCAGGGATGAGCGGGGGTTCTAAGCCACATCTCCCTGCCCACTGCCTCCCCTCCTCTCCCTCCCCCTCCTTTCCCCGCCCCCCGCTTCTTCCTCCTCTCTCTCCCAGCTGTCTTTGAGCCCCTTACCCGCTCAGGACGCCCAGCACCAAGTTGAGGATGAAGAAGGAGCCCAGCAGGATCAGGGTGACAAAGTAGATCCAGGGCCACTCGTTCCCAATGGCATCGTTGACCTGGTCCAGACGCAGGTGTGAGCCCCATCCCCGATGTGAGGGCTTAGGCCCCCTTGTCAAGCTGGCCCACACACCACACCCGACCCCGGGGGCAAGGAAAGAGGCCATCTGGGTCCAGAGAGGAAGCCTCTTCTAGCCTGAGGACCTGGGACTTGGCCTTGCTGATGGCTACCTGGCCGGTGGGACTGACCCCTGCCTCTCTCCAGCCCCCGGGCTCCCTGCCTGACCCTGTCATGCCAGCCACCTCCAGTCGGCCTCTTTACAACCGAGATTTCTCACAGTGGATGAAGCACTAAAAAGCCTTGGCCTGCGCTTCGCCGGCTCCTTCAGGAAGTATGTCTGTGACCCTGGATGAGGCGCCAGCATCTCTGAGCATCGTTCCATCTGCCTCCTGAGCTGATGATGTGAGCTCGTTCCTCACAGGCTGGTCACGGGCGAAACAACACGCGTGACCGTCCTTTGGAACGTTTAATAATTGGCTCCCATAATCCGAGTTTACGAGAGCTACTCACACTAATCCTTTATATTTGCAAAGCATTTGATGGGTTTACAAGCGTCCCCCATAGGCAGTGTCACCCCGCGGCTGAGCTCCGGGGTTGGAGCCGGAAGGTTAGAGGTCAATTCTTGGCCGTGTCGCTCACTAGTCCAAGAGTGGCCAAGTTACCGAATGTCTCTGAGCCTCCGTTTCCTTATCTGGAAAATGGGATCAATGCCTCCCATTGTTGGAGGATCAAAAAAGAAACGCAACCTAACTCTTGTAACACCAAACAAGTGACCTTCTCCAACAAGAGAACTTCTACAGCACTAGGTGCCTGCACTGTGGTAATTCAGTTAATGCCCCCACTAACCATCGTAACTACCCTATGATGCAGATGAGGAACCTGATATCCAATCATATTTTTATGGGAAAGCAATCTTGCCCAGCAGCGAGAAGAGAGACTCAAAGGGCCCTTCCTTCCTCAGGAAATCTGAGATTCCATGCCATCAGGAGGAAGTCACTCACAGCCAGGCTTAGGGACAAGTTAGGAGAGGAGACCAGAATCCGCCGAGCTCCTGGTTTCCATCCCTCACCTGCTCTTGGGGCTGCGGACACAGGTGGTACCTCGGCCGTCCCCAAGGATGCTAGGACACACACCTGAGGCCCAGAAGGGCTCCCCGGGGAGGGGCGAGGAGAAGCAGCAGACCCTCAGCCCGGCACTGGCAGGCCCCACCCGCTCCCAGCGAGCCTGTGGTGGGGAGACAGCCGGCGGGCTCGGGCCCAGACCCACCCAGTAGAGGACGTCGGTCCAGCCCTCCATGGTGATGCACTGGTACACGGTGAGCATGGAGAAGCCGAAGTTGTCGAAGTGGGTGATGCCGTGGTTGGGGCCTGGCCAGCCGCTCCGGCACTCGCTGCCGTTGATGGTGCAGTGGCGCCCTGAACCCGTCCGGGCGCAGGGCGACGGCTTCTCGTTCTCCACCGTGGCCACGATGTCTGTGGGCGGGCGGGGGTGGTAAGCACCGGCGGAAGGGCAGCAGGGTGCGGGTCTCAACATCAGTTTAAAGTCGGGGATGTGGCCTTGCTGGGAGAGTGTGGTTCAGACCATGGGGGCTGGGCCGAGGGCACGGATACAGATACGGCTACGGCTACACGGATACGGACAGGGATACAGGCGTCTGCAGGCAGGAGCTCGGGCCCAGGGCCTCACTGGAGGCGCGGCTTCTATGGACCACAACCGATGAAGCAGATGTGATGTATCGTTTGTACCCACAGAGCTTTGTAAAAGGAAGCAGCAGCCCGGCTTGGGGCGGAGGTGTGGACCGGGCCTCACACTCCGGCTTGAGAGCTCTGTCTGGGACACAGAAGTGGGGATGCACCCCGATGCTGGGATGCGCTGGACAGACATCCAGACTGGGGGTGGGTCTGCTCTTAGGGGGCGTCCCCAGCAGGGCTTAGCATCCAGGGGGCCCATGAATGGGGCTCTTATTGTCTCTAAAGCCTGCAATGTGGATGACATCTGGGTCCCCTTTTCCCCTGGGTAGGTTTGGTCTCCTTTTCTGTTCAGAGAGGTCAGCCCGTGAGAGATCGAGTGGCCCTTCCTTAACCATGTCACCAGGGGGCTCCATCCTCAGGAGGTGGGATAGGGGGCACAGATGGTCCTGAGCTTGGCGTGTGGTCCCCAACCCCACGAAGCTGGGTAGCCCCCATCCCAGAGGGGCTTGGTAGTGCTACTGGTCAGCACTGGTCAAGAACTCGTGTGAACACCAGGCGAGACCCTCGAATTTCGTTTGAAGGTTGTGCTAGAAAGCCCCCTCCTCTCTGCCCTGATAATGCCTATGAGAGGACAGAGATTGTTATGGGGACAGGAGGAGGCTGAGACGGGGCAGATTAGGAACAGGACCGGCGAAAACGTCGTGAGAGCTGTCGTTGGAGCTGGGTTGCCTGTCCCCTTGGGGGAGCGCAGGGAAGTGCGGAGGGTCCCCACCCTGTGGGCCCTGGACTAAAGCTAAGACTCCAGCTACAAGGCAAGTACAGACAGAAATTCGGGCTGATCTTGAGCCTACATCTCAATCCACAAGTGGCCAGAAAGCCCAAGGACGCCAGCCTTATCTGGGGCAGGGGTGCTTCAGAGCAAGAACCTGACCACTCAGCAGAGCTGTTTTCCCCCCGATCTCCCTTGTCCAGGAGAAACCCATCCCCAAGGTCAGTGGATGGGGGAAGCAACGACCTAGTCCTGGGGCTTCTCCACGGCTGGGTGAATCCCTCTCTCGAGATGTCCCCAGCCCTTCCCGACACTCCGGCCCGGGAAGCTCACCCGTCCCGATGAAGTAGCAGGTCTTGTGCATCTTGCCCTTGAAAAGCTCCAGCCCGATGATGGCATAGATGATGACCATGAAGAGCACGAGCAGGGCGATGTGGAACAGCGGCAGCATGGCCTTGAAGATGGAGTTGAGGACCACCTGCAGGCCTGTGGGGCGGGAGGGCAGCGGGGGAGAAGGCGGACTTAGCCCCCCTCTTGGCCTCCTGGCCCTCCCTTGAAGCCTCTGGGACACCAAGGTAGGAGGGGGCCCAGAACTGGGGCAAAGGGGGAGGGGGTCTGCCACCCACTGGGCACCCCGGACACCAGCCGGAGCGGTCTGAGCACGCGGAAGGCCCTCAGGGCCTTGACGTCCAAGCCGGCGCCTTTGCTGCTCATCGGGGCTGTGTGGCTCTGGATGAGGTTGACCTGCTCCAGAATCACGGTGAAGACCCTGAGGAGGACGAGAGGGAGAGAAGACGACCCAGTGGTCAGCTACGCCTCTGCCCCAGGGGTCAGGGGCCCTGGGTCCCATCCATGCTCAAGGTACCGGTGGAAAGACTGGGGGAAGGCGGGAAGGTACAGTTCATCAGCCGCTAGCTCTGGTTTGGTGACGCCCGTCTGGGGAGTTTTAGAAAAAATCCCGAGGCCATGTTCAGGCTCAGTAAGAAGAGTGTTGGGTCCATTTGTGATGGCCACTCTGGGTCCTGAAGGCGGCTGAGATGCTGGCGCCGCGGGCAGCTACGGTCAGGCCGGGGGCTGAGCACACCGCGTGCTGGGTGGAGGGTTCCAGCGGCCCACGCTCGCGGTGGGAGGAAGGGGAAACGCGGAGGAGAGGGCCCGGAGCTGGTTCTCCCTCGGGCTCTGCTTCGCATTGCTGACAAAGCCCCATTACGGTCCTTCCTGCGCTCAGGTTACTCAGATTTTGCCATTATCCATTGAGGCCTATCTCAAGTCCTCCTTTATGAATCATTCTGCTGACATCTGGAGCCCCCTGGGCTGCACCGCGTGTGAAACAACGGTGCGCTGTGTGGCCTTGTTCTGCACAGACTCGTGGCCTCCAGCCAGGCAGTCCGTCAAGGGCAGAAGCTGATTCACAGAGTTCTCTTTTCCCTGCTGTGCCTGAAGCAGCACTGGGCAGTTAGTAGATAAGCGATATAATTTTTATTGAGTGGAAGGGCAGCCTAGTGGTTAAGAGAGCAGCCTCTGGAGCAAGAGTGCCTCGGTTTAAATCCTGGCACTGCCACTGGCTGGCTGTGTGACTTTGGGTGGGTTGCTTGACTTCTCTGTGCCTTACCTTCCTTAAATGGAGAAAATAAGAGGATTGTTGGGAGAATCCAATGAGATGGTACATGTAAAGCGCATAGTAAGTGTATGATAAACGCTGCTGTTATAATTAGGTCGTGGCTATCAAACCTTATGCTATGGGCTCAACCATGCTCCCCCCACTCCAAATGCATATGTTGAAGCCCTGACTTTTGGGGCCTCAGAATGTGGCAGTATTTGGAGATAGGACCTTTAAAGCGGTGATTCAGTGAAAACGAGGCTGTTCAGGCGGGCCCTAATTCAATCTGACTGGTGTCCTTGGAAGAAGAGGGAACTTGGGCACACACCAAGGGTGCGTGTGGATGGAGGAAAGGCCACGTGGGGACACAGCGAGAAGGCGGCCGTCAGCAAGCCAAGGAGGGAGACCTCAGGAGAATCCAGACCTGGCCACACCTTGATCTTGGACTTCCAGCTTCCAGAACAGTCAGAAAATACATTTTTGTGGTCTCAGCCCCCCAGTCTGTGGCATCTTGTTATGGCAGCCCAAGCAGGCTCATACAGGTTACTAAACGTCTGTTCTCATGGACCCAAATAACAGATGCTCAACACAGGTCCATGGAATAAATGAATAGACGATAATAAAGCATGAGAAATTTATGAACGTCCAGAAACTGCTGGGCACTGGGGCCACTCACACGTTTCCAGTTTTGTGTGAAGAGAATAAGGAGGGAATTCCCTGGTGGCACAGTGGTTAAGAATCCTCCTGCCAATGCAGGGGACACGGGTTCCAGCCCTGGTCCGGGAAGATCCCACATGCCGCGGAGCACCTAAGCCCGTGCGCCACAACTACTGAGCCTGTGCTCTAGAGCCCGCGAGCCACAACTACTGAGCCCACGTGACACAACTACTGAAGCCTGCGCACCTAGAGCCCGTGCTCCACAACAAGAGAAGCCACCGCAGTGAGAAGCCCCTGCACCGCAACAAAGAGTAGCCCTCGCTCGCCGCAACTAGAGAAAGCCCGCACGCAGGAACGAAGACCCAATGCAGCCAAAAATAAATAAATAAATAAATAAATTTTTTTTGAAAAGAGAGAGAGAATAAGGAGACCGGCGGTGCCTGGCTGGGGAGGGTGTGACCTGTGGGCGCCCCCGCTGCCCCCCGTCCACACCCCTGCACTGCCGCACCTGCCTCCGGGCCCTCGGGCAGCCCGCTGAGCTCAACCCCACCCCCAAGCCTCACTCACCCCAGGAAGACGATGATGAAGTCTAGCACATTCCAGCCGCTGCGCAAGTAGGCGTCCTGGTGGAACAGGAAGCCGTAGGCGATGATCTTCATGGCGGCCTCAATGGAGAAGATGATGAGGAAGAAGTACTCCAGCTTCTCCTGCGGGGCGAGGCAGTCACACCACGGCTCCCCTACCTCCGTGCTCCGGCAGCTCTGCGGCCTCATCCACAGCGTCCCCCACCGCCAGCTCCCTCCCTCCCCACCGCGGGTGGTCCCTCCCCAGGGGGCCTCTGCCATTTTGTGTTCCTCCTCCCACTTCGTCATCTTAGCTGATCCCTAGCTGAAAATGCCATATATATTTCCATCTGGTTCATTTCCTATCTTACTCACTGCAGTATAAGCTTCATGAGGTGTGGGGATTTTTGTTATTTTTTTTTTTAATGACTTCACTTCTCAGGCCTAGAACTGGATGAATAAATGAACGGTCGGGGCAGCCCCCAGAGTGAAGGCCCCCAGATGGCTCCTGTTTGGGCGGCTTTCTCCTCCCTCATCCCGAGGACTCACAGTAGGAGGTGGGGGCAGTCCTCGGGACTCCAGCTGGGCCTCCCTGGCTGGTCAGGGTCTTGCCTCTCATGTACTTTTCTGTAACCCCCGGCCCACCCCAGCTGCCCACACCTGCTGCGGCCTACAGGCAGCCACTTAAAGGGCACGAGCACCATCACGCCGGGTGGGTGTTGGGGGTCTCTGTGCCTGGACGAGGCCCCACAGGTCGGAGGCCAAGGGCTTCGGCTTAGCGCCCCCTGCAGAAGGCCTTGCCCACTCCCCCAGGCCCTTCCCTGTCGGCCGGCTCTCTCAGCCTCCCATCCTGGCCCGGTCACCCTGCCCTGTCCTCTGGGCCCAGGAGAGAGCTATTTCTGGAGAAGCAGGTCACTCTGTCAGAGCTCCAGGCTGACGCCACTGTCCTTGCAGCCATCCCAGCCAGGCTGGCGGCTTCTGAGAGCCCTGCACACGCGCCCTCACCAGCGAGCCCTCCCTAAGCCCGCCCCGTCCCAGACCGGGCTGCAGCCCTGCAGGACCACAGGAGCACGTAGAGAGAACTGGACCACCGTGCTCTGGACCTCACAACCCAAGCCCGTATCACCGTCAGTCACCCACCCCCACCCCAGGAAGCCCGCCACCACCGGGCCAGCACACTAGGGAGCCATCACTGTATTGGGGCCACCCTGCTAGTGACCTGGAAGAGAATTTACTTTAACGTCCGAGTGGGTAGATGTGGAAAGCAAGGGAAGAGGTCGCCAATGGCTCATTACTATGGATCTGGTCCCAGAACCCTCCCACCTTGGTATTCAGAGCATTTTCCTGAAAGCAAGGTCTCCCTTTGTATGTTGAGGGGGAAACTGAGGCATATATGGGCTAAGCCTGCTTTCCTTAACCTGGACCCTAATTCCTTCCACCAACTTGTAATTCCAAAGCTTTCTCCTTCCTCCAGAAAACAGTAAGGTAGGGTTAGAATGCAAAGCAGCACCGTTCCATTCAAGGGCCTGTGTAGGGCCACCGGTGGGAATTGGGGCAATCGCTCCGCGGAGAGGCCCTGCCAAGGGCGTCCGGGTGGCCCCTGCGAGGGGGTGGGTGCAGCACGGCCACGGCAGGGCTGAGGGGGGCGGGGGTCCATTCCCCCGCAGGGCAGGCTGCCCGGGAGGCAGACACAGCATCAGGAGAGAGGCAGGAGGCGCAGAGTGAAGTTGAGTCAGCGTGTAAATGCCCAAGTGCTGCCACCCCAGGGGCAAGGCAGAAGTGGGCTTGAGGTGAGGGAAAACAGAGCCCAAAATAGCTGCCGTGCTCACAGGCCAGGCGGCCAGCCACGTACCCGGAGGGCCTCCCGCACCTGCCCCTGCCTGTCCTGCTGCCGCCTGGCTCCCAGGGAGCTTGTCGAGGGCCCTGGGGTCCCGCAGGTTCCGCGGCCCGATAGCTCCCCCGGCCCGACCCTGGAGGACTTGTAACTAGAGCAGTCTGCGTGGGAGCCCTGAGTGCGCACACCCCACGCCCCCACCCTAGGAGAGGCAGGGGGACGTGTTCCTTCCTGTGTCACAGAAACTGTGCCACCGATGTCACCTTGGGTTGGCCCCCGAGGCCCTCCGGCCTGGGCTCTTTCCCTGGCTGCCGTGGGCGGCGCTGGAGGTCTGTCCGAGATCCACGTCATCAGCCTTCCCAACCCCCCACCTCCCATCCCCGCTCCCTTAGGCTCCCCCTCCAGCGGGCGGAGAGAAGCAGGCGGAGAGAAGCAGGGGGTTTCTGGGGTTCTCTCGGCAGCTGTTTCTCTGGGTGAGTGCCTAAGCCTCCGTGAACCTCCGTTTCCTCGTCTGTAAAACAGAGATGACGATTGCTCCCTGCCAGAATCAGCGGAGGACAGGAGACCGTCGTGTGGGAGCGTCCGCCTCGCCGGGCCCCTCCTGATGCTCAGGGGGTGACAGCCTTTCCGCACCGCATGCGCTGGTTCTCGCGGAGCTGTGGTCCGAGGTCTTGTCTGGGGGCGGCTCACGGGCCTGGGCTCCGTCCAGCCCACCTCTAACCCAACCAGGCACTCCCTGCCCCAGAGCCTGCTCCTCCGAGGGGTCTCTGTCTTGGCCAGTGGCACTGAGTTGCCCAGTGGGGACATCCGGGGTCTTTCCGGACCCCTCCCGTGGCTCTGCCCTGGGCACCTCCACCCACCCAGCCCAGGCCTTCCTGCACCCGAACATTTGCTGGATCCGCCTGCACTCTGCACGGGCCGGCCTGTCCCCCAAACTAGCACAGCCTGAGTCCCCACACCTCCCCGGCCTGCACGACCTGCTGACAGCCCCCGTGTGATGTCCAGGCCCCGGCTCTCCCGCTGCCCCGGTCCCGTCGCCCCTGCCCACAGCGGCCCCTCTGCCTGTGTCCCCAGGTCCATCACCCAGCAGACCTGTCATCTGCCCAGATCCCTCGGGGCCCGCAGGGCGATCTCCCCCTGTGTGTCCCGCAGTCCCTGTACCACTGTGTTGCTCTCCACCACCCTCCGCCAAACTGCAGCCCCCGAGACCACGAGCGGGGGCCCCAAGAGCGGGGGTCGCCCTGTTTTCTCTGCCACAGGACAGAAGAGGTGACATTCCCCCAACGGCAATGGGAGTTGGGTGGGGGCCAGGGGCACCCGCGGGCCGCTTCCCTGAGTCTCTGTTGGTGGTGGCTAAGGGGAGGCCTGTGGCAGGACTCCCCCAGCCCACCAGGCAATTCTGATGCTCACCCTGGGCACGGCTCCCCTCCCAGCCCCAAAGATCTCTGGGGCTCAGGGCTTTTGCCCTTGCTGTTCCCTCTGCCTGGAAGCTCCTTCCCAGAGACCCCCACGGCTGCTGTCTTCTTTCTTTAGGACCCCAACTCCAAAGTTGCCACTGAGGCCCTCCGGACCCCTCCTCCCCTCCCCCAGCTGTCTTCTTCCCCTGCTTGGGTTCTTTGTCAGCAGCTGTCACTGCTTGCCATGCTCTGTTTCTCTCCTTCCTTTGACTGTCCCCCCCGGCCTGAATGTACAGTCCAGAGCCTTTGCTGTGTCACCGGCATCTAGAACCACACCAGCCACGCGGGTGTCTGATGTGTCAGTGTCCCTGGCGCTGGTCCACTGTCACCACCCTGGGATGAGCGACGTGGAGGCTCTGAGAAGCAGCACTTGGGAACCATCAGAGCGACGTGCCACAACCTCCAAGCACGTGGGTGGATCACAGACCAACGTGGGCTGTGAGTCCCACACGGCACATGCTGTGACATGGTCCCGCGTGGGAGGACAGCTGGTCAGCCCACGGCTGGATGAGATTTAACAGCAACAAACTGGTCTTTCCTCACAGATTGTCTGCGGAGCTCTGCTCTGGGGCACACAGTACTGCCTGGCACACAGTAGGTGCTCCAGAAATGTTTGTTGAATGAATACACAACGGAAAATTTAACCTCTGCCGCCACATACCTCAAAAGCAGGTGTGGGGTTTCCCTGGTGGCGCAGTGGATGGGAGTCCGCCTGCC
Organism: Hyperoodon ampullatus; assembly: GCF_949752795.1. Taxonomy (NCBI): domain Eukaryota; kingdom Metazoa; phylum Chordata; class Mammalia; order Artiodactyla; family Ziphiidae; genus Hyperoodon; species Hyperoodon ampullatus. Next base: position 197,112,345 of record NC_136915.1, read on the forward strand.
GATGCAGGGGACGTGGGTTCGTGCCCCGGTCCCGGGAAGATCCCACATGCTGCGGAGCGGCTGGGCCCGTGAGCCATGGCCGCTGAGCCTGCGCGTCCGGAGCCTGTGCTCCGCAACGGGAGAGGCCACAACAGTGAGAGGCCCGCGTACCGCAAAAAAAAAAAGAAAGCAGGTGTAGCCTCACGATCTCTATTCCTGAGAAGGGACGCTAGCCCCCAGGCTCTAGCTCCAGAGCAGGGAAGACACGCCTGCCCCAGCCCTCCGGCCCCCCGACCTCGGGGGAGGACCATAAGCCTGTCTGTCTCTGAGGCAAGGGCTCTGATACCAGCTCCCTAGAAGGGAGGACCTTAATTACCAAACGTCCCTCCACAGACAGGCCTCTCACTGGGCCCCTGGGGCCACGCTTGGCCGGAGGTGGGCCTGGTATGTGACCCTGACCCGCAGGCCTTGCACCTGCTTCTGGGGGCGCTGGAGCCAGACCCTCCCAAAGTCCTGGGCTGGAAACAGCAGGGCTCAGGCCGCATCCCCCCCTCTCACTGCCTCTATTTTCGGGCTGAGTCCTCCCTCTCCAAGCGTCAGCTACCCCGGCCTGACTGCTCACCCACCCTGGCAGGCCCCGGGCTCTGTGGGGAGGGGGTGGGAGTGGGCTGGGCTCCCTCCAGGGGGCCTGCTCGGCCTCAGTGTCCCTGTCTGACTGCAGAGGGACCGCACTCCTGCCCCAGGCACTGGGGTTTGCCCGACAGCTGGCCTGGGCCCCAGCCTCCCAGCCCCCGGCAGCCCCTTGGAGGGCTCTGGGATCTGCAGGGTCCACAGAAAGACCCTAACAAGCTGGGCTGCAGAGAAGCCACAGGCAGCTGTGGTCACAGGTCCTGGGAAGGCGGCCGACCCATCCCAGGGCTGAGGCTCCTTCCTTAGGGTCAAGGCACTGTGACCTGTTAGGATACAAATCTTACTGGGCGGGGAGGGGAGTGGCATTCCACTCTATTTGTTAACTCTTTAAGGCACGTCTGCTTCAATGAGCCAAAGTGGGCTTGTTTGAGGGACGGGGAGCTGGTGCCTGTAGGGGGGTGGCCCATGGTGGTCCTCACAGCCAGCGCTCGGAGCAGGCTGGCGGGCACAGCTGCCATGAGATGCTTTTACAAGTCAGTGACTGTTTCCCTCCTGGAGTCATCCCCTGTCTCGCCCCTTAAGCAGATGCTGGGCCCTGTGCCTCGGGAGAGGTTTGGAGGTAAGTCCCAGACGGTGGTTTCCTGAGGCCCGACCCTGGTGTGGGAGGCATGGTGGAGGCGTCTCCCCAGCAAAACAGAGACTCACCCCAGGGTTTGGAGGTTCAAGGGTAGATCGACCTTGGGCCTGCGGCAGCAGGATGACCAGAGAACAACCCTGACTGAAGTTCCCTCCATCCCAGACGGATGTGGGCTTAGGACCCAAACAAAGTTAGTTTCTAGGAATAAAGATGGTACTTCTTGGGCACCCCAGTGGTGGGTTGAGCTTCACCCCTACTCTGCTGCTTTTCCTACGTGCAGCTGAGGGAGGTGGGGCTTGGAGGGGAGTGGGGCTCCAGCCCACCTGCCCTGACTTGGCCAACAGCGTCTCGGGGAAGCCGGCCGGGCGTCCTGTGACTGTGCCGCCCACAGGTGTCCCGGGCCCTGGCATCTGTCTGCATGACCACCTGAGCCTCCAGGTCTGGAAAATGACCTGTTGGAGTGAGGGAAGTGGCTATATTTATCCCGGTGAACTCTCACACAAATGGATGCGGTCTGAGCAGGCTTCCCCACCACCCTGCCTTCCCCTTCTCTTCCCGCAAGGAGACCAGCTCCCAGGGGTCCAGGCGGGTCAGGCGTGCGGGGCAGTCCAGACAAGGGAGCCAGCGGAGCTGAGGGTCACAGAGGAGGAGCCTCTTCGCCTGGGGCGGCTGGTGATGGCGGAGGAGGGAAAGCGGGGAGCCCACCTGGGAGAGGGTGGGAGATGGTACTGTCTTGGGTAATGGTGGTGACAACGGCTCTGGGTCATTAAGCTTGTGTGCCAGGCCCTGTTCTAGCCACACACACACAGTTCATCCTCACAGGGACCCTGAAGGGGGGCACTCTTACTCCCATTTAACAGATGAGGAAACTGAACCACAGAGAGGTTAAGTAATTTCTCCAGAATCGCTTCTGAGCAGCAGGGCCATAATGTGAATCCAGGGTCCATGGCCTCAACCACGCCATGCTGGGAGGGGGAGAAAGGGCACCCAGGGACCCCTGGAGGGGCTCATCAGATCCTGTCCCTCGTCCCCCAGGCCTGGGCTCAGAGAGGCTTGGCTGTGGGCTAGGAGCACTGTGAGGGCAGAGAGGGGACAGAATGGCCACCTACTCAGCCATCCCCGTGTGCCTGCCAGACACTTGTCACCGTGACGGTCCTGGGAGGGCAGGCCCCTGCTCGCCCAGGCACGGAGGAGGGCGCTGGGGCTCACGGCCTGGAGAAAGCTGCCACCAAAGTCAGCCAGAGGCACTGTGGCTGATGGAAGGCCTGTGCTTTGCCAGGGCCCCCCCGAGACCGACCGGCTTGGGCCAAGCGCTCAGGGCGTCTCTGAAAGATTTGTTCGTCCACCGTCTCGGTGCCTACGCGGTGCCTGGGGTGAGGGGTGCGGGTGAGGGTGGGGGGCTCTGAGTCCCCTCGGTGGGAGAGGGAAGGCTCCGAGCGGGGCCTAAAAGCCAGGCTCTCCTGTCGTTTTGCCAGAAGCTTGTCCGGTGGCCCTGGCTTGGACGCCTGTGCCCTGCAAGTCCAGGGTCTCTGACGGGCCAGGCCAGAACTGGGGTCCTTCCGAGGGCAGGTGGAGTGGGCTGTGGCCTCAGCAGGCACATTCCGGACCCTAAAAAAAGACAGCGCCCTGGATGCCAGAGGCTTAGACAGCAGCAACCGGAGCCCCAGGAATGTGCAGGGGCTGTGGTCTGAGGGCAGGCGGGCTTGGGAGGGAGGGAGGGAGGCCCCGGAGGGGAGACAGGCCCATCCAGTCCCGCCGGCCTCCCTGCGCCTGCAGCACCAAGGCTAGCTTGACCCGTGTCACCAAAAATCATTTAGAACTCGGAAATCAGGCACCGTGTCCTTGCTGGAACCTTTGCTAACCGGTCTGGCCAAGGAGTCTTCCGCTGTCTAGGGCGGGTTTCTCAGCCTCAGCACTCCCTGTCTTTGGGGTGGACAGCTCTTTGTTGGCAGGCGTGGGGCTGTCCTGTGAGTTGCAAGGGGGGGGAGGTGTAGCAGCATCCCCGGCCTCTGCCCTCTAGTTGCTAGAGGCGCTCAGGACACAGGCTCCTCCCCAAGTCCCAGGCACCGCCAAATGCCCCGCCCTGAAAAACACTGACCTTCGGGGCTGTACCTTTGTTTGAGTCTCGGGATTCTGCTCAGTAGAAACACAAATGGTTTCTGCCTGATAGAAACCGTCATCCCATGGCCACCCTTCCATTGCCCTGTGGCTAGCTCAGTGTGCCACCCGGCAGGCAGTCCTAGCCTATCACTTTTTCTCCAGTAGCATAGATTCCTGTTTCTCAAATTCTCCTTGAGCCAATTCTACCCTCCTCCTTGTTCTCTTACGCGTTGAATTAACCTCTGACATGCGTTCCTTCTATATTTTAATCAGTTTTTACTTTTAGTTTGTGGGCGAAGTGATAGATAGATCAGTTCTAGCCTGTCCCAAGAACTGGTAACTCTGGTCACGGCTGTTATTTTTCCACGTGGGTCCCCTCAGGCTGGCACAGGCTGGAATGGAGACCCTCCCAAAGGTTTCCTTTAATTAATTCAGTCAGGGGGTCCCCCAGGAGCAGGGCTCCTTCAGGTCTCAGGGAGCAGGTAGCCCTTCAAGGGTCAGAGCTGGACTTGCAGGGTCCTGGTCTGGGCTGGGGGCCAGCGCCCTGGGTGCTGGTCTCAGCCTTCACCTCCCTGCCCTTTGCTGGCCCCGGGGCAGCTCAGGGTCTATTCCATCCTCCTGCTTCCCTGACACATGGTGCCCCTTTGTGACCGGTGTCCCCAGCCTCCACTCGGCTGGCAGAACCCTGGGACAGCTGTGTTAGCCACTGGTCCTGCAGGCCTAAAGCAGCCTGCTCTCTGGGGCAAGTAGGGGTGGGGCTGGATCTTAACGTCTGTCCTGGCCTGGACGGGCTGCACCTCCACAGTCAGCAGAAAGTGGGGTCTCACGCAGGGAGGGGCCGGGACCTGCTGTCCTGGGACCCGCCCCCCCCAGGCCACTCCCCAGGGAAGCAGAGACCACTCTCCTCCTGTGTCCCCTTCTGATGTCCAGGGAGCCACACCCAATGCCCCACTGAGGGTACAGGTCTGCCCGCGGAGTCCACTGGGCATGCGCTGTGCCTCAGTTTATTCATCTGTAAAAGTGAGAAATATAATAGTGCTGCCTTGTGAGGCCGTGGAGGGTATTCAGGGGGATGATGCCCTGAGAGCATCAGAGCAGCGCCTGGCACGGAGCAGGTGCCCGACAGCTGAGGATGAAGATGATGATGGTGATGATGACGATGGTGATGACTGGCTGGAGGATGGGGCGGAGGGTGGGGTCAGGAAAGCCATCCAGATGAGTTGGATGTTGGAAGGAGAAGAGAAGGGTTAAAGAGATTGGGGACAGATGGTGGGTGGGGTGAAGGAGAATTTTTGTCTGAAATAATCCTTTGGTCATAGCTGCTAGGGGTTATACCCTTTGACTCTGGAACAACCTGGGGTCTCTGTGACCAGGGGCTTTGTGGCCGGGGAGCCCACGCCGAGGCACTGTGACCCCCGCATGATAAAGATTCCTTGTGTCGATAGACAACGTGGCATAAGTTATAAGGGCTTGACTCATCCAGAACCTTCTCTGAACTTTAAGGTGTTATCCCCATTTTACAAGTGAGGGAACTGAGGGCACAGAGAAGTTAAGTAACTTGCCCAAGATCACACAGCTGTAGCTCCAGAGCCCATTGTCTGAACCACCGTCGGCTTCTCCAGCCAGGCAGCTTTCAGCCTCAGTGAGAGCTGGTGGGGGCGGGGGGAGGAGGAGGAAGAAGCTCCCGGAGGGGCCCCCTGCCTCCCAGGGGAGATTGTCCCCAGGACAGGTGTCGAGCCTTCCCTCCCACGAGCGAGGGTGCCAGCTGCCTCGAGTCTGCACACCAGGCCCCTGTGGGAAGGCTTTCTTGCCCCCTTCACCCCAGCTAGTCTGCAGTCACCCAAAGTGAGGGAGCTTCTTTCGCTGCAAATCTCCGTGCTGGGTGGACGCAGGCCTCTGCACCTGCAGTGTCTGGGACTGACCTCGCCGTCCCCCTCCCCCAGTCCAGCCCGCTCCTCCCCCAGGAACGCCTGTCTCGGAAAGCGATACCACCATCTGCTCCGTCACCCCCTCTGAAACCCGAGTGTCACCCTCGCCTTCTTCCTCCCCTCCCCCACGCCCTGTCCCCACGCCCATCAGGCACCGAGTCCACAGATCCCCCCTCCTGAATCTCCCACTTCTCCGTCTCCACCGTCACCTGGGCCTCAGGTCCACTGGACACCACTTTCCCTGCTTCCCCCCCCCAACCCGATGGCCTGAGAGATGCTCCAGATCCCAGCCCATCCCTCTACCTCGTGCCCCCAGCCCTTTGCCCACGTGGCCCCCACACCCGGAGCTCTCCTCCTGCGGGGCTGCGACAGCCCCTCCTCCATGCCCCACCCTCATCCGGGACCCGCTCCAGGACTGGCCGGCCCAGCGCAAGACGCAAGTGCACGGCGCTTGTTCACAACCTGTGCCATTAAACGTGCTAACATGCCTTCCTTCCGCGCTCCCTTTGTCAGCCTATCATGGTGGGGTTTATGGCCTATTTAGTGTTTTGTGGAGGGTGCAGACCCTCCCAGGCACCTCCCCTCCATGACCCAGCGCACACGTCGCCCCCAGCCATGCCCTGGCTCTTCACATGGGCCCAGTGCCTCCACCAGCCTCCCCCACGGAGGCACTGAGCCCCGGGAGGGAGGTGGGCCGGAAGCCAGACGCTGCAGGGCCCTCTCTGAATGGGCCATGGTGCTGTCAGCCCAGGCTGGGAACAGCCACCTCCGTGGCTGTCCTGACACACCGAAGGGCACGTGTGCCAACGCTGACGCTCCCAGGACCACGCCCAGGCTCTGCCAGGTGGCCTCCCAGGGGACCGAGCTGAGAGTCTGTCCTCAGAGACAGGGGAGGGGTGGGAAGTGACAGAGGCAGGACCACGAGTGCGCCACGGCCCTGTGCCCCGTCCCCGGTGACCCTCACTTACAAAACGTGGACTCAAAGATGAAATTATCAGATGTTTCGCTGCCACGACCCCAGAGCATCACCCCCTGAGCCCAGGGCCCTCCCGAGTGCAGGTCACACCCCGTGAAGCCGGCCCTGCCCTCCAGGCTCAGGTCAGACGTGCCATCCGCTGGGGCCACCCTGACCACCCCGTCTCACTCAGGTTCTCCTCCAGGACAACGTCTAAGTGCACCCAGACCTTGCATGTTTCCCATTTCATTTTACCTGCTTGTTTGATTGATTGGATAAATTAATCTCTGTCAAGATGGGAATTATGTCTGTTTGGTTCACAAGTCGGTCCCCTGTACGTGCCAGGGATGTACCAGGCACACGACAAGTATCTGTTAACTACGTAAGAAGGTTGGTGCAGAGTGGGTCCTTGGGCCTCCCTTCTCTCAACCACGGTTCTGTTGGATGATTGGGGGGTCCCAGACCTCCCTCGGATTCCCACAAAGCGGCCGATGGGGCGAGGAAGAGAGAAAGCCTCCATCTCCCTCCCTCCTGCTCTAGCTGCCCTCCCTTCCCTCTTGCTGGCTTTTGTGGAGAGCAGCATATAGCTACAAGTAGAAGCGGGGGGGCCTCAGCCAGGAGCTGGCTGTGTGGCCTTGAGTATCACCTGCCCTCTCTGGGCTTCACAAGAAAGGGTCCCTCACCGACGAGCAACGACCCGCCCAGCTCTGCCCTTCGACGTGATGGTCGTTACTTTGGGAAGGTTTCCGGTCCGGTTCTGCCAGGGAACTCATCCCCCTGTCTCTACGAGCCCTAGAACTTACGCAAGCCTCCGTCACTCAGCCCACAGGCCAAAGGCGAGCACACAGCACCGTGTGAACTTCTTAGGGCAGCCGTTTTGTTTCAAGATGGCAGGCGACATACCCACTAAAGTCTGATCCTACACGTTCAAGGAGGGTGGAGTTTCTTTCCAAAATAGTCAACTTCTTAAGGAGTTGAAATGGAACCGAGGGCCCCTGATATGAACTCCTAAAGGGTGGAGTGGATGCAGGGCCCCCCTGGATTCCAGAGCATAGACAACGGACCGGCCTCATGGGGCCCAGCCTCCGAGGAGCACCTTCCCCGCCTGCCTCACCGCAGGGCCTGCCTGCTTTGGATCCCACTCTCCGAGCTTTTCCACTTATAGCCAAGCACACACTTAGAATCCCAGCTTCTCCCCAGCTCAAGATAGATTCCTATGGAAACCAGCACAAAGCAGAGGCAGAAATAAATGCCATCCTTTCAGGCCCTGGACGCACACTGACAGCTCTCCTTCCACCCACCCCGCAGACTTAGTGCAGGAAAAGCGTGCTGAAAGGGCGGGTCCATCGGCCTGTCCCCTCAGGAGCCTGGTAAATGCCCCAGAACAACATCTCCAGGGGCTTCCCCAGCGGCCCTCGTACTGTCACCACGTTGGTGGCACAGCTCTCCAGGCCAGGTCTGAAAGTCAGAGCCCCGCGTCTGAGACCCTGGAAGAACACACGTGTATGGGGGTGACCCCCTGAGCCTCAGTTTCCTTGTCTTGTAATGGGTCTAATAACGTTACTGACTTCATGGGGGCAGTTACAGGAAGTGAAAAAGACAATAATGTAAATCATTTAGCACAGAACCTGGCATCTAATAAGCACTTAATAAACGCCAAGCATTTTATTATGATCTAGCTCTTGGGTAAGTCCGTCTTTTACCCCCTCTAAGCCTCAGTTTTCTCATCCGTAAACAGGGTGAGCTGGGGAGGAGCCAGGACAGCCTGGTTCTGGAAAGCCCCTTCCAGCCGCGGCCTTTTCTGGCCTGTGGACTTGTTACCGGCGACGGGGTGAGGAGAGTGTGGCTCTAACACATGTGCTCTCTCTCCGTCAGACCATCCCGGAAAGGCAAGCTCCCCAGAAGCACGATCCTCCCGGGTTACAGCCAGGGAAGGGAACTCAGCATTCAGCCCCCATCGTTGGCCTTACAAAGCCTCAGTTTCCACATCTGTCAAATGGAACTAGTTTAGGGGCCATGGTGAGGAGGACGTGGCTTACTCTCGTAAGGACCTCAGCACAGTGCCCCTGGCACAGAGTGCTGATATGATGGAATCCAGCCCAGCCAGGTTTCCCTGCAAAGCTCTGAGCCACTCAGCCAGTCCTGCAGGTGGTGGGGACGTGGGGTCTGTATCCTTGGGGGCTGTAGCTCCAGCATCATCTACCAGCCCGCAGCCTGGGCAGCAGGCCGGCAGGAGGAAGGGAAGACCCATCTTACCAGGCCGAGGTTCAGAGAGTTGCTGTCGTCCTCCGGCATGGGCAGGTACACGGCCAGGGCCACACAGTTGGCGAAGATGGTGAGTAAGATGATGGTCTCGAAGGGTCTGGTGCAGGGTTAAGGAGAGCCCTCGAGTGAGGCGTGGGATTCATGGGATTAAGGGGAAGAGCGTGTTGGGGGTCTGTCTGGACCGACTACAAGGCCAGGCTGATGGGTCCACGTTGCCCTCCTGCAGGGCACAGACGGGGCCAGGCTCCTGTGGGGCACCCGCCTCCCTCTCCTCCAACAGAGAGCATCCGCTGAGACGCTTTGGGACCACGAGGCTCTGGCTCCTGGCTGGGGGCTACTCAGCCTCAAGGCCCGGGGAGTCTTAAGCCCCCGTCTCAGTACCGACCCCCTCAACCCCCCGCTCCACCGACCACCGCTCTCCCCGCTCCGCGCAGCCACGGCCAGACACGCTGCGGCGTCCTCGCAGAATCAGCAAGGGAGGCTGGGGCTGCTGCGGCCTGGGCTAAGCACCCCCGGGAAGCGGGCCGGGAGGGGTGAAACCTGGACTCTGCAGCCTGAGGAGGGGACGGTAACGGACGGTAACCGAGGGCACCCGTGGCCCCAGGGCCGTGCGCCCACCCACACAGGCCCTGCCAGCCGTTTTCCGGAGGGCACCCCCACCAGGCTCCCTGGATTTGCTGGTGAGCAGCACAGCCTCCGGGGAGGCTGACCGTTAGAGGGCGGGTGTGGAGGGCACTGAGGGGGAGAAGAGGCGAGGGCCCGGCTCTTCGTGCGTGGTTGGGGGACGCCCTGTGCAGATGGCCAGAGGGAGACCCCGTGCCCTTCCCAGCCACCTTCCTCTGCGGTTGGAAGAGAGGCGGCCTCGGGGCAGAGGACTGGAGAGGGGACAGGATGCAGGCGAGAGAGACGGGTGGGGAAGTCCTCCCCCGCCCCCCAGACAGAGGAGGGCACGAGGCTCCTGGGTGCCGCGTAAGGCAGGGCTGGCTCCTACCCAGACCTTCCAGCTCCGCCTGGGTTTTCCTTGTCCCTGCGGCTCCCTCACTCTCCTTGCTTTAGGGAACAGCTGGTGGGAGCCTGGGCTTCCAAAACCCTTCCGAAGTATTTCAAATATCCCCGAGCAGCTCACTCAGCACCCACTTGACAGTGGCCGCCCCCCTCTGCAGCTCCTTCCTCTCTTCCCCAAATAAGCTGGAAATTTTCATTATTCTTCCTCGCAGAGCTAATGCCAACATAGAAGGGGGCTCACGTCCCTGTGCCCACGTGGTACCTCCCACCCAGGCCTGCTGTCGCAGCAGAGCTCGGCGCAGGCCCATCTCTCCTCCCCGCCCGGCCCGCTGTCGCCTCCCCCGACCCCAGCCCTGTCCCATATCCCAGGGAGGCTGAGAGGAGCCCTCGACACTGGGGACTGGGGATTTGGGCACACCTTCCAGCACCTTCCAGAGACACTACAGAGGCACCCAGGCTGCCTTCAGGACCTGGGCCTCAGCCCCGGGCCCTGGAAGCCCTGCCGGTTCCCCCTGCTCCTCGGTTGAGGGCTTCCTTCACAAAGGCTCCCAGCTCCATCCCCAGGCCCCGGTCTCCGGCCCCCAAAGCCTGTGATCTGTGAGCCCCAGTCCTTGCCTCCCATGACACACACACACTCTCCGTGCAGCCCCTTGGCCCTGAAGGATACCTCCATTCCACGATGCTGATGCAGGCCTTCCTCACGGGGTTCTGGAGAGTCAAGCAGAACAAGGCCCGGGGCGGCCTGGGCAGGACCTCGGGAACGGGCTTCTTGGGCTGTTTCTTCCGCAGGCCCTCATCCTGGGGCGAGGATGGCTCCATGGCTCCCGGAGCCTCAGCCTCTCCTGCTCTCCACCCGCTGCCCTCTCTTCCCCGAGTCCCCAGTGCCCCTGCCTTGGGGCCTGGGCAGCTGAGCCCCTGGGCGAGCCTGCCCTGCTGAGCCAGCCGGGGCGGGCCGGGGATTGCTCTCCCTGCTCCCAGGGAGTAAAATTAGCCTCCACGGGCTCTCTGCTGCCCAGCCGAGCTCCCGTGGCCAGGCAGCTGTCGTTCCTGCCCAGCCCAGCCAGTGACAGCCCAGTATGTCCCCAAGGAGGCTGGGGGTGGGGCTGGGGGCTCACACATGGGTCTGGGCTGCGGCAGGAGACAGGATGGAAGGTTCAAGGCTGGGGCGAAGGAGAGCTCACGAAGTGCTGTGGAGCCTCAGGCTTCAGACTAGCCCCTTGGTGTCAACGTTCAACCCATCGCTCCCCGCAGGCCCAGGACACTGTCCAGAAAGGGTGCTGGGTGGTCCCGCTCAGTAGGAGTCCACAGCCCTCCCTCACATCTCTACCTGCAGCCGTCAGGCCAAGATCCTCCACCCTCACCCCATGCCTACGCCCCGTGGGGGGGGGCTCCTGGGTGTGCCCACCTTTCCCCCCACCACCACCACAGCCTGCCCCTAGCTGTGCAAGGGGCGGTGTCTATCTCTGGGACTCTGTGCCCTCCCCACACTGGCCCTGGCATGTACTAAGCTCTCTGTAAATGTTAGCTGAATGCATGAGCTAACTGAACACCCCACACACCCTGGAGGCAAGTGCTTGCGTGGGAAGGAGACAGGGGCGCCAGGGAAGGGAAGGCGGACAACGACCCGGGAATCACAAAACCCAACGTCTTTATTTAGCCCCGTCGTGCAAACACAGCGCCGATACACCCATGCGGTCCCCACGCCCACAGAGTACAGTCTGAGGGGGGAACACGCAGTCCTCACCCACCCCGGGGGGCGGTGCGGGGGGGGAAGGAAAGGGCCACACCGGGGCGTGGGGTGGGTAAGGCTCTCCATTAAGGAAGCCAGAGGGCGCCACCAACGCACACACTCCGCCGCCTCCTGGGCTGAGTGCACGCTGAATCTGGCCTGCGCCTCTCCCTCTGGGCTCCTCTGCGGGGGGGTGGGGGTGGGGTGGGGTGACAAGCAAGTCCCCGAAGCGGACGCTGGCGTCTGAGGCCATCTCGTGGAGAGCAGGGGCGTGGCATGCGGACCAGAGCAGACTCGCCTCCTGGGCTGCGCCCGTGGCCACGGAGGACGGTGCAGGACCACCACGACCGGGGTACCTCCGACCTTCCCCGGCGCGGGGCTGAGGCCCAGCCGGAGCCCGACCCCGGGGTGGCCGGCATGGACGGGGCGCGCGACCTCGCCGCCCCTCGACAGACGCTCTGGCCTCTCTCGTGCCCCTCGTCCCCCCCCCCCCCGCCCCCGTCCCCCCGCTGGAAGGGAGGGTGCCGCGGACGCCTGAGCGCCCCGAGCCCGGGCGGCCCCAGCCCGGTCAGTGGCTGCAGTCCTCCGACTCGAAGAAGGGCGAGGAAGAGCAGCACGACGGCTCGCACGAGTCAGGCGCCAGCGGGGGGGTGGCCCGGGGCTCGCGGGGCCCGGGGCCGTCGGGCGCGGCGCGTAGCAGTTCCTGCAGGTGCTTGATATAGCGGATGGCGGCGCGCAGGGTCTCCACCTTGCTGAGCCGCTTCTCGGCCAGGGCGCCAGGCAGGTGGCCGCGGAGGCGCGCGTAGCCCTCGTTGACGCAGCGGACGCGCTGGCGCTCGCGCTCGTTGCGCTTCTGGATGAAGGCGGGCTCGAAGGGGTAGTCGCAGGCGCCCAGGGCGCCCGGCAAGGGCGCGCGGGGGAACGCGGCCGCGTAGGCGTCGCAGTAGGGCGGCCGGGCGGCGCCCGGGTACAGCAGGAAGGGCACGGCGCCCAGAGGCTCGGCGCGGGCCGGGGTCGCCGGCCGGGGAGGGGGCCCGATGCCCAGCGGCAGGCAGCGGGGGGGCGCCGCGGGCCGGCGGGCCGCCAGCGTCCGGCAGAAGTCGTCGTTCATGGTCACCCCGACTCGGGGTCTGCGCGCCCTGCCCGCGGAGCGAGTCACATCGCCAGCCGCGGCTCCGGGCGGCCGGGCTGGTCAGGGCTTCTTTTTGCTCTGGGAGCAGGCTCCGAGGTCCCCCTAAGGAGAGCCATCGCAGTGGACCGTGAGGCCTCTGCAGAGGCTCCGCGGCCACGTCTCAGAGCAGCCGGCGGGGATGCGGGGTGGGCGCGGGCCTTCCCAGGGCGCAGCCCTGCGGCTCCAGCGGGCCCCGCGCCAGGGTCTTGGTCCTCGCGGCCCTCGGGGTCCCCGGGCTGTGCGCCGCGCAGGAGAGGGTCCCGGGTGCCGTCTCTAAAGAAGAGGGTGAACATATCAATTAGGAAAGGCCTTGTTGCATCGTGAGCTCCTTTGTGTCACCCCGCCCTCCAACGCGATGGTAAGTGTCACGAGGGGAGGCAGTGGGCTGCAGAAGACATACGCACAGAGCAGGGTTCCAATCCTGGTTCACCCCTGAATGCTTGGGTGCCCTCTCTGAGCCAGTTTCCAGTCTGGAGATAATTAAAACATCCCTCCCAGGAGATGAATACTGAGTGAGGATCAAATGAGGAAAATATACCCAAGGACGCCTCCTCCAGGGCCTGCCTTCTAAAAGGTGCCCAGCGATGTCATTTCCTTTGAGGAACAAGTCTGGTCCCTCGCACCTGCCAGGGCCTCACATCTGGAGGCTCCGAGCCTGCTTACTGAGCTGGCAGTAGAAACCCCAGCGGCAGCCATAAGGCAAGTAAGGGTCGGACTCTTTATTGAAGGCAATGCATCTTTTTTTTTTTTTTTTTTTTTTTGCGGTATGCGGGCCTCTCACCGTTGTGGCCTCTCCCGTTGCGGAGCACAGGCTCCGGACGCGCAGGCTCAGCGGCCATGGCTCACGGGCCCAGCCGCTCCGCGGCACGTGGGATCCTCCCGGACACGAACCCGTGTCCCCTGCATCGGCAGGCGGACTCGCAACCACTGCGCCACCAGGGAAGCCCAGGCATGTTCAGGAACCCACATGTGGCCTGGACTTTCAAAGCCCTCCCGTGTGGAGTGGCACCACCAAAGCTCTCTGTGCCCCAGTCCTCGGGGCGGGGGGGGGCTGAGATGTGCCTGTGATTTCAGCTCCGTGTGGGCAGAGCCTGGCAGGCTAGAGAGTCTGCACAAATGCTTGTTGGATTACGGAGAGGGAGGATGAGACCGGAAGCTGGGCTGGGAGGGGGCGGGACTAAGTCACAACAGCCCCTTTCCCAGACTCCAGGATGCTCTTATTTTAGAAATAATTGGCCTGGTTTGCACTTAAGTGCCACCAACTCCTCTCACCCGCGGTTATCAGATTCCACTTCTTGTCATTTCCTCTAGGCATTCTCTCTGACCCGCCCCCTCCCCGTGTGTCCAGTGTCCTGTCAATGCCATCTTGCACTTGTCACACTGCCCTCCGCGGGAGATCTCAGGGTTCCCTGAATGAGCAAGTGAGTGGGTGCTGCAGCCCCGTGGACAGTGATGGGGCAGCGGGGCCTCAGATGCCGGGCCGAGCCTTCTACCTGACGGCAGGGCCGGCTCTGTCTCTGACAGGGGAAGGTCGCTGACACACTCAGGTTCCCGGGAGTCCCCTGCACCTTCTCGCCTTTGTCCTTTATCCGGGTCCCAGTCTGTTCCCAGCTAGCTCTGTCCTCCATGCTGAACGGAAACCGGGAAGAATCAACAGCGTTCAAAGCACTGCCCTCGAAAGCCTGTGTGAGGCTGCAGGACAAAGTCACATACCCCTCCCCCGCTCCACAGGCTCCGAGGGCTCCCCTTGGAAGGGAAGTGTCCTTCAAGGGATGGTTCTAGAAAATCTCTTCCAAACACCCCTCGGCTCCGGACGCTCTGCTCATTCCTGACCTCACCCTTGGCTGACACGGACCAGGCGGGTCATGGGGGCCTCTCTGCTGCCCCCAGTCCTGCCCCAGGCTGATTGCCTGAGTTCTCCAGCCCCCAACACAGACTTTCCAGGCTGTGCATTCTGAGTCTCCAACCAGATAGTAAACCACCAGAAGGCAAGGCTTTCTCCCATTCGTAAGTGGTGCCCCTCAGTCCCTTGCCCAGTGCTGGGCATGTAACGAGTGCTCAAAATTATTTGCTATCAGTGCTTTGGTTTTATAAAAATATGGGATCCAGACTCTCCTCTCCTGCATGATCTCTGTCTATTCATATTTGACTTAATTATTTAAGTATAATTTGATTGAGGTCAGAAGCTCATTTACATCTAATGACCATTTTAATAAATACAACTTAATATCTATTTGTGTCGATTCAATATTCAATGCCTGTTCATTTTCCTCACATGTTATTTACATTTTTTATGACTATTCAGAAAAGTCACTCAAGCAAGAAACCTCACAGCTTGACCATGTGTTTCTTGAACTAGTTCTCTTTTTACTGTTAGAAAAGGGCCGATAACCTGGCAGCGAGCTCCGGTGAGGGCACAGATGCAGGTGAAGTGTGATCAGCATTTTCCTCCACGGAATGCTCTACCCTGGCGAGGAGAGGAAGGACACCGGGTAGTAGGTTATCCTCAAGCGGCCTGAGACCACGGACTTACCGACAGCATCCGTGCATGGGACTGCCCTAGGCTCTGGGACGGAGCGGAGAACAAAACCCGTGGTGAAATAATAATAATAGTAATAATAAAATAATAATGATAATAAGAGCGATCGCTTATTACTCTTGATGTGCAAGACATCGTGCCAAGTGCTTTACGTGAAACATCGCACTTAATTCCTACACAATTCTTTTGAGGTAGGTGCTAATCTCATCCTGTTGTACAGGTGAGAAAACGGAGGCTTGTAAAGGTTAAGTTACTTGCCCAAGGTTCCACAGCTAGTGATCTCATGAACTAGTAAATGCTAGTCACCCCTCCCCTTCTCCCCCTCCCCCCGATTCTCTCACTATTTCTCCTAGAGCTTCACATTTGAACCAGAAGTTCAGAGGGGCTTGTGCTGACCTAACACGAGTACCTTACTAAATAAACTATGACTCCTGTTGAAGGGGATGTTCCACTGCAGATTCTGATGATCACGCTGTTTGAGCTCCTGCCCTGGTAAGAGTGGCACCACAGGTCACCTGGGCGGTCCTTGGGAAGGTAATGGCCCCTTGCAGATGCTCTTAGGAGGATGGCCAAGGACTTCTGTCGCTGGGAGGGGAGGACCGAGTTTAACCAGAGTCAAGTACCGGGAGCCGTACCCCTGGGAACGTGGTGAGGAACCCCCTCGCCTGAGCTTAAAAACACGAATACTGGGATCCTCCTTAACCTGCAGTACCTGGACAGAATCTGACAGCAACCGAGAACCAGCCCATGGGCTCAGCTCCCAGACTGGGCCGAACCAGTTGTCGACAGCGGCACCGTGTGGCCGTGAGGAGAAATAGCAGGTTGCTGAAATTCCAGGTCCCGACTCCGTCATAACAACCCCCCCTGGGGACTGAGTCCCCAGGTCTTTTGGAAAATTCGGGGTACTGGAGGACTCCCAAGAAGAGCCATGGGGTCTCCCGTTAACATCGACTACTTTCCTCCCTGAGTGGGTGGATCAGTTCGCATCACTTAAACGTTCATTATATACAGATACATAAAAGATGCATCATTAAACATATTTCGTTTTCTGCAATTTGTTATTTGTATCAGTATGAAGCAACTTACTAGCTAAAAGCCTGCTTCTGAAATAGTGCGTGGGGGGCTGGCCCCGCCCACGTGAGCACGGAGGAGACTACTGTGCTGGAGGGAGGGCCTGAAGCAATACTCTCCACCTTTCTAGGGCCCTAGTTTCTCCCGGGCGGGGCTCTTGCCCTCGGCACCTCAGGTGTACTTTCCCGGGCCTGGGGGCGGATGTGCTCGGTGGGAGGAACCTGACCGTCCACGAAGCTCACTGACCAATGGAGCTGTCCCGGCTGCCCTTTTACGATCAAGACGTGTTCACAGTCATGCCCGGCACAGTCATATATTGTACAAGGAACGTGGTGACCCCCAGTCCCACTTGCAGCAGAGACAGTCAGGAAGCCACAAGTGGGGTCTCCTGGGCCTCCTTCCCCAGTCTTTGCTGCTCCTAATTCTGCATCAGGGGGCATTTGCCCCCCAACAACTATTAGCTACTTGTGGTCACATCCTGCCAGAGGCTCTCCCTACCACCCCCCATGGCACGTCATTACAACTTCTTGTTGATGGCTTCGTGAGCATGGCCTGCCCACCCCAGGCCGTCCCTCTCCTAGGAGTCCAGCGTCACCCCACCCCATCTCCCCCTTTCCCCAGCCCTGCACTCTTCGTGGCCAGCAGGCAGACAGAGAACACTCTCCCCAGAGCCCTTCCTGACCCCATCTCCCGGCCCAAGTTGTAAACTCTAAGTGCAAGAACTCCTGTCTCATGCTTCATCTTTGAAACACACAGTCCCTGTTGCATAAATGTTCGTTGATTGACACTGGGTATCCCTGGGGAGGGCTGAACCACCTTGATGGAGCAAAGGGGGCTGTGACTTCTGAGTGGGCTGGACCATCTACAGAGCAGGTAACATAATTCTCCCTTTCTAGGTTTTCTCACTGTCTTCACCGGGACCGGAGCCAGAGGTGGGGGACTGAGACCAGAAATTGGCTGAATATGTCACTTCAAACTCAGAACAGGGCTCAGGAAGTGGCTTTGGGAGAGGTGAGTTCACTGCCCTCGGCCTCTCCTTCCACTCAGGGGTTCCTACAGCGGACTGTGAGTGGTGGAGCTTATCGGCACCTTCATGAAGACATCGTCCAGAGCCTCTCCTACCCCTGCCATCCCAGACTGGGAGAATTTGTAAGGAAACCAAGGACTTGGAATGACAGCACGCATGGGCTTCACCCAACCCCTGCCTCCAGGCAAGGTAGCTGCTGAAACCTTTCCCCAAAGGGCCCCACGGCCAAATACGTTGAGAAATGCAGCCCCTTTATTCAATCCCTGGAGATCCCCAGGGTGTATCTCAGAGAAAGCCCTGCAGTAAAGAAAACTGCTTGCATTTAACCCAGAAATCCCCAAGTGGACCTCAGAACGGTTTGTTGTTTTCTTTTCCTCAAGCCTCCTAACACCAAGTAAAGTACATTTCAGGGAATTCTACCTTAAAATCTCCAGGATAAGCAAATGTTTTTTTTGTTTTTAAAAGAAGAAATGTCACCATCTCCCTTAGGAGTCTATCTTATAGCCTGTAATTACTTCTAGGAGGATAACCTCACCACTTCCTCCTTATGTATTCAACACACCCAACCAAACGATCATTTCAGAGTCTCCTCCATACCACGCTGGACCTGACCAAGGAGAAGTGCAGCCAGGCCCGGCGACCGTGACCCCACAGAGTGCCCTTGAGGGCTGGAAACCAACGCCTCCTCTGCTGGGCAGCTGCAGGGCTTGGCTGGCTGCTCTCGGCCTCTGTGCCCCTCTGGTCCCGTGATGAACGAGGCAGTGCTATTCACGCACGGACCTCAGCCCAGAGCCCGCCTAGCCCCCCTCAGGCCCTCCACGCTGTGTTCCCTGCCACGGGGTTTGCCCCGGGGCCACTGCCTGCAGCCACTTCCTGAGAGGAGCCGTGCAGAGCTCTGAGGCAGTGATGGAACCAGGTGCTCACACACAGGGACGCTCGGCTGGGACTGTGGAAGGAGGGGAAAGGCGTGGCGAAGGAAGGCTGCCATGGATTAGGTGGCTTTCGATGCCTGGCCTTGCTGGGTGCCCTGCTCTCCTGTCTCCTGTAACCCGCAGCCTGTTTACAGAAGAGGAACTGGAGGCTCAGAGAGGCTGGGACAGCTGCTCAGGGTCACACAGCTGGGGTGCAGCTCACCAGGGTCTGTTCAAGGTGATACACGAGGACCTTCTTAGCCAGGTAGGTGTGCCCAACTTTTTGGCAGGAGTCCTGAGCTTTATAGGATTTCTTGGGGGCCAGAGTCGGGGGAGGGGCTCGTCCTCTTCCTAATTCCCTTGAATGTACCCGGCATTTACGACGCTGGGGAGTCACAGGAAGGTGTTTGGGGAGGTGGCTGCCCCCAGTCCCCAGGAAGAATATCAGGCTCCCCGGAGCACCTCACGGGCCCAGGAGCCCCACATGAGAGGCAGCCCCACAAGCAGAAAGCACGCTTTAGGCCAGACTCTCCTAGACTGAATCCCGGCTCTGCTTTCACTGGCAGAGGCGCTGATTCTACAGACCTCAGTTTCCTCACCTGCAGAATGGGGGCAGTGACACTTCAGAGGTTATTGTAAAGATAAGAGGAAGCTACATGGGTCACCTGGCTCCTAATAGGAACGGAACCCCTGGCAGCTGGTATTGCGAGCACGGCTGGGGCGGCCCTGGAAAGAGCTCCTGAAGCTCTAAGATCCTGGGATGTGGCTCTGACAAGCCTGAGTCAGCACATGCCACCCCCGGCACTGCAACTGGACACAGCACCAACGCCCACGTCCAGTGGCTCCCCAGAGCCACGTCTGTCCTAGTAGACGTCCAGAGGGAAAATTCTGTACATGAGGGCCTGACCCTTTTCTCCAGTCTTTGAAGGGCTAGGGTAACACAGTTCTCTAAATAAGGTGAATGTATTCAGTGTGCGTCCTACCGCCTGCCTACGGATTCACCCGCCAAACCTCTCCTGAGCCCCTTCCGGAACCCCATGGAGGGCGGGGTTCAGCAGAGGACCACCCAGACTGCTGTGCCCAGGTGGGTGGACAAGGCAGGACTGCACCTCACACCTCTGCTCTGAGTGCACTCACTACAGCCCTGGGAGGTCATCGTCCCCATGTTCCAGACGAGGAGATGGGGGCACAGAGAGGTTAAGCAACCTGCCCAAGGTCACACAGCTGGTACAGGGCAGAGCTGGGATTCATACCCAGGTACTGGAGCTCCTGAGTAAGTGAGAGGTAAGAACCAAAGGAGATGAGGAGAAAGTGAAGACACCAGCGTGATGTTCTCCGTGCCAGGCGCTCTTCTCAGTGATGCCTGTGCGTGCACACGCTCACACATGCATGCACAGTCATTGAGTCCTCACTACAAGGTAGGGACTAACATCACCCTTGTTTTACAGATAGGAAAGCTGAGGCACAGAGAAGTAAAGGAACTTTCCCAGGGTCACACAGCTGATGAATTTTGAACTTGGCATTCGAGGCAAATTGGTGTACACCTTGGGACTGGCCAGGCATCCTCGTCCTGTCCAGGAATGAGTCTTTCTTTTTTTTTTTCTTTTTTTTTTTGCCGTACACGGGCCTCTCACTGTTGTGGCCTCTCCCGTTGTGGAGCACAGGCTCCGGACGCGCAGGCTCAGCGGCCATGGCTCATGGGCCCAGCCGCTCCGTGGCATGTGGGATCTTCCCAGACTGGGGCACGAACCTGTGTCCCCTGCATCGGCAGGCGGACTCTCAACCACTGCACCACCAGGGGAGCCCAGGAACGAGTCTTTCTTAACAGCCCAAGAGAATGAGTAAACCTGAGACTCGGGAGAAAGTCTGCTCCAGACGGCGTTCCTACAGCCTCACCCCCACCCTTGCCCCCTGCTGTCAGTTACACCTCAAGGGGAAGGAAGGGGTTACAGCTTAGGTGCCAGGACATCTGAACTCTTGGCCCAAAGCCACCAATAAGTGCTAATGTGACTCGGTGGACAAGCCTTACCAAGGAAAACGGCCTCTCACCGTTGGTGAGAGGGTGTGTGTAGGAAGAGCTCAAAGGGGTCCAAAGCCTCGTGGGAGTGGCGCTGGGGGTGCAGGATGGGGGCTGGGGAAGGGAAGACAAAGGCGGGACCCTGACCAAAATGTCCACGGGAGCCCAGCATCCAGCCCGCCTCCTGGTCAGAAGGATGTACACTGCTGTCGAGTGCACTTCCGGTGAGGCCCTTCCGGTCACTGCCTGCACACACATGCCCTCCAGGGTGGTTCTGAGCCCTTGGGATTAGTCAGTGCTAACTTCAAGGGAAAAAAAGAGGAAGGGAAATCATCCCATGGGCGCTGTGAAGGCACCAGCAGCCTAGACCAGGTGATTCCGCGGAGGACAGCGGCTCTGACCGAGAAATGGGGCTGTGCCTGAGCCTCCCTTGGTGATGACTGGTCCCCTGGGGCGGGGTTCACGGGCGGAGGGGGCAGCGCGGAAGCCTCCGCCCCCTGCCCCGACCCCGCTGGGCCATCAGCGTGGCCATCTCCCCATCACCCCCAGGCCTGCTGCCAGCTGTAGCACCGACATCAGACAGAGAACCGTGCTTGGGGCCCAGGTGATCGCTGACTCAGGGATGGAGGAAAGGGGCTCCCTTCGCCACAAAAGGGAGCCTCCCTTCTAGGTGACTCACGGGGGGAAAGAAACCCCTGGGGCCACAGAATAAATGTTTGAGGTTTCCCAAGGCCCCTCCCGACCGTTGATTTGGGGCGTTTGTAGGTGGGAAGTGACCCTGGCTCCGGGGCTCCCGGAACGCAGTGACACCTCGGTCTGCAGGAGTGGGGACACTAACTCTCACTGCTCACACACAGGTCTCATTGGGTCGTCAGCGCGTCCTACAAGGAAGGGGTCTTCAGCCCCATGTCACAGGGAGGAAGTGGCTGGCAGGGCCGGGCCAGGCGCCAGGTGGGCCCCCAGGTCCCTCTCCTGTGCGTGCGGGATGCCCAGGACCCTCCCGGCTGTCTCATTCGTGCAGTTACCACGTTTTAGAGAGAATCGGAGCTCTCTGCATCTTGTCGAAAATGTGGCTTACGACAGGGGCTCTGGGGCCACTTCCCAGCCAGGACCGCGAACAGGCCCATCCCTCCCCAGTGGGGCGGGGTGCGAGCAGCACCGTCCTGGGGGAGACCCCACCGGAAAGCATCCTCACGCCACCTGCCTGGCTCCCGGCTGCAGCCCTGACCGCACACCCGCTCTAGACGTGCACATCACCACGCTCACCTTCCGAAGCATGGCTCTGACCGCGTGGCTCCCAGGGACGATCCATCGCTGCCTGGACCTGCACGCCCTCGCTGGGCACTGAGGGGCCTCAGCTCTCCGCCGCCTCCTGCCCTCTCTCCGCGCCCCCAGCCCAGGCCTCAGCACCACCCACCTTTCCTCTCACGTCTCTCCTCCCCTCCTGGGGCTGCTTCCCTCCTGGGGCACCAGCTCCGCTTCCAATGCCCATCCACGTCCTACGCCTCCTTCCAGAACAGTCTGGGTCTCTTCTTGTCCACAGTGCCCCCTGCCCTCTCCTGTTCTGTTCTTTCTCTTTCTCCCCCGAACGCTCAGGCCTGTGCGTTTGGGGACGCTCTCCCGGGGGCCCCCGGCCTGCTGTTCCCCCCCCCACCTGTGTGCCTTGTGCTCCCTCAGGAGACGGGCAGGCCCGTGCCCCCCGCATCCCAGCCTGTGGCAGGGTGGGCCCTGCTCCCGGCACCCAGGGGGTGCCCACGCGTGTGGTCACCAGCGAGCATCCCAAGCTGATCGGAGAGTGTCACCGTGAAGCAGGTGCTCTCACGGGCCACATCTGGTGTCTAATGTCTGCGTAGAGCAGCTCTGCAGAGGTTCTGGGCCTGAAAATGTGTAACTTTTCTATCCAGACGCTTCCTTTGGGAGTGGGGTAAAAAGCACAGGCCCTAAATGGAGGAAACATGGGGTCTTAACAGGAACAGACCTCAGGTGACTTGACAAGGAGGCAGGGCACCCTTCACTGGGCACCTGCCAGGTGCTCGCAGCTATTTAATCCCCTCGAGATGACTTTTCCTCCCCCATTTTGCAGATGGGGAAACCAAGGCTTGGGGAGTTTAAGTGAGCTCATGTTTCTATAAATGGCAGGACTGAAAAAACAACAAAAATGTTTCTCCAGCCCCTGCTCTGTGCTGGGCACTAGCGTGACCTCTTGGGTCATGTGACCCTCACAGTGGTGTGACGAGGCAGGTACCATGTAACAGGTGATGGGAGAGACCAGACAAGCTGGCGGCCTGCGGTCACACAGCGGCTAAGGGACGGGGCTGGGATTTGACCCTGGCAGCCTGCTCCAGAGGCAGTGTCCCCAACCGCTGCCCTGCACACCGAGCCCCGCTCCTGCGTCAGACACGGGACAGGCTCTCCCCTGCCCTCACCCCTCACATTCAGTTCCTCTCCGGGACGCCTCCCCCAGCTGGTCCCCAACCGGAAAATTCACACTTTAGTCTCTGGATACTGGCAGGTGGCAGGCATCCAGCCCAACCCAGAAAGACGCCCCGCTCGTGGCGATGCCCTGGGCAGCTCGGCTAACCTCCCCTGCCCCCCGCAGAGGTGGGTGCTGGCCCCCACCCGCAGGTGGCCGGCTGCTTTCTTTCCCAGGGCAGGTGACCGAGCCCTGCCTAGCTGTGCTCCAGGCCGGCGGAGGCATCACGATGCCCGTTACCTCTGGGGCCGCTCCTCACGCGGCGTGGCTCCACTCCGGGCCGGTGACCGGGGCCTCCCGGAGGACCAGCCAAGATCCCGCCGTCGCCCGCGGCGTCCTCGGCCGCCTCTGGCTGGCTTCCCGCCCCGGCACAGGAACCAGGTACACTTTACCTGATTAAGCTTCAAACAGTGACACACCCAGAAGGGGAGGGCACCTGTGATCTGGGCTCAGCTCCGAGGAGGAGACAGGGCCACCCTAGCCTCCGCTGATTGGCTCCTGAGTCCCCCAGCAAGACGCACGAAGCTCCGGCCGGAGCCCAGGGCCGGTGGAGATGCTGTCCTCCAGGGCTGCCCGGCCCAGGGCCAAGGGAGGGCTGGCACACCCGGCCCGGCGACGGGAAGCGCGAGAGCCTCTAAGACAGGCGTCCGTACAGCAGGAGGCCTTGCATCGGCGCTCGGGCAGTGCACGGGGTCCGCAGTGAGGAAATCCTAACGGTTGGGGGAAGACTGCCCCATCTCCAGACTGGCTTTGATGATACCATTTTGGGTGTTGGGTGATCACTGTGCACCCCTGGGGCTGAACTGAGAGCTAGGACGCCAGCCTCTTCAGGGACGTGGCTCCAGGACTACCAGGCAGCTGAGCTAGAGGGGCCCTTGGAGGTCACCCAGGCCACCCTTCTCGGTGGTCAGTGGACGAAGCTGGCACCCAGAGCGGGCAGGGTTGGCCCAGGACACACAGCCGGCTAGTGTGGCCTGTGGACCGACAGCCCAGCTCTGTCTGGCAAAGCCTGCTGAACTGGGGGAGTCAGCAGGAAGGGGGCACCTGTGTTCTGGCCCCTGCCTGGTCACCCTGTCGCATGTTGAGTTCCGTGCTGCTTCCTCGTGGGCAGAAGGAGAGTGGGGAGTGGGCTGAGGGGCCCACGGCACCCCTTGAGCAGCAGTGGGGAGACACCCCTGCCACGTAGATACACACCACACCCAGCAGGCACTTACACACTCACCCCGTGAGATGAGTTACTATTCCCGCTTTTCAGCTGAGGAAACAAAGACAGATTAACTTGCCCAAGGCCACACAGCTGGAAGGGTCAGCGCTGGGCCTGGACTCAGGCAGTCTGGCCAGTGTCGCCGTGCTTGGCTGCTACGCGATGAATCCCTTCTGGTAGAGTCCAGGGTTTCCAGCCCGGGGTCTGTTTGGAGCCTGGTCTGAGCCGCCCTGCACCATCGGGCCGGCAGAGCCTTGTCAAGACCCCCTCTGAGTACTCTGTCACCCTATTAGGCCAACGGGGGCCCTGGCATCCTAAGTTGTCCACAGAGGTCCGAGCTGATGGTGGCCCAGGAACCAGCTGGCCTCACCAAGCCAGCATCACTGGCACGCGGCTCCTTCCAAAACCTCTTCCCAAATTCTGCCGTTTCTGCCATGTCTGAGTACCGTTTGCACTCAGTGTCTTCCTGATACTTTCCCTTACATGTACCCACTTCCCTCCTTTTACTTACCCTTCACATTAACATTCACAGAATCATGCAGTTCACGTGCTTGTTACATTTTGATCTAACGCACAGTAAGATGATCACGTAACTACTAGAAGAAAAAGCGCTCTTCCGGGCACCACCTGAAGTCGCCTTGCACATGTGGGCCGCCCTTGGGGAGCCACGGGCTGGTTTCAGGTCCTCACTCTCCATCTGGAGAAGCTGAGGCTCGGCCAGATCGTCTGCACTTGGTCGCACGGCGAGGGACAGCAGGGCCAGGGCAGGGCCAGGCTCCGGATGCCCGGTGGAGCCTTACCCTCCGTGTCTGCCCTGATGCAGGAGGCCGAAGAGGCCAGGGGCCTCGGGTCAGCCGGCCTCCGGCTGCTTGACCCACACCCGGGGACCGGGGGCCACAGGACTCATCGCCCCCCAGGAAGGTCGGGGCAGAACTCCCACAAGGTGGGATTCGGCTGAGGTGTCAGGGTTTCTGGAGTCCTAGGGCCACTGATGTCAGTGCAGGAAGTCCCTCTGGCATCTACAGACCCTGCCTGGCTGGCTGGGGGTTATGCTATCACAGTGATGATGTGAGTCAGAAGACCCAGCACCCAGCAGCGTTGTTCGAAGCGTTTTAGACACAGTAACAATGTATTCCTTACATCCCCCATGAGGTGCCTGCGCCCCTGTAGTGAGAGGCAAAGCTGGGGTCTGCACCCGGCTGCTGGCCCACAGCTCACGCTCTTCACGCCCCACCCGCTTTACTAGATGGAGGACCAGCCTTCTGGGGTTTTGGTCCCTGGCCCTCGTCTGATGAGCACTTACTACAGGCCAGGCCCCGGGCCACAGTATCATTACGGAAAAGGAGACTGCCTCGGACAGGAGGGATATTGGAAGGGCCGAGCGGGGTCGGGAAGCCAGGTCCGTCCCGCTTCCAGGCCTGCTCCCTGGCCCGCGGGAGTTGCGTGGCACGGAATGCAGGTGCTCAGGGATGGACAGAGAAGCCAGGCCCGGGCATCCCTCTTCCGGCCGTCAGTCACCTCTTCAAGCTCTGGCCCCCCTTCAGCATGCCCAGGGCAGGGCAGCGACCCTTGGGAGCGGAGGGACGCAGGGCCTCCTGGGCACCTATGGCTGGCACCCCCTCCACCCCGGGTGCGCATGCGTCTGGGGGGCCGTCAACGCCCCTCCAAGGGCCTCAGAGTCCCCACCAGTAACTCCCACCAATTTGTCTGGGGTTAACGATCAGAGGGGCAGGTGGACAATGGCCTCAGGAAAGCACTCAGGCCCTGGGGGAGTTCCCTGGTGGCCTAGTGGTTAGGATTCTGGGCTTTCGCTGCCGTGGCCCGGGTTCAATCCCTGGTTGGCGAACTGAGATCCCACAAGCCGCGAGTCGTGGCCAAAAACAAACAAAAAAACCCCTCAGGCCATAGGCCGTGGGGAGCCCTGGAGAGTCTTGAAGGAGTGAAGTGACGTGATCAGAGTAAAGCGAGCCCCCCGGTTCTCCCCACGAGAACCCCAAGAGAAATAATGAACTGGGCACTGGTTGTCAGGAGAGGGGAGGAAACAGATGCCCCAGCTGCCAGGACTTCGTGAGTGACCGGAAGTGGGACCTGCAGCCCAGGGAGACTCAAGTCTCCAACGAGCCCCTGGTTCCCGGCTTGAGCACCTTGGCTACTGGTGGCACCACCGACGCAGATAAAGGAACTAAAAGCAGCCGATTTCCAGGCAAGGATGCGTTTATGTTTGGACGTGCTGATTTTGACAGGCTCTGTGGGCCCCAGGGGGGAGGGTCCCTCTGAGAGCCAGGTAGAAGGTCTGGAGCTGGGGGTCAGGTCTGGGCTAGAGTTGGAGATTCTAGAATTAACGTCAGGAAACCACCAGAGGGAAAAGCCTTGGAGAAAACTTCCACGTTAAATTGTAGATTGAGCTGAGCGGTCTGAGCAGGGAGGCCCGGGAAGCCGCGTATCTGGGGAGAAGGATCCAGTGTCAGCGCAGCGTAAGGGCTGGGACGGCACGAGCCGAGGATGCGCTCTGGGTCCAGCAGTTACACTCACCAGCACCTCCACCTGTGGAGGGCTCAGGGGAGGGACTGAGTGGGGACAGGGAAGGGACCCCCACAGCCAGACTCGAGCATGGAGCCCACAGATGGGCCTTTCAGGACGGGAGACTTGAGTGTGTTGATAGGCTGGGCGGCACCGGGCAACAGGACAAGCTTGGAGGTGATGGCGGTCCCAGGGACAGGGGACGGGTGGGTTGGCCTGGAACAGGAAGCAACCTCCAAGATCAAAGCAGTGGAGATAAATAGGAAGGAAAATTGCCGGTGGGGTAAGGAAATTGTGAGATCACACCTAACCGCCTTGATTTTCCCCAAGCAGTGAGGCAAGGTTTCCGTTAGGGAGAAGGGGACAGAAACACAGGAAGCTTGCCTAGGATGAATGCCGAAGGGCGAATGGCCCCCTGGAGGGGTGGGGGATGCGGTAGAGACGGTGAGCCTGCAGGGGCCCTGCTCAGTCTTGTGAGCAGGAGAACTGAGCTGCAGGGGCGGGGGCAGCGGGAGGGTGCTGGTAACGGGACAGGCTGGGCTGGAGACCCGTGGTTGAGGATTCGCAGGGTTAAGAATGATGCAAGGAAGCCAGAGAATGAAGGAGCTGGTCCGAGTTAGGGGTGGAGGGGGGAGCCCAGGGGTGGGACGGCCCCTCGCTCCCCGTTTCCCGCACGTGTCGCTTGACCAATTCCAAGGCTCAGTCCCCAGGGCCAAACCCAACAGGTTCTTCCCAGGTGGGAACAAACCTTTGCAGAACAGTGTGGCTGTTTGAAAGGAGACAAACAGGCCTTCTGAACACAACACAAGAACTTATGTCTCAGATGAGGCGGGGAACAACAGTTCCTTCTGGCCTCTGCTGAGCTGGCTGCAGGGACCCTGCTCCGAGGTCACTCATAGCAAGGCACCGAGGTACACCTGAGTGTAGTCGTCCGAAACCAGTGTGTGTGCGCGAAGTCAAAGCACAGTGAGAGGCTGGGTTACTGGCTGAGTCCTTAAGACACTGAAGAACCATTCCTAACCTTTTCCATTAATTTATTTTCATATACTGGGCTTATTTATAGATAACAGCTGCCTGCTACAGACCAAATCCTTGAGACTACCTGACAGGTCAGATCACCTGCAGGACTCAACCAAGACGCAGAGAAACAACAGTACTCGAGGTCTCCCCTGGGCAGTGTGGTTTAGAGGAATATCTGGCCATTTGAGACACCAGTTTCTGGATTGGTGACTGATAAGCTGACACACCCATTTACCCACCGTTGGAAAGCGTCCCCATCGTGGAAGAACTCGCGGCCCACCAAGGCCTCTGAAGCAGTGGGTGGCCTGGCCGGCACCAAGCGTACGCTGGGCAAACTAGGGCGGAGACGCAGCCGGCACTGGGTCCTCTGTGCGGCCACCTGCGGCCCACGTACCTCCCGTTAGCCCACCGCAAGCCTCCCGCTGGCCCAGGACCCGTCAACCCCGGCCCTCCAGTGTACCTCACTCACTTCCAGTGCCAACCCCAAGTCTCTGCTCATCTGGAGCCCCGTCTCCACATCACCCCGCCTGTGCCCTTCAGTACCTGTACATGGCTCTGAACTTGGGCACATCTTTGCAAACTGAAATGCCCACCCCACCAAGACCCTGGCTCAGGGCTCCACACGGAGCCTTCTCAACACGTTATTTAGACAAACCCCGCGGGAAGAAATTCAATCAGATCCAGCTGGGCCGCCAGGCCCTTGTTTCTGCCTGGGTCCCGGACGCACCACCGCCACACTTCCGGGACGGATGGATGGATGTGACTCAGCCCTGGCGGCCCCTGGAAGCTTCTCCTGCCAGCGCTCTTTCCCTGGCTGCTCCCACCCCTCTCTGAGTACCTGCTGGTTTTCATTTGGGGAAACATACGGGCTTTTCAGTGAGCGCCACGTACCATATCTGTAAGATACTGCCAACAGACACTGTTCAGAGTTTCAGGGGACTCTCCCACAAAGGTAAAACACAAATAAACTCAGGATAGTTCCTAAGGGCCAGTTCACCCACTGCCCCTTGCAGGGAATGGAGCCTGAAAGGAGCAGCGACCCCGCCCAGGCCCCCCGTGGGCTCCATCCACCACAGCCACCTGGACTGTCCGGGCCCCGCCTCTCTGCCTGGACCCCTCAAGGACAATGCTCCTGTCCCCTATCTGGGTCCATCTGTGAAACACTCGTAGTCCCTGAAGTCTCTTGAGATCCACAAAGTGAGACAAGTAAGGCAATTTCATGATGCTTCCTTGATTTACAAGTAACAAAAGGATGACGTTCCTCTCCATGCACTGGTACAATGGAATTCAGAGACACGTATCAATCTGAGGATAGGCGCCCAGGTGCTCAGAGCCACCGCTCGGCCTCGGGGTCCTGTGGTCCCACCAATGGCTCAGCGATTGCAGACCGGGGCGGGAGGAGGGGGCACTGCCTGGCTTCCTGAAGTGGGGGCGGGGCCAGGAGGCACAGTAAGCAGGGTCCTTGGCTCTGCCTGCCTTGATGGGAGGACAGGAAGGGGAAGAGAAGCTGGAACAGCGTCCAGGTGTGCCCTGAGGACAACGGCCGGGCTGTGGCATCAGCCTTCCCAGCAGAGCCGTCCCGAGGGCTGGAGTGAGGCCACGCCCGGGCCGAGGAGTCGGGTCGCGAGGTCGGGAGGAAGCTGGCCGTGCCTTCCTCTCCCACACTCAGTTCCTGACGACCGAGCTCCCAAGGTCTGCAGCCGGGAGGGTGGCGAGGAGGGAGCAAGGTGACAGGGTCGCTCCAGTCCCAAGAACCCCAGCCCTCCCCCACTGAAGACCACCTGCGCAGGCAAACTGAGACCATGGACCCAGCGCTCTTCCTAGATCATGCAGCTGAGCACATGTCAAAACAGAGGGAGAAGGAAAAACGCCCCGGGCTTTAAAGGGGAGACCCGGAGGGTGGCACCGAGTGGGGAGAGTGGCCAGCTCCGTCCAGCCCTGGAGGCTGGCAGGCGCGGCCTCCGGTCCTGCCTTGACCGTGACCCGGCGGCACGGCTGCCTAGCTGAGCATCTTGTGCCGATCGAAGACCGTCTTCCGCTGCTCCTGCACCTGCAGCTTCCACCGCTGCTGCGCTCCCTCCACGCGCTCCAGGACCGTGTTCGCCCGCGGCCCGGAGAAGGTGGCGGCCGCCACAGAGCGAGCGTCCTGTTGCGGGAGGAAGAAGAGGCTTGGCACCCAGAGCCGGGGGGTCTCAAACGCCTGACATGGAAAACAAAGCCAGGAGAGCGACCCCGAAGGCCTCCCCGAGGGCCCACCCAGCACAGTGCGCCCGCGGCTGTGGGATGGGCGGGGGCCCGGGAAGCGGGGGCTCTGGTCGGGCCCGGCCGCACCCCAGACTGGCTCCTGACCCTCGAGAGGAGCGCAGAGGGTCAGCACAGAGGACGCGATGACCCTCTCGTCCGAGGAGAGGCACCACGTGCCCCCGCGGCTGGTAGCGGGCTGCAGGACTCCTCGGCCCTGCCGGCCACGGCCAGGACAGCGGGGAGACCCCCAGGACCTGCTCTGCCGGGGCTGGGGCCCCAGCTCGCTCCCCGAAGGACAGCGTCTGGCAGGTGGAGCTGGGCGCTCGCCCTGCGTGCCCATTCCAGAGCCCGGGCCGCGCCGGCCGCCCTCCCGGTTCTGCCCCATGCCCTCCCCCCTGCCCTCAGAACTGCCGCTGTCGTCAAAGGCAGCATCTTCCCCTAATTACGACTTCTCTGCCTCTGAAGCGCCAGAGCCCATGCATTTCCTGCAGGACCCGAACCTGATCTCTGGGGGGAACTGGAGCCAGGGCCAGGCCCACAGCCCCGGGGATTTCCTCCCCAGCTCTCCCTGCCTCTCATCTCCTGCCACACGCCTCTTAAGGGATTAGCACACCTCTCTAAGCCCAGGGCCGCCCAGCAACTGCAACTCTGCTTCTAATGCCCCGAGCTGGCACAGCTTCTGTCGCCATGCAGCTGCCGGGCTGGGGAGGTAGGGGCGGGGGATGGGGGCGAGGAGAAGGGAGGCAGCGTGCTGGCGGCGGGCGGTGAGGCTGGCAGGTCGTCACTGCCGCCCACAGCTCTGCCCAGGGTGAGTTAGGGACGGACGCTGCCCCCCGGGAGCCCTCGGCCCGGGAGCCCGAGGAAGCCTGCTCTGCCAGGCTGGACGAGGACCACGGCAGCACCCCAGGGGCAGGTGCCGGAGCACCAGAGTCGAAGCCAGGACCCTGGGTTCTACAGCTGGCCACCTTCTCCCGGCCTTGGCCACTTAGCAGCTGGGTGTCCCTGAGAAGCCACTTGATTTCCCCAAGCTCCAACTTAGTAAACCCGGTCTTCTTAGGCTTTTCTGCCTATACTGTCAACAGGAATTACATGCAGCTGATGACCCAGTGCAGAAAACACACACACACACACACACACACACACACACACACACACACACACACACACACACACACACACACACACACCCCTTCACACGACACTCAGCATGACGCCCTCCGACGTCCTCTGTCCTCCTCCATGTCACTGTTTTCAGTGCTGGTCATGACTCAGGACCTCGTGGGTGGTGCCCCACACCCTGACACACACGGTTTGTGACCAGGAGCGGGGTACGGCAAGGTTACATATACAGTAACACGTGTAACGGCCTCAGCACACTGCTGTCAAGAGTTGGAGCCCGCGGGGTGTTCAGTCTCCTTCCTCCCCAGCAGTTCACGGTGGGAAGATGACTGTGGAATCAAACCTGGCTCTGCACCTGGGCTCTGACCCTGGAGCACGACCCTGGCTGACACCCTGTCCTCGGAACCTGCTTCCCACCCACGGATGGAGCCTGCAGGAGCGTCTTCTCAGGGACAGTGGGCGCACAGCGTTCAACGGTGCCTGGCAGATCACAAGCGCTCAATTCACAGCCACTGTCAGTGTGAGACCCACTCCCGGAGCCCCCAGGCAGGAGGCAGGACCTGCCCTTGAAAGGTCACCAGTGTCACTACTTTTCGGATCGTCCCTTCCCTCTTGGGCTCCTCGCCGCCCTGGGAAGGGAGGGGCCGTGCAGCCGCCCAGGGTCCCCCGCTCCCGCCCAGTGGGCTGTGGTCTCGGGGGACCCTGCCGAGCTGAGGCCCACGCAGCGAGGCCCAGAGACACCCACAACCGTGCAGGAACCCTTCCATCTCTCTCTTCAAAGGGGACCAAACCTACACATCTAGCACAGCTCTGTTTCCGTTTCTGCCCCAGCAAAAAGGCTGGCTTCCTCCTTTCAAAGGACGTCTGAGCCGGGGGATTAGTCCTGATGCTGCTGGAATCAGGAAAGGCAGCGCCCGGCACGGCACCGGGGGCCCACCGGGCCGGCCGGCACCTTCAGAGGGAGCGGGGCTTTCATCTCCTCAGCGCTGTGGGCCAGGCCCCCTTCCTCTGTCCTCCAGCCCCAGGGCAGGAGCTCCCGGCTACAGGAATGGGGGGACGAAGCCGAAGGGCCCCCATCCTGGGATGCGATCGACCCCCCGACTCCTGGGGTGTGGAGGGGAGCCTTCTCAAGGTCACTGAGTTGCACAGACCGAGAGCCTGACTTTCTTCCCCTTGGGGTGAAAGCTAAGTCCCCCGCCCCAGGGGGACCTCATCCCTCTGAAGGGAAATGCTCTTCAGAGCATCTCCAGAGATTCAGCTCAGCCAGGTAGGGCCTCCTCCCCTTGCTGGCCCCAAGCCCGGGCGCCACCGCGGTCCCCGTTCCACTCAGCTCCAGCGGCCCCAGCACTTAAGCGGCCCCTCCCCACCACGGAAGAGCCCCGCTGCCAGGAAGCCTTCCCCCACTAACACCGAGGAAAAGTCAGCCCCCGGCTTCCCCCGCCCCTCCCCTGACCTCCTTCTATCCCGCATCCCTGACCGGGGGCTCTGCCCCGGGCTCGGACCCTGAGGGCGGGCCCGAGGTCTGTGCATCTGTCTACACGGGGCACCTGCAGGACCTGAGTACATTAGGAGGAAGAGAAACAGGGACGGGGCGAGCCGGGGTG
The DNA here is from genome assembly GCF_949752795.1 of Hyperoodon ampullatus. NCBI lineage: Eukaryota > Metazoa > Chordata > Mammalia > Artiodactyla > Ziphiidae > Hyperoodon > Hyperoodon ampullatus. The sequence continues at coordinate 197,144,493 of NC_136915.1, forward strand.
CCCAGGGCGGGGCCCATAAAGAGCAGAGCGGCTTGCCCTCCCTTCGGGCTCCGCAGCCAGGTGGCACACATGCCGGGGAGGCCGCGGAGCCGTGTAATCACAGCCCATCTCTCAGCCGCTCCCCAGCCAGGACTGCAATTACCGCACGCAGCCCCTAATCACGGGGCGCTCACCCGCGCCGCTGTGCCCCCAGCAGAGCGGCTGTTACCGCGCGTTAATGACCAGGTAGGCGCGCGAGATTTCCTCCTGGACAGAGACCACCCAACTGCCAGCCCCCCTGCCTCCCAGCCCAGCTCCACCGGCCGGGCACGTGTCAGCAGGAGGCCGGGGGCACCCACCCCGGAGGGGCCGTGGGGTCCAGGGACGGGCCAGGCCCCGTCCCTCCCTGGCCGTGTGCAGGCCTGCCCCGTGCGGCCGGGCAGCCCCTCTTCTCGGCGGGAACCTGCCCTTCCCAGCTCCACCCACTGCGTGAGATGCTCTCAGGGGCGACAGCCCGCCGGCGCTGCAGCCCAAGCCTGGTGCTCTAGTGACCACTCACCGCTTCACCTCGCTCCCGTGTCTCTGGAGGAAGAGCCCCTCTTACACGTGTTAGCCTCCCGGCTGTGGTCCTTCCACCCCGGCTTTAGGTAAACCAGGGTGAGGCCAAGCTCTCCGCACCTGCGCGCAGCCGGTCCCCAGGGCAGGAAGCGTCCTGAACCACACCTGCCCACAGATGCCACCCTCTGGGGCACCCCTCCTCCCTCATTGCTGTCTCGGACACACGTGGCAGCTGTGCAGGCCCGAGCGGACGAGCTCGAGGGGCACAGGCCAGGAGCCCCTGACACCGTCACAGCTCTGTGCACGGCACACACCACCTCTCACTCCCACAGAGCTGCCTGCGCCTCCTGTGTCCCACCCTGGGCTCCCCTGACTCTCTGGGTACACTCTCCAAGTCCACTGTCGGCCTGACACCAAGGTCTGAGCACCCACATGCGGCTGCCTGGCGGGCTCACTGCCCCTCTGCTAGGAATGCAGGGCGACAAGGAGGCTCCCCGACCTGTGCACTGAAGCTGCCTGATGCCAGATCAGGGCAAACTCAAGGCTGCCCCCGCTGAGGAAACCCTGCAGTCCTGGTGACGCGAACGGGAGAAGAGGCGACTGGAGCACTGGGGGAGGGGAAGGCGGCCCCCGCCTAGGCCCCAGGGACGCCGCGTGTGGGCGGAGGGGCGGCGGGGTGCGGCCCGCTACCTCGTTCTCCTCCTCGTCGTGCAGCCGCTCGGTGTAGGCGTCCGGCTTTCGAATCAGAGGGTCCACCAGCATCAGGAAGGCCATGTACAGCAGGAGGGCGCCCACCACCGACAGGTAGACGACGATGATGACCTGCGAGCGGAAGAGACCCAGCTCGCCCTGCGGGCCACCACCCGCCGCTCCTGTCCCTTGCCGTCTGTCTTCACCGGGCAGCGGGGCCTCAAGTGCTGCCTGCAGACGGGCCGGGAGACCGCGGGCGCGGAGAACGACCCACTCCACCTTTACCGACTGTGCCCTCGGCGGTCGGGACCCCACAAGAGCCACCAGTTCTCTGGCAGCACAAAGATGACAGATGAGGCGCCCCCAGGAGCGGGGAGCGGAGAGCGGGGAGGGGAATGTGCCCGGCCAGACGGGGGCGGGGGGGAGCGCCCGTCAGAGCGGGGAGAACCGAGCCCTGCTGAGGACAGCACAGGGTGCCGGGGTGGGAGCTTCAGTCCCAAGAGGGCGCGTCACCGTCAGGGGGCAGAGGGGACAGCCAGGCGGCCAGAGCCCCTCCCCCGTCAGTCACAGCAGGAGGTGAGGCTGGGGCAGAAGGACAACTTCCAGAACCTCTTACGTGCCTGGAGAGCCTCCCAAGCTGCAGTCATTTTTGTTTTACAGGAAAAACAGAGTCAAGGAAGCTAATGAGATGTTTCCCAGCGTGGGTACTCCAGGCACCTCAGGCAGGACTCCCCAGGACACTGCGCTCCACGGTCAGTAACACGCTGTAGTTACTGGGGCCACAGTCCATCTCCAAATGTCCCCCAGGGGCTGACACTCACCTGATGCAGACCCCCCAGGCCACACCGTCACCCTCAGTACCAAGAATACTAAGTGGCGGATGCTCCTGGAACCCGGATTTACTGACCACAACTCCTATGCCTTTCTGACACTCACCTGATGCAGATCCCCCAGGCCACACCGTCACCCTCAGTCCCAAGAATACTAAGTGGCGGATGCGCCTGGAACCCGGATTTACTGACCACAACTCCTATGCCTTTCTGACACTCACCTGATGCAGATCCCCCAGGCCACACCGTCACCCTCAGTCCCAAGAATACTAAGTGGCGGATGCGCCTGGAACCCGGATTTACTGACCACAACTCCTATGCCTTTCTGACACTCACCTGATGCAGATCCCCCAGGCCACACCGTCACCCTCAGTCCCAAGAATACTAAGTGGCGGATGCGCCAGGAACCCGGATTTACTAACCACAACTCCTATCCCAACTGCCATCCGTCGCTGCTGACCCCAGCCCCGCGTCTACGCTGTCACGGGAGCTGAGCTTGGTTCATGGCCAGGTCCAGCTGGACCACATGCCTCCCTGACTGGGGCATCTTCAGACAGGGTACAGGATCAGAACCCTTGCCTGTACCCCAGGAAGCGGGGCGGGGGGGGATAGGGCTGACTCTCTTAACAGGCTGAAGCTGGAGGGGGTTCTCTCTGGTCTCTTAGCAAGGACTAGAGGGAAACTGGGGGATTAGGAAGTGTATCTGATGAGGTCCCCACATCAGGAAGCCCCTTGAATCTAAGGTCTTGAGGACCTGGTCCCCCAAGCGTGGGGCCAGTGGATAAGCTCAGAGGGGAAGGGGTGATGGCAGGGAGAGTGGACAGGGGAGAACATGAGCACCGCGGGCCAGGCAGGGAGGACAGCGGTGAGGACCACCTCGCCGCCAAAAGAGCCTCAAAAGGGAAGCCCGATGGCAGGCTCAGGGCTGTTGCCAAATCCCTGCGGGTTCTTTCCTGATGCTATGTCCCGATCCTTCACCAGACACGCAGAAATAAGCTTAAAAGCTGGACCAGGAGAGGCTTATGTTGGAAATCGGCAAGCATGGCCAAGCTCGCCCTGGTTGGGGTGTGGTGGTGCTGGGGGATCAAGTCTGCCTGGAGGGGACCAGGGACCAGGCCTCTCCATGTCCTCACTGTGTGTTGGTGGCCATTCCACCACCTCCCCTGAATTCACTGATGCCCACGAGAATGGGGTTCAGGGGAAGCAAGGGGGGCGTCTGATGCCCATCCTGCCAGGCCCGCAGCTCTGGTGTCGCTCTGGAAGCTTAACCAGACTGCAGGCTCCGGAGGGCGGGCTACCTCCGCTCCAGCATCCCTTACAGTGCCCGGGACACAGCGGGAGCCCCGGAAATGTCTACTGAACAAATGGAAGGCGAGAAGGGAGAGGAAGACGGGAAGCGGGGGGGAAGGGGTCTCCAGCCCCCCTCCCAGGTCCCCCCTGCGAGTGTGATGGCGTCGGAGGGGAGAGCGGCCCCAAGGGGGGTGGGAAGGGGGTCCCGGGGTTGCCACCTGGCCAGCCTCGGGGCCAGCCCCCCAGGCCCGAGCAGAAGGAAACAGGAGAGGACGGAGGGCGGGGCGGGGCCTCGCTCAGGCCCCCCAGGGAGAGGGGGCGGGGCGGGGCCGTCGCGGGCACCTTGATGGTGGTCGTGCTCCGCTCCTCGTACTTGCACTCGCACAGCAGGCAGTAGGCCTCCACGTCGTGGCCGGGCACCGGCATGGGCTCCACCACGTGCAGGCAGTTGCTGCAACAGACAGAGGGCTGTGGGGGCAGCCGGGGGGCTCCCCAGGGAGGGGAGGGTCTCTGAAGGGTCAGGCTGGCGGAACCCCTTTCCCAACCCACAGCCTCTCGAGGCCCTTGCCCTCCGCGACTCACGGGGTGAGTGTCCCAGTGGCACAGACTCCACCCCCACCCCACCCCAGTCCCTCGGGTCCAGGGTCTGTCCCCGTGGCAGGCAGCGCCTCCGCCAGGCCTCCTCTGACCCACGGACCCACCACAAGCCAGTGACTCTGCCTTCTTCAGCATCTCTGAACCCCACGTCCCTATCCCCTCCCACTGCTGTGTCTCAGCTGGGCCCTGCCACCAGGAGCCTGGTGCCCTGGGCCTGAGCCTCCTCTGGGAGCCGCGCCTCTGGGAGCTGCAGGGGTGGCGCCGGATGACCCTCCAGGCCCTTCCAGCTCTGGCCCGGGCTGTCCCAGGGGCCCTCAGGCTCAGGCGGGGTTTCTGGCAGAGGTGCCAACAGTGTGGGCTGGCATGTCCTCCACAAGCCTCTGTTCCCCCTAAAAGTCCGTATGTGGAGGGTGTGATTTTACCTGAACCTCTGATGACCCCACTTCCAGCGCTGGGCACGTGGCTCCCTGCTATAACTCAGCCCCTGCCCGGGGAGGGGCCGCCGGACAGGGCCAGCTCCACACCCAGCACTGGGTCATCACTCCTGGGACCTCCCCTCTCCGGGGGCCTCTACCAGCCTCCGAGGCCCAGATTTCTCCCTGGGTCTGGAAGGTCACTCTGGTGCACCAGTGGGACGTGTGGGTTCCCCACAGGGATGTGTTCTCTCCCCAGGGAATCAGTGAAACCGTGACGTGTCCCTTTTGGGGGATCAGTGATAGCGCCTTAGGGGAGAGGGTTACCGAAGGGCAAGCTGGTTTAAGTCTCTGCCTTCTGCAGCTGCTGTGTGTGACTTCTCTGGGCCTCGGTGTCCTCATGGACACAACAGAGGCTGAACTTGATCAGTGTCCTTCAAAATGTGCTCCCTGGGGCACCCCAGGGCCCTCTGTGCTGGAGGGTGGGAGGGAGGCGCCATGGACGCTCCTGCTCAGCCAGGGCAGTCCTGACTTTTACACAATGTGTTTCCAAAACAGATTTGTTTGAAGCCTGTATTTTTTTTTTTTTTTTTTTTTTTTGCGTTATGTGGGCCTCTCACTGTTGTGGCCTCTCCCGTTGCGGAGCACAGGCTCCGGACGCACAGGCCCAGCGGCCATGGCTCACGGGCCCAGCCGCTCCGCGGCATGTGGGAGCTTCCCGGACCGGGGCACGAACCCGTGTCCCCTGCATCAGCAGGCGGACTCTCAACCACTGCGCCACCAGGGAAGCCCATGAAGCCTGTATTTTTAGAAGTGTGAGAGACACTGCACTAGCCAGCTCGGGGACTGTGTCCATAGTGTACTCCTCGGGAGCTCCACCATCAGGGCGAAGGTGTCGGGGTTTCTGCCCCTCACAGGCACGAGGACCCCCACATGAGACGGCAGAGCGCCTGCAACACGGGAACGTGGCCTGTGCCGCTCAGACACCCTGGCTTCACCCCCCTCCACCAGGGGAAGGCCCAGGTGTCCTCCTCGCAGTGGAGGGACCATGCGGAAGGGGCCTGAGGACACACCTGGTCTCCTCTGGCCCTGGCCTGAGGTCTAGGATCTAGGTTGGTCTAGGACCAACCGCCTCACAATCACTTATTTAAGAAAAAGTTCCTGCCATGCCCCAACCCCCCATATTCACTGAATCAAAATCTTGGGCGGGGGGGATGGTGGTGGTATCTAACGTACAGCATGGTGACTATCATTAACAATACATGTAGGGCCTCCCTGGTGGCGCAGTGGTTGAGAGTCCGCCTGCCGATGCAGGGGATACGGGTTCGTGCCCCGGTCTGGGAGGATCCCATATGCCGCGGAGTGGCTGGGCCCGTGAGCCATGGCTGCTGAGCCTGCGCATCCGGAGCCTGTGCTCCGCAACGGGAGAGGCCACAACAGTGAGAGGCTCACGTACCACAAAAAAAAAAAAAAAAAAAAAAAAAAAAACAATACATGTTAACAATTATGTACACTTGAAGTTGCTAAAAGAGTAGATCTTAAATGTTCTACCACACCTACACCTGTACGGTTACCCTGTGAGGCGATGGAGGTGCTGTCTAACCTTGTTCCACAATAAATACATGTATCAAACCACGTAACCTTATACAATGTCACACGTCTGATTCATCTCAATAAAGCTGGGAAAAACAACAAAAAAGAACCCAAAAATCATGGCAGAGGGGGTGCTGGGACTCTGTATTTTCTCAAAGCCCACCTGGTGATCCTGACACCTGACTAAGTAGAGGCACCGCTGACCTGGGCTCCCCCGTGTGGCGTAACCGCTCCGCGGGGACCGGATGCAGGCATCACCGCACCTGCGCGCTCAGAGCCCTCCGGGATGAGGCGCCCCTGTTGCCCCTGCTCCTCAAACGGCCTGCACGAGAAACGCCCCCTCAACTCACACTTGAGTCTGGTTCCCTGGAGCGCTCCTCGCTGGCCCCAGTCCTACACCCAAACCACACGGTGCGCCTCAGAGCGCGCCAGCCCCTCTCCTGCCCTCTCAGCTGCGTGTGTCCCCACGTCCTCTCCTTCTCAGACTGTAATTCCTTAAGCCATTCTTTGCAGGAGAGCATGTTGAAACTTGCTTTCAACAAGCTGATGTCCTTTCTCTGATGATGTTTTGATTATTCTCTCTTTTTTGAAGTGAGGCATCCAGAAATGAATTCAAGACTCCAGGAGTATAATGTAAATTCTCTTTGGGCCTCAATCTCTGCAGCTATAAAATGGGATCACAACCCATCCCACCACCTTACAAGGTGGTTAGACACTGGCATCAAATGACGCATGTAACAGAGCTTCGCCAAGAGCACGCAAGTAGGCAAAAGATCCTGCGGTATGTGGCTCTAATACTTACCTCTCCCAGCTTCTCTGTTACCATTTCGCAGATATGAACAAACACCCAAATCAAAGCAAATCAAAATAACAAAATCCACTCCTCTGACCAGGAACCCCTCAGCTGGAATTAAAGACATGTGGACCCTATTTCTAATCGGTTGTGTGACCAGGGACAAAACATTCCTTTGTAAGGTTCTCCATAGAAACGGGAGAGCAAGCTTATCCTCCAGGGGTCCACGAACCCCAGTCAACACCCACAACTTCAAGGGCCAGCCTGGGCAGTGCCTTACCAGTCCTTCTGTGACACATTCTGGTTGTAAATGTGTCCACTGATGTTTCTATATGGTGGACAGATGCATTTGCACCGGATATCTTCAGAACTCTGCAAGAGAAAGCACGTATCAGGTGGGCAGGGCCCCTGGGTTCAAGTTCTAGCAAGACTCTCAACTTTCAGTTCCCTGTTGCGTAAGGTGACCGTATGAATGCTCTTGACCTTCCCCCATGCCCAAGTTCAGCAGGAACGACTTCTGCAGGAAGGATGCTACATCACAGGGTCCTCAAGAAACTGTCTGGGGGGGCGAATGATACTCGCGAAAGGCTACCCAGGGCTGCCACTCCCAGGCAGGGGGCTTGGGGGAGGAGCAAGCAAGGTGGCAGTCCTCGGCTCTGGGCCTCACACCTGTGTGTGTACCCGGGTCCAGCAGTCTTGGCAGCTGGCCTCTTCCCCCAAGCCCACCTCCAACTTCCTAGGTTAGGATCAGGGAAGAAAAAGGCTGGGGTGAACCAGAAAAAGTGGACGTTTCCATGGAAACACTCAAGCAACCGCTCT